>NC_138886.1:80183543-81543822 GCF_965194825.1 Balaenoptera physalus | reverse complement strand
CCGGACCCCCGTTGCCCCGCACGGACCCTGCCTCAGCACCCGCAGACTTGGGCACTGCCGTCGGCAGCCCAGGCTTCCCCAGGTGGAGAGGTGACGTTGGTCCGGGGCGGAACTCCCCACTGCTCTCAACCTGGCAGAAAGAGGCTGAGTCCAGGACACGGGGGGATCCGGAGGTCAAGTCAGCCCACACGCAGATCTCGACGCCCGTCGGCGCCTCGAGGGGAGGGGACCCCCCGCCCCACAACCCAACCTCTCCCAGGCCTAGTTTCGGCGCCGGGGGAGGGGTAATTCCGCCCCCCCACCCCCCACCCCAACACAGATTCTGTCGCACCGTCTCTATTCCTTCCCGGTGCCCACCACCTCGTCCCCGCCCGCGGCCTGCGTACTTGGAAGCTCCGGGACCGGAGAGACCGGATAAAGGACACCTACTGTGTGTGGGGGTGAGCTGGATCTCAGCTGGGCGCCACTATTTCTCTGTGTGTCCCTAAGCCCCTGCCGGCTCTCTCTGAGCCACAGCCCCGACTGACCCCTGCCGGTTGCACTGAGGGGATTCTGCGGCCACGGAAGTGAAAGTGAAAAGCCCGGGCAGTGGCGGGAAGAAGGTTTTTCCTCTGCAATTGGAGTCCCTGAGGCATTTGTTGGGAAAGGGCCCGGGCGCTCTGGGCAGCCTACTAGGGAAGGGTGTGAGGAAGCAGCGAGATATTTCCTTCCCCGCTCCCCGCCCCCAGGCCTTGCGCAGCTCCCGGGAGGGGCTAGGTGCAGGGATTATGGGTCAAAGGTCAGGTGAAAAATCCGTGGGGTGGGAATGGGGGCGGGCCACTCTTTCTCCGCCGCTGGCGTTCACCCTTTCTGTTGCGCTCTCCTGTGGCCTCAGAAGGAGTCAGGTTGTCTAACCTTAATCCCCCATGTAATAGCCAGACCGGAGGCGCGGGGGCCAGTGAAGTGAGCACACCCGCCCTTCAGAGGCCCAGGCTGCGACGGGAAAGCTCTAGGGGTGAACCTCCAGCGCCAAACTCTGGCACTCGCGCTCCGTCACTGCAGGTCCAGGCATAAAGGGCGCACCCTCCCTACGCCCCGCATCCCATTGGCGGTCACTCCTCAGGCCGTATGTCCAGGGGTGGGGGGGGTGGGTGAAGAAGGAGAGGGTAGTTGTGGCGTGTCACCGGAGACTTGGTGGGAGGCGAGGGCCTAGGTTCCCAGCCTGGTCCATGCTGGGTCATGCAAGCAAATAGACTCCTTCCTTCAGCGCGAGGGGTGTAAGTGTCTGTGCCTGGGCGGGGTGTGGGGTGGGGTCGTTGTTGGGGGGCGATAGGAATAGGGGAGGCGCGGAGACCTATGGCCTATCCTGCCCAAAGTGGGGCCTGGGGGCTCTGGCTCGCGCTCTTCTCACGGAGATGCGGGCGGGAGGACCCCGAGAGTTGGCCCGGGGTGTGCCAGGGTGTCGGTGCGAGGCAGTCAGGGCCTGAACGTGCAGGAGTGTGCGCAGCGGAGACCTGGCCAAGGCTGAGTGAGCGAGTGAGTGTGAATGAGCGACCCGGGGGACTGGGTGCGCGCCCAGCGGCCCTGGGGGATCCAGCGGAGTGGGTGTGGGTGTGTGTGCGCGCGCGTTTTTGAGACCCGCGGTCGAGGCTGCACATGAAGCGCGGGGACTACAGCCGTCTGGAAGGCGTTCCCGAGAGAGGGCGAATGCGAGGGGGCCAAGCGTGCCAGTGCGGGCGAGTGTGCCCGCGGGGGGTAGGGTGCGTGCCAGCACGAGGCGAATGGGAGCGGGGGCTCACAGGCCTACGCAGGATGAGTGTGCCTGCGCGAGCGGGCCGCGCGTGCCAGGCGCGGGAGCGTGCCAAGGCGGGGGCACGCGGGGGCCGTGGCCGGGAGGGGGTCGTGGCGCGCGGCCGCGGAGGCGCGGGGAGACCAGGCGGGAGGGGGAGGGGAGCGAGGGCGCGCGCGGCCGAGCGGGCGCCCGCGGTCACATGGGCGAGGGAAGGAGGGAGGGAGCGCGCGAGGGAGGGAGGAGGATGGGGGGGTTAAAGCCGCCGAGCGCCGGGGAGCCGGTGCAGAGCGGGCGGCGGCGGCGGCAGCGGACGCGGCGGCTCCAGCCGGCGCGGCGCGGGGCTCGGCGGCGGGATCTGGCAGCGGTGCTAGCTCCGCGCTCCCTGCCTCGCTCCCTGCTGGGAGCGGTCGAAGGTCGAGGCGCGGAGCCCCGGCGGCCCGAGGGCGCGGTGAGTACCCAGCGCGGACCGCGCGCGGCCGGACCCTCAAACCCTCCGGCTGACCTACAGACCCGCGGCCCTCGTGCGCGCGGGAAGAGGGAGGGGACGTGCATGGGCCCGAGACCGGGGGGGAGGGGGACAGGAAAGTTCACGGGAAACTTTGCCCGTAAACTCGGGGGCGGGGGCGCAGGAGAAGCTGCCCCCCACGTCCGGGCGCGCCGGGGGTTGGGCGTGGTGGGAGGGAGGGCGACAATCGGCTGGCGGGAGGTGGCAGGGGCCAACTGCCCTAGCCTCCCTGTTCTCCCTCACCGCTCAGCAGCGCGCGCAGGGTCTGGGAAAATTCCGGAGCGGGGTGGGGGGGGCTCGCAGTGACCCCCGCGCGCCCAGAGGCGGCTTCTTTCTCCAGCAGAAATCTGGACTTAAAAGCGCCCAGGGGTGTGAATGGACGGTTGCGCGTCTGCCAGTGTATGTGTGTCCGTGTGAATCCGCTTGTGTGTGTGTGTGTGTGTGTGTGTCAGCGTGAGCCCGCCTGTGGTTTTCTCGTGAGTCCGCCTGGATGTATCTCCATTTAGTGGGTCTCCTCCAGTATCTCTTTGTAAGTGCTCCTGTGTTGTGTGTCCGTGTGGGTCCGCCTGTGGTGTATCCCCGTCTCTTTGTGAGTCTGCCGGTGTGTGTCTCCCACAGTGCGGCTCTACATGAGCCGGCCTGGGTATCCCTGTGTTGCTCGGAGGAGTGTATCTCCCCGTGCGTGGGGGCTGGGCCGCGGGGAGGTCACCAGACGGACAGCTCTCCTCCTCGCCGCCTCTCCTCTCCCGAGCCTCTCCTCTTGCGCTCCCTAGACCCCCTCCCCCCTTCAGTAGCTTCAGGCGGGTAGGACTATTTCACGCCTTCTTGAAAATTCAGGATTTTCTTTCTCTTTCCGTCTAGTCTCTCTCTTTGAGAAGCCTCTGTGTGTGTCTGTGTGGCTGGCAGCTTGTCTGCAACACTGGGTGTGTGTCTGCATGCTGTTGTAGGAGTGTGTCTGCAACACTAGTTGTGTTGCCTGTAATACTTGGTATATTTGTGTCTGTGTCGCTAGGGTATTCGTGTGGCTGTAGTCACTGAAGTGGTGGGAGTATGAAATGCTGGGTGTGTTTGTGCATCTGTAACTGCTGTTTGTCCAGGGGGTCTGAAACACTGAGTGCATTTTTGTGTGTCTAACTCTGGGTGTGATGGTGTACCAATGCATGTATGGGGGTGGTGGGACTTGAACAATTGGATATTCCTACGGCTGTAGGGCTAGCCGGGGCTTGGAGGGTGGAGGGGGCTGTGTCTCAATAAACTGCGCATCCCTGCTCCACTGCCAAAACCCACACAAATCTTCTGGACTGGTTCTTAGGGCTCCTGGTCAGGATCGGTGACATGCAGCCAAGGTTCACACTCCATCACAGTTAATACTCCAACTGGGACCCTGAGCCTTATGTGAAAAGTAGGAATTTAAAGTTCACACTCAAGACTTCTAGGGGCTCTGGAATTCATCCTCAGCTTCACACTGGGACACTTAAACTCATATGGACTCGCACCAAGAAATTACACCAGGACAATGGACTTGCACTCAGATTCACACTTATGTTCTTGTCATATCCAGTGATACACTTCAGTCCTGTAGTTTACACTCAGACTCACACTGGGACTCTAGGCTCACACTTTAGATTCACATTTCTGTCCTGAGGCTCATAGGTTAACATTGAGACCTAGAGCCCATGCTCAGAATACACTGGAGTCCTAGGGCTCACACTGGGACTCACACTAAGACCCTGGAGCTTTTTCAGATTCACACATTCTGAGGCTCACACTCAGACTCACATGGAGAACCTGGGGCCCACATTTGAACTCAAGGACTCACGTAGGACACTGGGGTTGATATACTCATGCTCACATCAGTTCACCCTCAGATTCACACTAGAACATGCAAGATTCTCACTTCCATCCTGGGATCACTTAGGGACCCAGACTTATAAAGGGACCCCAGTGCTCACACTCAGACTCACATGGGGAAATGTAGCTCACATTCAGAAAGCCCTGAAGACCAGGGGCTCACATTCAGACTAACACTAGGTCTCTAATGCCTATACTGACTTGTTTGGGAATCCTGGGGTTCACAGACTCACACTTCTGTCCTGGGGCTTACAGTCACATGCACACTGGGACCTACATTCGCAGTCAAACCTATACTTGCATCTTGGAGTTCACACTCAGATTGACATCCCTGTCAATTACATTAAACTTGCTTCCATCCTGGGGCTTGTGCTCAGACCCACACTAGGGCCCTAGTGCTCACACTCAGACTCATGCTTGCACCTTGAGGCTTTCATATTCACATGGGAGCCCTGGGGTTCACACTTAGAATGACACACAGTTATGCTTCCATCTGGGGCTCACATTCAAACCCACATTAGGATTGTGTTCACATTCCCAGTGGAACTTAGAACTCATAGTTAAATACACCCATGCTTATGGTGTGTCTCAGGGCAGTTGGGGACAGGAACAAGATCTGTCCTCTCCAAAGGTGGGGAGGGGAGGAGATACACGTTTGGTCACGTCTCTTACTTGGGTTGTGGGCTGATGGAGAGGGTGGTGGGAAACACTGACCCAGTAAAATTTTTCTGCCTTTTCTTCCAGAGGAGACTAGGCTCTCATGGCAGGGAGGTTGAGTGGCTTTTTTGGTACAGGGGTGACATGTACCCTTAGAGTTCCCCCATGTACATGCACATCCCCCTTAAATAGTTTTGGGTACCCTTCCTGTGATAGAGAGGGTCAGGTATGGGGAAATGAGATTCATGTTCTCCCAAGACATCTCCCCCACCCAATCATCCTTAGGATGGGAGAGGTGTGAAGATTGACTTGGTGAGGTGTAGACCTCTGGCTCCTTTGACCTTTCCAGGATGGTGAATCTCTGATTTTAAGGGAGATGGTAGCCCCAGATCTGTGGTGAGAAGGTGGCTGGAGGAGAAGACTAGACTGGAACCCACCCGCTTCTCTCTCCTCTGCCCTGGCTGGAAAGTGGTTGGACCAAGTTATGTTGTATCTCACAGTGTCTCCTGGAATGCCTGAGTCCTTATTCTGTCTCCAGGGTATGCCCAGCGTTCTCCACTCTGCTTCTTCCCAAAAGAGCAATAGCCCTGGGGAGGGGGGGCAATTGGGTCAGGTTGCAACCAACCTTAGGACTCCACCTGCCTTGGAGACACTGCCCGGGGCTTTATATACCTTCCCACTGTGGAGACCAGTGGGCGGGGCTGCTGAGGTACCTGAGCATCCCTTGGGAGCCCACGAAGTAGGGACCTGGCCCTCAGGCTCAGATGGCTAGGCTGTAACTGCTCCTTGTCCCAGAGGGGGACACGTGCTCTCCAGCCCCCCTATGGGAGTGGGGGGCTCGAAGGCGAAGTGCCCTGCTCTGCCCTCCCATGGCGAGTTGAAGTGTAAATGAATTGGAAACAGATGGAGCATATTTTCTTTGAAATGCAGGTGGGTTGGGGGGGGAATCCTGTGTGCCTGGTTGGGAGGGGGGGGCGTCCCAGAGAACAAGGAGGTTGAGAAGAGAGAGCTGACCCCTCCTCCAGACCCGCTGTGGGGTTGTGGGGAGTGGTGGAGACCTCAGCTGTGTAAACTCCTGTGGCCCAGGGTGACCACTCCCACCCCGGCTCCTGGCTTCCTGTGGGGAGGGGCTGGGGAGCCTAGTGGTCCCTGTGGGCTGAGAGCCCTGAGGTCGTCACCCCCCTTTACCTCTGCAGAGGGCAAAGAGAGCCCCCAAAGCACAGAGCATGCTGGGTTGGGGGTCACCAGAGCCAAGGAGTGGGAGGAAGAGCTGGGGCAGATGTGGGGAAGAGTTAGACCCTGCTGCTGCGGGGAACCAGCTCCCAGAAGCTGGGGCTGGAGCTACAGTGAAAGGAACTGAAGTTAGACTATGGTGGTGACTTCTGGGCAGTCCAAGGGCCCGTCCTGGGGTTTAGGAATGGACTGAAGCATCCTCAGTCCTGAAAGAAGTCAGCATGCCCCACAATATATTACCTGTACTTCCTCTTCACAGTACTCACCAAGGCTGCATAGTAATTGCCTGTGAACTCTGGGACCTAGGGACTGGGGTCTGCTTTGCTTACCACCCACCCACCCTGCCCCTGGCACAGACCAGGTACACAGTGGGAGGGCATTGATGAGTAAATAATACATCTTTTTCTCTCTAGCCAGACTGAGTGCTGTTGGTGGGCAGGACCATGTCCCTAACTCCTGGCACAGTACCTGGCGGGGATTAGGTGCTCAAGAAATGTTGAGGAATGAACACTGAGTGGGACAGACCATGGGGAGAGGGGACTCTCTGGGGTTTGTGGCTCGAGACCCAACAGCCTCTGTTGTATAACCCTGTTTGGCTCAAAGGACCCCTGAGTGATTTGCAGCTAGACTAAAAGAAGGACTTCCCTGCCTTCAGGGAAGGAGTGCAAAGGATAGGCAGCTTCTTTCTTGAAAAGGTCTGGACTAGGTGAGACTGGGGCAGGGCAATGACTCTGCTTCTGTGGCAGAGGTCAGAGGTCACCTCTGTCCTCTCCCCAGCTTCAGGATTTTTCAGAAGATGGGAAAGTCCTTTTCTCCCCACGTGGTTGTGAGCATGTCATGTCCCTTGCTCTCTCTAGGTCTGGGTTACTTGGACTATAGCTAAGGCAGTGGACCCCATGTCTGAGCCTTTGAGGCTAGGTTCCGAGTTTGTTTAGCTGCTGTGGGCACCACGGACTGTCTGTATTGGTTATTAATGTCTGTCTGAGAACACAGGGTTCGGATCCTAAAAATACCCTGTCCATCCAGAGCCAAGGAGTTGCTGGTGTGGGTCAGTGTAGCAGTGGCTGCATCTTGATCGGATAGGCACAGAGGCAGGAGAGACTGGGAGAGTGTGGGGAAACTGAGGCAGCATGGGCGAGAGTTGCACAGGAGACAGAGCCTTTGTTTTATATGGAACAAAGGTTTATAAAATAGTGGTGCCAGTTAGTCAAATTATGGCAACATTTAGGGTAAACTGTTATCCTGCACTGCAGAGAATTTCTTTCTCAGAGAGCCTGGAGATACATCTGATATCAGACATAAAAATCGAGTAGTCAATAGTACTCTAATAGTCATTTCAAGTCCAGCTTCAGGATGTTCCAAAATAGTGTGTGGCAAAGAACAAAATCTTCCCCAAGTAGCCTTTTCTGAGCCACTGCCTCCATCCCTACCTCCTAGAGCTCTTCCTTGCAGCCCAAGACCCAATGAGGTTCTTCCACACCCTATTCTATAGGTCCCCACCTCACTTCTGACCCCCATGCCTCTGTGTAGCCCCTCTCCCCCAGGAGAAAGGAACTGCACAGTGGGCCCCAAAAGGTAAGAAGACCCCCAGCCTCTGAGGGCAGATGTCACGTGACCCTGGCCCATGAGCTGACCTTTCTGGGCCCCTCCGTGAAATCGTGAGATGAGGGGCTGGGCCCTGGCCCAGGCCCTGAAAGAAGGCGGTTTTGGCACCCATCCAGGTCCTTGACGTCAATGACTCTCCAAATAATGGAATCAATATTGGGGGGTGGGGGCCAGCGTGAACCAGGCCCCAGCGATTAGAAACAGATCAGCACAAACCCGCAGCTGATTCTGATAGAGCTGCCTTGGAGAGCTAGGGTGGGAGGCCTGGAAGGAGGTGGACCTGGGGGGGCTCAGGAATGGAGGCGGAGCCACGGCGTGTCCAAAGCGTGAGAGTACACAAGTGGGCAGAGACTCTGGGGCTGCCTGGGTTGGAATGATGGGGTGGGAAAAGGGGGGCTGTCCTCGTCCCTTCCTCCTTTGAGCCTGTGGGGTTCCAAGGCTGGGGAAGCTTTGTGAATGGAAACTTCTTCCAGCCAGTGAGTGATGAAGAGTGGGCAAGGGGAGTTCAGAGTTCATTCCTCTCTGTGTCCCCAGACCTGGGCCTCTAGGCCACATTAGGGGTCACAGGTTATACCCAGGGAAGGGGGAGAGTTCTGAGTGAGACCTAAGGGAAACGACCTTTTGCCTGGGGGCATTGGGCATTAATCCAAGATAGAGAAATGGGTATTCCCCTTCAGGTTGGGGGTCTGGCCTCCTTCCCTAGCCCATGTCCTCTCAGCCCTGTAGAAGGCAGCAGGTGAGGATGGAGGGGGCCGTGGGGTCCACAGGGGGCTGGCCTGGTGGCAGCTGACAAAAAACAGGAAGAAGGGCTGGGGGAGTGGCTGTAATTACGGGGCATTTATTATTAATCAGATGAAATTTCTGGAAGCAGCTGGTGTAATGTGTGTAGTGATACAGACTCTGCATGCCCCCAACACAGGCACACTCGAATGCACACTTACACACGTACCACACACTGCCTGAGTCTTGTTTGTTTTCAGTTTTCTTCTTGTGAAGGTGGGATGGTTCTATATGTCTGTGTCTATCCTTCTGTGTTTTTTCACGTTGGCCTGTATCCTCCTCTCCCTCTATTGTCTCCTTTTCCCGCTGTCTCTGTCATTCCTTGGTCCCGTGTGTCTGTCTCTGTCTTCCTGTCTTTGGGCCTACCTATCTCTTGGTGTGTCTGTATCTGTTACCACCAGCCAGCCTGTCTCTAACACCTTGTTTTAGTTTCTGGCCATCTCTCCCTGGTTGGTGGTACCTCTGCCTCTCTGGGCAGAGTTGGATGACATGGAGTCCCTTTCTCATGGGTATGTGTTTAGGCACTTGATCATGCCTTTGGCAGACACATCTGGGACCTGTTTTGGCAGGGAGAGGAGCAGTTGAACCCTGAGAATCTTCCGGGGTCTTGTAGAAGTCGAGGGCTCTGTTAGGTAAGTGGAGTCCTAGAAGCAACAGTGACTTTCAGAATAGCCAGCTTTCTTACCAACTGCCAGTCATGTGACTTTGGGCAAGGTGCTTTTGTTCTCTGAGCCTCAGTTTTCCCACCTGCAAAAACTGTATGTTAAGTCCTCAGCATGGTATCTGGCTCATCAAGGATGCTGAGCAAGTGTTAGCTGTTCCTGTTACTATTGGGAAAGTCACTGTGTTGGTGGGAGAGAGATCTGCAGAGCCAAACTGGTATAGCAGAAGGGCTTTGGAGCTAGATTTGCCCTCATATCTATGCTCTGGAACGGATCAACTGTGTGGTCTTGGGCAAGTTAACCTCCCCGAATCTCAGTTTTTTCAGCTGTCAAATGGGAATAATAATAGAACCTACCTCACGGAGAAGTCATGAAGATTAAATGAGATCATGCATATAAAGTGCCTAACTGTTCCTGACACATAACGGATGCTCAATAAATCGTAGTGGTGATGAGGAGAAAACAGTATGATGCTGGGTGTTTATGCCCTGCTGGGGGCCATGTGTCTCTGTGTGAGTATGCATGGGAGAATATGTGTGACATGGAGGTGCTTGTGTCTGTGAACTGGTTGTGTGGGGATTTTGGATTGTCTTTGGGTGCGTATCTATGTGTGGTGTCAGGCCACTGGCTTCTGGCCTCCTTTTTGTCCCTGTGGTTCAGAACCTGAGGTCTGCAAAGGGTGCCGCAGGGAGTCTGGACCACTCCCAACTTTTTCTCTTCTAGACACTTACCTGCTGCCTGCCTCAGTCTCTCCTTCTCACAGTGGGGTTGTGAGTGTGAAATGAGCTCTGAGTTGGACTAAGGTCTCTTCTGTGGCCTCTGATTTGTGCCCTTTGCCCTTCTAGAATCCAGCCTTGTCACATCGTCCCTCCTCCTTGGTTTTGGAAGTCTCAGGAAGAGTTTGGTCTGGAGGAGGAGGAGGGACATTGATGTGCTCGGTGTGCGGCCAGCGGTGAAGAGGTACGTGCTGGGGACCCAGGGGAGGCAGGTCGGTTTCAGGGCATCTGGCAGGTGCACTGGGGCTGTGGGTCTGGGGATGTGAGTGAAGGAGGGCCTGAGAGCCCTTCCTGCTCTCCCCTCCTCCTTCCTCCTGAGGCTTTTCATGCCCTCATGACAGGCCTGTAAAGGGGAAGAGACTTACCCACAGTCACACAGGCAAGGGCAAAGCCAGGTCAGAAAACTGGGTTCTGCACTGAGGGAGCTGAATCTGGATGTGGGAGTATGTTTCTGTCTCACCGTCAGGCTCCCTCTCTGCCCCCAAAGCATCTCTCTGGCTTGACAGCAGGGAGCAGCTGGGCTTGGAGGAGATGGGATGGAGGGTCAGAAAGTCCAAAATCTTCTGAGGCCAGCCTCGGGGGCTGGGCCTGACTCTCCCCGCCTTTCATTCCGGCCAGGCAAGGCCCCCGGATTGGCAGCCCCCAGGGTGGGGGTGTCCATGGGATCGAGGCGCGCTGGAGCGGAACGGAAGGGCCTATTGTCCGAAACCCGCCAGAGGCCCACAAAGGCCCGGCCGGGCTTTTCATCTCAGCTCCCAAACAGACTGGCCATTTTCCCGGCCTGGGAGTTGGGGGGTTGGGGGGTTGGGGAGGTGGGGGGTGGGGCTGACCCTTCGGAACTAGGAATGGGGTGTTATTGAGGGTGCAGGGGGTGGTATCCAGGCTGACAACATGGCCATAAAAGGGACAAAATGGAGCTGGGGTTCTGAAGAGGAGGAAGGGAGGCTCCAGAAGGCTGGAGAGAGTTAAGCTTCTGTCTCACTGTTCCCAGAGGACCTAGGGACTTGGAGTGGGGTATCTGACAGAAGTTCAGATTTACCCAATAATAGGGGGCACACCTGGAAGGAGTGTGATGGCCGGTTGGGAAAGTGAGCTGCTCAGCTGTGAGGGCCATAATCCTCCCCCCGATTGGGGACGTCTTAGGGAGCTGGAACTGGGATCAGAGAAGAGAAGGCTAGTGGTCAGGCAAGAGAATGGGCTCCCTGCAGCAGGAGGGACTGAGGCCAGACAGCAGGAAGGACTTTCTGCCAATGAACAGTAGCTCAGACGCCCTGACCCTGTCCCTGGGGATCCCAGAGGATCACAGAGGCAGGGGAGCTGGAGAATACCCCTGGGGGCTAGGGCTGAGGCAGCTTCTGTGGGGGCAGACGAGGAGGCCGAGAGGGAGGACTTGGCAGTTCTGTCCACCCTCCCGCAGCAGCACCTCCAGCACCACTTTAAAGACAGCTTTCTAATTTAACAAAGTGGATGAAAAACTGTTTTTGGAAATAAAAGATATCTGCTGTCTCCCAGGCTAGCACTCAGCCCTTGCAGAGAACCTCTCTCTGGGTTTCTTCTCGCCGTCGGTGACTCCTTTCCTCTCTCTCTGTCTGTCTCTTTTGTTTGTTTGTTTGTTTGTTTCTGCTCTTCAGCCCCCCGGCTTCCCCTCGGCCTCCCCATCACCCCCCGACCCCCGGCCCCATTCAGCCTCCATGGGAGTGTCATCCTCAGCCTCTTATTTCCGTGTCTCAGTATCTCCTTCTGTCTCTCTGCTCCCAGTCTCTCTCTTCCGGGGCTTGTCTCTCTCTCCTGATTCGTCTCTGTCTCCCAGCCTGTCTCAATCTCTGTCTCCCTTCCCCCCCTCCTTTCTCCCCCAACCCCTGCTCTAAATGGGTCTATTTAAAACACCCGACGCTGCCAAGTCAGAAAAGCGTCTCCTGATAAAGCGCATTAGGCGGAGGGAGGGAGGAGGAGGGAGGAGGAGGGAGGAGGGAGGAGGGAAGAGGGAGCGGCGGGCAGATGGATTGATCCAAGCCGGTAACCCCATTAATCAGGCATTGTGGATCCCCCTCCCTCCCCCAGCTTCAGCCCCTTCAGAGCTAAAAGCCGCTTAAATATTTATCACCCCTCCCCCATGGGGGCGAGGGGAGGGGTGTGTGGCCCTCGGTGTGAGTGTCCCCAGCCGCCTGGTCTCCCCGCATGCGTGTGTACACATCCGTGCATGTGCTTGTGCGTGCACATCTGACAGGCCCAGGGCCCAACTGTCGTCTTGCCCTCCCACCACTTGAGTGGCTTGCTCCCCTGAGCAGCCTCTGGGGACCTTGGGGTTCTGGCCTGGCTCCTGCCCCTCCTGAAAGGTTGGGCATGCAGAGTAGATACCCTGGGCTCCGTTGGGGGTCCTCATGCCCCCCAAAGTGCAGGACTGGGAGGCATTGCAGTGTCGTCCTCAGGAGGCAAGAAGGGGAGCTTTGGTTCAATGTCCAGATTCCCCCAAATTCCCAGTGCAAGAAGTCACCTGGGGAGTAGAGTTGGGGACTCTACGTTTCTAGAGTGCACGAAGGTCCCTTGGAAGGCTGGTGGAGGTTCCCCCTTTCTCCTCACAGGGCAGAAATACGACCTGGGGGTGGGATGGGGGCTTCCCATTACCCTCAGACATGCGGGAGGGCAACCTGGGCCGGGAGGGGGTCCCCATCACCCCCAGAGAATAGAAAGGTGGCCGCTCTCTGGGGGTGATGTGAGTTGGAGCCCCCATGGCAGCAGAGGTCAGCCCTGAGTGAGACCGGCAGGGGTTTGTCCCAATTGGCCCGAGACAACTTGGCCCTGGGCGGGGGAAGGGAGGCCGCGGCCGGCCCTGGGTGTGAGGACGGGCCCCGGCCCGGAGCCGGGAGGGTCCCTTCCCCCTCCCCTCCCCCTGCATCGAGTGCCACATCTCCTCCTGACTCAGACAATTAGATTCAAAGGATGACCTCACTGCCTGCCGTCCCTCACTCGCTCCCTCCGCTAGCTCGGCTCGCTCGCTCGCCGCGCGCTCCTTCCTCCCCTCCTCCCGGCCCGCTCGCCGCCTCGCCCGCCCGCCCGCCGGGACTCTCGGGGGTGGGGATGGGGGTGGGCGGGGGGGGGGACACGCCTGCCCCCCAGGCCGCCCGGGCCCCAGCCCCGAACCCCCGGGGCCCGATGCCCGCGGGCGGCCGGGCGCACCCACGGAGCGCCGGAGGCACCGACTGGGCGCCTGCACGGGGACCCAGGTCAGTGGCCGCGCAGCCGCAGGGCCGGAGAACTTGTCACCCCCGCTGCCGCGGCAGAGACGCCCCCGCCCGCGCCGCCCGCCAGCCCGCCAGCCCGCCTCGCCGCTTCCCGCTCCTTTCTCGGCCCCCGCCCCCCGCGGCTGCTCGGCCCTCCCTCTGCCAAGCTGTCTCTCTTCTCTTCTCTTTCTCCCCCCCCTCAGCCCCCCTCCTCTGCAGCCGGTGGGAGGGGCTGGGACTTCCTGAGGTCCCAGGGATGGGGCCGGGGCCCAGTGGCTGCAACTGGACCAGGCCTCTGAGCGAGGAGGGGGTTCTGGCTGTGTGCTTTGGCCTGGGGGAGGGGACCAGCACCTGGGTGGGAAGGGGGCTACTGAGAGAGAGGCGCAGGGTGTGGGGGACATCTAGACAGAGGGCATGAGCTCCTGAGAGCTTTCTTTTCTCCCATCCTGTGGGCCTCTCGCCTGGCTTCATGTGTCCCCACCTCCTAGCTAACTTCAGTCCCCGCGGCCTGGCTTCATTTGGCTCCCACAGCCTACGTTCTTTTGGGCCCTGTCGCCTAGTTTCCGCAGACCTTGCTGCCTGATTTCTTTTGTCCCCACGGCCTGCTTTTCCTGAGTCCCCATCACCTGGCTTTATGGGGTTGCCCTGCCTGGTTTCCTTAGGTTCTGCTGCCCGGTGTTTGCTCCCCCGCCTGGCTTCCAT
Organism: Balaenoptera physalus; assembly: GCF_965194825.1. Taxonomy (NCBI): domain Eukaryota; kingdom Metazoa; phylum Chordata; class Mammalia; order Artiodactyla; family Balaenopteridae; genus Balaenoptera; species Balaenoptera physalus. The sequence goes on along the minus strand of NC_138886.1, from coordinate 81,530,059 downwards.
GGAGCCCTCTCAGGCTCACTTTAGGATGGGGCATCAGGGCTCAAGCTACACCTGGAGTGGCAAGTGGTGAGGATGTCAACAGCATTGCCAATTGTTCTCCAGTTGGGGCCCTGCCAGCACAGCCTGGATTCCTTTCTGCCTGGACAGCGACACAGCGTCCTCTCTTGTGATGGGAGGTGGGGCTGCAGGGTCCAAGGACACTTCAGGATTCTTGTCCTCAGTGGTTTGTCAGAGGAGCACTGGCTTGGCCAGTGCTGTCCCCATCTCTCTTTGGGGTCTGACAGTGATGACAGGGCTTTGGCAGGGGCTGGGGGTTGAGGTCGAGGCCTCATCTCCTTCCCCTTGCCTCCCTTCCTGCAGCCAGGCCTGACATTCAGGTGCCCTATAGACAGTTGTAGGCACAGAGAGGTTTTGAAGAGGCCTGGGGTCACTCAGCAGGTAGCTCGGCTGAGAGCCGCTGCTGCCCCTCATCCTGGAGAAGAGGGGGTGAGGAGGTGAGGCAGGAGGGCCCTGGGGAGCAGGCTGGTTTCTGGGGTTTGCTGGCTCCTGCTGCCACCAGTGCCACCATCTCTTCACCCGGGGGCTCCCTCACCCCTCTGCTCTGGCCAGGATCTCCCCTCATTCCCAAATACTGGCAAAAGCAGGGCCAGGAGAGGAAGGAGCTGAGTAAGGAATAGTCTGTTTCCTTGATTTTCAGGAACTTTCCCTTCCTGCTTTAGGCCACCCTGAGCTTTATCCTCTCTTGCCCCAGGCACAGGCCAGGCAACCCGAGGTCCCAGCATGGAGTATGTATCTATTTCCTACTGCCGAGCGTGGGGGTGTGAGGGCTGAGGGTGCCGGGGAGGGTGGGGGGAGGGGGCGGGGCTCTGCGTTTCTGGGGGTGATCTGTTATCTGTGTGGAAGGGTGAGTGTTCTGAGTGGGTGCTGGTATCCATATGTGAGACCAGGACTGTTTTGATTGAGTGCGTGTGAGAGAGTCTGTTGTGTGTGACTGTGGCTGTGATTCGTGTGTGCGCGCATACCAGCGTGTGTGAGGCTGTGGCAGCGGGTGTCCACGTGGGAGGCCGTGATGAGTGGCTGTGATGGGAGACTCCAAGTGCCTGTGGCAGCGAGAGGCTGCCTGGGTGTGTCTGTGAAGCTCTGGCTGTGTGTGGTGGAGGTGGGGGACTTTGGGAAGTTCTGCCAGTGGTAGTGAGAGCCCGAGTGTGCGTCCCATCTTGGGGTGAAGTGAGCACTGGGTGTCACGTACCCCTGAATCACTGGTGTGTGTGTGAGCATGTGTGCGCGCATACTCATGCCTGTGTTTACCCATCAGGAACAGATTGCTCTGGCTTCCCCACTGTGCGGAGGGGAGGAAGGGGGAGGAAGGATGGCTTGCTTTTGCCCAGCAGACCAGAAGCTTCCTCAGAAGTAGTGTGTGCAGTGTGCGTGCGTGTTGGGGGGCAGGGAGAACAGCACACGTGAAGACAGTTGACGTTTCTGTTCCCCTGCTCACCTCTGGCTCTGTCGGAAAGACTGTCTTCAGTTCTTTTCGTTACACATCAATGCTTCACATGCACTGCCCACCCCCACCCCCCTTTGTGTGTGTGTGTGTGTGTGCGTGTGCACGCGTGCACACACAAGCTTGCAAGCATCAACCTCTGTGTATATATTCGAGGGTGTGTCTGCACCATAGCAGTGATGGGGCCAGGGGTGGGGTGTAGTGGGAGATGCTGAGGCAAGTAGGTCTTTGTCCCAGCCCCCAAGTGTGGAAAGCTATTCTGTCCATCATTGTGTCTCCATGGAGGGCTCTAAAGCCTCCTTCCTGCCCCTGCCTCATCTGCTGAGAGCCCGCTCCCCTGTTGGCGGAGGGAGGTCTCAGTCAACCCTGTTGCTCTGCCCATCCCCCGCCTTTCATGGAGTTCTTCCAGCTGTCTAACCTCCTGCTGCAGCGTCTGTCCCTCCAAGAAGGCCAGCCCCCAAGCCCCCACTCCCCCTGGACTTAACCCGACTGGTGTGTGGGCCTTTTCTGGATAGAGGGATCCTCCTGATTCTTCTAGAAGCCAGAAGGGACTCTGGACTGGGGTTAGGGGATGAGGGATTTGGCGCTTGTACCTCAGGTGCTGTGAAGCTATCCAGAGCCCATGTGCCCAAAGGGAGGATATGAACTTATCTGCCCCTTCCTGCTTCCCATTTGAGAGGCAGGGGGCTGGATCAGATGACTTTTGAGGGAGAAAGCCCAGACCTTTTGCACCGAGAGGGCTGCTTAAGTCCAGGCCTGCATATGTGAGCATATACAAGCCGGTGCCCAGGTCACCAGGCAGCATGCAGGCCCCCGAGTGGGGCTCCACACGTGCGCACGGCTGGTGGGATTCAGACTCCCATCTCCCCAGGACACCTCCCGGCTGCCCAGCCAGGCCCGTCATGGGAGGCCCGCAACACGCCCGCACACACGTGCAGCAGGGCACGCACATGCTGATCTCAGGGTCCCCACGGTGCAAGAGGCTGGGGGGTGGGGGGTTTGAGCGCTCAGAGTTCAGGCTGCTGCCAAAATCCATCGGAATCTTGTCCCCCCCCCCAGGCCCCCATCTCCGGCTGTGGAGGTCACAACAGCAGGTGCGGATACCCACCCCCCCCCCAACTCACTCACATTGGGCCGCCTCCTTTTCCACAGCCTCAGCCAGAGGCTGGAGCTGGGGGACCGCTCCCCCTGCCTCCCTCCTGGCCCCCCTCCCACTGGTGCTCAGCTTCTCCTGCCCCCTTCTGCGGGGGAGGAGGGGGCATATGTTTGGGTGGGGCCCTTTCCCCTGAGCACGGGGGCTTGCTCCCGGAGCGGGTGGGGATGGGTAGCCCAGGAGGAGATATGGCTTGAGTCCTAAACCCAGGCATGGCTTCTGGGTCCTGTGCCACTTAGGGTGGGGGCACTGAGAGCTGAGAGGAGGGCCAGGTCTGGATTCAGAGAGAAAGGAGAAAGAGACAGGGGAAGACACCGCGGGGAGTAGGAGCCTGCCCCATGGCCAGCCGGCCCCAGCCCAGGAGCTGGCCCCTGACCCAGGCCCGCCCCCTCCCCCATGGGGGGCCTGCCGGGCCAGCTGCCAGGGGCCAGGCCTCCCTCCTTGGCCTCCGCCCCACCCCCAGCCTCTGGACCGCTCAGGCCTCTGCCCCCCCCCCCACCGCCCACGCTGTCCAGGCTGCCTAGGCCTGGTGGGATCTGGGGGCCTCCTGGCCTCAGCCCCTCCTCCCCATCCTGGAGCTTCCCGCTCGCGCAGACTGTCTCTCCCAGCCTCCCCCGCAGCCAGCGCTGTTACTCCCTGCCCACCATGTCCTTGTCCCTGTCTCTGCCCCTGCTCTGTCTCTCATTTTCCCTCTCTGTCTCCAAGTGTAGGTGTCTCTCTTCCTCCACCCTAATTCCTCTGCAGGTCTGAGGCCCCTAGAGTTTCCTAGACCTTTGAATCAGCGGGTCGTCCTGCCCTGGGTTCTTGCCTCATTCCCAGGATGCATCTTCTAGGGCTGTGGTAGGGAGAGAAGAAGGGGATGAGGCCCCAACACTGAGTGCCTTTTCCCTTACCCTGGGGGACCCTGGAGTCTGGGGTTGCCAAGGGAGACTGGAAGCTATGGAGATGTCACCTTGGCCCCTGCTGTGGGCCAGATGCCCTCCATCAGAGGGATGCTTCTGGCCTCACACCAGCCCCAGGCCGAGGGGGGTGGGGTCCAGGCCAGTGACCTTCACTGGATCTCAGTTTCTCGGAGGTACCACGTGGGGCCTCCCCGTTCATTCATTGTCCAGGCCAGATTGAACCTACCTGGCCCTCAACACACCCACACCAACCAGCACCCTGAAGCCCGAAGCTCAGAACGCGCTATTGCACGTCGACACACACGCAGTCAGAGCTGGGCCCCAGGCAGTGGTGCCCAGAACCCCCAGTCCCATCCTGGATGTGGCAGGGGTTCCCCAGGGTTGGGTTGAATAAGTTAAACTGCCTTGTTTCTGCAGGGGTAAATAGAGGCTTTTCCAGACTCACACTTCCCTTTCTTAGGTTTTGCCTTCAGCTGGGCAGGGGCTGAGGGCTGAGGTGCAGGGCACCTGAGCTCCTACCAGGGCTGACAAGAGGGGTCTTGGGCCCTGGATCCTAAGCCAGAAACTGGGTAGTTGAGGTCCTTGATCTGGAACGTATCACTGTGTCAGTGTCCCTGCTGGCGACTGTCAGCCTCCGTGGTGTCAGCATTACTGAGGGCTGGTGTTACTCTGTGTGACTGTCCATCTTACTGAGTCTGTCAACATCCCTGTGTCACTGTGGATGTCACTGTCATTGTTAGCCTATGTGACTGTCAGTCTCATTGCATCTTTGATTCTGAGGTTACTGTCATTGTGACTGTGTCAGTGTCAATAGGTGTCATTGCCTTGTTTGTTGATGTCATTGTGTGTCACTCACTGCATCATTGTCACTGTGGTGACTGTCAATATCCCTGTGTGTCATTGTCAACTGTGCAACTGTGTCATTTTCACTGGGTGTTGTTATCAGTGTGTAATGTCTTTGTGTCATGGTGGAACAGTGACAGTAAGTTGGGGGCCCAGGGTTGTCTCTTGATGTGTCACCTGTGTGTGTGTGTGTATGTGTGTGGCAACACTGTGGGGTTCTGTGTCAGGAGAGGTGCTGGGCTTCTGCTTACAAGGGGTTTGGGCTGCTGGGCACTTGCTAGCGGGGTGCCCTCTGTTCCCTCCTCATTTCTGGGGCTGGGGCTGGTGGCCAGGCTAGGCCTCTGGAAGGGTCTGCAGGGAGCCTGGGCCAGTTTGCATAGCCCTCATCTGGGGCTTTATGGGATTTATGCTCCAGATCTATCCCAGAGCCATGGGGTGTGGACTTGGAAAATTCCTGGGAAAGATGCTCTTTGCCCTGGGATGGGTGGCCTGAGGTGAGCTAGGGTAGGGCAGAGGTGTCTTGGATGCCTCTGGCCTCAGCTTCCCTACCTGGGAATGGGTCCAGCGGGGACTCGGAGGGAAGAGGGAAGTGAAATTGGCCTGGGGCCCCCTGGACCTGCAGGTGGGGTGGGATGGGGGTTTTGTCCACCCTTATGCCCTGGGGGCTGGGCTCCTGGATTCATAGGCAGAAGCCCTCCAGCCCTCAGGAAGCCCTGCTCTTGTCTCGGATCAGCCAGCGCTGCTGCACTGACGGCATCCTCTCCTCACACTGCAGGAGGTGGGTGGGCTTGGAGAGATGCTCTTGGTGGGCACAGAGACCCTGCCGGGGTCTCTGTCACTCTCTCTGGGCCTGTCTCTCCCTCTGTCCTTGAATCTCTGCCCATCTCCTATGCTCCCTGTCTCTCTTCCTGTGCCTCTTCTTCCGTTTCTCCCTGTCTTGGTCTTTTCTTGTCCCTCAGGGTCTCCGCTCACTGCTTTCCCTCTCTCCTTGCCTCTCTGTTCCCCCCTCCCTGGGTCTCTCCCTTTTCTGGGTGTCCCCAACCGTGCAGCATCTGTCGTGGTACCCCATCCCCCCTCTCTGCAGCGCTTGCTCTCAGCAGCGCCCGTCTCCCATGGCTGCAGCCCCGTTGGCCCAGGGCCCGGCCCTTACAGTAACTCATCGGGCTGATGGAGGCGACTTTGATGAAGAAGCCACCCCTCCCCCTGTGGGGACCTGGGTGTGTGTGTGTGTGTGTGTGTGTGTTTGCTTATATGCCTTACACTCGTGCCAGGCCATCTCCTCACCCGCACGGCCCTCCCAACTGGGACCAGGAAGGAGCAGGGAGCAGAGGACCACCCTGTCCCTCTACTCCCATTCTGTGATCTAACCTCTGTCCACTCTGCCTGCCCGTCTGCCTCCTGATGCCCTGGTTCCTTTCCCGTGTGGTGGGCAGTGGGCTGGCTCTGAGGTGGAGTATCTTCCTGGCTATGAGGAAAAGGCACGGGAGGACGGCAGAGATGGTCGGGGAGGGTCTGAGGGCACCCTGCAGGGGTTGAGGTGGGGACCAGGTAGGCCTCCAGCCTCATATCTCTCTTTCTCCAGCCCCAGCTCTGAATTTAGCACTGGTTCATCCTGGGTTCGGTTGCTCTGAGTTTAGCGCTGGTTCATCCTGGGTTCGGTTGCTCTGAGTTTAGCGCTGGTTCATCCTGGGTTCGGTTGCTCTGAGTTTAGCGCTGGTTCATCCTGGGTTCGGTTGCTCTGAGTTTAGCGCTGGTTCATCCTGGGTTCGGTTGCTCTGAGTTTAGCGCTGGTTCATCCTGGGTTCGGTTGCTCTGAGTTTAGCGCTGGTTCATCCTGGGTTCGGTTGCTCTGAGTTTAGCGCTGGTTCATCCTGGGTTCGGTTGCTCTGAGTTTAGCGCTTGTTCATCCTGGGTTCGGTTGCTCTGAGTTTAGCGCTGGTTCATCCTGGGTTCCTTTCTTCGCCCCACCACTTGCTGACTGTGACTTTGGCCATTGTCTTACCCTCCTAGGCCCGAGGAGTAGCTAAAGATGGGGGAGTGGCAGAGGGTCAGGAGCCAGGCCAGGTGGTAGCAAAGGCCTCAGGGGTCACAGATGTGGGAGGGGTAGCCGAGGCCGGTTGGGGCCTAGAGAGATGAGCTGTGCCAGGGAGGGGCAGCCGGAGCTCCTGGGGCTGTAGCTGGAGGAGCACTCGGTGCAGAGGGGAGGGCTCGCCTGGTGAGGGGCGAGTGTAGCAGTGGGTAGGCAGGAGCCCTTCCCATAGAGGAGGCCCTGGAAGTCAGATTCTCTCCGGCTCCCCTACCCGCCGCTCCAGGCTGACAGCCACACTTGTCTCCCCTGCTGTAGCTCTGTCTGCAGTGTCTCTGGCTGTTTCTCTGGCAGTGTGTCCGACTGTGTGTCTGCATGTCCCTGGCAGTGTTTTGAGTGGTATGGATACTTCCTGACTGAGCATCTGGCTGTGTCTCTGGCTCTCTCACTGGCAGTTTTCCTGGGTGTATGCCTGTTTGTGTCTATCAGTTCCCCTGGTATTTCTCTGCCTGTGTGTCAGGCCGTTTCTCTGGCATGGTTTCTGACAGTGTCTCTGGCTCTCCGGCTATGTTGCTGATGGTTTCTCTGCCTGTGCTGCTTACTCTTTCTCTGATATGTCTGCCTGCGTCTGGCCGAGTCTTTCACAGGGTTTCTTGTGGGTCCTTTGGTTGTGTGTTTGCTGTTCTCTGGCCGTGTCTCTGGCTGGTTATCCGGTTTATCTACCTGTTTCTCTGGCTTTGTCTGATCGTGCCCGGCACAGTCTCTCCAGTCTGTGTGTGGGCTCTTTCTCTGGGGCTCTGTCTCTTGTTTTGGGCAGTGTCTCTGGCTAGTGTCTTTGCTGTGTGTCTGGCTGTACCTCTGGTAGTGGCCGTGGTTGAGTGTCTGGCAGTGTCCCTCTCTGGATCTCTGCTTCTGTCTTGTTGACAGTCCCCCTCTCTCCTCAGACTGGGGCAGGAGAGTCAGGTTTGGAACCTTTCCTGCAGGAAATAGTTATTTCCCTGCCCTCAGGTATGGGCATGTGCTGGGGTGGAGTGGGGTGAGGGCAGCCGGACCCATCCCAGGAAGCAGGTAGGGGGGCCACTGGATCCATCCTGGCTTCTGGGAACATGTCCTGAGTGTGCTTTGTGTACCCACATGGGAGTGTGTAGACACTGATGTGTATCTGCTGGGCTGGGGCTCCCAGGCTCCTGGGCTGAAGGACGGGCTGTGGTCCCTGACAGGGAAAATCCCTCATGCTTCTCATGATCATTAAGTGTCCACTAAAGCAAAAGCCACATCTGACCTGGTCACAATGTACCACTGCCCTGGTACCCTGCTGCTCTGAACTTCCCAGAGCCCAGTGGGGCAAGGCTCACCCGGGGATGGGGGTGGGTTGGGGGAACATGGCAGGGGCAGATCCGAGGGGCTGTCTCCCCAGGAGCGTGGCAGGGGGCCTTTCATTCAAGGCAATTTGGAGAAGTATAGACCTCCAATTAAGTTAGAACATCACCCTTTCAGTTTGTGATGTTTATAGCTAATTAGCTAACCTTACCAGTGAAGTTATTTTTTTCCTAGAAAAATGGCCCTAGCATTGCCAGTGATCTGTAACCCATCCTGCCTCCAGCGGCTGTACTGAACAGCAAACCATTGTAGGTTGCCTTCTACCATCTTAGCAGACCTCTGTCTACAGATGCCAATAATGTTTTCTGTTGCTTGAAGAGGATCCTGAGCCCCATTAAGAAGGGCATTTGGGGTCAAGGTGCCCTGGCCCTAGGGCTGAGATTTCCCAGTCTTGCCTGAGAGGAGGGGGGGCTCCCCAGGAGGCTCCTGCCTGGGCTGATGCTGCCCCTTTTCCCCGCCGCCCACTCTTTCCCAACAGATGGCTGCTCCTGTCCCATGGGCCTGCTGTGCCGTGCTTGCTGCTGCCGCTGCCGTGGTCTACGCCCAGAGACACAGTCCACAGGGTGAGTGCTGGGCGGGGGAGCTCCCTGCTGACCCCCTCTGGGAACTGAGCGTGAACCCTCCCCGGCATAGCTGTACGCACCCACCCAAGAGCCACATACTGCCATAGGCTGGCATCGTCACACATGAATATGAGTCATATGACACTGATATACGGGGTGACCCACTGATGTCGTCCCATAAACACAGTCCCCCAGTCACTCCTGGGTGGTCTCATGCTGATGGTATCTCTGACTTGAGATGATCTGTCCCTCTGCCCACTAGCACTGATACAGGGTACAGGCAGGTGGGATGGGAGTTGGGGGCAGCTAGGGGCAGGGCCCTGTACAGTACCTGGTGAAATGGGGTCCCCTCGGATTTATGGGGGTGCAGTGGGAGGCACTGAGAGAGACGGTGGGTAAGAATATTTCCCCTTATCCCAGAAGGAATACAGGGACAGAGATGGTAGACTGAGGACAAGGTGTGGGGATGGGCAGGGTGACAAGTGGGAGAGGACTGGCACATCAGGGAAGGGGCCCGGTCAGTGAGCCGGGCTGGCTGGAGGGGGCAGGGATCGCTCAGGCTGCGCCATTGGCAGCCTCCTGCACCTCCCCCACAACTTGTCCAGTGAGTGCTGAGTCGTCCTCACAGACCACGGGGCAAGGAGCTGCACCCCTGCTGGGAAACGTTGCCACTGGCCCTTCTGCATCTGAGGCAGCACCTCAGACAGCCACGTCAGTACGAGGTCTGACCTCGAGACTCCTTGAACGAGGGAGCCTCCAAGTGTAGGGAGCTCCCCCCCTTGGTTGTGTCCTGCCCCCCACCTCAGTTGGCTCAGGTAGAGGCAGAGAAGGTGGGGGCATCTCTGGGGCCCAGGCGCAGAGCAGACCCTAATGGCTGAGCTCCATGACCCTCAAGGCTGTGGGTTCAAGGAGGGCAGTAGGTCGAGGCTCCTGTGGTCTCTTCCTCGTGAGCCCAGCACTGAGGCCCAGAGAGAGCCTGGCCTGCCCCAGGGCTGCTCCGCAGTGGGCAGGGACTGAAGGGACCACCGGGCCAGCCCATCGACCCCCACCTGCAGTCGGCCTGCCTGGGGCTCCTGTGCTGACTGGACCAGCCTAGGCCCGCCAGTGGTCTTTCCCGTTGGCCTCGCCCCTGCCCTGTGTGTGGGCATAGGCTGCATCTCTGAGAGTGTGAGACTGTCCTTGTGCGTTAGACTGTGTGCTTGTGTGAGTGAGACTGTGTCCCTGTTTGGGTGCGTTTCTCTGTGTAGTTATATCCTTGTGGGCTGTGCCCTGTGTGTGACATAGTTGATGTGTGACCGTGGCCTTTGTGGGGTTGTGTCCTTGTGGTTTAGACTGTACCCCATGTGTGATAGTTTGTTAGTTTCTCTGTTTCTGTCTCTTCGTGTGTTCGTGTCCCTGTTAAACTGTCTCTCTGTGTGTGAGACCATGTCCCCATGTGTAACTGTGCCTCTGGGTGACAGCGCCCTTCCTGTGCATGCATGTGGCCTTTTATCAGGTGTTACTGTCCCTGAAGTGGCACAGTGTCCCTGCGTAGCTGTGACCTTGTGGATGGTTGTCCTGTGTGTGCTTTTTCTTCTTTGTGGTGACTGTCTTCATCCTATGTGTATGGTGATGTGAAGTTGCTTAGGACGCTTGGGGGGACTGTTTCCAGCATGTGGTCCCCATGTGAGCCCATGTGCACAGGTGTGAGGGAGCCGTCAGCTCTATCCCTGTGTGTTCTCCATGTCCATGACCTCATCCTGTCTCTGTCTCTTATCCTGGCTTCTAACAACCTTTTCACAGCTGATTCCTTTGGAGCATTTGTCACCGCGTCAGGGCCAAGAAGCCCATCCTCCCCCTGCTGCTTGATTTAATTTCTGAAATGGACAGCACATCAGTAGGGGCAACCACGGGGCGGGAGGAAAGCTGTCCAGAGACAAAGGATTAAATCACTGCCATCTTTGGAGCTGTTGCATGGCTGTGTGTATTGCCATTGCTGTGTTAATTGTAGCAGTTGTGACACTGTGTGATTGTCATGTCACATTACCCCCTCTGCCTCTGCATTGTGGCCTGTAGTTGTCATCTGTCATTGTGTTGTCATTTTTTCATTCCTGCCCTGCCCTTACATGGTTGGTTTGTCACTGTTGTCAGGTTGTGTTTCCATTTCCTTTGTGAGGCAGACAGGGTTCCCCACGTGTTACCCCACTGCCATTACATTCATTGTGCTGTTGGGTTGGTTTCCTCATCTTGCGGCTGTACCTGCCCCCCAGTATTAAAGGGCCATACCGGGGCCATGTTAGTTCTGAGCTGCTGTTGGTCAGTGTTGATGTGTTGCTGCTGGGACTGTGATGGCCACGCCCCCTCCACGATGGTCAGTTTTCAGCCTCCTCCTCAGGCCGCTGGATGCAGAGTCTCTGCTGGGGCGGGGGGTGTGTGTGTGTGTGTGTGTGTGTGTGTGCAGAGAGAGGGGCTTGGCGTGTTTCCTGGAAGCTCAAGGTTTTTGGAAGGGAGGCTGGAGGGGGGCTCAGTGGCTAGGGCTGGTGGACTGGGGGGGGCTCTATGGCTTGAGCCGTGGACACTGGGCCTCTGGTCAGAGGGAGGCCCCCAGTCAGTCTCTGGTCCAGCCTCACAGCTGTGGCCTCCAAGGCCCCCCGGCCACCACCCTTCCGCCTGTTCATCCTCTGTTCGGCTGGTCCCAGGCCCCACAGACGAGTGGTCAGGGCTGGCTGGGTTTCCTGCTTCCCTCTCCTTTGACGGGGACAGAGAGGCTCAGAGAGGGGCGAGACAGAGACAGGCAGCGGGGGAGAGAGCTGGAGACACAGAGAGATCCCCGGCACAGGGAGGGTGACCGAGGTAGCAAACAGGGACAGATGTTTCAGCACAGAGAAAAGCAGAACTGGGGAGGGGTCTATAAAGGAGGGAAGGGGGCAGCTGGCGGCATGGGGCGGGGGGTGGGGGGGGATCCCTACCCCCTGCAGTCCTGGTGGTGTTAACAAGTCTAATTAAGAGGCCACTGGCCCAACTTAATCGGCTCTTTAACAGGAATTGCCTCTGAAAATCCCCCGACTCTGCGGGGTGGCTCTCTGGAGGGGAGATGTGAGGGAGTGTTAACGAGGGATCCCGAGACCACCCCCCCGCCCCCCTCCCCCTCGCTCTGCCCCTCCCACCCTCACTCCACAGATCTGGCTGGGATCAGGGAAGCATCTGTCCTTCCAGGCTTGGGAGGCAGGATGAAGAGGGTAGATTCGCATCTCCCGGTGCCCGCTTCTCTGGGGCTGTCTGTAGAATCGGTGCCTTGGACATCCTCTGTCCCACTCGCCTCCCCACCTAGCGCTGCCTCTTGACAGGTGCTCCCTCCCGCCCTTCCACTCCAGTCTCCTGGGCTCCGTCCATCACGCCTGGGTTGCCGAGGCCAGGGCTGGGGTTTGCTTTTGGCTCTGACAGGCCCCTCCTGGGGGCAAGAGAGGAATGGTCAGAGAGCTCCCTCAGTCCCAGCACTCCCCCACCCACACCCCAAGCAGTTCCTGCCTCATGATGATGTTGACAGCTGCCAGGAGTTCCCTAGGGCTCCTGTCCTGGACCCTGCCCATTCTCCCTTCTCCTGCTGCTGCCCCAGCCCTGTATGGTTGGGAGCGCGGGGCTTGTCAGGGGCTCAGAGTCAGGGAGAGGGAGAGAGGCAGGACAGAACGACAAGGATGGGGAAGATGAAGAGATGGGAAGAGACAGAGGGAGGAGTTCAGGAGAGGGGCCCCTCAGCCCCAGCTTGCCTGGGTAGCAGATGTCAGTGACTGGGGCTGGGCCTGTTGGTGGCAAGAGGTTGGGGTCGTGGGGGTCAGGAAAACTTTTAAAAGGACCTGGGGACTGGAGGTGAACTGGGTCTTCTCTCCCAGCATGCTACACAAACTCTCTACACATACACACATACACACACGGTCCCCAGACGTGCACACACACGTACGAGTTTGGAGGCACTCATGTACCTGTACCCTTGTACGGCCGCACAGGAATTTTGCATACCCCTCATCTCCCCAGGACACTCACACCGTGAGACTCAGAGCCTCTCGGCCTGGACTCCTCACTTGTGCACATTCACGGGCTCTCATCCGTGCACGTTTGCCTGGGGGTGCTGGGTGGGGCTGTGACCTGTGACTTTTGCCTTGTGCCCTCCCTGCCCCCCACAGAGACACCCCACGTGCAGTACGAACGCCTGGGCTCAGATGTGACTCTGCCGTGTGGGACGGCGAACTGGGATGCAGCTGTGACGTGGCGGGTGAATGGGACAGACCTGGCCCCTGACCTGCTCAACGGCTCTCAGCTCGTGCTCCGTGGCCTGGAACTGGGCCACAGCGGCGTCTACGCCTGCTTCCACCGCGACTCCTGGCACCTGCGCCACCAAGTCCTCCTAAATGTGGGCTGTAAGTGTTACTCCCAGCACCCCTCATTTGACCTCCCACTTCACTCAAGGGCGTTGTCCATGAGGCCCAGACCCTTGGCCCGGTTCAAAGCCCCTTCCTGGTGGTAGTGGTGGAGGCCCTGACCCTTGCCCTCTGATCCTATTTGAGCCTGCTCTTCTGACCTCTGAGCCCAGTCTCACCCCCTGAGTCCGGACCCCTGGCATTTTGCACTTGTATCCACCCCCACTGGAGATCTTTGAGATCCTGAAATCCTGTTCCCTATGACAAGATGGGCACGGGAGGGCTGGCAGGCATGGCCCACCTGGGGCCTGGTGGGGAAGAATCCTAGAGTCCCAGCTCCGAGCTGGAGTGGCCTCACTCCACTGTGTCCTCTCACAGGGTCTGGCCCTGAGGGCCTTAGGGAAGAAAATGGGGTATACGGTTATGCAGGTAGAGGTGTGGCACTCTGGGAAGCTCCAGGGAAGAAGGAAGGCTTCCTGGAGTGTGAAGCACATGGAGACTTGGAGGATTTGGAAGATACACTGAAAAAGTTCTTTCTGGCAGAGAGCTGAGTGTGACCATAGGCTTCAGAGGCTGGGAGGGCATGAAAAGGCCACTTGGGTTGGTATAAATGGCAGAAGGGAGCTGAAGGAGGGGACGGGGCAGATCATGATCCTAGAAGCTGGGGAGTGACACGATCAGAGTCATGTTGTTAAAAGGTTCTTCTCTCTGTGCTGCGGGGAGGCAGGTGGATGGGCAAAGGCGGGGGCGGGAAGGAGGCTATTGCTGGGATGCAGGAGAGATTAGGGGCACCTAGGACCGGGGCATAGAGTTGGGGAAGTTGAGAGGGGGTGATTGGACCTCCAGGAGCTGGTGATGGATTGGAGGTAGGGAGGACAGGAGAATAGAGAGTGGGAAGAGTCAAGACGGCTGGTGGTACCAATTGCTGCAACAGAGACAAGGTGGAAGGGTCAGCTGGAGGAGAAGATAGTGTGTTCTGTTTACACGGTGTCTCAGTTTGGGTTTCCCTAGAATCAGGTGAGAATTTACATACAGGTAGTCTATTTGGCAGGTGACAGAAACATCATAAGGGAATGGGAAAGTGATAGAAAAGGAAGTTAAGCTAGCCAGTAAAGGGGGAGTTATCTAGCCACTGCTTCTGGGCAACTGGCGCTTAACCCGCTGGGGGAGCCCCGGGAACCGAGGCAGAAAATGTGTCTCAGAGTTCTCCTGCCTAAGGAGTGCGGGGGCTCAGATGCTTATACACTAAGGGGTCGGGGTGGGGCTGCTTTAATTCCCCAGCACTTTTGGCCTGATGCCCTGACAGGCAATGCAGGTTTTGGTGGCCAAAGAAAGCTCTGAGGCAAATAACTGCAGAAGCAGTCAGCGGGTATGGGTGAGGGATCTGCGGCACCACCATCTGCTATAGACATGTTGGGTTGTGGTCCCCGGGGGACAACCGGGAGTTGATGGCTGGTAGCCAGTGAATCTGAGGGTCTGGGACTCGGGGAGAGGCCTGTGCTGGAGATGGGAATTTGGGGGGGGTGTCAGCATTAACTCCTTGGGAGGGGGTGAGATGGCCAAGGGTGAGATTGTGGGATGAGGAGAGAAGAGGACCCAGAACCCAGCCCTGAAGACCATCACTGTAAAAGGGGTTGATGGAAGAAACAAGCCACAAAAAGATGAAAGATGAGAAGGAGCCGGCAGGAAGGTAGAAGGAAGAGCAGGTGAGTGTGATTCAGAAGAGGCGTTTGGAGCATCGGGATGGTGAGGTTATCAGTGTTGCTGACGGTCATCTGGGCAGGCCTCTGGAGCTCAGCCAGAGGCACCAACTGACAGAGTAAATACTCTGAAAATAGCTTCTTTTCTTCTTGAGCCAAGGATTCAAGCTTCTCCGGCCTCATCCCACTTGGGTGATGCACCCCACTGTCTGAAATGGTTTCTTTACTCCTGGGAGCTACTGAGGGGAGGAGATGCTTGAGGGACCTGGAAGCAGGCCCTTTCCCCACTATCAGGAGACTGGTGTGGACAACCGTGGGAAATGTTAGGCTGAAGTGTTGCTCAGGGTCCGCCACAACACTGACCCGTCAGTGGGGCTAGAGGAGAGGTACAGGTATGTTTTGGTAGGGATGTTCCTTTCCCCACAGAAAAGCTCTTTTATGTGTTTAAACTGGAGAGATGGCGGTCATCATGAAACGCCTTAGTTGCAAACCGAGGGTGGAGTGACCCCTGTCGGCCAGCTTGAGATATGCAGGATCAGCCCACCAGAGTCCTCCCTGGCCCACCACAGGGTACGTTAGAAGTGGACCATGCAGCCTAGCCCTGGGCCCTTACATGGGGAAAAAGGCCATATATTGAGTGCAAGGAGTATGAGGCCAACTTGGTACAAGTCACCCATACCCTTGTCTTCTCAGTTCGAGTCCCAGAAGTCCTCAGGATGGACAAGGCTGGCTGTGATGGCTGGGCCTTGGTGGCTCTGGGCCCCCATTCCTGATGACTCGATTTTCTTTGAGAGGTCATTGGAAGGGGATTGGGTCTAGATGTAATGCCTGTAGCCATACCCACAGCTGCCCTTTGTGACCAGAACCCAGACCTTTTATATATAGTGCTGATCACTCCCCAGGCCCTGCCTGTCAGAGGAGAGCTGGCCATGAGTTGGCTGTAGCATTAGTTACAGATACTTATCTCTCATTGCCTTGTTTCCTTCTAAAGAGTTGGTCAGAGGAACAGGGGACATTAATCATGATTGTTTCAGTCACTTTATATTAGTAACAAGAGACTGGGTTTGGCAACACTCAATATCAAATTATCCTTCTCGCCAGTGCTCAGAGAACAGGACAAAGCTACCCCTGATTTGTGGGCCATTCAAACTAAAAATTATTCAGTATTTATCCTAAACATATAAGATTTTCATGTCTCTATTTCCAAGGGAACCTGATCATAAAAATATTCCGTTGAAAGTCCCCTTAACCAGGCTGATCCCTGAACTGCTTCCTCCTGACCCACCTTCCTGCCCTCAGGCAGATGGTCACAACCAGCAAGGAGGCCCCTACCCAGGGTGATGAAAGGACCCCCCACATTAGGAAACAGGATCACAAGGTTCCTTTCAGTAGCATCCTTTTTTGTTTCCTTAGACACTGCTAATTCCGTGTCATTCTGATTTTAAGCTGAAATAAATCGGAGATTAAGTGACTAATTTTAAATAGACAGTTCTTTGTCCAGGTTTCAAATATTTGTATTTGATTGGTCAGGACAGGAGCTCCTGAACCCCTGGTTCAGCATCGCTTCCTCCTCAGCTCTGTTTGGTGGGGAAGGAGAGAGCAGCCTGTGGTTGAAGAAGAAATTGGGGAGAAAAGATGGGTAGATGGTGGGCATTTAGGAGTCCAGAAGTTGGGGTGCCTCGAGGGATGTCACGAGATAAGGTTAGGACAGGCCATGGGTCTTGAATGCCAGGCAGGAGGAGGAGGAGTGTGGGTGCGGCCCAGGCAGGGCTGGAGCTGGAAGGGTCACCCCGCCCCGCCTGGCCTGATCTGGCCTGGCCAGGGGTGTGGGCAGCCCGCCCCTCCTCCTCTCTGAACTGGCGGGCAGGCCTCGTGCGTGCTGGGGGCTCCAGCCCAGGCGGGCTGGCGAGATGAGAGGAAAAACATGCGGTTTGGTGGGCTGGACATGGAAAAACAAGCCAATTAGGAAAACAAACAAATCCTGGGCCAGCGGGGGTACACGCACGCATGCACACGCACACACAGCCCCGCGTGGGACTCAGGGACGCCCTGCCACAGGCTGATGCTGTCACTTGGGCATCTCAGGAGCCCCCATGGGGGCAGTTCAGGAAGTCTGGGCATCCAGGAGCATGCCTGTATGTGATATCATGACACGTATGTGTATGGGCTTTTGCTCACACACAGCCTCTAACATGCTCTCACACGGTGTTCAGCTCATACGTGTGAACACACTTGGAATTCTGGGCACCTTCCCACACCCACAATTTGAAAAATGCATTCAGACTTAAGTTCCGTCTCATACGCAGTGTCTCAGGTTTGTAGTCCCGCTGTCACTGTTTCACACACAACGGCGCATTTACGCGGAGGACCTCAGCCACACAGCCTCACACGTGTAGACAACCCCCAAGTCACACAGCCTCACCCCGAGCCCCACACAATGCAGTCACCCGGCCACGCACAGCCAATCGCAGCAACACTGCTGCCCAAAGTCCCAGTCACACACAGGAAGCCTCTCGGAGTTACGCACACAGCCTCACAATGGCAATCTCTTACAAACAGCTTCTCCCCTGACTTGCAGCACGCTCCCAGCAGGCCTCCTAATTGCATACTGTCCCACAGCCTCACACTTTGTCTCTCTCAGCACACCCACCTCCGCCCACCCGGCCCCTCAGCTGGGCTCCAGCTGCAGCAAGTCACTCCTTTTCTTCCTTTTCTTTGTTTTTCTTTCCTCCTTTTCCCTCTGAGAAACCTGGTCCCTGTCAGGAAACCCAAGCCCTTCCCTACTCAGGGCCCAGGGCCAGGCTGGAGTAGCCAGATGACAGACAAAGCCCTGCCTGCCCTCCCTCCCCGCCGCCCGCCCCCCATGACCTGCCCAGTCAGAGAGGGGAACTGGTTTGCGGGGGGATGTCTGAGGGGAGACGGGTCCGAGGCGGGGGACGGTCAGAGGGAAATGGAGGAAACCGGCCACTGGGGAGGCTGGGCGGGTGCGGGGGCCTGCGAGTCCAGTGCCATGGCCCGCTCTGCCCTCCAAAGAGTCCCAGGTGGCAGGGAGCTGACTCTGCAGGCTTCAGTCCCCCCTCCCCCGCCCCCCGCCCAGTGCCCTTCTCCTTTGAAGCTGGGGGTAAGGGAGGGTGGTGGTAGGAGGGGACAGTGGAGGCTTCTCAGCCAACCTCGGAATGTCCTTTCCTCCTGGGGTGGCTGCCAACGCCGGCCTGGCCCACAGGCCCCCACGAGGCGCTTCCTGTGTCCTTGGCCACCCCCCACCCCCCCGCACGCCTCTGTGCCCCTGGGCAGATAGGCACGGGGTACGTGAGGCGCGCAGGATGAACATGGAAGAGACACAAGATGGACATGGGGCCAGGAAGGCTTCCTGGGGGAGGCAGGCAGCAGCGGGCAGAAAGCAGGCTGCCCCTCGTGCAGGCTCAACTGGCCTCCAGCTCTCCCCTGCAGGCCAGGGGCTGGAGCCACCTCTGCCCACAGCATAGCCCACGCCACCTGCCACATACAAGCTCCCCTCATGCCTCTCTGACCCCTTCATCTCCCCTGCTGCAAAGCCAGATCGGGCCCTGGGGGTTCGGCCCCAATACATACGTCCTTCACATATACTGGACATGTACATGCAGTCACACACAGTCACTCGCAATCCCGTGCACACTGTGGATGGAAGCCCACGGCTCCCCAAGTATCACCACGGCCACTCAGCAAGTGTGGACATGCACTCCCCCTCACCGTCCCTGGCTTATTGAGCCGCCCCCCTCCCACTTCCTGTCCACCTGTCAGGCAGGGGGCGGGGTGGGGGGGCACAGGCGGGAGGTGTCAGTGTCCCTGGAGCCATGGACGGACATGCCTTGCCTGGGTCAGATCACAGAAGCTGCCTCCTTCCAGGAACCTGAGCCGGCTGTCCTCATGCCTTACCGAATGCCCGAGGGTGGAACAGCTGGGCTAAGTGCTCACGGCAGCAAAAAGAGTGGTTAGACAGCAGAGAGGACTTCCCAAGTATGTGTGTGTGGTCGTGTTGGTGGGTATCCCCATCCTGGTGTTTAGTACCAGCTCTGGCTTGCTGTGTGACCACAGGTAGGTCCCCATCCCTCTCTGGCCCTCCGCGTTCCCCAGAGTAAAGGCAGCTGCTGACCATATAAAGGGCTTCTTTTTTCTTTTTTAAATAAATTTATTTATTTATTTATATTTGGCTGCGTTGGGTCTTCGTTGCTGCGCTCGGGCTTCCTCTAGTTGCGGCGAGCGGGGGCTACTCCTCCTTGCAGTGCGTGGGCTTCTCACTGCGGTGGCTTCTCTTGTTGCGGAGCACCAGCTCTAGGGGCATGGGCTTCAGTATTTGTGGCACACGGGCTCAGTAGTTGTGGCTCTTGGGCTCTAGAGCGCAGGCTCAGTAGTTGTGGCTCACGGGCTTAGTTGCTCTGCTGCATGTGCGATCTTCCCGGACCAGGGCTCAAACCCGTGTCCCCTGCATTGGCAGGCGGATTCTTAACCACTGCACCACCAAGGAAGTTTCCTAAAGGGCTTCCTTAGGGGTCTGTGATGGAGAAGCTGGGGGCTGGGGCTGGGGTGAGGTACACACCAAGGGAACAGCAGCTTCCTCTCTGCACACACACACAGTCACACATAGTCATGTGCTCTGAGAGCCATACACATAGACATTCCTACATACGTACCCACATACCATCACACATCACTCATTCATGTCACACACAGAGACACATATGTGACATATATGCATATGAACAGCCGCCCAGTGCTGTCGTTCATGTGGAGCCACCAGGCCTGTCCTCGTGTTTCTCATTCTCTCCCGAGGGGAAGCCTGGGATGTCTCTTCTCCAGGGAGTGCACCCTGATCACCCCACCAACCAGAGGACCCGGTCAAGACCCCCCCCTTGGCCTCTGTTGCACAATCTTCCTCTGGAAATGGACGCAGTGTGGCAGGAGATTTGGGGCTGGGGCCGATTCCCCCAGACATCACCTCCATCCTGTGATCGATGAGCTGAGGCCTCCCCACAGTTCCCGCCTCCATTGAGCAAGTGGGGGGGCTCTCTCTCCATACAGCCCGTTTTCCTTTAATTAAACATCTGGCTCTCTGTGGCCTGGGAAGCCTCAGACCCTCGCTGACAGCACCCTCCCCCCGCCACCTCTGGCATCGCTGATGGGTTGAAGGGGGAGAGCTGGGGTTCTGGGGCCCACCTGTCCCCACACTAACGCAGGGGACTGGGGGCTCCAAGAACGCCCTGACCGTGCTGTCCTCACCCCCAGTGCCGCCGCGGGAGCCCGTACTCAGCTGCCGCTCCAACACTTATCCCAAGGGCTTCTACTGCAGCTGGCATCTGCCCACTCCCACCTACATCCCCAACACCTTCAATGTGACTGTGCTGTGAGTAGACGCACCTGTGACCTGGTTTCAACCCTGACCTCTGACCTCTCCCCCGGCCCCCCACCATGCCCTCAGTCCAGACCCTAGCCCAGCCTTGGGCTTGACCTTCCCCCAGCCTCTGCCCTACCCGACCTTGATGTTGGTAACGGTGCCTGGGCTTCATCCCTCCCCAGGCATGGCTCCAAGATTATGGTCTGTGAGAAGGACCCGGCCCTCAAGAACCGCTGCCACATCCGCTACATGCACCTGTTCTCCACCGTCAAGTACAAGGTCTCGATAAGTGTCAGCAACGCTCTGGGCCACAACGCCACAGCTATCACCTTCGATGAGTTCACCATTGGTGCGTGGGGAGGGGGTGGGTCCCTGCTGCATACTCCAGTGGGAGTAAGTGGGTGTTTGCCAACGTGTATATGAGCATTGGTGGGGGTGTCCACATTGTGTGCCCAGGTATATGTGGAACGTATAATGTGTACATATATGCGTGGCATGTATATACCTGTGAACATCTGAGTGGATGTCCTTCACCTGCCAGGGCCGAGAGACCTCTCCAGCGGCTCTTCCCATCGTCTCTCTGGCTCCCAGAGCATGCACGAGGGGGAGGGGGGCAGGCTGGGCCAGACCCTTGTGCAGCTGCAGCCTCCACCCCCCCCACCCCACGCTAATGGCTTCCTTACGGCCTGTGATGAATGAGGTGTCAGAACAGGAGACAGGACTGGGAGAGATACTGCCCTCCCCCCCCACCCCATCCCAGCCAGACCTTCTGCCCGCCCCTGCCCCATCCTGGCCAGACCCTCTGCCCGCCCCTGCCCCATCCCGGCCAGACCCTCTGCCCGCCCCTGCCCCATCCCGGCCAGACCCTCTGCCCGCCCCTGCCCCACCCCGGCCAGACCCTGTGCCTCTGCCTGCCCCACCCACAGCATGGCTGGGTCCCCAGCCAGCCTCTTGCTATGTGAGCTGGGCCCTTAGATGCTCTCATCAGATCCTCAGCCCACTTCCAACCCAGATCTGCAACACCTGTGGACCGTCTTTTAACCTTGACCCACAGAGCAGCTTCAAACCCAGACTCTTCCAAGGGAGGCCGTGTCTCAGTTTGGAACTGGAAAAGTTGAGGTGAAAAGCCAGGCTTGGGGAAGTATATGATGCTGGTACAGGCTGGGGTGATCCAGGTGATGATGAGGGTAATGGTAGGGCATGACATAGGCTTAGTAATTGGGATGCTGGTCATCATGAGGATGGGGTTGATGATGGGATGAAATTTATGATGTTGATATCATGAGCTGGTGACAGTGACTATAGTGACCGTCATTGGTGATGACAGGGATGTGAAAGGTGGAAGTAATGAGATGGTTGTTAACGGTGGTTGCCAAAATTGACAACAGAGAAGAGCGATGATGATTGATGTGCATTGGTTGACATGGTGGCTGGGGTTGACGAAATGGGGTTGTTCCAAGAGATCAGTGTGGTACTGAAGCTGTGTTTCCTCAACAGTGAAGCCTGACCCTCCAGAAAACGTGATAGCCCGGCCAGTGCCCAGCAACCCTCGCCGGCTAGAGGTGACATGGCAGACCCCCTCGACCTGGCCTGACCCCGAGTCCTTTCCTCTCAAGTTCTTTCTGCGCTATCGACCCCTCATCCTGGACCAGTGGCAGCATGTGAGTGCCCAACCCTGCCCTGCCCAGATCCCGAGAGCCCGAATCAGAGCCACACGGCATGGGAGGCCCCCGTATCCCTGCTGCTAGCTGTTCCAATGTGAAGCCTGAGGGCAGTCAGAGAGGCTTTCCGGGGGGAAGAAGGGACCAGGTGAGCCTGGAAGGATGGATGGAGCTGAGGGAGATGTCCTGATCTAAGGTCCTTAGGGGTTCCTGGTGACCTCCATTAGGGCAACAGGAACGCATCTGTCGTTGTGGCTCCGCATGGTAGTGGAGAGAAATGCTGGGAGGCAGATGGCAGGCAGTGTTTCCCTTTTCTTACCTCTGGCTTCAGCCCTGATCAGACATCTCCCTCTTACACTCTGGGCCAGTCTCTGAGCCTGTGCTGGACCCAAGGGGCAAGATAGTCCCTGTCCTCAAGGACTCACAGTTGGTCTCAAGGGGTCAGAATCAGGCAATAGAGTCAAGCTCAATCCAGGGTGTGAGCTCAGGCCGTGATTAGTGTCATGGCTCCAATGTCAAGTCTACCTTAGAGGTCAGCTTAAAGTTATGGGTCAGAAGGTGGTCTGGACCGGGACCGAAGCAGTGGACGGGGGGCAGTATGGGGTCAGGCTGTGGTCTGGGATGTTGATCAAGTTACGAGAGCGAGCTCTGGGGAGCAGCCAGGGGTTTGGGGCAGACTTGAGTTTCTGTCTCCTTGAGGGCCCTGGGTCCATAGGGCTGTGGGTGCTATGTGGCCCGTGAGGTCTGTGGGCTAGGTCTGGGGCTGGGAAGGTGCGCCCTGGGGCCACCCAGGCTGGCACCCAGGGTCAACCTGTGCCCCCACCGTGTCCACCTGGTTCCAGCCTCATCTCCTCCTGCGCCTCTCCCAGCTGGCCTTTAAAGCGCGTAATTCGATTCCAGGGCGCCTGTCCTGGTTGCAGGCCTGGCTCCCACAAAGGCTGCTTACATGCTCATATGTTCCCTGACAGAGTCCGGAGTCCCTCCCGCCTGGCCAGCTGCCCGCGACTAATGCATTGCTAATAACCAGGGTCTAGTTTCACAAGCCCCCCTCTCCTGCTAACTAGCTGCAGGCAGCAGCCCCGCGCGTCGCAGTGCACACGCCTTGCAGTGGACCTGGCACACTGCCTACCACACACACGCGGGAACATGCACGCACACACGTGGCCCCCAGCAGGAACCATGCTCCCTACGTGCGTGTGACTAACATGCCAAGGCCACCCACTGGCCTGCATCGTGGGCAGAGCTGACCCCAACGCTGACGCGGGCAGAGCAAAATATGTGGGCTCCGTGGCAAGAACGTGAGTGGCCTGTGGCACATGTTATCCCTGCTCCATGTGACATTGATATTGTGGTTAGCTAGATTTATGGCTCTTTTGAACTTGAGTTTTGCTCTGAACAGAATGGACTCTCCCCAGTCCTTAAGCTTGGAGAGAGGCAGGTGTATGATTGGGAGGGGGAGTGGAGGGGACAGCAGAGAAAAACATCACTTGGATTTTCAGGAGGATGTGAGAGATACAGGTCAGGAATTACACAAGAATGGGCACCATGAGGTCTGGCAGGGGCTGTCTCAGCATGGACAAGGGGGAGGCGAGTCCTGGGACCCAGCATGGGTTCCCTGCATCTTCTGCTCTGGGCCTAACTCATCAGGAAGGCTGGGAGGGCATGTTTGATGTCTGCTGCTAGAGACTAGATGGAGGACTCCTAGGTAAGGCGGATGCCAGCAACTAGGGAATTCCTGACAGTTGTGGAGCCATTCTCTTAAGGGGCTGGATTAAGGGATCAGTGACAACCTAACAAGAAGGGCCCAGGCCTAGGAGATGTGGCTTCCAGGAGGGCACTGCACTTCTAGGCCACATTCCTAGAGGTACGGTTGGTTGCCCACCATAAGCCCACCAAGGAGGTGGTAATTTGATCTGCTCCCCATGGCCCTCTCCCTTTGGGGGAAGACAGATGTGGAGATCCGGGGGACAGAATCAAAGGAGGAGGCCCGAGGGTCAAATCCTGGGAAGAGGGAGAAGGAGCCGAATGAACGAGGGCTACTTAGCCAGAGGGGGTCTTTACAGAGCAAAAGGGGACTGGGGGACCAGAGGTGGAACTGGGCCCCAACTCCAGGAGAGGAGGGTCTCTGGGGCCCACCGATCTTCCAGGGCTGGGAGTAGGACTTACTGAGCCCAGATCTGGGCCCAAAATGGCTCTTATACCGACTCTGGCCTTTGCCAGTACCTCCTATCTCAGGCTCACAAACCCTGGAGGAATTGGGAGGCTTTCCCGCCCCACTTGGACCCAGCTGCACACACATGAATCCACATACACACACGCACATGGACTCACAGACTGTCAGGTCAGGTAGCCCAGACCCTGGTTTTCTTGGGGGAAGAGTGTAACAGGGACCCAAAAAGCCCTGAAGCCAGACGTGGCCCAGAGCGGGCCCCCTCCTCCGCCCCTGCCGGCTGCCCCTGTTTACGAGGCGCCTTAATGAGGCGGCGGGTGCCGCTGAGATGAACCAGAGCCCAGCCTGGGCCTGGGAGGGGCGACAGACAGGCAGGCCAGCCTGGAGGGTGGGGGGAGACCCTCAGGATGGGGCCGGCCAGGGCGGGGGTGGGGTGGCCACACCTCCAGGAGGAAATGGAGCAGCTGTCCTGCTGTCCTGCCGCCCCAGGAGCTGCCCCCCCACCCCTTTTCCACCTCAGGCAGGGCGATGACCATAAGTGAGGCCACCCTGAGGGGGAGACCCAGCTGGGGCCAGGCTGGTGGGTGCGCCGGGCATCTGGGAGCCCAGGCTCTGAGCTGGAACCCGTGATAACGACAGAGCTGGCTGAAGTCTCTTTGGTGTTCACCATGTGCCTGAGTCCTCATTACAACCCTGTGAGAGAGATCATTAACGCCATTTTACAGATGAGGACCGCAAGGCATGTGGAAGTTAGGTAACTTAGTCACCTAGTTAGTAGGGGATGGAGCTAAAATTTGGACTCGGGCAGCCTAGCTCCATGCCTGCGTTTGTAACCTTCCCTTTAAACAGCTCCTTGATGGAGTGGGAGAGGGCAGCACAACATTACGCCTCTCTCACCCCATTCCTCTTGTCGCCTCCAGCTGGAACTGAGGTCGGGACTGGGCTGGGGCTAGTGAGAGAGCTGGGGTGACAGCAGAGTGAAGACACTGAGCAAAGTCCTCCTTACTCTCCCCTCGGGGCATTTCTCATCTCCTTAAAGATCTCCTCCCTCAGGACTGTCTTTGCTCCCTGCGGGGGGGGGGGGGGGGGGTGGTGGTGGGAGAGGGGGGGGTCTCCTCCCAGAGAAGTCTTCACTCTCCCAGGGATATTCTCAGTGTCCTCCCCCCAGGGAAGTCCTCATTCCCTGCAGGGGTGTTTTCACTCCTCTCTCCCCACAAGTGTTCTCACTTCTTCTGGGGGTGCCTCACTCTCGTGACCCCCAGGGTCCGCCGTCCCTATACCCCCCCACCCCGTGGTTTGGCTGCAGGTGGAGCTGTCGGATGGCACAGCGCACACCATCACGGATGCCTACGCTGGAAAGGAGTACATCATCCAGGTGGCGGCCAAGGACAATGAGATTGGGACGTGGAGTGACTGGAGTGTGGCCGCCCACGCCACACCCTGGACTGAGGAGCCACGACACCTCACGACCGAGGCCCAGGCCCCCGGTGAGCCCGCCCCCTGGGCTCCCTCCTGCTCCTCCTGGGACTTGGAGCATCTGCTCCAGGGGTCTCCACAGTCTGTGTGGCTGCCACACTCCCGTCGGTCTGTCCAGCCCCTGCTGTTCCTTGTCCTTGTTGTCTGGACACTCCAGGTAGGGGCCTCTGGATGGACGGGTCCTCTGTGTGCCTTGGGGAAGCAAAGACCTGCCTGATGGGTGAGGCAGGGGCTGTCTGACAGGAGAGGCAGCCCTGGTCTGACACAAGAAGCAGGAGCAGTGTGCCTGTGGACCCCAGATGGAGGTGGGACTCCAGCCCCGGCCCGGCCCAGCCCTGAGTTTCCCCCATGTTCCCCAGAGACCACGACCAGCACCACCAGCTCCCTGGCACCCCCACCCACCACGAAGATCTGTGACCCCGGGGAGCTGGGCAGCGGCGGAGGACCCTCAGCGCCCTGCTTCATCAGTGTCCTCGTCACTCTGGCCCTGGCTGCCGCTGCCGCCGCTGCCGGCAGTCTCCTGATCTGGTAAGTGGAGTGAGGCTGGGTGGTGGAGGGGAGCCCGAGGGGACCCCGACCCCACCCTCTTCCCTCACAGCCTCCTGCCCTGTCCCCCCAGAGCCCGGCATCCCGTGAGGACATGCCAGCGCACCTGCAGAGGAGCAGGAGGCCGGAGCTGAGCCCGAAGACCCCGGTTTCTATTTTGCACACGGGCAGGAGGACCTTCGGCATTCTCTTGAGACACAATTTGTAGAGACCCCGGCAGGCCCGGGCCTGCCGCCCCCCAGCCCCGCCACACCACGCCGGCCCCCCTCCCTGCTCAGGGCAGGGGGCCATGCAGCTAACCCACCCACCAAAGAGCACCCACACCTCCGTCCTGAGCCCTGGGGCTGGGCCCTCCGACGCCAGCGACTCCCAGGAGCCCTTGCGGGGCCTGAGGGGAGCCCCTCACATCCACAGTCTCGCCTCCTGTCCCAGCCTCCTGTCTGTTCCAGGGTCTCTGTTGCCACCATCAGATTATAAGCTCCTGACGCTGGGGGGGGGCCCGGCCATCCCCTTCCCCCAGCACCCACACTTTTCAGTGCCCCGCCTCCGCCCCTGTTTTGTACGACCCTCCCCTTTTCCTGCTCCTGCCCCGCAGTATTTAATGCCCTGTCAGTCCCCTCTAGTCTGACTCAGTGGTAACTTGCTGTATTTGAATTTTTTACAGATGTATATACGGGGGTGGGGGGTTCTCATTAAACGTCACCATTTCATGAGTCCTTAGACCGGACCCACTTTGGGAGGGTAGCCCTTGTCCAAGGACCTCTCCCCTTCCAGGCCTGGAGGAGGGAAGCAGTTAAGAGTTGGAGAGAGACAGCCCTCTCCAGACAGGTGGGGAGAGGCAGTTCAGCTCTCAGGCAGATGTGTCCGGGGATGGGGCTTCCCGCCTCTTTGGAGGGTAGAGCTCCCTGGAGGCCATGGGCAGAGTTGTGGGGAACAAGGGGCCCCAGTGAGGCAGGTCCCACGCGGGGGGCATCGAGTCAGCCCTGGAGGCTACTGAATCCTGGCAGGGCCGAGGTCTGTCAGGGGTCATCTCTGGAGCTGCCTTCCACGGGTGCCCAGGCCCGGCTTTACCCACGGGGCAGAGGTGCAAGAAGGGGAGGAGGCCGGGCTTCATCCTCGGGGCGGAGGGGTTGTCATCCCTGCCATTCAGGAGACACAGGCCGGGGTTCTAGCAGGTCAGGCCTGGAGCTCAGCCAGGGCTGAGAGTGCAGAGCGCAGAGTGGCCTGGGCAGGCAGGGAGGTTGCCCGAAGGAGGCCACTTGGCACGTGACCAGGCACTGGACTCGTGCTTCAGGACGGGAAGCACGGAGTACGAGGTTTACCCCAGGGTTAGATCGCAGTGAGGACTCAGTGTGAGTGGGAGGGGAGCGGGCTCCGGCTTTACAGGGTGCTTAGTCTTTGGGCCAATGCCACACCCTCTGCCCACACCCTTCCGGTCCCCAAACCGGGACTCCAGGATCCCTTTGATTTCCCCTCAGAGGAGAGGCCCCTGGCTGCCTCAGCCCTGCTCAGGTCCAGCCCCCCTTGTCGGAGCCACCTCCCTGCAGCTCCTTGGCTGAGAATGCCCAGGTCTGGGGCCCAGTTGGGAGGCACCTCTGGCCTGGGGGTGGGGGCAAAGGGTTAGGCCACAGCCCCAACCTGGGAGCCAGGCTTGGCCACGCTCCGGGCGGCTGGAGCAAGAAGAGAAGTGGAGTCAAAGCCAGAACACACTGGTCCACGCACAACCAACCCCCTGCCGCCCAAGCAGGCACCGAGCAGCGCACCGCCACTGAGCCGCTGCCCCCAAGTCACACATGCACCCCGGTTCAAACCCTCCTCCTCAGACCAGGGTCAGGAAATGGGCATTCCTTTGCTGGTCTCGCTGCCAGCCTGGGATGATGCCCTGGGAGGAGGGGTTCGCAGTTCCAGGAGTACTGATGAGTCAGGCCTGGGCAGGACTCCGGGCGGGTGAGGGGCTGAGAGTGAAGGTGGCTGGCTCTCCTCCAGGCTGGGCACTAGAGGACGAGAGGGGTGTTCCAGGCGGGAGACGACATGGAAAGCAGAGGCCGGTGTCAGGGTAGAGAGGCCTGTGGCATTTCAAGGCGAATAGCCCCAGCTGTGGGAGCACATTGCTCCTCATCCACAGGAAGAGGCGCCCAGGACGGACATCCTGAGAAGTGGCTGTGGGCCTGTCTCTGTGTCCTGGACCCCAGTTCTGTCTGTCTGGTCTCAGGTATGGCTCGGGCCTGAAACCTGCACTCCAGGTCCAGCAGGGGTGGAGGGAGTAGTGGGTCCCCAACTCTCACACAGGACATTGTATTCCCGGGGTGGGTCTGAACCTCCCCCTTCCCCGTCCTTGCGGCAGGAGGGCTGAATTAGGGAGTCTCTGGCCCGTGCTGCCTTCCTGCCTTGAGAGCCCTGGTCAGCCCTGACCCACCCGCCGCCCACCCAGGGCTTGGGCATCAGCAATCTGGCCTCCATTAGCAACATGGGAAAGCAATTACGTGGGGCCTGGGGAGGAGATGGAGGGGAGGGGGACTGCTGGAGCCTCAGAGGCCGATGGAGAGGAGGACTGGGCCATCTCCCTGCCCCCAACCCCAAGGGAGAGACCCAGCCCCATCCTAAGCCCTGAGGTGGCTGGAGGGCCAGTGTCATTGCCTCTGACCAGACTGGACCTGAGCCCGGAGGTGGTCACCCCTCCTTGGGGGTCCTGGCCCTCGAGCTCACAGGGGCTGCTCGCCTTGGAGGGTCTTGGCTGCCGTCTGCTGCTGCCTCCGCCTGCTGCCCCTTCCACATCCGTTGTAGCTCATCGTGGTTCTGGGGAGCCGGGGACAACTATAGGCATCAGTTCTTGGAGCTCAGTCAGAACCTGGAGAATTAAAACACTGCTGTTGGGGGTTAGGGGCACTGCAGGGGGAGACTTGGATCCCAGGCCCAAGGTGCACAGCAGCCCAGCCTTTCCGCTCACTGCAGTTCTCCTTGCTCCTTCAAGGGGCACTGGGGATGGGAGCCCTCCTCTGTGCCCCATTCCTGTAACACTAACTTGTCTCTGCCCCATCCTCTTCTCTCTGAACCCGTTCCTGTCTCTGTCTCCGTCCCATGCCTATCTCTGAACGTGTCTTTGTCCCCGTCCCTGTCCTTGTGTTTCTCGCTGTATGTCCCTCTCCCATCTCTCTCTCTGTATGTCTCCTGTCTCTGCTGCCCTCTTCGTCTCTCTAGCCGTCTCTTTCTCTGTCGTCATCTCTGTCTTTGCCTCTGTCCCTCCTCCCTATCTCTCAGTCTTCTCTTTTTCTGCCTTCCTCCCTCGGTCTCTCTGGGTCTATCTCCATCTCAGAGTCTCTCTGCCTCTCTCTGTGTTTCTGTCTCTGTGTGTGTGTATCTCCATTGCCAGCTCTGTGTCTCTGTTCCTCTTCCCTGAGTCTGGCAGTCCTTCCCTCTCTTTGCCTCCCTCTGTGTGTCCCTGCCCTGGTCCAGACCCCAGCCTGTGACCGCTGTGCCTCTCTGGCCTGAGCCGGGGGCTGTGCTGGCTTCTGCTGCCCCCTCTCGGCCGCCTGCCTGCCCTTCAGTCTCCTGGGCAGGCAGCCGTCAGCACATGTGTCCCACGTCTGCCTCCCAGCAGCCAGCCAGGAGAGGGAAGGTGGTCGGGAGACAGCAGGCAGGAATACCTCCGTGCAGCCTCTGGCTTTGAGAACTCCCCAGAGCCGGTGAGCTCACTAACTCCCTAGGCTGGGACTCTGAGAAAGTTCATTGTCACATGGTGAGAACAGAATGCTAGGCTCCAAACCCAGCCCCATGTCCTGCCCCTGTGTGTCTCTATGCCTTGGGGCCCACGTGTTCACTGTGCCCACAGGCCAGAGCTACTGGGTGTGGACAGGTGGAGAAGGGCCTTCAGGCGGTAGCACCTGCCCTCGGATGTAAGGCTAAAGGCCTGGGGGCACCCCTCTCCTCTCCTCAGAGGAGGGTGGAGGGGAAGGAGGTCTGAGGAGAGGAGTCTGATGGAGCCAGTCTGAGGAGAGAGGCTGGAAGGGGCTTTATCTGACAGAGCCACTCTGATGGGGAAGGCTAATCTGAAGGTGAGCAGGTCTGAGAGGGCCGGCGTGACAGGGTTAGTCTGAGGGGAGACTGGTGTGGGACACACTGCTGAAGAGATCGTGTTTGGAAGGGCCGGTCTGAGGGGACAGGCTGATCCAGAGAGCATCTGAAGGGTCCAGTCTCAGGAGAAGCTACTCTGGAGGCACACAGGTCCCAGAATAGGCTCATCAACTCGTCCTAGTTTGCCTGGGACTTGCCCAGTTTTAGCACCGAATACCCCTCAGCCCCAGGAAACTGAGATAGTTGGTCAGCCTATTTGAGAAGGCCTTGCCTGACAGCGCTGGCCTACCTGGGGGCAAGGGGATCCGAGAGGGCTGGTCGGACGGCGCCAGTCTGAGGGGAGAGGTTGTTAAGGCTAGAAGCTTCTTTGCACAGGGACCAGGCCCTGGAGGGGGTGGACCGTTTGGGTCCTTCCAGAAGGGCAGTGGCTTGGGGAGTGGCCACCAGGGGGCAGGGCCAGCTCTCAGGAGAATCAGAGCCAGAGGCCCCAGAGGGAGCCAGACAGTGTGGGGCTGTGTGCAAAGTGTGCTGGCAGTAGCGCGTGTCACTGAGCCATCACGGGCACGTTTGTGTGATGGTGCACGGCCGCACAGTTACGCTCTTGTGTGACTGGGTGAGCAGGGGCATGTCTGTGATGTGTCAGCGTGTGCCCAGTGTGGCTGGGCGGAGGCCTTGCCTGTGGCTGGGGTGGACAGAGCAGGAGCCTCTTGGGACACCAGGACAGGGAGGCCATGGGAGTGGCGCAGTCAGAGGAGTTTCCCTGGCAGGGGCTGAGATGGGGAGGAGAGGTAGGACCAGGCTTCCCTACCTGTGCCCGCCCCTGCCCACCAGAGTATCCCTGAGAGTGCAGACACTAAGGGCTTTGGTCACACACAGGGGCAGCACCCAGGCCAGTCTGCACGCCTAGGCCCTGCCTGCCCTCCTCTCCAGCTTCTCTCCTGCTCCCTTCAGCTGGCACTCCTCCAGCTGGACACCTCACCCTCACCCCACCCTGCCCCGATCCCCAATCACTGTTTCTAGCTCTCCTATCACCATGCCTTGGTTCATGCTGTTCCCTGCCCGATGCGCTCCTGTGAAGCATTTGAGGTCCCTCTGATGCTACCCCCGTGAGACACTCCCTGCTCATTCCCGCATTACCGTGGGCTGGGCACCCACCGTGTGCTGAGGCCTAGTCCGGCGGGCCCCTGTCTCACCTCTGGGACCTGAAAGTGATGGGGGCGGGGCTGCTAGGATCTTGCCCAGAGGAGGGCTCTGAGGGGAGAGGTATGGACAGAGCAAGTCTGGGAATCTCTGAGATAGGACGGCAAAGTGACGCCACAGTCACAGAATCACTCCACTCCATCCTACCCCCCCCACTAACAAACCGAACAAAAGTCAAAACAAACCAAAACAAAAATACTGTTACGAGCTCAAGTCCAACCAAACAAGGAAATTCTTCCTTTTTTTTTAATGTATTTATTTCATTTATTTATTTTTGACTGCGTTAGGTCTTCATTGCTGCGCGCGGGCTTTCTCTAGTTGCAGCAAGCGGGGGCCGCTCTTCACTGCAGCGCGCGGGCCCTTCACTGCGGTGGCTTCTCCCGCCGCGGAGCACGGGCTCTAGGCGCGCGGGCTTCAGTAGTTGTGGTGCGTGGGCTCAGTAGTTGTGGCGCACAGGCTTAGTTTCTCCACGGCATGTGGGATCTTCCTGGACCAGGGTTCGAACCTGTGTCGTCTGCATTGGCAGCGGACTCCCAACCACTGCGCCACCAGGGAAGCCCGGAAATTCTTTTTATAAACCTTAAAATGTGATAGCCAAGGAAAATAACAGAAGATTCTGGTGCAATGAGTGAGTGGTGTGTCTCCTAACCCCATGCCCAAAAGTAGCATTGAGAAAAGGCAAGTCAACAGAACGCCAAGAATTCTCACTAATATACTGTAATCTGAGAGATGTGGACTGTTGAGTGAGTAGGTAGCCTTAGGAAAAATCTGGGGGAAAAAACCTTTGTAAATAGAAGCCCCTATGTTCCTCCACGAGACCTCGGGAGAGGCAGGAAGAGCTGCCGTGGCTCGGCATCTTCCAGGGTGCTGGGCTGAGGTTAGGGCGGCAAGCCAAAGCCCACAGGATGGGATGTGCCCCACCCGCCAGCTGGAGCAGCATGTCTAACAGGGCCTCAGAGGAGAAGCAGCGCTCAGGCCCCATCAAGGTCAGCAGGCAGCCCCAGCCAAGCCACCCTCAGGCTGCAGAAATGGGGCGGGTGGGTGTGAAAGCAACAGCCAACTTTTAAACCATAGCTCCCAGGGGAAGATAAACTGGTCCAGACAAGATGGGAAGGGGCTCAACTCCAGAGCAAGGAGAGGTCTGCTAAATGTGAGCCATGGCAGATGTAAGAGGAAAGGAAAGGGCATGGCCTGTAGGCACAGAGACCACAGCCACAATGTAGGTGGGAAGGAAGGAAAGAAGGAAGGGAAGGAGGGAGGGAGGGAAGGAAAGGAACAAGGAGGACAGAATGCAAAAATAGATAAAGAGCCCAATCTAGAAGAAAACACAACCAAAGGAATAAAAGCAGATTCTTGGCAAGTTCTTCCTGTTATAGAAGGCCTTAATAATAGCATGAAATCAATAGAACAAGAACTCAAAGACAAGATGATGAAACAACAGAATGAGATGAAAAGGGAGATCACGGAACTAAGGGAAAATAATAAAGGACCAAAACAATGCAATTACAGATGTAATAAATAAACCAGAAACAGCAAAACACAGAATGGATACGACTGGACACCAAAGTAATGTGTAGGAAAGGCTTGAGATATCGAGTAAATGTGATGGGAAAAGGTAAAGATATTAAAGCAATTAGAGTGAAGTTAATAGATAGGACAAAGACAAGCTACCATAAGCATAATTGTTAGCAGCCCTAAAGTTGAGGTTCCAAAAATGGAACAGAAAAAGTTATTAAGGTATGAAACACAGGAAAGCTTTCCCTGAAATGAAGGAAGAACTGAATATTCAGATTGGAAGTGCACACCATATGCTAGAGGAATTGATACGGAATAGCACTGACATTAAGACACACTGATTTAGTAACCAAACTTAGAGGATAAAATAAGAATACTTTAGGAATCTAGGCAGAAAAGGCAAGTCATGTCAGGGGGAAAATTCAGTCTGATCTCAGATTTCTCCAAGATAACATTCATCAAACGAAGATAATGAATCCAAATCTACAAAGTTCTGAGGGTAAAAAAAGTATCACCCCAAAATATAACCAACCAAGGGGTTGATCTCAATCATGAATTTGGGGATACAGAACTCATGAGCCCTTCTGGAAAAACTACTCAATGACAAAATCCAATCAGCCAAGAGATGAATCAAAATAAGGGGCTGAGAAAGGGAAATTTATGGTAAAAGGACTTAATTCCATTTAGATTAAGATTCAACTGTGGGAATTTTAGTTGCAGAACAGAATGTAAATATTATAAATCCTGATAAAGTAAAAACAACACTGGCAATATAATCTGGAATGGAGAAAAGGAGTGCGAAGGAGGGCAGAAGTACTAATCACATTTTCTTTCACAGTTCAGAGCAACTAATATGCATATAAAACTGAAACATAATTGTAAAAATCCTACTCCAATCTCTCAACTGAAATCGTTTTTCTTGAGAGGGGTCTTTTAAGAATGAATATTTTTTTGAGGTTAAGAAATATTTAGCTGAAGTTCAGCTATTCCTTCATTTTCACTTTAGTTTCTTTCCCCTCTATTAAATTCAAGTAACAGTACACTTGGTACTTCGGTTAAGAAAATAGCTTCTGTGGTATGTCTCATTCATTTTTCTACCTGTCTGGCTCTATTTCTACCTCTCTCTCTCAATCTCTCAATGCTTTATGCACACAAATGTTAATACTGACCATTTCTGGGTGGTGAGAGTTTTGAGTGACTTTTTGCGTTTTTCTCTGTATTCTTTTATATGGCTTATAAATCATTTAAAAATAATAAGCATGTAACTTGTTTCAGTTTTAAAAGACTATCATCTATCTATCAATCTATCTATCTCTTTTGGTTTAAGGTAAATCACCTAATCTCGAGCCTCAGATTCCTCTTCAATCTGCGGATAACAAGATTAACATTAGAGGATGTTTTGAAAATTGTGAGATAACATAGCTCCCCCACCCCCACCCCGTGGTAGGCTGAATAATGGCCCCCAAATAAAGCCACATCCTAATTCCCAAAACCTGGGAATGTTAATTTACATGGTAAAAGGATTTTACAACTGTGATTAAGTTAAGGCTCTTAAAATGGGAAGATTATCCTGGATTATCAGGTGCTGTGGATGTAATCACAACCATCCTAATAGAAATGAGGCAGGAGGAGTCGGAGTCAGAGGGGAAGGTGATGGGATGATGGAAGCAGAGGCTGGAAGATGTAGGAAGTGTCCGCAAGCCAAAGAACACATGAAGCCACTAGAAGCTGAAAGGGCAAGGAAATTGATTATCCTCTCAGAGCCTCCAAAAGGAACCAAGTCTGCCCACACCTTGACGTTAGCCCAGTGAAACTGATTTCAGACCTCTGAACTTCAGACTGTAAGAGAATAATCTGTGTTGTTTGAAGCCACTAAATGTACGATAATTTATTAAAACAGTAACAGAAAACTAATATTAGACATTCCTATATGCTGTTCCTTTAGCCCAAGTTGACCTCCCCACCCATCTCTTTCATCCCCCCAACTCCTACTTGTTCAATATTCAAGTTTCCCTGACATTGCCTACCTTCCACTGCTGCCCGGAGTGGGTATCCCCCATCACAGCACTTGCCACTCTCTGCTGCAGCTGCTCACGGGTAGGCTCTCTCCCTCACAGCCCATGCCTTCGAGGACAGGGCTGGGGACCAGGCTCTCTGCCTACCAAGCCCAGCAGAGAACCCAGCTCAGTAACTATTAAATGAACAGATGGGTAAATGAGGGCTAGGTGAGTAGTTGGTACCATATAAATAATCATTACACTCGTTCCTTGGTGTCAGGATCTCTTCCTTCCCTATTTCTACCTGGCTGTCTCCCACCAGCCTCTCCTCCACATAACACACACTATTCCAATCTCTAGAAAACTGACCTGGGTCTTTATCTCTGACTTCTTTCCTCGGTCATTGGTCCAAAACACATTTGCTGACAACTGTTGAGTCTGTTGGTAGGTTTACCTTTGGGCGGGCATGTCTCTGTGTGTGTGTGTGTGTGTGTGTGTGTGTGTGTGTATTATGGAGACCTGTGAACCTCTTTAAGTGTGTTTTCCTGGATATGCAATATGTGTGTAGTGAGTGTTAGACACATGTGTCCCATATGGATGTGTGTTTTCATGTGCATGCCCGTGTCTGTGGGTAAGCTTGTTGTTTCTGCATACATGTCTCTGCTTGTATGCTGTGTGTCTCTGATTATGGGTTATGTGTCTGTGTGTTAGTGTGTGTCTGTACAAGCAGGAAAAGATACCTTTTGATTGCTGCCCCCTAGAGATCTGACCGCCGGAGGCAGGTGTTGGTGTGCCGGCTTAGCTTACTGAGTTGCCGCCTGTCTTCTCTTTCCTGTCTCAGGCAGAAGGCTGGGCCTTTTTTTTCTCCCTGTCTACTGGGGTGAGGATCTCAGGCCCAAGGCTGAGCCAACCACAGACATCCTCCTGACTCTGCCTTCTGAAGGCCTAAGCTTCTTGAGGGGATTTTGCTAAGGAGAGGGGAGAGGGGGCAAAGCCATCCAGAGAGTCCCTCCAAAGGAAGAGGGGGTCTGCGTTTGCATGGGCAGATGGAACCCACAAACACTCCCTAAAGATGCCCTAGGAGAGGAGTCAGGGTGGGCTTGGGAAGGGAGGCTCCTGGACATTGAGCTCCAGCCTGGGAATCTCAGCAGAGACCATGTGAATCACAGCATCAAATACCCAGGACCTCTGCACAGTTAGAGAGGATGGGCCCCCAAAATGACCTTCCTACTGCTCCAGGGGCTGGGACCTTGGAGAGGAGTTAGATTTAGTTTGGTTTGGTTTGGTTTTACCACTTTAACCATTTTAGTGTATAGTTCTGTGCTATTAAGTATATTTGCATTGTTGCACAACCACATATTTAGTTTATAAAATATAGTTATGTATTTGGCTTATATATTTATGTAAATGTATATAATTTATATATAAATATATATTTCATGTATATAATTATTTAGTTTCTAAAATAGATAGAGAAACATCACCAGTTTTGCACACCTGAGCACACCCACCTCTGGGCTCAGTGTCACCAGAAGGAACACATACCAGTTGTGGGGAGGACTGTGGAGAGGGAAGGGACACGGCCCCGGGGGGAAGGGCAGGAATGTGAGACCCCTCCTGCGGGAGCTGGGGTAGCAGAGGAGGTGGGGCTGGGCAGGCTGGGCTTTGAAAGCTAGGCTGAGGTTCAGGGGCTTCTACTGAGAGTCAGGGGGCCCTGGGGGCTGGGGAGACCTGGCCAGGTTTGTGTTTGGGAAAGATTGCTCTGGGGGCCGTGCAGAGGAGGGGAAGGAGGAAGAGAATGTGGAACCCATGGTGATGAGAGCAGCAGCAGGACTGAGTGAGGCGCTTTGAGTGAATGACGTGTGAGGCCTGAGAGCAGGTCGAAGGACTAGGGCTGGGGCAGTGACTACTGAGCTTTTTTTTTTTTTTTTTCATTCTTAAAAAAATTGAAGTATAGTTGCTGTACAATATTATATGTTATAGGCATACAATATAGTGATTCACAATTTTTAAAGGTTATGCTCCATTTATAATTTTTATAAAATATTGGCTATATTCTATGTGTTGTACAGTGTATCCTTGTAGCTTATTTTATACCTAATAGTTTGTACCTCTTACTCCCCTACCTCTCTGTTGTCCCTCCCCATTTCCCTTTCCCCACTAGTAACCACTAGTTTGGAGAACTGTGCCTTTAAGAGCACACAGTCTTCCCTCTCCCTTCCCTCTCCACCCGTCTTGATGAATGTGGGGTGGAGAGGGAAGGGAGAGGGAAGAGTCACTTGCAACCCCTGTTGATTTGGAAGATGGTAGGACTGTTTATTGAACTAGCGAGCACAGGAGGAGTACAGACTCTGGGGAAGTTGATAATAACCATGGCTCAGACATTCAATCACTTGCCTGTGGTTACATAGCACGTAAGGGGTAGCCGAGGTCAGATGTAGACATGTCAAGTGTAAGGCACGAAACCATCTGGCCAGTTGTTACAAGAATGTGCTCTGGGGTCAGACAAACCCGGGCTCCTTTTGACCTGGGACAAGGTGATTAATC
Organism: Balaenoptera physalus; assembly: GCF_965194825.1. Taxonomy (NCBI): domain Eukaryota; kingdom Metazoa; phylum Chordata; class Mammalia; order Artiodactyla; family Balaenopteridae; genus Balaenoptera; species Balaenoptera physalus. Next base: position 81,493,043 of record NC_138886.1, on the reverse strand, counting down.
TCTCTAAGGCTCAGTCTCCTTAAGTGGAAAATGGGAAAACAGCACCTACCTCATAGGGTTGTAAGGATTTTATGAGACGATGTATATAAAGAACTTAGCACAGTGCCTACTATGTTGTAAACACTCCATAAATCTTAGCTCTTAATATTGTAACAATAGCAGCAGCAGGGGAGGGGAGGGTAAGGGAGAGGAGGGGAGGGGAGGGGAGCGGAGGGGAGGGGAGGGGAGGAGAGTGGGTGCAGAGAGCACAGCCCACCAAGGAGGCTGAGGAGGGGCCAGAGAGGTGAGGCAGCCAAGCAGCATGCTGGAGCTGGGGGCAATGCAGCAAATTCGGGTTTTAATCCAGGCTATCACGGCTGCTGTGGAGCCTTAGAAAAGCCCCCTGATTGCCTTGAGCCCAGGTTCCCTCATCTGCTCCATGGACCTGGTCTGTATGAAGGTGAGGGATATCTGTGATGCATGTACAGCTCTGGGTGCTTCATAAACAATAGTTGTCATTTTAGGAGGAGGAATAAACGTTCCCAGAGAGAGTGGCTTCATGGAAGACAAGGAAAGGTAGGGTTTCAAGCAGGGCCTCACTGCTCAACAGCCTCACTGCTGCCAAGAAGTCAACAAAGATAAAGGCAGAAAAGTATTCATTGGCTGTGACAAGGAGATGAAAGTGACCTTGGTGAGCCAGCTTCAGGGATGCTGAGAGCAGGAGGTGGGGGCAGCGGCTGAGGAGTGATGGGAGGCGGGGAAGTGGAGCTGAGAAAGCAGGTGACTGCTTGGCAGGGATGAGGAGGAAGGAGTAAGCGGGGAGGGGGCAGCGACAGGCACGGTTCTGAGATGGGAACCAGAGCACATGGCAAGTTGGCCTGTCCCAGAGTGTAACTGCTTTGTGTCTACCCTGCCCCCACTTGCTGGCTCCAGCCCTGGGCCCCTTTGTTCTCTACACAAGGCCTCTCTGTCTGGGCACAGACCATGGTACGATCCCAGGGCCTTGGGTGCTCCCTGGGCCCCAACCTGGGTCACCCAATGCTGAGGCCAGGCACCTCCTCTCTCTGCCCTACTTTCCGGTGTGGCCTAGGAAAAGTTGAAGTGGTTCACACCTTCTGCCAGGGCCTTAGCTTCCATCCCTCTCCCTGCATGCCTGGATCTGTACAGCCCAGGGGAGATGGAGAGTAATAATAAAAATAGCATCAATTATATCCTTTCTCCTGGTTCCTTCTCACCAGTATTTAAACATGCCTGTGTAAGAAACACATAAGAAATTTTTAGAAAAAAAAGAAAACTTCCTCTAATTCTACATCCTTCTGTATCTATTCTCCTTCCACCTAACTTTTCCAGTCAATCATCTATACTGCATCCACTTCTTACTCATGAAACCACTAAAATCTGGCGTCCACCACATACCCCATCTCCACTGTCCACTGTGACTACTTCTTGCCAAGATAATCAACAATCTCCTTGTTCTTAAATCCAATGGTCCCTTTCTATAAACTACTGGACCTTCTTTGACATTTTGGATTGCTGACCTCTCCCTCCTTCTTGAACCTCTGTCCTTTCTTGGCTTCCTTAAAACTATGTTCCCTCCCAGTTTTCCTTCTCTCTGAGAGCTTCTTCCTTATTTACACTGAATATTTATCTTTTCCCCTGCATCCATGAACGTTAGTATGGTATCTTCTTTTATGTTTTGTTTCCCTTCTGGTGGGAATTCATATGGTTATCATGGGAGTCACCATCCTATGACCCCACCGCCCACCCCCTCCACAGGTCACTGGTGCAGGGAATGGCATCTGACCAAAGCCAGGCTGATGAGAGCCAGTCCCTAGAAATTCTGGAGCTGAAACTGAGAAGAATAAGCCTGAACTGGAACTGAAAGAGATGAGCCAACATTTTGTTAGGTACCTGGATTTAAGCTATAAAGTTGAGAACTGTCAGAAGCTGGGTTTGTTATTATTATGTGGACTGAGAAAGCATAAGAAGCTTGTCTGGAGAGAAAAAAGGAGAGAGAGAAGGCAGGGTGGGGACAAAAAGCAGGGCTTGTTCAATTCCTCTGGCTCTTCCAAGGTACCTCCATCCTGATTTCTGGGACCTCTCAGTTTCCTAATCAGGGCATCAACATCAGCGAACGGCCAATAACTCAGCGTCTACAGTTCAGCAAGGCGCATAATAATCTAGCTCCTAGCAGTCTGAGGTCAAGAATGAAACACATTTTGTTATCCAAGTTAAGTAAGTTAACACTTACTCTGTTGTCCTCTAACTGCTTGGAGACCACTATTTTGGATTTACCCTTCCAGGCGCATGTGATGGTACCTCTCATCGTAAAATGAGTTGAAAGGCATGCAGGGGAGGCAAAGGCATCATTCAAGGGCAGGTTGAAGAAGAAAGGTTTCCAGTCCTGTTACTCCAGCCTAAGATGTCCCATGAAGCCAGAAGCCATAGTCAGAGAGATTGAAAGAGCCCCCAGATGTAGTGCTAAAAAGGGAAACTGCTCCAAGAGCTTGCACAGACCTTGCATCTTCTTGGCAAACCTGAAGATTCAGAGAGCATGGTCCTACAAAATTCTAGTATTGATTATGGAAGTGGAAGTCTGTTGTATTCATGGATGTTTTCAACTTTTAAATAGTTTTTCTATATGGGAAAATTCCCATTTTAAGACCTAGCCTCCTCAGTACAGAAGTCAGAACTAAAATTCCCAGCACCCCTTGCAGCTTGTCCATAGGCATGCTACTTCCCCCACGTGAGATTTTGATTGGAAGTGAGCAAGGTAAATACCACCAAAGTTCACCAATATTTCTGGTTCTCCTCTCCTTCTACGCACCAGGAGGATTGCACTTGTGGCCACGAGATTTGTTTTGATCAATGCAATGTGAGCAGAAGCCAGTACACGTTTTCCCTCACTCTCTTCTGCCACAGCCAACTCTGAAGGTTCATATCAAGAAGGTGGCATCATTGTAAGATGGTGGAGCTTCCAAAAGCTTAGATCCTTGAGTGACCACGGTGAGCAAGACTCTTCCTCCCCCCTTCACCCGTGCTAGAACTGTAGCTGAGCAAGAAATACATCTTTGCTATTTTAAGCCAGTAAGATCTGGGGGTTGTTTGTAACTACTGTGTTACCTAACGAATTCTGACTGATGAAGAAAGGAAGCAGGTTGGACATAGGACTTCATTTTCGTATAGCGCAAGTATCTAGCTTTTGGGAATGGTAGTAGTAACAGCAGTGGTTTCCTAGTGGTTGCAAAACTGAGTTCTTACCACAGAAGTGCCATAGAGCTTAGTATTTGGAGCGGTAATGATGGTGATTTCCTCATCAGGTTGTATGGTGTGGTTTGGGTGTTGTTCCTAGAAACTTATCCTCAAGTCCATTTCCCTAGCCTTCCTAACAATTCTGAGCTAAGTAATATCTTTTAACAAATCCCTTTTATGCTTCAACTATCCAGAGTGGATTCTATTATTTGTGATAAAGAACTCTGACTGATAAAATTACTATATTTAGTAAATCGCATGTTCCATCAATTATAAGAGGCAAGTTATTTGAATTACTAAATGAATAATATGAATTACTAAAAAAAAGAGGTTTAAAAACTATTACATGCCATTAATTGTAAGACATATTCTGATTTCAGAGTTGTTTAAACTAGAAAAAAATGTGCCTTAGGATCAATGAAATATAGTATTAGCCAAAGGAATTCTCCCCACCCCCCACCAACAGATGAAACTGACAGATGGCTGATTTTAAAAGAATAGTTGTAAAAGAATTGTATCATCTGGGAGGAAAAATAAAACCATACCCAATCCTCATAAATGCAGAGATCTGTGATTGCTCAATTCCAGGAAAATCCCTAAGATACCACCAGAAAGTGTAGTGCTAATCAGTAGAGTACCCCACAGAGAAATCCTCCACAATGGTGGTCTCAGAGCACTGGATAAGAAATCTTGTCTTTGTGGGCAAAACCTGGTGCAGCCAGATTGGCCGATGGAGGAACTCTGCAGCCAAAGAAGTGAGTCAACACACAGCTGCCAAGAGATTTCCTAGTCCCATCATTTTCATTGTTATTCATGGCCAAAATATTATAGACAATGTTCTGGATAGTGACCACTATACAATGCTTTCTTTTTACTCCATTTTATTCTCTATTTCTTCCATCTCTAAATATCAGGAGGATTTTTGGGGGCGTGGGGAGGAGTGGTTTAAAGGTAGTTCAAAGGCAGTTCAAACAAAGGTAATGGGATTATTAGAAGCCATGTTCACACCCTATAGAGACCTGACTAGAACATGAAGGGACATTACCCAGGGAACCTATATGCGAAGAATATTGGTCCTATGATATAACCTCCAGAAGCAGTAGCTGGATGTGTCATTGAGCTGCCCTCCACTGAAAAGGAAGTGAATTTATTGGCATATGTACAGTGAGATGGTTGGATTATATAGGTGAGGGCATTTTTGGAATCATACATATAGGGAAACAATGTGTTTGTGTTGGGCAAAGGATGGACTATAGTGAACAACTGCCATTCTGCTTTTTCAGAATCTCTCTTCTCCTCCACTCACCCCAGTGTCCATGCAGTTATGATGTGGGTCATGTTAGGCAATTTGATCCTCATCCATCCCTTGGCCCCAGTTGATTGGTCCAGAGTTAAGCATCTAACTAAGCTGAGCCAATCAGAGTACTTCCTGAGAAATCTGCAAACTGCAACCAAGAAAATGAAGCCAGTGTCTTGTTGGATGCCTTGACATTAAGATTTTAAGCTATGGGATTGTCTGAAGTCTTGTTTTTCACCACGTGGACCAGAAGAGCATTGGAAGCCAGACTGGGGGTGGGGATGACAATGCTGGGGCAGGGCAGGGGACGGAAATGAAGGAGACAGGCAGAAAGTAAGAGAGATAAGTGGAGAGAGAACCTAATGGCTTTTGCGTCTATTAGTTCCAGTTGTTCTTGAGGCATCCTTGTCTTTAGGTTTCAGGTATCTGATTATAAATATATCTTTTTGTTTAAACCAGTTCCTATTCTTCCTGGGTGAGTTCTTCCACTTTTCTGGTTTGACTACTACTGTTTTGCTGAAACTCACACAATGTTACCTTCAGCCTGGACCTCTCTCCTGAACCTCAGACCTGTTTATCCAACTGTCTATTGAACATCTCAACTTGGATGTCCAATTCGTACCTCAAATTCAACATATCCAAAAGAGAATTCATCACCTCCGCACCCCAACCCTCTGTTGAAACTTACCCCTTCTCCTGTGTTCTCTATCTTAGTAAATAGCATCACGGTATCCCTATCACCAAGCTGGGAGTTATCCCAGACTTTTTCCTCCCTCTTACCCCCCATATCCTATAGGTCTAGGTCTCTAAGTCCTGCCGGTTGTAACTCTCCAATAGTCTCAATGCTTTCCTGTTCTCTCCACTCCTATTCCCCTACCTCATTTCAATGCCCTGTCATTACTTCTTGCCTTTACTCTCAAATGCCTTCAATCCCTCCTTCCACCCAGCAGCCCAAATCATCCTTCTAATTTCTGGATATGATCACATTTACTCCTCTGTTCAAAATTTCTTCAGTGGCTCCCCACTGTCCTCAGGATAAAATCTGAACTCCTGCAGCTGGGTCACAAATTCACTCATATTACACTCAGATGTGCAATATTATTAGTCTTCTCTCTTTCCTAGAACTGATTTGATCTTGTTCACAATGCCCCCACCCTGCTGGGTAACAGGGGCAGGGGAAACTAAAATTAATCCACTCTGGTAAACTCAGGCTGGTCTAAAAATTTATTTTAGTCAGTCTCTAAGAAATTCAGTAGGTTTGGATGACTCAGTCTTTCAGGTTATTTTACCCTTCCCTTTCTCATTTTCAAGATAGCACTTGGTTTTATAGGGATCTCACTGGGGGAAGGGGCTCCTTACCCATGTGGTCCTTGGAGTTGTGTCACTTGGTATTTGCTGAGCTATGGTTGGTCTGGTATAAATAGTGAATTACAATCCTGAGAGGTAGCTGTTACTAAAACCATTTTACAGATGAAGAAGTTGAGGCTAAAAGAGGTTGAGTAACTTGCCCAAGATCACAAAGTTAGGTAAGTGGCAGAACCAGTAATCAACACCACCCTGATTCTGGTTGGCACTTGGATCTGCATCTAGAATTCCAGAGATAAGTTAACATCGGATTTGGGAGCACTGAGAGACTTCATGGTATAGCTTTAGAGCTGTGCTTATCCATGGGAGAATACGTCCAGTGGAATGAGAAAAGGGTCCATTCAGAACACTCAGAAATCACTTGCATATGAAGTAGGGTAGGAAGCCCTACCTGATAGCTCCTGCCCAAGCTGATCTTTCTCTTAGGAGAGCTTCTAGGATGGAGGAGTCAGGAGCTTCTGGGATGGAGAGTCATGCCTGGTCCTATTCCAGCCAGGGCTGAGCCATCCCTCAGAATACCCCATTCCTCTCTGTCTTAGGCTCCCCCATAGCAGGGTAAAGTACAAACCCCTGACCAGTACTGGGTGGGAACTCAATAAATGTGTCAAAACAACTTATGTTGGCAGAGTTGCTCACACCTCCTGGGGCCAGGGAATGTGAGACCAACTACAGACCCTCTTAAGTGGGGATGCAGAGTCCACACCCAGGTGGGAGTGGACGTGCGGGAGTATAGGGGACTTCCAAGACCAGGAGGTTCGGTCTCCTCCCAGATGTTGTATCCCAGTGCCTCCCTCCAGATGATGGGGACAGAGACCTCTCGCAGATATGGAAGGGTGGTCTCCTGGTAGAGAGGTAGGGCGGCCCTGGCCTTTCTCAGATGTTGCGTGTGCAGATCTTCCGGGTGTTGAAAGTGCAAGAAATCCCCGCAAGTAGGTGGGCCCCGCCTCCTTCCCCCCCGTGGAGGGATCCACACTGAGTAGCCCCTTCAGCCCTCTTCCCGCCCCCGCCCCCGCCTGCACAAGGGGCGGGCCAGTCTTCACACCGGCGCACAACCAATGGCAAGGGAGCCTGGCAGGGCCAGCCAATTAAATGGCGGCAGCGGCGAGGGATGGCTCCTCCTCTGACAGGCCGCCGGCCGCTGGCCTCCGAGAAGGCGGGACTCTTTCTCTGTTTTTGCTGCCGACCGAGCCTGGCCGAGCCCAGCCGGGAGACCAGTCGAGCCCAGCCGAACGTAGCCGAACGTAGCCGAGCCCAGCCGAACCCCGCGCCCAGACGGCCGCCGCCGCCCGAGCGCCGCCGTGCGAGCAGGCGAGCGGCCTCGGCCGCGGAGGAGGCGCCGCCCCAGGGGGAGGAGGTCCCCGCTCGCCGCAGACCGCCCGCGGCAGAGGCCGCCCCGGTCGCGCCGCGGCGGGAGCGGCCGGTGGAGGCTGTGCTGCCGAGGGGGAGGGCCGGGGGGAGGGGACGTCACCCCTGCCCGCCTCCCGCTGCTCCCCGCCCGCAGGCTCCCGAGCAGCAGTCGGCGCCCAGCATCCCGCTGCCCCGGACCCTCCCGCGGGCGCGCACCGGGCTCAACTCAGGTAAGAGGGGTCCTCCCACCACGGGCATGGGGGGCGTTGAGAACCAGAGACGGAGATGAAGAGACATAGACACACACGGAGACACAGAGACACAGCCGGGGAGAAAGAGAGACAGACACAAAGACAGACACACACACGAGACACAAGAGACGCACAGAACTACAGAGACAGACCGCACGGAGAGGGGATAGAGACACGTCCATGGGGACAGACGGACACACAGCGGGGAAGAAAGAGAGACGGAGACACAAGAGACCCATACACACAGAGACAGGAAGAAAGAGACAAACAGAGACTGATATACACAAAGAAATAGACTGGGAGAGAAATGAAACACAAGAGAGACCCTTAGAGACTCAGAGATGGGGACACAGAGAGAGACAGATATAAAGAGAGCTACAGAGAGACAGACAGGTACACACGGAGGTGGGTATACAGAGGCAGAGGCACAGATCCAGGCAAGGGAGCCAAGGGACAGAGTAAGGGCCAGACACACAGACACATGCAGCTGACCTGGAGAGACAGTCTCACAGAAAGGTGCACCTAGGTACACAGCCTTAGATACACAGACCCACACATGCCTGCCAGGCCTCCACAAAGTTCCCTCTGTGTGAGCTGGCGCCTCTGGAGGTCTCCTGGGCTGGCTGGCTGGAGTCCTGAGTCGGGGGAGGTGCCCAGGCCACACCGAAGCTGGTCACAGTGCCCATCCTTCAAGGCCTTGGGCTTCCTCAATCCCACCCACTCACACAGTTCTTCTGAGGGCTGGATGTTCAGTGGGCAGGGCCAGGCCATGGCCACTGGTCAAAAGGAGAATGAGATATAGGCTGCCTAGTGCAGCTTCCTCACGGTAGCCACACCCCCATCCAGGTGCCCAGAGCCAGGTGTTGGCTCTGTGGGGTACTGAGGCCTGCTGGGAAGCCAGAGGTGTGGGAGCGGTCTGTCTTCCCTACGCCTCTCCTCCTAGGCCTAACCCCACCCCTTCCTCCTCACCACCCTTTGCCTTTGCTCTGTACCCCCCACAGGCTCAGAACTGCAGGCGGACGTCTTCACTGTCCGGGAATCATTGAGTGTGTGGACAGGACAGCCTCCTTGGAAGGCCGGCTATACCGGAGTCCCGCCTCGGCATGGGCCTTGCCATTGAGGCAGCTTCTCAGTCTGTGCTTGTCTGAGGGTGCTGCCCGTCATGGGGGCAGCCATCTCCCAGGGGGCCCTCATCGCCATCATCTGCAATGGCCTCGTAGGCTTCTTGCTGCTGCTGCTCTGGGTCATTCTCTGCTGGGCCTGCCACTCCCGCTCTGCCAACATCGACTCCCTCTCCGAATCCAGTCCCAACTCGAGCCCTGGCCCCTGTCCCGAGAAGGCACCCCCGCCCCAGAAGCTCAGCCATGAAGGCAGCTACCTGCTGCAGCCCTGAAGGCCCCTGGCCTAGCCCGGAGTCTGGGACTTAAGTCCACCCCACTTGGAACCTGGAATCGGGATCCCAGGGTCCAGCCAGCCTGGGGTCCAGAACTCAAGAGTCCAGCCTGTCTGGAGCTGGACCTAGCAGCCCAGAGTCTGGTCGGCCTGGCTCCAAGAGGGGCTCTGCTGGCCCTCGGTAGACAGGCCTGGGGTGGGGGGGTTCATGAGTTGGTGCTAGGGCCAGGGCCATCTGGACTCTGCTCCATCCCAGCGGTCAGGGGCTGGGTCCACCCGCCCCCTAGGCCAAGCGCCTCCAGGTCCTCGAGGTTGGGGAAGCAATCCATGGCAATAATGGGAGGGTGTCCAGGCTGGGCCCCTTCTCTGGTCCTCCTACTGTTTGCTGGATAATAAATGGAACTATGGCTCTACCCTGAGATTTTCTCCTCTTCCTGGGGGCCTTGCTGCAGCAAAATGAAAGGTTGTGGGTGGGCTTCCAGACCCAAGTTTATTTGCAGAAAGTAGGAGGGGGTAATGGTTGTTGAGGGCCAAGTCCTGGGGTGAGGTGCTGGGACCAGGGCTGGAGCAGGGTGCTAAGGGCAGGTTCTGGGACCTGATCAGGGGTGGGGTCACACACATACTGGGTGCTAAGCCTGGGCTGGGGTACCAGGGTACCCAGGCTTAGCACCCACTTGTACCAGGTGCTACAAGTACGGGGTTCAAGACATGGGCCAGGCCCTGGGGCCAGGCCCTCAGGTCTTGGGTTTCACTTCCCTCACCAGGTTCAGCAGTTTGTCCAGTTTTGCGATCTCCACAGCTGGACCCTTCTGCACTTCCTGGCCCTTCTTTTCCTGGGGAGAAGGGAAGTACACATGGGGGAGGAATGGTGAGGGATGGGCCACCTCTCTCTACTTCCCAGCACCACCTCCTGAGCCCAGCTTAGGCAGCTGTGCCACGCCTCTCTCCTGCCCAGTTAGATTCCGGACCCCTGCCTGCCGCCCCCAACCCCCCCAGGATCCTTCCCCGTGTCAGGTTGGGTGGCAGGGGCCCAGCTGAGGCCTGCAAGAAACATCCAGCTGTGTTTCTGAACCTCAGATCAACATAGGATCCTGATGCTGGGAGGTGTGGGGAGTGGGGGAAGCCAGGAAGAGCTGCAGCCCAGGGCCTCTAACTGTTGGGATCACCCTTCCCACAGGAAGGTCCCTGGCTGAGTCCTAACACGGAGCTAAGAGGTGTGTGTTTGTGGAGGGAAAAGAGTGTGGACAAAGCCACAGGTGCCCTCACCTAGTACTGTTACCTAGCACTTTCAGGTCAGGTTGGGAGTGGGGTACCATTTGGGGCCAGGCCTGCTGTGTCAGACATACCCGTGGTGGGGGCAGGTGTCAGGAGACCCAGGAGGGCGGTTGGGATATCCCATGTGATTCCAGATGTCCTTGGCTGGGACTGTCCCTCAGAAGAGCGGGTCCTGAATTTATGCCCCCTCACCCCTGCCTACAGGGCACTCTAATCCTTTAGCTGGTAAGCTGGGCCCTGAGAAAAAGAGAGCTGGGGCACTGGGGTATGTGTCACTCAGGCCCTGAGAGCTCCCTGGCAGACCAGCACCAGTGCCATCCTCCTTTCTGTCCAGGCGGTGGGGTGTGGGCTAGGCTGGGGCAGTTGCCATTTCCTGTCTTCCCTTTGTGCCCAGGCCCCCGTCCTCTCAGCCACCTGTGCCCACTGCTTACTGGCACCTGCCCCAGCCTTGCCTGCTGAGGGCCCAGTCTGGATCTGGCCCAGGCTGTGAGGTGGGAGGAGAATGCAGGGCCAGCAGGCCCCTTCCTGGCCCCATCTTGGCTGCTGACACCCTGTGGAACTTAGATTTCCTCCTGGCGTGACCCCTGCACCTGTTCCCAAATCTGTCTCCCCTCCCCGTGCGGCCCAGTGCCTTTGCCACTCCCCAGCTCACCTCTACATTCCTGAGGCAGAGGACAAAGATGTCTTTTTCTCTCTCTTCCCCCTCTCCCTCCCAAATTAACCTCGTGTTCTCTTCTTGCCCTCACCTCATCTCCTGGGAGTCAGGAGACCTGGGTTTTAGTTCCAGCTTTGTCATTAACTCCCTATATGACTTTGGGCAAGTTCTGCCCAAACTGTTTCTATCTATACAGTAGACGGGGAAAGTAGGGCTTGACCTTTGACAAGTTGGGCTCTGACACCAATCCTGGGAAGCTCCTTGGGCTGGGAAGTTGGGCCTCTGTGGCCAAGCCCTCTTGGGAAGATCAGGGAGACTGCAGCCTGCAGAGAGGGGCGGTAGGGATGCCCAGAGGACTTCCTTTGGCCCGAATCACTTGGCTGCTGATAGAGTCAGGTGGCGGTTTCACAGGAACTGCCAATCCACCCAAGAACTAGCCCCCAGCTATCACCTGCTCAGGTCCTCTGATTCCCAGGTACCCGTGTCCTCAGGTCCTCAGAGATATAGATGCTGAACCTTGCTCTGAGAGGAGTTGGGACTGTGGGAGATCCTTGCATCCCTGGGTCAAAGTGGGCAGGGCAGGCCCCCACCCAGATCTACTGCCTTCAAGGTGTAATGGTTATACCCCAGCCCCAAGGGGTCACCACCATCCCTCCCACAGGGCTGTCCAGCTCTCCTAGCTCAAGCCTGGGTTTTTCTCCTCACTAAATTAAGAGCAGATTTTATCTGTTCCACAAATTGTACTGCCTTCTTCCCCCTCCTTGAGGCCAGCTAGCTGTGCTTAGCAAAGAGTTTTAGACCACACCCAACCCCCGCCCCCCATCCCATCCCAGCCCCAGCCCACCACAGCCGCTGGGCCACAGCTGCAGGCGCTCAGCAGCCTTCTGAGTATTTATAGCCAAGTCCACCCCCTCCCCCAGCTGGCTACAATTACAGGCCCCGCCAAACTCCCAGCCCTTGCCTCCCTGGCCCTGGTGGGGGATAGGCCAGGCTGGCATGAGCAGGTTAGTGCGGTGGCCCCTGCCTTGGTAGGGCACCGGGGGGCAGGTGTCAGCAGTTGAAAGAGACAGGCCCCTGCCCTTGCCTCAAACTGCAAGTAAATGCCTCAAACTGCAACCAGGGGGTACAGTCATCAGGGCAACATGGCCCAGCTCCGGCCCAGCTCTGATCCTGGCCCAGAGCCTGGCAGGAAGCAAATTCCATTTTCTCTCCTAGCACCCAAATGGACAGGCCTGGGCTCTAGGTTTTTGGACGCTGGATTTTTAAGTTGGACCTTTGGGCTCTGGATTCTAAGGCCTGGGTTCTTAAGTCTGAATTGGGACTCTGAGAGCTAGACTTTGAGGTCATGGCTCTGGGCTCAGTGGCCTGTATTCAGGGCCCTTGGGCTCTGGGCAGGGTCTCCGGATCATCAGAGATTCCAGAAAGGAACCAGAGCTCAAAAGGAGGACTGCCTAGCTGCTGACCTAGTTACCCTCCTCATGGCTCATTTCCTACTTCCCGTGTGGACCCGCAGCTCCCAGTTCAGAAGCCCTGTGCAAGCCCAGCCAATGAAGCAGAAACTAAGCCTCAAGCCCCTGCCTGCATGACACCAAACAAGCCAATGATGCCCGTGTGCTTCCCCCAGGCTTCGGATCCTCATAGTCACCTGCTTACCTGATGTCTCCACCTGGGGGCCCCACAGGTAACTCAGATTCAGCATGTCACAACTGATCTGTCTCCTGCTTCTCCTATGCTCCTCACTTGGGCAATAACACCACCCTTACCTTGGGTCTCCAAAGCCAGAAACCTGGGGGCCACCCCCTGGCTCCTCCCCTTTCTCTCAACTCCCTGCCATCCTGGAGACTTTCTCTCACGGCAGCCCGAACTCCCCAAAACCGTACCTTCGGCATCTTGCGCAGATTGGGTGAGAGCTTGAGGCAGGTGACGTGCCCACGATCATCGCCCACAATGATGATGGGGTGGATGGGGTTGAACTGCACGTGGGTGAGCTTGTTCTTCTTTTGGGCCACCACAGGCTGGTTGCATATGGCCTCGTACTTGTTGATGGACAAGTCAAACACATGGGTCTGTGAAGAGGTGGGTGTCAGCACACTCGGGGAAACGAGACCCCTGTCACCCACCTCAGAGTAACTGCCCCTGAACTTTCTGGGGAAAGACGACAGAAGCCTAGGCAGTGTGAGAGGCAATGTGTGTCTCTGTTTGTTTTTCCTGTGGTTGAGGGAATGGGGATAAAACGTTTAGGAAAAAATTTAAGTCTATGCAGAATTAACACTAAGAGCAGCTGCCATTTATGGAGCACTTACTATGTACTAGACTCTGGGCAAGCATGTTACATGGTTGCATCATCTAATTATAATCCTCACAGCCGCTCTATAAGGTAGGTTCTGTTATTATCCCCATTTTATAAACGAAGAGAAAGAGGCTCTTAAGGCTAACTTGCCAGTAAGTGGCAGAGCCAGGTTTTCTACCAACTAATATGTGTCAGGTGTTCAGACAGTGCATGTCATAAAGGTGCTCAACAGGGACTTCCCTGGAGGCACAGTGGATAAGGCTCCGCGCTCCCAATGCAGGGGGCCTGGGTTCGATCCCTGGTCAGGGAACTAGATCCCACGTGCATGCTGCAACGAAGAGTTCTCATGCCACAGCTAAGGAGCTGGCGAGCCGCAACTAAAGAGCCCACCTGCCGCAACTAAGACCTAGCGCAACCAAATAAATAAATAAAAAATAAAATAAAATAAAACTGTTTTTAAAAAAGAACGGTGCTCAACAAATGTTTGATCTTATTTTTTACTGCATCCTAAGTCCGAACCATTAGCAACTCTTGCCTAGACGACTGTGGCAGCATCCTAACTGGTCTTCCTGCTTCAGCTCTTGCCCTTCTATCATCCATCCTTCATGCAGCAGCCAGACCTAACTTTAAAAAATCTAAAATCCTCCAATAGTCTCCCTGGGCACTCTACATAAAATCCAGAGTCCTTACTCTAGATTCTGCACTGTCTGCTCTCATCTCAGGCTCTCACCCCTTTGCCTACTAGACCCCAGCCACCCTACCTGCCTGTTTCTTAAACCCTTACAGCTAATTCTCCCCTCAGGGCATTTGCACTAGCTGTTCCTCTGTATGGAATGCATCCCCGCATCTTCACCTGGCTGGCTCTTTCTTGTGACTCAGCTCTCAGCTTGAATGTCACCTCTTTAAAGAAGATTTCCCTGACCACTTTATCTAAGAGACCACCGAGTCCTTTTCTTTTACATCACTCTCTCTCGTTTTAAAGATATAACAGCTTTGTGAAGATATAACTCACAGACTATAAAATTTACCCATTTAAAGTATACAATTCCTCTTTTTCAGTATATTCACAGTTATGTAACCATCACCACAACCAATTTTAGGACATTTTCATCACCCCCAAAAGAACCCTTATACCTATTACCAGTCATTCCCCATTTTCTCCCAACTCGTCTAGCCCTAGGTAACCACACATCTACTTTGTCCCTATAGATTTGCCTATTCTAGACCTATATAAATGGAATCATACAATGTTTGGTCTTTTGTGACTGGCTTCTTAAACTAAGCATTTTTCAAGGTTCATTCATGATATAGCATGCATCAATACTTCATTCCTTGTTATTACTGAATAATACTCCTTGTGGATATAGTACCTATTGCTTACCCATTCATCAGCTGACAGACATTTGGGTTGTTTCTACTTTTTGGCTGTTATGAATAATGCTGCTACAAACATTGGTGTACATACATCATCCTCTTTTAATCTCTGCCTAGCACTTAACACTACTGGGGGTTTCGTTGTTGTTCCTTTTGTCTCCTTCCCTTCACTGGAACGTAAGTTCTGTGAGAGCAGGAACCTGAATCACTAGGCCCTGGCCTGGAGCTGGGAACCGCAGTTGACCCTTGGTTAGGCATTTGTTCAGCAAATAGATGACTGACTCGAGGGTGATGCCTTAATCACTATATTCTTTTCTGGTAGGTGCTTCTCAGTTTATATCAAAGTCCAAAAGGAAAATGTACTGCATAAGAATTTTCTCACAAACTGTTTCTGAGCTTTCACCAACTCTCATTGTTGCACAGACCCCCTTCCATCTCCCCTTCTCAGACTCAGCTTGCACACTCCCAGGGATGGGGACCTCGTTGCCTTTTAGACACTATTTCAGTCACAGATCAACTCTGGCTCAGAAGTTTTTCCTTACATCAAGTTGGCACCTGCCACCCTGTAGCTCCCTCCCCAGGGCCCTCAGAGAAGATAACTGCTCCTCATGGCATCTTAACCCCCAGAGTGCTCTCTCCTTCAAGGTGAACAGCCCCACTCTCTCCTCCAGGCCTCACGGGATGAATGATCCCTCTTTTGACAGGGCCCTGGGTGGCCTGGCCCTTGAGGATACACAGTCCTTATGTTCTGCCTTCCCCCACCTGACCTGGGCATGGCGTGGGCTCTCCAGGAGGGAGACCTTGAGACAGCTAATCCTACCTTCAGGAGGGGGTCAGCAGGGTCAGGAAGGGGGCACTCACCTTCCCATTGGTGGTGACTGCTGCAAACACAGTGGAAGAGTATGGGGCCCAGGCCACGTCGCCCACGGCTGAATTTAGGTCATAGATGAACATCGGGGTGCTGCAGTGGGGAGGGGTGGAAAGCTCAGGGCACAGAGGGCTCACGGTGCCAGAGTCCCGCCGGCCCCAGCCCAGGGTGGCGCCTGGGGGAGGGCAGGCCCCTCACTTGATGGTGTGGTCCCAGATCTTCACGGTCCAGTCGGAGCTGCAGGATATGAAGACCTTGGTGTGGTAGGGGTTCCAGGACACGGCATCCACTGCCATGCTGTGGGCGTCATAGGTGCTGAGGAACCGGCTGGAGTAGGATTTGGAGCACTGGGGTGAGGGTGGGGGGGCGGGGGTCAGGAGTGAGAGGGGTCAGCAGCCACCACTCCCCTGGGGGCCCTGGAGGGTCAGACCCTGAGGTTCCTCTTCTGTCCTCGCCCCACATCACTGTCACAGCTGAGCTGGGGCCACGCTCTTGGTTGCATTTCTCACCCTCAAAGCAACCAGAGAGAAAGGGGGGGGGCTTAAGGGGCTGGGCAGGGGAGTCTTCCTGGAGGGTGAGGGAAGTCTGCCCAGAGGATTCCAGGCCTGGCAGAAAAGGCCTTCCCTCCCTGAACCCAGGCAGAGCAGGTGTAAGGGGCCCTGGGGGAGGTGTGGTGTCTCGCCTGTGTCCAGACCAAGGCCTGTGGACAGGCAGACAGAGCGCTGGATCCACCTGCACGGACAGAAGCCTTGCAGCAGTGATAAACATCCCACCTCGCCCAGGTGAGAGCAGGTACAGAGCCAGGAGCAAGTCCCAATCTCACGATTTCTCATTCGGTTTCTTGCCCTGACAGGCAGGCCCCTCACACCCTCCCTCCAGGAGACTGAGTGGCCAACTAGCCTCTTCCTCTCTCCCGCAGGGCCACTGGGAGGGGTGGAGAGGGGGTGGGGACCTCTTTTGCATTCAGACCAGCTCTGCCTGGGCCTCAGGGGCTCCTGGGAGGCGGCCTGTAATTAACATTCTGAGTCTCTGAGCCTAAGAAAAGCTTGCAGCAGAGCTATTTCTGGGTGGATGAAGGTTCAGAAGGATGTTCACCTACTAACACTGAGACTTGGCAGAAACTGGCCCTGAAGTTCCATCCTGCTGCCGGCTGGGATGAACCCGGTATTCAGAGATAAATTTTCTTGTTACCTGGCCTTGGAAGCTCAGCTCAAGTTCAGATCTCCTCCAGGAAGTCTCCCCAGAATGTTCCAAGCCCCCCAGCCTCCACTCCCAGCTCTACCTCCTCCACTCCCAGGAAGGGAGCAGGACCCAGAGGGAAGGATGCTGGGCTGGGCTAAAGTCACCCTCTAGATTCTCCATCGCCTTTCCTGCACTCAGCCGCTCTTCCCGCCACCCAAGCAGGTCAAGAAATGCATTCTCTTCCCGCAGGAAGCCTTCTAGAACTGATGAGCCCTAAGATCTGTCCGAACAGGGTCTGTTGAGAACGATAAGCTCCCAGGTCTAAGAGGCCCTGTAAGGAGCTGGCATTGAGGGCAGTGCTGCCTCACCTTGTAGATTTTCCCCTCCTCTGTGCCCACTAGGAACAGGTAGTCGATCTCTTTGTGGAAGTCAAAGGCAGTGCCACAGCCTTGGGAGAAGAGGGAACAGCTTTAGGCCAGTTCTGGGAGGGAGGCTCCCAGCACCTCCTCTACCCAGGATGGCCTGAGCCCAGGCGCTTGTGAGGGAGGGCTGGGGCCAGCCAGGCAAACAGAAACCCGGCCTCTGGCCTGCAGCTTGTCCCGGGCAGTTGGGACTCTGCAAACAGGCCAGGGCTTCTGCAGACAGGAATGGGGCCTGGATAAACAAGGCAGAGATTGAGTTAAACAGGGTCAGGGTCAAGGTAAACAGGGACAGGGTCTGCAAACAGGGATATGGTCTGTGCAAACAGGGTTATAGTCTGCATAAACAGGGGAGGAATTGAGTAAACAGGGAGAGGATCTGGGTAAACAGGGACCTGATCTGCATAAACAGGGATGGATCTGCATAACAGCACCCAGTCTGCATAAACAGGGAGGGTCTGCAAATGGCCAAGGGCTGGGTGCACTGGGCCAGGCTTTCTCATTACCTCCGGTCAGGCACAAATGGGGGAACTGTGCGGTGCAGCAGAAAGAGGGAGGACCAGAGACCTCATGGGCTGGGGTGACGTGGCCAGGCGTGGATGTGAGGGCCTGGGGCTCTTACCTACTGTGTGTATCTGCAAGTCCTCGAGACCCTTGGTCATGCTGTCCTCCACCTTCAGCTTGATGACGTCTGTGTGAACCAGCTCGCTCTGCAGTCACACAGGGACAGGGAAGCACATGGGTGGGGCTGGACCAGCAAGGTTGGGGGTCCTTCTGTCATTCAGCTCCCCCCACTCCCTATCTCCACCCCTGCATGACCCTTTCTGGGAAACAGGCACCTTCACGAGCGTCCAAGACACGATCCTGCCATCAGATGATACAGAGAAGAAGTTAAGGTTGTGGTCCATGTCATCCTTCTGCCACTTGACCTGAAACATCCCAAACTGTGAGCTCTAGGGTGTTGGGTTAGGGCCCCTCAAGAACCCATCTGAGGTCCAGAAGCCAGTTCTGTGGGCCCATATCCCAGAGTCCCCTGATTTCCCCACCCTCCCTCCTTCCACTCATTCCTCTCTCCCCGAGCATCCTGAGGCAACAGGCCAGTCGGGGCACTGCCCAGTGTCCGGGCTCAGCACTGGAGGTGCCCGGTTCCTCCCTGGGTTGAGTTTTAGAAGCCCAGTTGTAAGAAGGCAGTGGCTCTGGGTTTGGCCTCCTTACAGGGACTGGGAAGGACAGAGCCCATCAACCAGCTTCCTCATTTACAAAACAGGAACCATAATAGCATGGGCTTGTTGTAAGGAATAAATGAAACAATGAATGTGAAGCCCTTAGGTCAGAACATTGCAAATATGAAGTGTTCAATAAATATTATTAGCTAATATCCTCAGTATTACCATCATGCTAGGAATCAGGGTGGCAAGGCTCCTGGGGGGCTTTTTCCTGCTTCCTTGGGCCGTGGGGAGGAGCAGCCTCCCTCCACCACCCTCCCCATCCAGGCTTGGCCTTTCTCTAGGCGGCTCTCTTCTGTTCCCAACTTCACTTCACCACTAGCCCCTGCTTCCAGAATCTTGCTTCCAAATCTCAGATGTGAGCTGCATTTCTCCATCTGCAAATTGGGGTTAATAATCCTGCCCCACCCATCTTCTCTGGGCTGGAAGCAAACATATGCGAAAGTGTTTGGGAGACAGAGCTGTTGTCTTATGAAGATGACATGCTTGAGGCTCAAGTTTCTGTTGCCAGATGTGGAGGCCGGGCCGAGCCATGTCCGGGAGAGCTGGGGCAGGGCTGGGTGCCCAGATCTTTCCACCCTCCAGTTCCCTCCAGGCCTCCTGTGCTGGGGCCACTGTCCCTTCCCCCTGTCACAAGGAGAGGCCCCGTGAGGGAGGACAGGAACCCAGGGCTGCTGCCTGTAACCACAGTTGTCACCTGGCCCTTGAGGGGTGTGTGTAGCGGGGAGGGCATTGCTCTTCCGGGGCCACGCCCCAGGCCTGGCTGGTCAGAGCTGCAGGAGGGCAGACCCAGTCCTGCCTGGGTCTGTCCGGGCAGGCTGCTCTTTTGTACTTTCACTGGGGGGCCTATAACACCACAGAGCTTGTGAGGCACAAGTCAGAGCAGCCCTGATGCTGAGACCGCTTCCTCTTCCATGTAAAGGTAGTCCCTTTAAAGGGGGGAGGGGACCGGGGGTGTCAAAGGCCAGGCTGTAAGAGGCGCCAGGGAGCTGCCAAGGGAAGAGTTTAATGAGCGGCCGCCAGCGGGCTCGGAAATTGTATTTCACACCCCACTTAGCAGCCTGATGCCCAGTTGGGGGGCGGTGTGTGTGTATATGCAAGTGAGCATGTACGTGTGTGTGTGCGTGTGTGTGCAAGTCACACACATGCTCCTGGGGTCGAGGTGGGAGGGTAGGAATAAAGAGGGCCAAGAGGGGGCAGGTAGAAGTGGAGTTAAGAGAATGCATGAATGCCCAGGAAGCAGGTGATAGGGAGGAGACGGAGGCCTGTTTCACCGATTCCTTCTCTTTTGCCTTATCTGATTAGGGCAGGCACGTTTGACCCCAGGGGTCTGCTCATATCCTTCCTGCCCCCTTCCCTTCCCCAGTGTAGCACAGAATACACACACACACACACCCTGCAGAGTGTTGCTGGTTGAAGCTTCACAGCGGGGCCTGAACAGGGCTGCACTACCCAGATGGGCTCCCCTGGGAGGTAGCCTGTGCCATGGGACAGGAACCCAGTCTCCTTTGGACAGACAGTTCTCTCCCTGGCTCCAAAACCTTCCATGGCTCCCCACTGCCAACAGAACAAAGTCCTTCTGCCCCCAGCCTGGCATTTGAGATCTAAAACAACCTATCTCGTTCCTCCCAAGACACAGTCCCATCGAGAAGGACTTAGACTCTGATGTCTCTGACTCCTCATTCGCCAGCCTGGCTCTTCTTCAAGCTCCAGGATATACAGCCAAGTGCCTGTAGGACACCTCCTCCTCCGGCTTCTTATATTAACTTCTGGCCAGAAATCCGTGGATTTCCTACTGCGTCCCCCAAGCCGGAGTCCCAGGCACCGTCACCAATTTTTTCCTTTTCCCCATATCCAATCAGTCGTTTCCTGTTCTTGATTTTACTGCCTCGACAGCTCTCAACCTTATCTCCTCATTTTTATCTCCACTGCCCCTGTTGTAGCTCAGGCTTCAAGATCTCTCATGCTGCGGCCAGAGGACGTCTCCAAGACACTACCTGACTGTGGGACTTCTTTGCCCCAAACCCTCTGATGGTTGGGCAGTGATTTTCAAACTCTGCTGGGACAAGCTCTTAGGAGCCTCGTGAAAGTAGCTCAGGGGACGCGGGGAGTGATAACAGGGGACCCTCAAGCAATCAGGACCCTGATCCTACCAGAGCAGCCCCCACTCTCGTCTTATTAATACATCGGGCTTCTGTACTGACACTTCATTTGAGACCACTAACATGCAAAGTCCAATCTTCCTACTGGCTAGAGAAGCACACTCACGACTGAGCCCCTGTACGTTTCTCAGGTCCTGCTTCTCCTCCCTCTCCCTCACGCTGAGCTCCATGCGGTGTGTTGTTGCCCAGCAGGCCCCTCTGCTCGACGCCCGTGTCTTTCCGGTGCACGCGTGACCCCGTTGTATCCTTCTTCATCTAACGAATACTTCCTCATTCTTCGTGATTCAGCTTAGGTGTTGCTTCCTTTAGGAAGACCTCCCTGGCCCTCTGGCCCCTGGTCCCCATCCCAGACAATCTGGACAATCCTCAGCGCCCCCATGAGCCCTCCTTAGCACACTCCGTATCCTGCTCAGTTGTGGCTGCCGTATCCAGACACCAAGCCCTGAGCATCCTCAGCTCCCAGAGGAGAGAACAGGCAAGAGTTGACGAATGAATGGATGAATGAGGAAGCAGGGAGGGAATGAGAGCGAAAGAAGAGAACAGGAAGTCATCAAAGGAGTGAGAGGCAGGCCCCTCCCATGTCGCAAGCCCTGATTCCAGCCAAGAACTCTGAGTCTTCGGTTTTGCAAAGGCGGCAGCCCTGTTTTCCTGACAAGATGGTGGGAGAACAGAAGGCCACCCCGTCCAGTGTCCCTGGCACCCGCCCAGTGAAGGGGAAACTGTGTCTCCTGCACACCCTACTTCTCTCTCCAACCTGCGATTTGATTCAGAGAACAGAGCAGAGTGGGAGTAGGGTAGCTGGCCTTGGCCCCTCGCCCTCTCCTGGGCTTGAGGAGGATAGTCAGGCCACCCGGAGATGCTCTGTGCTTGGCCCTGGGCTGTCTGCCCATGCTGGGAAAGCCGGGCCGGGGCTGGTGCTGGTTCAGTTTGATCAAAGCGAGTCTTTTCTCCTCTCCCTGGGCTTTAAAGTCTCTGCAGACACCCTCCCCCTGTCTGGAGACCTCCGCGGGCCTGGACGCGATGAATGAGGAGGTGGGATTTTCAGAGGAGAGAACTCCTGAGGCTGCAAGTCTGGCTCCTGCTTTGGTCGAGAACTCTGGGGAGGGTGTTTAGGGGGAGGGGGTGCCCCAGCTCTGGGTAAAGGATGAAGCTGAGAGGCCACCACATCCTCTGTGCCTGGACAGCCTTCCCTCTGCTCGGGCCTGTCTGGGAGCTGAGAGCCAGTGCCTGGGGTGGGTGTCCACATGCCTCAGGAAGCTCAGGGCCAGACAGGCAGGGGTGCAGAGCCCGCCTGCAGACCCTGTCAGGGCAAGGGGGAGAGGAAGGTGAGAAGACAGATCCCAGCACTGCCTGAGGAGCCCAGAGGCCTTGGGCAACTTGAGGCAGAAATCTATGCTTAGATTCTCCCAGGCCTGCCCATGGGGTAAGGGTACACAGCCTCAGAAGGAGGGGGACCTTTGGAACACAGTGAGGAAGGGCCTGCAAAGCCAGAACTAAGAGACTGAGAATGAAACTGTGAAATCCACTCCCAGCGCAATAAGATGGGAGACGCAGAGTCAGGGTGAAATCTAGCCCCAGTGACTAGGTAATGGTCCCATTCTATGCCTGTCTGGAAAAGATGGGTGTTACACGGAACCCTCAGGGACAGACGTCACCTACCAGGCCTTACAGCCCCACCCAGAGGGCAGAGAACCGGCAGTGCCTACCCCTGTCTGGGAGTTCCCCAAATCTAGCCCAGATGGCAGAAGAGAGCCCCTGTAGGGAGCTGAGGAAGACCATAGACCCCTGGAGCCCTTGACACACTCAGCAGAGGCCCATCAGGCCCTGGGGGCTTCCCACCACGGGCTCTGAGTTCCTGACCACTACACCTAAGAGATCCGAGGTCCTTAGCAGATGGATGGGCCCTGCTTGATGGGAGCTCTGAGGCAGCGGACCCCAGCTCTTACCACAAACCCTCCTGCCTCCTGACACCTCGCCTCTGCCCTTCTCTGCCCCTTCTCACACCCAGCTCCTTGGTCTCTAAGCTGGTAGCTGTCATCCCCATGCCCTTGCCTGTGGCCCTCTCCTCCCCAAGGCCCCTCGTCCGGTGGCTCCCAGGCCCACACGCTACTCAGTCCCACCCACTTCTCCCACCCTGGTCGAAGGCTGACCTGCCACACAGGGTCTCTGTGCTTGCCACACTTGGCTGAGCTGCGGAAGGAGGGCTGGGAGTAGGGCTTCTTGAGGTTGTAAATGGCCACGTTGCCGTCGTAGTGGCCCACCACCACTAGGTAGGGATGGTCCACGTGCACGTCCAGACACAGGATGCCGCTCTCGCTGCTGAAGGTGTATTCGGGGAAGCTGGGGTTCTTCATGCTGTAGAACAGCAGCATGCCCCGGCTCTGCTTCATGAAGTCATCTGCCTCGGGGAAGAGGGCGGCGGTGATTGGACAGTCCCTGCTGGGGAAGCCCCGGCCCCTCCCTCACAGGGTGGACAAGCCCGGCCCTGCTCTGCCTCTGACAGAGAGCGTGGGAGACCTCTGGGGCTTCATCTTCTCTGTCCGTGAGACAGAATCATGCGACTTGACCCACCCCCTTCTCAGGGTTCACGAGAGGATCCAACAGATAAGGTGACCGGGCATATCTGAGGGACGGACGGTCATTCTCCTTAGTCTCCCTGGGGTGCAGGAAAGGGGGGCTGCAGGCTCAAAGAGTTGTTAAGTGAAGAATGTGGGTGGGCTTGGGAAGGAGCAGTATCCTCAGAGAGGGTCCAGATGCCCAGCCCATCTCCTGCCCTTAGGTGCTGGGATAATGGCCACGTACCCCTCATCCCCAGCCAAGGACAGGGGTTCAGTCTGGACTAGCACGGAATTGCCTGTAGGAGTCCCACACTAGCCACCTGTGGGCATCTTCCCAGACCCTCTGGTCCCACAGCCCCCAGCTGCAGCCTGAGCCCTAGCTCTAAGCGTGCTCCCAGATTCGAAGGGTCCCAGGCCAGCCAGTCAGGCTTCCATAGGCCACGGTGCTATCCCTCTGGCCTGGGCGCAGCCTTCGGTGATCGACAGTGGACCGCTCAGCAGACGTCCTCTTCCCGGCCCGCCCCATGGCAAGGGAACGCCTCCCACACTCCTTCATTCTCCGCACACTTGGCGCCCAGGCTGATAACGCAGTCACTGAATGGAATACAGTCCCAGCCCTCCATTCCCGCTCTCCCGCCACCAGCCCAGGACCCTTCCCAAGCTCAGAAGAGCCAGAGCTGGAGAGGTGGAAGTCTAGAGCAGCCCCCTGTCTTGGGGGCCCTATGCTAAGGCAGCCTTTTAGCTCCGCCGGCCCCCCAGGGCTACCTCCTCTGCCCCTGGTCACTGCAGGCCTGGGCCCTCCTCACGGAGTGGCCAGTCCTGAGGTGAGGAGCCCATGGGCGGGAAGGATGGCGAAGCAGCCCCAACTTGGTGAGCTTTGCTGAGTCATTCATTCTGTCTTGTTTCTAAGGCTGCCCCTTTCTTGAGGGAGCAGGTGACTGGGCTGGGCTCAGGGACAGTCTGGGCTGGGCTCCCTGGGCTCTGGGCGTGAGCTCAGCTGTGACCAGGTCCCAGGTATCCTCACCCTGGGCACTCTGCAAGCACAGCGGATGCTTCCTGGGAGCCGGGGTTAGGGAGCAGGGAGCAGCCAGGAGCCAGGCTGGCCTTAGGTGGGCAGAGTTGGAAGCTGAGGCCAGCCGGCCTGCCCACCAGAGCAGCGGTCTGTGGGGGAGCCCACCTTCCCTTGCTGTGGCTAATTGTCACCAGCTCTGGGACTCCTGTCAGGAACCCCTCCCCTGATCAGTTGCACGGGAGTCTTCCTGTGCAAGGAGGGGGCTGCCCCTGGAGTGGAAGGTACAAGGGTCCAGCTTGAGCCACGGGGAGGGCACACAGTGGTTCAGGAAGGAAAATGCTTCTGCTCCGGGGTTCTTGTCTTCTAAAAGTCCTAAAATGACATCACTACTCAGACCACCAATGGTCTCCATGTAATATCGTTGCTCAGGCTACCAGCAGTCCTAGTGATATCATCGCCCAGCCTGCCATCATTCCCAATATGATGCCGCCAACCAGGTAACCAGCAGTCCCAGTAAGACATTGGCATCAAGGTCACCTACAGCGCCTCAGTTCCTAGTGAGAGATACAATCCCATCAGGCTCAAGGCTCACAGAGCCTTGGGCCCTGGGCCCTGGGGTACTTTGTCCTGAATCCCACAGACTACCTGGCTCCCCACAGCAGGACCGGAGGGCCCAGTGACACAGATGGGAGCCCCCAGCCCCACACTCCATTACATAAAGAGGCAGGAGCCCTGAAGTCTGGGGCCAGTGAAGGAATTCCAGGTTATTCTAGGCCATAGGATTTCAGTGAGTATGTGTGGCTGGGTGAAAGGGAAAGAGGAACAGAGGAAGGGAAAGGGAGAGAAAGACGGAGGGAGGGTGGAGGGGAGGTGGGGAGGAGAAACCACATGGTGTGTGACTCCAAGGCAGGGGGAGAGGGCCGCTGGCCTGCCCTTAGCTCCACTCTGCACTTTTGCCCTTCTCCAGGAAGCCTTCTAGACCCTTCAGCCTCTCCTCTGTGAGTGCCCACCCTACCCCCAGGAACTCCTCTACCTGTACCGCATTATTACAGGTGGTTGTGAGCAGGTCTTTTCCTTAGCCTGCCACCAAAGGATGGAGTGAGGGAGCATGCCCTAGCGTGGTCCAGCAGGCTTACTCTGTCCAGGGAGAGAGTTGCCTCCTGCTAACCCTGCTCTGCTGGATAATCTCTAAGGCCTCCCTGACTCTGACCCTCAATGATCCATGAGATTTGGGGGAGGAGAATCAACTCCCTAATAGAGCCTGATCTGGCGGTTCTCAGAAAGCCATGGTCTCAGGGGACGGGTGGCTTAATTCCACCATAGACCAAAGCTCTCACTGCCCTCAGCTCCCTCTCCTAGGGCCCTAGCAGAGTAGTGCCCAGTGAGGAGCATGGATGGATGCCTTCTTGGACTGGCAATCACCATTGTGGGCCTCCGCCCCACAGCTCTACCCCTGCCCTACAAGGAAGAGCTCTAGATCACTCTGGAGAGTTCTGGCTGTCAGGAGAAGCCTGGGCTTCTGCTCAGGATTCAAGAAGGGCAAGGCAGACAGAGGGCATGTTGGGGCATCTGGCTAAAGCCAGGTCAGTGGTCAGAGGGAAGCAGATGACAAGCTGCAGAGACAATGATACCAAGCCAGTGTCGGTCAGCAGGCCTCCTCCTCTCTTCCTGTGGCTCCCAAACGAATCCAGCCCAGGGCTGACTCTAGGGCAGCAGCTGTTTAATGACTCCCTTATTAAGGCATGAAAAAGGCACTCGGAGGGGGCTGTGGTAGGCAGAATAATGCCCCCCAAATGTCCATGTCCTAATCTCCGGAGCCCATAAATATGTTACTTTGCACAGCAAAAGGGATTTTATAGATGTGATTAAATTAAAGACCTTGAGATGGGGAGATTATCCTGGATTATCCGGGTGGACCCAGTGTAATCACAGGGGTCCTTATAAGGGAAAGAAGGAGGCAGGAGAGTCAGAGAAGGAGGTGTGACAACTGAAGCAGATATCGCAATGATGCAATTGCTAGCTGGAAGGAGGCCACAAGCCATGGAATATGGGCAGCCTCGAAACTGGGAAAGGCAGGGAAATGGATGGTCCCCTAGAGCCTCCAAAAGATGAAGTCCTGCTTCATTCATTGATTCATTTGATTCAAATGAATCAAAATTCATTTGATTCAAATCAAAATTCATTTCATTCAAATGAATCAAAATTCATTTTGATTTTTGCTCAGCAAAACCCATTTTAGATGTCTGACCTCCAGAACTGTAAGATAATAAATCTGTGTTGTTTTAAGCCATCATGTTCACGGTAATTTGTTACCTCAGCAATAGGAAACTAATACAGTAGGCTTTCAGGGAAGGTTGACCCAAATTCTACTTTTAGGAATCAGAGGGAGAGGCCACTCAGGATGGCTGTTCTCTTGCTCTCTGAGCATCCCCTGATCAACCAGTCCCTGCTTCACCTACACCTTACTCACATGACCATCTAATTCTCTTAATCATAGGACTTAATCAGTAACTACCTACGTGCTTGCCCCCTGCCCCGGCTGCTGGTTTCCCTGGCGACTGATGAGCCAACCTGATGCCAATTCCCCCTATAAATGGTAGCCTCCTTCTCCCCCAGCAGCGAGGGTTGTGGCCATGTCCTGTGCGCAGTCTGCCATACACGGTGTAGGTGTTGCTCCAGGACCTTTTGCTTCTGACTTGTAAGAGTCCCTATCCAATAAGTTGCGGGTGTCTCTGTCACTTTCTCTGGGCTCCTTCTTTGGTCTCACAGCTGGGCAGTTACCAGGCTTGCAGGCCTGTGGGGTGCAGCCCAACAGCCCTGCAGATGGTACCTTTTTCTGGGGTGGTTTGGAAGCAATCCCTCTAGAAGTCAGGGGGATGGAGGCAATGATCCCCAGCTCTTCTGATGACAATAATGAAACCCTCCCTCAGTTTCCCACACCCCAGCCCTGCCACCTTGGACTCCAGGAACAGATATGGCCCTTGGGTTAGGATTTTCAGTCTCCAAAGGCAGGGGACTGGCCCAAGGCTGCCCCCAAGAAAGTACATCAGTGCTAGAGTGTTCCAAACCTCCAGTGTGGCCCAGAGACCGTGGTGCCAGGCTGGATCCAGCCTTCCAGGTAGCTGGGCTTTTCCAAGAGCTCTCACCTGATTAGAAGTCATATTTAAACAGTGTGGGAAATAGGAGCAAGGCCTTGGAGACAGAATACATCAAGCGGGACATTTAATATGATTTAGGGAAAATGAGGCAAACATTTGAGAACCTAAATAACTAACCAGTAATTAAACTAACAATGGGAATGCCCTTGCACTACAACCCGGTGAGCACAGTGGCCTTTATGGACTGTATTTACAAAGAGACCTGACAACATAATTAGTCCTGTAAATTTTACACAGCCTGCAGCTGAGGAGTGATGGATTTTGTGTGTGGAGGATGAACGGGGAGAAATGAGGTGGATGAATTTCCATTTTCAGTAAATGAAATTAACACTGCTTAATTAGTGAAGCTGACAAATAAATGATCAGGAAAGATTTAAATCCCTACAAGTGTATCCCTGGCCTGGGCAGGCTGAGGGACCGGCCAGGAGGTGGTGGGGCAGAGTGGGAATGGGTTTAGTGCTGGGACTCAGGGCCTGACTTTGGCCCCTTTTGAGGGTGCTGTCCCTCAGAGGCTGGGCTGAGGGACAGCTGGCTCTTCTGCCTTTCTAAGATGTGTCCTGCTGGGAGGCTTCCTCCCCGTCTCCTGTGTGATAGCCAGTCAGGACCACACAGTGTCTAGGATCTGTTCCACCATCCCTGCCCAACAGATCACGAGGAGTCCCCACTTCCCTGCTGTGAACTGCCTAACGGGCTGGAAAGCACCCCTTCAGTGCAGCAGGCTGATATAATTGCATCCCAGCTTTGCCCCGTGGGCCAGCTCTTCCTAGACTACCTCCTTTGCCTTCCAGTGTTCCTCCATCTTTCACCTGCTGACAGCCTTTCTTCACTCTGCTGAGACACGGAGCCTGGCCCTAGAGGGCACCCCAGTCTCTGCCCTATATGCAGCCTGACATGTCCACCATCTGGTACCCAGCAGCCACGAGGGGAGGCGGGTGTGATCGCTTCTGTGCTGTTGCAGGCAATTGCCCGGGCTCTTTTCCTCACCTGCTTGCTCCTGGCCTGGCTCCAGACGACCAGCCTTGGCCCCAGTCCTTCCTAGGGTGCATGCCTACCCCTGCCCAAGTCTTATTTGGCTGGGTCAGAGAATCAACATCTGGGAATTCCAGGCAAAAGGAGCCCTGGGCTGAGCTCATCAGGGTCAAACCCAACAACAAACCCAAATTCTCACTTTAGAGTCTGTCCACAGGAGGCCGAGTCTGATAATGGGAGGTTGGCTGCTGGGAATTTCCAAAGACAGTGTGATGGACGCTGGTGAGCCAGCTGCCCCTCACAATGACCCCGTCCAGTAACTACGGTGCCTTTTGCCTGCCTCAGCTTTGCCCCTCTTTCTTCCAGGGAGGCACGTGGGCACTTGAGAGCATGGGACTCCCAGGGGCGACCTCAGGAGTGAATGCAGGGGCCCTTCTGCATTCCAGCCCAGCCTGGCTCTGCTCAGGCCTCTGCAGATTGATGCTGACATGTACAAGGCTCTGGTGAATAGATGCCCTTTGGAAAACTGGTCAACATCTCCCGTACCAGTGACAGCAAATACCACCGCCGCCGCCGCTGCTGCTGGGCCCAGCTCTCTAAGAGAAGAGGTAGGGGCCTTGTCTGATACCCCTCTGTCCCTATAGCCCCCGCTCTCTGCTCAGGGCCCCGGAGGGTCCTGCAGGAAAGCTAAGAGACAGAATGCCAGACAAGTCAGCAATGGTTGTCCTTTATGTGCGAGTGGTTCCTACAGCTCATGGGGCACATTTGCTGCTTTTCTTCCACGCATGTCTCATGACAGCCCTGGGACAAAGGGCCGGCAGGTGTCAGCCTCTCCAGGTCACCGGTGAAAACACCAAGGCTGAGAGCAGCTTCTGGCCCCAGGTCATACCACTGGGAAGCGGTGCCATCCAGGCACGTGGATGTGGCCAACAAAGGACAAAGAGACCCTTCCTGGGTGTGTGCCTGCCCAAAGGAGGCCTCTGGGCCTGTTAGGCTTGGGGCCATCGATTCCTGGGGGGTGGGTTACTCTTCTCCACCGCTCCTGGCTAAGGCTGCTCCCATGGACAATCTCTATATGACCCCAACCAGCTGACGCCCCTCCTGGCCCTCGGCGAGAGGAGGATAGGGCTAGAGCTGAAGCAGTTTCTCCTCGCACCTGCTGGGGAGCACTCCACACCCCCACCTCAGTCCTGGGCAGAGAGCCTGGGCTGATCAGCCCCAGAGAGGGGTCCACACCCACTCCTGGGAGGGCCTGCTCAGCCCCCCACCCTGTTCCCGGCCCAGTAGCTGCAGCAGAGGGGGAGGAATGTGCTAGTTCCCTGACAGAGGGGGTGGGCGCTTCCCTCTTGGCAGTAGCCCATCCTCGGGAGTGGGGACACAAAGCGGGCATTTAGGGCATCCTCAAAGGCGGCCCAGACCACGAGACTGGGAGCAGCTCCAAGGGCTTCTCCCTGAGAGGAATGACAAACACCCACTCCTCCTGGCCCTCTCCTCCCTCCCCGACACCGGTCAAAGAATGGGCTGGGCGGACAGGCGGTCTGAGGGGCAGAGACCAGGAGCTTGTACGCCTGCCAGCCAGCAGCAGCTTGGAGAATGGGAAGGTTTTTCTGTTCGCAGAAGCTAATCCTCCTAGCCAGAAAACATGTTGTTCGCCTAGGGAGCTGCGGCTAACGCGAAGTATGGGGCCCTCTCCCGTTAGGAAGAGGGAACGCCCAGGCCAGTGCGGAGGCAGGGGCTTCTGCAGGGACCAAGGAACACGAAGGGAAAGCAAAGTGCCACACGGTTTCCATCCACAGTGCTGCCTCCTGCTGTGGGGTGATGGAAACTGGCGGGGACAGGAGCGTCCCGGAAGGCGGTGGTCTCCCAGGGTTCGGGGCCAGTGATGAACGTCAAGCGCTTGCCCCCCTTCCCCACCCCGCCTGCTCCAGGGCCTGCTCAGGAAACTCTCCTCCTTCAGCCCTCACCACCAAATCCCTCCCCAGGTCTGGTCCAGTCTACCTTCTCATCCTTCTCAAATCCACTTCTCCATCTCCACTCCACGCTGGTGGTTCAGATCCTGCCATCTCTCCTTGGGATGCCTCCCCAGTCTCCTAGCTGGTCTCCAGCCTCCAGTCTCACGCCTGCAAATCTCCCCTGCAGTGGTTGTGTCCCAGCCCTTCTCAAATTCCTTCAGTGTTTTCCCCTCCGGAGAAGGTCCAAGTTTCCTGGAATGGCTTACCAAGCCCTTTGCGGGCTAACCCTGCCCCCTCTACAGCTTCATTTCCTGCCATATCTCTCATGCTTCCAGACCTTTGCATGTGCAGCTCCCTCTGCCAGAAGTCCTCTCCCCCTCTTTCTTTACCATAATAACTCCTTCGAGGCTCATTTTGGCATAGTCCTTCATCCAGCACTAAATGCCAGTATGACAGTGGGTCTTCTCCATTAGACTGTGAGCATCCTGAGGGTGCTAGACTTAGTCATCTTTGTATCGTTCACACCTGGCAAAGAGCTCTGCACTGAGTAGGTACTTCGTGTTTGCTGGTTGAGTGAGAAAATGAACAGATAGCCAGATTACTTACAGGAGCCATGTCCCACTGCAAACAGATCATTGTACTTTGGATTCCTGCAAAAGAAATAAGAACCCCTTGGCCCAGGAAATGGACGTGGCTCTCCCATGTACAGTGGTGCCTTAACTACACTGTAGACATCTACTGTTGAGCTTAGAGACCGGGGACGATCCCATAAGAATCCCAGTCTCACTTTTTTCCATAATGCTACGCGTCACTTTCAAAGTGAGTAAGCGCGGTAGAAGCGCTCTGCTCAGGGCTTGGCACCCAGCAGGCGCTCAGGGATTCCAGGTTTTCTGCAATGTCTATACTCACCAGCAGAGGGCGGTGACGGCCAGGCGCTTGGCTTTGTCATTTTGGAACTTCCAGAGAGGCAGCAGCGTACCCTCCTGGTCCCGGTATTCGTCAGCAGCATCCTCGTAGTACTTGAAATCTTAAACACACACAGGCTGAGTCAGCCCTGGGACTGCCACTTTCTGTCTGGACCTCCTCGGCCAAAACAATTAACCTCTTTGTATTTCAGAGTGGGAATAGTCATAGTACCTATCTCAAAGGACTGTTGTGAGGATTAACTGCTAATATATGTAAAGTACTTAGAAAAATACCTGGCACAGAGTAAGCTCTCTACAATGTTGTTGTTACTGTCGTTGTTGTTTTTGGAGGTAAATTACATTAAAGTGGCTATGTCCTCGAGGATAATAATTCCAGGTCTGTCCATCTTCATATCCACTGCCAAGCCCCGCTGGAGTGAAGCTGACTTGGCTCCCTCATGGGTCCTCTGAGCTCAAGTTCATCTCCTGCCCTAAATTGTCTCTACCTCCCACTTCCTCTAACTTACGTAGAAGCCCCCTCCATCCTTCTACTTGTCTAAACCAGAAATCTTGGTAAACCTTGACTGATCTTTTTCCATCATTTCTCATGTTTTCCTTCTGATTATCTTTTTAGTCCATTCACTTCTGTCCAGACCCATAGCCACTTCCTAGGTTCAGGCCCCAAAAGCCATCACCTAGACTCTTACGCCACCCTCCTAGCAGGTCTCTCTACCTCCGGACACTCCTCCTCCAGTTCACATTCTGCAGAATAAACCACCTCCCCTACTGCCCTGAAAACCCCTCGATGGCTCCCCTTGCACAGGGGCTCCCTGGTCAAACCAAGGTTCCTGGCCACTACTTCCATGTCATTTCCAGCCAACTGTTCACCTACCCTCTATGTCAAACAGTGTCTAAAATGTCCTGCTCCTCCTGAAAACTCCCACTCACTCTAGATCCAGCTCAAACTCCCCCTGCTCTGTGAGGCCTTCACTTTCTTGCTGAGCAGAGCTCACCTCCTCCTCCGTCCCAGCCCTGCCTCTCATCCGCTGAAACGTGTGTCATACAGCGTTGCCCCTCTTTATCCTTTTGCCTGTCTCCCCCCGGCAGACAGCTCCTGGGGAGCAGGAAGCACGTTATTTTCATATCTGGACCCGCAGTGCCTAGCACAAGGCCAGCCACAGAGCAGACACCTGATGACTGTTCAAAGAAGGCAACAAAACAGATCAACAGAAGGGAAACGGTTCTTGGTCTCCTTTCCAACCCATTAGAAAATGATCCTCTTATCCAACGTGGTCAAGGACATGCCCAGGCACGGCCCCAGCCTCTCTCACAATGCCCGGCACTTCGAGGTTTGGGGACTACAGTCAGCCCTCAAAAATGGCTCAGACAAAAAAAAAAAATTAGAGTGGTCAGAGGCATGAGCCTTGATCACATCAGAGATGCCTGAGCTCAGACTATCTTTGAAAAGACTTTGTTTCAGAGAGGAGATTAATTGGTAACACTTCTCTGTTTTCACTTCTTCCCAAAGGGAAAAGTGTATGCAATTTAAACAAATCAAGGTTCAATGCATTTTTATGTGACTGTGTTCTTATAAATGAAAAAGGTTCACCAAGGCCAATTTCTCCATGGATATTAATCATGTTTGCAGCTCTTTGGTGGGCTGATTGCAGAGTCTGGGTTTCAGGAAGCCAAGCTGTGTGAGTGACAAATTCATTTACAGCTACCTTGTACTTTGACAGCTTTGAAAAGCACTCAAGGTCGTTTTCCAGCCTGAATGATAACAAGGGGGCTTGTTTAGGCTGCTGGTCTTGGCAGCCCTGGTTTCTCTGTGCCATGGGTGACCAATGAGCATCAAGTCACCAAGAAGAGCCCTGGGCTGTCAGCAGAGGAGACCAGCCAGCAGTGGGGAGCTGCCAACTCTGGGGAGGCAGCTGCTCCAAATAAATGCACAACCTCTTAGGGAACTACAGGCCACTTGGGAATGTGCTGTTCATGCCATGGGAAGGATTCCGTTTCCCTGGCTCTGTCAAAGACACCAGAATTTCCCAGGCCCCCAGGATTTAAGCGTTTCTGAATCAATCTCTTTCTTCACCTTGTCACTAATTAATCACTCACATAGACCTATTGAGTGTTTATTTGAAATGCCTCTTCCAGCTCAGTGGCTCTGTGGCCTCGTGCTAAAGTGCTTAGGCTATGGATCCAGGGGGCCTGTGTTCGAGTCCTGGTTGCGCCGCTGACACCACACACTAGCTGTGTTTTCGAACAAGTGGCGACATTTCAGCCTGAATGTCTCATCTATAAAATGGAGATAATAGTGGTTTTCACCTGACAGTGTGGCTGTCAGGATGCAATAAAATAATACATGTAAATTGCACAGTACAACGCCT
The DNA here is from genome assembly GCF_965194825.1 of Balaenoptera physalus. Lineage (NCBI taxonomy): Eukaryota > Metazoa > Chordata > Mammalia > Artiodactyla > Balaenopteridae > Balaenoptera > Balaenoptera physalus. The sequence continues at coordinate 81,459,768 of NC_138886.1, read as the reverse complement.
GGTACATAGGCCCTTCCCAGGGAAGGCTGGTGCTTGCTGTTCACTGGTGTAACTGCACCTTTTTCTCCAACCCTGATGATGCATTCTGGGTAAGGTGCAGTGAGGCCCACTCCACCCACACCGGAGCCTCACCCTCGCCTCTGCCGCTGTATTCTGCCCAGTGGTACCCTCCTCCAGCCCTGCTCTCCTCGGGCTGTGTCCCTGCCCGGACAGTGTCTTTGAACTCTCTGCAGAGAAAGCTCAGATTCCCTGCGCGACATTCAAGGCCCTTCCTTAACTGGCCCCGACCACTTCTCCAGCCTGAACTCTCACCACTTTCCAACAGAGCCCCTGTCGGGGTCACTGAGCCTGCTGCCCCTTGTCCCCAGAGTCCTGTCCAATTCATTTTCACCGCTGAGTCACTGCTTGTGCTGTCTCCTGCCCAGCACATCTGCCCTCTGCTAATCTCCCACTCAAACTCTGCTTATCCCTTGGCATCCAGCTCAGCCCTCCCTGACGCCTTCCTTGACTGCTGTCACTCCTCACTTCCCCTCCTCCATTCTTGAGGATCCCCAGAGCAGTTTCTGTCTGCATTCTATCTCGTATATGGTCCCTAAGCTGGACAGAGTAGAGAACAGAGCACAGAATTAGGAGGCTTAAGACCTAGGTTTGGGTCCTCTATGCCTTTCACTAGTCAGGTGGCCTTGGCCTTAGCTTTGTCGTGTGTGAAGAAGGGATAAAAATCTCTGCTCTGCCGCCTCCCAGGATTGTTAGAAAGATGCTATGAAATCACTAATGTGCAGATTTTTTGCTGCACCATTGTCAGATCTCATCACCACACCCATTTTTTTCTTACGCCATTGTTCCTGTTTGACCTGTGTTAAGTCTTATCTCCCTAGTGACATCCAGAGAAGGGGTTATTTTTTCTCCCCTTGCACCTGTAGGACGTAGCATGGGACACTCAAATACTCGTTTTGTGTGAGGGATTTTTAATACAGGTAATAATAGTCGTTGCCAGCACTTTAAATCTCACCTTGAGCAACATCATCATATGTGTTCTGGTTGACCATCCGCTCCACGATTTTAGCAGCTTGGGCCACTTTGGTGATGTCATCACTCTGTGGAGATACAGGAGCCACAGGTCCTAAGCCAGCAACTGGAAGGTCGTGCCCTGAGCCACAGCCCTGACTTACAATTGGTTCAGCAGTGCCTCTTTGACACCGCCCACCCCAGATAGCTCTATAAAGGCATCTCTTTGTGCCTCAAGGCCCAGTTCTCCCCGACATCCTCTTCTGGGAACGCCCAGCTCACAAGTGGCACAAGGAGTCTGCACTGCCATACTTGGCCCCTGAGCGGAGCCTGCCTCCTGCTCTTTCATCCTAGCTTATTCTGGGGAAGGTGTATCTCTGAGCACAAGACAGGGCATTGAAGAGAGCCCAGGAGGAGTATTGGAGGGGACAGCAGACAGGGTAGGTAGACTTCTTTGGTGGGGACAGAAGTTTCACCAGCCTGAACAACAAGGGCTCCTGTTAAGGTTCTCAGAAATCTTCTGGTCCAACTTATTTAGTCAAGAGTTGAGGAGGACACAGAGGCCCAGGGAGAGGAAAGAGACCTGCTTTTACACAGGGAGTACAAGGCAGAACTGACTCCTGACCCAGGGCCCTGTCCACGGCCCAGGCCAAAGAGAAAGCATGAAGTTTCATGTCAGGGGGAAATGACTCATTCCGAACAAAAAATCAAGATCATCATTATGTGAAATTCCATAATGTAAACCATTTAACAGGTTAAAAGAGGAGCAAAGAGTTTAGGGCTGGCAAGAAGGGCCTAAAGAGTTTAGGGCAGGTGGCAGGAATGAACCAGTGGAGTGGACAGCCCTCCAGAGGGGCTCCAGAGGGCCAGGCCCATGGCTCTCAAAGATGAGATTTCCCAGGACTGACAGTGTCAGGCAGCGGTTAAGAGAACGGGTTCTGGGACCACACAGACCTGCATCCCCATCCCATCCCACAGATTAGGAGCCAAGTGGCAACTTTAGGTAAATTACATCTCTGTGTTTTAGGGTACTCTGATACAGTGGGGATGGATAATGCCACCTGAGTCATGGGGTCGTTGTAGGATTAAATGTAATAAGCACCATGGTGTTAGTAACCCAGTGCCCGTTGGTGATGGTGACGGTGGTGTCAGAGGAAACATGCGGCCCATTGTGGTGGGGGATTACTTACAAAGTCACACATGGGGGACTGCCTTTGAGACTCTCTCATCAGTTTTCAAACTGACTCCAAGCTTATTTCAGAAAACCGACCAAGAACATTCACTGGAGTCTTATAATCACAGCTCTCGGCGTTCACCTGGTTCCAGCCACTCCCCCCTATTCCCTGACCCAAAGCAGGAATCCTTCCCACTCAGCAGCTTCCTGGCAAACATGTCTCCCCAAGTCAGGCAGTATCTTGTACGGTCAGACAGCCTGTTAGCTGAAAGCTACTTCCCTGGGTCTTATACCCATGGCCCTAACTCTGTCCTACAGCCATAGAGACTTGTGTGCCAGATGATAGGTCCTCTGATGTAGGAGGACAGCGCCTCATTCCTCGAGTCAGCACTCCTTCAGGCGAACCCTCCCAGCTCCATCAGCCATGCATGGCATATTAACAGCCGCCACCTGTCAACCAGTATCAAGCAAGTACTATTTTAGGGGCTGTGCATATATTATCTTGGGTTCTCACGACAGTCTTGCAAATCAGGTATCATTAGGCTGTCTAAGATGAGGGAACAGGTTTTAGAAAAATCCAGCTCCGTGGCAAAGCCAGGATGTACACTCAAATCTGTGGACTCTAGGGCCTGTGCTCTCAGCCCCACACAGAGAGCCAGTTCCTACCCAGCCTGACCACACTGTCCTGGTCCTGGGAGACTCAGGGATCCAGATGCGCTCTGAGGAGAGAGTATGTTTCCGGAAACTATGCTACTTGAGCAGACACAGCTCTTTGTTGGTTCTGACTGAACTTGTGGCCTCTGAGCCCTTTCCCCCTTTGCTGTCCTAATCTCTCAGATAAGACAAACTTACATTCATTTCTGTACATTTACCCAAATCATTAGTGAGACAGAAACCTGAGATCTACCACTGCAGACCTTCCGACAGAGTATCATGAAGTTATTCTGCTTTCTCTCCTCCCACACACTTGAGTTTTATACCAACTTAATCAGATCTGGGTCTCTGAGAAAGGGGTATCGCTCTGTTCATGTGCTGGGCCTCAGCAAAGGGGAAGGCAACTGCCACCCCCAATCTGCTCTACAGATAGCCTGGCCCAGTACTTGGGATTCCCAGTTAAAGATCAATTCCCTTGGGGGGAGGTTGAACAGAGTACTAAAGTATTAACTGGCTATGTTATACCCTCAGTGTCCTGATCCACTGTATTTCTTGGTCCAGAGGGCTGGAATCTGCCTGCATCACAGCCTTTCATGTTAGCCAAGCTGGAAGAACCCAGTGTGGTCCTGCCTCCCTAGACACCAACTCTGGTAGGGCTGAGACCCAAGGACAGTTTTCAGTCTCAGTCACAGGGATCTTTCTTCTGGTCTGTGGGTCCTGGTGACTGCAGTTAAGGTTTCTTTAACCAAGGTCCCAGAGCCCATAGCCAAACCCCAGATGGATCTTCAAGCGAAACTGGACCCAGGCCAACAGCCCCTCTGAAGCCCCTAACCTCTAGTGAATGGTGCAGGGAAAGTTAAGGGTCTGGACAGGGCAATCTGCAGGGCAGGGACTTATCTTTCACCTCAGGGTTCCAGCACTCGGCACGGTCATGATCACCAAGTGCTTGCTCTGTGACTAAATGAAACTGAATTGGGCAGTTCCTATTAAGCCAGGGCCGGGAACCCTCAAACCTCCCCTAAAATGTGACTTTTCACGGGCATGGAATTGAGTGGAAGTGGGCATATTTCAGACAAAGGAAGAGTATGATCTGGCTTCTATTCTGGAGTGAAGCAGAACCACTTCCCTGAGAGCTGTCTGGGAGCTCTCCGAGGTGCTGAACTTGACCCTGGCTTCTTGTGGACATTGTCCTTCCCTCCCCATTGCTCGTCAAACTCATCCTGATCTCCATAATGGGACTCTGGCTCCTGACCCAGCTCTCTCTCTATTGAAGGGACAAATGTGGCCCTTCAGCATCTCCCTGTGGTGACCCTCCCTGCAGTGACCTATCGCTGTTAACTTCCATGATGATCTCTAAACCTATGCTGGCTACACCCACAGTGAGCTCCCAACCATGACCTCTATTATGACTCTTGCATAGCTCTTCGTGGCAAGTCCAACACAGGGTTGCCATACCCATTGGCTTGGACTCTATGGTCAGCTGTGATCAGCTCTGACTTGGCTCCTGGACCTGAAGAATCGAGTGCAAGTAAACCCAAAGACTGAAGGTCCAAGAGAAAATCACCCTCCCAAACCCCATGAACTTTTGGCCAGGGAGGTGGTGCCTTATCTTCACATGCCACTCTGCCCTGGGAAGACTCCCCAGCTCTTCCAGGGTGCACATCAGGCTTTTAATAACATTCATGTCTTCTGTTAACCCCTAGCCCAACGATCCTGAATTCCTGCTAGCCTCCAGACCTATATAAAATTGGGGTGATCTGTGGAATGCCGGAGGCAGTTATAGCTCTCCTCACACCTTCTCACAAGGAAAGAACTGTTCATAAGTATCATTAGCATCCTGCCTTAAGTGTCTGTGAAGTCCTCACAGACAGCAAGGCTTCTGTCTACCCAGGAGCTAAGGTACCACTCAGTCATTCTCTGTGACTGAGCCATGGGAGCCCTCACCAAACCTGGGACTCCATAGATGTCATCTTCCTCATCGCCATCTTCCCCATTTTTTTGGCCACTGGGGTCTTTGTCTTCTCCTTCTCTTTAGTCTTTTCCTGCTTCTCAAGCTCTTCTATGTAGGCATCATAGATCTCCCACTAGGCAAGGGAGAGATGAGAAGGATCATCTTAGGGCAAAATCTTCACCCAGCCAGCTCCTCTTCAGCCTTTAGGGCTTGAGGAGTTGATCTTCAACCCGTCACAGGTCTTCATAGTATCCTACACTTGGCCCACCTTAATTATGTATTCAGTGTCTGTCTTCCCTGCTAATTGTCAGCTCTAGGACAGGAATGAAGGGGCTCTCAGAGCACCCCGGGGTTGGGATTTCCACCCTGCAACCCAGGGGCTCAGTTGTCAGCTGGAGATCAGTATCGTTCCAGCCTACCACCTCCACTAGGGCAGAACAAATGGGCAAAGATCAGCTAGCTCACAGTTTTCTTAGTGATTTATGAGACTCTGAACTAGGAAATTTTTAAAATGACTCCCCCTATAAGGATGGGATAAACATATTGGCTCAGGCTGGCTGTCTACAGCCCTGATCAAAACTTCTCAGCATAACTGTTGGTGGGAATGTAAATTGATACAGTCATTATGGAGAACAGTATGGAGGTTCCTTAAAAAACTAAAAATAGAACTACCATATGACCCAGCAATCCCACTACTGGGCATATACCCTGAGAAAACCATAATTCAAAAAGAGTCATGTACCAAAATGTTCATTGCAGCTCTATTTACAATAGCCAGGACATGGAAGCAACCTAAGTGTCCATCATCGGATGAATGGATAAAGAAGATGTGGCACATATATACAATGGAATATTACTCAGCCATAAAAAGAAACGAAATGGAGGTATTTGTAATGAGGTGGATGGAGTTAGAGTCTGTCATACAGAGTGAAGTAAGTCAGAAAGAGAAAAATAAATACAGTATGCTAACACATATATATGGAATCTAAGGAAAAAAAAAAAAAAGGTCATGAAGAACCTAGGGGCAAGACGGGAATAAAGACACAGACCTACTAGAGAATGGACTTGAGGATATGGGGAGGGGGAGGGGTGAGATGTGACAGGGTGAGAGAGTGTCATGGACATATATACACTACCAAATGTAAAATAGATAGCTAGTGGGAAGCAGCCGCATAGCACAGGGAGATCAGCTCGGTGCTTTGTGACCACCTAGAGGGGTGGGATAGGGAGGGTGGGAGGGAGGGAGATGCAAGAGGGAAGAGATATGGGAACATATGTATATGTATAACTGATTCACTTTGTTATAAAGCAGAAACTAACACACCATTGTAAAGCAATTATACTCCAATAAAGATCTTTAAAAAAAAAAAAAAACTTCTCAGCATAAAAAGATAAACAAAAAGTAAGAGAACCCCTGCTAACTGGCTTTGACAGTAAGAGAGGCCCAAGGATAGTAGCGGAGGAAGCAGCATGGATCTGGGGCTGGGCAAGTGCCCCAGGCCACACTGTGTGCTCCCCAGATCTGAGCAGCCACTGCTCCCTGGAGGCCAGATAGGCACACCTTACATTTAATAATTCACCCATGGGCCAGTCCTCCACACTGCACTGTACTTCAGTGTTCATTCAGAGCCCTCCAACAACCCTGTGAGGCTGCTTGTCATCTCATTTGACAGAGAAAGAGACTAAGGCATTAAGGGTGACATGATTTGCCTAGGATCTTGCAGTGTGAGCAGCAGAGTTGGGCGCTGAGCTCAGGTCACCTGGCACCATATCCTGCCCAAATCAGCATGGCTATCCAGTGGGACTTGAGGGGGAAGGAGCGTCTGCAGGAACACTGAAGGCTGCTGGATGGGCAGGGTCAGAGTGCTAACACTTCAGAGTCAGCCGTGAGGTGCCACAGGCTGTAGAGAGTCCGGGGGAATGAATGTTCTCCCCAGTTTGGAGGAACTTCCAGAAGCCATACCTGTTTCCCCCTTGGACAGTCTTGCCCTGGGCTGATACAGAGCTCTCTGGATAGAGACCTACTGTCTCATGTGCCTGGAGTTCAGAGACTGGACAAGGAGCAGGGAGGTGAGTGGATGAGGAGGACAGATTTCCAGAGGGATCTTTGACCACACCAGTCTCCCTTGTTGCCAAGGGAGATAGACAAGGATACAGGGGGGAGGGAGTGATGGCTTTCAGATTGGCCCAGGGTCTCACCTGATTGGCTGTGGCTGAAAAGTTTGCCCTGGGAGGAGGCTCCATCTGGCATTCTCGGTCCTAGAGAACAATGACAACAGGTGACCCACAGAAAGCCCTCAACTCCTTCTCACTTAACCCAATGGTATATCCGCAGGAGAAGCATTTTTGTTGGAGCTGAGGAAGGGGTGGGACACAGCACTGGGGAAGTAAAGAATGGCCTGGGCAAAGGACAAAATGACGTGGTGAAAGCCTAAAATTTCCATCCAGGGCTCCTTCAGAAGAAGCCTAAGCTAGAAAGTAGGGGCAGTGAAGCCTGATTGTGCCAGTTTCAACCAGGAAGAACTCCAAGTGGGGGATGAACAGATCTGCAAGAACTCAGCCCTTGGCCAGCCTCCAATGCTGGACCAGAGGTCAACCCCTGGCAGGCCATTGGGCTAATATTCCTCACCTTGAGAAGGTTTCCCCTTAATACTTGGGTCTCTGACTCCACCAGGGGAATGCACCCCCTCCCCGTTGTGTATCACCCAGATTACTGAACATCAGCTTAGGGACTACAGAGGGTGGTTAGGAGCCGCCGAAACCCCACCCTGTAGATTTCTGCCCTCCTTTCAGGTTGATTTGTGGAGAACACTGCCTTACATATGTGAGTCTCTCCCTGAAACCCTGAGAGATTCTTTCAGCCTGGTACTCAGGGACCTCCACACTTATGAGCCAGGGAACTACCAGCTAGTCTATCACGGAGACCATCAACTTCAGTCAGACTGGCTCCTAATCTTGACTCCCTGGTACATTCTGGCCTCCCCTTCCTTCCCCAAATCCTGACCTTCACTTCAAGGCCCAATTCAAGTTTCAGGCTCTCAGTAGAGCAATCCAGCCTCCTTGTTACTCCCTCTGAACTCCTGCCTGCATGACTTACTGGGACCTGAACACATGCTCCCAGCTCCCCCGGAAGAGCGAAACTCTTCCATCTGCCCTGTCACCTGCCAGGCTGAGGGCTGCTGGTGCTGGGTCAGGCCTGCTCCCTCCCCGCTATGCACAGTGTGGAACTTCGAGAGGAAGGGGCTGGGGGTGGGGGGCTGCTCTACCCGGAGGGGGTTGTTGAAGGTCTGTGAGGCCCTCTCACTGAAGTTGAACTTGTTGGTGAGCTTTTGTTCCTTGGGCTGCTTAGGCGTCATCGATTCTTCTTCGGCCATTTTCTCAGGTGCCTGGAAAGGAAGACCCACAGGACCAGGACTCAGCTGTGGGAAGAAGGTGGTGCAGGATGGGGAGTGGGGAGGAGTCGTGTCCTGGGATAGGATGGAAGTGGGAGAGAGTGATTATGCCAGAGGTGTTGGCACCTGAGGTCTCTTAACTTCTCATCTTCAGCCCCCAGCCCCAGCGAGTCACCCCTGAAGCCTCCAGCCATAGCTGGAGCGGGAAGGGGTGGGATGGAGAGCAATATTATACTGAACCTCAGCGGCAGGCACATCTGTTTGACTCCCAGCTTCAGCTTCCTTGGGCTCTTCTTCTTCTTCAAGGATTTCTGTTTCTGAAATCACCACCTTGGCGGACTCCTGAGAACCTTGGTAGGATATTGCTGTTGAGCTCAAAGTCCAGCCCACTCCCCCATTCCCTGGCAGGGTAAGGCCTTCTTGGTTTCTGCCTTTCAGAGCTCGCCTTCCCCAGGGCTCTCCTTGGCCTGAGCCTCATGGGTTAGTTCCCAGACCTACCCAGGACAGCCAGCTGTTAGACTTTATGTAAGAAGAGGCTCTGCAAAGTTCTGGCTTAGTCATCTCCTCCCTAGAGTGACCAGAGAAAGGGGACCAGGCTCTAGGCTGCAGCCTCAGGCTGGCCCAGAGGCTTACCTGCTGCTAACTCATTGAGGTAGTGCTGCCGCCTTCCTTCATCCGAGTCTTTGGGGATCAGGTTTCCGACGTGGCTGAAGTGAACTGCCAGTTGGTCCACAAAGCCGATTAGCTTATATGTGCCTTCCTAAGAAGAAAGGGGCTGAGTCAGCCCAGGGGTCCCTAAAAGGGCTGCAATCAGAATACAGTCTGCCTTCGTTCTAAAGGCCTAAGATAGTCCATCTATTAACAGAATTATAACTTACTAAATCCTCAGTTAACCTGAAGTTTTCATTGCATTGCCAGTTTAAAGAAGAGAAAGCAAATGAAATAAAGTTTTTTTTAAGTTCTCATGAAGACTTTTTTTGCTTTTCTTTTCTTTAAAAAAATTTTTTTATACAGCAGGTTCTTATTGTTATCTGTTTTATACATATTAGTATATATATGTCAATCCCAATCTCCCAATTCATCCCACACCGTCACTCCCCACCTGCCCCCGCTTTCCCCCTTTGGTGTCTATAAGTTTGTTCTCTACATCTGTGTCTCTATTTCTGTCTTGCAAACTGGTTCATCTGCACCATTTTTCTAGATTCCACATATATGAGTTAATATATGATATTTGTTTTTCTCTTTCTGACTTACTTCACTCTGTATGACAGTCTCTAGGTCCATCCACGTCTCTACAAATGACCCAATTTCATTCCTTTTTATGGCTGAGTAATATTCCATTGTATATATGTACCACAACTTCTTTATCCATTCGTCTGTCGATGGGCATTTAGGTTGCTTCCATGACCTGGCTATTGTAAATAGTGCTGCAATGGACATTGGGGTGCATGTGTATTTTTGAATCCCAGTAGTGGGATTCCTGGGTCATATGGTAGTTCTATTTTTAGTTTTTTAAGGAACCTCCATACGGTTCTCCATAGTGGCGTATCAATTTACATTCCCACTAACAGTGCAAGAGGGTTCCCTTTTCTCCACACCCTCTCCAGCATTTGTTGTTTGTAGATTTTCTGATGATGCCCATTCTAACTGGTGTGAGGTGATACCTCATTGTAGTTTTGACTTGCATTTCTCTAATAATTAGTGATGTTGAGCAGCTTTTCATGTGCCCCTTGGCCATCTGTATGTCTTCTTTGGAGAGAAGTCTATTTAGGTCTTCTGCCCATTTTTGGATTGGGTTGTTTGTTTTTTTAATATTGAGCTTCATGAGCTGTTTATATATTTTGGAGATTAATCCTTTGTCCACTGATTCGTTTGCAAATATTCTCTCTCACTCTGAGGATTGTCTTTTTGTCTTGTTTATAGTTTCCTTTGCTGTGCAAAAGCTTTTAAGTTTCACTAGGTCCCATTTGTTTATTTTTATTTTTTTATTTTTTAATTAATTAATTTTATTTTATTTATTTTATTTTTGGTTGTGTTGGGTCTTTGTTGCTGCACGTGGGCTTGTCTCTGGTTGTGGCGAAGAGGGGCTACTCTTCGTTGTGGTGTGCAGGCTTCTCATTGCAGTGGCTTCTCTTGTGGCAGAGCACGGGCTCTAGGCATGTGGGCTTCAGTAGTTGCGGTACACAGGCTCAGTAGTTGTGGCTCACAGGCTCTAGAGTGCAGGCTCTGCAGTTGTGGTGCACGGGCTTAGTTGCTCCGCGGCATGTGGGATCTTCCTGGACCAGGGCTCGAACCCGTGTCCCCTGCATTGGCAGGCGGATTCTTAACCACTGCGCCACCAGGGAAGCCTCCATTTGTTTATTTTTGTTTTTATTTCCATTACTCTTTTAAAATTTTATTGAAGTATAGTTGATGTACAATATTATGTAAGTTACAGGTGTACAATATAGTGATTCACAATTTTTAAAGGTTATATTCCAATTATAGTTGTTATAAAATATTGGTTATATTCCCTGTGTTGTACAATATATCCTTGTAGCTTATTTTATACCTAATAATTTGTACCTCTTAATCCCCTACCCTTATATTTCCCCTCTCCCCTTCCCCCTCCCCACTGGTAACGACCAGTTTGTTTTCTTTTTCTTTTTTTTTTTTAAATGAAACATTTTCATGATGTTTTTTTTTTTAAATTTTTTAATTTATTATTTATTTATTATTTTTTATCTTTGGCTGTGTTGGGTCTTCGTTTCTGTGTGAGGGCCCTCTCCAGTTGCGGCGAGTGGGGGCCACTCTTCATCGCGGTGCGCGGGCCTCTCACTATCGCGGCCTCTCTTGTTGCGGAGCAGAGGCTCCAGACGCGCAGGCTCAGCAATTGTGGCTCACGGGCCCAGTTGCTCCGTGGCATGTGGGATCTTCCCAGACCAGGGCTCGAACCCGTGTCCCCTGCATTGGCAGGCAGATTCTCAACCACTGCGCCACCAGGGAAGCCCCAGTTTGTTTTCTGTATTTGTGAATCTGCTTCTTTTTTGTTATATTCACTAGTTTGTTGTGTTTTTTAGATACCACATTAAGTGATATCATACAGTATTTGTCTTTCTCTGTTTGACTTATTTCACTTAGGATAATACCCTCCATGTCCATCCATGTTGTTGCAAATGGCAAAATTTCATTTTTATGGCTGAGTAGTTTTCCATTGTATATATATACTACGTCTTTATCCACTCATCTGTTGATGGACACATAGCTTGCTTTCATATCTTGGCAATTGTAAACAGTGCTGCTATGAACATTGGGGTGCAAATACTTTTTGAATTAGTGTTTCTGGTTTTTTCAGATATATACCCAGGAGTGGAATTGCTGGGTCATATGGTAGTTCTATTTTAGTTTTTTGAGAAACCTCCATATTGTTTTCCACAGTGTCTGCACCAATTTACATTCCCACCAACAGTGTACGAGGGTCCCCTTTTCTCCACATCCTCACCAACATTTGTTATTTGTGGTCTTTTGATGATAGCCATTCTGACAGGTATGAGGTGATATCTCATTGTGGTTTTGATTTGCATTTCCCTGATAATTAGTGATGTTGAGCATCTTTTCATGTGCCTGTTGGCCATCTGCATGTCCTCTTTGGAAAAATGTCTAGTCAGGTCTTCTGCCCATTTTCTAACAGGGTTGTTTGTTTTTTTAATGTTGAGTTGTATGAGCTGTTTATATATTTTGGATATTAACCCCCTTATTGGTCATATTATTTGCAAATATTTTCTCCCATTCAGTGGGTTGTCTTTTCATTTTCTCTATGGTTTCCTTTGTTGTTCAAAAGCTTTTAAGTTTAATTAGATCCCATTTGTTTATTTTTGCTTCTATTTCCTTTGCTTTAAGAAACAGATCCAAAAAAAAAATATTGCTACAATTTATGTCAAAGAGGGTTCTGCCTATGTTTTCCTCTGGGAGTTTTATGGTTTCCAGTCTTACATTTAGGTCTTTAATCCATTTTGAGTTTATTTTTATATATGGTGTTAGAGAATGTTTTAATTTCATTATTAGTTTATATATAGCTGTCAAAGACATATTTTAGAATACAATCTTCCAACTCTGAGCAACTCTGGATTTACCTATCACTGGCTCCTACATCCATGTCAAGGGATCCTGTCTCACCTGTCTAACCAGACCTCAGAGAGGTCACAAACAGTCATCAAACACACCTGGCCTGGCTTTTTCTCCACTCTATTTAATGGGTGCCAGGGCTGGATAGATCCTCAGAGACACCAAGTCCCCAGTTCCCCTGTTCCATACAAGAGGATCACAGAAATCTAGAAAAGATTTGGGTTTGGCACTTGTCAAGTCACACAAGGCACTTGCCCAGGCAACTGGGTTCATTCCTTCTTCAACAAATAATTTTTATTTTTTATTTTTTAAAATCTATTTATTTATTTAATTTATTTTTGGCTGTTTTGGGTCTTCGTTTCTGTGCGAGGGCTTTCTCTAGTTGCGGCAAGCAGTGGCCACTCTTCATCACGGTGCGCGGGCCTCTCACTATCGCGGCCTCTCTTGCTGCGGAGCACAGGCTCCAGGTGTGCAGGCTCAGTAGTTGTGGCTCATGGGCCTAGTTGCTCCGCGGCATGTGGAATCCTCCCAGACCAGGGCTCAAACCCGTGTCTCCTGCATTGGCAGGCAGATTCTCAACCACTGCACCACCAGGGAAGCCCCCCAAAAATAATTTTTGAATAGACACAATGTGTCAAGTATATTCTAGGTTCCAGAGATACAAAGCTTAGCAAAAGCAGATATGATCCCTGCTTTCATAGACCCTATAGTTTTGTTCCTCTAGGCTGCCTCCTCATTGATCAGCATCCTAGTCCTACAGTTGACTTTGAGACCAGGGGTCACTTCCTTTTTCAAAAAAGTTCTTTCCAACCCTTTTCAAGTCATAGAGAAAATTATTACATTTGTATGGCACACTGGGGTAAACTCACCAGAGAGGAAACCAACCCATGGGTTGGTACCAGACACACCTATCCCTGGAGGACTGCAAGAATCACTATTTCTGCACACAGATTGGGATGTTCTGCCTTAAAAAGTCACCACAAAGCTCTTCTTCTCTCAGTAACTCAGATGGATGGAAAGATGGGACAGTGCAGTGGTTAAGAGCATGATCTATGGATGTGGGCAGAATTGGATTCAATTTTGATTCTGCTCCCTATTATCTGCATGATCTTGGGCTTAACCACTCTAAGCCTTAATTTCTTCATCTGCAAAATGAGGATAATAATTAATTTGCAGGATAGTTGAGTATTGAAAATAATGAAAGCAATCTATTAACACAGAGTCTGACACATAATAAGTGCTCAATAAAAATAGTAGCTATTATTATGACGACGATGGAGGGTCCCACGGGAATAAATTATCCATATAGTTGTCATTTGAGATTTCACTGTCATCCTGTCCCCAGTGGTGACTAGAACCTTCCTCTTCAGTTTAGGGATGGAATTCAGATCCCATTGTTTCTGTGCAAGGAGGAGAGGCATGCCTAGATCCAAACCATCTGCCTCTTCAGGCCAGCACTTCAAGGGAAAGTAATAGCTTTGGAGACCTAAAGCTCTTGGATCTCAGTGAAGGACCAATGAGATGGAGGCCAGCTCTGTGGGAGGAGGCCAGGCAGGCCTGGGAGGCTGTTAGAAGGTTTCATGAGGTGAGCCTGCCTGGGAGCCTATGGCTACCCAGCTGACAGTTGACTCACAGGAATCTCTTCTAATAACTGAGCTTCCCAGGGGGCAAGAGAGGTGCATTGACACTAATCCTCTGCCTGTAGTATGCCTCCCATGGCTGGCACACTGAGTCCTAAAGAGACTCTCTTTCAGAGGTCAGGAGAACAGGAGCCCATAGAGTGTATCACACTCCAGCATAAGCTCAGGGAGGCGAGGCAGCTTCTCTCTGCCCATCCCACCACCCCCCCCGCCCCTTTACAGGCTGCCTAAGGGATGCCATTAGCACAACTCAGGAGTGGAACCTCTCAAGAAATACATTGGATTTGTCCTAACCTCTTTGTGGAGGGGGCTGACAATTCAATCTTGAATAAGAAGCAGTCTGTTAAAAAAACAGTTCACAAGGGAATTCCCTGGCGGTCCAGTAGTTAGGACTCAGTGCTTTCACTGCCAGGGCCTGGGTTCAATCCCTGGTCAGGGAACTAAGATACCACAAGCCATGCAGCATGGCCAAAAATACTTGTACATGAATGTTCATAGCAGCATTGTTCATAATAGCCAAGGCACAGAAACAATGTAAATGTCCATCAATTGAAGAATGGATAAATAAAATATGGTAGAGTCATAAAATTGAATATTATTTGGCAATAAAAAGAAATGAAGTACTGATACATATTACAACATGGATGAACCTTGAAAACAGTATGCTAAATGAAGGAAGCCAGTCACAAAAGATGACATATTGTTTGATTCTCTTTTTATGAAATGTCCAGAACAGGCAAATCTGTAGAGCTGGAAAATGGATTAGTGGTTGCCTAAGGCTGGAAGGAATGCAGGACTGGGGAGTGACAGCTAAGAGGTATGGAGTTTCTTTTGGGGGAAATGAAAATGTTCTAAAATCGATTGTGGTGATAGTTGCATAACCTGTGAATATACTAAAAGCCATTGAATTATACACTTTAAAATGGATGATTGACTGGATAAGACACAATGATCTTTTAATATATTTTTCTAATACTAGAGAATATCTGCTAATTCAGCAAATATAAAATTCTTAAACACTAATAATTAAAAACTAAATACCATCTTTTAAAAAAATAAATGGGTGATCTTATCTCAATATGTAAATTATATCTCAATAAAACTGTTTATAAAAAAGAGAAAGAAACTGCTAATAGTAGTTGTCTCCAAGGAAAGGGACAGGAGAGGGAGGTTTAATTTCCAGTGTATTTTCATTGCTCTTTTGACTCTTAAAATTAGTACCATGGGTTTCTAGATTTCTATTATATATTCAAAACTCTGTATGTGTGTGTGTGTATGTACAGATACGTGTATGTGTATATATATGTATAATTTTTTTTTAAAGAAGCAGTGTAATGTTGCTTTAGAGTCAATCAAACTAGTTCAAATTTTGCTTTGAATCCTGGCTATGTGACTTTTGTAATTTGTTTTATCTAATTTATCTTTGGTTTCTATAAAATAAAGATAAAAATAGTTCCTGTATCAAAGAAACCTGAGGATTAAATGAGATATCCTATGTAAAAGTTCTAATATAGGACCTGACACTGGCACACTGGCTTCTGGAGACCCAATAGTTGATGTTAGTGACAAACACACTGTATACACTGGAAAGGTCTTTTTCCTACCAAATGATTCACTTCAGGATTCGTGAAAAGAGTGGCTCTGCAGGGCACTTTAGAGAGACTGAAGGGAGATTCATAAAGAAACTTCAAAAATCTCTGGAAAACTCCATGTAAAATCTCAGGGTTCCAGCCAGAGACCTCAGTTTAAAGGTGATCTCTATGAGAGCTGAGAGGCTTTTGCAACACAGCAAGTCACCAAGCCAAGGAGCACCTAGAGGCCCCTGCCCCAGAGAGGATGACTTACTTTGAAGCTGTACCTGACAATGTTCTGGGGTGCATGTGGGTTGTTGGCTGTCAGAATCCGGGTGAACTCCTCCTTTAGCTCCTAAGGGAGAGAAATACCAACAGGGTCAAATGTAGAGGGCCCCCCACCCCCTCTGATGATTCCCCGGGGTGTCAGCAGACATCTCACAACCTAGGTTCTGGGCAGAATACATCTCTGAGGCTGGAGGAGGTGGAAGGAGCGAGGGTAGGATGTTGCTTACTTACTGCATCAGTCAAATCCAGCTGGTCAGGGGGTCTAACTGTGGCTTTGGACTGGGCCCATTCATCTGTCCCTTCCCCTACTTCGGTCCCTGAATCTTCATCCTGGACAAAAACCTCATGTGAGAATCAAGAGTGCCTGACCTGCTTAGACAAGCAAGCAGTGCTGCAGAAAGCCCTTTCATTCACAAATCCTCCCAGAAGCCAAGCTCTGTCCCAATACATAGAACGCAAAACGTGCAACAGACCACTCACGGAAGAGCCCAGAGGAACTGCTCAGGCCAGAGTTCTCATTGCCTGGAAGATCATGGCCACCTCAGCCCTGGGGTTCTGGACTTAGCTGGAACATTGTGGTGGCTCTTTGGCCCCAGTAGTGGGACCAGAAAAGCTGGCTCCTCCTTACTGCTTCCCATACAGCCTGGATGCTAATAGCCAGGACCAACTGTGAAATGACACCCAGCTGTTCTTTAAGCTACTTCAACTCTAATTCACATTTTACCTTCCAATTTGCCACCTCAAGGTTACTCTTACAGCAATACTCCCAGTACTTGGTAACTTTAAGCCTCATAGTCCCATCAAAGCCTTGGAGCAAAAAAATCAAGAACTAGAAGTTTTCCCCTACCCCGATAAACAGTTAAATACCTTGCCAAAGTGGCCCATGACATAGTAAAAAATATTCACCCTCACTGGCAATCAAAGATATGCAAAATAAAACAATGCAATTTTTTCACTGTAAAACTGGTGAAGGGCGGTGACCACCTCCCCACGAGAACATGCAGATGATCTCCTTCATCCCTCTCCAGAAGAGGAGAAGAGGAAACACAAAAAGAAGCACCTGGTGCAGAGCCCAAATTCCTACTTCATGGATGTGAAATGCCCAGGATGCTATAAAATCATCCACCGTCTTTAGCCAACATGCACACACAGTAGTTTTGTGTGTTGGCTGCTCTACTGTCCTCTGTCAGCCTGCAGGAGGAAAAGCCGCAAGGCTTACAGAAGGATGCGCCTTCAGACGGAAGCAGCACTAAAAGCACCCTGAATCAAGATGAATGGGAAAGCATTCCAATCAATACATTTTGGATACAACAAACAAACAAAGCAAAACAAAACAAAACAAAAACTGGTGAAAACTAAAACCAAAACAAACAAACAAAACCAATATCCAGTGTTGGCGAGGTTGTGGGAAAATGGACACCCATAAATTAGTACAACCTTTCTAAAGAGCAATTTGGAAATATTTATCCAAAGCCTAACAAGTATTTATACTTTTTGACCCAAATTTCTATGTATAGGAATTTATGTTAAGAAATAACCGAGGATATGCCTAAAGATATAAATGCATGAATGTTTGTTGGAGGATTGATCATAATTGTGGAAAAGAGGAAATATTTAAATGTCCAACAGTGGGGCATGTTTGAACAAAATTATGGAATGGCCTTAATGAATACATGGTAAAATATTATGCAGTAATTTTAAATGATGCTATGAAAGTATATTTATTGGCAATGGAAAGTACTCTAAATATATTATGTAAAAAACAGATTGTAAAATAACATACAGTTTGATTCTATTTAAAAATAAAGGGACTTCCCTGGCGGTGCAGTGGTTCAGAATCCACCTGCTAATGCACAGGACATGGGTTTGAGCCCTGGTCCAGGAAGATCCCACATGCCGCAGAACAACTAAGCCCGTGCGCCACAGCTACTGAGCCTGTGCTCTAGAGCTTGCGAGCCACAACTACTGAAGCCCACGCACCTAGAGCCCGTGCTCCGCAACAAGAGAAGCCACCGTAATGAGAAGCCCGCGCACTGCAATGAAGACCTAACACAGCCAAAAATAAATAAATAAATTTATTTAAATAAAAAAAAGAATCCGCCTGCCAATGCAGGGGACATGGGTTCGAGCCTGGTCTGGGAATATCCCACATGCCACAGAGCAGCTAAGCCCGTGCGCCACAACTACTGAGCCCACGTGCCACAACTACTGAAGCCCGCACACTGCAACGAAGAATAGCCCCCGCTCGCCGCAACTAAAGAAAGCCCGCGCGCAGCAACAAAGACCCAACGTAGCCATAAATAAATAAATAAATTTATAAAAAAAATAAAAATAAATACATGTAATTTTTATATATACATAGAAATATCTGGGAGGATATAGCATCATACGTTAACTAAGAGGTTTCCCGGGGTGATAGGCTTAAGGGTGATTTTAATGTTCTTTTTGCTTTTCTTTAAAAATATATAGCTAATATTTCAACAGAAGAAATGCTATTAGCTTCTCACTGAGAAACTGTGTGGTCTCAGCACTTACTCTCTTCCTGGCTCCTCTGCCCACATTGACGCTCTGAAAAAAGAATAGAAACAGAAGGTAAGTCATAAGTGAATCTCCATGGGAATGTCAAAAACAGTATTACAGGGGGGCTTCTGCCCAGGGACCTCAAAGACAAGGGACATTGAACTTCCCCAAGTCTCACAAACAGTGAGGCTTGGCAACAGGTGCCCAACCAAGGAAGTCCTATATCTGAGGCAACCTGACTCCAGCATCAGTGGGACTGACCCATGAAGAGCAACCAGGTGACTTAGCACCTGGCATTTCTTATTTGCAACTAGTTCAACAAACGTTTTTTAAAACTATATACTAAGTGCTCAGCTCTGTACTAGGCATTAAGAGGATTTTGAAGGCAGATTATATTCATAAACATTTGTTTATGATGAAGGTTTGGGTACTTTGTTTTGTACACTGCTGTCTCAGAATATAGTAGGTGTTCAAAATACTTATTGAATACATGAATGAATGCCATCAAACCCATTAGTAATCATGACCCTGGGAAAAATATTTTTCCTTAGCCTGTTTCCTCATCAATAAACTGTGTAAGACTGGATATGATGACCTTCCAATTCTAACATGCTAAAATTTTATGTTCTCAAGAGCAGCATGCTGGATTCAACTTGATAAACATTTCTTGAGCATCTACTTATGGTCGGGGACTAACCTAAGCAGTGGGACAAAGATGAAGAGAGATGAGGTCCCTACCCACGTTTGCTCAGGGTCCGTGGAGGACCGATGAGTGTGATCAGTGCTCCTTATTTACTCACTCGCTTACTCACTCAGCATACGTTCTTTTGAAAGTCTGCTCTGTGCCAGCAGTAGAGACGTGTGACCAGGGTGCTATGGGAATGCACAGAGGCACCTACCCAGCCTGGGTGCACAAGAAAGTTTCCCCGAGGTGCCTATTTCTTAGCTCAGTATCAAAAGAAAAGTAAGGGTCATCCAAGTGGAGAAAATGTTTTTCAGAAAGGCTTTTCAGATGAAGAAAGCAGCATGTACAATGGCAAGAGCAGAACAATAACAGAGATAGTAAAATGTTCCCCCAAACAAACAAACCAAAACCCTGCAGTATATGCACTGAACAAACAGTTGTTTCAGGTGATGGAGCAAGAGGGAGGTCAGTGGAGGCTGGAGATGTGAGGGAGGGGCTCTTGCAAGAAGCAGGTCTAGAGCCCTGAAGGAGGGGTCAGGCTAGCAGAGAAGCCAAAGAGTGCATGTTGGTGGCAGCATGGCACACTGGGCAGAGACCTCGGCTCCCAGCTCTTGCTGACCACCTGTGTGATCTTGGGGAGGTCTCTGGGCCTTGGTTTCCCAAATGCAAAGTGAGTGAGTTAGATGGAAAGGGCCTCACAACTCTTCAGTGGCAGGGTCTATGGGAGAGGCTTTGATGGTGGAGGGGAAATGGATTCCAGGGGGAGAGAAGGGCATGTCTCAGCTTGGGCAGGGATTGTTGCTAGTAGGGCAGGCAGCAGGATTCAGATTTCTGCCAGGTTGCCAAGGTTTCCAGAGATGAGAAGCCTTCTCTGAGGCTAAGCCACATGAGCCAGAAAGCTGCTTTCCTTTGAAGAGCCTCTGATCCCTAAGGTAACGAGATGGAAGCGTCGTAACATCCAACAGCTTTCTGGCCCACAGCAGAGTACTGGAGGGCCAACCCCAGCCCAAGCTGCCAGCCTTAAGTAGGAAACAAGATCCAGTTACCATTGCCCCCCGTAAATATGTCTGTAAAACATTTATCTGGCAATAAAAGAACTGACAAGGCAATTTGAGTGTAATTGTTTTTGGCAGTTGGAAATATTTCAATTAACATACTATAAAAGCCACACTACAATAAATGAAAAACAGGCCAATGAAATCAGCCACAGCCCTGACTTCCCAACCATGGCAAAAGGAGATTGAATGTCAGGGTGCCACTTTGGGCCCTTGGTCTTCCAGAAGGAGAAGTCTGAGACAGACAAGCCTGAATTCCTGAAAAGCTTTTGATGGTTCTTCCCAGAAGCTGTCAAACCGCAGAAGAAGAAAGCCCAAAGTCCCTCCTCTGGCCCTCAGAACTCTGTCATCCGGCTCCACATCTCCAGTCCAGCCTGCTCTCCCGCCACTCTGAGATGCAGCCCAGCAAGGCTACTCACATTTCCTGAGCTTGGTCTCTGCTTTCCCACCTCTGCTTTCCCACCTTTGCTTTTACCTTTCCTCTTGCCAAGAACGCCATCTTCCCCTTCTCTCTCCCTGCTCCCACTATCTCTGCCTAACCAAACCCTACCCAACTAGCCTCCTAGTCCATTATCTAATCCTGATCTTTCTCCTACCTCCCTCTATTCTTCCTGTCTACACTCTGAGCAAGGCTCTGCCCCGCCTCCCATCACCACCATAAGCATTGGCTGTTGTGAGATGAAGGATGAAATGTAACTTCAAAGAGACACTCTGTTGTCTCTGGGTTTTGGTCTACAAAAGGGGATAGTATTATGAAAAGAAACAAAGTACTGCGGTGCACATCAGAGGCAGCTGGGAGACTCCAGCAAGGGAGGTCCCCCATTGACCACATGAAGATCCTCTACTCTTGGATAGGTCATTCCAGTTATTCTATTAAGTCAAGGAAGGAGTCTATGGAGGAGTGGTGCAGGAAGAGGAAACGCCCCCGCGAGACCATCATGGCAGTCAAAGTAACCCTGGTGATCAATGGGATAACAGATGTCCCAGCCTGAACTCCTTCATAGTAGAGCATTTTTCTATTCTCATTGTTACAGATTTTGGTGTGAGCATCCTGAGGGCAGGCACTGGTAATGACTCAGCTGCCTAGAGGCCACTTCTCAGTTCTCTTACAGGACCTGACATTGCTGAGGGCTCCCTCACTCCTTCTAGAAACTTCTTCTCCACCTCCATTTCCATGTCACCAGCCCCTCCAATAGTTCTTTCTCAATATCCTTGACCCTTCCAAGAATGTACGCTTCACCCCCTAGTCTTCTATTTCTACACGCTCCCCTTGGGTGCTCTCATCCCCACACATAGATTCATTTTCCACTTTGTGATGAAGCTCGACATCTATTTCTGTAGCTTAGATTTTCTAGAACCTCATGTTCAAATTGGTGACAGAGTACTCAAACTCAGTATCTTAAAAACCAACCACATTATGTTCTTTTTCCACCCCAAACTTGCATCTCTTCCAGTATTTCCTATCTCACTCAAGTGTTACCACCATTCAGGCACCCAGGTTGGAAGCTGGGAGCCATCAGATACCTGCCTTTTATTCACCCTCTTATTAGCATTATTTTGAAGTCCAACAATTCTATCACTTTAACTCTTTGTAAGTGTCCTCTCCATTCACACCCCCTTAACTCACGCCCTTACTCCCTCTTGCCGAACTACATTTGATTTCCCTAACTCCAGTTTCTCTCCACTCTGATAATTATATCTGTCACCATTTTCAGCTATTGAGCACTTACTCTGGGCCAGTCATTTACTAAGCAATGTATGTACATGATCTCATTTAATCTTCACAACCACCTTATGGGGAAGGAGCTATCATTTTTCCTATGTTACAGATGAGGACCCTGAGGCATAGTGAGATCAAGCAACTGACCCAAAGGTGACCAGAATTTGAACCCAAACTCTTAATTACTATAAGGGATCTTCCTAAAACATAAACTTGATCACTCTCCTGCTTTAAAGCCTCTAAAGGGCTCCCCATCACCCATGAGTTGAATCCCAAAATCCCTAACACGGCATCCACGTCATCTCCAACTCTTTTCCTGCCACAGCCATGGAAGGGCGCTTTGAAAATGAAAATTCTGGTCAAGGTAACAGATGATCATTTTTGCCACCGACTGGGCATTTATCTGCACTTAGACTTGTTTTGGTATATGACTTACTGCACAGTATAAGCAACCCATTTGTCCCTGAACATATTTTAGGGGTAAGTAAGGAGATTGAAAATTATTAAGCTGCTCCCTAACATGAAGATATAACATTTAAAAAACAAATATGTGATCAGATGTACCCATGGGGCCCAAATATGGGCTTTGAAGTCAACCATACCTGGGTTTGAGTCCCTTCTCTGCCATCTGCTAGGTCTATGACTCTAGGCAAGTTACTTGTCTTCTCTGAACCTCAGTATCCTTATCTTTTTTAAAAAATTTATTTATTTATTTATTTATGGCTGCGTTGGGTCTTCCTTGCTGCGCGCGGGCTTTCTCTAGCTGTGGTGAGCAGGGGGCTACTCTTTGTTGCGGTGCTCAGGCGCTAGGCGTGCGGGCTTCAGTAGTTGCAGCATGAGGGCTCAGTAGTTGTGGCTCATGGGCTGTAGAGCGCAGGCTCAGTAATTGTGGCGCACAGGCTTAGTTGCTCCATGTCCCCTGCATTGGCAGGCGGATTCTTAACCACTGTGCCACCAGGGAAGCCAGTATCCTTATCTTTTAAATGGGCATCATAAAAATACCCTCTGAAGACAATCATAGGCCTGTTATGAGGATTAAATGAGTCAACACACATAAAATGCATAGTGTGATGCCTGGCCAGAGTCTGTGTCCAATAAATGATAGTTTGTAGCATTATTATTCCCATTTACAGACCCTGCTCTGCCATCAGCCACAGGGGATCTGTGTGGCCCTTTGCTTACTAGGAAGCACTTGCCCTAGGGATGACTAAAAGGCTTCAACAGCTCACATGTCCACCCAAGAGTTCAAGGCTGAAACTTGTTTGTTCCTGGAAAGAACAGCTCTTGGAAGCATGCAAACCCACAGACGCTGCATCCTCCTTCCTGGGGCCCAGGAGACTCCGTTTACCATTTCAGTTGTCTCGGTCCTTATTTTAAAACTCACCAACAGGTTTCCATTAAGCTAAACTGAAACTAAATACCTCACCAGCCTGCAGTTTCGTTTCTAAAAGGGTAAAAGCTCTTAGTCCCAAAGGAACAGTAATTCACCAAGAAATCTTCCTCCAGCTACATCGACTGCCTTTCAAATCCTTGAGCCTAGTGCAGTGTCTCAAGCACACAGAAGGTGCTCAATAAGTATAGTTGAAAGGGATCTCAAAATTTTGAAACACTAGATGAAGGGTAACAGGCACTATCATACACTGTTGTGGGTGTGCCAACGGACACAAAATTTTTATAGGGTTATTTGGCAATACCTGCCAAAATTTCAAATGCAGATACCCCTCAACTCAGCACCTCTGCTTTCTTGCATTTTTCCTATAGATATACTAATACATATGCATAAGATGTATGTACAAAATTGCTCGCGGCACCGTCTTTGTGATATTTTTACTATGGGAAAAAACCTAAATATTCATTGATAGGGGCCTAGTTAAATAAATTATGGTATAGCCATTCAATGGGATATTATGCATATTTTTAAAAGAATGAGGTAAATTTTTATGTATTATTATGGAAAGCTCTCCACGCTTTTTTATTGTTAAATAAAAAAGCAAGTTACATAAACAGATGACCCATCTGCTTACTTTAAGAATGTGTGTGTATGTGTATTTGGATGTACATACAAAATTTCTGGAAGAATATATAGATTCTGTTGACAGTAGTTGGGTTCAGGGAATGTGACTGGGGAATTGTGGGGAAGGGAACCAACACTGTTCACCTTATACTCATTCTCATGGTTTTAATATTTTAAAAGGGAATGTTCATTACTTTTTTTTTTTTTTGGCTGCGTTGGGTCTTTGTTGCTGCGCGTGGGCTTTCTCTAGTTTAAAAGTGAATGTGCATTACTTTTATAATTTAAAATGCTAATTAAGAATTTAAAAAATTAATACAGTTAAAGAGGGTTTTTATTTTTTCCTATTAATGCAGTCTTAGCACAGTACTCAGAATGCTGACAAAGGAACATGAGACCAAGCTCATGCCTCCCTGGAAGCCCAAGAGGGAAGAAGCCAACACTATGGGACTCTTCCCAGATAAGGCTACAGAAGGCAAGAAAGGGTAGGGTTTAAAATCTGAAGCTCTAGAGTTAGCCTTGGCTGGATTCCTGACTCTGCCATGAACTATATGTGTGATCTTGAGCAAGGTATTTAGTCCCTAATCCTCACTCTCTCATTTGTAAGGTAGAGAAAAATATTAGTGCCCTCCTCAGATTTGCTGTGAGGATAAAATAAAACAATGCATGATGAGAACCTTACTCAGAGCCCAGCGCTCAGTAAGCGCTAAAGTAACAGTGGCAGTGTTATTATTTTACTATCCTATCATGGTCTGCTGTACATGGCAATTGAGTCTCATTCTGAGGGCATTTATTGAATAGCTGAAAAGAGTGTTGTCCGGATCCCATGAAGTCCTTATCAGAAAGGAAGCTATAAATCTCAGGGTGTCACAACAGAGGGATGAAAATAAAAATACCTTCCCTTGGGACTTCCTGGTTGTCCAGTGGTAAAGAATCCGCCTTACAAGGCAGGGGATGCGGGTTTGATTCCTGGTCAGGGAACTAAGATCCCACCTGCTGCGGGGCAACTAAGCCCATGCGCCACAACTACTGAGCTCACGCACCTCAACTAGAGACCCTGCGTGCCGCAAACTACGTGCCCTGGAGCCTGCGCACCACAACTAGAGAAGAGAAAACCCACAGACCACAACTAGAGAGAAGCCCGTGAGCCGCAAGGAAGAGCCCGCACGCTGCAATGAAAGATCCCACATGCCTCAACGAAGATCCCGCATGCCGCAACTAAGACCCAATGCAGCCAAAAATAAATAAATAAATATTAAAAAAAAATACCTTCCCTTTATACAGCACCTTTCAGTTTACTAAACACTTTGGAGTGCATCATCTCATTTGGCCCTTATTCTAATCTTCTGTGGGTGGATGTTGAGTTTTGTCATCTTCTTTTCTGAATCTATTATGATTTGTCATATGGTTTTTCTCCTTTTTTTCTGTTAATGTGAAGAAATATATTGATTGGGTATTTACTGTTGAGCTAACTTTGTCTTATTGGGATAAAACTCACTTGGTCAGATATATTATTCTTTTTATATATTGCTGGAACAGATATGCTAATATTATGTCAGATTTTTTTTCATTTATGTTCATGAGGGATACTGGCCTATCCTTCTCTTTTCTTGAAATAGCTTTGATTTTGATATCAGAGTTACATCAACATCATCAAGTAAGTTGGGACTCGTTCCCTTCTCCTCTATTTTCTCTAAGACTTTGTGTAAGACTGGTGTTATTTATTCCTTACATATTTGATAGAATTCATCAGAGAAACCATTTGGCCTGGAGTTTCTTTGTGGGAAGGTTTTAAATTATGAATTCAATTTCTTTAAGTAAGTATGGTCTTTATATTTTCCATTTCTTTTTGTGTCAATTAAGGCAAACTGTGTTTTTCAATAAATTTGTCCATTTAAGTTGTTGAATTTATTGCCATAAAGTTATTGATAATATTCCTTTACTATCCTTTTTAATATCTGTACAATCTGTAGTGATATCTCACTTTTCATTCCTGATATTGGCTGTTGTGTTTTCTTTTTCTCTTGATGAGCCTTGCTAAGTTTTCTCAATTTTATCAATCTTTTCAAAGAACCAACTTCTGACTTTGTGAATTTTCTCTATTGTTTTTCCTCATTGTTTCTATGAAACAATAAGATAAATGAATAAATTAATAAAATAAATAGAAGTGGTGAATAGATTTTGCTTCTATTATTCTGGATTTAATTTGCTCATCTTTTTCTATTTTCTTAAGATAGAAACTTAGAACATTGATTTTAAATCTTTTATGAAATCGGCATTTAAAACTATACATTTTCCTTAAGTACAACTTCAGCATGAACCCCCAATTTGTGATGTTATATTTTCATTACCATCCAATTTAAAATGTTTTCTAGTTTCCCTTGCACTTTTTTTTTACATTTAGAAGTGCATTCTTTAATACCTAAATATTTGGGGATTTTAAGGATACTGCTATTTATTTTTAATTTAATTCCATTTTGGTCAAACTATTCTTAGTTTGCTGAGATTCTTTCTGACATGGATGAATGCTGAATTTGAATTGAATGAAAATCTGTAAGATATTAATCTTTTGAAATGTATTGAGATGCATTGTACGTCCCAGTGTATGGTCTATTTTTTTGAACATTGTGCAGCTCTTGGGTTCTATATTAATTAGGTCAAGTTGGTTAACAGATCTACGTCTTTCAATTACTGAGAGAAGGGTGTTAAATCTCCAACTGTCATTGTATATTTTTCTATGTCTCCCTTTAGCCCTGTCAGTTTTTGATTTATGTATCTTGAAGTGCTATTAATAGGTACATACTCTTTTGTGATTTTATATCACCTCTTGAATCGACACTTTATCATTATGAAATGTCCCTACTTGTCTTTGGAAATACTGCTGGTCTTGAAGCCTACTTAGTTCTGATAATACTACAGCCATGCAGCTTTCTTATGCTTGCTATTTACATGGTGTGTTTTTCCACTCTTTTATTTTCAAATTTTCTATGTCTTTACATTTAAACCATATTTCTTATAAGCAGCATATAGTTAGGTCTTGCTTTTTTTCCCCCTTAGCTTGATAAACTCTGCCTTTTAACTGAAAGTGTTGGTGTGGTTGTCTTTAAAATATTGCCCTTTGTTTCCTATTTTTCATCTGCTTCTTCCTCTGTTCATCTTCTGTCTTCTTTTGTGTTAATTGAGTTTTTTAGTATTTCATTTTATTTTCTCCATTGGCTTTTTAGCTGTGCCTTTTTGTATTAATTTCTAGTGGTTGCTCTAAGGTTTATAATATGCATCCTAAACCTGTTATAGTCTAATAAGAATAAATAAGATACCACTTCATATTTCACAATGTAATAACCTTATCATATCTTAATTCTATTTACCACCACAACCTCATCTTTGCCCTGTTGTTGTCACATATTTTATTTCTATATATATTACAAGCTTCACCTTACAATGGTGTTATTTTTGCTTTAAACAGTCATATGTCTTTTAAGAAAATTAATAGAAGCAAAAAAAATCTAGTATTTTATCTTTAGTCACATATTTACTATTACCAGTGCTTTTTGGTCCTTCCCATAGATAGGGCTTCCATCAGGTGTCAATTTCCTTCAGCCTAAAGAACTTTGTTCTGTACTACTTGTAGTGAAGGTCTGCTGATGGCAAATTCTGTCCGCTTTAGTTTATCTGAAAATGTATTTATTTAACCCTTCTTTTTGAGGGATATTTTTGTTGGATATATAATTCTGGCTTGACAGTAGTTTTCTTTCAGTGCATAAACTATGACTGACATTCCATTGTCTTCTGACTTCTCTTGTTTACAATGGGAAGTCGGCCATGATCATATAATCCCACTCTATGCATTGTGTCATTTTTTCTCTGGCTACTTTCAAGATTTTATTTTTATCCTTGGCTTTCAGTATTTTGACTGTGAGGGGACTACGTGTGGTTTTCTTTGTATTTATACTGCTTGGGGCTCACTGAGCTTCTGATAATACTATATGTTTTCCACCAAATTTAAGAAATTTTTGACCATTATTTCTTCAACTATTTTTCCCCCTCCTCTTTTTCCTTCTGGAATTCCAACTACTTACAAGTTACAGATACATATATGACATATTACCACAGGTCACTAAGGCTCTTTTTTTGTTTGTTTGTTTGTTTGTTTTTATTATTTTTTAATTTTTTGGTTGCATTGGGTCTTTGTTGCTGCGCGCGGGCTTTCTCCAGTTGCGGCGAGCAGGGGCTACTCTTCGTTGTGGTGCGTGGGCTACTCTTCTCATTGCGGTGGCTTCTCTTGTTGCAGAGCACAGGCTCTAGGTATGCAGGCTTCAGCAGTTGCAGCATGCGGGCTCAGTAGTTGCAGCATGCAGGCTCTAGAGTGCTCGGGCTTCAGTAGTTGTGGCACGTGGGCTCTAGGGCGCCCGCAGGCTCAGTAGTTGTGGTGCAGGGGCTTAGTTGCTCTGCGGCATGTGGGATCTTCCCGGAGCAGGGATCAAACCCATGTCCCCTGCATTGGCAGGCAGATTCTTAACCACTGCGCCACCAGGGAAGTCCCTCTTTTTTGTTTTTTTTTAAATTTTATTTATTTATTTTTATATAACAGGTTCTTATTAGTTATCTATTTTATACATATTAGTGTATACATGTCAATCCAAATCTCCCAATTCATCAACCCCCACCCCCACCCCCACTTTCCCCCCTTGGTGTCCATATGTTTGTTCTCTATGTCTGTGTCTTTTTTGTTTTTTAATCTTGTTTTTCTCTGTTCTTCAGATTGGATAATTTCAATGGCTCCATCTTCACTTTCACTATTAGGCCCAGCCAATAAATTTTTCATTTCTGATATTTATTTTTCTACTGTTTCCATTTTCAGGGCTTAGATTCCCCACCTTTTTTTTTTTTAATTTTATTTATTTATTTTTGGCTGTGTTGGGTCTTGGTTGCTGCGCTTTCTCTAGTTGCGGCGAGCGGAGGCTACTCTTCGTTGTGGTGGGCGGGCTTCTCATCGCAGTGGCTTCTCTTGTTGTGGAGTGTGGGCTCTAGGCACGCGGTCTTCAGTAGTGGTGGCACGCGAGCTCAGTAGTTGTGGCTCGTGGGCTCTAGAGCACAGGCTCAGTAGTTGTGGCGCACAGGCTTAGTTGCTCCGCGGCATGTGGGATCTTTCCAGACCAGGGCTCAAACCCGTGTCTCCTGCATTGGCAGGCAGATTCTTAACCACTGTGCCACCAGGGAAGCCCTCCCCATCCTTTAAGTCAATATTTTCTTTTAGTCCATAAATATATTTTCAACAACAACTGCCTTAAAGTCATTGCCTGCTAACTCCAACACTGGGTTATCTCGCTGGTATCACTGTGCTCTCCTTTGGATCTCTCTCCCTGAGCCATGATTAAGAAGTTGACCCAAGGCAGAAAGCAAGGATAAACGTATGACTCACGTTGGGTGTTTTCCTTCCCTTAGGAATGGGGGAATGCCTAAACCAGTTGCCTCATATATTGTGTCCAGGATTACAGTTGTTCATAGTGGGATGGCAAGTCCAGCATGAACTGCTCCATCATGGCCAGACTATGTCTCCTATATCAAGGTCTTTAAAAGTTATACATAAAGTATGATACATTTAAAAATTCATTGCAGAAATGTGCTATTAAAAAAAAACAAAAACAAAAAACTTTTGTAAAGGACAGAACCTTTTGTAATGTAAATATCTGCCCTGAATGGAGGCAATGGATTGGAAAAAATCTGAGGCCCTTTCTGCACAATGTATGAGAAAGGTTTATCAGAAGCAATGTAGAAGTTAGTCTGGAATAAAGCAGGTTATACCTTGCATGGGAGGAGCCAAGGAAAGACAATATCTCCTTCTAAGGGGAATTGCCCTGCTCACAGCTTTGGCTGCTTGGAGAGTCATAGGATCTTATCCCTCCCTGATACAGCCTAGCATGAACAGGTAAGCTGGGGACAATCAGATTTCTTCTCCAAGGGTTTGAATTGGGACTACAGAGAGGACTGGTGGGTGGATGGAGACATTGATGGAGATCCTTGTGAGATAGAAGAGGCCAGAGTGGCCATGATGAGCTGAAAACACATTAAGGTATGAGGAAGCTGAAACCATAGAAAAGTTGGCTGCTTGGGAAATGAAAATAGGGAATGAAATATAGTTGCTAAGAAAATTAGAGAGGCCATGAGAGATATGGAGAAAGTAATTAGTACCTATATCTGTTTCAGAACCAATAGTTTTCCAATTCTAATTCTAGCTATTTGTAATACCTACCCACAACCCCCCACATACACACCTTCCCCTTCACCCTTTCCACCTTTTACTTGAGGTAACTTGAGTGAGCCTCTATTCTTTGCAACTTACAGAGCTTAGCTAAAATATATGTGCCTTAGTTTGCCAGGCTCATAAAAGGCAGGAGAGGTACGATGGGCTTAGGCATTCCAGACAGAGGGAAGAAAATCATTAACAAAGAGACAGAGGCCTGGAACCAAGTGTCTGTCCAGGGATTAGCAGATTTGTTTTACCCATTTATATTCCAATTTGTTCCAAAGCAAGATTTGAGGCTGAATGTATGACACATGGAAAAAATAAGTAAATGAGAAAATGGATGTGAGGTAAGAATAGAAATAGGAAAATAAGGTTAACATCAGGAGTAGGGATGTTAACAGAATTTGGTGCTTTGGCTAGAACAAAGGAGGCATGAGCTGCTTCTTCTGCAGGTCCAGAAGGAAAAGTTAGGGTTCAGAGTATTACAGTACATACGTTTCCATCAGTCACTTATTTACTCATCAACTAATTCATTCATTTGTTAATCATCTACTATGTACCAGATGCTAGAATGACAACTAAAGAAGAATAAAGGTTGAGTTAGTCCCACTCCAAGGTTCTCACATCTAGGAAGTGAGATAAATGGAAGATGTAAACACACCACACAAACCAGAATACAGCGACTCTATGAATAGGACAAAGTGTTGTGAGATACAAAGAAGCGAAACCAGAGTTTGATCAACAGCCATGTCCTTTGCTCGCTTCTTCCATACAACTCTGTCCCAGCAATTGGGAAGACTGAACGCTCCATAACAATTCCTAACTGGCAGAAAACAATTTCATATGGCTTGTTCACAGCTGGAGCCAAAGAACCAAAATTACTCTTCAGCATCAGCTTGCAGGTTGCAAAGCCCAGGGATAAGCACAAGACACCTTTGCCATTATTATTCAAGTACCTGGCATATACTGAGTACTAACAATGTGCTAGGTTCCACGGTAAACAGGGGAGGAGATCAAGTTCTGGCCTCAAATGCTCACAGCTGTTTTGTAGTCTGATAATTGTGCATGACAAACCTCAGACCATAACTCTCAAAATAGCATGACTGTAGTCATAACAAAATGGAACAACCATTGGCAAAATTTGTTTTCTAGTTATCACTTCCAGAAGGAATTCTGTAACACTACTAGGGGAAGAGCAGAGAAAACTCTCTCAACTTCCTGTCACTAAGCCTCTAAATTGTCATCATCTGCATCCATCCCTTCCTCCTTTCTCCTTTCCTGTTACAAAGTGTTTCACCTCTTGTCCACAGCTGATCCACTCCCACCTCCTCAGACACTTGGCTCTAGTCTTCATTTATCTCCTTCATCTTCAACTTCCCTCTATCTATGCCAGGCAAATGCCTCCCCTCAGCATTTAACATATTCAAGTCTTAATTTCATCTCAAGAAAAAAAAATCCTTGTCTACAGGGTCTTTACTGCCTTCTTAGCTCAATTTAGTCTGGCTTTTATCTCTAAAATTGTTCTTTCCGAGGTCCCGCAATGACTTACTAATTATTCAATCTAATGGTTGTATCTAGTTCTTACCTTCATTAGCAGATGCAATACGACTGACCATGTAACCTATAAACACTAGAAACTCCCTATAAACACACTCCTCCCCAGAAGGATATTATTCTTCCTTGTAGTCTTCTAACCTCTCTGGGGTCAGTCCTTCTTATCCTACGTGTTGGATTCTTGTCCAAACCTTAAATCATGTTGTTCTTCCTAGAAATCTTCCCTGATTCCCCCAGAATCAGTGTTAGGATCTCTTCCCACATGCTTCCGTTGCACCCAATGCTACTTTCTCAGCCACATCCCATCATTCATTCAACGATCGTTCACTGAGAGCTTTGAATGTGTTGGCCTCTGTGTTAGGAGCCGAGAATACAGATGTGAGCAAAAACACCCACAGGCCCTGCTCTCAAGGTGCTCACAGTCTAATGGGAGAGACATACAATAATCCAATAATTACACAAACAAGTGAATAATTACACCCTGGGATGCATGCTGCGGACGAAAGGATCAAGGGCAATGAGACTATAAATAGAGGAAACTTAACTCTCTTCTCATTAACAGGGCAGGGGGCATTAAGGCGGTTGTGGGCACTGACGCTGGGGCTGGAATCTTAAGAGTGAGTACATGTGTGAGGGAGTGAGGGCACGAAGAGTGTTCCAGAAAGAAGGGACAACACATAGAACAGCCGTACAGCAATAATTGGAAGAGTGTTAACAAGTTAAGGCTTAGAGACCCAAGCAGTCCTCAGCCCATACAGGCTCCTGAAGGGTTATCTAAAAATCTGGTCCCTCTCCTAAGAGCAGTAGGAAGTCACTGAAGGGTTCTGAGGGAGGGATGACATAATCAGATTGACAGCTTGAAAAGATCACTTGGTACAGTGTAGAGAATGGATTGGAAGGGACATGAGTGGGCGAGGGGAATACAGGTTACAAGGCTTTTACAGCCCTCCAGGTGAGAGATGATGGTAGGTAGGGCTAGCAGGGTGGCAGTGAATAGGAAAAAAGTGGTCTGATTTGAGAGATTTAGGAAGTAAAGGGGCACAGGATCATATCTAGGGCTTAAAGAAGGTAAGAGGATGAGGAAGGAAGGATGTGAGGGAGTGAGGATGACACGGAGGAGAAGGGTCACAAGGGCAGGGATCTTACTTTGGACAAAGCATCAACTTCCTTTAGATTCTGCTCACCTCCTCCTGTCCTTTCTTCTGTGGATCCCAGGACCAGTCATCAGACTCAAAATCTCTGAATCATCTAAGACTCTCTTCTGGCCTTGCACTGACTCCTGCCCACTTACCCCCACCCTAGTCACACCTCATCAAGATCAATATTTCTAAAAGTATTGTCTCAGAAGGGCTTCTGAAGAGATCACAGAATGATCCGAAAATGCAAGTCTTTTCTTTGGCTCCTACAGGCAACTGAAGCAAAATGCCAGACTTTGATTTTTTTTTTTTTTATGATAACTGAGTTATAAAGGAGTACTAAAACTTGTTAGTCATAAACTAAAATTAGCCTTTAACTGGAGTTCACAGAAGACTCTAATTCAGTCCTCTACTAAGAAGTCTGCCTGCCAGGCAATGTTTGGCAAAGATACAAAGCTCCTCTTGCATATACACATGCAGCCAGTTGGAATTCTTGAAATTTTCAGGAAGGACACTTTTTTATTGGGATATTAGTAGTGATGTTTTGAGCTGGTCATGGTTTATGGTGCCTGACATTCATGAATTTTAATTACAAATTATGATTCATGGAGCTTCATCATGATCAATTTAATATGCCATGATTATTTGATTAACCCTCTGGAGTAGAGGGATACATGTCTCTAACCTTATTTCCTGCCATTTTCCTCCTCCCTTCCTTGCTGATCCAGAACATGTGTAAGCAAGCTCTCATCTCAGGAACTTTATACTTGCTATGTCCTCTGTCTGGAATGCCTCCCCCCCCCCCCCCCCCCAGATATCACATAGCTAATTCCTTCACTTCCTTCAGATCTTTCTCAAATGTCACCTCCGTGAGGCCTCCCCTGACCGCTATGTTTAAATCATAATCTTCTGGTTCCCTGAACTTCCTAGTCCATTTCCCTGCTTTATTTTTCTTTTTGACACCTATCACCACCTTATAAACTATGTATTTTACTTATTTGTTTATTGACAATTTATCTCCAACTAAAAGATAAGCTCCACGCGAGCAGGGATTTGTGTTTGTTTTGTTGCTATATCACCAATACCTAGCACAGTACCTGGCATATAGTAGGTGCTCAATAAATAATTGTCAAATGAGAATATTTATATCATCAGAATTTTTGTCCTCTTAATTTCCAACACCCAGCTCTTAAGGCATGGGTACATGTGGTTCAAATGTGAACCATTCATAGCCCTGCTACCAAAGCAGATATAAACATAAACCCAGAAAAGTATGCTTCTACAGTGATGTTTCCTTGTTATCACTCCCCACCAATCTCCTCGTCCCAGGCTCAACCCTTTCTATCCTTCAAACTCACTCAGATCAAAATTTCCAAAGAACAATTGGAAGCATTCAGAATTCATATTCAACTCATTTTCAGAATTTAATATATTCCAGACATTGTGCTAGGTTCAGGGAAATCAACAATGAATGAGACAGACCATCCTTGCCATCAGAGTTTATAGTCTAGTGGGGATATCACCCTATCCTGCCTCCGGAAAGGTGACTTAATCCCTTATAGGAGAATATGATGGGCAAACTGAGATGTGATGTATGAACAGGAGATGAAACAGAGATTTGGGGCAGGGTGGCATGGAGCAGGTGGCAGCAAACTGAAAAGACTGTACCAGGCAGGCAACGGAAACAGCAATTTCAAAGGCCTAGAGGAGAAAGACAGTGTGGATGTCACTTTCCAGGAAGTGAGGGCAGTTCAGGGTGCGCTGGGACTGTGGAATCGTCACAGAGCAATGATGAGATCTGAAGTAGGGTAGGTAGCAAAGGCTACACCTGGCAAGGCCTTGTAGGCCATACTAACCAAGTTGGACTTTTGGGACTTTATTCTGAGAGCAAGAGGGAGCCAGTAAAAGGTTTGATCAGCGATACAAACAATGGAGTTTAAACTCTTCTCTGCCCCCTAACAAACCCAATCCTGACCTTCCCTCTCCACTGCGGGCATCCAAGTCGTAGCTGCCCCCTCCCTGAAGCTTTTATGCTGCTCCAACCTGCATGTCTCTCTCCCTCTCAGCCCCAGGGATCCCATCCTCCCTTATCTTTATATGCCTGTGTTCTGTCTCCCCAACTGGACTGAGTTCCCAGACGACAGGGACTTCTCAAAGCTCTCAAGGCAGTCCCACACCCAGCTCACCACTGGCGCAGACTGGGCCTCAATGAGACAAGAGGGTGATGAATACAACCCAGCACAGCCCAGCCTGTGCTCACACTCCGCACACCGATGTTTACCCCGTTCTGAAACAACCCTTCCCTCCAGGGGGCAGTGCTGATGTGCACAAGGCCAGTTGACCTAGGTTTCTGTCTCCTGTCTGCTGTCACCTCTCTCTGCTCTCAGTTTACCTAGCCTCTAATGTCTCCCCTAACGGGCTGGAGAAACTGATTCCCAAGCTTGTTCAAACTGCTAGAAAAATCTAATCTGGAGTGACAGAAAGCAGATCAGTGGTTACCTGGGGCTGGGAGGTTGGGGAGAATGGACTGGAACGAGGTGCAAGGAAACTTTTGGGGGTAGAGGAAGCGTCCTATATCTTGATTGTGGTGGTATATAAATTTGTCAAAACCTGTCAACTTGTACAGCTATAATGGTCCATTTCATTGTATGTAAACCAGACCTCAGTAATGCTGAATTTAAAACAAACTGCATGTAAATTAAAAGTCGGTAGCCCCAAGCCCAGTACGTGAGCTTCAAAACACAGTTCAACCCCGACATAAAACTAGGGCAAGGCCATACGGGAATAGCAGCTTCCCCATGGTTGCAGAGATCTAAGAACGATGGGTGCACCTGCTATGGAAGGCCAGGTGAAAGAAGCAAAGGAGCAAAGGCTAACAATACGGAGGAGGCCAGACCCAAATATGTAAAGTCACAAAGAGCATGCACACAGATTTGGTCTCCAAACCTCAAAATACCTAGGCCTGAGATAGTGCTTATTTAAGAATAAGTAAGTAGAAGTTCTGCCTCACAAAGCAAGGAACTGCATATTAGTCCCAAGATGATAATTCATAAACGGTTTGGAAAAAGTGATTCTTGAAGGACTGAGTGGCTTCACCACAGAGAGCTCCTCGAGAAGCTGGGCCTTACCTCTCCTTTCAGGGTGAAGCTGGGTGGGTTAAGAGGGGTGACTCTTGGGTTTCCTGTGAGAAGGGATGACATCTGTCCAGGTGGCAACAAGGACAGCTTGGAGGGGCCAGTTTGGAGTAAGGAATGTGTGATAGGGGATGGGAAAGGAGTCTCTGCCCTCTTCTTCTTTGTCTGAACTGTCTCTCCTCACAAGTCTCCCAACACAGATCTGAACCATACTCCCACACACAATCTGTTCTGTGTCTCCGGTACAGTTCTCCTGTACTCTCCTGTGAGTTCCCAAAGGCCACTGTCTCCACCTAGCCCAGCACTGAGCACTCAGCAAAGGGCAGGAGAAATTACTTATTTGAGACAAGACTGTGAGGACGATGAGGAACATATTGGTAGGAGTGGGGATGGGGGTTTAAGGAGGATGGGCCCGTCAGGCTGGGTCTGTGGAGTGAGGGAATGGAACGGTGAGAGGAGGACAAGTGGAAGAGTGGTAGGAAACAGTGGGTCGGGAGCAGTGTGGGAGAGGAGGCTAGGATTAGTGGGAGAGAGCAGGACAGGGTCAGAGGTCACTGGGAACACATGTCAGGAATCACAGGGGGGAGAGAAGTCAACAGGGAAAGGAAGATGAAGGATCAGTAGCAGAGGTATGATCAGTGGTCATTGGCAGCGAAGGTCAGAGGTCGTCGGGATAGAGCAGGTCGAGGTGTGTGTTACCTGCCTGCGAGGCTGTGGTTTGTGGGGCATCTTCGAAGAAGCAGGAAGCACCTCAACACTTGGAGCGCCTACAAAACGCTCCCCTGCCAGAGGACAAGAAGTTTGTCCGTCCCCTCAATCATGCACAGGAAATCCGGATTCTCTTTCACTTCAATTCCCAGTCTCAGGGGTTCTTTGGGGACACCCGACGTTTTGGGTCCCCGCGCCCTCGCAGAATGGAATCGGCTCCTCCCTGACGCGGTTACCCAGCAACTAACCTGCAGCCAAGGCGCAGGCGCCTCTGATGCCCCCTCCCTGCTCGAGGGGAAGGCGGGGCTGGGCGCGCGGGGAACCACCAGCTCCACTAAGCCCCGCCCCCTAAGGCCAGATGACCGGCTGCCGCGCCTTTCGAACTCCCGCATGTGGGAGGGGCTAGTGAGCCTAGACACCGCCTCCTCATGAATAATGCAGGATCAGGCGGTGTCCCGGACCCGGAAGTGGAGTTGCCGAGTCACGGCAGTGGCTGAGCTGCTGACAGGAGGCGGCGGCGGAGGTGGAGGCGAGGCAAGACCTGCGGCTCTGCAGGGCCACGGTCGCTGTAGCGCTAGGCAAGCTGACGGAGCCACGCCGGCCTCAGCCCAACTGCAAACCTCCCGCCTCGTGCCCACCCTCCATCTGCCCGACTGGTCCGGGGCGGCCTAGTCTGCACCACCGACCCGGCTCCTGGGGCCGCCGCCCCGCGCGGTCCCGTTGGCGTCCCTGGCCGCGCCCGACCCCCGGCCCCCTAGCCCACCGGCACCATGATGGAGGAGATCGACCGGTTCCAGGTGCCCACCGCGCACTCGGAGATGCAGCCGCTGGTGAGGGGGCGGGCGGCGGGCAGGCCAGGGCCGGGAGGGGACGCTGCCTGAGGGGGAGGGAGGGAGTCAAGCCTTGGGGACTGTGCGGAGGGGGCGCCTCGGATGGAGTAGAGAGCCGTGAAAACGCATCGCCGGGGGAGGGGGACTTGGAGGACTAGAAAACGGTGGGAGGATACGTGGGATGACAGCAAAGGGGCCTGTAAGGGCGGAGAGCACTGCCAGCGGAGGCAGGCCAAGGGAGTTACGGGGAGCGCCGTCGGATGGAACCGAGCGGGGGCACAATGGTGCACACGTTAGTGGAGGGAGGCCCATAGCGGGGAAAGGAAGGGAACTGTCTTGGGGCACCGCCGGTGGCAGGCCCAGGGGGCTGGGATGAGAGGTAGGGAGGCGTTTAGACCTAGAGGCCTGTGATGCTCAGAGCGGGGGAGGGGGCCAGGAGCAGTCTGTCTGAGGGACGGGAATAGGTTTGTAGAGGAGGAGGGGCCTCCCCGCCAGTTCACTGGCTATGGATGGGAACGCAGGGCCCGGGCAGAGGACGAGTGGGGACAGGGCATCCATGCAGGACCCGGGAATTCCGTTCTTCTCCGGAAGAGAGTGCAGTCAAGAGAGTGCTGGGGGTGCTGGAGCCGGGAAGGAAAGAGCTCGGTGGCGAGATGGAGAATCCAGAGCGCACATGAGAGAGCTGGGGAACCGGCAGGAGAGGGGGCGGGGCCGCACTGGAGCCGCCTGTGCCCACCGGTTCGGAAGAGCCCCCAGCATCCTAGGCCTACGTGCTTGGAGTCCTTGCTGGGCGCCGATCCTGCCGCCTGTCCGCGGTCCCGGAGTCAGGGAAGAATGATGTCATCGCTGCCGGCGCGGAGGGGATGGAAGGGGGAGGGCGATGCACGGAGGCCGGCCTAGGGGAGACCATACCCATTGGCCACCGTCCCGGGGCGTCTACCTGACTGGCTTGTACATCCGCCGGGCGAGAGACGCCGAGGCCTAGCGGCGGCGTCTTTCCAACTGGGAGAAGGAAAGGGAGAAGGGAAGGAGTGCCCGGCTCTGTTCTCTTTGCTTTTCCTTCTCCTTTCCCCCTTGGAGCCCAGGTGGGAGCTGGAAGGAGGCAAGGCAGGCCAGGAACCTGAAGGTGTGGATGCCCTATTCTATGAGCTCAGCTAGAGCTGAGCAGAGCTCTCCAGGTCTTGAAGCTCTGGGGTTCCCTAACCCTCTTCCCTCTGTGTTAGGCGGAGGTGAGGAACAGGTTCTACCCTTGGGACCCCCGCCCCTGGCTGACAGATGTGCTTTGTGGCTTTCTGAGCAAGTAATCTATCCGTTACAGCAGCCAAGACAGACCTTGGCAGGGACCCATGACCAATTCTAAGCCACACCTTTTGGGGGATGGTAGAGAGAATCATTAGAGGCCACCTAGCCGGAGATAAGTGTCTTTTTTCCCCTTTTGTGACTACTGAGTTCTAGAAGCCCAAACAGAGAAGCTCTACAGATGTGTAATATTAAACTGGGGAGAGAGATGCTGCTGGACTTTTTTCCTAGCCTGATGCCATCATTGGGTTATTTGAGGGCCAGAAAATCCTGGTTGAGAAGTCTGTCCCATGAACTTGAAGAACTTTGGGCTGGGCTAAGAGAACACTCCTTTCTGAATTATCTTTCCAGCCAACCTGGCTTGTCAAACTAGATTGCCCTTCCAGTTGTACGTATCTAATCAAGAATCAAAAGGGAGGGCAGATGAAGGAGGAGAAGGTCCAAATGAATGAGAAGAAAGCAATGAGTTGGTTCTTGCCTCCCATCTGGGGTTCCTAAGGAGGGAGGCAATAGCTGTCCAGGGAGAGGGGAGAAGGAAGGGGTCACCAGGTTCTCTCAGTTGTCCCTGATGCCTCTGTTTTTGCCTGAAGTTTTCAACGATGGTTTGAGTGAGTAGTGTCCTCAGAAGACTCCTGGGCTGCTTCTGATCTGTGTGGCTCTGAAGTAGAAGTGCTTACGGCAAGGAGGCACTTATCAGAAAAGATGTGATTGCCTTCAGACCCTTTTCTTGAAGGCTGAAGGAGCCCTTCTCTGCAAGAGGATACTTTGTTGAGGTTGAATGAGAGCCTTATAGAAGTAGCAATACAGTCATCCCCCATTTGGGGGTCATAGCCATTGCCGTGCAGATCTCTGCCTCTCCACCACTGTTCCCAGGTCAAAGTCTAGAGGATCCCCAGAACTCCTTAAATGCTCTTTGTATTATTGAGACCAGCAGAATCTTGTGTGGAGTTTCCCCAAGAGTCTTCATTTCGGGGCATAAGGAATCAAGGTGGCATACTGCAGAAAAGAAGGGCAAAGTGGCCCTTTAGGGGTGTTTGGGTAGACCTTAAAAACCAGGGTCTCAGACTCAGCTGTGACCTATTTCGTTTTTTGCCATTATTTATTAAGACCTCTAGGAAATCTCTCTTCTCTGGACTCAGTTTCCCAGTTATGAAATGAAGACAAACTATTTCTTTAAAGTTTAAACAATAGCTCCTCACTCTTCCAAAGAATATCATAGTGACCTGACATCATTGATTCAGCAAATTCATTCACCAAATATTTATTGAGCACCAGCTCTGTTCCAGGTATATACTAGGTACTGGGGACACAGTGGTTAGCAACATAGACACAGATATAGCCCTGCCTCCTGGAGCTCACAGTTCAGCAGAAGTTATTGTTCTTGCTCACCCCCTCAGTGTGAGTCCCTCTGAGGGCAGAGGCGGGGCTGTCTCCTTAAGCCCTAAGGGAAACAAGGCAATGCTTGTGTCAGTATCATTGCCCCTTTCTGGACCAAGCTGTACCGATAGTGGCCTGTCACATGGGCTTGATCATCAAATAACGCTCTCCCACCCATAGTGGTTGGAAGAATCCAGAGGCCATTCCTTACTTGGAGAGATGAACTCTAGGTGGAAAACATCTTTTTTTAAATTTACTTGAAAGAGAAACTTGCACTTGAAAAAGAGGCCCAGGGGAGCGGCAGGAGCTAGGAGAGAAGGCGCAGCCAGCAGATCTGGGTGTTTCCAAGGTGCTAATTTAAGCATTAGTTCTCAGCTAGTGGGAGGAAGAGGAAGAGATCCCTGCTCTGTTGTTGCTGCTGCTGTTGCCACAGCTGCACGGAGCCTCCTGTCTGGGGTGGGAGTTTGCCTGAAGGGAGTTGCCTCCCTACTTTCCTCATCACACCAATTATTTAATTGGCCTGGCTGCATCGCAGCAGCTGAACCAGGCCTGGGCCTATCCCTGAGAGCTCCCCAAGGTCTCTTTCTGTCTCCTTATGAAAGGAATGAGAGCTCCTCTGGGAGACCTAGTCCCTGGGTTCCACTCCTCCTGTGTCTATCTCCTAGACAATCCTGAGTGTTTCTGAGCACAGATTTTCGCAAAGACAGGGGTAGGCACACCTTGTATGTCAGTTCTATGGCCAAGCCACACACCTTACCGATCTAGGGAAGCTCCCAGCTGTCCAAGGCTCTCTGTTGAGCAATTGTGTTGAATTTGGGCTATTGTTTGTATAAGCAGCAGGGATAGGCTCTCTGGCCCTACTGTCTGTCTGCTGGGCTGGTTGGTACAGCCTCACAGTCTATGTCTTCTCTTTGGCTGTAACGGAGAGGAAGAGATTTGGTGGGGGCGGGGGGCGGGGGGAGGCAGGGAAAGCATATGGCACCGGACAGGGTCTCTGTGCTCTTGAGAGAAATACTAGTCTGGCCTCACTGAAACCCAGGTTATCCGTTAACTCAGTTGTATAGTTCACAAGCATATGCTCAGTTCCAGGTACTTTACAGATAAAGATAAGTGAGATCTCTCCAGGGGGTGGCCAGGAGAAAGATGGGCTCAAATGGCTACAGGAAGCTTTTAGATACACGTTAGGAAAGAGTGGTGATCAATGTAGGGCATTCCTAGGAAGGAGTGACACCTTGCTTGGGAGAAGATGAGGAAAGCTGAGGTTCTGACCCTTTGACCACGTGAGCTTGGAAAGGAATTTCAGACTCCTCCTGACTCCTTGCGCTCAGGGATGGGGATGGTCAGGACATTAATTTAGTGAGTGGGTCACAGCAGCTCCTGAAAGTGGCAGAGGGAACATTGTAAAGCTAGCAAGAAGCCACCATGGAAAATTGACCTACATGTATTCTGTGGTCTGGGAGCCTTAAGTCACCTCCTTGTAGTAAAAGGACTCTTCAGCTTAAGGGTGGATTCTCCTAATGGTACAGGTAACTCATGACCCAGTAGCATTTCTCAGGTTCTAGGAAGAGGCACACCCTTCTCTCTCTTCCTATATTGCAAAGTGAGGGTCAGGTTTGCTCAGGCCTCCAGCTCCTCCCTTATTGCTCATCTCCTCAGTCAACAAACACTAAGAACCTACTTTCTGCTGACTGTTGTGCTGAGCTCGATAACACAGCCTCTTGCTCCAGGGATGGATATACACAGTCAAGGCAGATTGAGGCACTCAGGGTGATGAGCACCGTAAGAAGTAAGAACCAGGTCCAGCAGCGCCAAAGGAAAACAGTAAGGCCTTTCGTCAAGAAGTCAGGGAAGGCTTCACAGAGGAGACATTGCTGAACTGGCTCTTAGAAGAGGACTAGAAACTTGGCAGACCGAGAAGAGGAGGTGAGGACAAGAGTTCCAGGCAAAGGGCATAGAGGCAGAATCGAAAGGGTGCATTTGAATGAATAAAGCATTATAGTTAAGGAAATAACATGATCAAATTTGAGTTTAGGACTGTCATTCCAGGAGTGGTTGAGAGATTGGGAAAGGTGAGATTGGAGGTTGGAAAACGAATATGAAGGTGGGTATAATAATAATCTAGGCAAGAGATGACAAAGGCCTACACTAAAGCAGAAAGAGAGAGGGGACATATATGTACAGAGACTAATAAAGTGGAATAGGCAGGATGTGGTACCTGTTTGGAGGTGGGGTGGAGAGGTAGGGAGTCCAGAATGACTCCCAGGTTTCTGGCATGTATATATCTGGATGGCAAGAGGTACCATCACCACCCCAGGAAATTTGAGGGGGTCTGTATACCTCTTGGCTTCAGGGACTGCTTATACGGGAGAAGGCTGCTGTTTTCCTTTGCTCTGCTTCTGAAGCCGCAATCTTGGGGTTATTGAAAAACCAAAGAGCAGAGTGACACTAGCCCCACAGCCTCAAAAGGATGGTAAGTGTGCTCATCTGCCAGTGAATACTTCTCCTCTGTACCCTGCTTTGATGAATGCAAGTGAATTGGTGGCAGTGAGGAGCCATGGTAGGTTGTTTCCCCCCCCACCCCCGAAGCACTTTGATAAAGGAAAAATAAAATCCTTTGTTGGCTGAGAGAGTGTTTCTGTTGCAGTTTCTGGCCTTGCTTTTACCATCATTCTGGTCAAACCTATGGTTTTCTGGCTGATTGGTTGAGCTGGGCCCTTTCACTGATTTCCTCTAGAATGGATGGATATATGAGTTACTGCTTCACTTGCAAGAGTCAGAATGGAAAAGGACATGTACCTCCTTTCTCTGAGACCAGCCTGGAAAGCTGCACTTGGTGTAGAAACAGCACCCAGGGTGATATCTTCCAGGCAAGCTGTGCCAAGGGAGCAGGCTTCTGGGTTGAGATTGCTCAGGGGTGACTTGGCTTCTCAGATGCCCCAAGTGTAGCCTCTGCAGGGAGGCACATGGTACCAGGAGGCTACCTGACTCCATGGCTGCTGGGAGTCAAGCTGAGTCATTTCCAACCCCCAACTGCCTGCTGCCCTTGACTGACTATAGCTCAGAGTGAACAGAGATGGAAAACAGAGCCTTCCTCACTTGAACCTGATTAGCTTCAGGGACCCTCCACCCTCCTTGTGAGGGCAGGTGGAGCCTTGTGTCTGGAAAGGGGACATGGGAGACTCAGCTTCCTGGCTTAGCCGCTTCATGCTTTCCAGCAGACCCTGGGAGAACTGGTGCAGGGAGCCCCAGAGGAGGCAGGAAGCGGAGAATCAGGCTCAGGGCAGCTACCCAGAGGTGCTGGTTGAAGGAAACAAGAGGCGTGGCTCAGCAGGCTCGCAAGTCATTGTTTCCTTAGGAGACTCTGGTGGGAATCTGGCCATCTGGGCGGAGAAAGGAAGGCAGGAAGGGGGCAGAGCTGGAGCCAGCTGTGGATCTGGCTCCGCTCTGGAGTTCAGAAATTGGCACATGACCCATCAGCCTCACTGTGGGGCAGCCGAGTGAACTCCTGGGCTCTAGGGAGTGGGGAGGTTGTCTAGGAAGAAGGCCCAGAGGGTCTGGGCTGGGGAACGGGTAGATGGGGGCTAGTAGGAGATCCCTCTAGATTTTACATTCTTAGGAGCCAGTTCAAGCGAATGTGTACTTGCATTTGTTGTTGTTATTCAGAGATGTCAAACTGAGGGTCAGATGGTTGTGTTTCTTGAGGGTGAATTTTAAGTTTCTGTGATGATGATGATGTATGTGAGTGTGTACACAAGTAAGAGGGGACTAATGGCCATAAAGAATGTTCTCTGAATGACCATTCTAGCCCTGGGAAGTATTAAGTATGACAAGAAGCCACACCCAGGCAGAAATGAGCACAGCTACGGTGGTTCCTGTCCTGGTTTTGCCTGTTTCCATCACCAGACTCTTGGCTGTCATAACCAAAGTCCACCCCATCTATCTATTTATAACAATACCTGAAGGGGTACTTTAACTAAGTTTTATCGAATTAACTGCACCCAAACTATGGAGTGAGAACCATATATATTTTACTATGTAGTTAACTTAAACATAATTATGTACAAGCTATAAATGATTTATAGTTCCCATATTAATTCCCAAGTTTATCCTTATAAAGGAATTAGTGAAGCTCTCAGTCAAGCATGGCTCAGACCAGCATTTCCTATAGTATATTCTTAGGAATATTGGTCCTTTGAGATACTTTAGGGGGGAAAAAAGTACCTATAGACAAATTCCTTTGGGAAACCCTATAACTCCATCCTATCACAATGTTTACTAGCATTTTAAAGACTCTGAGAAGCCCTGCAATAAAGACATCTTTCCAGCTTTGTTTAATCCAGTGT
This sequence comes from Balaenoptera physalus, assembly GCF_965194825.1. Taxonomy (NCBI): domain Eukaryota; kingdom Metazoa; phylum Chordata; class Mammalia; order Artiodactyla; family Balaenopteridae; genus Balaenoptera; species Balaenoptera physalus. The sequence continues at coordinate 81,415,367 of NC_138886.1, read as the reverse complement.
TTCTCAAACTTGCAGAACTATGGAACCTTTTTTCATGTTACATCTATTAACGTCTTACAGAACCATTGTGTTTCATGAAATGCTCTTTGGGAAACCCTGACTTAGAAATTAGTCTCTCTTCTGATCGGGTCTAGATTTCTATTCTTCCCAGCTCTTTTGAGCCTCTTTTATAACCCACGCCATTTTGCCCTATGCTAGTTTCTAATGGGACGTTGCTGCTTTGTGTCAGGGTCTGAACTTGTTGCCATCAGTAGGAAGTTCTTAGTGAACTTTGGCAGGTGCAGAAGCAAATATTTTTGCTTCTGACCAAACGAGGTCAGGTGCTTCGTTTTTCTCAAGACAATGCTGAGGGGGGTTTACTTCCCAGGTCCCTCTACTAAACGCTGCTTTGCTGAAATCAGCATTTTCACCATTAGCTTTTCTTTTTTCTTTTTTTGACAGCTTCATTGAGATGTAATTCATATACTGTACACTTTACCCATTTCGTATTTTACTTTTAATCCTGGTGTGGTGCTTCATGCCTCAGTTCTATTCACCCCTTATGCTAATGCCCACTGATCAGTAGGGGCTGCCTGGAGCATGTGTTAAGGTAGATCCTGAGGCTGAGTCCTGGTTCAATGAGAAACAGTGACATGGTTGAGTTTCCATGTCTGCCACAGTCTTCAGTGGGGGAAACATCAGTTCTAGGCTTCTGCTTGCCATCCTGGCAGCCCTGAATCATCATAGTTATCCTAGGCAAAGAACACAGGGAAAGAAGTCTCTTGGAGATGTTAGCCAGCTTAGCAATCTGTTTCACTGAGGGTTGGAGTCTTAGGATATGGTTCTTTAAGAAATGAATGGAGAAAACTGAACTTTCCTCCCCTGATTTTCAGCGTGGGTTTTTGAAGTATTGACTTGATATAAAGTAAATAATCCTTTGGAAACAGGCCATGTAAGAGGGAAGAACCTTGACCCTGCTGAGCAGATAAGAGGGGAAAAGAGGCAGATTCAGAAAGAGATCTCATAAATATCTCATAAGGTGTTGGCCATGCTTAAGATGAAACTATAAGCCCTTGGCTGAAGGAGCAAGAAGAAGGAGTAGGCTACAAGAGGAGATCCTTAAGCCAGCAGTTCCTGGCGAGGAGAAGGCCCTACCGTCGGCTATACAGCCTTAGCACTCTCTTTCCCAGGCTAAACGCTTTGCTTTTTCCTTCCACCATTTTCCTGGAGTCTGGTTTCCAAATCCCTAGTCATCCTGGCTGCTCTAGTGGGTACTTTTGAGTTTCTCACCCCTGGAAGTAGACACAGCCCTCTCCATGTGATCTGACCAGTACAGATTACAGTGGGGCTGCCACTATCCAAAATATTGATATTGTACTTCCATTATCGTCAGTCGAGGTTTCATGATCATATTTAGTAGCTGTACATATTGTTATATTGAACTCAGGACACATTGCCTTAGCAATGTAGAATCAAAGCAAGAACCTGGAGTGACATCTTGGGTTAGGCTGGCTGCTAATACAGGTAAGAGTCCACTGGGGCTAGTGAGGTGGCGGTTTCATATTTAGTAGAAACTTTACCACATGTGTGTAATGTGACTCTTATTCTCAGAGATGTAGCTGGCTGAATTCAGCAATGTGGAATTTAAATAGGAATCAGGCTAAGGCTGTGTGAGTGGGTAGACTAGGGCAGACCTTCAAAGAGAGCTAGTGCTTATGTGGACAGGTGCTTACTGGAAGTCTTCTATGTGACACAGCCACCAGACAAGCTAATGTGCTATTAGGCTACGTTAATAGAAATTTGAAGTTCAGGTCCTAGGAGGTGATAGTCCTACTCTGCACTGGTCAGTGCCATCTAAAGTCCTGCATTTTGTGCTGATGTCATTATTCAAAAGATGGAGGGACTAGAATGATGAAAGAGTCAAAACCATGTCCTGTGAGAATAGTTGGAAGAACTGAGGCTGTTCAACCTGCAAAAACAAAACAAAACAAAATAAAAACAACAACAGTCTTAGAAAAAGCATTTTAAGGTTTTCAAATGCCTAAAGGGCTGGAGTTAAGACAGGAAAGATGGTTAGACTTCATATTATCTGTGGCTTCACAGGGAGGAACCAGGGCAGTTAGGTGGGAGTGTGGACATGCTTCTATCTTTGGACTCTATTGCCTCTCGTTTCCTGTGGTAGCAGTTCCTAAACTGGGCCAAAGGCCAGGCACCTAGAAGACACATTGCTCTTTGCAAAATGCCACAGTCTTTGTAAAGCAGGAGCTAGGAACAACATTCTAGCAATAAACATGGCTGTTAAGTATGTGCAATGTAAACATGCCCCAAAAAATTCATTGTGGAACTTAGTATGAGCAGCACTTTCCTTGTTTTCTGTTAGTATGTGTTTGCTAATCTTTCTTATTTTTCAAGGCCAATCACAAAAATGCCCCATTCTTCATGCATCCTTTCTTTTCCTTCAATAAGGTGTGAACTCTCCATTCTACCTGTCCTGTGGCCTTAATACATTGTCTCTGTGTGAAGTTTATGGATGCAGTTGTCTTATCCTTATCTTAAATTTCTTTCTAAGGTAGATGCAAAGATGTTTCCAAAGCACCTGAACTCCACCTTGTGCAATAGATTGGGAAAATAATTTTTGCCTATTTTACAAATATGCAAGCAGAATTCCACAAAGATAAATAGGCTTGGCCATTGCCCAGATGGAGGTTGGCATGGCCTAGACTAGAACCCAGGTATCCTGATTCCCAGGCCCATGATATTTCCCTCACAATCTGGGGCTTAATTTCAGTTCTTCTGCATCAACTTAAATTTCTCCACAGGCTTTTGAGGCATCTACACTAGGTTTTTGCCCTTCCAGGTGGCCATACGTTCTACCATTCATGCCAAATTTCTTCCTGGTAGGTCCAGCCAGGCCCTTCACCTCTTCTCACCTATTGGCATCTTGAGGCCTCCTCTTAAATATTCTCTCCCCTCTTCTTCTCTGCCTATTCCGCTCCTACCCATTCTTCAAAGGTCCATATAAACTCCCCTTCTCCAGGAAGCCTTCTCTGACTATTCTAGTGAGTTCTCAACCAAGCCCAAAAGCCTCTGTAACCTGTGGCATATAACTTGATACATATGATATCCTGATTTGGAGTGTACACTTTGATGTGTTGTGTTGTTAAGTCTCATCACCCCAACTCCTCTTTTAATTCCTTGGCAGATAGCTTCTGCTCCCAAAGCTCACAATCTGACAAAGAAGAAACTTGCTCTCATGAAACAGAACTACAGAAGACTACAGCTGCATCCTTTAAAAATGAGTACAAGAGTGGGGAGGAGGTGATTCTAAGGAGGGGAGCAGGACAGACCCAGAGGGGGATGACTAGATGGGAGTTCGTTAGCAGAGTAGAAGGTACACGTGGGGAATTGTGGGAGAGTCAGGGGGATACATGGATTGGGGCACTCATTTATTACTCAAAAAATATCTTTTGAGCATCTGATATATGCAAGACACTATACCGGACACAAGGAATAATATGATACATAAAGCAAACATGGTCCCTGCCCTTATGAACTGGCAATCCAGTGGGAAAGAAAGATACTAAACAAATAAAGCGCACAAACAAAATTACAATGACAAACTATGACAAGTGACAGAAAAGACATGAGAGAGAATAATACAGCCTCCCATATTAGATTGGGGATGTCAGGCAAGGCTCCTATGAGAAAGTGATGTTTGAGCTCAGACCACAGGGTGAGAAAGGGCTTGAGTGCTCTGACAAGGAGGGACTTGCTCCTTGCTCCCAGAAGTGGGGTGGGGGCTCCCAGCTGAGTTTGCAGCCTGAGTCCCTTACAGACTGGCCTTTCTGCATCCTCTCCCTTTGCACCATGAGGTCAGCTTTCAGGAGAGAAAGACGCAGGAGAACATGGGAGAGCCAATCCAGCCGCTCTCCTGTTGGTAGCACAGCTGATGATTGTGCTGCCTACTTTGTTGTGAGGCTGGAAAAGCTGTTAATAGAGTTGTGATGTGTAATATTTAGTGAGCAAAAAACTTAGCTCTGCTGATGAAGAACTCCTACCTGGATCTTCCACCACTGGATGACTTGCACACATCCTCCTGGAGATGAAAATATATATATATCTGGAGCTCTTAGAGGGAGGCAAGAGTGCCACCCTGGATGTCCTGTTCTTTGTGTGGCAGGCATGGGGTTCACGTTCTCCTTACCACAAAAACCAAATGCTACAAGCTGTTCTGTCCAGGAGCAGGCCTGCTTCTGGTGGGAAAGCCAGCAGTCACATTGGCATGTAAATTGCAGCAGCTGGTGAGAGGGGCCTCCATTGGGCCTCCTGCAAATCCCAGAGGGGTTCCCTGAGGGTTTCAGCTTCCAGAAAGTCCTCTTTGCTCTCAGCGAGCCTGCTGCTTCCAGCCCTGGCTCAGAGGAGATCATAAGCTTAGAGAAAGGCCAAGTGGGGATAATGACGTAGGGAGGAGGTGGTGGCTAGTAAGTAGTTTGGGGAAGAGGAGGGAAAATTACATGGAGTTGAGGAGGGAGACCAAATTGGGGGATGGTAGAAAACACTGGCACCAAAGGGAACCAGTCAGCCCCCAGGGTTTGCTCATCTATCAGCCTCCTTATCAGCTTCCTGATGGAACTTCATGTTTCAGATCCTTCGTTCGCCAGGGGCTGAGCTACAGCAGCCAGGTAGTCTTAGGGAACTCCCATGAGGGGAATTGGTCTGAGTATCCTTGAGGGGTGTGCAGAGACCAGGGAGAGCTAGTGAAGGACATGGGCCCCAGGGCAGGAGCTATGCACAGCCTTGGTAGGAAGTCGGCTGGATACATTCTAGCTCTAGCCCTTTTGTTATGACCTTTGGCCAGGCTCCTAATCTTTCAGACTCTTTATTTTATTTATTTATTTTATAAATAAAGAAGATCATGTACATGACAATGAACTGCAAATTACTGTATCATTGCTGATCTAAAAGTTGATGGTGATTAAGGGGTTGGTGATTTCCATTTTTTGCATGTGCTTCCCAAGGGAGCTCTTACAGGAGAGGGTGAGAAGATGGTTTATTCTACTTATCACCAAATGAGAAGAGTCCTTGGCCTCCTTGACAGGGCCCTGATCAGGCCGGGCTAGAGATGGAAGTGCTCTGTGCTCCCATTGATTCCCAGAGGGGGTTCAATTGAGTGGGCCTGGGCTGGAGGAGGCCCTGCCCGTCCCAGCCATGGCTATTGCAGAGTCCTGTTGGTGGAGTGGACCTTCCTGGAGAACCCCACTACTGAGGCTAGCGGAGGATGTCCTGCTGCTGTTTCCGCTCTCACAGGCCAACTCTCAGGGCTCAGGAAACATTTGAAAAAGTCCACGTTGCAACTACTCTTCCCACAGGTCTGTGGGCTGGAGAAGGAGGCAGTTTCCTGTCTGCAGACCTTCTTCAAAATTTTAAAACATTTTGTCATGGAAAATTTCAAACACATATAAAGTAGAGAAAAAGGTAAAATCAACCACTCAACTTAAATAACTATCAACCTAGGGCTAATCTTGTTTCACCTGTACCCACCCACTGGATTACTTTGAATAATTATTTCATCTATAGTCCTCTGTCTCCTGTATTTCTGCAAAGTGGTAATTAAATCTCAAGGTCTGATCAGATTTTGATTCAACATTTTTTGTGAAGGATCCTTCCAAGGTGGTGCTTTGTATTTCCTCTTGCATCATGTCAGGAGGCACAGGACACATGGTTGTCCTACTTTTTGTGTTGTTCAGATTGATTAGTTGTGTAGTTAGCCTGATCCCTCCGTCAGCCTTTCACATAATGCTTTTAGCAGCCATTGATGGCTATCGCCTCAGTCCATTCTTTCTTTTTTTCTAAATTTATTTTTATTCAAGTATAGTTAATTTATAATGTTTTAATTTCTGCTGTACAGCAAAGTGATTCAGTTATATATATATATATGCTTTTTCAAATTCTTTTCCATTATGGTTTACTACACGATATTGAATATAGTTCCCTGTGCTCTACAGTAGGACCTTGTTGTTTATCCATTCTATATAAAATAGTTTGCATCTGCTAATCCCAAACTCCTAATCCATCCCTCCCCCACCCCTCCTCCCCTTTGGCAACCACAAGTCTGTTCTCTGTCTGTGACTCAGCCCATTATTTCCTCAGGAGTTTCCTTCACATTTGGACAACAGAGAACCCCTGTCAATTCTCTGCCTTTGTCCCCAGAGATATTACAGATATCCCTAGCCCTCTCTTTTTTAGGTCTACTTTTTCTACCACTGCCCTTACCCTATTCCATCATTTCCTTCCTTATCAACCCAAGATGGCCCTAGGTTGTCTTTAGACCACATGTACCCAACCCGCTTCACAGTGGACCTGGGTTCTGAGGGGAGGGTCCTTACTTGGAGTGTGTTCTCACTGAGGCAGCACTGTCTTTCCTTATGGAGCGCCTAGGTCTGAGCTCTGTGAATCCTGTGAGGGCCACACTTGGCCATGCTGGAGAGTAGAGGCAGTTCCAGTCTCTTCCTCCCCTGGGAGATTGTTCAGCAGGAGCTGGGTTGATTTTACCTTCCCAGGGATTTCTGAGCAGCCTTCTTCTATGCTGAGGAGGGTCTTTCTCACTTGTTTCCTGAGCTTCCTGCCCCAGCCTGGGCCCTGGCAGGGACCCAAGCCTGGTTTCCTGTTTAGCCCGACTGTGGGCCGGGAGAGGCAGGAGGAGGGGTTGGATGGGCAGCTCCAGCACTCTTAGGCCTTTTCTCTTTCCAACCAAGTTCAAAAACTTCTGAGGGCTAGAACACGACCACCACCTTCTGGGACTTTTAGCATTCCCGTGCTGCCCAGTATCTTCACTCCCAGTGTCTCTCCTCACACAGGAGAGACTGGAAAGACTTTGCACTTCTAAGTGTGTATATGCCCCAAGCAAACAGTGCAAGCACCACGGGTACTGTGAGCCAGCTAACCAGAAAGGCACACAGAGCTTGAGAGCTGTTTCCTGCCAACCTGAACCCACCCCTGGGCCCTGCCCCTGCCCCCAGGAGTGCTGCACCACCACCACCCAGCCTAATAGCTATTAGTCCCTTAGTCATTATGACCAATGCAAAGGAGCATCTGATAGCGCAGGGAAGCTGAGAATTGGAGGCTGGCTACGCAGCAGCCAGAAAACATTAGCTTTGTAGTGACAGCCCATTTACCCAGTATAGAATTTCTGATGAGTCTCACAGCCCTGGTTGCCCCATTCACATTCTTCCTATGTCTAGTTCTTCCTTGGTCAGTGAGGATCTAGAGGGACTCATTCTGTCTTGGGAAGAGACCTGCTGCAGAGTACTTCTTTGCTGCTTTCTCCCAGATGGCTGCAGCAGGAATTGTGTAAAGCCCTATCCTTTTCATCCCCATGAAAGGAAATATCAGAGGAAAGCATTGCCAAGTAGCAAGGATGCCCAATACAGCACATTACATCTTAACAGCTTGTTCTTACTATGAAGACTCAAATCTTTAACATGGCCTACAAGGCCTTGTGTGGTCTGGCTCCTGCCTTCCTCTCCAGCTGATCTCATACCCCATGACCGCAGCCAACCTCACTGGCTTTTCCTCCACTTCTCTGATGTCCTAGACTCCCTTCTGATTTAGAACCTTTGCTCATGTTGTTCCTTCTGCCTGAAATGCCTTTCCTGCACCTTCTACCTTTTTTTTGGTTACTCTTACACATCCTTCAGATCTTAGCTCAGCTATAATTTCATCACAGAGGGCTTCTCTTGAACTCTAGACTTGGTCAGTGGCCTTCTCCTTATTTTACTTTTTACATTTATAATTTTACTTATGTTTGTATGATTATTCTGTTCACATGAGTCCTTATGAAGACCAAGTTTCATGAAGGCAGAGATCATATCTATTTTTATTTTTCATTATGTCTCCTGTGCCTCACAAGTTTCCTTAACATATAGTAAACATTCACTAGATATCTGTTGAATGAAAGGCTGAATGAACAAATGAATGAATAAATAAATGGAGTCAATCTTGTCTCTTTTATTTGGTAACGCCATGTCATATCTGGCTATCATATTCAATCATATACACCCTACAGATTTGTGTCCTGCTTTTTATGAGTACTGTGTCTCTGCCACCAGACAGACATTTAATTTCATCCTTTCAACAGTATGAAGAAGGTATACCCTTAATCTTCAGAGAAGGCAAGTGAGACCCAAGGTCACACAGTTAATTCGTGGCAAAGCCCTGTTTCAAGCCCAGGTGTGTGGAGTCAAAGCCCATGCTCTTAACCATAACACTACACTGCCCCCTTTTGGCAGTTTGGAGAGTTGTCACTGAGTACCTTCTGTCACTGGGACCTGGTTAATTTCAACCCTAAACCCATACTTTTGGAACTTAAAGCCCCAAGAAGCCATAATCCAGTTCCAACCCTCCTGCTTTTGGGCCATACTGTGGAAGGACATAGGGATGGGAATCTAAGCTGGACTCCCCAGTGTCCCGGGGTACATGTGTCTTAAGGTCTGTCTCCTCTCTGTTTTCCATGTACTCTTTGTAGCCTCCAGGGCTTAATGCAGTGTCCTGTTTTGGAGAGCTGAAGGGCCAGCTGTTGAAATGGCCTGATTGGCAGTGTCCTGGGAAGTAAAGCATGGCCTGATTAAGATCCTAGGAAAGGTCATTGAGAGGCGGAGAGCTTGTCTCTTTGTGATTTAGTCACTAAAGATAGAGCTCTGGAAATTGGCTTCAAAGCTTTCCTGGGAAATTCAGACTCAGTAAGGGGGCAATACCTCTTGCTGCTGATTAGAAAATCTCAAGTTAGTTAGTATCCCAAGCTCCCTTTGGTGGCCAAGGAAATCGGGACTGATGAATACTTTAGACTAGATGGAAACCAAGTAAATGAGGAGAGAACAACATAAAACAAAAAAGAGCTACCATTTGCTATAGGTGTCAGGCATTCTGCAAAGTGTTTTATATAGGGCTGGCCAAAAAGTTCATTTGGGTTTTTCCATAACATCTGACTTATGAAAAACCCAAATGAACCAACCCAATACATACATTATTTCATTTAATTCTAACACTGGCCTGGCAAGTAAAGGGATATTAAGAAAGGTAACTTGCCAAAGTCATACATCCAGCTGGCCTTAGAACCATATAATTCAGGTCTTCTGACTTCAAAACCTGAGTATCCCCCATACCCCTTTGGTGAGAATATACATTATCACAGCCTCTCTGGAAAGAAAACTGGCAACATAATGTGTGCATGCCCACTGACCCCCTCAGCAGTTCTACTTCTAGGAATGTATTAAACTGAAGAAATAGACAAGTGTATAAGGATTCCCCCCCTCCAAGATATTATAATAGTTATAAATAAATATATATAATATTATAACATTATAGTAGTTATAATAGCTGCAACATTATAATAGTGAGGGGGAAAAAGAAAAGAAAGCAAACAACATAAATCTCCATCAGTGGGGACTAATTAAATAAATCATGGTACATCCACCCCACAGCATACAGGCAGGCCAGCCTTGTAAAAGAGGAGGTAAGATCTAATATGGATTGGCATGAAAAGTTGTTCAAGATATATATTTTTATTTTGGTAAAATGCATATAACATAAAAGCTAACATTTTCACATACATTTGGACTATGGATGATCTGATTCATCTATGTTTAAATTTATAAATACAATTATACATTTTAAAAGTCTAAAAATATACAATAAACTGGTAACAGTTCTGACTTACAGGAGAACTTTCACATTCTTCTCTGTATTTGAATTTGTTATAACAAACCAATGTTATTTTTTCTCTAATCATTTTTCCCCCATCTTAGGAAACAAATGGTGAAAAATCATTTTCTTTCTACTGTATCATGCCTACCCAGGAGATTAGCTCTTGCCTCATAATTCCCACATTCTCCAATCAGGTATGCATACCAACAAATTGGTGAGATGAATTGGCTATGGAAATGCTGCCAGATACCTATATGCCATTTGTCTGGCCAATCTTGTCCCTGCTGGGCACCTCCAGCTTTCACTGGCCACAGTTGACTCATTTCTTTTCACTTCCTTCTCAAGTTCTGCAGAACCCTGAGGATTTTGGGAGGCTGGGCATTTCTTTGGGACGAGAAAGCCATCCACATTGATCAGATACATTCCTGTCCCTTTTCTCCTGTTTAGATATGTGCAGTCTCACCTTCACCATAAAAGAGAAGCACGGGGACAAAATTACTCTCACATCCCCCAAGATAAAGACATGATCACTGATGTGTCAGCCTTCTGAGGGGTTCTCTTTGGCTTCTGGCCTTCCTGCCATTAGTGTTGCCTCTCATTGTGTTGTGGTTTTCAGTATGGCCTTTTTATGTGGTAAAGTAGGAAAGGGGTCAGGAAACTTGGGATGAAGCCCTTGCTAGGGGACTTAAGGGAAGCTGCTCAGCGTTACAGGGTATCAGCTTTTTTCTCTATCAAATTGGGATAAATAATAGACACTGGATTTTTAGGGCCGTGAAAATATTATGTGTGATACCACAGTGATGGGTGCATGTCATTTTACATTTGTTCAAACCCATAGAATGTACAACACCAAGAGTGAAACATAGTGTAAACTATGGATTTTGGGTGATTATGATATGTCAATATAGGCTCATCAATTGTAACAAATGTACAGACATACCTCAGAGGTATTGTGGGTTTGGTTCCAGACCACTGCAATAAAGCAAATGTTGCAATAAAGTGAGTTACACAGTTTTTTTTGATTTCCAGTGCATATAAAAGTTATGTTTACACTACACTGTAGTCCATTAAGTGTGCAATAGCATTATGTCTAAAAAAAAACCAATGTGCATACTTTAATTAAAAATACTTTAGGGGGCTTCCCTGGTGGCGCAGTGGTTGAGAATCTGCCTGCCAATGCAGGGGACACGGGTTCGAGCCCTGGTCTGGGAAGATCCCACATGCCGCGGAGCAACTGGGCCCGTGAGCCACAACTACTGAGCCTGCACGTCTGGAAGCTGTGCTCCGCAACAAGAGAGGCCGCAACAGCGAGAGGCCCGCGCACTGCGATGAAGAGTGGCCCCCGCTCGCTGCAACTAGAGAAAGCCCTCGCACAGCAACGAAGACCCAACGCAGCCAAAAATAAATAAATAAAATTAAAAAAAAAAACAACAATACTTTATTGCTAAAAACCGCTAACCACCATCTGAGCCTTCAGCGAGTCGTAAGATTTTTGCTGGTGGAGGACTTGCTTTGATGTTGGTGGCTACTGACTGATCCGGGTGGTGGCTACTGAAGGTTGGGGTGGCTGTGGAAGTTTCTTAAAATAAGACAACAAAGAATTTGCTGCATTGATGGACTGTTCCTTTCATGAAAAATTTCTCCAAAGCATGCAATGCTGTTTGATAATATTTTACCCACAGTAGAACTTCTTTCAAGACTGGAGTTAATCTTCTCAAGTCCTGCCACTGCCTTATCAACTAAGTTTATGTAACATTCTAAGTTCTTTATTATCGTGTCAACAATCTTAACAGCATCTTCACCAGGAGTAGATTTCATCTCAAGAAACCACTTTCTTTGCTCATCCATAAGAAGCACCTCCTCATCCATTAAAGCTTTATCATGAGATTGCAGCAATTCAGTCATATCTTCAAGTCCCACTTCTAATTCTAGTTCTCTTGTTATTTCCTCCACATCTGCAGTTACTTTCTCCACTGAAGTCTTGAACCCCTCAAAGTCATTCATGAGGGTTGGAATCAGCTTCTTCCAAACTCCTGTTAATATTGATATTTTTACCTCTTCCCATGAATCACAAATGTTCTTACTGGCATCTAGAATCGTGAATCCTTTCTAGAAGATTTTCAACTGACTTTGTCCAGATTCATCAGAGGAATCACTCTCTATGGCAACTATAGCCTTACAAAATGTATTTCTTAAATAATAAGACTTGAAAGTCAAAATTACTCCTTGATCCATGGACTGCAGAATGGATGTTGTGTTAGCAGGCATGAAAACAACATTAATTTCATTGTAATACATCTCCATCAGAGAGCTCTTGGGTGACCAGGTACAATGTCAATGAGCAGTACTTTTCTTCTTTTTTTTTTTTTTGCCACACAGTGCGGCTTGTGGGATTTTAGTTCCCTGACCAGGGATTGAACCTGGGCTGTTGGCAGTGAGAGCACGGAGCCCTAACCACTGGACCACCAGGGAATTCCTGAGCAGTAATATTCTGAAAGGAACCTTTTTTCCTAAGTAGTAGGTCTCAACAGTGGGCTGAAAATATTCAGTAAACCATGTTGTAAACAGATGTGCTGTCATCCAGGTTTTGTTGTTCCATTTATAGAGCACAGGCAGAGTAGATTTAGCATAATTCTTAAGGGCCCTTGCATTTTCGGAATGGTAAATGAGCACTGGCTTCATCTGAAAGTCACCAGCTGCATTAACCCCTAACAGGAGAGTCAGCCTGTCCTATGAAGTTTTGAAGCCAAGCATTGACTTCTCCTCTTTAGCTATGAAAGTCCTAGATGTCATCTTCTTCCAATATGACTGTTACATCTACATTGAAAATCTGTTGTTTAGTGTAGCCACCTTCATTAATTATCTTAGCTAGATCTTCTGGATGATTTACTGCAGCTTCTACATCAGCACTTGCTGCTTCACCTTGCACTTTTATGTTCTGGAGACAGCTTCTTCCCTTAAACCTCGTGAACCAGCCTCTGCTAGCTTCAAACATTTCTTCTGCAGCTTCTTCACCTCTCTCAGCCTTCACGGAATTGAAAAGAGTCAGGGCCTTGCTCTGGACTAGGCTTTGGCTTAAGGGAATGTTGTGGTTGGTGTAATTTTCTATCCACACCACTAAAGCTTTCTTCATATCATCAATAAGGCTGTTTCACTTTCCTATCATTCTTGTGTTCACTGGAGTAGCACTTTTAATTTCCTTCAAGAACTTTTTCTTTGCATTCACAACTGGCCTAACTGTTTGGGGCAAGAGGCCTAGTTTTCAGCCTATCTTGGCTTTTGACAACCTTCCTCACTAAGCTTAATCTTTTCCAGTTTTTCAGTTAAAGTGAGAGACATCCGATTCTTCCTTCCACTTGAACACTTAGAGGTCATTGTAGGGTTATTAATTGGCCTAATTTCAATATTATGGTAACTCAGGGAATAGGGAGGCCTGAGGAAAGGGAAAGAGATGGGAATGGTCAGTTGGTGGAGCAGTCAGAGTACATACTACATTTATTAAGTTCATGATCTTTTATGGGTATAGTTTGTGGTGCCCCAAAACAATTACATTAATAACATTAAAGATCACTAATCACAGATCACCATAATAAATATAATAATAATGAAAATGTTTGAAGTACTGTGAGAATTACCAAAACGTGATACAGAGACATGAAGTGAACAAATGCTGTTGGAAAAATGGTGCCAATAGACCGGCTTGATGCAAGGTTGCCACAAACCTTCAATTTGTAAAAAATGCAATATCTGCGAAGCACAATAAAAGTGGTAAGCCTGTATCATGCTAGTGGGGATGTTGATAAAGGGGGAGACTGCATATGTGGGAGCAGGGGGTGTATGGGCAATCTCTGTACCTTCCCCTCAATTTTGCTGTGAACCTAAAACTGCTCTTAAAAAATATTAATAATAATAACAATATAGAGATGCTGTTTTCTATCTCTTAGGATTGTCAGAGACTAAATGAGATAATATTAAGGGAAAAGCTTTGAAAGCATAAGTACAATACAAACATAAAGATATGTATTTTTCTGAATTTAACCTTTTCTGATTTGCATTATAAACCCTTAAGGCAAGAAGCATGTCTCTAAATCTGTTTGCTATGATGTAGCAACTTAATAGGGAGATAGGAGAGATACTGAACAATCTGGAAAGGTCACTTCATTCTTAAACAACCTGAGGAAGGGGGAGGGCAGAGGAGAGTAGAGACTCATTTTCTGTCTTAACTGCTTCTGTATTGTTTTAATTTTCCCCATGTTCAATACATTGAACATGTATTACTTTTGTAAGTTATAGACACCAGTATAGTTTTTTTAATGGCTTAAAATGATACACTAGGTAGGGCTAGACACAGAAATTGGAAGGCATCTGCATATAGGGCTGACAGCTGGAGCAAAGAGAACAAAGGATTTAGAAAGATGAGCAATTGGAGAAGCAGTTGGATGAGCAATTGGAGAAGCAGCCAGATTGGCAAAACGTTGTTACAACTATTGAATGTCAGGTCAAGGAGTTTTTAAGTGATGGGAGCCATTGAAGGGTCTTGAACCAGGGAATACTGTAATCAGAGCAGTGTTTAATTCCCAGAAGAGTAATTTAAGAGCAATGCACAGGGTAAGTTGGAGGAAGAAGAGCCACGTTAGGGTAATGAGTGGGTCACCACTGCAGTGGGCCTGGAATAAGATAATAAGGACCTGAAGCAGGATGCTGGCTGAGAGAAGGCTTAAAAAAAAAAAAAAAGATAAATGTTAGATAGTTTGAAGAAAGTGCTATCATAGGTTCATGATTAGCTTGCCAGAAAGATAAAGGGAAAAGAAGTGGGTCAAAATGACCCCGTAGGCAGGTCAAAAAGAGACAGGAGCCAACTTGAAAGAGCTCCCACTGGCCAAAGCTGGAACAATTTGAGTAACAAAATAAATAACAATTACATTGGATTATAACCACCCACAGGGACATAAATGTACATTAATCCATACTGATAAAAATAAATGATTGAATAAATAAATAAATAAACTGGGGAGAAGGGGCAAATTTTCCCTGCAGAAGAATTCCAATTTTTATGTATAGAAAAGCTTATTAAAATTTAAAGTTTACATTTATTTATAGAAAGAATGAGGGAAATTTTAAAATTGCCACTAGAACATCATAGTAATAATTGTTGCTGGCAGGATCCACTGATTGCTAAAAACTAGGGGATGAAACTTTAAGGAAAAACAAGATATTTGCATAGCCTATCAGAATCTCTCCCAAAATATGTATTATTTACTGTGGTAGTTTTAACATATGTCCACAAATTCTTTGATCCTCCCCCCTGTAGGAAGTGGAACTTAATTCCCCTCCCCTTGAGTGTGGCCTGGACTTAGTGACTAGCTTACAACTAATAGAATATGGTCAGAATAAAAGAAAAATTGTAACTTTATAGTGGAGAAATCTGGCAAACACCACCCTAAGTGATTAGTTAACATCACTAGCAATAAGTCATGTTCCCTCTGATATGTTGTGATGAGGACACATCACCTATGTGGTATTCTTCCCAGAAACCCATAACCTCAGTCTAATCATGAGAAAACAGCAGACAAATCCAAATTGAGGGAACATTCTAGAAAATACCTGACCAGTATGCCTCAAAAGTCAAGGTCCTGAAAGTCAAGAAATGACTGAGAAACTCAGGCGACCATGGAGACATGTCGATGAAATGCAATATGGATCCTGGTGCAGAAAAAGGGATATCAATGGAAAAACTGGAGAAATTGCATAGAGTCTGTAGTTTAGTGAATGGTATTGATTTGGTCAATGTACCATGGTTCTGTAAGATGCTAACATTAGGAGAAGCTGGGTCAAGGGCATACAAGGACTCTCTGCACTGTCTTCATAACTCTTCTATAAATATAAGATTATTTCAAAATAAAAAAATTTTTAAATGACCCCTTATTTTTTGAGTTTAGTTTACTGGGAAAGTGGTTGTGTCATTAACAAAATAAGGGTAGTTAAAAGGAAGAACTAGGCTGCGGGGAGGAGTATGGCATCAGAAGTAGTAGGCAGTTGGAAGTGTGGGCCTGGAGCTTAGGAGAGCAGTCAGAGATAGAGATATAGATTTGAGAGTAGAACCCAGAGAGATATTACTTGAAATAATAAGTTTATGTTACTATTATATTTCCACATGCCAGGAGAGACCACGTAGAAAGAGAGCCAGTGGCCTTACTGAGAAGAACATCTATGTCCAGAGCATGAGAGGAGGAACCATTGGAAGGGTGGTCAAAACAGGGATAGAATGTTTTCATAAAAGCCAAGAGAAAACAGAATTTCTAGAAAGATCTGGTCAGCACTGCCCAATGATGCTGAAAGGTGGTGGAAGATCACCTGAGAAAAGACCATTGGGCTTTAACTAGGAAGTCAGTGTCAGAAGAGCAGGCATGGAGAGGTGGGGCGGTGGGGTGGGATGAATATAGGAACCAAAGGGCTGGGACCCCGACAGAGAGGGAGCCGGCTCAGCCAGGCAGATGGACTTGAGTGGGTGACAAGAGGAAGAAGCCCCTGGAGGAGAGTGGGATACTCCAGGGCAGAGAGGCAGAAAGTGCTGGCCAGAGCAAGTGGGCCAGAGGGCTGGGGCCCAAAGCTCAAGGAGAGGAGAGGACCTTGACCAGAAGGAAGCCCCTGCCATCTCCTGGCTGCAGAACTCAGGCTAAAAGCTAGAAGCCCTGGATCAAGGACTGCTTTTTACCTTTCTGAGCTAGACGGCCATTCTCTTTCCCAAGACCCATTTTATCCCCCGGGGGCCTAGAAAGTTAGGCCAGACAAGAAACGAAGTAAACTGAACTTATTCATCTTCTCCTCAGCTTTTATCTGAGATGGAGAATAATCTGTGTTTTTAAATTAGGCATTAAATAGTATTACAGAATGATTTATCTGAGGGTGTATGACTGCTTACCATGTGTTAGGGCCTGTGGTAAGCACTTTATATACATTATCCCATTTAATCCTCCCAACAGCCCTGTGAGATGGGTACTATTATTTTCCCCATGTTAAAGATGAAAATCAGGCCCAGAGATGTTAGAAATTTGATCAAGACCATACAGATAAGTAAATGGCAGAGGCAGAACTTACCCATGATTTTAACCACTGCACTATACTGCTCTTATCAAGACTCACATGTGTGTGCACTTGTACACACACACACACACACACACACACACACACACACACACACACAAGAATCCAGGCTGTATGCCAGGAGGTTAACACAGGATATATAGCTCTGGATGGTAGGATTGAGGGTGATGATTTTTTTCTTCTTCTTTTCTGCTTATCTGGACTTTTTACAATGACCATGAATTCCTCTTGAATTCAGAAAAAGAAAGAAATACTTTATTTTATTTATTTAAGTTTTGGTGCTCTTTGCCAAATTTCTGTAATGTCCATGATGGGAACAAAGCAGGTGCATTGTACACAAGTGCAGACGAAGAAGACTCTACCTTTTCTGCAGCATACAGGCTCTGCAGTGACAGTACAGAGAATCTGGCATTTGTGTATGTGTGTGCACGTGTGAACTGAGTGTGTGCAGCAGCCGCTGAGGTGAAGGGAGGAGCTGCTGAGCTGTCTGAAGACGTGTCACATGGAGAAGTCTCTCCCTTCCCTATGGTCACCTTGTTCCTGAGCCAGGCTCGTTTAGTCCTGAGCTTCCACAGGGATTGGGAGATAGTTTTTCACACACACCAATATCCTCAAACTCACCTCTTGTTGAAAAGCTGGCCAGGGAGTCAGGCGCTGGCGTGAAGCCCAGGCTGCAGCCATAGAGGGTGAGTAGAGTCATTCTGGAACTACTTCAGGCCGTGTGGGCCATGGGTCCAAGCAGGCAGCTGGTATCAGGGATGAGCAGAGAGGAGCCAGCGATATTTAGGTTCTGCATTAATTGGCAGGCAGGGCTCTTGTCCAAAGCCACCAAGGTCTTCAGGTGGAGGCAGTTCAGGACCCTGGATAGCTCCTAAAGGAGCCCAGTCCCGGGCTTCCCTGGTGGCTCAGTGGTTAAGAATCCGCCTGCCAATGCAGGGGACACGGGTTCAAGCCCTGGTCCGGGAAGATCCCACATGCCGTGGAGCAACTAAGCCCGTGCACCGCACCACAACTACTGAGCCTGCGCTCTAGAGCCCACGAGCCACAACTACTGAGCCTGTGCACCACAACTACTGAAGCCTGTGCACTTAGACCCCATGCTCCGCAACAAGGGAAGCCACCGCAGTTAGAAGCCCGCGCACCACAATGAAGAGTAGCCCCTGCTTGCCGCAAAAATAAATAAATAAATAAATAAATAAATAAATAAATATATATATATATATATATATAAAGGAGCCCAGTCCCTGCCAGGTCTGCAAAGGCTAGGTGCCTGAGTCCTTAAGGCCCTTGCCTATCTGATTTTGAATAGCTTTCCTGCACACGTCTCTAGCTGTGAAAGGGGCCTGGCCTCTTCTCTTTCCAAGATTAGTCCTATGGATCCGGGGACTCCCCCTTATCCCCTCCAACCCCTGCCCCGCCCCCACGCCCATACACATCTAGCCTGACTGAGCTCTCTGTTGAGGTCACCATCACTGTGAAAGTGAAATAAGCCTTCAAGACCACCATGTCATCTCCTGAGCTGTCCCTGGTCAGGATCTGCCATCCTGTTACCTCAGGGCTGTAGGACTCTGAGTGAGTGGGGATAGGGGGTGGTAAGAGTCTAGAGGAACAAGACGTGTTAAAAGAGCCTTTGTCTAATACCCCTGTACTCCCCCCTCTTCAATCTGAGAGTGGGGGTTATGAGGCAGGGGAAACTGAGGGGAAGCATTGAGCAGGTTTCAAGGCCTGAAGCCGGAACCTTTCACAGGCTGTCACTATACCTTCAGCCTGGCAGTGGGAGTACACTGAATTTAAAAACATCTTTTTTTAGGGGAAGGGCACTGACATAAAGTGGGGGGGGGGGCAGGTGTAGCAAGTAGAAGCAGAAATGAAACAGCCTGTCGCCCCAGCCCTAGACATGCACATGGCCTCTAGGTAGAGGAGAGTTAAATTCGCACTATAGAGGGGTTCCCTTCCTTATTCCCCAAATCATTTAGAGGAGGGGTGTGTGTGAGGAGTCTAGAGGGGCAGAGGAATCGTAATCATCTGCTAGGGCCTGGATTTTCTAGTTGAAATTCCTCCTCTACCTCCAGGCCTCGTCCATGGCTAAATGAATCAGAGCCAGCAAATGAGGTTACTGTGCGCTTTGGTTGCCTGGGCTGGTGATTGAGGAGGGAAGGTAAGTCTGCCTGCATTGAGCCTGAGTGAAAACACTCAGGATCCGATCCCTTCCAACAGCCTTGCTCTGGGCCTTGTGCAAGGATCTCCTCCATTGCTTCCTCCACCTCTCATAGGCTCCTGGGTCCCTGACTGAAGGCAGTGTCTGAGCCCAAAGGCCATTACGTGCCTTATCCTCAGAGAACTTTCTGGTCAAAGAAGCAGGTGCTATAGCAATAGTGAAACCACCAGAGGACAGCTGCAGGCTCCCTCTCTTAGCACTAGCCAGTCATAATGGGACAGGGAAAGGCAGGGAGGAGAAAAGAACATTCAGTGTTCCCTGAGGCCTGAGTGGACCTGGCAGAGTTTGGGCTAGGACTAGGGCTGCCCCTGCCTCACCTGAAGAGGCGTAGCTGTCTAGTGCTCCTGGAGCTGGGAGCATTAACAACGTAGTAACTAGTTTATAGACGAAAAGATGCTCAGAGGATCTGGATCCAGACCATCCCTCTTGCCCCTGAAAATAGTGTATTCCAGCTTCCAGGAGAGGCCCTTACTATGGTATTAAGCGCAAGCTTTTGACACACGAGGAAGCCTGGAGAAGAAATGAGAACAGATGAGGTCTCTGCCAGATCCCAAGAGAGTTGTGTGCGTTGGTTTTTGTTCAAGTAGAACAGGCCTAACCTCAGCCAGAGCTTGCTTTTGGCTGTTCTCTCAAGGTCAAAGGTGCCCCCATGTTTGCCTTCCTTACAGCGGATGCTCTGTAGTCATTGTTTTACTTAGGAGCAGTAATTATGTGACCACAAACCTTACTAAATTGAATACAATCCTGAGCATTTAGAAGAAGAAACAGTTCAGGACTCGGGGGAGGGAGCAGCCGGCTGGAAAGAAGGGCCCATGAATTCTAATCCCAGGGCTGCCATCTGGCATTGACCTGGGACAACTCATTTACTCTCTGGCCTGGAGGCTCTTTCTAGAATCTCAGGGCCCGAATAAAAACAGACCTGGGAGCTCAGAGAGAGAAACGACCTGTCTAGACTCTCAGTGCAATTCACAGGTAAAAGTGGAAGCCCCAGGCCCTACTCTTCAGCCAGAGGTTGTGTGTACCGTCTGGGGAGATTTCTTGTGTTTTTTTGTTTCTTTTTGCCATCTCCTTGCCCTTATGTCTGAACTCCCAAGAGCTCCCCTGCCTTGGGTGGTTCACTGCCTGGTAAACATGGCTGCAAGCCCCAGGTTGTCAGAAGTCACTCTGAACAGACAGAGGATCAGAGCAGCCCGACCCCTGTCTCCCTCCAAAGGGTTTTCTGATGGTTTGGATTCCACACGGGCTGCCCACTCCTCTGACGCTTGACAATAAGAGTTGGGCCGCACTCATACAGTGATGGCAGTGTTTATCTGCAAGCAAAATCTGAGCCTGACCCTCCGGTCACAAAGAAAGCCATGTCTGCTCGGCTAGCAGTGATCAGTCCCCACGAGAAGGTGACTTGGAGTTGAAATGTATGAGGGGAAGGACTATGAGAGTATGTGGTAGAGGGACCTAACGTAGCCTGGTGTTCATGGGAAGCTACTTTGAAGGGGTGATGTGTCAGCTCAGCCCTGAAGGACAAGATCTAGCCAGAAGAGGGGCAGGAGGTGGGGAGGATCTTGGTACTCCATTAGGAGCAAAGACCAGTGACGCAAAGTGTAGTAAGCCGGGGAAAGAGGTGAGGTTGGGGAAACGGAAGGAAAGGCAAGTGACTGCTTCTTTGCCTTCATCCTGGTCTGAGGAACTTCTTTCAAAAAAAAAAAAAAAGGGGCTCGTTGAGACCCACTCAAACTGCCATGGCACACCCCCAGGGGAGGCTGGTGCCTGTCCCATCTCCCTAGCTCAGGGGGCTCTCACAGGAATGCTCGGGAGAGGCACTTCTAGCCCCAGCCTGGGGTTCACACCAATGGAGTGGTCCTCACAGCTCAGAGGAAGTAGGAGAGAGGAAGCAAGAAAGACTAGGCACTTACTTTCCCTACAAAACCTCTCTGTATGTTTCTCCATTGCTTTGAACTATTTATTAATACATGACAGAAGCCATTTCCCTATTTAGATGGTTCTGCTGGGAATTCCACACCATCACCCGCCCCCCCTCCTGAGGTAGATTAAAAAAAAGTCAGCTTTCAAGATTTTATACTTGGATTTCAGAAACTAAATTACATTACTGCATCCGGTGAGACGGCGCCATTGCCTGTTCCTATCTGCGTGCTCCAGGCACTGCGAGGCCGATAACATCAGTGTGTCGAAGCGGCTGGATCCAGACAATTTGCAGCTGGCTGGAGCTGGGCCAGAGGGGGGGTGGGTGGCAAAATTCTCTCAGAATCCAAAGCAGCCCTGTGCTGACTGTAGACTGGGATCCAGGATTCTCGGGTTCTCTCCATAGACCGTCAGTTCTCCTATCTATAGAGAGAGGACTTGTCTTAGTCCCACCTACATGTAACAGGGAGTTGACAATTACTCTCTTAAACATTGCAGTAGGATAAAATCACCAAGGATCCAATGCTTAGGTTTTCATTGGAGTGAAAGATAGAAGGGAGTAGGGGAAAGAGTGGAAGTTATAATATGAACAAGGCAGATTCCTACTGCCTATGAAATTAGGTGTCCATATAGAAGCCAAAATACTCCTGGAAATGGTTATTCTGGGCTTCTTAGAAGCCCAGATGTGAGGCCTTGTAACTAACTTTCTGACTGCTACAAGGTTGTGGAGTGAAGAAAAAGCATTATTCCCCTGCCAGGGGACATAGGAACTTGTTGGAGTTTCCTTTCTAATTGTAACCAAGATTTAACTCTACAGAACAAGCATCCCTTTCACAGCAAAAAATTTCCAGCTTGTTGGGTTGTTTCTAATGCATCAAATGGCATAAAACATCCATTCAACTCTGGCAGCATTCATAGACCTATTTTTGTAAATAGCCAAACACAGTCCATCTTCTTTTATTTTTTTTAATAAATTTATTTTATTTATTTATTTTTGGCTGTGTTGGGTCTTCGTTGCTGCACGCGGGCTTTCTATAGTTGCAGCGAGAGGGGACTACTCTTCGTTGCAGTGCACGGGCTTCTCACTGCAGTGGCTTCTCTTGTTGTGGAGCACGGGCTCTAGGTGCGCGGGCTTCAGTAGTTGTGGCCCATGGGCTTAGTTGCTCCATGGCATGTGGGATCTTCCCGGACCAGGGCTCAAACCCATGTTCCCTGCATTGGCAGGCGGATTCTTAACCACTGCATCACCAGGGAAGTGCCTCTTCATCTTCTAAACATAATGTTTTTCAAAATGCAATAGGCCCCCAAAGTCAAGGTTTGTGGAGGAGTCAGTCCGACCTCATTGAATTTGCCAGTCCTCTGCCCTAGCGCAAGCCTGGCTTTCCTATACCTCAGTGCCCTGCCCACTCACCCATGGGTTCTGGTGTTTGGATGCAGGAGACAGAAAAACTAGGATCCACACCAACTCTAACTGTACCATTTCTTAACTTTTCTCACAGTGGAGACATGCAGTTTAGACTCCATTACTGTATCTGATTAATAATTAAGTCAAAAGACTCTTCAGTTTTACTTTGTTTATTTTTGCAGAAAAGTATTATTGAAGGTTTTAAAAGTGAGAAATCATGATCACTAAATAATCATGATCACTCAGAGTATAGGTTCTAAGACTGAGCCTCTGCTGGATGTTTGTGGTTGGTGGAGCAGGTGTTCCAGGTTCTAGAAAAATCTCAATGCAAGCTCTTCCTCTGGGAATCCCTCTGTTCTGGATTCCCAGGCTGCTCCTGTTAAGTCTCTGCAGGCTTCCTGCCCAAGGACTAGATACCCAGGGTCTTTTTTTTTTTCCTAATAAATTATTTATTTTTTATTTTTGGCTGCATTGGGTCTTTGTTGCAGCACGTGGGCTTTCTCTAGTTGCAGCGAGCGGGGGCTACTCTTCTTTGCGGTGCGCGGGCTTCTCATCGCGGTGGCTTCTCTTGTTGCGGAGTACGGGCTCTAGGCGCCCAGGCTTCAGTATTTGTGGCACGCAGACTCAGTCATTGTGGCTCGCGGGCTCTAGACTGCAGGCTCAGTAGTTGTGGCGCACAGGCTTAGTTGCTCCGCGGCATGTGAGATCTTCCCAGACCAGGGCTCGAAACCATGTCCCCTGCACTGGCAGGTGGATTCTTAACCACTGCGCCACCAGGGAAGTCCCGAAACCGAGGGTCTTTCCTGCTTTTTTCCATCTCCTGGGGGGGATGACCCAAGGTAGTCAGGACTGTGGTGCAGCCAGAACTTGGGGCAACTGCACACCCCTCTGCTTGCTGTTATTTTGAGGTTGGCCAGACCCTGGTCAGAATCCCTTGCCTTCAAGCCCACTCTTGCCCACACTTCCTAAGAAATAGTGGACCTGCCTTGATCTCTGGACCATGGCTGGACTTCTCTATTGAAGGGTTTCTCTCTGTGGGGAGTCTCAAGCCTGCCAGGGATCAAACCCATAATTGTTGAGAACAAAATTGTTTTTGCTGAAATGTCAGCAAACCAGAGAACAAACAGTATGTCTTGAGTTCTCTTTCTCGATGTCTTTGAACAGCTGGCCCCTCTCTGCTGGCTCTTTCCCCCAGCCTCAACCATCCTCCAGTCTCACATTTTCCTTCTCAAAACCTTGTCCTTCCCTGACGTCCATGACATCAGTTTCTCCTTGGTCCCCTGCCTCTCTGACCACAGCTGTCAGTCTTCTTCTGCCCCTCACTTCAATTTTGATGTTGGCCAAGTTCTTTTCTCCAACCCTTCATATTTATAGACATGCACAAAACAAAATCATTAAACTTACTCTTATTTCTGCTTCTCTGTCATTTGGTGGCATCACAATTCACCCAGGCATCTGAGTCAGGAAGAAACCTGGGAGTTGTCCTTGCCTATGTCTTTCCCTCAAACCCAGATCCAATCAGCCACTGAGCCCCGGCAGTTTGACCTCAACATGTTTTTCTTCTCCATCCCCTTTTCTCCAACCCCACTGATGCTGCCTTTTTCCAGCTTTTATCACCTCTTGCAATGCCTCTTATTTAGTGCCCTGCCTCTAGTTTAATCATTCCTTCTCATTCTCCCCACCCTGCTCCCAGAGTGATCTGTCTCTATAAATCTGACAATGGGCTTAAAATCCTTCAATGGCTCCCCATTATTTCCAGTTAAAGTCCAAAGCCCTGAACATGACTTACAAAGCCCTTCATGATTTTAAGCCTTCATCCCGTTCTAGTCTCATCACCTGCCACTTCACCCTCTACCATTTAACATCCCAGCAAAATTGAGCTATTCCTTTTGCCATATAGTCATGCGTGTCTTCTTCCCCACTACTTTCTTTTCTTTTTTGTTCTCTATTCCTTTCTTCATCTGGTTCACTTCTACCTCACCCTTCATGCTTTAGCTTTCTTTGAAGAAGTCTTCCCTAATTCCTAAGGGTGGGATAGATGCTTCTATCTTGTGTATCTAAAATACTCAATACAAACCTCTGTTCTAGCCCTTGGCATACTATTAAAATTATCTGCTTATTCATTTACCTTACTTACTGGCCTATGAGCTCTTCACGGGCAAAGACCACATTATCTTTGTATCAGCAGCACCCAGCACAGTGCCTAGAATATAATATAATAGAAAATGTGGGACCAGAACTGAATTAGTGGCTGAGACCTTTTTATCTCGTTTTCTTGTACTGCCCTGTGCTTTTCTCTCGTGGGCTCAGCATTCACAGTTCCCAGTGCTTTTTCTTGCTTGCTGCTTCCTGCCATCTCTGTCTCTCTCCATCTTGAGTTACTGACTGCTTCAATGGCTCTAATATTTTCTTCCTATGGAGAACTCACTGAGTAGGAGGCTGGTGATGAGAAAGCGTGCATGCCATTTTCTAAAGAGGGGCTCCAAGTATTGGCTGAGCATTGGAGACATGATTAGACTAGTACCAGCCTTCAAAGTGCCTGCTTTACAAGACAACAGTCCCACGGCTGTGTAAGTTCTAATGTGTTGTTAATCTCATGACTTTATCTGATGTCTCCGAGGAGGGGCTGGGATATTTTTTTGGGGGGGGGGCTGGGATATTTTTAAATGAGCAAATTACATTCAAATCCTAGTGCTACCACCTTCAAAGTGTGACTTTGAACATACTGCTTTATACAACCTGGTTCTGCATTTTTAAAACAGGAATGATATTTACCTTACTTGGTCGTTTAGGAGGATTAAATGAGATAACATACATAAAGCGTCTAGCACCATAGCTATACATATAGCAGGTGTCCAAGAGATATTAAACAATTTGATAAATTCCAGAAGAACCACACCTGGGCTAAGTTGTTCTGAGCAGCTCCCTGCCTGGGCCCAGCCAGAGCTCTTAGCAGAGCTGCCTCCCCAACATGAGCTTTGGGCAGTCTCCCTAATCTCCTCCCCCACCAAGCCATCATGCTGTCTTCACACTAAGAATGCAACCAGATTAAGGCTGGGGCAGAGAGCTCTTTGAGGGGCTGCCTGCACATGGTGTAGGTGTAGAGGGGCTGGCCTAGAGCCTTGCTATTCAAAGTGTGGTCCCTGTACTAAGAACACTGGTATCACCCGGGAGCTTTTGTGAAATGTGAATACTCAGGCTCCACTCCAGACCTACCGAATCAGAATCTGCATTTAAACAACATCCCCAGGTGATTTGTGTGCACATTAATGTTTAAGAAGTACTATCCTAAATTTTATTCCCTGTTATCAGCGTACATAAAATTTTGGAAGCTACTGTCATTAAAGTAATGTGCACTAAAACTGAAAAAAAAAAGTACTATCCTAGAGGTACACAGATAGGCTCAGCAGGTATGGAAGGATGTAAGCTGTACAGGTGTGTCAGAACTGTCTAGAAGAGATGAAGCCTGCTCGGGTGTCTTCAGAGCAAAAGAGGTGTTCCTCAGAGGCGTGGGCTCAGAGCTACAGGGGGTCTTTGAGTAGGTATTGGTTACTTGTTGTTTCAGGGTCCCTTCCTGTGGATGCCTCAGGAATGAGGTTGTACCCTTGAGTTATCCATTCAGTGTCACTGCACCAGCCAGGGAGTGACAGGTGGGCAGGGAAAGACTCTGTCCCACCTTGAGCCTGGGGAGCCCTCCAGCAGGGGACCCCAAGACCATCTAACTTTGCAGATGAGTATTGTTTCCCTGGAAAGATGCATAACCAGCAACTGGCTGGCTTCACAGCTGAAAACTTGCCTTGAGCTTGTGCTAGTCTAGAATCTCCCCTTCCCCCTACTCTTCCACCACCAACTGGCCACTCGAAGAACTGACTTCTCTAGGGAAACTCAGATAGGGTTCATGAGCCTTCATGGCTCTTCTTCCCTTCTCTGACCTCCTCCGCTTCTGAGCTGGGCCCTGAGCTGCCAAGAGCCCTTAGCATTGACCTCCCTGCTGCACAAAGCAGGCCTGGTGAGAGTGACTGCTTGAGGCAGTGAGGGTTTGTTTCACCAGAGCTACCATATCTTTCTCTTAGGACTCTGAATCCCTGTTTGCCTTCCCAATAAAAACACTTCCCAGCCACCCACCTAGAGCCTCTCGACCCTTCCCGTGGGAGAGTTGTCTGTGCATCTCAGTGGTAAAGGAAAAGCCCCTGATGTACTCAACCCACTACATTTCTGTACTTGACCCACAGAAATGGGGTGGGCTGAGTGCCCTGTGGCAGAGTAGGGGTTGTACTAGCAGCAGCACTAAAAAGTAGTAAGAATACGGACTTCCCTGGTGGCGCAGTGGATAAGACTCCACTCTCCCAATGCAGGGGGCCCGGGTTCGATCCCTAGTCAGGGAACTAGATCCTTCATGCATGCCACAACTAAGGGTTCGCATGCCACAACTAAGGAGCCCATGTGCTGCAACTAAGGAGCTGGTGAGCCGCAACTAAGGACCCCACCGGCCACAACTAAGACCTGGTGCAACCAAATAAATAAATATTAAAAAAAAAGAAGATTAAAAAAAGTAGTAAGAAAAGAGTCCTAGTCCCAGGGCTAAGCTTCACCAGTCATTGCTCTAAACCCTCTTGCCAAAGTATCCATTGACCCAATAGCTGAGCCTCTGCTTTGATCAAGCTCCTTCCCAGGCCTGACCCTCTTTGTCAGGGAGGATAACAAACCTCCATGGCCATCACTCTCTCCTCTGTGCTCCCACCACCTTTCATGTATTCCTGCCTCCCATGCTCCTCTCTCTGCATAAAATAGGCTAATTTGTGTGTCTGTCAACTCCCCAAAGTTTGAAAGTTTAGACTTTCAACTAAAGTCCTCTTGGCAAGAACCAGGTCTTGGTGTTTTTCCCTCCCCAAAATGCATTGTGCCCTGCCTGCCTCTTGTTGGTCTTCAGTGAACATCAACTTTTTTTTAACCAGTTGCAAGCTGTCCAATGCTTAATTATTGGGATGACAAAAAGGAAAGAACAGGAGACTGCTCTGGCCAGAGAGCTGAGTTTTAGAACTGCAAGTTGTCTGTGTGAGCAGAAAGTGGTGCTTGCCAGGCATAATGTAGGTTAGAGAGTTAGAAGAGTCTGAAAAGGAGAGGAAAGGCAGGGGCAGGAAATGCAACAGAGAGGAGCTATTTGATACCAGCCCTCAAGTCCATTGTCCATCGCAGTTGAGTAGCTCTTTACTCTTCCAAGGCCAGAGGAAAGGGATCAGACGTGGCAGCTCTGGGAAGGCATCCCATAGACTTCCAGACTACTACTTTGCTTTCTTGGGAAATCAAGGAGTCCAAAAGATTCAAGAACCAGTGCCGTCCTGGCTCAGTTTCTTGAGTAACTGAAGCTTATCAAAAATCCTCAAGTGAGATTTGGAGCCAAGATCCAGATGAGATCCGCAAGTATTCTGGGCCGAGACCAAATGTCAATGTTTGTTGACATTTCTCTTGCTTCAGCTTCCTACCATGTGCTGACTGGATGAAGGACCAGTCTTAAGAACTCTCCAACCAAATGCCCTCTATCAGTTCCTGGCAGCATCTCTCCTCAGTGTTCTGTGCCTCCTTCCTTACATTGGGGAACTAGAATCCACATCCTGGAAAGAAACTGAAGGATCCTCTGGACCACATTCCTTAAAGCTTTAGTATCCCTGAACATCTGGTCCCCTTCTTTCCCTCCTTTGGGGCCTGCCAGAACCCCAGATTCCCTTGCCTCGCCCCACTCCCTTGATTTTATTTTTTTAATCAATTTATTTATTTATTTATTTATTTATTTATTTATTTGGCTGCCTTGGGTCTTTGTTGCTGCACGCAGGCTTTCTCTAGTTGCGGCGAGTGGGGGCTACTCTTCGTTGCGGTGCGCGGGCTTCTCATTGCGGTGGCTTCTCTTGTTGCGGAGCACGGGCTCTAGAGCATGGGCTTCAGTAGTTGTGGCTTGCGGGCTCAGTAGTTGTGGCTCACGGGCTTAGTTGCTCCACGGCATGTGGGATCTTCCCAGACCAGGCCTCGAACCCATGTCCCCTGCATTGGCAGGCAGATTCTTAATGACTGCGCCACCAGGGAAGCCCTCCCTTGATTTTAGAATCATTTCTATGAAAGGTCTCCTCTCCAAAGTCTGTGTTGGCCGAAACTGAATTAAAAAAGAGAAGGGACTGCTTCCTCTCCACTGCCCACCCTCATCCCATCTTCTCCTTCTGCCTCAAGCCCTGCCAGTCAATCTTTTTTTTTTCCATTGTGGTAAAATATACATAACATAAAATTTACCATTTTAGCCATTGTTGATATACTTTTTAAAGAACTTTACACCTTCCCCCTTTCTTCATTAAGTGAGATGGTCTTTCCCTAAAGAGGTTGAAATGGGAGCAGGTGAGGGGGAAGCAGGATTTGGGGCTCAAAAACCTTTCAGATCACAAGACTGTGTAGGCCAAAACCTGTGTCTCTAGCTGGTCCAAGGAAAGACAGGCGCCTCCTCAACATCTGGCTCAGAGGATGAGCTTGAGGATAGGGATGAAGGTCAGGGACTAGGCCAAGTCAAGCCTCCCAGAGGAACCAAGGTTTCTCAATTTCTGGCCCTGGCTCCTATCTCCTGGGTCACGAGGGTTGTCCCCTGGGCCTTTATGCAGAGGCTTCCCCCCATGCCGTAGCTGCTACAGTGGGTGTCCCTGGGTTGAGGCACTTGTCCTGTCTCCCAAACAAAGGCTTTTTGGTCATAGGGTTTCCAGGTGAGTAGAAATGGGAATGAATAGTAGAACATCAATCTAGGATAAGCAGTCCTAACCATGAAGAAGGCAAAGTAGGATTCTAAATCTTTTTAAAAACTCACTGGTCCCTTGTCTCCCCATTTAAAACATGAATACAGTTCTTTACCATCCCAGTACTAGCTTTGTATCTTTCACCATCCTTTTCTCTCCCTGTTTCTGAGTAGCTATTTTTGAAAACTAGATAATGGGTAAGGGAGTAGGAGCTGCCACTCTCTCTGGAATAACTCCAGAGCCATTTTGGTTAATTGTCTCACCCCAAGTCTGAAAGCAAGGGAGACTTACTCTGTGAGGTTTGCCTCCTGGCTCTGTAATTTCAGTCACAGTTCCTACAGCTGATGTGGTGGCCTAGGCCAGGGACCAGCTGAAGCACGGTGGCCAGCTTCTAGGCAGTACTGGTGCTCTACTCAGAGCCTTTCCCAAGCTGCAGTGTAATAGCCTTCTCTCCTTTTGTTCTTAATTGGTGGCCTCAAGTCAGGAGATTTTGTCTGGCCGATGATGCCCAGAGGAAATTCTATTCTTTGAAAGAAGATTCCCCAGAGGGAACCAGGTAAATAAGGACTGGAGCAGAGCTCTCTTGGAAGATGATAGATAGATGTGATGACCTGAAATGCCTTGGTACACAGCAAAAAATAAAATACTAAAAGGCCTGCTATAGCTCTTGGTCATGACTGGAGGCATTGTAAATTGGAACAATCCTTTGGGAAAGCAGTTTGGCAATATGTATCAAGAATCTTAAAAGCGCTCATGCTTTTTTACTTAGTAATTCTACTTTATTTAAGAAATCATCCTAAATGCAAATATATATGGATTTCAGTGTAGCATTATTTATAATAGTGAAAAAGTGCAAACCACCTGAATGTCCAAAATAAGTGAACGGTTAAAAAGTTATTGCACATCCCCTCTATGGATATTATGCAGTCATTAAGCTGATGGTTAAGAAAGCTATGTAAAACTATGGAGAGTTTATTATGTCCTAATACTAACTTTATAAAATACAGAATATAAGATACAGTGTGTTTTTCTTTAAATGTTGTTCTATGCCTATTTATTAGTTGGTACTTACTGGTTACAGTAACAAAATCCAACTCAAGCTAGTATAAGCTAAAAAGGCAACTAGACAGTAAGGACACTAGATTTTCTCATAGTATCTAAGGACAGGCATGAGGTCAAACCTTAGAAGGGCAGGGCAAGTTCTAGAACCAGAACCTGAAACCTAGGGAAGACTTTCTCTATCTCTTGTGTTTGCTTCTTTCTGGACATCAGCTTTATTCTTGTCTCCCTGCCCAATGGCCTTCTCTCCTACCTAATCTACAGTCTTGAGCTTTACATCTCCTCATAGTTCCACTTCCCAGTTCTGGGGGAGACTCTGATTGGCTCCGCCTGGTCTAAGCAAGGGCAAGACCACACAGAACCAACATGGTACCTAGAAGCCCACCCCTGTGACCATGAGGACAAGAGAAACACCAGCTCCCAGAGAGGGAAACCCCCTAGTGTTGCTACTGTAGTACACACAAAAGACTCAAATACACTAGAACATTAACGAAGAGTACCTCAAAGTGGTAAAACTCAAGGTGATTTTTTTTAAATTTTGGCATGTATTACTTTATAATAGAAAAATCTATTAAACTCACCATGGCTAAAGTTGTCACTAGCCATGGGGTTCTGCATTTTGGTTCTCCCAATGACAGCCACCACAAAGATACTAAAGCTTGGTGGTGCTTGTTTTTGGTAATGAATTCCATCCTAGGAGCTGTTTAAGGAAACAGAAAATCTTCAGCTACACACAGGACTAACTTGAGTTCTTGAACTCTAGCCCAGCCATAAGAATCCTTTGCACTTCTTTCTGGGGAACTTTGCTTTATCCCATAATGCTGTGCAGAATGTGGTGTGTGTGGAGAAAGTGTGCTTTCCTTCTCTACTACCAGCACCCAGTCCAGAGCTGAAAAGGAATGGACACTCAGTGTGTTGACTTTGTTTGAATTGAGTCTTCTTTTAGAGAAAAACCTTGAAGATTGAGGGGCTTTAGACTGGTAAGAGAGGCCTCCCTGAGCTCGACAGGATCCTCTGCTCCCTCTCCCAAATTCAGGCTTCACAGACTTCCCCAGCTCTTCTGTTCTTCTTCCCCTCTTTGTAAGAGCTACGAACAGTATTTGGAAAGACTGTCTCCCTTATGTTTCCCTGATTCTCCTTCAGATATCCCCCAAAAGACCTTATGCCTGAGAGAGGTCTTTGTCCTTCCCTATAAGTGGGGCCCCTAAGGGCCAACTTATGTGTCCCAAAAGGATTGAAGTCCTGGCCAATTGCCTGGCAATTCATACAGCTCCTGGAGAAATCCTGGTGAAGGGGGAGATAGGGAATAAAAGTGGGAGCTGCCCAACAACTGGACTCAGGAAATGAGACTCAGGACTTCAGATCGTACCACAGAGCAGGAACTGTCATTGGCCAAATAATTCTCTTTTTTTTTTCCACATCTTTATTGGATTATAAATGCTTTACAATGTTGTGTTAGTTTCTGCTGTACAACAAAGTGAATCAGCTATATGTATACATATGTCCCCATATCCCCTCCATCTTGAGCCTCCCTCCCACCCTCCCTATCCCATCCCTCTAGGTCATCACAAAGCACCGAGCTGATCTCCCTGTGCTATGCAGCAGCTTCCCACTAGCCATCCATTTCACATTTGGTAATGTATATATGTCAGTGCTACTCTTTCACTTCATCCCAGCTTCCCCTTCCCCCCACCCAATGCCCCCAAGTCCATTCTCTACGTCTGCGTCTTTATTCCTGCCCTGCCACTAGGTTCATCAGTACCACTTTTTAAAATTCCATATATATGCGTTAGCATACAGTATCTGTTTTTCTCTTTCTGACTTACTTCACTCCGTATGACAGATTCTAGGTCCATCCACCTCACTACAAATAACTCAATTTCGTTCCTTTTTATGGCTGAGTAATATTCCATTGTATATATGTGCCACATCTTCTTTATCTATTCATCTGTTGATGGACATTTAGGTTGCTTCCATGTCCTGGCAATTGTAAATAGTGCTGCAATGAACATCGTGGTACATGTATCTTTTTGAATTATGGTTTTCTCGGGGTATATGATGTGCCCAGTAGTGGGATTTCTGGGTCATATGATAGTTCTATTTTTAGTTTTTTAAGGAACCTCCATACTGTTCTCCATAGTGGCTATATCAGTTTACATTCCCACCAACAGTGCAGGAGAGTTCCCTTTTCTCCACACCCTCTCCAGTATTTATTGTTTGTAGATTTTTTATGATGGCCATTCTGACCAGTGTGAGGTTGACCAAATAATTCTCATGTTGAGGTGTGGAGTCAGAGAGAGATGAATGCCTTAGAGGCTGAAAGAACAACCATCTGCAGGGAAGTAGAGAGGTCTAACCAATGTCTAGACTGCTACTGAATATTCTTGGACTGGAGGTTAGGTTTCTGCCAAGCCATGGACATTGGATACAAAGGCATAGTGTTGCCTTTTTGGGATCTCCCTCTAAAATACTGATGTCTAAACATGCTTATTACCACCCATTGCCAAGAGATGTTTTCGGGGAGTGGCATAACCCTGCAGGGGACCACAGCCCCAGGTAGCTTCTGAGCTGAACAAATTGTGACAGAAACAGAGTTGGTCTTTGATACCCTATCTTGCATCATCTCCCTGTCAGAGAGTGGCCTGATCTCCAGATCTTTCCCTGTTTTCCTGCTTCCTTGTCAGCACTACCGTTCTTCCTGGCCCTGTTCCTGCTCTAATTCTGTCCTGCTTCCTGCTTTCACTCAGGGGAATTGAACAAGGTACAGACATGACTCTATTCCAGAGGTAGCCTTTCAGTATTTCATAACTCAGAACTGCCTCCACCAACTCCCTCCTAGAACTAGAGGAAAATTCATGTGTGTTAGGGGAAGAAAGGTTAGATAATGTTGGTGCAAGCACTTTCCCTCTTCATACGTCTTTCTAAATCCATTTCAATTTCCATCTTCTGGAAAATTAGTGCTTGAAGGTGAGGACAGAGGTTACCTTTCCTCTGGGAAAGTGAAAATTGAATCATGTCGTTTGAATCATCTGTGCTCAGTCCACAAGACAAAGGCAGAATTGTTCAGCACCACGGAGAGTGCCTTTCATCCTGAAGATGGGATCAAGGGTGGGTGAAAGATGAGGATTGTGTACCTGGGACCCCCACCAGTCTGATCTCCTTCCACTCCTGGCTAGCCACCAAGTGTCCCTCTTTTCCTCAGTCCCTTAGCATTCAGCCTCTTCTTTTACTTAACTAGGCTTTTAGGAATGAACTCCCTTAACTTTCCACCCACCTTTCTCCCTCCATGTTATCTGCATCCCCCACCCATCTTCACCTCCCTTCCATTTCAGCAAGGAGCCTTCCTCCTCTGGTCTGACTCTGGTTCCATCTTCTCTTTTTTTTTTTTTTTAATAAATTTATTTATTTATTTTTGGCTGTGTTGGGTCTTCTTTTCTGTGTGAGGGCTTTCTCTAGTTGCGGCGAGCGGGGGCCACTCTTCATCGCGGTGCACAGGCCTCTCACTGTCGCGGCCTCTCTTGTTTCGGAGCACAGGCTCCAGACGCGCAGGCTCAGTAGTTGTGGCTCACGGGCCCAGTTGCTCCGCAGCATGTGGGATCTTCCCAGACCAGGGCTCGAACCCGTGTCCCCTGCATTGGCAGGCAGATTCTCAACCACTGCGCCACCAGGGCAGCCCTCCATATTCTCTTGACTCCTCAGAGACCATGCTCCATCAAACATCTCCTTGTTCACCCAACTTCCTTCCCTTCAGTCTAGGACAGTGGTCAGGTGTTCCCTAGCTTCAAAGAATCCTTCAACTCCAAAGCTCCCTCTGACAGTCATTCACTCTTATTCCTTCTCTTCTCAGTTTAGCTCCTTGAAAAAATAGCCTGTGTTCACTGTCTCTACTTCCTCATCTCCTATTCCCTCCTAAATCCCCTGTAATTTGGGCTCTGTTCTTACCATTCAACCAAAACTCTGTTTGCTGAGGCCACCTGTGACTTCCTTATTTCTAAATATTTTCTTTATCTTATGGACTCATGTGTTTATTTGACCCTGTTGATTTCTTCCACCTTGAAACTACTTGAAGGTCTCCCTAGGTCTTTTTCTACATCTCGTCTTTCTGCTCTACTCAGTCTTCTTCTTCCACTCATTCCCTAAGATTGGATGCTCCTCAGGACTCCATTCTTGGCTCCTGTCTCCTCTCACTGTGCTCATTCTCTCTGAGGAGACTTATTCTCCTCTGTGGGCTTCCATCACCACCAGTCCACATCTCTTTCCTGAGATCCCAAACCTCCTACTGACTAATGATGCCATCTAAGTGTCCAAAAGACACTTCAGGGCTCAACATGTCCAATACTGAGCTCATCTGATTTTCCCTGAGTGTAGTTATGCCTTCTCCTGCATTGTCTGTTCTAGTAATTAGTGCCCCTTTCCCAATTACTCCAGACAGAAAACTAGGAATGTCTGGACTCCTTTTTCTACATCTTATCTCTAAAGTCTGCCACTCTACCCTCTTTAACATCCTCCTTTCTGGCCTTTTATCTTCTGCTTCTGCTTAGTTCAGGTCCCTGTCATCTCTTGCTGGCACTGTTGCAGTAGTTTTCTAACCTTCAGTCTCATTCCCTTCCCATCCATCTTCTATATGGCTATGAGAGGGTCCTTCTCCACCTCAAATCTGATCATGTTACTCCCCCACTCAAGGCTTCACCGGCTTCCCCATCATATTCTGAGTAAAGAACAAAATCAAGACCCATCCTCTCCCGCAGTCTGAGCCCTCCTGACCCCACAACTTTATTTCCTGCCACTTTTCATCATGCCTTCTAGATTTCAACTATAGCAAAATACTGTTCCTTGAATATGCAATGCTAGTTTCAGGCTTCTGAGCCTTTGCAGATGTTCCCTGAACATCCCTCCTCCTTCCTCTTAAGCTAACTGGTCAACTGGTGTTTTGAGATCTTTTCAAGTGTCTTCCTCTGTGAAGGTTTCTCTGACTACTTTGTTCCTTTCCCTCTACTTTTATGGCCCTTGTTACATTTACTGATAATTACCGGGAGTTCCTCAAGGATGGGCCTATTTCTGTTTATCTTTTTGAGCCCCAGGCCTACCACCGTTAAATAAGTGAGAGAAATGCAGCATAATGAAGTGAGGCGAGAGAGGAGACAGAATGCCCCCTGATCAGGCCCCTCCTCACCCTGTGGAGGGAGCATCTATTCCACAGACACCTTCCCACATAAGCCAGGCCCCAGCACGTGTGGTGCCAGGGCTGCTGCTGTGGATCAGTCACTGCCAGGGCACATTGTTCATGACTGTGTGCGTCCCACGGAGCCTGTACTAATAAAAACTTTATAGCTAGCACAAATGTAGTGCTCAGTATGTAGTATACTAACTACTATTCTAAATGCTTACATATTAAGCACTAGATTACATAGTATCACTTTATCCTCACAGAAACCTTTGACATAGGTATTAGTATTAGTCCCACTCTACAGATGAGGAAACTAAATCCCAGACCACACAGCTAGGAAACGGAGGAGCCAGGATTTTCTTTTTTAAAGAGGGATCTTTTTTTTTTTTTAATTTTAGAGAATTTTTAACTTTTTAAAAACATTTATCTAGGCTGCGCCGGATCTTAGTTGTGGCATGCGGGATCTTTGTTGCGGCGTGAGAGACCTTTAGTTGCAGCATGCGGACTTCTTAGTTGCAGCATGTGGACTCTCAGTTGCAGCATGCATGCAGGATCTAGTTCCCTGACCAGGGATCGAACCCGGGCCCCCTGCATTGGGAGCGCAGAGTCTTATCCACTGGACCACCAGGGAAGTCCCCAGGATTTTTTAAAAGAATAGTCTAAATTGATCTCCCTGTATTGTTTTCTCTGTTTTCATGTAAATTTAATAAGTTCTATAGTAAAGCATTGTTAAAAGATTTGACTAAATCAATGTGTTTTAAACCCCTCCCCCACCTTTTTTTAAAAAGCAATAAAACACTTTCTTCAACCAAAATCTTGCAGAAAGGCTGATATGTAAATGAAATCAAAGCGGATCTATTCTGGTTGAAGGCAAGCCAGATCACCTCCTATTACTCTCCTCTCTCACTCAGCCCTGCTCAATGCACAGGGTTCAGGAAACACAGTTGAATGAAAAGCACTGGACCAGACTAACTCTTAAAGGTTCTTCTGGCACTTTTTCCTTCCTCTAGTTATACTGGCTTTGCATTTGCCATTAGCCTATATATTCTGTCCCAGAAACAGTGAGATTGAGCTATTAATCATCTCTGTAGTCTTTGGAGGATTTGTATGCAGGGTTGTAGAAGCATGGGTTGCTGTTAGAGATGCATTTCAATGTCTGTCTCTGCTGACTGTTTATTAATAATCTTGCTAATCGCCACTCTAGTTCCTGGATCTAGCTAACTCCTGTCTGGTGTCCTTGGGGGGCATTTTAAATTCTCCCTGATTTCTTGGAGCCAGATGCTTCCTTCTGCCTGGATTCCTCTCTGATACTTATATTCATGAATATTTCACATTTAATCTCCCTGATTACATTTCCATGTGATGGTCATGGTGCATTGGCTGCATGTCTCAGGAAAGACATACAGGAAGCCCATAGTAAAGGCTTCAGTTTGCAGGCACAGTGCCAGAGATCTTTGTTCCTGCCACTAAGATGGCCTTCTATCATGGACAATGACGGGGAAATGCTGAATGGTGACTTTGCATGGGATCTCTCAGTCTAGGGCTTTGCACCCTGGCTCTTGACCCAAAGGGACTGGCAGTTTCACTCAGGGATCAAATGCCACTAGGACCTGCCCAGTGGCTGCGGGGACCACACATGGGTCCCTGTGACCAGAGTGGCTCAACAGCTTCCCAGCCCCCCATCCCTCCTGCACCATCTCCCTCCAGCCTAGTACCTCCAGCCTGAGAGAAGAAACTCTGATGAAATCATCTGCACTGAGGAGGGAAAGTTAGCCCCAAATGCCTGAGAGCTTGAGTTCTTAAAGTTAGCTGTTGGAGGAGGCAGAGATGATGGTCAAAGAGGCAAGAAGAGCCAAGGGGCATAGTGTCCTGGAAGCCAGGGGAGGAAACCATTTCCAAATGGATGTGGTATGTGTGACATGTGACAAATGCTACAGAAAAAGTAGAGGAAATTGGAAATCTGCCACTGCTTCCCTGGTAGGGCTCCACAGGCACGTTTATGGGCTTTACCCTTTGAGAAGCCCGCCCTCAGGCTGCTTTGGGGGTGAGCCCTCCCTGCAGCCTAGAGCTCAGCCGGCAGGTCTCCACGTTCCCTACAGGCAGCACTTGCGAGGCTGTTTTGGCCACAGAGAGGCATGTAAGGGCCACTAGAGGCCTCCTGCTCCAGGGCTGCAGGGGACAGATGCTGCCAGTAATCAGTCTCCCAAGAAGGAGCTGAGCCAGGGAGGCAGAGGATGAGGGACTTGGAAAGACTGTGGTAGGGGAAGTTGCCTGGGATGCAGGCACTGCAGCTCCCCGCCCCCCCACCCCGACACCTGTTCTACCTTCCTGTCCCATGCCCCTCAAGGACAGCTAAGGATGGAAATCGGAGCAGAGGACACAAGCCCAGGTTCTGCCCTCGGGAGCTCACAAACCACTATGGTAACACAGCCCACCTTGGGCCTTGCACTCTGGATGGCCTAAGGAAACATAGACAAGGCCAGGGTTTCCCTCCCAAACATTCTAGACTTTTCCCTTTTCCCTTAGTGACAAGCGTGTTTTCATCCCCACTGCTTCATTCTAAAGGGAACAGAAACCACCCTAATGGCTATATACCCTTCCCTTGATGGGTCACCAGAAGCCACTCAGATCCCTGGGTCTGGAGCATTCTGCCTGCCTATCTGTCTGCGCTCCCTGTCCCCAGAGGCAGAGCAGGCACAGCCCTGGATCCTCTCTGCAATCCTTAGGCCTTAGGCATACCGCCTAAGGCAGATGGTTAGGGTGGCAGCACCTGTATCAATAGTTGGTCATCCGTTTCTCAGGGAGAATGTGAATGGCTCCAGCCCTTTCCAACTGACTGAGGCAGGGTGGGCCAAGGCCCTGGATCTTGTAGCAGAGATTTGGGGTGTTTGGGAGGGAATAGTGAGGCTAGAGTAGGACTCTGGGCAGCACAGCGCCCATCGCAATGGGAAGAGGTCAGTAAGGAGAGCAGTGAGGGAGATCGAAACAGTTGCAGACCCTGGACGATGCATGGGATGCATGCTTTCCTACCTTCCTTGTCATCTGTAGCGTCAAGCCCTGTGTGGGCAACACAGGACTAACTGGCCACCGGCTGATTTGTCATTATTTGTCTTCTCACCTACCATTCCCAGCCAACCGTTTAGGTTCTCGCAGGAGACACTCTTTAGGACTCATCTGTGAAATGGAGAAGTCCTCATTAGAACTGCTGTGGCTGCAGCCTTGAAGTCTAGCCTGGCTTGGACAGTCAGTTCTCTGGATCCTGTGAAGGGATCATCCAGTGCTAGGAGAAACAGAGGGAGAAGGCCTGTCTCAGGGAGCACCTACCCTGACCTAACGCAGACTTAAACTCACAGGAATCTAGAAAGATCTTTCCAAACAAGTACATAGGAAGGGCCCTGAGGAGCAGGGCAACTAGTATGGGAGGTTGGAGAAGGTGGTCCTTTGGGTTTAAGGAATTGCGGTAGGCTTCCTGGGGAAGGTGGATCACACAGGACTTAAAAGATAGACACCCAGGTGGGTGTAAGTAGGGCTGAGATGCTTGGCTCTTCCACCCAGCTCAGTGTCTTCCTCCCATGGTAGATGGGTCTGTCCCTCCCTCCCTGAATACCCTGCCTGCTACCAGGGAAAAATACCTCCAGAGGACAGGTGAGAGCAGCCCCCTGTGTTCACTCCCTAACAGCTCCCTATCTCTCTGCTTTCTCCCCCAGGACCCAGCCGCCGCCTCCATCTCAGACGGAGACCGTGACGCCCGGGAGGGTGAGTCAGTAGCCACGAATTACAAACCATCCCCGCTCCAAGTGAAGCTGGGTGAGTGTGTCTGGGGGGTGAGGGAAATGTGGGGAGTGGACAGACAAGGTGCTCTGGGCTGGGTCTACAATGAGGTACCACAAATAAACCAACTCAGGCTAGATGATTCCAAGACTCCAGCCACCAAGTCATTGGCACTGCCAGGCACCTTATCTCCTGCAAGGCCAAGAGGGAAATTACCGTTCTCTACAGGAGCCCAGAACTCTAGAGGCATCTCTGAGGCCAAGAAGGCTCCAGGTATTCCAGGGGATAGCTGCAGGGGTAAAAGCATGGAACCCCAGAGAGTGGGTTGGAAGTCCCATCAAACACTGGACCAGGCTAAGAGGAAGCTGCCTCAGAGGTGGGGTGTCAGTTGCTATGTCTGAGGGGTAGAAAGGAATGAGGCTCCCAAAGCCTAGAAGCTGAGTCCCTCTCCCCATTCCTATGTCAGCCTATCTGGAGATCTCAGGATCTCGTTGGCTCCTGTTTGGGGGAGCTTTCCATATTTTCTTAATAAACCCAAATCTCTCCCCGACTTTCCAGGGTCACCTTTCCCTTGGGGGTTTATCTCACGTCCACTCCAAAGTCAGGTTATGCTACAGCCTGCTCCTTTGAAGTCACATGTCTCCCAACCATTGCCCAGAGCTCCCGCAGCTGCTGCTTTCACTTCACCCTACGCCGAACACTGCGTCTCTCCCTTCAGGGACCAGTTTCACTCACCCAGGGCTGCCGTGCATAACAGACTTGTAATTAAAAATTTGCTTTCGGGGAATTCCCTGGCAGTCCAGTGGTTAGGACTCCGTGCTTCCACTGCCGAGGGCCTGGGTTTGATCCCTGGTCAGGGAACTAAGATCCCACAAGCCACGAGGCGCAGCCGAAAATAAATAAATACAAAAATAAAAAATAAAAAAATAAAAATTTGTTTTCACGAAGAGAAATTATAACATAGTGCATCCAGGAAAGAGTTAACAATTAAATACAGGCCATCACTATCCTTCAAAACTTCTCTGCCATCCCTGCCACCCTCCTGCCCATCTTTCTCCTCAGGCTCCAGCTGCCCATCAAATACTGGACCCCTCCTTAGTCCTGAGAACCCTTTCCCATCTGTTCTAAAACATTCTCCCTCTGCAGCTGCTAGTACTCCTTTTCACAGAGTCCTGTTATGTTATTCAGCTTTTTGTTAACCTTGTTTTTCTCCTTCCAGACCAAATCCGGGGAGCCCCTCAGGCTGTTTTTCTAAACAAGAGAGCAGTCCTCTCAGTGGAATTTGTTCATTGTCCCAGGACGCCAAACTCAAACTGTTTTTGAGCAGCCAGTTTTATTTGCTTATTATTGTTTAATTTAACAATACAAGTATTTTAACAAGTATAAATTCTCCTTTACTCTCGCCCATCATATTCTCCTCCCCAGAGATCATCATTCCAAGCGTTTTTTAGTTTTTTCATTTTATTTTGTATTTTAACACAAGTGGTATCATACTGTACATATTTTCTGAAACTTTTTTCGTTTTTGTTTTTGTTTTCCACTTAATGTCTTAGAACCCCTTCCAATATCATTGTATAGAGAATGACTTCATTTTTTAAATAGTTGCATAGTAGTCTGTAGTTTGGTTTTCCCAGTTTATTGTTAGCATTTTTTCAGTTTCAAACAATTCCAACATGCTTTTAAAATAACACTTAAATAAAATAAAATAACACTGTTTTGTCCTGCTCATTACATTACCACCAAAGCTCCTCTAGAAAATTCACAACCTCGTCCCAGCTGCACTGAGGAAAATCCCCACCAGGAACTTTAAGGCAAATTGCACCCCCTAGAGGCTTGGGGTGGTAATGGCAGGTGCTGCCTGCTGGAAAGGAGGTGGAGGCAGGTTTGAGGGAGTCAGATGAGCAGTGGCAAAGAAAGAGGGTTAGAGACTGGGAGATGAGAGACATGGAGACATGGAGGTCGAGGAAATTCCAGAGTCACAGTAGCTGGAAATGCCCATCCCATCCTTCCTCTCTGGAGCTTGTGGTTATTTTATGAGAGCTTTCCCCTGGCAGTCCTTTTTCCTACATCAGGGCTGAAATGACGAGGAGGAATGGGTAGCCAGGCCTCCTCTAGGGCCCAGGCAGCAACTGGCTACTGGTAACAGGGCCACACATGAGGCAATGGGTCACCTGGTTGCCAGCCCCATGAATCTAGTAGGCTATGGAGCCTCAGAGAATTCAGAGGCTGACAGATGAGTCAGAAGTAGTCTAGGCAGAGGGATTCCCCCAGCCTCCTGCCAGCCCCATGCTGCCCCTCCCACTCCACAACCTTCAGTGGCTTCTTTTCCTTCTGCATTAATCCCTAACTCGTCTATTTGGCATTCAAGGCCTTCATGCTCTGAGTCTGTAATCAGAGGGAGCCCCCAGCCCCTTAGCACAGGACCTGAGACATGACTGGTGACACAGATGTTTGCTGAATAAATAAATGACTGAATAAATGTAACCTACTTTTCTAAACTGACCTCCCTCCATCTTCACCCCTCCATCCCATCCACATCCACACTTATTACACTCAACTTCTAAATGCATTTTTCTATACACTATCCCTCCTTACTAGAATGCCCTCCTCTCTCCATCTCAAGGTGTCACCTGCAGGAAGCCCTGCCATCCTTCTGCTCTATCTCTCCTGCTCCAACCTTTCTTTGGAATCAAGCACACACTAGCTGCCCCACTTGGGAGTACAGCTCCTGGAAGACAGGGGTCAGCCTCCTCATGTTGCCCCCTCACTATCTGCCTCAGGTTGTGCAGAGCCAAGTAGTGTCTCTCCCGAGCATCAGGGCCTGGAGTTGGGTCCCTGCCTCAGTTCTTAGAGAAGCAAGGGGTTTCACCACGGAGGCCCAGCCCAGGCTGCCCCGAACAGTAAGGCAGGGTGCCACTGTGGGCAGGACACAGCTTCCTTCCCGTGTTACCCTGCAGAGAAGCAGCGGGAGCTGGCCCGGAAGGGCTCCCTGAAGAATGGCAGCATGGGGAGCCCCGTCAACCAGCAACCCAAGAAGAACAATGTCATGGCCCGGACAAGGTAGAGGGCCCCCCCCCCCCGCTCCACCCCACCAGGGCCCTGCCAGCCAGCACCTATCTCTGCTGGTTCTGAGCCTCCCGTCTTCCCTCCCTCCTCAGGCCCAGCTCCTCTCTGAGAGGAGAGAGTCTCGCAGGATCCAAGGTGGCGAGGGTGGGGTGGGGTAGGGGTGAGGGAGGTGGTCGGCACGGCCTAACCCAGTTCCTTGCCAGGCTTGTGTGCTTCAGTTGCCAATCCAGTCCCCAAAATTCTCCACCCAGGCTGGTCGTCCCCAATAAAGGCTACTCCTCGCTTGACCAGAGCCCAGACGAGAAGCCACTGGTAGCCCTTGACACGGACAGGTGTGTACAGAGACATTGGGGCAGCCGGGCAAGCCACAGCAGCCTGTGCAAACACACAAGTGGGCTGTACAGGACGTACTTGCTATATTGTCGGAATTGGGGTGTTCCTCAGCCGGGAGCTCTCCAAGTGTGAACCCCCCCAAGGAATGGAACTTTTTACCTGGAGGTGGGGGAGAACAGAGAGAGGAAAAGGGATCTATGCAATCTACTGCTCTCCTGGGACAGCTGATCCAATGGCTGCCCCTAAAATGGGCCCTGATGCCTTGCATGGCGCCCTGCCCCCTCTGAGGAAGGCGCCCTACTGCTGGGAACATACCTGGCTAGATCTGGACTTTGGGAAAACCCAACAAACCAGGGTAATTTGAGCCTAGAAAAAAAAGGAGGGCGGGCTCTGGGGGATTTAGGAGGCTAAGGGGGGCAATTAATTTAGAAGGG
The DNA here is from genome assembly GCF_965194825.1 of Balaenoptera physalus. Classification (NCBI taxonomy): domain Eukaryota; kingdom Metazoa; phylum Chordata; class Mammalia; order Artiodactyla; family Balaenopteridae; genus Balaenoptera; species Balaenoptera physalus. The sequence continues at coordinate 81,372,445 of NC_138886.1, read as the reverse complement.
TGGAGCTAGGGAAGCTGTCTTAAAACTGCATTCGCACAGCAAGCACAGTTTTTACTGAGACCGTGCTGTTTATTTGGAAGTGTCGGGGAGGGGTGAGGTATTGACTGATGGCGGTGGGGGGAGGTAAAGAGTTTTCTATTTAATATCTGGGAGTCACTTCCTCTCTGTCTTCTTTCCCCTGCGGCCAGTGATGATGACTTTGACATGTCCAGATATTCCTCCTCTGGCTACTCCTCTGCTGAGGTGAGGCCCCATCCATTCCCGTCCTAAACACACGTAAGCAGGACCACCTCCAAGAGAAGGGGTAGGGCCAATGCCAAATCACACCCTGAGAGGAGCAGTGGGCAAAGCTAGGCGGAGCCCATGCGGGGGCGGGGCCTGGGATGAGATCTGGCCGGAAAGAAAGGTGAGGCCTTGGACTCCGCCTCTAGTGCCGGGAGCCCAGGATTAGGGGCGGGGCTTGGACCCGGGTTGGAACAGGGCCCTTACCTAGACGACACCTTACGGGAGTGGGCCTGAAATGAGGGCAGGGCCCGAACAGAGGCAGGACCTAAGGTGGGAAGTTGCCCTTAGAATGGGGTGTGGTGTGTAGCGGGGCGGGGCCCCGGGAGGACGTGCTTGTAAGGGAGGCCGGAACTGAGGCTGGGGCCGAGGAGGTGCAAAGCCTGGGGTTTCGGAGAGACCTGGGACGGGACGGGCTGGGCGCCGATGGCCTGGGCATGTGGCCCCGGCCCTGCGTGGTGTCTCCAGATGGCCCCGAGCCTGACCTCCCTCCCCTTTGCCTACAGCAGATCAACCAAGATTTGAACATCCAGCTGCTGAAGGACGGCTACCGGTTAGATGAGATCCCCGACGATGAGGACCTGGACCTCATCCCCCCCAAGTCCGTGAACCCCACCTGCATGTGCTGCCAGGCCACGTCCTCCACCGCCTGCCACATTCAGTAGCTGGCGGGGCCGCTGCGGCCGGCCGGGATGGGGCCGCCAGGGGCCAGGTTGGACCAGGCAGGGGCCAACCCCTCCCCAGCTCGTCCACCTGCCCCCGGCCCCCGCGCCCCCTACAGCCGCCAACCTCGTAACAGTCATTGCTTCCTCCTATGGTAGGACGTGTACCTCTGTGTGTTCATGGAGCCGGAGAAACCAAAACCGGGTCTCTCTCCACCCCCGGGGGTGCTGAGGAGGGGAGGGGGCGGTTTGTTCAGTTACTTGGGGGACCTTGCCCAGCATCCTGCCCCCTCCCCAAAGCCGCAGCCCAGTAGAGGAAAGGGGTGACTGGACTGCAGGGAGGCCAACAGTAATGAGTGGGGGAGGGATCACAAAGCCAGGGGTTTGGACCCACCCACGTGAAGCCATGAATCCCCCAGCACCAGCCAAGGAAAGGCGCTGGGAAGGAGAAAGGCCCAGGGCAGTAGGGGCAGGGCCCAGCCCCTTAGAGCCGCCTCCACATGCCCCCCTGCTGGCCCACGTACCATCTGCGTTTCTCCCCTCATCTCTAGGTGGGAAGCCTGACAAAGCTGCCCAGTGGGATATTGTCCCCCACCCCTCGGGGATCACTGCCTTCTTTCTCCTCTTTGCCCCATTCACCCCCTTCCTTGCTCTCTGGATTGTGTGGAGAGTGAGGTGGGCCTTAGAGACAGCCAGAGTTTAGGGTGGTATGATCTGCCCTCACCTGCCCCTATAACTAATGCATCTATCTCTCTGTGCCCTGCCTCATCCCCCCACCCAACACACACACACACACACACACACACACACACACACACTTACACTTCTGTTCTGTTCATTGGTCTCTGTCCCGGGCTGGAAGCAGGAGTTAAGGCTGGCCTCGAATGCCTCATTCCGGTCTCACTCTAGCCCAAGATCCCAGAGGCTGCTTCCCAGGAAGAATCTTCAAGGAAGCAAGCCTAAGAGAATACAGTGGCTGCATGTGTATGGCAGGGACAGCTTGGCAGAACGTGTGTGTGCCTGGGGCTGTGAGGGCGTGTGTCTACATCTCTGCATTGGGCCTGTGTCTCCAGATGTCTGCGGCGTCCCGGTGGGGAAGTGACTGTGTGGCCTGTTAACAGTGTGAGAGGCTGCTCAGCAGTGCAGTGGGCTGGCGGTCAGAAGTCTGGGTTCTGGTCCTAGCTCCGGCAGTCTCCCCGTTACCTCCAACAAGCCACTTATATTCTCTGGCTTTCAGTTCCCTCCACTGTACAATGAGCAGCATCTGAAATTATTTTTAAGGTTCTTCCAAACCTGAAGGAATTTCTTCATAGGAATTTCTGTGGAGGTGGATAAGGAGGTCTCTGTGTGTCTTTTGAGTACATCTGGTGGCTTCCTGAGTTGCACGTCAGTGTGGAAAAGAGAGGGGGAAGTTCCTGTGGGACCTGCGTATGCCTGAATGCAATTGGATCTTTTGGGAAATGCTTGAGTGTGTGTCTGTGTGTGTCTGTGGATGTGCACGTATATGTGGGTATCTATGGTGTGTGTAGCTGTGTGGGGTGTCTGAGAGTCAGAATGTATGTACTACTGCTTCTGCTGCTGTTACTTGGTGGTGGCAGGGGTGGGCGTGGTTGCTAGAAAAGCTGAGGATGAAAATCAAGAGGGAGAAGGTGACCAAGGCCCTCCCCTGGGCCTGGGCAGTATAGATCTGCCCCGTGCGAAGGAAAGCAAAAGCACAGATAGCCCGTGCCTGGTCAGGTCTATGCCGCACAAACCCCGTATCCCAGGGCCACTCCTCCATGCTGACCCCCCACACATGCTGGCCAATCCACTCTAATATATACCACTCACATGCTGCCAGTGTGCACAGGACACACCCACAGCCCAGTTCCTGGCTGCCAGTCCTGGGAGGTGGGAGTTGGAAGGGGGCAAGGGCAGTGAGAAGAGAGAGGAAGGCTGCTGGCTTAGGAGGGGTAGCACCTCTCCCTGCACCACACCCAGGGGCTGCCAGCTCCTGAGTGCTGAGGTGCAGCTCTCTACCCTCAACTCCTCCAACCCACCCCTAAGTCCTCCAGTGCAGGGACCCTGGTTAGATGATGAGAAAATGCCAAAGGGAGGCAAGGACAGAGAAGGCACCTGCAGGACTCACAAGGCCCGTACTGGCCCCCACCTGAGCCTGTTTCTCCCCCGCCACCCCAGTCAGCATACCCACCCCCCGTCATCTGGGCCCCAAAACCAAGCTTCCTACTACTACTACTACCACCACCACCCTGGCCTCCTTGACTCACCCTTCGAGAACATGGGTACCTCCTCTTTTCCAGGCAGGGCCCCCGCCAAGGCTCACTTAGACTGCTGCCTTTGCTGCTGACATGCTGTGTGACTCTGGCCCACTGCTCAACCTGTCTGGCCCTGAGGAATAAGGGAAAGGCTCCCTCCCCACAAGATGTACCTAATTCCCTGGCAGGCAAGGGCTTCTAGCTGAGGCAGTGTAGCGAGTGTAGCGGAGAGAAGTATGAAGCTGGCAGCCAGCACTTTCTGGGTCTAGGGAGAGTGCATGGTCCCCTCCTTCCCTATGTGGGAGGTTGGAGGGGAGGAATCGAGGCCTTAGTTTGCCCCCTGCCACCCTTGCCCCTTGTAGATACTGCCTTAACACTCCCTCTACCCTCAGCTCTGGCTGCCACCCAGCCAGGTTTCTCCGTGCTCACTAATTTATTTCCAGGAAGGTGTGTGGAAGACATGAGCCGTGTATAAAATTTTTTTTAACATTTCCATCGCAGTATTGACCATCATCCTTGGTTGTGTATCGTGTAACAAAAATAATGATATTAAAAGCATCAAACAAGCCAGCCTCAGCTCCCTACCTGGGATGGGGGCAAGGGGCAGATGGGCCGGGAAGGGCAGAGGACCGATCCTCTGAACGCACATTTCACCCTACCTCCACCTGTGGGCTCCCAGGCTAGGCCTGCCACCGACCAGCTGCAATGGCCCTGGATGACTCACTTGACCCCTCGGAATCTCTGTTTCTCTTCATCACAGTGAGAAGCTTCGCCTAGAAGATCTCCAGGGACCTTGTGAACTCTTGGAAATTGGGCTCTTTTGAGAGGCTTGAGGCAGGAAGAGACTGGGGTAGGGAGGAAATCAGACCTCTTCACCTCTCCAGGGATGGGGCTGAGCCAGGTGATATCATAATGGGCAGTGCCCCATCCTAGAGAGGGAATCAGGGTGGGGTAGCAGCAAGAAGGCTGTGAGGGAGGGAAGCTGAGAGATCCTCCACAGGAGGGGGGTCGCAGCAGCTGGGGCACCTGCAGAGCTGTCTGGGAAAGGGTGGGGGTGGTCACTGATGTCTTGCAGGAGCCCCTGGTAGGTAGAGCCCACCACGGCATCCCCTAGACCCCACTATGTTCCTCTTTTCCCATAAGACCAAGACCCCCATCAGCACCTACAGTGACTCCTACAGGGCTCCTACCTCCATCAAGGAGGTCTATAAGGACCCACCTCTGTGGGCCTGGGAAGCCAACAGGTTTGTGACTCCGGTAAGTGGCGAGCTGGGGCGGGGGTTGGGCGGCGGGCAGTCCAGAGTGTACGGCTGTGGGTGTCTGGATCACTGACAGTGTGTGGTTGTCATTATGTGTTTGTAATTATTTGTAGCTTTGTGTGTGTGTGTGTGTGTGTGTGTGTGTGTGTGTGATTCATTTGCTTAGGCATGGAATTTATCATGATATATATAAAGTAATACGAGATCCTGCCCTCATGGTACCCTCCTACTCCACCAGGGTAGGAGATGGGGAGAGATAGATGATAATCAAGAAATAAATTAGGGTTTTGTAAATTGTCCCAAATTCTGTAAAGGACATAAACGGGGTACTGGAAATGGAAAGTAACCAGGGAGAGCTACTTAAATAGAAGTAATGAAAGAGGTCTCTCTCTTTCAAGGTGACATTGAGCTGAGACTGGAAAGATGAGTGAGAAATAGCCACGTGAAGAACTGAAAGAATAGGGTTCCGGGCAGAGTGATCAGAAAGTGCAAAGGCCCTGAGGCTGCCTGTGGGCTCTGCCTACAGGCATGTTTTTATGCGTGCTTATTACAGTCTCCTGTGTCTGTACTTGAAGACAGGTGGCCAAGTGGGGCTGTGCGGCTTTCACAAAATGAAGATCTGTAAGTCTAATTGTGACTCTGCCCAAGGGAGTTTATCTGTGTGTACCACCCAACAAAACTTTGCTGAGTATTTACATGTGTCAGGGACAATGTGGTTACAGTGAAGGGCCAAGCCATGCCTTTGAGGATCTCTCGGCAAAAAGTGAACAAAGTAGGACTGCCCAGTGTGGAACATGCACCAGCAGAGACTTGTGCTGGTATAACAGCCAGAAAGCCGCTCCCGGGACTTGAAGGGCAGGTCTGCTAAGAGATCCAGAAGAAGGACGCTCCGAGCAGAAGAGAAATGTGAAAGGGCAGCCCAGGGGCAGGGACCCACCAGGAACTGAGAACTGGAGCAGAGGGAGAGGCCAGCCCTATGGTAAGAGAGAAGCCTGCAGACCATGAAGGGCTTCAGGTTGTGTTGAGAAATGTGGTCATAATGGTCCAGACTTTTGAGCCTGGGAGTGTCATGCTTGCATTGTGAGTGACACACTCTGGCCACTGTGGCAGGAGATTGAAGGGGCTGGAGTTGAGGGCAGGAAGCCCAGTGAGGTGGTGAAGGATGAGGGAAGAGGATATAGGTGGGAGATAAGGAGAGACTGTAGCAGTGAAAAATAGGAGAGTATTTTTGAATAGGAGACTATCGTTGATACTCTCAATAGTACTCTGCTACTGTTGAATAGAGAGTCTTTTTAAAATAATTTTTATAGTTACAAAATAAATATATGCTCAATCAGAAAGTGGGGATCACTCAGAGAAGCACAAAGAAAACGGCCTATAATTCTCACTACCCAAAATAACTACTGTTAATTTATTATTTTATGCCCTTTCAGGAAGCAAATATTTTTTTATGAAGGTGGTGTCGTATACTAATATTTTGAATCTTGCTTTTTTCACAAAACCATACATCAAGTACATTTTCCTGTGTCAAAAATATTCTATAATGTAATTTTAATGACTATAGTATTTTATTTTATGAATGTACCAAAATATGGTTGAGGAATCTTATATTATCGGAAATTTAGATTATTTATAAAATTTTGCTAGTATAATTATTCTTGTACATTCTTTGTATATATCAACTATTCCCTTAAGATAAATTCATAGATAGAAATTGTTGAGAGAAAGGATATGTGACTCTAAAAAACTTTGGATATACACTTCAAATTGCTGTGATAAGGGTTATAATAATCTACATGCCCACCAGCAAAATATGAGTGTCGGCCTGCTTTTCCAAACTCAATAGGAGGGAATTCTTAGGACGCAGATAACACACCTTGGTCACCATCTCGATATAAAGAAGAGGGGAGAGATTAAGAGGACTTCTGGGTTTTGGACTCTGGAAAACTGGAGGAATGGCAGTGCTACCAACCGAGATTTGGAATTGCAGATTAGAGAGAGATTTGGAGTTCATCTGGGGACAAAAATATTCAAGGACTTCCAGGAAAAGATGTCTGCTGTGTAGCTGGATATACTTACCTGAAGCAAAGGAAAGAGGTTTGGGCTACAGACATGAATTCTGAAATCAACATATAGGTGGTAGCTGAAGTCATAGAGATTGCCAAAAAAGGAGTAAGAAAGTGGCCAAGGATAGGACTTTGGAGAATATCAATACTTCAGGAGTAGGTAAACGAAGAAGAGCCATAAAAGGAGACAGTGATAGGATGAAAATCATAGAGAAGCCAACAAAGACAGCATTATTAGACAAAGCTCGGTGTCAAATGCTGTCAGCACAGACAGGGATCTCTTGGATGTAGTAACACTTAGCTGCCTGGCTAAACAGCTTCAATGAGTGGTGAGGAATGAAAGTCAGATAGCAGTGGGATTAATAATGAAGGAAAAGGCTTCCGCTTCTGACAGTATGGTGGTCTAGAAACTCTGAAGGGCCCTCCTGCTTCCAAACAACTAGGTCCTGCATAAAAATTAATTTTCATTTTGTTTCGGACTGTCAGTGGAGATGAGTGGTAAGTATACTAAGAAGACAGGATTGCCCTGAGGACAAACGCCACTAGCAGTACTACAAGCAGGAGTTTAAGCCTTTAGCTAGCTGAAAGATGGAGCAACTGAACCTGTAAATTCCAAACTGAGCCAGAAAGTCCAGTGATCTCTGGCTCCCTTCCTCCCCGCTTCCACCCCAACACACACACACACACACACACACACACACACACACACGATGAATGTACATCTTCTATGGTGGAAAATATCCTCAATGTAGGTTTCCAGGTATCCTTAGAGTACGGTCAATCACCTCTGAGCTCACAATAAAAGACATAAGGAAACAAACCACCATATGACAGAGTCAACAGAAACAACAAACAGCAGACTGAAACCTCCAAGGATGTCAGATATTGGAAATAATAGTTAAAGAACACAAAATAATTATGAATTTTTCTGAGCAAAATGTGAACTCATCAAAATGAGGATGCAACAAGAGATTATATTTTTAAAAGAATGGACAGATTTTTTAAAGAAATGAAATTTTAGAAATAAAAGATATATGTGTTAAAACCAAAACTCAATGGATGGATTAAGGAGCAAATTAGACACAGCTTAAGAACATCAGTGAAATGAAAAACAGAGCAGGGGGACTTCCCTGGTGGTTCAGTGGTTAAGACCCCATGCTTTCAATGCAGGGGGCACAGGTTCCATCCCTGGTTGGGGAACTAAGATCCCACAAGCTGTGCAGTGTGGGGAAAAAAAAAAAAAAAAACAGAGCAAAAGAAATTTCCCAGAATGCAGCACAGAGAGACAGAGAGCTATAGAAAATATGGAAGAAACATTAAGCAATATGAAAGAAAAAGAAGATCCCACACAACTACTCGGGGTTCCAGAAGGAAAGAGCAGAAAGGAGAGTAGTCATTATCTGAAGAGACAAAGGCTCTTGATTTTCAACAACTAACAAGAGAAATGAATCCATGGATTCTTAGGTAACACGTGAAACTGCACAACACCAGCTTAAGAGATGACCTTAAAAACATGCAGAGAGAAATTATTTTCAACGTGTCTTCCTTTCAAGAACAAAAGAAAGATAAAAACACAGACAAACAAAAACTAAAATATTTACTACAATAAGACTTATAATAGGGGGCTTCCCTGGTGGCACAGTGGTTAAGAACCCGCCTGCCAATGCAGGGGACACAGGTTTGAGCCCTGGTCCAGGAAGATCCCACATGTTGCAGAGCGGCTAAGCCCATGTGCCACAACTACTGAGCCTGCGCTCTAGAGCCCGCGAGCCACAACTACGGAGCCCACGCGCTGCAACTGCTGAAGTCCGCGCGCCTAGAGCCCGTGCTCCGCTACAAGAGAAGCCACCGCAATGAGAAGCCCGTGCGCCGCAACGAAGAGCAGCCCCCCTCGCCTCAACTAGAGAAAGCCCGCGCACAGCAACGAAGACCCAACACAGCCAAAAATAAAAATAAATTAATTAAATAAATTTTTTTAAAAAGACATAATAAAGGAACTTCTAAATGATACACTTTGGGGAGAAGGAAAATGATAACAAAAGGAAGGTATGAGATGCAAGAAGGACTAGTGAGTTAAGAAACTGGTAAACATGAGATAAATTTAAACAAATATTGTCCATAGAAAATAATTATAATAATTTTTAACTTGTAAAATTTAAAGAAAGAACCAAAATATTGGAAAATAATATCATGTAAATTGTATATTGGAAAACAGTATCATGTAAGGTACAAGGCTAGGAAAGGAATTTTTACAAAAACTGTCATTATTCACAGATGATACAGTTGTGTTTATAGAATCTACAAATTATTAGAATAAGAGAATTTAGAAAGTTGGATGAATTTAAGAGAAAAAGCATATTTAGGAAGCATAATCGTAAAATATATATATCATTTTAGCAACAAAGAGTGAGAGTAAGTAGAAATCTAACAATGTGTGCAAAACTGTACGGATAATATTATAAAACTTTGAATACTTCAAAAAAAATACTTAAATGAAGAGGCATAACATGCTCATGAATAGGAAGAGTCACTAACATAAAGATTCCATGCAATTCTGATTAAAATCTCAACAGGAGTTTTTGAAGAATTTGACAAGCTGTTTCTAAAATTTATAGAGAAGAGCGAAGGCCCAAGAACTAGCTAAAACACACCTAAAGAAGAAGGGGACTTGCCCAGTCAGATATTAATATTTATTACCAAGCTATAGAAATTCATAAAGCATAATATTACTGTAGGGATACACAAATTGATTAATGGAATAAAACAAACCAGAAATGGAGCCACACATATATGGAAATGATATGCAACAGAGATGACTGAAAGTAAAGCTATGGGAAAAGATGTATCAGGCTTGGGGTGGCATTACAAATCTGTGGGAGAAGATAGATTACTCAATGAGACAACTGGTTATCCATGTGGATAAAAATTAAATTGATCCCCTAATTCACACCAAACCCCAAAACAGATTCCTGACAGATTAAGGCATAAATATGGAAAGTAAAACTGTATAATTTTAGAAAAAATTATGACATTATCTCCATTATCTTAGATTATGGATGGATTTCCTAAGTCACAAAAGCACTACATAAGAGATGAATAAATTCAACTATGTTAAAATTAAGAACTTATGTTCATCAAAAGACACCAAAAAGAAAATGAAGTTACAAGCCACAAACTGAGAGACGATAATTGCAACATGTAACTGACAAAGGAATATGTAGAATATATAAAGAACTATAATTCTCTGGGTTAAAATTGAACACGTTTTGACTCCTTCCTAAAACCCCTCGAAAACTACAATAAATGCATATTTAAGACATAAATTTGCAAGAATAGTGAGAAAGAAGAACAATGACAACAAAATTTCAGAAGCTGGAAAGTGTGATAGATAAGTAGTAACTGACACAGCAGATCTGAGAAAGCTGAATCCAAAGCCAGCAGTGAGAAACACAAGACATAATTCAACTTAAAACTGAAGAATTTTTAAAAGGCTCAGAAATTGGTAATACTAGGTTTCTCTGGAACAGAAGATGAGACAGGACCAAGGCTGAAACAACAATGATTTGAAAGCTAAGAAGCAATTAAACCCCCTCTTCTATTCCATGCCATAGGGTGACTGCTCGCCCATCTCTGCAAAAGTCAGAAGGCTCATTTTTTGGCAAGGATCTCAGGACTGGGGATTCCAGGCCCAGCTAAGGTCAGGGTACCGTACTGAAAACAGATGAACCTCCATATGCTGAATGCTAAACCCCCAGCAGCCCTCTTCTCCACTAGGTTCTCAGAACAATGGCAGGTAGGTCACTGAAAGAGTCTCTTCCGAGGGATCTGATCAGCCCAAGAGAAAAGACCTACAGATACTGACAGAGTTTGCAACAAATAGTCTAGCCAGAGCATCCTACAATGATGCCCACCCACAGCTCAAAGGCTCCAATGAGCCTTTTTAGTCTCCTGCTCATAAACATGAGCAGACAATCAAAGATTACAGACATCTGAGGAAAGCCTCGAATGGAAACAATGAAGAGTCTGTGAGTTCTTCTAAATGATTATTTGTGTGTGTGTGTGTGTGTGTGTGAGCGTGTCTGAGTGTGTATGTATAGATGTACATCTGTACATCTGTCTATGAGTGTATCTGGGTGCACAGATCTATGTGTATGTCTGGACATGCATGTGTTTGTGTGTATGTAAAACTCGGGAGTGCTAAGTCATGGGGCCTCTCCACCCATATGGAGTATGACTGTGTAGGATCTGCCCACAGAACAAAACCTCAGCTGGGCACGGAGGATCCAAGAAGCCCCTCAGCTGAGGGGGGGTTTTCAGGGGAGTAGGAGCAGCAAGGTCTCATCCCAGGCCAAGAGAAGCCTCTGCTCTTCAGATCATAAGGGTGAAATGCGGTGCAATGGCGTCATCCCAGCACCTTGCTGCCCACTATGATGAGAAAGTCCTTTCTGGTGTCTGACTTTGCTGGGTGTCCCACCCCTGTAACCCAGCTTCCTTTTCATCCCAGCTGCCTACAGAGACATGGGTCCACAACTAACTTGGCAATCTGCCTTTGGCTGAGGACAAGGGGGCCCTTGATCTGGGATTCTACAGATCCAGCCAAACAAGGGGTATTGGGATAAGATGAGGTGAACCCCAAGAAGCAGAGGGGCCCAGAGCCTGAACCAAGATCAGGAAAAATATCAGGATAGGATGAGGACCAGCACAACGTAAATGTCAGGGTCAAGGGTAACACTGGTGTCAGGATGAGAGCCACAGCAGAATTAGGGTCAGGTTGGAGTCAGAGAATTAGATTTTAAAGTAGGTGCCCCTCTGGCCCCATCCTTCATCTCCTTCAAGGTGCCAGGTTCACAGAGAGCCCTTCCTGTCCAAAACACCTGCCTAAGGTAGCCAGCTCCCAGGGCAGCCAGCCTTTCCTGAGGCTCCAGGTTGTTCCATGGGCCTGTTGCTCTGTTGGGGAAGACCCAGGCCCTGTTCCCAGGCAGCACACAGTCTGGAAGAAAGAGGACAGGAACACCCAGCTCTGCCCTTATAGGTCCCAGTCAAGGAAAGGACAGAAATGAGAAGAACATCAGAAAACCACTCTGACTGAGGGAAAATGTTGGGTTCCAAGTCCGAGACTTATATGGAAGAAAAAGAAGAAAAGGGTGATTCAAGCAAAAGAACTATGCAGAGGGAACCAAGGCTGGCCTGGGGATCCCTCTGGCATAGGGAGAGGGTTGGGAGACCCACCTGGGCTGACCTCAATAGGGGCTAAATCTAGGTCCAGCAGGATACCAAGGCTGGGGTCTCCATGCACCTAGCCATCTCCTCCCCTCTCTCCTTGCCAGGGCCTGACTCAGACTGTGCAGCGCCACGTGGATCCTGAAGCCCTGCAGAAGATGGTCAAGTGTGCTGTGCAGGACTACAGCTATAAGAGTTCCATACCAGGTCACCCCTACTTGCCTGAGAAATACTGGCTCTCTCAAGAGGAAGGTAGGGCCTCATCCATCACCCAACTGTGACCCCATTCAGTGACCCCAACAAAGACCCTACCCCTGAACCCAACTTGACTCCTGACCTCCACCCTGATCCTATACGAACCTTATCCCCATCCTCGACCAGGGCTTCTTCTCTAATTACCCCCATTCCAGCTTGATTCCCAACCACCTGGCCTGACCCTGATCCTGACCCCTGACCCTGGAGGAGGAGATCCAGGCTCTGCCTTTTCGGAGCTCCCAGTCTATGCCAAAGAATTGGAAGAGGCCTGGGCCTTATCCCTAGAGAGAGGGAGGGAGCATTAACCTCCTCCAAACAAATTCCTCCATGTGTATTCCGGTGCTATCTCCTCCCATCTTCTTAGTGACCCTGTTCCATCAGGTTCCCTTCTCTCCTGCAACCCTCTGCCTCACCACATCTCTCTCCCCTCAACCTGGAAGCCTTTTCTAATTTCCTCCTGTCTAAAAATTCTCTCTCGCTCCTCCCCTTCACAGCCAAGATTCTTGGAAATAGAGTCTATGTCTCTACTTCCTCACTCCTTATGCCTTATGAGAAATTATCTTTCTCATTTGGTTAGGTGTTTATTATGTCTCCCTGTACATTCCAAAAGAACAGAGAGTCTTGTTTTATTTAGAGCTGTGCCCCCTCCATCTAGAATAGCAGCAGGCTTCATAAGTATTTGTTGAATGAATTGATGATTAATCTTCAATTGAAATTGGGAGTCTGCATCTCCTACACTCATGTTTAATGTTTATTAAAACTGATCTTGTATGGTTCTAATTACCTCATCCATGGGACTCTTCAGTCTTTTCCTCATGAGACCTACCCTATGCATTTCACTCTGACCACTCTCTATTCTGTGAAACTCCTTCCTTCCTCAGCTTCTCTGATGCCTCAAATTCCTGGGTCTCTTGTCTAATCATTCTGGAAACATGGGGTTCCTTGGGATGCTGATCGGAGCCCTCCTCTCTCCTTATTCCTCTCCTGAGACCGTTTAATCTAACCCACATCTTTAATTACTGACAGCTCTAAGTCTTTATTTCTAGCCTTGTCCTCTTACCAGGATTCCACTTTCCTTTATCTGATTATGAGCAAATTTACCTGAATGGCCCCAAACACTTCAAACTCAGTATGTCCAACCCACCAACCTAGAACTCCAAGTCCCAACACACTGCCCCACACATACATGCACCTGCTCTTCCTCTAGGGCTCCTAGAACTCCTTTCCTAATCTCTCACATGTATTCTTTCACACTGTTAGCGTGGTGGATCAGAGAGGAACTTACAGGACACTTAGGTGACTGGATGGGTGGGGCTTCGGAGGGTTTTAAGTAGAGAACTGTCTTGGTCAGATTTTCATTTATCATAAGTGCCATAGTTTCTATGTAGAGATCGGATTGTAGGATTTCAGAATGAGGCAGGAAGACCAGTAGGCTAATAACAATAATAATCACAATAATAATAATGATGATGATGATAGTTTTCTCTGTGCCAGGCATTGTTCTAAATGTTTTACATACAATAACTTATTTAACTCTCACAATGACCCTATGGGGTAGATAGTATTATTACCCCCATTTTAAAATTAAGGAAACAGAGACAAGGTGAAATTAATTAACTAGATCAAGGTCACACACAGTTAATATCTGGCAGAGCTGAAATTTGAACCACAGGAGTCGGTCTACAGAGTCCATCCTATTAACCATGACATTATTGTCTCCTGGTTTAGGCACTGCAGAGATACAGGAGTGATATCATGGGGGACTGGAAGAAAGAATAGAGTCAAGTGATTTTAAGGAGGCAGAATAAGCAAACTTTGAGCCTGGATGTGGAAGATGAGAGGGAGGATTTGGGAGGAGGCCCATTTCCAGGGTTTCCAGGTTGGCTGATTCAGAGAGGGTGGTGCCAGGATGAAAAGTGATCAGCTCAAAGGACCCAGGCTCCACTCAGAAGCTTGTCTTAGGTGGGATATAGGCTGCATCTCAGTGTCTAAGACAAGTATGGGGCCAGGCTGGGCTTTTCTGGCCTAAGGGAGATCAGTGAGAGTCCAGCTTTGTGCTGGGGATCCGAGGAAAAACATCTAAGGGGTCCCAGATCCATGGACAGAAAAAGGAGTAATACTGTCTTATGTTTCCACCCTTATGATCAAGCAGATAAATGCAACCCAAACCACCTGTGCGGTAACTGGTATAATACATGGAGGATGGGACCTTACAACTGTACGGGCTGGAACAAATGTGCCTCGTACCTTCCCCGGCTGCCTAAGGTATCTACTGTGCCCAGCAAAGATGCCTGGGGCCTGGGACCACCCCCCACCCCCCATCTGCCTCCCAAACCACAGTGTCTGATATTTCACCATTAGTTTCTCATCCTTTTCCCACCAACAATGCTCCAAGGCCTTTTCCCATTTGTGAGACTAGGGTTTATATCTTCTAGGAAACAAGGGAGCTCAGGAGTGAAGCTGTGCTGGGCCTCTGGGTCCCAATCTCTGGCTAGGCTCTGTGGAGACATGGCTGGTGTGCACTCTTTGAGGTGCTACCTTCCTGAAGCTTGCCACCTGGCACCTTCCCACATGGTCTGGTCAAGAAGTCATTGATAGGCTGAGTCTACCCGCTCCTCTCTCCCCTCCTTTGTGATGTGAGCAAGGGCAAAGGAGGGAGAACAAGGCCATCCAGAGGCAGAGCAGATAGATACAGGAGAGTCTTCCAAAGAGATAGGAAAGAGTCCAGCCACAGACCCAGGCATGAAGAAAGAGGGAAGATGTAAGGATACCAGGCAAGAGTAGGGGCTCTTAACTGTAGGTTGATGGTTGACCTCAGGTTGACCAAACCCTTCTGAATCAGAACTTCCTCAAGAATCAGAATCAGAATTTTTCATAAGTTCCCCAAGTGATTCTGATGGGCAGGCAACACTGCAATATTGAAAAATCCCTATTAGAGAGACACGGAGACACAGCTACACAGAGTCGGCTAGACAAAGAAGGGTAAAATCAGAGGCAAACGGCGAGACAGGGATGTCAGAGGTGCAGGTCCAGACCTGGTCCACCTACAGCTCCACTTCCCCCACCCCCACCACCTGGGAGGCGGAGTAAACCGCGTTGCCCAGCGACAACCCCAAACACTCAGAACGTGGGAGAGTAGGGGTGCTTCTGGAGGGCGGGAGAAGGCGCGGCCTGGGACTAGTCTGGGTGTTCTGGGAGAACCCCCAAAGGAGGAACTCTTCCGGGTCAGAGCTTGAGGCAGCGTGTGTGCCACTTCCAGGAGGCCGGGATGGAGACAGGAGTTCGAGGAATGCCCCTGGTGCGCCCTCCTAAGCCGGAGCGACTCAACGCCTACGGTAACGGATGGTGGGACAGTGGAGGGAAATGGGTAGGCCAGAAGGACGGAGGGATGGAGACCCGAGGTACGGGGCGGAGGCTGAGGGCCCTGGAGAGGCTGTAACCCTGTCTCTATCTGTTTGTGTCTCCATCTCGTCCTGTCTCTGACCTTGTCTCTTCCCATTCCTGTGACTCTGTGTCTGGGTCTCCCGGGCTTGGGGCCCGTGGGCGCAGAGCGCGAGGTAGTGGTGAACATGCTGAACTCGCTGTCACGGAAGCAGCCGCTGCCGCAGATCACGCCCCGCTGCGGGTGTGTGGACCCGCTGCCGGGCCGCCTGCCCTTCCAGGGTTATGAAAGCGGTTGCTCGGGCCGCCACTACTGTCTGCGCGGCATGGACTACTGCGTCGCCGGGCCACCCTGCACCGAACGTCGCCTGCGGCTTTTGCGCACAGAGCGGCCGACTGCAAGGTTCGCAGGGCCGAGCGCTCAGTAGTCGGGCCCCGCCCCCAAGCAAGCCCCGCCCCCAGAGTCCCCCCTACCCCAGCTGCGGACGCTCCATCCCGAACCACTTCTTGCTCTGACCTGTCTCTGTGACAGACCCCACCCCGCCTCCAGCCCGCGCGGTCCGCTTACTGGCGCCTCCCTGTCCCGCCCTCGGGCCTCGCGGCCTGAACGTACGGCTGAGGCGGGTGAACCTGCACGGAGATACCCGAGTTCCTGATCCTATCCCTCCTGAACTGGGCTCAAGGTCAACCTGTCTCCTGTACGTCTTCTGGAGGCTCTGCCCGAGGGTTTCTTTGAGGAACAAATTCCGCACACCAGTTTGCTCCCCCTTCCCACACCCGCCGGCCCCGCCCCCTACCTGGTCACCGGGCCCTGGAGACGCAGGTTCTAGCTTGCGGAGTGCCATGTGTCCTCAGAACAGTGTCCCCTATTCCTGGGCCTCGGGTCACCGTTGGTAATGGGCAGGGTCATCGGTGGGTTCTGAGAAGGCAAGGAAATGGTGACCGCATTACCAGAAGGGCCCTGGCCTCCTCGGAGCCCCGCACCACCTCTGGATGTAGACAGCCTCGCGTGTTATTGTGGAGGAAACTGAAGCTCAGGCGCTCAGCAGAAGCCCAGACTGCAACGCGGCCTTTTCCCTGCACTTGGCGTTAGACAAGGCTGGCTGAGCCTGGGAGACCTCCAATGTCCGCGTCTGTCTAGAGAGCTGTGAAAGGGGGAGGGAGATCCTGAACCTTGTCCCTAACCCCGTGGTGATACCCCGTCCCTCCCCAGGCTGAGAGAGACTGATCATTGTGCGAAACTGGGTCTTATCCCTCACAAGGGCGTGGAGGAGCGAGAAAGTGCCTAAGCCTGAGAAACGTCGCCTTGTCGATAAGCTGGAGTAATTGCTGTCCCATGTTGAGGATCCGGGGGCTCCCAGGTCCTCAGTGACTGTACCTCAACCCTCCCCAGAGTACAGCGTTCTCCGCGGCCCAGCCTGAGCGGCAGAAACGAGGCCTTAGGGGGAGAGGGACTTCAGGTGTCTTCCCAGAGGCGACGTTTCGAGGTCTTGAAGGGACAGGAGGCCGGAAGGGAGGATCTCCGAGCCGTAGGACTGACACCTGAAGTGCGGCTCAGAGTCTTGGTCTGGGTTGGGGCGTAGAGGGAAGTCAAAAGGTCCGACCCCTTCCTGCCCACCGCTTCCTTCTCCAGGACTGTATCGCCCTGCAAGCACCGGCCGGGAATGCAATGTGCTGTTATAACTCCCCCGCCGTCATACTACCCTTGTCCGAACCTCAGGTAAATCTGGCGCACACACATGCAAATGCGCACCCACACAGAAGCTGTAACCTTGGCATGGCGGGGGACCCAGGGACTAGTTGGGATAACTGACCTCTGTGATGCACCGACTGGAAGATGACACCAGGGGGCGATGGTGCCATGGGGAAGTCAAAGCTGGCAACTAAATGAGAGGGCATGGAGATGGCATTGAGGGTTTACAGGTTAGCAGTGGGGCTTAGAGTCAAGAGATCAGGGCGTTAGGTTCAGGGCTTGAATTAAAGATTAAAAAGTCAGTGTTAGGGAGCGGGTATTGGGAATCAAAAATTTAACAGTAGACCCTGAGGTCAAGAGGTCAGTGTTGGAGCCTAGGGCCATTATTCGGGGCAAAATGTTGGGATAAGGTTAGCATTGAGAATTGGAGTCAGACGTATGAGGGTCCAAAAGGGCTGACCCATCTCTCCCCACAGATGGGACACAAGTCACTTCAAGAAGACCGGTGGCCCCCAGAGAAACAACTATGTCGTCCACCCTGAGTTTGTGTCCGAGACCTATCCTGACTACCACTGCCGGTAGAGCCCGGGCTGGCCGGGCCAAGGGGGCTGAACAATGAATAAATTCTTCATCCTAAAGGCTGCCTCTCGTGTCCTTACCCAGCAGGATCTGGCAATGAGGAGCCAGTCACTCAGGCCTCTGCCAAGCCCCCTCAACTGAGATACAGTTTCTCAAAGTCATCTTGCCCTGAGCCCTCCCCACTCCATCATCTCAGTACTTCCCTTGGGTGGCCCTGAGTGCCTTCCTGACGCATGGCAATAGCCCTATGAGGGGCATGACCTCCTCCTTTCCATCCCAGAGCCCAAACTAATGGGCCCACCTAGCCATGCAGGAGGGCCCATCTACCTCCCATCCTAGGAGGACCCCACAGCTGCCATTTCCCCAATATCCCCCAAACCTAGATGTCCCTTCACCCCCATATCTCAGTGGACCCAGAATTGCCCATCCTACAGTCAGAGCCATGTCCCTATACTCAAAGCTCTTTATCTCTGTTCCCAGAGTCTCCATCACAGCGATCCCAAAGTCTATGTTCAGATACCCTTGCTGCCCTCCCCCACCCAAGTCCAAGAGGTCCAAAACAATTTTGGAGGGTTTCATGATCAAGAAATTTCAAATTACAAAACAAAGCCCTGCATCATCAGAAAATCTACAAACAACAAATGCTGGAGAGGGTGTGGAGAAAAGGGAACTCTCCTGCACTGTTGGTAGGAATGTAAATTGACATAGCCACTATGGAGAACAGTATGGAGGTTCCTTAAAAAACTAAAAATAGAACTACCATATGATCCAGCAATCCCACTACTGGGCATATACCCAGAGAAAACCATAATTCAAAAAGACACATGCACCCCAATGTTCATTGCAGCACTATTTACAAGAGCCAGGTCATGGAAGCAACCTAAATGCCCATCGACAGACGAATGGATAAAGAAGTTGTGGTACATATATACAATGGAATATTACTCAGCCATAAAAAGGAACGAAATTGAGTCATTTGTTGAGATGTGGATGGATCTAGAGACTGTCATACAGAGTGAAGTAAGCCAGAAAGAGAAAAACAAATATTGTATATTAACTCATGTATGTGGAACCTAGAAAAATGGTACAGATGAACTGGTTTGCAGGGCAGAAGTTGAGACAGATGTAGAGAACAAACGTATGGACACCAAGGGGGGAAAGCCGCAGGGGTGGGGATGGTGGTGTGCTGAATTGGGCAATTGGATTGACATGTATACACTGATGTGTATAAAATTGATGACTAATAAGAACCTGCTGTATAAAAAAAAATTAAATTAAATTTAAAAATTAAAAAACAAAGCCCTGGGGGACTTCCCTGGTGGCGCAGTGGTTAAGAATCCGCCTGCCAAATCAAAACTACAATGAGATATCATCTCACACCGGTCAGAATGGCCATCATCAAAAAATCTAGAAACAATAAATGCTGGAGAGGGTGTGGAGGAAAGGGAACACTCTTGCACTGTTGGTGGGAATGTAAATTGATACAGCCACTATGGAGAACAGTATGGAGGTTCCTTAAAAAACTACAAATAGAACTACCATACGACCCAGCAATCCCACTACTGGGCATATATCCTGAGAAAACCATAGGTCAAAAAGAGTCATGTACCAAAATGTTCATTGCAGCTCTATTTACAATAGCCAGGACATGGAAGCAATCTAAATGTCCATCGACAGATGAATGGATAAAGAAGATGTGGCACATATATACAATGGAATATTACTCAGCCATAAAACGAAATGAAATGGAGGTATTTGTAATGAGGTGGATGGAGTTAGAGTCTGTCATACAGAGTGAAGTAAGTCAGAAAGAGAAAAACAAATACAGTATGCTAACACATATATACGGAATCTAAGGGGAAAAAAAAAAAAAAAGGCCATGAAGAACCTAGTGGCAAGACGGGAATAAAGACACAGACCTACTAGAGAATGGACTTGAGGATATGGGGAGGGGGTGGGGTGAGATGTGACAGGGTAAGAGAGTGTCATGGACATATATACACTACCAAATGTAAAATAGATAACTAGTGGGAAGCAGCCGCATAGCACAGGGAGATCAGCTCGGTGCTTTGTGACCACCTAGAGGGATGGGATGGGGAGGGTGGGAGGGAGGGAGATGCAAGAGGGAAGAGAAATGGGAACATATTGTATATGTATAACTGATTCACTTTGTTATAAAGCAGAAGCTAACACACCATTGTAAGGCAATTATACTTCAATAAAGATGTTAAAAAAAAAAAAAAAAAAAGAATCCTCCTGCCAATGCAGGGGACATGAGTTCAATCTCTGGTCCAGGAAGATCCCACATGCCACGGAGCAACTAAGCCCATGTGCCACAACTACTGAGCCTGCGCTCTAGAGCCGGTGAGCCACAACTACTGAAGCCCGCGTGCCTAGAGCCTGTGCTCCGCAACAAGAGAAGCCACCGCAGTGAGAAGCCCGCGCACCACAGCGAAGAGTAACCCCCACTCCTGCAACTAGAGAAAGCCCACGTGCTGCAACGAAGACCCAACGCAGACAAAAAAAAAAAAAAAAAAAAAAAAAAGCCCTGTTTCTCTGTCCCTCAGGGAGCAAGCGGTGGGGTGTTCTGGAGCCTCTAGTATCTTCAGTATTTTTGCACCCCATTCCTCCTGGGTGCAGTTGTATAGCGGGGCACGCCCACCTCCTCGCAGCAGGGGCACTTCTAAGGGCTGCCACCAAGGGGAGTGGGTGGGGGAAGACTTTGCAAAATACAGAGCAGAATCCGGTCTTCTCAGTCCCTGATCTCAGGCACTGCTGGTCTGGTCCGGTGGGAGCTGACAGCTTGGGCCTCCCGGCTGATGGAACTAGGCTCCACTCCGTGGGGTCCTTGATTGGATCCGACCTGCACTGAGCCGCTGAGATCCTCCCAGAATTCCGCTACCCTTTTTCCGTATGGGAAAAGAGCTAATGAGAGCGTTATACCGAGACGGCCTTAACCTGCCCAAATCTGTAGGAAAAGGAATCCCAAGGGCCAGCTCTGTCCCTTTACCCTGCGGCTCTCTCCTTCTCATACACACCCCAAATTTAGCCTGCAGGTGCGAGAACCCTAACATTCGACAGCTGCACCTCCCTCCAGAACTACAGTTCCCAGCAGACCTGGGGCAGAGCCCCGCCCGCGTGCGGGTAAGCAATGGTCCAGAGGGGGCGGGCCTGCAGGCGGGGGGCGGAACCGGGAGGCACCGGGCTGGCGGCGGGCCTGTGCCAGGAGCTGGGCACAGAACAGAAGAGGAAGGTGGGGGCTAAGGGGCGTGACCTCAAGTGCGCGTGACAATGTGGGAGGATGGTCGGGCGCCAGGGGCGGAGCTGGACTCTGAGACTCAAGACGAGACCGAATGACTGGGGCGTGGCCGAGCAGCCAGGGGGCGGGGCTCCAGGACAGCCTCAGCTGTCCCCAGCTAGGCAGCGCCCCGCGCCGCACCGTGGCAGCTCAACTTCTGCTAACTTGGAGGGGATCTGCGGGAGCCTCCCTTCACCCCCACTTCTGGGGTTACTTCCGTGAGTGCGCCCAGCGGGAAGACCTTGGGGGGTTGCTGAGGGAAAATATTTCCCGAACTTTCGCTCCTACAGATGAGTAGGTGGGGCGAGCCTGGACACCTGGGCCCCTTCTTCTGCCGCGGTTCC
The DNA here is from genome assembly GCF_965194825.1 of Balaenoptera physalus. NCBI lineage: Eukaryota > Metazoa > Chordata > Mammalia > Artiodactyla > Balaenopteridae > Balaenoptera > Balaenoptera physalus. The sequence goes on along the minus strand of NC_138886.1, from coordinate 81,351,151 downwards.
CAGCGGGCGACCGCCCTCTTGACCTCAGTCTGTCCTTTCGGACATATAGCTGCAGCGCTGGGAGTGGGTGTAAAGTATTCCAGGCTGTAGGCTCAGTCACTCTATATCCCGGGATCCGCTCGCTGGGCAGGACGGGGAGAGGGCCCGGATCGAGTTGCCTTTGACATTTCCACCCCCTCACCCTACCCCTGGGAATTGTGTTGGACAAAGGACCCAACGTGGAATGGCGTCCCTTCAGTTCGGCTAGGCCCGACCCTCCCCCTTAGACATGGCTAGGGGCTGGAAGCCAAGACTGAGGTTGACTGTCAAGTGGGGAGAGGCTTGGCTAGGGCAAACCCTACCTGCCAGCATTAGCCTGTGGTTGGCCAGATGGCGGAGGCAGCAGATTACAGGGGTCTCTAGCGGCACCGTTAACACCGGAACCACAGTTCCTCCCCCACAGCCCCTGTACCAGATGCCATTAAAATTGCCACTTCCCATCCCCAAGAAGCCTTCCTGGGGCAAGTAGCAGCACCAGCCCTTGGGAATACAGGCTTCACCATGCCCACACCCCCCTGATGGAAGCCTGTCCCACCCTCTTGGCCACAAAGCTCCTTTTCTCTCCTGCATTCAGTTAGCCAGTCAGACCATTAGCTCCCTGTCAGGGTTAACCTGGGATTTTGGATTCAGGCAACCCTGATACCTGAGTGACTTCAAACAAGTTCCTTTTTCTGTTTGGGCCACTGTTTCCTCATCTATAAAATGGGCACTGCAGCTGTGCCTACTATTCAGCATTCTTGTTAGGGTTGGATGCCATGGTGGCATTAGGGAGACCAGCAGAGGGCCTCTGGGTTTTTGTCCTTCATCAAAGAACCTCAGAACCCTAGAAAGTAAAAATTCTCAAGACCTAAGTGTTTGAAAAGGCTTTTGAGGTCACCTTGGTGAGCTGGCCATGCCTCCAGGGGTCATGAGATAGGCTGACTTAATATGAAAGTTTTGAGGATGAGCAATCTCTGTCCTACTCAGATACGGACCCTTTCTCCCTATTCCCTTAGTGCCCAGAATGGGGCCTTGGTTGTCTTGAATGAATTGAATATAAATGTACAGCAGGTCTGGCCTGGGCCACCTACAGCCTTCTTTGGGTCCTGCTTAGCTTAAGGGAATCAGCTAAAGGCTATGCCTGCATTTTCCAGGAAGGTTTTTCTAGCCTATACCTACAGGAAGGGAAGTCCATAGTAGGTTGGGGGAATTTTGACTGTTAACTTGTATGGGATGAGAGGAAGAGAATAAGAGGCTGTTCTAGATCAGCTGGAACTGACCAGTTTAGGGAGTTGGTGGAGGGAGCTCAGAGAATAAGGCCCTGAGATAGAACCTCACTGGGGTGGAGGTGGGGCATTATGGGGAGCTGTATGTTGACATCTGGGATAAAAATTCCAATCTGCACCTGGCATCTGGCATTCTTGATAATCTCTTCACGGGAGAGGTGGGGGAAGTGAGAACGCTGAGCAATTCTGGTATCTCCTTGGAAATTGCTGGGGACTTGGAAACAGACACTGGCATCTGGGAGGAGTCTAATTACTGTTTGCCAGTCTCCCTCACTCCTTCCCTCCAGCTGGAACAGGTGGGCAGCCGGCAGGCTGGCAGTGTATGTCTGTGTATGCACGTGGCTGGTGCTATTTCTTTGCTGGACTCTGCCCTGAGGGCTGAGACAGGAAAGGTCAGTAGCCTTGAACAGCAGGTTTGGACACACACCTCCTCCCAAGTCTGTGTTTCTCTGTAGTCATATCTGAATCTTTAGTATACAGTATATAAGAGTGGATTGTGTAGTAGGGGGTGTCGGATGGCCAGAGAGCTGGTAGGTGGGGGAGGGAAGTTGGCCCAAGATGGGTGGGTGAAACTTCCTAAAGCAGGTGGCCTGAGGATTGAGGTTAGGAAAGGAATGAGCTTGGTAGTCATAGGATAGGCTTGGCTGCAAATGGAATCAGAAGGACAGGTGAGACCATGTATGCCTTGAACTTCAATTTGCAAAGCTTACACTGCTGAACTTCATCATGGGGGTCATGAGCAGCTCCCTAAACTAAGGAGAGATGTAATCTGATAAGTGTTTCAGAAAGATCACTACAGTTGCTGTGAGCAGAAGGCATTGGAGGAAAACAAGTTGAAAGCAGGGAGGCCTATCGGGGAAGTGTTGCAACGATACAGGGGAGAAATGACAGTGCTCTAACTAGGGTAGGGGCAAACAGGACAGTGGGTGAGTGCTAGAGACAAAGCCAGAAGGTAGCTGGCCCACAGATGTGGTGCTGGGAGCAGAGCAGGAAGGTGGGCAGGGAAATGGACTTGGTGATCCTGATGGCTGAGAGCAGAGTGGAGTTTGAGAGCAAAGAGAGGGAGATGTGAGAAGCCACCAAGCCCCCATGCTAGGCTCCTGACCCCAGTCCTAAAGTCCAAACCCAACCTTGCCCCCCCCTCCAAACCAGGCCCTTGGACTGAGTCTGGCTCTGAGTATCTTCTCTAATCTCCAGATTTAATATGGCTTCTGACTCAAGATTAAATTCTATGCCTGAACTGTTCCACTTCATCTCTCCTCTCCTGCTCCTGGCATAGGAAAGCCAGCCTCCTGCTGTGTTAGAGGTCTTAAGGAGCTGGCTTGCTTATCCCCCCTCTCCCACCATGGCCACATCTCTGGGAAACCAGGCCATCTCCAGATTCCTCCCCTTCTCTTCAGCCTGAACTGCCCCCATGTGTGATCCAGGGAGGCCTGATTAATTCTGTGATCCTGGACAGCTCCCTGACCCTGTCAGGGTTTGTTCCTCCACCAGGAAAATGGTGATGAATATCATCTGCCCCTCCCCTGCAGAGTCCTGACTAATTTTGGCAAGCAGTGGGGCCCATGAGAAAGGGTAGGTAAGATGCAGACAGAACGTCCTGGTAAGAGTAAAGCCCTTATGTCCCAGTATACACTTTCCCAAAATATACACTTCTTTCTTGCGGCAGCAAATGTAAATACTATGGAATGAGAAAGCTCAGTTCCACCTCTCTCTTCCCCTTCCTGACTCAGGCAGGCCAAGTTCAGATGGGCTTTGTCGGGTGGCCCCACTGCCTGCTCCTTCCTTAACTGGGGGCTGATGCCGCAGAATCCTCAGGAAAAGAGCCAGGCCTACCCCCGCCGCCGTGCTGGGAGCCACACAGGTCGTAAGAGCCCCGAGGCCGTCGCAGCTGCAACCATGTACACCTTCTTGCCTGACAACTTCTCGCCTACCAAGCCCAAGCCGTCCAAAGAGCTGAAGCCGCTGCTGGGCTCCGCAGTGCTGGGGCTGCTGCTGGTGCTGGCCGCGGTGGTGGCCTGGTGCTACTACAGCGCCTCTCTACGCAAGGCGGAACGCCTGCGCACCGAGCTGCTGGACCTCAACCGCGGCGGCTTCTCCATTCGCAACCAGAAGGGCGAGCAGGTCTTCCGCCTGGCCTTCCGCTCGGGCGCGTTGGACCTCGATTCCTGCAGCCGCGACGGCGCCCGGCTTGGCTGCTCTCGCACAGCGGATGGGCGCCCGCTGCACTTCTTCATCCAGACTGTGCGGCCCAAGGACACGGTCATGTGCTACCGCGTGCGCTGGGAGGAGGCGGCGCCGGGGCGCGCGGTGGAGCACGCCATGTTCCTGGGCGACGCGGGGGCGCACTGGTACGGCGGCGCGGAGATGAAGACCCAGCACTGGCCCATCCGCCTGGACGGCCAGCAGGAGCCTCAGCCCTTCGTCACCAGCGACGTCTACTCCTCCGACGCCGCATTTGGAGGCATCCTCGAGCGCTACTGGCTGTCGTCGCGTGCAGCTGCCATCAAGGTCAACGACTCAGTGCCCTTCCACCTGGGCTGGAACAGCACGGAGCGCTGTCTGCGGCTGCAGGCCCGCTACCACGACACGCCCTACAAGCCGCCCGCCGGCCGCGCTGCTGCGCCCGAGCTCAGCTACCGCGTGTGTGTCGGCTCCGATGTCACTTCCATCCACAAATATATGGTGCGGCGCTATTTCAACAAGCCATCGAGGGTGCCAGCGCCTGAGGCCTTCCGGGACCCCATCTGGTCCACGTGGGTGCTGTACGGGCGTTCGGTGGACCAGGACAAGGTGCAGCGTTTCGCTCAGCAGATCCGCCAGCACCGCTTCAACAGCAGCCATCTAGAAATCGACGACATGTACACGCCTGCCTATGGCGACTTCGACTTCGACGAGACCAAGTTTCCCAACGCCAGCGACATGTTCCGCCGCCTGCGCGACGCTGGCTTTCGCGTCACGCTCTGGGTGCACCCGTTTGTCAACTACAACTCATCGTGCTTTGGCGAAGGCGTGGAGCGCGAGCTGTTTGTGCGTGAACCCACGGGCCGGCTGCCTGCTCTCGTGCGCTGGTGGAATGGCATCGGCGCCGTGCTCGACTTCACGCGCCCGGAGGCCCGCGACTGGTTTCAGGGGCATCTGCGGCGACTGCGTTCGCGCTACGCCGTGGCCTCCTTCAAGTTCGACGCTGGAGAGGTCAGCTATTTGCCGCGGGACTTCAGCACCTACAGGCCACTGTCCGACCCCAACATATGGAGCCGGCGCTACACAGAGATGGCGCTGCCCTTCTTCTCACTGGCCGAGGTCCGTGTGGGCTACCAGTCACAGAACATCTCGTGCTTCTTCCGCCTGGTGGACCGCGACTCCGTGTGGGGCTACGATCTGGGGCTGCGCTCGCTCATCCCCGCCGTGCTCACTGTCAGCATGCTGGGCTACCCGTTCATCCTGCCCGATATGGTGGGTGGCAACGCGGTGTCTGAGCGGACAGTGAGCGGCGGCGATGTGCCCGAGCGCGAGCTCTACGTGCGCTGGCTGGAAGTGGCCGCCTTCATGCCAGCTATGCAGTTCTCCGTTCCACCCTGGCGGTACGACGCCGAAGTGGTGGCCATCGCGCACAAGTTCACTGCACTGAGGGCCTCACTCGTGGCGCCGCTGTTGCTGGAGCTGGCTGGTGAGGTCACTGACACGGGAGACCCCATCGTGCGCCCCCTCTGGTGGATCGCGCCCGGCGACGAGACGGCGCACCGCATCGACTCACAGTTCCTCATCGGAGACACGCTGCTTGTGGCGCCGGTACTGGAGCCAGGCAAGCAGGAGCGGGACGTCTACCTGCCCGCAGGCAAGTGGCGCAGCTATAAGGGCGAGCTTTTCGACAAGACACCAGTGCTGCTCACGGATTACCCCGTTGACCTGGACGAGGTCGCCTACTTCATCTGGGCATCCTGACCCAGCCCGGGACCCAGAAACCACACAGCCCTAACCCCAGTCTTCATGTAGGCCTCTAACCCTGCATCACAGCCACACCGTGTATCCCCAGGAAGTCCCCACCTCTGTACCACCCACTAAGTGGGTACTGAAGTAAATGTGCTGGAGCCAACTCCTGTAGGGCCAGGGGAGAAGATGCTGAAGCAACCTCCCACTCCAGTGCACAATCCTAACAGCTCACTTTCTCTCCATACTCGCTCCAGTCTACAGAAACCTCTTCCCTGGGCCGGGGGCAAGAGAGCACAGAGGAAAAAGGTCAGCTGTCTTCCTGTTAAACACGGTTGGGTTTTAAAAGCACAGAGAGAAACCTCACCCTCCATCCTGGCCTGAGTGGCCATCTTTGTCCTTCTGAGGTGGTGACTTGTTCCTCTTTAAGGTCCCAAAATAGCCCCCAGCCACACTTAGAAAGGGCACATTTTCGGTGTTGGAAGCCAGGTCCTGAGTCCCCAGCACTGGCCTGACCTGTGGCTGACCTGGCCCCACCCCAGCCGGCGAGAAGAGACAGAGGTACTTGGCCAACTGACAAGGAGGCAGGAGGTCCCCTCCCAAAGGACAGGTGGCCTAGGCTCAGCACAGAGCCATCATCATTGTCCCTCATTTGTGAAGAGCTCCTGATACGGCACTTATGCATCTGTGTACACACATGGTTCAGCCCTGGCCAGGGCCACCGCCTGATGGGCAAAGACTTGCAAGGCCATGCAGGCCAGACCTGATGCCTTAACTCAAGAACGTGTGTGGGTATGTGTGTGTGTGTGTGTGTGTGTGTGTGTGTGTGTGAGAGAGAGAGAGAGAGACAGAGAGGGAGAGAGGGAGAGAGGCACCATATGTCCCTGGTGCAGTACCTCCGAGGCTGCATAAGCCTGGAAGGAGAGGCCAGGGAGCAAATCTGAGGTTTTGATTGTTGACTTGGTCCCTTCCTAGGTGATGTCTCTGGGACTCTAGTAGGAAATAAACAGTCCTTTCCAGATTCCTCAGCTGCCTCACTCCCGGCACACGTGAGGTGTGGCTTAAAAGGGAGTGATGTTAGGGACTGCCCTGGCAGTCCAGTGGTTAGGACTCTGTGCTTCCATTGCAGGGGGCACAGGTTCGATCCCTAGTCTGGGAACCCCACAAGTGGGGGGTGCAGCCAGAAATAGAAAAAAAAGGGGAGGGAGCGATGTTCTTATTCTGGTAGTGGTGTGCTTTAGCACAAAAACTACCGCGCACATCGACACCTACAAATATACATACAGGGTAAGGTCTTTCATTTTAGCCACTTTCCCTTTCTAAGAAAAGCAACCTCAGCCAGAGTGAGTTTCTCCTGACTTTGCAGCTGAGTCTGGGGAAGGAGTGGCTTGCCAGATGGGGGAGGTGGGAAACAGGGCAGGGCTCAGCTTCCCTTAATGGCTTGGACAGCAGAATCAGTCCCTCACCCCCTAGAGAATGCATCTCTTTGCCCACTCCTCCACCCCCTCTATTTTCTCAGTGTGAAGATTGCTATGCTAATGAAAGTTTAGGAGCACTCACCCATGATTCTACCACTCATCTGCAAGCTGTGTGGCCTTACGTAAGCTGCTTAACCTCACTGAGCCTCAGTTTCCTCATATGTAAAATGGTGATAATAATGCTACCTCCCAGGTTGTTAAGGGAATTATAAGCACAGATTTATATAAGGTGCCTAGCACAAGTAGGTGCTCAATAAAAGCTAATATAATGGGTTTTTTTTTTTTTCTTGTTTAAAAATAACATAGATTTTTCCAGGCCCCAGCTCCCAGCCCAACTGGCTTCCTCTGGGCCTGCATGTGACACCCTCTTCCCAAACCTCTGCACATAGCACCCAGTTGAACTCTGAGTTTGTGACCCGAGGGACACTGTGATCCAGGAGAGAGGCAAGAGAAGAGACATCTGAAGTGGAATGTCAGGAGCCAGGAGTCGCCAGGAGATGGGGAGTAAATGGAATTAGCTTCCCTCTCCTTTTTGTCAAGAGCATTTACTAATCAGTATTCAGTGATGAGCCTCCCTGGGCCCTGGTGCACAGCCATGGGCTGTGTGTGGAGTGACTGTAGAAGGAGGGCACCCAGGCTGGGTCCTGGAAACTCCCCTAAATGGCTGGAGGGCATGACTCACACTTGAATGGCCCTCCACTTGCTATGCAGTCTGAAGCCAGTTGACCTAACCTCTCGAGCCTTGGCTTCTTCATCTTTAAAATAGAATTTCTAGGATTCACTGAGATGTGTCTGTAAAGTACTTATGCAAAATTTGGCAAAGAGTGTTAAATAAATGGTAACTCCTATCAACTCTCAATTCGAAACAAGGAACAAAGAAAAACTCTGCCTAAAACTGATACTGTACCCTATTGGGTAGCCTCTAGCCACATGACGCTTCTTAAATTTAATTTTAAAATTAATTAAAATTAAACATTAAGAATCCAGTTCTTCAGGCACACTAGCCACATTTCAAGTATTCAAAAGCCATGTGTGACTAGCGGCTCACATATTGGACAGTGCAGATTACAGAACATTTCCATAGTTGCATAAAGTTCTATACCCCAGGACCAAGTAGTGTGTGCTGTCTGAGATGGCATGGGGGTTGAGGTTGGGTAAAGTAATCTGGAAGGCCTAAGTCATCTGGCATGGAGGAGGAGTACCCTTTAGAAGGGCATTGATGGAATTCCCTGGAGGTCCAGTGGTTAGGACTCCACACTTCCACTGCAGGGGGCCCGGGTTCGATCCCTGGCCGCTGGGGAACTAAGATCCCACATGCCATGCAGTGTGGCCAATTAAAAAAAAAAAAGATCTGAAGTGAAGTCAAATAAAACGTTAAGAATTTTAGAAGGGCATTGAGGGCAGGCAGCTTAGATGGGGGAGGGGACACACCATGCCCACTGAACACTCACTGTGTGCTGGGACAGGGCCAAAGGGAAGAGTGCCCTTGACTGGCCAAATCCCAGCAAACTAGCCCTTGGCTTGCAATCTGGTTTCTAATCTGGCCTCTGCCATTGACCTTGTTAATCACAAAAGCACAGATGAACAAGCTAAAACAGTGAGAGAGGAGGGCACTGGCCTGAGTCACACAGAAGATTAGTACCCAAGACTGGACTGGAACCTGGTGGTCTGTATCTAGAAGCCTAGAATCTCCCGCCCAGTTCTTCACCCATCTTTCAACAGCCTGGGCCAGCCCCGGCCTATACATATCCAAGGCTGGGGAGCCACTGAAATGTGTGTCTCTGAAGCTGCCACCCAATGGGCCTGATTCTAGGCCAGCAAGTGTTTCCCTTTCCCCTACTGACGACAAAAAGGAGAGGTTCAAGAAGTTGGGCAGCAGTGGCTGGAATGGTAGGAACCATGAGGAAGAGCTGGTCTTGGGATGGGGAAGGGGAGGGAAGTGGGCTAGAAGCTACCTCTACCCCTGTTTACTAGGACACCAGAAACTCTTCCCTTTTAGAGCCTTGTCCAACACCCCGTCTCTGCCAGCACCTCTTGTACGTTCCAAATTTCTCTCTCTCTCTCTGTACATCTGGGTGAGGAGGGAGGGCTGCCCCTCCTCCATGGAGCTTCCAGTAGCTTTGTCATGGCCAGAGTTCCCCATTGGTCTTTTCTGTACCCCTGGGCTGGGGGTGGGGGTGAGGAGGCTGGTATGCAGGAACAGGGAGCTTCCTTCTCCAGAGGTAATGGGGAGGGACTGAGTGGCCACTGCAGGAAATCTGGGACTGGGGCCTAACACCCCCATTCTGTGACCGTGTGTACCCTAAGAGTCTGCCTCCGTTTCCCTTTTAGCACTCTGTGAATCAGCTAAACCCTGGCCAAGCCCTCTCTCTAAGACCAAGATGTGAATTTTCTGGGAGGATCTTTGCTCTTGTTCCCCCAGATATGGGCAAAGTATCCCTCACCCTGGTTGGCTACAGAGCAAGTAAGTCTTCTTTTGTTGGTTCCCCTCACCAAGATTTCTGGTCCCTTCACTCCTCCTCAAGTCCAAGGCCAATGTTGACCTCTCATCCCCTGGCCACTACCCCATGTCGGATCTTATCAATTCTAGCCTGGACCATTGCAGTGGACTCCTAAATCTTTCTACTCTTGAACCCTTCAATTCAACCCACATAGCAGCCAAGGAAATCTTTCTGAAATTCAATCAGGTCATTTAGGAAAAAATTCAAGCTCTGATGTTCAAGACCTCTAAGGTCTAAATCCTTCTCTCCCCTAATGGGTGAGGGGGGTCAAAGGGTACAAATTTTCAGTTATAAAATGAATAAGTCAGGGGGGTGTAATGTACAGCATTGTGGCTATAGTTAATAATACTGTAGTGCATATTTCAAAGGTAGGAGAGTGGATCTTGAATGGTCTCATTACAAGAAAATAAATTTTTTATAACTGTATATGGTGATGGCTGTTAACTGGACTTACTGTGGTGATCATTTAGCAATATATACAAATATTGAATAGGGGAGATCTAAATCCACTTCTGCTTCTGTTTGGCTCACACACACATACTTATGAGCATATTTTGAAAAGCATTTGAAGAAGTACTACCTTCTGTTCTGGGAACAGCTGCACAGCCCATCCCTGCAAGGGGAGGCCTGCCCAGACCCAGCCTTGAAGAAAACCGCAGGGGCAACTGGGTGATTTCCTTTCCTGCCATTGTCCGACTCAGTGGGACTCCTGCTGACACCCTCCCCTCTCTGGTACACACCCCAGCTCCCAAGGAGCAACATGGCTTTTATCTTCAGGCTGGCCATTTACTTTATCATGCCCAAGGATCTTTCCAGCAGCTTGAGGGGAGGAGAGTATTTTTTTTCAATGTACTTTACCATTTTAATGGACTATAGGGGAAAAGAGAGACTGAATTTTTTTTTTAATTGAGGGGTCAGTGACATAACATTATATTAGTTTCAGGTATACAACATAAATGATTTGATATTTGTATATATTTGCTAAATGATCACCACAGTAAGTCCAGTTAACAGCCGTCACCATACACAGTCACAAAACAAATTTTTTTCTTGTAATGAGACCGTTCAAGATCCACTCTCCTACCTTTGAAATATGCACTACAGTTTACTAACTATAGTCACCATGCTGTACATTACACCCCCATGACTTATTCATTTTATAACTGAAAATTGGTACCTTTTGACGCCCCTCACCCATTAGGGGAGGGGAGAATTCTTGGCCTTATGAGACAAGCCCTAAGTCTGAATGGGGGGGGTCAGGGGAGTGGGGAAAAAACTGAAGAGGAAGAGGCTCTGTCCCTGGGGGTTCCCAGTCTGAAGAACAGGAAGAGGCTGTGCCTCTATACTCAGTATCCTAGTGCTGTTTTTTCCCTCCATAGCCCCCTTTCCCCTCCTCAGGGGGTCCTGCTGAGCACTTCCCGGTACACAATGGGGAGCTGGAGGTGGGGTAGGAGGGGAAAGGAAGTGAAGGGGGAGGGTTAGGAAGAAGGCTGTGAGCAAGCCTCACTGGAAACCTGTAGCACAACCTCCAGGGGGCAGTGGTGGGGCTGGAACGGCCCTCCTCTAGAAGGTAAGGGACGGGTTGGGCCACAGGCTGGACTGATGGAGAAGTCAGCCTCTGCTCCTTAAACGTGGGGTCCCACCTGGGGTCCCACACCAGCACGAGCATTTCCATTTAAATTCTACCATTAAAACCACCCTTATACTTTCATTCCTTTGGGTCTTCAATTCAGCAAACAACTGCTTACTGCGGGGGTGTAAGGTATTGCTTTTGGGTGTCAAGAGGGCATTTTGGTTTTCCAGAGCCTCTATCAAATGCCCCCAGGAGCTTCCCTGGTGGCGCAGTGGTTAAGAATCCACCTGCCAATGCAGGGGACACGGGTTCGAGCCCTGGTCCGGGAAGATCCCACATGCCGCGGAGCAACAAAGCCCGTGTGCCACAACTACTGAGCCTGTGCTCTAGAGCCCGCGAGCCACAACTGCTGAGCCCACGCACCACAGCTACTGAAGCCCACACGCCTAGAGCCCGTGCTCCGCAACAAGAGAAGCCACCGCAATGAGAAGCCCGCGCACCGCAACGAAGAGTGACCCCCGCTCACCGCAACTAGAGAAAGCCCTCGCACAGCAACGAAGGCCCAATGCAACCAAAAAAAAAAAAAAAAAAAAATGCCCCCAGAAGGGGGCAACTTAATACCGCCCTTGTGGGGATTAGTTCATTAGATGGGGTGGTGCAGGTGGTAGTGGGGAAAACATGTGGAATTCCAAGAGAAGCCTTTTTGGGTGTCAGTGGGGACAGGCTGGTGTTTATAGGGTGAGTGGTTATCAGGGGAAGCTTCCAGGAGGAGATGCTCTGGAGCTTGGAGGCCCTCAGATTGAAGGGGAAATTGCAGTCTTAGCCCTATAGCCCTTGAACAAGCCCAGGTGGCCGAAAGCAAAGTGGTGATGACAACAAAGCCTACTCACCTACTGCATCCCAATCTCGGTTCCACTCTCTCCCTCCCTCATCCACCGCCCATAACATGCCCCAGTCCCACCTTTCTGTCAATTCATCCTACAAAGTGAACACCTGAACACAGTTTATGGGCTTCCCCTCCCCCCGCCCCACCTTCTCCAAAGTACCTGTGTTTTAATGGAAAACTTTGTAAGTCCCAGAAGAATGACTCCAAAGCTGTACAAGATATTCTAAGGCAGAGTCTTCCCTCTGGCACCTCATCCTCAAAGGACCTCACATATAGGCAACTGCCAAGGTCATCTACCTTCTTAAGCCTCAATATCCTCAGCTAAAAAAGTGAGCAGCAGAATCAGGTCATTTTCCAGGTCCCTTCCAACTCTGATTTTTGAGGTCTTAACATTTTGAGATTCCACAGACTCCCATGCTGAGCGCACAGGGCCAGCCAGCCCTTGTTAGTCTGTGGTTTGGCACCACTGCCCAGCAGGCACTTATTAAATCAGTGGGATGTGGTCCCTGCTGGCCTGGAAGGAGAGCACTAAGCTCCAAAAACTTCCTGTAGCAGGCCTCCTTCCGGGAGTGCCGCTCAGAGGGGTGAGGAACGAAACCGTTCAGGTCCCTGGCAGGGCTCCAAAATCCTGTTCGCTAGTACTTTTGCCCTGTCTGCACGGAGAACCAGTGACTGAAAACATCTGGAGGCCTGATCGAAGACCTGGGTGACTTCTCTCTCCTTCCTCTGGGGGTGGCTGTTCTTGACCCTGGTAATCCAGGTTGACCTTTGCCAATGCCCCTTCCCATCCAATTTTCTGTACTTCATTGGGCAACAACCCTCTAATGAAATCCACATGAATCCAGCTGCTAACAGCTCCTGGAAGGGCTGTAGGATCTAACACCTACCCTGCATTCCTTGAGCCCTAGTAGCAAGGGGAAAGAGGGCTGAGACGCAGCTCTTGCGGCTCTGGATCTTACAGTTGAATTGTGGAAAAAGGGAGCAGGTGGGAAGAGAGAAATGCCAATGACGAGGGCTTGCTAAAGGCGGGGAAGGCAGCTGCAGGCGAGGAATGCACGGGGTAGTGACAGGGCTGCTGGGTGGTCCAGCTGAGCCCCCCAGGCTCAGGCCTGCCCCTTGCCAGTGGCCTCAGTCATGCTGACAACCACGCTGACCCTGGGAGTCAGGACTGGGCTGGGAGGTTGGAGCGTATGTGTCACTGACCTGGTGGCCCAGGGTTGCCTGTCCTTCCTTTCCCTGTTGTGACTGGGGATTTGTTCCAATGTTCCTTGGGTCTCGAATTATCTTAGGAAATATTTACTGAGCACCTGTAACATATGTGCCTGGTGCCAGGGAAAGATACATTAGCGAGTACAGTCGTCCTTCGTTATCCGCGGAGGATTGGTTTGAGGACCCACTGAGGATACCAAATTCCGAGGGTTTGAGTCCCACCGTCTGCCCTCGATATCCGCGGATATGGTGGGCCGATTGTGTAGCAGACTCCATTCCTGCGCTCCAGTCCCACTTGCTTGTATATCCTGTCCGCTACAAGTCACTATGTCTCAGGCACACCGGTGGGGTGGGGTGAGGGTGCTTGGAGGTCCAGAGGCAGGAGAGCCACCCGGCAGTGCTGGGTCTCTCTGATTCCGACTCCGTCTCTCAGCTTCTCTGGGGTACAGTGCTTGGACACAGGATTCCCTCCAGCTAAGGTCAGAGCTCTGATTCACTCTAGCTTTTCTCCCCACCCAAGGCAAGAGCCCATGAAATAAATACAGCAGGTTAGAAGGAGAGATAAGCTGCTTGAGGTTTATTCATGAAGTATAAGGATGCACTCACTGGGCTTGGCCTTTTTTTTTTTTTTTTTTTAAACTCCTTTCCCTTCCTTTCCACCCAGCTGAGATTTTTGCTTGCTCTTTTCTGAGGGTCCTCAGCTGATTTTACCAGCCTGTCTGCAATCTGCTATAATGAGCCAAAGACCGGCACAGGCTTCCCTGGAAGCAAAGGTAGTTCACCTCAGAAGCCCTCAAGGATCCTACGGAGGCAAAAGACCCTGATCTGGTGAGTTCAGACCACTGTGGAGCAGATAAATTGGTGTCCTTCCTGGAGCACCGCCTTCATCTCCTTGAACTGAGCCAACTGGCAGGCCTCACGCAGCCCCAGCCAGCGATAGGCCTGGTGCTCGTGGGAGAGGCGGACCTCCACGTCGTAGTCCTTTACCTCCGCCAGCCAGTAGATGACGGTTTTAGGCTTCTCCCTGGCCACATAATTGAGCTCCCTTCTGAATCCCTCAATGATGGTCAGCTGGCCTGCTTCTATGCCTGCTTCCTCCTGAGCCTCCCGAAGGGCTGTTTCCAAGTCACTTTCTCCTGGTTCCACATGGCCTGGTTAGGAGAAAAGAAGAGAAGGTGGATATAATCTTCAACAAAGCTGGATTTTCCAGGTCAGATGATTTAAAGCTGGGGTCTCTGGCGACTCTTCTAGGTGTTGCTAAGCTTTGGCAATATCCTAACATGCCTAGGAATGGGGTACAGGGCAGGCAGTGTCTGGCTCTGTGGTGTCTGGGCAATCCCTCCTCCCCACCCCATCTTCTCTACAGAGAGTGAAACAAACCATATATTTGGCAAGTCTGGTCTAGAATACTGCTCTTCGATGGTGAGAGAGACAGCCTCCCTCAGACCTCTGCTTTATTTTTCTTTGGAGTTCTCTTCATCCCATATTCTCAGGGAGACCCTTCCCTGGGACACCTTAATGTGATTTTCCCAAGGAGGGGCAGTCCTTTCTTGCCAGGTGGGAGCTGGCTGAAGAGGGAGCACTTCACCTACAATGCACAGTGAAGACTTAACACTGTCTGCAGTTGGTCCCTGAAGTCCCAGGGCCAACAGTCTGTCTCCAAACCCTGCACCGAGGCACCGGCAGCTGTTTCCAAGTAGCTATCAAGGCTCTTCCAAATTGTTTTCATCTTTCTAACTGAGCAAGGCCAGATTCCAGTTTCATAGAGAAAGTCCTGATGGGAACTTAGACTAAGGACAAGCTGAGAGCCAGTTCTAAGAAAATTTGTTGGCAAGGCCCAAACGCAAACAGACAACTGCCAAGAAACTGTTGTAAGAGAACTTGAAGCTCTGCAGACTAGGAGCAGCCCTCAGCTTTGCCTCGAGCCCTCCCTGCAAATTCTCAGCTTGCCCAGGGGCGGCCAAGAAGGCCTGGGAGGGGTCTGGCAGCCTCGGTCAACACATGGCTCCAGCAAGTTGCTGGGGGCCTCCTGGTTCAGGAGCTCATAGAGAGCAGGAATTCTTAGCTGTTCTCTTCTTAGTTCAAAGACAGGGCTACATCCTAGCCTCCTCCTTCCCAGGGGTCCTCAGAGCAGTGCCCTGAGTCAGCTGCTGCTGCACAGCTCCCACAGAAAGCAGCCAGGAGCTTGGACTTAAAAGCCCATTTTCGTTCATGGCTGCTAGGGAATTTTCTCTGTATAGCACCTCATACAGCCACGGACACAAAGACAGGTAGGTAACGCACCAGGGGAGGAAGGTGGGAGGGATGCTGGTGGTGAGACAGGTGACGCTGATCCAGGATGCCCGACCTTCCCTCAGAACTGTGTGGGAGTCTCTGGGCACACCCTGCCCAGCAGCATCTATTCAGCATTCTGCCCAGCAGTGTTAACAGGGTAACTTCTCCCCCAGGCCCAAGCAGGGAAAAATTCAGAGAGGTCCTTTGAAATCTTTCAGCGAGAGGGACCGTGCAGTGTGACTCAGGTGATCAGGAGGCAAGTGTGAATATTCCTATTCATAGTATCGGTGACACTTCTGTCTCTTTTTTTTTTCACCTTGTTTCTCCTCAGTGAAACTTGAATGTGCAAATTTTATTTCCTATTCCCACTTCCTTGTTTTCCTCCAACCCTGGAGTCTTGTTCACCCCTCCCTGACCCCACTTGCTCCCTTCTGTCTGGGGGCTGTTCACTATGGGCTCCTGACCTGTAGCCCAGTAATAACTTGACCCCAAGGTCCCCAATTCCCAGCCCAGTGCCTCTTCCCCTACCCAGCCGTTCACCACAGAGGCTCTGGTGACTGATGCAAGAAAACCAGGTGTTATGACTTCCCTGGCAGTCCAGTGGTTAAGACGCCGTGCTTTCACTGCAGGGGGCACGGGTTCAATCCCTGGTCGGGAACTAAGATCCCACATGCTGCATGGCGCGGAGAAGAGGAAAAAAAAAGGAAAGAAAACCAGGTCTTGCTTCTGCTCTGGAATTCAGCCACAGAGTTCTATTTCCAGTTCTTCTCTGGCCTGGCATGGAGACTTTGTATGTAGAAAGGATCAAGAGCTCCTGCCCACCCCACCCCCTCCTGCTACACAATGACTGGGAAGCAAGCCTTGCAGGGTGCCTGGCAGGGTGGATTTCTGAACAGTGCTTGGCATTTCCCCAAAGCCCGCCCCCCTGGCCTCGCACCTTTGGGAGGAGTCCAGTGATGAATGCCATCTGATGCCTGCAGCAGTAGAAACTCAATTGCAGTGTTGTCCATCTTGGGAATGAGACATCTTCGGAAGATGATCAAGCCACATGCTCTCAGGGCCATGGTCTATCTGAAGGCCTAACAAAAAAGATGTTCGAAGTTACACAAAACAGGAAGATCCATACTGGGGGCAGCACTCTGGTGCTGCAGAGTAGCACAGACCAGCTAACAGTGACCTCATCACCTACAGACAAAGGCAGCATGCTGAGAACCAATGGGGGGAAACCAGGAGTCAGAGACAGGCCTTTGTGTGTAACTGCAGGACCTTGGTCCCTACCTGTTACTGTAGCTCTATCCCAACTCCTCCAGGTCTCCCAGCTAAAACAGGGCTGGCGTGTGTATGTAGAGACTGGAGATCCTCAGAAGCAACCCCACTGAAACTGGAGAGATGCGGGGAATGGGAGAGATGCAGTACAATATTATCATCAAATTCACAATCCTATTTCCCTCAGCCTCCAACCTGAGTCTCTGGAGCAAAGAGACCCCAACAATGTGGTTTCTGATGGCTCAGAAGGGTCACTTAGAAAGGGTAGCTTAGTGTACTAAAAATTTATTATTGATTTTTGTTCAATCTTTTATCCGTTTTGGAATGTTATACATTCACATGGTTCAAAACTCAAAATATAAAGGGGAACACATGGTAGAAAGTCTCTTTCCTACCCCATCAGAGGTGAACTAGCAGAGTAGTCAAGAGTGTGAACCTGGAGCCTGGGTTCAAGTTCTGACTCTGCCATGTATTCACTGTGTGATTAGCTCCTAAGCCTGTTTCCATAGCTGTAAGACAGGATAGTAATAGCTCTACTGTAAAGAGCTGCTATGAGGATTACATGACTTAACTTTTGTAAAGTGCTTTAGAACAGTGCTTGGAATGTAATCTCAGTAGATTTCATTATGCACAGACAAATGTCTGAAGGATACACATCATTAATACTGTTTTCTGGTGGGGATGAGATTATGGGGAGACTTCCATTTTCTGCTCCATATATATCTGTATTATTTGGAAATTTACAGAGAACATTTATTATTTTTATAATCAGAAATACAATGAAGACAGACTTTTTTAGTCTTTTCCATTTAGCCTTTTTTCCATTTCAGAAAAAAATGTCAACAACAACAAAAGACAGGAAGGGAGTAGGAATATCTGCAGAAGTGAAACAAAAATTCATCATCTGAAGGAGGACATGTAATCAAGGTAACAAAAAATATGGAAGATCCTTTATGTGAAGCCCTGCAAAAGAAAAACTTGTACCATTTGTTCACTCGACAAATATTTATTGAGTACCTACTATGTACCAAGTACTGTGCTTGGCCTTTGCCCTCACAAGAATATAGAACATAGTTTATATTCTAGTGGAAGAGGCAGGCTTTAATCAAATAGTTAAACAAATTTAAAAATAATTGCCAATAAGGTATGTGCTCCAAAGGGGAAATGTGTGATTGGTAACTTAACCCTGACTGAGAGATCAAGGAATGCTTCCTGGAAGAAGGGATGTTTGAGCAGAGAAGTAAAGGATGAGTAGAAGGTAAGCTGTCAAAGGGAAAGAGGAGAGATTTGTTCCAGGTAGAGGGAACAGCATGGGCAAAGGTTCCGAGGTGAGACAGCAGAACTGAAAGAAAACCAGGTGTCTCAAATGCAGCGGAGGCCTGAAAGAGTGGCCCAGGCAGGGAGAGGCCCGAGTCGGAGGGTCTCATCTCCAAGATTCCAGGGCCAAAGAAGGAGCTGGTGCTCACAGGTGGCAGAGCTGATGCTGAAAGGGTGGCTGGAGTAGATGCTGATGGTCTCCATGGCCCCCTTGTTGGTGCTCAATCAAGATGAGCTTGCATTTGTCAAAGGCCTAAAAATCAGACCCAAATCACAACCTGTTCCAGGGCAATTCTCAGGACTACCAAGAGATGGTAATGTTACTCTAGAGAACAGTGGTTCCTTACCCAAAAAACCAAGCACACCCAACACTGTGACCTTTCCAAACCTTTCTACACCTGTAATGAGAGTTTTTAAGGATTGGATATAATCTCAGAATGGGTTTTTGAAATGGTCTGTGCTCTCATTTACTGTTGGTGGGAGATTAAATTAGCATATCCCCTTAGGAGGACAATTTGGTAATAATTATCAAAACATAAAATGCACATTCCCTTAGACCCAGGAATTCCAATTCTAGGCATGCTGACATATAGAAATACATGTTTAAGATGTACACACACACACAAAAAGAAAAAAAGGGCAGAAACAAATATCAATATTGGAATGGTTAAATAAGTACAGTATTTCATCTATATGATGGAAGATTATGAGGCCTTTAAAAAAATGAGGTAGAGTCAAACGTGCTGCTTGTAAAAAGATTTTCAGTGGAAAAAGAATGGCTCATAACAGTATGTAAAGTATGGTTCTTTTTGAGTTTAAAATTCATATGTAAACTGGTATCAGGCTTTTACTAAATATGGTGTTCTGTTTCCCTGGCCTCCCTATTTATGCTGAGAACGTTCCTTATTCTGGAAGCCAGAAGGAACCCTGTCACCAAAGAACTGGTGAAGCAAGATTTCAAATGACTGGTTCCAGGTTTAGGCAGAAACAGGTACCTGATCCCATGCTTTCCTATCAAGATGCTCAGAAAGTATTAGCAAGTTATAGGTGTAGGGCACCTGGCCCCTGCTTCGAGTGGAGTCCCATGGAATGGATGTTGGAACCCCTCAATAAGCTTAGGGGTCCCAGACTAGTGGGCACAGTGCCCTCCCTCCACACCACTGCCATCGCCAATACAGCATGAGGAAACAAAGATGCTGCATGGGAGGCCAAGAAAGACAGGCCTGGGGTGACCATGTGGAACTACTGGGGAGACGGGAGCAGGCCAATATTTTCCTGTGGGGAGGAGGCTTAGGTCACTGACAGAGGTGCACCCAGCAAAAATGTATCTCAGTAGATACCAGTATTCAGCGGTGACCACATCGAAGAAGCAGACTGACCAACGGTTCATCTTGATGGAACAAGAAGAGCTAGGATCAGATAGATGCTCACTTTCTCTCTATGCTCTGCACCCACAGACAGGCCAGAAAGGCAGAACTCCTATTTGCCCTTCAATTGCTTGGCTTGAGCCAGCTGTCCTCTAGAATTTCTCCTTCCTTCCCCATCCATTTAACCACCTCCTCATCCTTTCAGCAACAACTCAGATGTCACCTCTTCTGTGAAGCCTTCTGGCTTCTAATCACTCCATCTTCTGGGCCTTTAACATGGCTTGAATAATCTTCTACTGTAGGGTTTGGTAAGAGAAACAGAACACTATGAGCAACGGTAAAGTAAGAATTTAGTATAGGGATTAGACCTTGTCCAATTAGGAAGTTGATGGAGAAATCCACACAACTCTGTTACTTCTGCATCTGGTGTTAGGCCTGAAGTCTCTGTAAGTCGGTGAGGCCAGCAGTTGGGAAGGAAAGCTGGCTGTGAAGTGGAGGAGAGAAAGAACTGGAACCTGTGAGAACAAATCGACTTCTGTTCACTGTCTCCAAGCTCACTGACTCGGGTGAGTTGCAGGAGAAGCAAGGGCCCTTTGCCACAGAGCTGAACGTACATCTAGCCTAGGACTGTCAGAGCAGCTGAAGGAGGAGATTCAGCAGGCGCTGGGGAGCTGCAGGCCTGGGTGCTGTCCTGCACCACCAAGGTGAGCCAGCAGATCAGTGTCGAAAGGTAGGCACTGCCATCATGCCCGGTATCCTTCACAGTGTACTGGCTGCTACTTCACTTCAGTTTTCCAAATATTGCACAAAATTTTCTTGAGGTCAACCCCAATTGGAACCATACAGGAAGGGAATCCTGGGAAACTCGGTTCCAGCTCAGCTAAGTGGACACAGTACAAAGCCACCACAAGCACGCATGCCTAGTATGGTAAATCTCTGTCTGTACCTCTGGCAGGTAAGAGCCAGACTGTGAGCTGTCTCCTGGGACCCAGCACAGCAGCTCTCAACAGATGTTCATTGACTCAACAGAACTGTCTCCCCACCTCCCACTCAAACAAATGTTCAGGGTACGTTCTGGGACTTTGGGAAATAGCCCAGTGTTTTCCTGAGGAGTGCCATTTACATAAAAGTCAATGGAGCTATTGTTGGAGGTTTTCTGTTTTTCTGGAGACCACGGAGCTGAAACTGTCCTGGGGTTTGAAAGTAGCCAGATTTCTCTCTCTCTCCCTCATACACACACACACACACACACACACACACACACACACACACACACACACACACACGTTCTGGCACGCACAAACTCTGAGTGGATTCAAACCTCAGGGGGTTAAAGAACACAGCGTCTAATATGCAAAGATGCCTGCAGCCAGGATTGCGGAGGTGAGAACTCCAGGCTGACAGCAGGCAATTCACACTTCAGAAAAGTGGCAAAGTGCCTTAGGTGGTTAAAAAAACCCGAACAAAAAAAACCCTCAATGTCATCAGAAGGTTCCAGAAGCTAACGAAAAGTACTCTTGGCTTTCTCTATAGATACAATTCCCTCACAGCCTAGGAGGTTCAGGACTTAGGTGCCAAAACATAATTCACAGATAATGGCTATACTGATGTGCTGTGTTCCAATATTTTCATCAAATTAATCAGAGTGCTACTGCAAGCATAGTTCAACCCCCAAAGCCCTCATAAATGTACCTTTACATACAGAAAGAGCTCTCCAAATCCTACCCCCCGACTTGTTCCTCCTAGTGTAAAATCCCTCTAGCAGAAACAGTATTTCACCCCACCATGTTATCAATTAAGCATCTATCCTGTGCAAGGTTCTTTACGTATATCTTTTCTAATGCTCAAGACAACTCTTCACAATAAGCATTATTATCTCCAGTTTACGATGAGGAAACTGAGATTCAGAAAGTTTAAAATACTCGGCCAAAGGCATAGCTGGTCTGTGAATGCTGAGATTTGAATTCAAGTAAGTCTAACTCCAAAATCTGTATTTTTTCCCCTTTATACTGCTTTGCTTACCGTGAAAGAGCAGGGCTTAGGGCACAAGTGGCCCTGAGAGAGAACACGAAAATGATTTATAAAATCATTTCCAGTTCCAAAATTCCCACACTTTGATCTATATTCATATGGAGGATTTTAAATATGTTTAACTGGACTCTTTTCCACAGAAGAGGTTTTAGTTGGAGGGTGGTATAGATGAAGGTCTTGGTGCCCAAAGACAGTCCTGGAGGGGTAAAGTGTAGTCTGAGGCCCCTAAACTTTGTGTCTCTGATAAAGGTTTCTATGCCTCTTCTGCTTTTTTTCTGGGAAGCAGGAACCTATAACCACACGTTCAAAACCATACCGAGTAGCCTGAGGGTTCCCAAGCACCAAGTACTGGGGACACACTGGATGCTAGCCTGGGGCAAGCACACAAATTCCTAACTTAGGGCACTGGTGTCCTGGAAATTTGCCCAGGCCACTCCACTTCGAGGAGGAAGGCCAACTCTGCCTGCCCACAAGCAACTTTGTGACTGCTCATGTTTCCCTCACTTCCCACATCACAGTGGTCTTTTCTCCAATTCTCCAAGTCCCTTCTTCCCTTTCAAAGGAGTGGACAGAAATGAGGCTCCCATCTTTGAATAAAGCTCTCTCTTGTAACAACAGCAAAAAGATAAAACTAAAAAGAAAGAAAGAAAAAAGCTCCCAACTACCATAAATTGAATAAAAATGTTCCCTCAACTGCACCTTTCCCTGGACATCTGCCACTCTCTTTTCTCACAGAGACCAAGCTGCTGAGTCATCTTGCTATCTTTGCCATTTGGCTGAGGGAGGAAACAGGAGATTTCACCTGTAATGACATGAATATTGGCTTCTAGGATGAAGCCAAGTCAGACAAGGTTGGGACAAAAATCATTTCTAATGAAGGAGATCTGTTAAATGGCCTATTAGTGCCATCTGCTGTACAATTCTGGAAAGCAAACGCGGGGAATTCTAATACTAGAGCCTGAAAGGATTCATTCGCTCATCTAATGTCTGCTGAGTGTGTCCCATTCGACAGGCAGTGTAACAGGATTGAAGAGTAGATAGGAAGCTGAATACTAGTGAAAGTGGAAGATGTTTAAACAGACAAGTTACCAAATGTGTTTTTTGCATCACAAGGGTATGTTTAAGATGTAAATGTAGCAAAGAAGGGGTGATATCTTTAGGTCAAGGAGTACGCCATAAGGATTTTGAGGGATGACTAGGAGTTTACCAAGCAGAATAAAGGTGGCAAGGGACACTCCAGGCCAAGAGAGGAGTGTGAGCAAAGACCCTCAAGCACAAGATGACATTCCATTGATAAAACTTAGTTTCTATCCCGTAGGCAATGAGGAGCCTTGGACTGGTTTTGGACATGGCTGTAGTATGGTTAGGTTGACATTTTACAGAGACATTCTGACAGCAAGGAAAGTGGAGAAAGAATTAGAAGGCAAGGAGGCCAACCAGTTACAAGCCTGTTGCCAACAGTCCAGATGACAAATGATACAGAGTCAAATTAAGGCAGAGGCAGTGAGAAAGGAGAGGAAGGGATGAATTTGAGAGGTCTCAAAGAGAAAATCAACACTATTTGATGTTTCATTGTCCAAGGGAGAGGGAAAGGGAGAGGTATTTGGTTTGAGTGACTAGGTAGAAGTAGGAGTAGAATGTACGCAAATGATTCCTGTTTGGGACAAGTTGAATTTGAAGTGCTATAGACTACCCACAAAGTAAATGGACACATGCGTCTAGAGTTCAGTGATCACCTCATCCTATCTCTTCATTTCCCAAGGCTGAAATTTCCTGTTAGAGAAAGATTTTGCTTCCACTGTAGGTATCTCTGCAGCCCACCTCCCTCCATTTGGGTAAAGCTGCTTGTACATCTGGTATTCCAAGTATTTTCATCCTCTTTCAGTCAGAAACAGCACGGCACAACACAGAAAAGCATGGCTGGCTTCGCAGTGCGACTTAGCTCCCTAATTTAACAGTGTCTTACTTTGAGCAAAATACTTAACTTTTCTAGGCCTCATTTTCCTCATCTTACAAACAAGGAAACAAAAACCTACTATTCACGGTTGCTGTAGAGTTTAAAATAAATAATGTATATGTAGGGTCTGACATAGACGTACTGAATATACGAGTCACGCTTACCCCTGTATCATACAAGATTATCAGAAAGCTTCTCTATGTTATGTTTTAAGGGCATGCTCTTAGCTTTTATTGACAGTTGAATCAAGAAATGGCTTTTCACATTTTCTGCAAAACTACCGGTGATCACACCATGTATATCCCTGATGGCCCCACAAGATAAATTCCTCTTGATATAGCTACTAGGAAGAAATTCCACTCTTTTGAAGAATGTATTGCTTCCTGAATTATTAGTTATTTAACTGACAAGTTTTGAACTAAATTGGGTACTCAGTTACAGTACATCTGCTGGCTCCATTGGCTAGTGTATTTGCTTGTTTCTATTATGAAGATAATAGCTATCATTTTTGGAAGAGTTACTACTTGTCAGGCATTGTGCCAAGTGCTTTACCTTTGTTATTTCACTTAATCTTCACAACAACCCCACGAGGCACTACTGCCAGTTTTCAGAAGAGGAAAAAGGAAATTACAGCTCAGACATGTGTCTGGGTAGTGACTCAAAAGCAGATCTGCCTGTCTCCCAACATCACTGCTCTCAACCTCGACTCTACATTAGCTACATTTGCCTATTTGATTGCATTCAGTTTATTTTAATTTGTCATTCATATATTTTCCCCTTAGGAGATATAATAAATACATAAGGTCCAAACTAAGCCACAACAAGGAAAAAGGAAGTTATTTTTTTAGGTAGTGGGACTCTCGTGTGACTTTCTTTATTTCTGCTATAATTGCCACGATATTATCCATTCAATAAATGAAGCAATTAGAAAATATAAAACCTCTTTTGGAAAGTAGGCAGGGTTTAAAAGGTAACAACAATGTTAAAACTGAGGCCCAAGGAGGGGAAGGAATGGCCCTCGGGTCGCTGGGTCCTACACCCGGAACTCTGGGCTTCCGACGACCCACCCGATCACCACTTGCATGAGGGCAAGCAAGGCTCGTGGGGCCACTGATCCCTTCTCCCTACGCATACAGGAAAACTGAGGTCCTGCGAGCGTCTGGGGCCTGGCCTAACCACGCCCCACTGCCAGCTTGGAGGAGGGAACGACCACCTCTGACCCCACAGCGACGGGAGGTTAGACAGCTTCAGACTTCCATAGCGCCAAGCCTCACTTCCGCCGCGGAGAACTAAAGCCAATGGACCCTCCCTAAGGTTACTCACCTTCCGAAGTGGAATGAGGCAGGAGGCGGGCCTTGAACGGACCCCGGGGGTACGTCGACCAATCCGGAGAGCTCGATTGCGCTTTGGGCGACCAACAGCTCCGGGCAGAAGGATTCTGGACCCGCCTCAAAGGTGAGGTTCTCTCACTTAGAACATCGCGAGATCTTCACTTAAGCGGAGTAATTGGTTGAAAGATCGAAAGACGGAAATTGAGAGTTACGCCCACCGTTTCATTAGTTCCCTGATTGGCCTTCTAGAAGAGAAGGCGGCCCACGTCCACGAGTTCCCTGGATGCCCATTGGTGAATGGTGCTGGTCTGCCAGCGCGCGGGCGTCGGCGCGGGCGTTCGAACCGGCGCTTGGCGGTGTTACCATGGGGATGCGGCCTGGCGGCAGGCTCAAGCTACTGAGCTGACGGCACGCCTCGGTCGCCCGCCTTGGGGCTCTTTCCTGTCAGCGTTTTCTCCTGTCTTCAGACAGGGTTGATTGAGGAGGAATTTGGAAGCCTCCGAGGTGAGAAATGGCGGGGGAGAACCGGGGTGGGGTGGGCTGCTCGGGAGCCTTGCTGCCTGCCCCGCGGGAGAGGGTGAGCAGGGCGCCCGCCAAGCGCGTGAGGAGGCGGGCAGTTGGGAGGGGACCGGGAGTTGACCTCTCCCGATGGTCCGAATGTTCACCCACTCGCCTACCCTCTCCCTCACTTCTCCCGTGAAACCTTTTCTGAGTCTCGAAGTCCTCTTTACCCCTTTGAACCTATAGCCCTGACTGGAACCTCTCTTAGAAAGCTTCTGTTCCTCCTTGGGTACTTCCGTGAACCCCATTCTCTTCCCTTCTCCCATATAATTCTGAGGTCTTTGAGGCAAGGCAAGCATCTTTCACAATGTTTTACACATAGTAGATTTTTCAGGAAATATTTGTTGAGTTGAATTTAATTCACCACAAATAAATTGGATTCCCCTCTATGCCCTGCCCCTTTTTCCCTCCCATACAGAGATTATTTTTTATCTTTATGGGGGAAGGGGGAGGGCATCCTGGTCTCATATGCAAAAGGACCTGAAAGTTTACGGTTGGGCTTTCCACTCTTCGTGAAAGGGAAAACTTTTGGATTGCTTACTACAACTCTTCCCGCATTGTGGCTTTTAGTCTTGGTCTCCCAGTGTTTTTATTAAACTCCCGGGTAGTCTTTGCTTAAAACAAACCATTCTGTTGTTGCTGTATGCCAAAAGACTTGATCTCAGTGTCTTAGTGACCCACAGCTGTTGTCACATTTTAAGTGTTTTCTCTTTTGTATTTCTGTTCTGCTTGTAGTCTCTCTACTTCGGCACATATAACAGCTGCTCCGGTAGCCTATCCATTTATCAGGTGTCCGTGATAGAACTGCATTACCAAGACTGTTGTTTCGTTGTTAACTCCTAAGGCTATATATTCCTAATATGCTTTGTTGATTCTTATATCAAAATCATAGCTCAATGATGACTTTAATAAAAGGATTGAAAAAAGTCAGGTATAGCAGCTCTGTTCTTATTACCTTCTTATAAAAGTTTGAACATAACCTTATAGCTAAACTGTAGACCTGTGGCATGTAATGGAACCCGAACTGGGGATTCAGGGTTTGGTCTTGGCTCTGTCTCTTTCACTGTGGCTGGCTTTGCAGGTCATTTATCCCTTTTAGATTTCACTTTTTCCATGTGGAAAATCAAATGTTTGAATTAGATTAGAAGACATGTGGCTCTATTATCAATTTAGTCAAGCCGCTGATGCCAGGTAGACATCATGCACTCAGTCTTCCAAAGACCATATAGCTGGAAGTAATAGCTACCATTATTGAGCATCTACCCTGTGCAAAGCACT
Source organism: Balaenoptera physalus (assembly GCF_965194825.1). NCBI lineage: Eukaryota > Metazoa > Chordata > Mammalia > Artiodactyla > Balaenopteridae > Balaenoptera > Balaenoptera physalus. The sequence goes on along the minus strand of NC_138886.1, from coordinate 81,324,888 downwards.
ATATCATATCAAGGGCTTTACATAAATATTAAATTTTTCTTAGCATAGTACATTAATCTACTGCCCACATAACATTTCATTAAAAACTGTTGGTTTATGTTGTTAATGAAAATCTTTAGCTATTCATAGTATGTCCTTGGGGCAAACTAGGGCATGATTCTCTCATCTTCCAGTTTAGCAGGAACAGCAGTTTTTTTCTCTGGGCTGCAGTTTTGTTTGTAAAGTGAGGGGTTGATTGAACCACTCTTCTCAAATCCCTTCAGTTTAATTGATGAATTAATCCAGTTTCCTGTGCTGGCTCAGCAAACCTATTCATAATTTGTTCAGAGTAGGTCCTCAGCAAATTTTGTTAAATGAGTAATAGAGTTCTACTTCTTGTACTTTGAGTGTTGTGGTCATTGTATACTTTCCAAGATATTGTCTCAAGGATTTTGATGTTCATATCCTATTAAACAAGAAGACTTTTCCACAGGCATAAACTAATAGGTACCATTCGTACTGGAAAAATTCAGTTTTCCACAAGTATGTCTTTTTCGTGTGTAGGGAAAAACCAAATATGTGGGGTCCCCACAGTTCTCTGTGACAGCAGTTGGGTGTCCTACCGTTTAACTCAGTCTAACATTTTACCTGGAGATAGTGTCAGATCCCAGAGGTTAAGGGCTTAGTCCCACAGGACTGCTCCCATACCACTTCAGATGCCAATCACAAGTAGTAGGTCCGCAGATACCCACAACTTCTCTCACATTTGGCTACAAATTAGAGGTTCCCACGTCCCCCTCCTCAGGTTTGATTAATTTGCTACAGCAGCTCCCAGAGCTCACAGAAACACGTTTATCACCATCAGAAGTTATCTTGCTTATTTGATTATTGATTATCTCCTTCCATTAGAATAATAGCACCTTGAGGGCAGTGACCTTATCTGTTTTGTTCCTCAATGTCTAGAAAGGGCCCAGCTCATAAAAGTCCCTCAAGCTATTTCTTGAATGACTGGATGAAAGCTTTTTGTTGTAACTGTGACCATAGCTGTGTCCATAGCAATTCGTTTGAGTGATAGAAACTTCTTTCATTTTCTTGCTCAGGGGCAGTGAGTCAGGGCACCACCAGCTCTGCTTTAGTTTTCTTGAGTAATCAAACTACCCTGATACAAAAGTTTCTATCACCTATGACTGCAAATGGTATCAAATGCTTTTGTATAGTTCTAAAAATAGTGTAGGGATATTTATTCGTTAAATAATTATTGAATGTTTATTATTCCCAGACATTGTTTTAGATTCCAGAGATAAAAAGATCAATAAGACACATTCCTTGACCACAAGATCATATTCTAGTGGAGGAAATAGACATACTCATAGATAATTATTACAGAATGTAACTGCAATGATAGAGATATGCAAAAGGTATGATATGAACATAGAAGGGAAATCCAACCACATCTGGGGAGACCAGGAAAGAACTCATTTGTGTTTTAATCAATGGGTAAGAGGTAGACAGGTAAAGTGAGGTTTGATGAGAGTTGGAGAAGACCATTTAAGAGCACAATGTGAATAAATGCACAGAGATAACAGTCTAAGAAGCTGACTAAACTGAAGAGTAGGTGGGAGAGAGAGGAATGGGCTAGACTGTAGAAGGCTTTGTAGGACATGCTAAGGAGCTTGGACTTTGTCCTTTAGATAGGTGACAGGATGCCACTGAAAGGTTTTAAATAAGGGAGCAGCATGGTCATAACTGTGCTTTCAGAACAATGATCTGGTTCTGTAGTGTAGAGGATGGTTTGGAGGGGGCAAAACTGGAGGCAGGGAGAGCGGTTAAGAGACATGTAATGATCTAGGTGAACCACCATCTGAGGCTGAACCACCAGGGCTGTGGTAGTAGGAATGAGGATAGCAAAGGGGAAATCTGACAGATATTTAGGAGATTAAATTGACTGGACCTGTTGATCAGATGTGGGATTAAAGGAGAAGGAGGAGTCTAAGGATGCTTCCCAGTTTAGCTCTGAATGACTGGATAGATGGTATTTTGTCACTTATCCTACCCCAACCCTTACTTCCCCAAGGAACGAAGAGATGGAGGAACAGATTTTGTGGGGAGTTAATGAGTTTGGTTATTGACAAGTAGTTCAGATGCTCAATCATGGGGACATTTTGATAGTGATACCTGCATGTTTTTGCTGCAAGACATCTGTAAGATTGTTAGTTTTATTGTGAGGTGAACTAAAGTTACACTGGAATTCTGAAAGTACTCAGTTAATAACATTGCACAATATCCAGGCCAAAAAGACTAGCTGAGATTTCACAAGCAATGAGGAGCAGTACTGTGTCTATTATAGTCTTTTAAATTACCTGCTTATGCTGAGATTTGATTGGTTAAAACTAGTGGTATAGAATTATGTAGCCAACAAATAGATATCTAATCACTTTCAAAAACAAATTCATATAGTTGTTTTTAATAAATTATCTATGCCTTTGTTTCTTCATAAAGTGAGGTGATGACAACGTCCATCTCTCACAAAAAGTGTTGGAAGATTAATCAGGTAGCATAATTAATTATGTATTAATAATTTAGATCCCAGTGAATGGAATTGTTGTTTTAATCGTTCTTTGCTTTCTCAGCATCACTCCTTTAGAAGTAATTTCTGGTGCCATTGTGACAACGGTTCCCAAGAGGATGTAACCCTGAGTAAAAGCATCTCTGTCATCTTAGTAATTTATAAAAACTGATTGTAATCGTTATTTTTCCAATTAAACATGTGAGATATATTTTGTTGAAAGTATTTTATAACTGCAAAATGGCAAAAAATCTGAAAATGACAACTTCTGCAATTGGATTAGATCAAGATTTAAAAAATAAAACACTGAGTTTAAACCCAATATTGGTTATCACCTGTTCCTGGGAATTCTTTCAAAATTAAACCTCTATATTTAGAGAGGTAATATTTGAACTGTTTTAAGATAACTGGGTTCAGCAACTTTGTTATGCTTATTTTTAGGTGATTGCTCCCATGTTTTGCACCAGACTTAGAAATTTTTAAATGTCATAGTGGGGCTCTTGAAAGGAATTGCAGTAATTGCAAAGCATTAGCTACTTAACCATAAACAAAGTTGAAGCTTGTTTTTCAGTTACAAAAAGAAACAATCTTTCAAAAAGTACTTTTGGGTATAACACATGATTTGTATCCCCAAATTCACATCCAGCCTTAAGAATTACATTAGATATCATATATTCTCATTCTTTGCAGCTGTTGTTTTAAGCAGCTGTCTAGTATCCCTTGTCTTCTTTTAAGACCAGCGGTCTATAGATAGAATAATCCCTAGAGTTTGAAATAACTTAATTCCCTTGTTGGAGGAAAAGTGTATACTGTATTATCTACATTTTAATCTCCCACTGATAATATTGCATTTCTTGTGTTCTTAATTAGGGATCTTATGCCTAATGTGGGGTACACGAACATCTTAATGCAAATTCATTGAGAATGTTGGGTTTGTATTGTGTCTGTTACTAATGCAGTGGGTTCGGTGACTTTTTAAAAAAGTGATCATTATTAGTGGTTGCCTAGGGCTGGATGGGTTGGGGGTTTAGTATGTAAATGTATTAAAAGACATTGAATTCACTTTAAATGGGTGAATTCTGTGGTATGTGAACTATATCTCAAGTTGTTATATATATATTTTTTAATTAATTAATTAATTTATTTATTTTTGGCTGTGTTGGGTCTTCATTTCTGTGCGAGGGCTTTCTCTAGTTGCGGAGAGTGGGGGCCACTCTTCATCGCGGTGCGCAGGCCTCTCACTATCGCGGCCTCTCTTTTTGCGGAGCACAGGCTCCAGACGCACAGGCTCAGTAGTTGTGGCTCACGGGCCTAGTTGCTCCGCGGCATGTGGGATCTTCCCAGACCAGGGCTCGAACCCGTGTCCCCTGCATTGGCAGGCAGATTCTCAACCACTGCGCCACCAGGGCAGCCCTATTTTTTTAAGTGGTCATTGTCACAGTTTAGGGGAACTCAGTTGAAGAAATATTTCTTGGCAATCAGAAGCTATTTTGGTCCTTGTATTTCATACTACCTCTGTATTAATGAGAGCGTATAATATGTTCTAAGGCCTGCTGACCTTCCCGTGTAGTCCCTTGCTTTCAGGAACAGTATATTCATTTAAAACATGTATAATTGAGCAAGTAGAAAGTGGAAAATAGTAAGGTGTTCGAAAAGGCCACTGAGGTTTAGCGTATCAAAGCTGTGTAACCTTAGGCAAGTCACTTAATCATTCAGAGCCTCAGTTACCACATAAAATGAAGGTGTTGGATCAGATCCTAGTTCTCAAACTCTGATGCCCACAGGGCTAACCAATTAAAGTAAATAAATAAAGTTGGTGGGTATAAGGGAACCGGGAGCAGGGGACCATGGCGTATGGATAGTATATGCTCTTCTAAAGAGAGCAGCCATAACTCAATTGTGATCCATTGTTGCTTTATCTTATTGTAGGCCCAATGTAACTGTATCTTTAATTTTCAAGAAAAGCAGAAACTGGATATTTTTAACTGTTCCTGCTTTTTAAATATTGCAACTAATTTTTAAAAATTTTAAACACTATGCAAGCCAAACTACAAGGTATGAAGGAATCCTTCATGGCCCTAATATAGACTAGATCAGCTATAGACTAGACAATCTCTATTGACCCGGCTAGCTGTAGGATTCTTTTCTTTTTTTTTTCCCTTTATGTTACCTAAATATTATGTGGTACATTCCAAAGGGTATGTGTGAAACATATATGTAAGTTATAAAGCACAATACAAAATGAATAAATACCCAAGACCTAGCAGATAATATCCCTGTATTCTTTTCCTGTTCACCATTTTCTTGCTCTTCCATCAGAGATAACCATTATCCTTCATTTTGTATTTAGATGCCTAAATAATACACTGGATTTGCTTGCTTTTGAACCTTATGCAAAGGAACGTAGTTTCCTGGGATTTGTTTTTTCCTCATGATGTTTCTGAGATTGATAAATTGTTTAGTGTAGTTTGTCCTTTTATCACTATTGTATGATGTTCCATTGTATGAATATACCCAAATTTATTTATCTGTTCTTCAGCCAATGGACATTAGGTTATTTTGTTTTTGGCTCTTGTGAACAGTGCTGCTGTGAACTTTTTTGTATGTGCCTCCTGAAGTACACATGCAGAAGTTTTTCTGAGGTATATACCTAGGAGTTGAGTTGCTTGGTTGTATGCTGTATGAACACTCAACTTGGTAAGATAATGCCAAACTGTTTTTCAGTGTTTCTGATTTAGCCCCATGATCCTTTACTCTGAGAGTTCTCCATAACTCTCTGCCTTCTCTAATTTATTGTATTCTCTCCTTCCACACCTTTTTCCCCTTAGTGAAGATAACCTGCCTCACTGCCCCTTATTTTCTTTCTAGACAACCATATGTTCTCTGCCATTTCATTAAGAACTTTTCCTCTAACATAATAGAATCATATTTAGAAATAAATATTACACTTTTACAGCTACATTATAAATAACTTGTTAAAAGTGCCTTTTAAATGCTTTTCCATGCAGAAATATTTATTTTAAAATTTAATGGTCATTTAAAGAACTTTGTAAGTTTTATTTGTCAGGTTTGATCTAAGATTAATTACATTTAAGTTCTGTTTACTGTGTGGTTTTCTTTAATTACCTCACAAATGATCAGGTTATTTCTGGCATTTGTGAACTTCTAGTTGTTCCAGGGTTGCTCAGCATAAATAATTTGAAATTTTATTGTTGAACGGAGAGGATTTTTTTAAACTTGGGAACATGAATTATTTCTGAAATAACTTTGAATATTTTTCTTTTAAAAAGGCTGTGACACACAGATGCTTTCAACTTTTGTTTTTTTCTACTATAAATGTTATCCAAAGCCACATTTTACTTTCCTCTTCATTGTATTCTTTGTAACAAAAATAAATACACCTTTAAAGAGGAATTATTTAATTAACCATTATAAAAATAACAAAGATGATTTGATACTATGAAATCCATGTACAAACGAGTCAGACTTTTTTTCTTTTTTTAAACAGGCTGGTTTATTTTCTTTAAAATAAGGGTAGAGTTCCTAAGATTCTTAATAGAATGAGATTGGCTTTGGTTTATGCATTATTAGACTTATACTGAATTACTTCTTGAAAACTATGGCCATCACACCCACCTAGAACATGTTTGGTATGCCCTTCTAATTTATTCAACTGAAGCTCTTGAAATTTTCATTCTGTGCTAGAAGAGTGTAAAAAATAACTCAGCCTGTGCATTCTTAATAGCTCTTGACCACAGCTCAAATTTCCCCAGAAAACTTCAATACATTTTCTCAGTTTCTTCCATGGTTAATTTTATTTTTGATAATTATAGAAGTGAATGTTTTAGGAAAAGCGCTTTTCTCTGTTAGGTGCTAGTGTAACATCTAAAATTTAATGGTACAATGTTTCTTTTTGGAGTGATAAAAGTGTTCTAAAATTGGATTGTGGTGATGGTTGCACAACCTTGTGAATATACTAAAAACTATTGAATTGTACACTTTAAATGGGTGAGTTTTATGGTATGTGAATTATATCTCAGTAAAGTTATTAAAGTTTAATGATGTCCTTGAGGGATTTATTGACCCTTTTTTTCCTTTTCCTCTTTGATAATTGAAATTTTGGGAATGTCACATAAATTTGAGAAACTAAAAATAGCTTGGATGCTTAGAACTTGGGCCATTTTCCCCCGTTTTTCTGATTGGCAAGGAATACATAGACCTTAGATTTAGGTTTTCTACTTTTATAGTGATCAAAAACCTTTATTAGAGATATTGAATAATCTTGACAATTATACGCGACAGTAGATTATGCTATTTTCTTCAAATTTGTTTCACTACTTGTTTTTCTCAAATTAGACTGATTTAAGAACTTTTTTCCTTTATTAGCAGATGTCATTTAGGTCAGTGAAAAAAGAGCTATGGTAAATAGTATGATCATTTTAACTTTTTTCCAAAGGCCTAAGAAAGGAAAATCACAAAATTTTCAGTCAGTAAATGTTAAATAGATTTAAACTAACAATGACACTATATGATTTTATTTTACGACAAATTGTAGAAAATACAACTCATCTATAGTGACAGAAAGCAAGTCAAAGATTACCTGGGACCAAAGGTGGAGGAGAGGATTGATTGCCAAGGGGCCTTAGGAACTTTTCTGATGGGACTGTCTTGATTGTATTTTGATTAATGTGGTGGTTACATGGGTATATATTTGTCAAAACTTATGGAACTGTACACTTAAAATGGGTCTAGTTTGTTATACATAAATTATACCTCAGTAAAATTGATTAAAAGAAAATCAATTAAAGTGACCACACATACACATGACTTATATTTGTATCAAGTATTGGTCTTTTGATACGTAGCATCATCTAATGTTTCCATATTATACATAGTAAGCAGGCACTTATGTCAACTATTTATGGCAATGAAGGAGAGAAAAGTATTTGTACAATTGTCATCGATGAAACAGTATTACATTAGTAGAAGCCTACACATAGCATTACTATTAATTAATTAGTATATTTTGCAAGTGTAGTACATCTACTTCAGTATGTCTAATTTCTTACCTTTAGATTCTGTTATGTATTCAGCTTTTCATCAATTGAATAATAGAAACCATCTTTTAATTGTGTTAAAAGTTTTTAATATGTTTTATCTATTTGTTTCTAATAAGTCAACACTTCCTACATGCCAGGCACAGTGATCCAGTGCCGAATAAGAGAGCATAGCTCCATTATGGAGTACTTTACAATTTTCAAATTAGTTTTACATAAATAATTTTATCACATCCTTTGAGAGAGGGAAATAAAACTCAGAGAAACTAAGTGACTTTGTCCAAGGTTACACAGCTAAATAACTGAGAGTTATCTGATTCCAAATTCAGGTTCAGGCAGTTTAGGTGGGTAGAGTTACATACTTTAGGTAGATGAATGGAAAATTTGAGGGGACATGTTAAATAGTTGGATCTTATCCACATCCTGGAATGTGAATAAACTTCCTTAATTATGTATAAAGTTGCATGTATTCCCCTTCCAGTTTATCTTCTCTGCCACCAGGATAAGAAAGTTTGAATTTCTGCCAACTGGATTTCTTCCAAGACTCTATTTCTGATTGTTACCCCAACAGCTGAGACCTAGCAGTCTCTGGGTTTGTCACAAAGGAGCACTCTGCATACTGGTGGCATTGAATGTGAGTGGGCCCTACATGTAAAAACCTGCCCATCTGGACTCCATTGGATTTTACTGATTGGCAGGGCATTTTCCAGGTGCTGGCAGCTGTGAAAGATTCCATGCTGCAGCACAGATCTGCAGGAGACAGCCACTCTGTTGAGCAGGGTAGATAGAGGGCCTGTTAGGGGGGCTGGCAAGGAGCTGTCTTTGCAGCTACTTTTGAAGGAAGCAGCATGGAATAGTGCAAAGAACATGGGACTAGCCATGAGAAGACCTAAGTTTGAATCTTAGAACTGTCACTTGAGAGCTGTGTTACCTTGGGCAGGCAACTCACTGATTCATTGCAGTCTTTCTCCTCCTAAGTAAAATGAGGGCGTGATATGTGCATTATGGATGAATCTCATAATCATTATGCTAAGTAAAAGAACCCAGATACAAAAAAGAATATATTGTATAATTCCATTTATATAAACTTTTAGAAAAGCAAACTTATATATAATGGCAGAAACATCATACAGATCAGTGGTTGCCTAGGGCCAGGGGCAGAGGGAAGGATGGAATGCAAAGAGGCGTGAGGAATCTTTTGAGGATGATGGAAATATTCTGTATTTTAATTGTGGTGGTGGTTTCACAGGTGTATTCAACTGTCAGAATGCATGGATTTGTACCCTATTGTGCACACACATCCAAAAGGGGATCTTGAAGCTATTTCAGGGCTTAATAAGAAAGAATTGAGGGAATTCCCTGGCGGTCCAGTGGTTAGGACTTAGCGTTTCCACTGCAGGGGACATGGGTTCCATCCCTGGTCAGGGAACTAAGATCCCGCATGCTATGTGGCGCGGCCAAAAAGAAAGAAAGAAAGAAAAAATTGAAATAGATTTGGATTATTTACCATTTGTACAGGAGGGGAGAGAAGCAGCACGGATTGGTATTTGTGTTGTGTATTTGTAGGCTTTGTATTTACCCTTTCTGCTCTAGGTTACCCAGTAAAGTTATACCTAATGTAATAGGAATTCTCCAACACTAAACAAAATCAACAATCATCCATCTTGACCTCTAACTCTTCCTTTACCCCTTTGTCATTTTTATCTGAATTTTTGTGAACTAGTAATAGTAGGGGACATTTGAAATCAGACAGATTTCTTAAAATATTTGAAATACTTAATTTACTAAAAATTTTTATCTATATTCCATTGTCCGGTCATTCCACTTCTTAGTGGTTATTATATCCTATCACCTTTATGTTGAGGAACTCTATTGACATCCTCATAGTCACAGTGCGACAAAGATGTCAATGGTAAATTCTTAACTCCAGTATGTAAGCAGGACTGCAAGAAATAAAATGGAAATGACTTGCCCTCCCCAGCCCCCCAAATTCTCATCCTGTATTCTATTAATGATTGTAAATGCCTCAATGTCCTTCTTAATAAGGCCTCCCAGAAGCCACAACTAATTGTTTGGGGTTGACACTGAAGTCAGAACTTGATCTAGAAAGACTATTCAGTAACTCAAATATGAAGTGAGTAGTGACTTTCCTGGATTAGCTACTTGTGGCTGTATAGCGTTATTCCTGATCTCCAAAGGGAAGAGAAGGGCTGGTGTGGTTGTGCTTATTCTATCCCCTCTTTCCCTAATGCCCAGGCCCTCTCTGCTTAAGACTTGCCAGGAATACGTAACCTTTAGCTGGATGTGGGACAAAGGGCAACTACTTCTAAAACAGAGATATGTGTTTCTTGGAAGAAAGCTGATTTTAGGTTTTGGCCAGGAAATATACAAGATGAAGCTCTCAAAGACTAAGGTAATTGATAGAAACACATGAAATATATAAAACCCATGAGTTAATAATGAATTTGAACCTGCCTCGCCCCCTCAAAAAAAAGCAAAAGCAAAACCCCAAAAGAACTCATTGGACACCATCCAAAATAACTAGGGCACTACTACTACTTAACTCTGAAAATTAGAAATTAAAAGAAAGAATACTTTTATGCCTGCCTTCATGTGCAAACTCTACTTTGGATAATCAAATAGCCCTAGTTGTTGACAGAAAGTTTTTCTTTATAGGAAAATTCCACAAAGAATGATAGATTCAGAAAATCACCATTTTGCAACCCCAGGTAGCGATTGAGGCAGGTAGCGATCAACAGAGGATGAAACCATTGGATTGATTGGTTGATGAGAGAACTTTACAATGAAGGAAATCAGTCTGCAATTTGCAGACATTTGTATGTATTCTGATGTGATGTATTATGAAGCACATGATAACACCTATGAAGTATTTTTACCCCAAATGCGGAACTTGATTCTAATATAGGATTGTCAGGTTAAGCCAACACAAAACAGGACACTTAACCACTGTGCCACCAGGGAAGCCCCAACAGGGTTTTTAAAATAGAATTCTGGTATAACCAGACTAAATAAAATAGTTTATGTAAAGTACTTAAGCATAGTGCTTGGCATAAAATAAAACTTAGTAAATTTTAGTTTCATCAGATCATCAAGGTAGTATGACCATAAGCTGAAATAATGGGATTAGCCTTGTTATATAAAACGTTTCTTTTTTTTTTTTTAAACAGGGCATTTATTTATTTTTATTTATTTATTTTTGGCTGTGTTGGGTCTTTGTTGCTGTGCGTGGGCTTTCTCTAGTTGCGGCGAGCTTGTGGTGTGAGGACTTCTTGTTGCGGTGGCTTCTCCTGTTGTGGAGCATGGGCTGTAGGCATGCTGGCTTCAGTAGTTGCAGCATGTGGGCTCAGTAGTTGCGGCACGCGGGCTCTAGGACACACGGGCTTTGTTGCTCCACAGCATGTGGGATCTTCCCAGACCAGGGATCGAACCCATGTCCCCTGCATTGGCAGGCGGATTCTTAACTACTGCACCACAAGGGAAATCTCTATATAAAATGTTTCTTTGACCTATATGAAGTATTCAGGGTGATATTGGTAAAGACATTGTATATATTAGGCTCTTCTTGGTTGTAAGGACCCTGAGATTGTGTCCATTACCTTGGGTGATGGGTCTTGTAGAGAGTTAGGAAACAGAAAAAATGGCTCCATAGCCACATAAGCAGGCTTAATGGAGTCTTCTTTTTTTGATGTGGACCATTTTTAAAGTCTTTATTGAATTTGTTACAATATTGCTTCTGTTTTATGTTTTGGTTTTTTGGCCATGAGGCATGTGGGATCTTAGCTCCCCGAGCAGGGATCGAACCCGCACCCCTTGCATTGGAAGGTGAAGTCTTAACCACTGGACCGCCACGGAAGTCCCTTAATGGAGTCTTTTAATCATTTAGTTGCCTTAGGTAAAAAGTAGAAATGGTAGAAGCTTTTGTGATGTGTCCTATCTAAGCAGATTCTGTTCATTTGACAAATATTTGTTGCTAGTACAGTGCTAGGCTGGGTGGGATTGTGTTCCTTTTCTCTTTAAGAATTCTTACTATAGTATAAGGCAGAGCCACCTTATCATCTCTGGAACAAGGCTGGCAATAAATTAAAATATAAAAAATATGAGTCTGTAATAAATACCCTGTAAGTTTTACAATTAAAACACTATAGTTGGAAGAGAGAAATCACATCTCCCTGGGGTAATTCATCTATTCAGCAAACATTATAATAGTGTGGATTGTTTTTAATGGCTATAACAAACAGGTATGAAAATGCTTAAATTAAAAATAGATTTCAGTATAGTTATGAGTACAGTGTTAAATACAATGTAAACAAAGTGCACTTAAAAAAAAGGCTGGGAGGTGGGGGGGAAGGTGGACGAAATAGGTGAAAGGTACTGAGAGATACAGACCTCTGGTTATATAATAAAGTAGTCATGGGGATATAGTATACAGCGTAAGGAATATGGTCAATAATATTGTAATAACTTTGGGGATAGATGGTTACTGGACTTATCATGGTAATCATTTCATAACTTATGCAAATGTCAAATCATTATGTCATACACTTGAAACTAATATAATATTGTACATCAACCATATATTTTTTAAAAAGGCTAGAGGGAAAATCAGCAAAATAGTAACAAGTAGTTGTATCAGATCAATTTGGGGAGATTGGGAAGAAGGGAAGTAGATAAAATTAAAAATATATTTTTTAAAATCAGTAATATAGTTACATAGTTTCACAATTTACAAAACAGCTCTTCTAGGTCCTGCTCTGGGTGATGGAGACAGCAGTGAAATAGAAATAACAATAGGAAAGGTAATAATAACTACCACATTTATTGGCATACAGTAGTCTCCTTCCCATGCTTACCCTCCACCAACTAGTCCCCCCACACCAGTATTATTACCTTCTTGTACATCCTGTCGAAGATATTTTATGCCTGATAAGCAAATATATAGATCTGTTATAGATCAATTATCTCTTTCTCTTTGACAAATGATACCTTTACTATACAAACTGTTCTGTACCTTGTTTTAGTCGCTTAATATATTGTAGAGCTTTCTTTTTCTTCAGTAAAATTTTGAGAGTTTATTCTTTGTAGTTGCTACATTTAATGGAGTACCATAATTTATTTAACCAGTCTCTATTCCATTTCTTTGCTATTATATAAAGTGCAACAATGAATAATTTTGTACCTATGTCATTTTGTACTTGTACGTAATATCTATATGTTCCTAGAAGTGGAATTGCTGGGTCAGTGTATTTGCATTTGTAATTTTGATAGATATATCAATGCAGTATAATCATAATCACCTGGGGAAACCTTTTCAGTGTTCTTATGTCTGCTCCCCCTCAAGATCTGGGAGGGTTTTTTTGTTTTGTTTTCTTGTGGATCTGGGATGGACTCAGGTATCTATATTTTTTAAAGTTCCTGTAGTGATTCTGATGATTATCCCAGAAGAAGAGAGGGGCTGGACCTTTGTGAAATGAAATGTGGTACAAAGAAGCATATCTAATTAAAAAAAAATTTTTATTGGAGTATAGTTGATTTACAATGTTGTGTTAGTTTCTACTGTACAGCAAAGTGAATCAGTTATACATACACATATATCCACTCTTTTTTAGATTCTTTTCCCATATAGGTCATTACAGAGTATTGAGTAGAGTTCCCTGTGCTATACAGTAGGTCCTTATTAGTTATCTATTTTATATATAGGAAGCATATCCAACTTTAAAACAAAAGAACATAGGCTAACTATAGGGCTCAGAAAGGTTCTATGCTGCCAGTTTATGTAGAAGCATGCTGTTGGCTGCTTTAATCAACATGTCCAGATTACTGCTAACTCCGGTATCTTCCCCTCCCATGATATTATGGGATATCCAAGCATCACAATATAAATATGTTGGTCTTAAAGGTACTGATTAAGGGATGCAATAGAACCCATGATTATCAGAGTTGGATTGGGAAATGTTGGGTATGTCGCTGAGGGAATAAGTATGTGAAATACAGGATCTTGTACAGCCTGTGGAAATTGAGAAGTCTGCATAGCACTTGACCTCTTCCCCTGGGTTAGGCTGAGCCAAGTAGGGAATATAACTTTTTAGAAATAACTTAAAACACACCAAAACATTGAAGGCTTATTCTTTTCTAGGTTCTGGGTGAGTAGTAGTAATACAGTAATAGTAATATAGAAATAACAATCTCAGTAGTGATAGCTACCAACACTTATTGGGTACTACGTACATACTGGGCATTATTGCTGATTAATACTTGCATTATTACAAGTATTTTATCATTGAATCCTAACCCTAGAAACTGTGGGGACTATTGTATTTCCATTTTACAGTTGAGAAAAATGAGTTTCAGAGATGTTAAATAAGTAACTTGCTGAAGGTCACACATGTATCTATTTTATAGGATTGTTTAGAGGTTAACAAAGTGCTTAGAACAGTGCTTGGTACATAATAAATGCTCAGTACATACCAGCTGCTATTATTGTTATTACTGAAACACAGAGTAAATACCAGTTATCCCTTGCTAGGGCATGCCTCACAGAAGAAAAATGTAAATAGGGTTTTTCCAAGGAAGGACGGGTATTCCCGGTAGAAGACACTGTAGTAAAGGGATTGATTGGTGGCCTGGTGTAACTACTGCGTAGGGTGCTTGGTGGTAAAATGGTAGAAGAGGCTGAGATAAGAAAGAAGGCTTCACGGGGGTGAAGGGAAGCTATTGAACCCTCTTGAAAGAATGGACATGGCTCATTTTAGTAGGCAGAGGGAGTTGGGAACATTTCAGGCAAAGATACAGCATTTAGAAAGGCATAGAAGCTGTCAGTGTTGCAGTTACCTACTGCTGTGCAGTAAACTACCCCAAAACTTAGTGGCTTGAAACAATTACTGTTTTATTTGCTCACAGTTCTGGTCTCACCTGGGACCGTCATATGGCTGTAGTCATCTGGTGGTGCCACTGGGGCTAAATAGTCTCAGATGGCTTCTCTAATATGTCTGGCTTTGAATACGGCTGTTGGCTGGGTTTCTTCACATGACCGCAGAAGAGTCCCTAGAGAACAGTAGAAGCTGCAAGGGCTCTTGAGGACTAGGCATGGAAGTCACATAGTGTCATTTCCACCACATTCTGTTGGCCAAAACATGTCACAAAGCCAGCCTAGATGCAACAGGAGAAATAAATTCCATCTCTTGATGGAAGGACCTGCAAAGAATTTGTGACTTTTTTTTTTTTTAATCTACCACAAATGGAAAAGGGCAGGATGAGTTTAGAATGTGTTACTTATTAGCCCCTTTGGCCTTTTCTTTAGCCTAAGTAACATTTCCTCCAACGTTTATTACACAGGGTCCTTTTTTAAAAAAAAATAAAAAGTTATTTATTTATTTGGTTGCGTGGGGTCTTAGTTGTGGCAGGCGGGCTCCTTAGTTGCAGCACATGGACTCCTTAGTTGTGGCATGCGAACTCTTTGTTGCGGCAGGCATGTGGGATCTAGTTCCTTGACCAGGGATCGAACCCGGGCCCGCTGCAGTGGGAGTGCGGAGTCTTACCCACTGTGCCACCAGGGAAGTCCCAACACAAGGTCCTTTAATCATCACTTTTACCTGGCCCTGACCTCTTTCTCTGGTTCTCCTAGAGTGAAGATAAAATATAAATTAAAATGAAAAACAAAAAAGCTTTACCAAGAACTAACTAATAGAATTTTGAAAACTCTGAATTATTATTATTTTTTTAAAATAAATTTATTTTTTTATTTAATTTTTACTGCATTGGGTCTTCATTGCTGCGCGCGGGCTTTCTTTAGTTGCGGCTAGCAGAGGCTACTCTTCGTTGTGGTGCGGTGGCTTCTCTTGTTGCAGAGCACAGGCTCTAGGCGCGCAGGCTTCTGTAGTTGTGGCTGGCAGGCTCTAGAGTACAGGCTCAGTAGTTGTGGCACATGGGCTTAGTTGCTCCGCGGCATGTGAGATCTTCCCGGACCAGGGCTCAAACCTGTTTCCCCTGCATTGGCAGGCAGATTCTCAACCACTGCGCCACCAGGGAAGCCCCCCAAAACTCTGAATTATTTTTTAAAAATTTTGAAGAGAAAATGTAGTTTACTTACTTTTGAATATTCTCTTGAACTTGATTAACAGTGATTAACTGTTTGTTAACAGTGATTAACAGTGATTAACTCCTCAGGGAGTTCTCCAGGATTTTAATAATAGACCAGGATTATGTGTTATTACCACATCATTTGTTAGTATTTAATTAAATAGCTTGGTGTTAAATTTTTTTAAGCATTTTAATGTATAACCATTTAAAATCTTGACCATAGTATTAATTTCCTAGGTAAATTCTTTTTTTAAAATTAATTAATTAATTAATTAATTTGGTTGCACTGGGTCTTGGTTGTGACAGGTGAGCTCCTTAGTTGTGGCATGCGAAACTTTTAGTTGCGGCATGCCTGTGGGATCTAGTTCCCTGACCAGGGGTCAAACCCAGGTCCCCTGCATTGGGAGCACAGTCTTAACCACTGTGCCAGCAGGGAAGTCCCCCTAGGTGAATTCTTTTATTTATGTTCTGTATAGGTAGACATCTACAACCAGCTACCTTTTAGAATAATCTGAAATCCTGAATTAGTAGGTTCTAAATTAATGATGTTTTTACCTCTTTATTCAACTAACGTCTGCCAATACTCAGCAAACACAAATGTGATTTCCTCTGAGTTATATTCATTTATGATCCTCTGTGGTCCACTATTTAATTCTGCTTTCCATTCTGAAAGAGCTCTTAACCTTTGTTCATTAATCATGGGAAACAGTTGTGCAACATGCCTTGACATTAACTTGAACATCTAAAATTAGTCCTGTAACAATCAGCAGTTGGGAACAAGGTTTTAGTAGTTTGTGGTATATGTTAAGTAGACATTGCAAGGTTGGAAGGAACTCCCTAGAAATAAGTAAGTGACTTGTGTTATGGGTGTGTGCATGTACCTGTGTGTATACACAATTGAAAGTCTCTTTTTATTAAGCAGATGGACAAATTACATCTCTTACTACAAATGCATTATAAGCATCTTTATGCACTATGCTGTTTAATCATTTTAGAAGAAAAATATATTTATTGAAAACCTGGTACGCTAGAATGGATTTTTCTGCATGTTTCTTTTGTTGTTTTCATTTTTTAAAGGAATAATTGTATTACATATACTATATTTCAAGTGAATGAATTTTTTTTTTCTCTTCAGAGTTTATAGAAACCCATTCACAAAAATGACATCCTGGTTATATGAATGTCTTTGTGAAGCTGAACTAGCACAGTATTATCCTCATTTTACTGCCCTTGGCCTTCAGAAAATAGATGAATTAGCCAATGTTACAATGAAGGACTACTCCAAATTGGGAGTCCATGACATGAATGACCGCAAACGTCTCTTCCAACTTATCAAAATCATTAAGATTATGCAGGAAGAAGATAAAGCAGTCAGTAGCCCAGAGTATCCTCTACAGACAAGCAGTCTGTGCATCAAGCCTCAGAAATCTAGATCTGGCCCTCGAAGGCAACTGCATTTTGATTCTCCTGCTGACAACAAAGACAGAACTACCAGCCACAATCAGTTTGAACTGTGCGATTTATCACATTTATCTGCAAGTGAACAGAAGTCTAGTTACCTAAAAGTACTAGAGCATTTGCTACCAGATGATTCCCAGTACTGTACAAAAACAAGAATTCTGAATGCCACAGCTGCTGATTCCTACCTACAAGAAGAAACTAACACTTCACTCTTTTCGTCAAATCACTTTTCTCCAATACAGGGAGATTGTGATAGTCCCGTTATGCAAAGAGTCTCTCATGTTTCAGGGTATAACTATGGAATCCCTCATTCCTACATCAGGTAATAACTTATTTTTTTCTTTTTTAATTTTGGAGGGAGGGTAGCCTTAGGCAAGGGCAGGCTTCTCCATGACCAGAGGAGACCAACTATTCCATATTTACAGAAAATGATAGTGAACAGCTTCTGCGGTGATAATGGAAGTACCTTGATAGGGGGAAATTAATGAAGAATTTGGACTTTTCAGCTGGGAGAAAGATGATATTGTTCATGTGCATCAAGCAGCTGCTACTTACCAGGGTCTGCTATTATTCCTATAGCAGACATATTTTTATTATTATAGTGTAACATGATACATCTAATGCATCCATGAAGGTAAAATATCAATAGTTAACTAGTCTCTGCAGTGAAAAAAAAAAATTACACAATTCACAGGATTTTTTTTTTAAGGCTATCAAATTCACTTCAGCCAGGAGGCATGAAGCTTAGTTAAAAACAGCTGTTTAATTCGACTAGTTGAATTAAATAGGTCTTTGGAGCAATTGATTTACCTGCACATATTGAAATATGGTCCTGATTTTGAGGGCTTTCTACAATTCCAGCCCTGGAAGGACAGATGATTTTGGTCATTTCAAAGAGTAAGACACTTTTGATGGAGTTTAGAGTTTGGTTGTCAGAGTGACAGTGCTTCGAGTTAGAATTTGAAATAAGGTCCCTAAGAGGTGAAATATCAAGTAATCCCTAATAACAACCTTGGTATATGATAGAAAATACATTCTTTTAAAAATAATGTGTATTGTTTGTTTTGTTATTTTAAAAGTTATAGATGGTAAGTTGTGGAGAAATAAAATACATTCTTAAGCCACTTTTTTTAAAAAAAATAAAGGCTATTATTCATACCTTAAAACAAAGTATTTACATCTGGTCTTACATTGGCTAAGGTTTCAGA
Organism: Balaenoptera physalus; assembly: GCF_965194825.1. Taxonomy (NCBI): domain Eukaryota; kingdom Metazoa; phylum Chordata; class Mammalia; order Artiodactyla; family Balaenopteridae; genus Balaenoptera; species Balaenoptera physalus. Next base: position 81,306,520 of record NC_138886.1, on the reverse strand, counting down.
GGATTTCATAACCAACTAGTTCTTTTATTCTAAAAAAATAGAAGACCCAATTTTAAAGGTAAAAATGCCTTTAGTAATTTGAAATACATAAGTGAATTCTATAGTGTTTTTGGAAGAAAAAAAAATTTTTTTTTTTTGGTTTGGTTTAGCAAAGCACAGAGCATATAGTACTGTTTTTCTTCTTTCAGTTGTGAAAGGACTAGATTGTTCTATGATCATCAATGCCAGGATTGTTGCTGTCCTATTGGTTAGCTCAGTGGTGAAAGAACAAATAGTTTCTTGAATGTTAGTCTTTCATTGAACAACACATAAAAATCTAAATTGGAATTATTTATAAATAGAATAAAGATGTGACTTTGCATTATTTATTTAGATAGAATGGATATTTTAGTTTAAATATTGCTGTTTTATTTATTTGGCAAATATAAAGTACCACCTCTGCTTGCCCTGATCCTAGATATAAAGATGATTAGGATATCTGGAGACTCTCAGACTCTTAGGCGGCAGGGTAAGTGGGAAGACAGGCAACCATATAGTGAGATAAGCGCTCTCACAGAGGTTTATACGTGGCAAACCCAGAACGAAAGCTATTCAGTTGAGCTTTCTCACTTTATATCATTATTATCATACTCTGCCCATTCCTTATTATATTAGAGAAATGGAGGTAAGAAAGTACATTTTCCCCAATAATTCTCAATATTGTCTTCTCACCCAAACCCTAAGTAGGAGCCAGAGTTTCAGAACCCTGAGAAACTCCCTCACCAACTTAAGGCTTCCTATTAGTGAGTCATCCGTGTCCAAAGAGCATTCTCTTTGGATACCTCAAATCAGGTAAGTTCAAAATAAATTACTGGACTCAGAACTTTAATAAAAGTCTAAGGCGTTTAGATAACTGGCTGTCCTGACTTATTTAAGATCTTGAACAGACCTAACTCTAGATGTATTAACTCTGCATGTCAGACAGATATATTTTATTTCTTCTAGGGAAGGTTGAGCAGTAAAACCAGAGCGTTTTAGAATACATTAAAACTTTGTGTTTTTTTTTCTGGGGAATTCCTTGGCGGTCCAGTGGTTAGGACTCAGCGCTTTCACTGCTGGCCCGGGGTTCAGTCCCTGGCTGGGGAACTGAGATCCGCAAGCCATGCAGCATGGCCAAAAAAGAAAAAAAATTGTTCTTTTCTTATTAAAAAATCTAACATATGCAAAAGAAGAGAAAATAGAACAGTGAGCCCCCACATGCCCATCATTCACTTTCAATGATTGTCAAGATTTTGCCACACTTACTGTCAAAATGGTACATTTTTTTAGACGTCTACTCTACATTGGTTAAAAAAAACAAAACATGCTTCAAAGGGCTTGAGTAGTCTTTGTTTTTTTTTAAATTGGCATATAATTGCTTTATAATGTTGTGTTAGTTTCTGCTGTACAGTGAAGTGAATCAGCTATATGTATACCTGTATCCCCTCCCTCTTGGACCTTCCTCCCACCCACCCCCCCATCCCACCCATCTAGGTCATCACAGAGCACTGAGCTGAGCTTCCTGTGCTTCACAGCATGTTCCTAACCCAAGGAATATTGCCTCAATATTCTGGATGTTAAGGTTGATGAGTTCACTGAAGTCAGCCAGAGAAGAAATGTATCTGGATAGAAAGATGAATTAGTGGTGAATTAGCACCAGTCATAAAATTGTCCTGGGAAGAGGAAATATAGGATCGTGTTCTAACAAATAAATATATATCAGAGTAGGCAAAAAGAGGATGCAAGAAAACAAGACAAAGGGAGTGACAGAATATACCTGGGAGAAACAGGGGGAAAATACATTGAAACCTACCACCAAATTCAAGGTATTTAATAAACCCAGGTAGGATAAAAAAAAGAAATTAGATTGAATGGTCCAGAAAACAGTAAATGTACAATAATAATTGGATTGAAAGGAAACAAGAAACCTGCTTTTGGGTGGGGTGGAATAGAGAGGGAGATAGAAGTAATCAGGAGGATTTATAGCGAATAAAAGATCTCAGTGTCAACACTTCAGTATGTAACATATTGTGTGTATATGTGTGTGTGCGTGTATTACACCTAATATATAACAAAATGTACTGATACTTTGACCTCTTAAGTAGTTTTATCGTATTATTAAAAATTAAAGCCCACTTATATATCAGCCAGAACCCCTCAGAGAAAGAGAATCCTTGGACTGAGATGGAGAAAATCAGAGTTTGTGTTCGAAAACGCCCTCTGGGCATGAGGGAGGTACGTCGTGGAGAAATTAATATTATTACTGTAGAAGACAAAGAAACTCTACTTGTTCATGAGAAGAAAGAAGCAGTTGACCTCACACAATATATTCTGCAGGTATGATGCTTTCCTTCTGTGTTTGGAACTAACATTATCAAGTGTCAATTTTTTGTTTTTTTGTTTGAGTAGCAGTACAAATTCTAAAATCCAGTTTTGGGTTTGGGTGTTGGCATTCATTCCTGACGTGACATTGCATTAAATCATTGATAAACCTTAGCCTTCATTTTTAAAAAATATAGTGCAATGGGGGATACAAAAACGTAACTCCTCCACTCTTGTGCAATAGAGTTGCATCATACAGTCACTTAACATGCTTTATGTGAACTTAATTACACATATTCAGTCAGAAAAGAGCAAATGAGGGAATAAAAAGAGTTTAAATAATGAACTGGTGGTAAACAGGGCCAGTCACTGAGCGTATGCACCAGAGCAACTATGAGATGGTCACACAGTCTCAATTCTCTCCTGTCTTTCACAGTGTGAACTTCTCATTCTGCTGAGTGTGAGTCTGAAGTTTAATGATGGAGGGTATATTTTTGAGCAAAAAGACCCCAGATTGCCAGCCAACTGCTTATTTTGATTCTCACTTGTGTTTGGGCCTAGGCTTAATTTGGTGGAAATTGGGCTCCTGAACAGGCCACTTTGTACAAGGTAGATTGCAGTGAGTAAATATAACCCAGGGATGTGATTTTATATCGAACATATAAGGGGTTAAATAAAACACTGTAGTTCAAAAACATTAAAAAATGTTCACTCCCTGCCAGAATGATCATGATGAGTCCAAGGACAAAGGGTTTGATACTGAAAGAAATTTATTCCTAGCTGATAGGTACCCTTGCGATAATTCCTTCACTCTCTTATAAAAGCAGCAAACCCCACAGATGGAAGATACCATCATTTAGGTACTCTTAAAATTATGAAGCAATTATGAATAATCTTAAATAGGGGATAATCCACCAGATGTTAAGATTTGGGAATTCAGAGTTTCTCTTATCTGAATCTGCCTCTCTGCATGTTCATATTATGTTCATTCTATTCTCTCTCTCTCTTGCTTCAAAACCCAGTGACTGGGAGTTCCTTGGTGGTCTAGTGGTTAGGATTTGGTGTTTTTCACTGCCGTGGCCTGGGTTCATTCCCTTGTCAGGGAACTGAGATCCTGCAAGCCACGTGGTGCAAGAAAACAAAGCAAAACCCAGTGACAGGTAGAAAGAAAAAAAAAGTGGTGAGTAATCTGGTGTGCAAGCAATTCACCTTAGTCAGCTGAGATATTACTCTACTGGAATAAATCCTTTAACACTGAAGTCAAATTGTTAATACTCTCCCCTCTTTAACACTTGCATTGTTCTTTTTTTTCTTTGCTTACCAAAATTGACTTTCACAGTAACATGCAAAGCAATCTACTGTGTCTTTCTATGGGCACTAAATTACTAGGCCACTGTATAACCAGCGCAGTCACTTTAACAGCCTTATTGAATGCTGGTCAATGCACAGTCTATTAGGTCTAGGTGGGAGGTATTTATATTGAAGATGGTCCAAATGACCGATTAGTTGTAATACTATCTAGTTCCATGGCTACTTATAGCCATGGTAATAGCCCTATCCAATCACCATCTACCCAAGACTGCCTTAATGATGCTTCTGTCACACTAATTCCCTCAAGGAGGCATCATCTTATCTTTTGTATTTTTCCATTATCCCCAAACACAATAACCTTACTTCTTTGTCATTGCCATTGGTCAATACTTACTGAATACCCATTGTTTCCTTAGCACTTTATCTGCTGTTTGAACTTTGGACCTTCGCTCTCATAGGTCAAAGTCCTTACCTGTCAATGCTTATAATATATGTGTTGAGAGGCCTTTTTTCTCCCCCTTTTTCTTAAGTAGAAAGAAGAAAAGGGAGGTTCATAGCAAACATAGCAAATAAATATTGATACTAGATTCTTTGGGTTTTATTTTTAAACTTATTCAGGAATTCAAATAGGTTTATGTGTCCTTTAATTAAACATCTTACCCTTTCAAATCTTCTTTTGTTACTTATGTGATCATATACATATAGTGTGCTGTCCTACTTACCATTAAATTTTAGGATAGCAACATAATAAGTGAAAAAACAAGGAGACCTATCTGTATGTGTTTCATTCCAATTTCTTAAAGAAAAATATATATAGAGGAAAAAAAAGATGGTACTGAAATATATCAAAGTAAATAGTGGCCATCTCTAGTGGTAGTAAGATTTACAGATAATTTGATTTTCTTATCTGTTGTTATCCATGTTTAAAATCTTTTTATACAATCAGCAGTGTTACTCTTATAAAAAAAAAAGTAAGAACTTTTGGATAGGATAGATTTACCTATTTCAAAATCAAAACGGTATGCAATGAAGAGTGTCTCTAATCCCATTTCCTCCTTGAAGACAACCAGTATTATTTAAGTGTATTTTTCCAGAGATATTCTATAAAGACACTTATAATTTTTAAAAAAAACTTCTTTAAAAAATAAACTATGCAACTCTGATCATATCAAAACTAAAGTGAATTTTTTTTTTTTTTTTTGGCTGCGCTGCACTGCTTGCAGGATCTCAATTCCCTGACCAGGGATTGAACCCAGGCCACGGCAGTGAAAGTCCAAATCCTAACCAGTAGGCCACCAGGGAACTGCCTAAAGTGAATGTTAATCCAACGTCATTGATAAAATATGATCAAATGAAAGCATATGTGATGCACATGAATTATAATAGTAATCTTGTATGTTCACATATCTTTCATGAAAGATTCGTACAAAATTACTGGAAAATCAGTACTTAAATCCTATTGGAAGGAAAGATACTAATTCCTTTAGTCAATACATGCTTTCAAAGGTGTTTACCCAAGAGCACTTATAGAAAGAGAAGAAGATCAAGCCTCTTAGATAGCCTCAACCACCAGAGGGCAGACAGCAGAAGCAAGAAAAACTACAGTCCTGCCGCCTGTGGACCAAAAACCACAGTTACAGAAAGATAGACAAGATGAAAAGGCAGAGGGCTATGTACCAGATGAAGGAACAAGAAAAAAACCCCAGAAAAACAACTAAATGAAGTGGAGATAGGCAACCTTCCAGAAAAAGAATTCAGAATAATGATAGTGAAGATGATCCAGGACCTAGGAATAAGAATGGAGGCAAAGATTGAGAAGATGCAAGAAATGATTAACAAAGACCTAGAAGAATTAAAGAACAAACAAACAGAGATGACCAATACAATAACTGAAATGAAAACTACACTAGAAGGAATCAATAGCAGAATAACTGAGGCAGAAGAACGGATAAGTGACCTGGAAGACAGAATGGTGGAATTCACTGCTGCGGAACAGACTAAAGAAAAAAGAATGAAAAGAAATGAAGACAGCTTAAGAGACCTCTGGGACAACATTAAACGCAACAACATTCGCATTATAGGGATCCCAGAAGGTGAAGAGAGAGAGAAAGGACCAGAGAAAATATTTGAAGAGATTATAGTCGAAAACTTCCCTAACATGGGAAAGGAAATAGCCACCCAAGTCCAGGAAGCGCAGAGAGTCCCATACAGGATAAACCCAAGGAGAAACACGCCGAGACACATAGTAAAGTGGCAAAAATTAAAGACAAAGAAAAATTATTGAAAGCAGCAAGGGAAAAACGACAAATAACATACAAGGGAACTCCCATAAGGTTAACAGCTGATTTCTCAGCAGAAACTCTGCAAGCCAGAAGGGAGTGGCATGATATACTTAAAGTGATGAAAGGGAAGAACCTACAACCAAGATTACTCTACCCGGCAAGGATCTCATTTAGATTTGATGGAGAAATCAAAAGCTTTGCAGACAAGCAAAAGCTAAGAGAATTCAGCACCACCAAACCAGCTCTACAACAAATGCTAAAGGAACTTCTCTAAGTGGGAAACACAAGAGAAGAAAAGGACCTACAAAAACAAACCCAAAACAATTAAGAAAATGGTCATAGGAACATACATATCGATAATTACCTTAAACGTGAATGGATTAAATGCCCCAACCAAAAGACATAGACTGGCTGAATGGATACAAAAACAAGACCCATATATATGCTGGCTACAAGAGACCCACTTTAGACCTAGGAACACATACAGACTGAAAGTGAGGGGATGGAAAAAGATATTCCATGCAAATGGAAATCAAAAGAAAGCTGGAGTAGCTATACTCATATCAGATAAAATAGACTTTAAAATAAAGAATGTTACAAGAGACAAGGAAGGACACTACATAATGATCAAGGGATCAATCCAAGAAGAAGATATAACAATTATAAATATATATGCACCCAACATAGGAGCACCTCAATACATAAGGCAACTACTAACAGCTATAAAAGAGGAAATTGACAGTAACACAATCATAGTGGGGGACTTTTAACACCTCACTTACACCAATGGACAGATCATCCAAAATGAAAATAAATAAGGAAACAGAAGCTTTAAATGACACAATAGACCAGATAGATTTAATTGATATATATAGGACATTCCATCCAAAAACAGCAGATTACACGTTCTTCTCAAGTGCGCACGGAACATTCTCCAGGATAGATCACATCTTGGGTCACAAATCAAGCCTCAGTAAATTTAAGAAAATTGAAATCATATCAAGCATCTTTTCTGACCACAACGCTATGAGATTAGAAATGAATTACAGGGAAAAAAATGTAAAAAAGACAAACACATGGAGGCTAAACAATACGTTACTAAATAACCAAGAGATCACTGAAGAAATCAAAGAGGAAATAAAAAAATACCTAGAGACAAATGACAATGAAAACACGACGACCCAAAACCTATGGGATGCAGCGAAAGCAGTTCTAAGAGGGAAGTTTATAGCTATACAAGCCTACCTAAAGAAACAAGAAAAATCTCAAGTAAACAATCTAACCCTACACCTAAAGAAACTAGAGAAAGAAGAACAAACAAAACCCAAAGTTAGCAGAAGGAAAGAAATCATAAAGATCAGAGCAGAAATAAATGAAATAGAAACAAAGAAAACAATAGCAAAGATCAATAAAACTAAAAGTTGGTTCTTTGAGAAGATAAACAAAATTGATAAGCCATTAGCCAGACTCATCAAGAAAAAGAGGGAGAAGACTCAAATCAATAAAATCAGAAATGAAAAAGGAGAAGTTACAACAGACACTGCAGAAATACAAAGCATCCTAAGAGACTACTACAAGCAACTTTATGCCAATAAAATGGACAACCTGGAAGAAATGGACAAATTTTTAGAAAGGTATAACCTTCCAAGACTGAACCAGGAAGAAACAGAAAATATGAACAGACCAATCACAAGTAATGAAATTGAAACTGTGATTAAAAATCTTCCAACAAACAGAAGTCCAGGACCAGATGGCTTCACAGGTGAATTCTATCAAACATTTAGAGAAGAGCTAACACCTATCCTTCTCAAACTCTTCCAAAAAATTGCAGAGGAAGGAACACTCCCCAACTCATTCTATGAGGCCACCATCACCCTGATACCAAAACCAGACAAAGACACTACAAAAAAAGAAAATTACAGACCAATATCACTGATGAATATAGATGCAAAAATCCTCAACAAAATACTAGCAAACAGAATCCAACAACACATTAAAAGGATCATACACCACGATCAAGTGGGATTTATCCCAGGGATGCAAGGATTCTTCAATATACGCAAATCAATCAATGTGATAACACCATATTAACAAACTGAAGAATAAAAACCATATGATCATCTCAATAGATGCAGAAAAAGCTTTTGACAAAATTCAACACCCATTTATGATAAAAACTCTCCAGAAAGTGGGCATAGAGGGAACCTACCTCAACATAATAAAGGCCATATATGACAAAAAAAAAAAAAGAAGAAGAATAGCCATATACTCATGAAATAAAAGAAACCCCCCCAAAAATATATATCCACATTTACTTCCATTCATTTTTTAATTTTCCTGAGAAATGCCAAAAATGCTTTTGACTTCATACTTAACTATAAAAATCTACAGTGATATTTGAGCAAAGAATGGATTTGTCTCCTTGCTTAAAGACCAGTTATGAGTTAGATATAAATCATGTCCATTAAAGTCAGATTTTTGAAATATATTTTACTCTTTATTATTGCCATTTTCAAGCTTAATCAAAAGTATAATGAACCCCCATCTACCTATGACCGAGCTAAAACAGTTAGAAACATTTAACTGTTCTTAAAATCAATCATATTTTTCAGAGCACTGAATGTTCACAGATCTCTTTATCATGCTGCACAGATTCATTTTTTTTCTCAATTCCTAACTTTTGGAGATTTTTCTTTCTTTCTTTCTTTTTTTTGGTCATGCCTTGCGGCTTGCGGGGTCTTAGTTCCCTGACCGGGGATTGAACCCGTGCCCCCTGCAGTAGAAGCGTGGAGTCCTAGCCACTGGACCTCCAGGGAATTCCCTGGAGATTTTTTTTCTAATTGATAAATTTGACTTTGTGGACCCAATTTCTTTCAGATGACTTAACAAATTTCCATTCTAATGGAATGTAATGGTACATGAAACAGAATTGAACTTGGGGTACGGTGACCCACGATAAGTTGGCTCAAGTCCACTTTTCCAGACTTGCCCATAAAATTTTTTCTTAACTGAATATTTAGAGCAGGCCCAGAAGGTAGCAGAAGATAGGGCCTCATCTCTCATTCATTATGTGTAGACTGCCATTATGATGCTACAATCAGACTTGAAATTATTAGGATTTCTTACTCAGATATAGTTGGGCTGCCAACATAGTGAGCCTCTAAATTATGGAAATTATTACGGCTGCTGAAGTAATGTTTTTCAGACCCAATTTAATGGGATTTCCTATCTCTTTTCAGATTACCATGGTTTTTCATTTGGGAGTCATCTTGGACTCCTTTCTCTCCCCAGCTATCACAACCAGTCATTGTCAAATTTCTTATGCATCCATTTCCTTTTTATTTCCATTGTCATTGTCTAATTTAGACCCTTCTTAACCTCACCACTGAATTACTAGTGTTCCTGTTTCCAATCCATTCACAGTATGAAGCCAGATTAGTCTTCCAATAAAAGGGCTCAGGTCATCCCTCTCCTTTGCACAGTTTTTTGTCTTTCCACTTTTACTGAATTAAATATAAGCATTCTACCCCTTCCCTTAAGGCTGGTGTCCCAAGACCCCTACAACATAGTCCTAGCTCATTATTCTCACCTTCTATTTCACTTTTCTACCTGCCAAGATCCTATATGTCAAACACATTGAATCCTCCCTGTCCTCTAAAGATTCTTTGTGCTTTCCTGCTTTGACTCTTTGCTCATGTTTCCCCCGTGCCCAGAATACCTTCCCTGCCTCAGCCCCTACCTCTTAAATTCCTCTTCTTCCCCCATGGCCCATTCTTAGTACAAGCTTTTTCAGAATGTCTTTCCCAATTAGAGAGATTATGTTTTTCTTTTGAATTCCACATGTGCTTTATCTCTCAGATTTTTTCTACCTTGTGGTCATTTGTATACTTGTCCGGATTAACATCTTTAGGTTGTGGAGTAGGGTAATGTCTGTTTCTTTGGGCCCCTTGAAGTGCCTACTGCAATATACATGCTACCAGCTGAGCAATAAATATTTATGGAATTATAAATTAAGCTATGTAACCTATGGAATAAAGATCTTCCTCTAGAATTCCCCTCAAATTTCAAATATGCTGGCTCTAGGTGGGCTATGAGGATAATTTCCATAGAATTCAGTCCCTCTCCTAGACCTAAGGAAGATTGGCTCACTGTTGGACTCTTTAATTTACTTCCCTTAAGAGAGAACAAAAATTGTGTGGTTTAGTTTTTACATTGTGAGAACATGTCTACAGAGATCTCAAGTAAAAGAAGGCCCTGTCATTTGACAGTTAATGATTGCTTATTATCTCTAAGTTTGTCATGGGCAGTTACTATTAGTTAAAAATGTATTTGCGCCTTTATCGTGTGTTAACTAGAATAGTGATGAAGAAAATCAAGAAAGTGTCTCTTTCTATAAAAACCAAATTTCTTTTTCAGCATGTTTTTTATTTTGATGAAGTCTTTGATGAGGCGTGCACCAATCAAGATGTATACATGAAAACTACTCACCCACTCATTCAGCATATTTTCAATGGGTACGATAGAAATTATTTGCTCCTCCTGCCTTTTATTTTCTATTTTCCATAAATCTTATTTCTTTATAAATGTTACTTATGTTTTTCAATTATTTTGAATTAAACATGAAATTGTGTTTTGACCTAATGAATTTAAATTAGACTCTTCTGGAAAATTCAGTGTCTCTATTTATAGGATTCACAAAGCATTTAGAAATATTCAGCAAAATTTCCATTTATACTGATGATATTGATTCTCTGTGCTTAGCGGAAAAATATAAGCTGTCAACAATATATATATATATATATATATTTTTTTTTTTTTTGGTTGCACCGGGTCTTAGTTGCGGCAGGCAGCCTCCTTAGTTGCAGCTCACTGGCTCGTTAGTTGCAGCATATGGACTCCTTAGTTGCGGCATGGGAACTCTTAGTTACAGCATGCACATGGGATCTAGTTCCCTGACCAGGGGTCGAACCCGGGCCCCCTGCATTGGGAGCACGGAGTTTTATCCACTGCACCACCAGGGAAGTCCCTGTCAACAATATTATTTCATCAAAGTCCTCAGAATAAGAAGGTGTAAGTGGTTGTAGTTAGTCTGAATTTTTGATAATAGGAATTATGTATTTTAGCTATAGTTTCATTTTAATTTTAAAATAATTATTCACACATAAACATTAAATGGGACAGAGTAGGTACTAGGGGCCTCTGTTGTATATTTAAAATGTAGTCAGGTACAGGTAGAAAATATTGAACAGCCTGCTAGAGTAACTGATTTCAGAGTATTTTTACTTTTATTTTGTAAAATAACTTTTATAACTTAGAAAAGTTGAGGTATAATTTACATACATTAAGATGCACAGATCTTAAGAAGTACTCAGGTTTGATGAGTTTTGATAGTTGCACGTATCCAAGTAACCAATACCTGGAACAAGATATAGAACATTTCCATCACCCCAGAAAGTTCTCTTGTGTCCCTTTTTAGTTAATCCTCCCACCTTCACCCCCAGGTCTTATGTAACCACTGACTTGCTTTCTGTCACTATAGATTAGTTTTGCCTGTTCTAGAATGTCATAGAAACAGAATCATTACAATATATATCTTATGCCTGGCTTCTTTTGCATAGCATAATGGTGTGTTTTTTTTATAAATTTATTTTTATTTTTATTTATTTTTGGCTGCATTGGGTCTTCGTTGCTGCACGCAGGCTTTCTCTAGTTGCGGCGAGTGGGGGCTACTCTTTGTTGCGGTGCGCGGGCTTCTCATTGCAGTGGCTTCTCTGGTTGCGGAGCATGGGCTCTAGGCTCACGGGATTCAGTAGTTGTGGCACATGGGCTTCAGTAGTTGTGGCACACGGGCTTAGTTGCTCCACGGCATGTGGGATCTTCCAGGACCAGGGCTCAAACCCGTGTCCCCTGCATTAGCAGGCAGATTCTTAACCACTGTGCCACCAGGGAAGCCCTACCACAATTTTTTTATCCATTCTCTTGTTAATGGACATTTGGGTTGTTGTTTCCAGTTTTGGAGTATTATGAATAAAGCTGTATGAACATTTTTATGCAAGTCTTTTTATGGACATCTTTTAATTTGTCTCAAATAAAAACCTATAAATGGAATTCCCGGGTCATTGGATAGGTGTATGTTTATAAGAAAGTGTCAAACAATTTTCCATGCACGGTTATATACTCCTAGAAGCAGTGTATGAGAATTGCAGTTCTGCATCCTCACCATAGTTGATATTATCAGTCTTTTTTATTTTAGCCAATTTAATGGAACTGTATCTCATTGTGGGTTTTTAAAAAAAAAATATTTATTTATTTATTTTGTCTGTGTTGGGTCTTAGCTGCGGCATGCTGGATCTTCGTTGCAGCATGCAGGCTCTTAGTTGTGGCATGTGGGATCTAGTTCCCTGACTAGGGATCTAACCTGGGCCCCCTGCATTGGAAGTGCGGAGTCTTAACCACTGGGCCACCAGGGAATTTCCTCGTGTTTTTTAATTTTAATTTCCCCAGTGTCTAATGATACTGAGCATCTTTTCATGTACTTATTGGCCATTCAGATATCTTCATTTGCCTGTTTTTTGTGTTGTCTTTTTATTTTTAAAATAAATTTATTTATTTATTTATGGCTGTGTTGGGTCTCGTTTGCTGCTCGTGGGCTTTCTCTAGTTGCAGTGAGTGGGCGCTACTCTTTGATGCGGTGCGCAGGATTGTCATTGCGGTGGCTTCTCTTTGTTACACAGCACAGGCTCTAGGCATGTGGGCTTCAGTAGTTGTGGCATGCAGGCTCAGTAGTTGTGGCTCATGGGCTCTAGAGCGCAGTCTCAGTAGTTGTGGCACACGGGCTTAGTTGCTCTGCAGCATGGGGGATCTTCCCGGACCAGGGTTCGAACCCGTGTCCCCTGCATTGGCAGGCGGATTCTTAACCACTGAGCCACCAGGGAAGTCCCTAATTTTTTTTTTTTAATTTTTATTTATTTTTGGCTGCGTTGGGTCTTCATTGCTGCCGCTGGCTTTCTTTAGTTGCAGCGGGCGGGGGATACTCTTTGTTGTAGTGTGTGGGCTTCTCATTGCGGTGGCTTCTCTTGTTGCAATGCGTGGGCTCTAGGGCACACGGGCTTCAGTAGTTGTGGCTCGTGGGCTCTAAAGTGCAGGCTCAGTAGTTGTGGCGCACGGGCTTAGTTGCTCTATGGCATGTGGGATCTTCCTGGACCAGGGATCAAACCCATGTCCCCTGCATTGGCAGGCGGATTCTTAACCACTGTGCCACTAGGGAAATCCCTGTGTTGTCTTTATTGTTGTTGTGTAGAAGTTACTTTTTTTTTTCCATGAGCAGGTTAAACTGAAGTCTCTGAGGACTTCCCTGGTGGTCCAGTGGGTAAGACTCCACACTCGCAACTGCGGGGGCCTGGGTTCGATCCCTGGTCGGGGAACTAGATCCCGCACACGTGCTGCAACTAAGAGTTTGCATGCCGCAACTAAGAGTTTGCATGCTGCAACTAAGAAGCCCACATGCCACAACTAAGAAGTCCACATGCTGCAACTAAGAAGTCTGCATGCCACAAGTAAAAGATCCCTCATGCCACAACTAAGACCCGGTGCAGCCAAAATAAATTAATTAATTAAAATAAATTTTTTTTAAAAAGTGAAATCTCTTTCAGGTTCAATTCCTATGCACCAAATTTAGGGAGTGCTTTTTGAGAGAGCAAGTTTCTAAAATAAGTTAGACTGTTAAGACATTAATAAAAAGAGAATTGCAAGTTAGGTGAAATTATTAGGTTAGTTCTTGTAAAGTGTAATAAGAGCTTTCTTCATCTGTTGTTTTTTTTAAAAAAAGTTCATCACGAAAATGTTCAGAAGATAAGGTGGATATTATTCTTTATTATTCTCATTTTGCTCAGTGTGTTCAAATTTTCCTCTTGTAATTCTTTTCCTAACTGTGTCTCTGCCAGTGTATTCAAGTGCCCACACTGCTGGGAGCCATGGTTTAAAACACAAGGAGTAGGGACTTCCCTGGTGGTGCAGTGGTTAAGACTCCACACCCTTAATGCAGGGGGCCTGGGTTCAATCCCTGGTCAGGGAACTAGATCCCACATGCATGCCACAACTAAGGGTTCACATGCCGCAACTAAGGAGCCCTTGAGCCGCAACTAGGGAGCCCTCCTGCCACAACTAAGACCCAGCATAACCAAATAAATAAATAAAATTAAAAAAAAAAAAAAACACAAGGAGTAACCGGTCTCTGCTTCTAAACAGCTTAAATCTGATTAGCTCCCATCTCTTGATTCTCACACTTCCATGGTTACTTTGCTCTTGTCATATCATTCTTTCTTTGGTTTCTATCTGGCTTCATGTCCTTTCTGTGTATTCATCTCTCTACCCACCTCCAGCCTCCCTCCCCTGTGTCCATACATAGAATTTTTTTCTTGCTGCAGGTAGCTACTTTTGTCATTAATCCATGTGATTCCTGTTCAAGAGTCTGTAATAGCTACTTACTGCATAACATTATGTTCACTCTCTACTTAGTACTACATAGTACTAGAGCTACATAGTACATAGGACCTCACAGTACTCAGGTAATCTTGGCCTCATCTCCTCCTAAAACATACTTTGGCTGGCAGGTTGGCCTCCCAACTCTTCTGTCCATCTCTTATTTTGCAGTTTTTCACACTCATACAGGTTGTGTGTACATGCATGTATCCACATGCAAGAACAGTGACTCCCACTTAGAATCATAGGACATCAGGGCTAGAAGGGATCTTGGAAATCAAGTAGTCCAGTAATTTATCAATGAAAGTGAAAACTGAGGCCCTAAGATCTCTTTTGTGAGTCCTTCAAATATTTTACTTAAATTGATTTTACCTCTGTCTAAAGTTCCTTAGTATTCATATGAGTGGTCACTACCATCCTGTTTATCGTATGATCTTCTATTATTTATTGTATTTAATTCTCTATTACTTCTTTCACCAAACTTATCTTTCAGGATTAACACAATTTTTTTTTTTCTCTAGGATCCTCTAAAGCACCTAACATGAGGTCTTTGTTTCCTTATCTTCTAGAGTTGTCTTATGGTCTTACCAGTTCCATAAAAAATTCCTAGTAAAAGAACTCACGTACTGCTTTGAGAATTTTTTTCCTCTTCCCTTGTTTTTATAATGTAAAGCCCTCTTCTCCTTAAAGGGCTCTATATTTTCTAGCTGAATTTTGTCAAGGATTCTTTTTCCACCTGACTTCTGTCATTTAAAAATCTGTGTGTAGATTAGCATTTCTCTTAATATTTAAAAGTAAATACAAATGATTCTTCCCCCAGAGGCAATGCCACTTGCTTCGCATATGGACAGACAGGTGCCGGAAAGACCTATACCATGATAGGAACTCATCAGAACCCAGGACTGTATGCTCTGGCTGCCAAAGATATCTTCAGACAACTAGAAGTGTCCCAGCCAAGAAGACACTGTTTTGTGTGGATCAGCTTCTATGAAATCTACTGTGGACAGCTTTATGACCTCCTAAATAGAAGAAAAAGGTATTGCATATGAGTTGGAAACTGTAAATCTGTTCTTTATTGTTTTAAGCCAGAGTCCCACTGAATTATGGGATTTAATGAGAGACTTTGGTACACTAACGCCCTTTTGTGAAATGGGAGTCTCCTGAATCAGGTGCATATTTTTTTCAAACTGTCAGTTCAGCTAGAGAAAAATATAAATTAGCCTTCCATTAGTATTAAAATTTTAAGTGATCAGTATCCTAATGCTCATCAAAAGACTATATCCCTTTTATTTTGGTCTGTGAAAAAGATTATAATTTCAGGAAGTCAGGAAACCAACATATACGTAAATCCCTTCCTATTCTTTTGACCTATTATTACACTGGAAGAACTATAATGTTTCCCACTTCCTCTTGTTTTCTTCTCAATAATCTTAGGGTAAAAATGATAGTTTTCTGATATCAGTAAAAAGAAAAGAAAATCTTTTCTTCACATTAACTCTTATAAGGCTTAACCTATTGCCCTTGCAACATAATACAGTACTTTGGAAATGTATTCATTCAGTAACTGATTTTAAATCCCTATTGTATTTTTCTGGCATAAAGTTTTGTTTAGGTTGAAACAGGTGATTTTAACTGAGTAGGAGGCCACAAAGTTGTGGAGGTATGAAGTGACTGGGAGAACAGGGAGGAGAGAGAGGGAACAGGGGAAGTGGAAGGATAAGAGGTTGTCAGGACAGAATTAACCAGACCTGAGACATGCTGGGAGCAGCCACACCAGGTGAAGAGGAGTGAGTTGAGGCTGAGCATGGTGGAAGTCTGGGGAAACCAAATCAGTGAAAGAGACTAGCCCCCAGCAAAGGTATCTAAGCCCCTACAGAGCTGTCCAAAAGGTCGTGCAAGTTTCATGTGCTCCAGGAAAACACTGGAATGGGGAGTAGGGGTGGAGGAGCAGCTCCAGTTCATGGAGAGCATGATAGGGCGGCCCCCGTCATAGAGGGGCACTAGAGTATTGAGTAGCATAACTGGAGAGGTCACTGGAGTGGGCTTATTAGGCAGGCCACCATCCTGTGGACTATTTCAACAAAAAAGGGACCTTCAGTGTGCCACAATTCAGAGAATGTACAGGTGTTGGGGGTTCAGTCATGACACAATTGCCAGATAAAGAAGGGTGCTACTTTGGGATTGCTTTGGGGAAGACTTGCTTTTCTTTTCTACTCTCTGTGTTGGTTTTGAAGCCTCTAGTTAGCTGCATCACAGCTTCTCTTTCGAGCCTCAATACCCTTATTAGGAGCCCTTTCCAGTCAGAATGGCCACTTCCTTTAAAGAACAGTTAGCATGAAAATAAAAGCCACTGTTGTGTGTGTGTGTTTGTGTGTGTGTGTGTGTGTGTGTGTGTGTGTGTGTGTGGGCACGCGCGCGCGCGTGTTTTGTTTCTTTGTGTGAAGGGACAGTCAGGATATCCAGCTGTTTTTTTTTGTTTTTGTTTTTAAACTTTGGGTTTATTTATTTATTTATTTATTTATGGCTGTGTTGGGTCTTCGTTTCTGTGCGAGGGCTTTCTCTAGTTGCGGCAAGTGGAGGCCACTCTTCATCGCGGTGCGCAGGCCTCTCATTATCGTGGCCTCTCTTGTTGCGGAGCACAGGCTCCAGACGCGCAGGCTCAGTAATTGTGGCTCACGGGCTTAGTTGCTCCGCGGCATGTGGGATCCTCCCAGACCAGGGCTCGAACCCGTGTCCCCTGCATTGGCAGGCAGATTCTCAACCACTGCGCCACCAGGGAAGCCCATCCAGCTGTTTTTGAGTGCAGTTCTTTAATGAATGACCCCGATATACTGTCCTGTTATTTCTACGTTCTTTAGTTATAGCCAAGGGGATGGAAATATGCTAACTCCTGGGTTTAAAGCTTCTCTAGGGCTCACTAGGGAATACCCACACTTATTCTGAAAGTGTCTTGAGCTGTGGAATTTTGGGGTTTGTTTTTTTTTTATGTCTCTGGTTAATTGGCTAATATCTCTTTATTTCCTACCTTTCTGAGACTTCTGAAATGTCCTGCTCCATTGATAATACTCTTTCTTGTTTGTTTAGAGCTGTTATGACTTATCCTGTCGTTTTTAAAATAAAATATATTTTCTATAAGAGGGGCTTTGTCAAAGGTAGATAGAAGTATATGTGCTCAGTCTACCTCTTAAACTAGAAACCAAAGTTTAAAGATCTTAAGATTAACTCTTTAAAGTAGAAGATAAGTTGTCTTTACCTTTGCATAAAAAGTGATAAAAATATACTTCTTGCTTATATGATTTAAAAATACAGCAGTGCATTTTAGGCTATTCATTAGGAACTTTTCTGGGGCCTGGGAAGTATGTTCAGGAGTGATGTGAAGGCTCTGAAAGCTAGATCCTTCTTTTATTCCAGAAGCCTAACTGTTCCAATAGAGTTGTCTTCTGAGAGATCATGGGCATTGGTGAGGCTGTTTTCCTATCCTTCTGTAAAAATTTGGAAACTTGGGATAAGGTTTAGATGGAGAAAAAAATTTTTTGAGAAAATCTTTTTTTGGCTATGAAGTGAAATTCCATTATTATTATTATTATTATTATTTTATTTTATTTTATTTTATTTGGCAATCAGTATCTTATTAAGGGAGAAAATAATCTTAGAGTCTTTGATAGATTCAATACATGCCCCTTGGTGGATCTGGTTCAATGGTGATGGTAGACCATAACCATTCATTTTGTTACACGCAGGCCTGAGGCTTTCAGTTGCAACACCAGCTCTTCCTTGCTTCCTTAGAAGATGTATCAGGACTCCTTATGTTGAAAGTATTTAGTAAAATAAGACCCCACTCTTACTGGCTTATGCATTTAGGGAAGTCATTGGCTCATATAACTAGAAAGCCTAGAGGATAGTCAAGTCTTAGGGTCTTTTTACTCTAGCAGTTCAGTGATGTTATAAAGACCCGGTTTCTTTGCATCTCTCTGCTCTACCTTCCATGGTATTAGCTTCATTCCAAAACTGTCTCTTTTGTAGATGTAGAATGGCTGCCACTGCTCCCAGGGCCACATGCTTTCACTTCTAGAGAGGAAAAGAGAGCACCTAACAACCAGAGGCTAGGACTTTATTCTGATGGGACCAGCGAAGATCCCATATCCACTCCTGAACCAATCACTGTAGCCAGGAATACACCATCCACTGATTGGCATAGGTCTGGGTTAAATGCTCATTCTATTCATTGTAGCCAAAGATGCTGATTTGATTAAAACAATCAAAGACTGCCTCTGAAGCCTGGGGCTGGAGTCAGGAGGTGTGTGGGGGATGAGGAGAATGCATATCGATCCCACCCAAACAGCAAAACTGCTACTTAATGGGGAGTGGTGGGTTGGGTTCTGGGGAGTCTGTTACTGAAGCTCTGCCAAACCAACCATGTTCTTGCATCCGCAGGCTCTTCGCAAGAGAAGATAGCAAGCATGTGGTACAGATAGTGGGACTGCGAGAACTTCAGGTGGATAGTGTGGAGCTTCTCTTAGAGGTAATTCTTCCTCCTTTACTACCCCACTGTAGCAGCCTAAGTACCAGGGAAGACTTCATTTTGCTATCTCGCAAATATAATGGACTCAGATTTAGGCAAAGGGCGATGACAAACATACCATTTCACATTTATAAAATATGAATCCTACTCTGAGAGGTTGGCTCCTTTCTCTACAAGGTTGTTGTCTCAATGCCTTGATAGTGGGAAGTAAGGCATGTGGGAGAGCCTAATGCATGAGAGGATACTTTTGAGCCAGTTTCAAAAGCTGCTAATGTGTATTTTTATGGTAGTGGGCTCTGGTAAAGGCTGCTGCAGAGAAATATTCTATTTTCAATAAAAATTTTAATGGGTAATACCTTCACATGGATTCAAAATTCAGAAAGTACAATGAAAATATTCCTTCCATTCCCTTTTCCTGAGGCAACTAATATATTTTTTAGTATTTTGTGTATCATTCCAAAGGTATTTAAAATCTGCTTTTTTCACCCTTTTAAAATATATAATTTAGTGATTTTTTTAGTATTTTCAGAAAGTTGTACAGCCATCACCACTATCAAATTCCAGAACATTTTCATCACACCAAAATGAAACCCTGTACCATTAACAGTTACTCTTTATTTCCCTTGTGCCTGGTGCCTGACAACCACTAATTTCTATCTCTCTGGATTTACCTATTCTGGCCATATCATATAAATGTAATCACACAATATGCAACCTTTTGTCTCTGCCTTCTTTCACTTAGCATAATGTTTTCAAGGTTCATCCATGTTGTTGAATGTATCAGTACTTCATTCCTTTTTATGGCCGAATAATATTCTGTTGTATGGATATACCATATTTTATTCATCCATCAGTTGATGGGCATGTGGGTTGTTTCAACCTTTTGGCTATTATGAATAATGCTGCTATGAACATTCAGATACAGGTTTTTGTGTGGACGTACGTTTTCAGTTTTCTCGAGTATATGCCTAGGAGTGGAATTGCTGAGTCACTTTTTGGGGAACTGCCAAACTGTTTTCCAAAGTGGCTGCACCATTTTATATTCCCACTAGCAATGTATGAAGGTGGGTATTATTTTAAAAGCTCCCAAGGTGATTCTAACATGCAGCCATCATAGTCATGCTAGTATATCCAACAAGCCTGGCTAGAGTCAAAGGGAGAAGGCTCGAAGGACAGGCTGGGTACTTGACAATACCCACCTTTAGAACAGCTTCACAGTACATCCCTCCAGGGACTTGGGTGTGTGAAATGGCGAGGTGGCCCACCATTAATACATGTCTTTTTCTAACAGTTTCTTTTTCTTGGGACAAATAGGTAAATTTTGTTTAAGGGCTGGAACCTTGTATTTATGTGATTATCAGATTCCTGAATCCTGGTACCCAAAATCCAAGGATGGCACCTTAGTGTGGCTGTTTTAGACAGTCACCTAAGAGCCAAGAGCCCCTTTCTAGTGACTGCAAAGGCAGGCACAGAACAAAAGTGTGTGGGACATGCTGAAGGGCTCTTCTGAGGCTGTTGACCATTCTTAACCTGTCCAGAGCTCCCTCCACTGCAGAGTCCTAAGGCAATTGTTTCTTATACACCTATTCCCTGTGGTCCTCTTGCCCCTACCTCCCCTAGTCATTCCTTCATTTGGCTGGGAGTTTCAGGAGAGTTGGTCCTCACGATGCTGTTGTCCTTGGAAATTAGACCAATTGAATGGGAAAGGATCAAACACTAAAAGGAAGTCTCTTTTCCTTGGCTATGGGTCATAACTATGTTAGTGGGCAATCTGGTGTCAAATCGCTCTCACCCTGGAAGAGTTTATGGCACTGCTCTATCCTAAGGTGCGTTTTCTAAGACAAGCAGAAGTTTCTTGTTAGTGAACATATTATTGCCATTGATACCCGCAGTCTGTAATACATATGAGGTTGTACAAGAAGGAAGCCAGCTGAGATCAAGGTGGAAAGTTGATGTAAATTATGGATATCTGACATGGTTACCCTCATAAACATTTACTGACTTGAAACAACAGCACTTGCTAACTCAGGTGTCACACTCTCACTCTCTCTCAGGTGTCACCATTCACGCTCACTCAGGTATCACCTGTGTGCTTGCTCAAGTGTCGCCCTCAGGTGTCATCTTCACGTATGTCACCATCGCAGATCACCCTCAGGCTCACTCAGGCATGGCTACTTGTTACCTGCCTGCACAAGTGGCAGCTTCATTTTTCACACAGGATTGTCCTTCCTCCAAGAAGTTTCTCCTTCCAGGTGTATTTTATTACCTGGTCTTACCAATGCAGGGACCAGGACTTCCCTGCCTTTACAGAGGACTTGCTCATGCAACCAGATTTGGAATCAAGGTTTTGCTTGTCAGGCAAATGATGGGCATTTTTTCCCTTGTAGAGGTTTTTGGGCTTTTAAGTCATTCCTACAGACATTTCGTGTACTTACAGGTATCCATTCCTGAACTTCTAATAAATCTGTTTCGTGTTTTAACATTGCCTTGGCTGTAGTTGGTAGCAGAGGCCCACAGAGTAAGAGCTTCCCCTAGATAAGCCTCAGTTGTATGCCGGTGATAGAGACTTAGTCTATACACAGTGCCTATCCTACTGAAGTGCTCATAGCCTGTCTTTGGTATTTGTGCAGGAAGCTTCGTGATTAAAGTCTGGATGGAGCTGGGTCCCAGTGCCGTGTGTCCTTGAGCACATCCTTTACCTTTCTGAGCCCGAAATATGTGGATGTTAGCAGACGATTGGATTGTGTGACAGAGAAGGAAATGAGATAATATACATATAATGCTTACTGTGATGCTAGTTAAATTTGTCACATCTATTATTCTTATTAATAAGTCCCTGAATATTTCCCAGTGCCACAGAATTCCATAGTTGTCTCTACTTTCTATTGTAGCAGGTCCCCATTTTACTACTGACATAACATGATTTGTCTAAAGCAGCAGTCCCCAACCTTTTTGGCACCAGGGACCGCTTTCATGGAAGACCGTTTTTCCATGGATTGGGGGTGGGGGGAGGATGGTTCAGGTGATAACGCGTAATGTGAGTGATGGGGAGCGGCAGATGAAGCTTCGCTTCCTGCTGTGCGGATCCTAGTTCCCTGACCAAGGATCGAAGCCATGCCCCCTGCACTGGAAGCACGGAGTCTTAATCACTGGACCACCAGGGAAGTCCCTACATTTTTAAAAAGAAATAGTTTAAGTTTTGGAAGTTTACACAAAGATGTTAGTTCTTGGGACTTCCCTTGTGGCACAGTGGTTAAGAATCCTCCTGCCAATGCAGGGGACACGGGTTCAATCCCTGGTCCAGGAAGATCCCACATGCCACAGAGCAACTAAGCCCGTGTGCCACAACTACCGAGCCTGCGCTCTAGAGCCCGCGAGCCAGAACTACTGAAGCCCGCGTGCCACAACTACTAAAGCCCACGCGCCTAGAGCCCGTGCTCCGCAACAAGAGAAGCCACCACAGTGAGAAGCCCGCGCACTGCAACAAACGTAGCCCCTGCTCACTGCAACTAGAGAAAGCCCGCGCCCAGCAACGAAGACCCAACACAGCCAAAAATAAATAAATACATTAAAAAAAAAAATGTTAGTTCTTTAGTATATTTTCTTTAATTAATATTTATTGAGAACTTATGATGTGCCAATCGTAGTACTAAGTGCTTTACATACTACGTATTATCTCTTTTAGTCCTCAAAAGTAACCTATGAAATTACCATTTTATAGATAAGAAACTGAGGCCCTGAAAAGTTAAGTGATTTATAAAACTTCTCACATTGCAAAAGTTTAAACAACCGTATTGTCAGAGCTGGCATGTAAACCCAGACAGTCTAACTTCATATTTTACTCTTAACTGCTACACTTGAGTTGTATATCATTTACAGAAGTCTATCTAATGATCTTCACAGACTGCCTCATTTTTTACTCCTCAGAGCTCAGCTGCTTTATACCACAGTTTCTGAAAAACATGGTGATTGCAGACTGTTACTGAAGCTGAGGAAACTGGACCATGGACCAGAAATTCCTTCATGTCTTCTCTAAAAGGCATTTAGTCAGGAAAAGTCACCTCAACATGTTAGATTTTCTGAGACACACTCACAGGTATCTAGTACATCATGGCACAATGAAAAGCCAAGTATAAAACTCTATAATAGAACCTCAGAAGACAGTCTTTCTTTTTTTTTTTTTTAAAGGAATTCCTTTATTTTTATTATTTATTTATTTTTAGCTGTGTTGGGTCTTCGTTTCTGTGCGAGGGCTTTCTCTAGTTGTGGCAAGCTGGGGCCACTCTTCATCGCGGTGCGCGGGCCTCTCACTATCGCGGCCTCTGTTGTTGCGGAGCACAGGCTCCAGACGCGCAGAGCTCAGTAGTTGTGGCTCACGGGCCTAGTTGCTCCACGGCATGTGGGATCTTCCCAGAGCAGGGCTCGAACCCGAGTCCCCTGCATTGGCAAGCTGACGCTCAACCACTGCGCCACCAGGGAAGCCCAAGACAGTCTTTCTTGACTCCCCTGGGGATGAACCACAAGGTCACCCCTTGAGCTTCCTGTCAGTATCCACAGTTCCTGACTAGGTATGGCCTTGAGGCCTCTCTGAGCTCTCATCAGATTCCAGCAGAAGTAACATCATTGATTACATGTGGCAGAGGGTACCTGGCTTCTATCCCTAGCCTGACCATATTCTGCCTATGTGACCTTGGATAAGCCACTTAACTTCTCTGTGATCGTTTCTTTATCCATCAAGCATATTGCTTACACAATTCACAAATGTAGGCATTTAAAAGATCTCCCCTGTCTCTTCATGGGGTTTGTAAAAGACATATATATATATAGATATATATATCTCAAAAGAGCTGTGAGACACCTAAAACCCTGGGAGGAAATGCACCAGAATCTTGTTAACTCTGGGGTTATGGAAGGTATATATTTTCTTCTTTATATTTTTCCTGTATTTTCTAAGTTTTCCCCAGTAAGCATGTCTTTCTTTTCTAATGAAAAAGAAGTTTGATAAAAAAGACTAATACAAATCTAAAATAATCCCTCATCATTGCATTGTAATCTATGAAAGTATGAAATCAGAGTGATAGAGAGAGGCCAGGATGAGGAAGTGCATTTAAACTAGATGGTTCATGGGAATTCTCTGGCATTCCAGTGGTTAGGACTTTGTGCTTTCACTGCAGTGGCCCCGGGTTCAATCCCTGGCCGGGGAACTAAGATCCGGCAAGCCTTGAAGCGAGGCATGGATGGATGGATGGATAGATAGATAGATAGATAGATAGATAGATAGATAGATAGATAGATAGGCAGACAAACTAGATGGTTCAGTTATAGATTTGGGCTTAAGTGACCTAGCCAGCATCCAGGTTTAGTTATCAGTGCTTTTTTTTTTTTTTTTTTTTTGGGCAGTTGCCACACCCAGTATAAGGTATTACTGTTCTAATTCTTCTGATTTCTGATTAGCAGCAACATGCTATCCATGCAGTTGATAATCCAGTTTTGTAAATTAACAATTTCTGCTCTTTACAAAAGGATTCATCAGATAGTCCCTTTAAACTTTTAGCAAGCTATTTACAAAATGAGTGCATTTAAAATTTGATTCTAAATTTGATTCTAAAATACAATTCTGAATCTCACTGATAATATTTAGAGACATAACTATTGCTTAGGCCATGGAGGAATTTATTATTAGTTAGTTAATTTTTTTAAAAGTACCTACCCCTGTTTGTTAAGATATTTTATGGACTGTTGTTGAAGGCTTGACTCTGTCAACTTTTGGACTCTTAATCTGGAAACTGTAGCTATGTTCAATATGATAAAAATTAAACTTCTGAGAGATTGAGAAAAAAATTAGATAGGACTTTCTTAGTCTAATTCACTGCAAAATAGATGAATTTGTCCTAAGTGCCCCACAGTGTAGTAGAAACTACATGGGCTTTGGAATCAGACATACTAGATGTGGAATTTGGTTCTGCCACAAAACAGCTGTTTGTGAACAAATCAACCTTTGAATTTATTCCTCAGCTGTAAATTGGGCATAATAATCATACTCACCTCACCTTAGGCTACTGTGAGGAGTCTGTCAAATATTTTTAAAGTTCTTCACCTTTTTGATTCTCAGTAATCAACACTCCCCCAAATCAGGGCAGGATATTCTTATATGGCTGTGTTTTCAGTGGCTTGAGGCCATTTCTGAGGCTTCACCTCTTCTCCCCCATTCCTTTGTGGCCAGAGGGACCCAAGTTAGCCTTTACTCCCATTTGGAGGGGCAGTGGTCTCAAGGGAAATCATGGGCTCATGGCAATTGTGATAACTCATCACTTCCATGTTCCCACACATCAGTCCTGGTCTCCTTTATGACTGCATCGTGGTGGAACAGGTGGATGTGATCGTTCATTCTGTGATGCACATTTCTGTCCTTTGCTTCGGTTACTACGACAGATGGGTATTATGGGACCTTACTTCGGAGCCAAGTTATGCCCTGGGGATTTTAGTCAGGATAAATCCATCAAAGATATTAAAAAGAGTATATGAGATCAAGAAGTAAATTAGCTCTTGAGCTATTGAATGTTCTCCCCCAAGATTAGTATTCCACATTGTTTTCATTGCTCTTGGGTACTTATCCTGTATGATTTAGAGTTTAGGCAGCTTTCCTCATAGAGGGAAAAGACTGCAGTCTACTGCAGTCTACTTTCAGCGAACTCTTAGGAGCCAGAGGGCTTTGTTTACTCCTTGCAGAAGTCACCCTATGGATTTTATTTTCAGGTGATCTTGAAGGGCAGCAAGGAGCGCAGCACTGGGGCTACTGGAGTTAATGCAGACTCCTCCCGCTCTCATGCTATTATCCAAATTCAGATCAAAGATTCAGCCAAGAGGACATTTGGCAGGTGAGCTGGAAATACACAGAGAATTGCATTGTGTGCCTTTCCCTAATGTGACTTTGAAATATGTGTTGTCAACAATAGGACATCCTGCCACTGTGGAGTTCTTTATTTCAGGGATACACAGTAGAGTTATTAGCTCTGAAATAAATCATTATACTAAAGTGCCATGAGTTGATTAACCATGAAGTAACGACCTATTGTTGGTCAACCCTAAGATATTAAAAGGGACATTGATTGCTTCTAACGTGAAAAACAGTATCAGCAGAGGAATAGTAGGAAATGCATCTCAGAGAACTTACAGGCAAAAAAATAAAAAATAAAATAAAAAAGAAAGAAAGAAAGAAAATTAATCCATCCTTCCTGAAAGAAGCCATAAGACAACTGGGTACATTCATTGCCTCTCTGGTGCTATCTTAGCAAACTCTGCCGCAGTGATGGATGAACCTATCTCACCTCTGAGTAATGAGTCTTTTTTTTTTTTTTTTTTTGCGGGGAGTGGGGGTTTGCTGGAAAGCAGCCCACGGAAGTTTCTATTTAATTATCTAAGTGGTCACCTAAGTGATTTGCATTGTGGTCATTTAGCCTTATGGGGAGAATGTTTAATTAATTTCAGTCATACTTTCTCACAAATGATTAAAACCAACAGAAGGGTCTAAGTGAACAGTGCCAGCAGTAACTGACAGATTAGAATCTTGCAATACTTTTGGAAAGCTGACAGTAATATCTTTTACTTTCCTGAGGATGGGTCAGTGTTGATTTCTTCCTGGGGTCACAAAATGCTGGCTGATGTAAAAATAAACCAAATCCCCAAAGAAGTCATCCCTGCTGTGTCTTTTCTCTAGGATCTCTTTTATTGACTTGGCTGGCAGTGAAAGAGCAGCAGATGCCAGAGACTCAGATAGACAGACAAAGATGGAAGGTGCGGAAATAAACCAGAGTCTTCTGGCTGTAAGTTGTTCAAAACCTTTAATCTAAAAATCATTCTTGAGAGATTTTGCCCCTCTTTACATGCAGCCAAAGTAGGTGAGGGTGGGGTGGAATAAGGCAGTGGAATTCCAAGGTTGGAGACGGAGATGAAGGTTGCCCAATCAGATTCTCGGCAGTTCTAGACAACTCTTCCTTCTCTCCCTGCCTTCTCTTCCTCTGGTCAATCCCTGACAATTAGGAACAGAGAAGTATTTCTGCAGTTGCTTGAATGGTTAACTTAGGTACACTTTTTCCCTCTCATCAAGTCTTAAAATTATTTTTTCAAACATATAATAGTAGAATAAATAGTATAATGATCTCCCAAATACTTGTCCCCCAGCTTCAACATGCGAAAAATCTAACCAACCCTTTCCTTCCCCTGGTTGGATTATTTTAAAACAAATCCTGTCATCATGTCATTTCTTCCACAAATATTTACTGATGTATTTCAGAGATAAGGACGCTTATTTTTTAATGTAACATAATACCATTGCATACCTAAAGAAATAATTATTTAATGATACCTGTTATCCAGTAAGTGTTATAATTTTACCAGTTGACCCATAAATGTCATTTTACAGTTGATTTATTCAAATCAAGATACAAACAAGATCCTCGGATCGCTTTTGGTTGATATTCCTCTTTCATGCCGTATCAGTTCTTCCCCCCTCTCTCTCTTTTTTTTAATATTAATGTATTTGTTGAAGAAAACTCAGTCACTTGACCTGTGAGATTTCCCACATTCTGGATTAGGCTGACTGCATCCCATGTTGATGTTTAACATGGTACTCTATCCTCTATTTTCTATAAAGTGGTTAAGATTTATATTTGTGCTGTCCAAAATGGTAGCCACTAAGCCACATGTGGCTATTGGGTACTTGAAATGTGGCTAGTCTGAATTGAGATGTGCTCTAAGTGTAAATTACACATTGAAGCATATAAAATATCATTAATATTTTTTCATACTGATTACATGCCAAAATATTATTGGATGTGTCAGATTAACTAAAATATATAATTAAGATTGTATATTTAATATACAGTTAAGATTATATGTTTAATATAATATATAATTTCATCTGGTTTTATTTCTTTTTATTTTTTTCTCTCTCTCTCTTTTTTTATTGGGGTATAGTTGTCTTACAATGTTGTGTTAGTTTCTACTGTACAGCAAAATCAAGTAGCGTTCCCTGTGCTATACAGCAGGTTCTTATTAGTTATCTATTTTATACATATTAGTTTTATTCCTTTTTAATATGGTTTTATTTCTTTTTAATATGGCTATTATAATAAAATTACATATATGGTTTGTATTTGCGGCTCACATATTTTGATTGGGAAAATGCTGATCTAGAGGCTTGATCAGATTTAAGTTCTGTTTTTTTGGCAAGAATAATTCATGAGTAGTTCTTAGACTTTCTATAGGAACACATCAGGAGGTACAGAATGTCTGATTATCTCTTTTTGTGATTTTGAAGTGTTATCAGTCTAATTCCTCCATTACTATGTTTCCCGTCAACCTTTTTCACCTTATGGTTTTAGCAGCTGTCAATGAGCATTATTACCTTTATCCATTGCTTCATTAGGGATTCCAAAATGGTGATATTCTAATTCTAATATTCCTTCTGTATTTATTAACTGGAAAGAACTTTCCCACAACTATCTGATTATC
Organism: Balaenoptera physalus; assembly: GCF_965194825.1. Taxonomy (NCBI): domain Eukaryota; kingdom Metazoa; phylum Chordata; class Mammalia; order Artiodactyla; family Balaenopteridae; genus Balaenoptera; species Balaenoptera physalus. The sequence goes on along the minus strand of NC_138886.1, from coordinate 81,278,071 downwards.
CTGAAATATAATTCATACAATGGAGGCAAGATAAATGCTTGATTTTTTGCCTTCACTCACCAGTTTTCAGAACGAGTTGATGTCCTGGTAACCTAAACATGACCATGAGTTTGTTGTTGTTGTTTATTTTTTTGTTTGTTTTCATATTATTGTAAATTCATTGTCATCTTTTTTTTTTTTCTTCTTCTTCTTCTTAAATTACACATTTTTGGCCAGTGGGAGTCTTTTCAAGTATGTTCCTACTAGTCCCTGGCTTTCTGGTATGACAAGATGTTGTAGGCTCATCTTGTACATTTTTTTCCCCAGACCTTGAATCAGCCATTTCTTCAACAAGCCTTGGTTTTAGAGGGAAATGGTATTTAGAGACCATTTAGAGTGCTAGTGGTACTTACTACCACTGGTAGTCCTCGCTTCTAGGCCTTTTTGGTGGACAGAGCTTGGAAATAGGTTTTTTTTTTTTTTTTGGCTGCATTGGGTCTTTGTTGCTGCGCGCGGCTTTCTCTAGTTGCGTCGAGCGGGGGCTACTCTTCGTTGCGCAGCTGGGGCTCTAGGTGCGTGGGCTTCAGTACTTGTGGCTTGTGGGCTCCAGAGTGCAGGCTTAGCAACCGTGGCGCGCGGGGTCAGCCGCTCCCCGGCATGTGGGATCCTCCTGGACCAGGGCTCGAACCCGTGTCCCCTGCATTGGCAGGCGGATTCCTAACCACTGCGCCACCAGGGAAGCCCTAGTTTTTTTTTGTTTTTTGTTACCTTTGGGTTTATTTATTTACTTATTTATTTATGGCTGTGTTGGGTCTTCGTTTCTGTGCGAGGGCTTTCTCTAGTTGCGGCAAGTGGGGGCCACTCTTCATCGCAGTGTGCGGGCCTCTCACTATCGCGGCCTGTCTTGTTGCAGAGTACAGGCTCCAGACGCGCAGGCTCAGTAATTGTGGCTCACGGGCCTAGTTGCTCCGCGGCATGTGGGATCTTCCCAGACTAGGGCTCGAACCCGTGTCCCCTGCATTGGCAGGCAGATTCTCAACCACTGCGCCACCAGGGAAGGCCTCTAGTTTTTTTTTTTTAAAAGGTAAAAGTATATCAGGGATTCACACTAATAAATTAATTCAAAATTAAGACTACAGGATTTTTGCTTAACTTTTTAAAATTTATATTTCTCTCCCTTTTCTCTTATGCTAAAATTCTTAGTTCCTAACAACATTAATATAATTTATTTGCTCTACTTCAATATATATGTATACCAAAATCATGTTAATATTACTCATAATATGATTAATGAATTCAGATTAAGATTTCAGTTTCCTTTTTACCCTTAAATTGTATCCCACTAGAGATGTACAGTCATAATAGTGTGTTGCAAAGTCACTTGAAATAATTCTTCTCTGTGTGTTTAAGCTTACCAATTTTGTATTGAGTTAAAGTTATAAAATAAGCCACATTCAGAAGAGTCTAGTGTTCTTCCCTATCCTCTCAATCCTGTTACCTCCCTCCCCTTAGATAACGATTTTCTACCAATATATATGTTTGTATTCACCCCTTTCTCAGGAGGAAAAAAAAAAAAAGGTAGCATACTGTACTTTAGCACACTTTACTTTTTTCACTTAACAGTATCCTGGAGCTCACTCCATGGCTGTGTACAGAGACCCTCATTCCTTCTTATAGATGCATAGTCCTGTCTTGTGCCCCTCCACAGTATTTAAGTCCTTTTGATCAGAACTGAAATCTCTAGCTAGACACATTATTTCCAGGCCTCATGAGGGATAAATTGGGAGGCTGAGAGGTGAGAGAATCAGCATCTTTTTATTATTGTTTAAAAATTTTGAATAATTTTAGATTTTAAAAACGTTACAGAAATAAACATGTAGCATTCCTTCACCCAGCCTTCCTAATGTTAACATCTTACATAACTATAGTAATCTAAATCAGGAAATGAACATTGATATAATACTATTAACTATCTACAGACCTTGTTTGAATTTCATCAATAGTCCCACTAATGTTCTTTTTCGGGTCCAGGATTCTATGTTACATTTAGTTATCATGGGTCTGTAGTCTCCTCAGTTTTTGTCAATTTTGACCTTAACACCTTTGAAGAATGCTGGCAAGTTATTTTGCAGAATGTCTCTGAATTTGGGTTTGTGTAATATTTTCTCATTATTAGATTGAGATAATGAATTTTTAGCAAGAATACCACAGAAGTTGTATGCTTCTCAGTGTATCGTATCAGTCAATATGTCTTATTACTGGTGATGTTAAACTTGATCACTGAGTTAAGGTGGTTTGTGCTAGGTTACTCCACTGTAAAGTTATGATTATTCCCTTTGTAATAAGTATCTTATGGAGAGATACTTTGAAACTATGCAAATATCCTGTTTACATCACACTTTTGCTGCCTAATTTTAGTATCCATTGATGATTCTTACCTGCAACAATTATTACTGTGGTGTTCACCTGATGAGATTTTCTATGTTCATCATTCTACATTAATTAGTTAGAATGCTGCTGTAAGAAAGAGCTGTTTTTTCTCTTTAATTTATTTATTTGGTTATTTAGTTATAATAGTAAATGGATATTTCTTTTATTTGCTAAATTAGAATCCATTTCTATCATTATTTATTTTCTTGCTCAAATTATCCCAGATGGCCATTGGGAGTTCTTTCAAGTTGGTTTCTGTATCCTTTTGACATGCCCCTATCATTTTTTGAGCAGCTCCTTGCCTTTTGGTACTATAAGATGTCACACACTCTTCCCTGCCCTAGCCCTGGAATCAACCATTTCTCCAAGGAGCCCCAGAATATATTTGAGCACGTACTATGTGCTAGTCAGTTTACTCTTCACAACAAAGCAGGTTCTCGTATTCCCACTTTATAGATCAGGATTCTGAAGCTCAGGTTAAGTGAATTGGCCAAGGGTCCACAGCCTCTAGCTAGAAATCTTTGATTCTCATATTTAAATTTATGGTCCAGGAATTAACCAAGAAACCTGAGAAGTACCTGTGAAGTTGGAGAACCCTTTGGGGCTTGACTGTGTCTATCTCACATGGGCGATAGCATGTAAAGGGGCCTGAGAACAAGCCTTGTAGAATAGGATCAAAATCTTGTGCTTTGTGAGGTGCACAAAGGTGCCCCTTCTTTCCTGGGTCTTTCCCTTGGTTTTCCCTTAGAGTTTAGTAAAGTCTACTTTCCATTCTGATTCAAGGCTAAAGGGACCCAAAGGCTCATAGAGATTGATAGCCACACTTGGATTTGAGTACATAAGGGGCAGGTGTAACTCAGGGACCAGGTTTGGGTACCTGCTCATCCCTTCTAGAGAATCTTCCCAGTGCTAAAGTTTGGGGATATTGGACTGATTTGTAATAAAAGAGGAAATTCCCTTATACCTTCTTATAACCCGGCAGCTTCTTAGATAGAGAGAGGTTAGTTGTGGGCATCTGTAGCTGCTGCCAAGAACAGCCACAGCAGATTCTCAAAGCTAATTACCTGTTCTTGGTGAACTCCCAGAGCTGGCACTGCCAAGGGATTCCTTCCATTCTTTTCCCTCCCTTTCTTCTCATTTACTGCTGCTTAGTGGAGATGCAGGACTCAGAAATAGAAGATCTCTCCTCCCTGATCCTCTCCCGCCAACCCCTGCTCTTTCTGATGGGCATGTTGCCCCTAGAGATCTACATATGCAGGTGTCTGCTAGCACTAGTGATGTCCAATGAGCACTTCTTTGAGGGGCTCTGCCCAGGAGCAAGTGACATGCCCTTGCCTATGGGCCACAGTCCCTTCTTTTTTTTAAATGAGGAGGTAGACCTAGATGATTGCTCAGTTCCTTCCCAGCTCTGACTCTAGAATTTCTCCTGTCCCATCCAGACAACTTGAATCTGCACTTGAGTCCATACCTATAGGTGTGCATGTGTGAGCAGGGAGGCGGGGGAGTAGTATAGATATTTTCGCCATTGAAGTGCATCTTGTAGTTGGGAAGAGTGTGAGAAGAGGAGAGAAAGGGAGCTGGCAAGCCAGAACTGCCACCACATAAGCTGGACTCTGGGACCTGTGGGAATGTCCCTGGGTTTGTCTGTTCTACGCTATCAGGGCTAATTCTAGGATCACAGCCTTTAAATTGGGGGGCCCTTAACTAGGCACAGCTAGCACAGGATGACGTTTCCCAGTCTAGCTTGATTTTTCTTGTTGAACAAGAAACTAACACGGCATTTTGACTTCCTTTTGGGAATTGCATGACTGTGATTTATTTAAGAAAAATCTGATCTGTTATTCTCACTTTGCATGGGATATTTGATGTGCTTATTATTCTACCACTTTGCAGCTGAAGGAATGTATCCGTGCATTGGATCAGGAACACACTCACACTCCCTTCAGGCAAAGCAAATTAACTCAGGTAAAGTTATATATGAGCTTTGAGTTCTGGTTCACTCATGTGTTCCTTCTTCCATTCATTTATTCCTTCAGCAGAGCATCCACTGCCAGCAAGGAGTGATGCTACCTGGAGTGGGGGAGGGGGGAGGGGGAAGGGAGGGGGCAGAGAGAGGAGGGGGAGGAGTCACGTTCCTTCCAGGAGCTCTCAGTCTTGGAGAAGAAAGGGGCATCCTCAGGCAGGGATACCTGCTGTACGAAGCAGCCAGGCTCCCTGCGGGGCAGCAGTGGTCACCATCCAACAGCTTTCTGCTTATTTCTAATGTAAAGAAACCTTGTTGATTTAGTGGAGTCTCTGAGCCTTTGAAGGGGATGGTAGTACAGCTGTACTTGGTGCTTCCTTAGTTGTAAGACTTAGACCAGTGTTTCAAGACAAAAAATAATGGCTGCAGTTAAAAAGAATGAGCTAGATTTTTGACATGTCCTGATGGGAAAGATGACTAAGATCTATAGTTTAAAAATATGAAATGAGAAGAAAAAAACTACACAGAAATTATGCATATGTTAGCTGATTATTTTGAGTGGTAGAACCATAGGTAATTTTTTTCTTCCATTTTTCTGTCACGAAAATGTGCTTCTTTATTAACGGGAAACGCCAATAAGTGCGCATCTGTAATGGCTGCGGAAGAGTGGCCCACGGAGGGGTCTGCCTAGGTACGAACAGCTGTGAAGACAGTTATGGGCGCCCCTGGTTCCCTTCTGCCCCAAGTCCTGTGCACAGTAGGGACAGACTAGGTAGAAGGCAGTCTAGGTGAGGATCTTTGTGTTCTGGGAGAGGTTTTCACCCTGTGCAGCTAGACCAGCAGCTCCACAGGACCTGGGGCAGAACCTATAATAACATAGCTCCTTACTAGTCAGAATTGGGTTAGATTGTTTCTTCTCAGACATGATTTCAACCAGGGATCCAGGAAACCCTTCTTATAGGTGGTTAGTCCTGATTCTGACATTGGCTTTGTTATTTTTCAAAACATGTCCTCCATCCCCAGAAATTGTGTCCTATTTAATTAAAAAAATAATTCCACACATGGATCCACTTACAGAATAATATACCTTTTTCACTCAAACATAAGTTTTAGATCTTTCCAGGTACCTAATATACATAATTATCTTTTATGGTTGTATGCAGTTTACAATTATTTAGTTTGTTACCTGTTTATAGAGTTGTAGATTTTCCACATTTTACTATTATAATAAGGTAATGAATATCCTGTGTATACTTTTTTTTTTTTTTGGATCAATTGAGCAATTATTATCTCTTTAGGATAAAGTCCTGGAAGTGTGATTGCCAAACCAAGAGTGTGAACATTTTTTACCAAGTTTTTACCACATTGCCAAACTGCCCTCCCAAAGGCATGTACCAATTCATGCTACACGGTATACGGGCAGTGTAGCAGTGTACAAGAGCGCCCTTTCCCTAGACCCTCACCAGAGCAGGGTAGTATGAGTCTTAATCTTAATCTTATAGGTGCAAAAATTTTAGTTTTTTAAAATGGTTTGTTTGCATTTCTTTGATTAGTGGTGAAGTGAGTACCTTTTGTTTATTGACTGTTTGTGTTTCTCCTTTTGTGAATTACCTTTTTGTAGAAGGGGGTGCGGGTGACTGTGGCCCAGTGTCCTACACACAGTAAGTAGTCAGCAGGCCCTTGGTTAGTTGACTTCATTGACCTGCCTTCTGTTTCAAACAGGTTCTGAAGGACTCTTTCATTGGCAATGCCAAAACCTGCATGATTGCCAACATCTCGCCAAGCCATTTGGCCACCGAACACACTCTGAATACCTTGCGCTATGCTGACCGGTGAGTCCCCCTCAGGTGGCAGGTCGTGTGTGTATGTGTGTGTGATACACACACAAGGATCTGACCTTGAGCTCCACAAGCCTGTTCTTGGGGCAATAATCCTACTGCCAGGGGAATGTGCAATTGGTCATTTGGAGAATGTGACCTAGGAGGCCCTGCCATTTTACGAGTGTGAATGTGACAAGAGGAAGGTGACACGTTCCCTTGTTTAGGAGACAACTCCATCAATGGCTTTTTTTTTTTTTTTTTCCGGCCGCGCTGCGCGGCATGTGGGATCTTAGTTCCCCAACCAGGGATCAAACCCGCATCCCCTGCATTCGAAGCGTGGAGTATTAACCACTGGACTGCCAGGGAATTCCCCATCAGTGGCGTTTAAATGGCTAGCGGGAGATGAAATATTTCTCCAGAGTGGAAGGCTTAGTGAGGTTTTCTTCCTGCTAGCCTCAGCTCTAATTATTAGGGATAGAATACCTATTACTTGTCAAGGCAGAAGTACTCAGAGCTGTGTAGGTCCAGAAGAGACCAACCTTGTGTTATAGAAAGAGAAACTGAGGCCCAGAAAAGGGTGGAAACTTTAAAAGGGCTCATTGGGAGTTGGTGGCAGAACTAGCACCTCTTACTGCCAGGTCAGGGCTCTAGTGACTTTGGTATCTGCCAGGGTCCCTCCCATCTCTGACCCTGGGGTCACATGTCTCCTACACGTGTGAAAATGCTCTCATTACCATTCTTTCCTCTGGCTGCTTTGCTGCTGGCCCTGTCTTACAACACCTCCTCTTCAGTCTCCCAAGAAGCCATCTCCAAAGTTAACAAACTATTTGAGGGGAACCTGTTTTTTTTTTTAATTACTGTTGAAGAATCTTTAGTATCCATGGCATTTTATAAACTCATTGGGAAGGAAAGATAAGCTACCATCTAAGTTCCGTGAGAACAGGAACCTTATCTTTTTCTCCACTGTATCTCTCCTGCCCAGACAGTACTTGGTACCTAGTAGATGTGTAATAAATATTTGTGAATGAAAGGAGGAGCTCCTTCTGGGCTTGAGGGCTTGAGTGAGGTTCTCTGTGTACCTTATCTCATTTAAATAGGAGAGATCATTTACAAAGTGGCTACCAGAGTGGACTCTGGAGTTAGACTACCTGGGCCAATAACCTGCCTCTGCCACTAGCTAGCTGAGTGGTCTTGGACAAATTTGCAACTTCTCTGGGCCCCAGTTTCCTTAATGTGAACAGGGATAATGATAGCACCTATCTCGTATAACAGTTACGTGGAATCACTGATGCGATATGTTTGAAGGGCTTAGCACCACACCTGGCAAATAGCACTCATTATATGTTAACTTTAACAATAGTAATATTACAGGCATACTGTGGAGATATTGCAGGTTTGGTTCCAGACCACCACGACAGATCAAAGATCACAGTAAAGTGATTTAAAAAAAAACAATATACATACGTTAATTTAAAAATAATGCTGTTGGAAAAATGGCACCAATAGACTTGCTCTATGCAGGGTTGCTACCAACCTTCAATTTGTTTAAAAAAAAAAAAGCACTATCCACAAAGCAAAGCACAATAAAATGAAGTATGCCTATAACAGGTCCCCCAAATAAGTTTCCTCGAGGAGGTTTTCTTGTTGCATGGTTTCCTAATGCCAGCACCCTAGCACTACTAGAAGACAGTGAAGACTGAGATCAGATAGAAGACATGGGATGATCCAAAATTGTTCCCCAAAAACCAGTATGGCTTCAAGTTCTTTCCCCCCATGTATCCATTACCCAGCTTCAACAATTATTAACCCTAAGTCAATCTTGTTTCATAACCCCATTCACTCCCCAAATCACAGACATATCAAGTACTTGAAGTAAGAACATCATTAAGGAGCAGAGAACAAGACTTTCCTCTCAGTGCCTCAGTAAAGGAAGATGAAAGTAACCCTTTCTCAGAGGGGATGTATTGAGTACGACTGAGAAATTATTTGAAATAATTTTGGTTAAAAAGTAGAATAAGTATAATAGAAATAATCTCTTCCATTTAAAGCAGTCTGACAAATTATTGAAAATAAATATGAAAGTCATTAGTTTTATGTGTTTAAATTAATCGTTGGTAACAATCCATACACACACAGGATGAGGATGATTTTATTGCTTATTTAAAATTTTCCTCTCATTTAAAATTTTCATCTCTGCACATACTAGAAGAATGTTGCTAAATAGTCCAAAAATAAAGTTCCAGCTGGACCCCTAACAGGTGTATCAGAAGAGAACTCAGTAACAGGAGTGATTCTGGTAAAAGGTAGAGTACACTGGAAGCATTTAGCATCAATGACCAAATTACCTGTAAGATTTCTTCCGGCACCCTCAGGCTTCTAGAATTATTTACTATGACTGCTAGGAGGAAATTTTGGTGTTTCTCTTTTAACAAAACTAATAGCTCAGATTTTTATAACAGGAAGTAATTTGGAACCATCTAGACTTGCTGTGGGACCTCTCAACCCATTCCGTGGATGTGTGCCCTACTGCAATACCTCAGCAAAGGCCCAAGGACACAATTCACGTGTCTTTAGTCTCATCCTATGTCTCTTTGCTTACTGTGTTATCTGCTTGCCTTGCCTCTCAGACCTAAAAGGAAGATTTAAGTCAAGTCTCAGTGTCAGGTTTACTATCTTGGTTTTCAGTAATGGCCAGAGGGGTCATTTGGCTACTATTGAGTGGATTAAAATCAAAACAATGGAAAAGACATTTTCTGGGAGCTCCCAGGCAGAAGTACTGCTCCCTCCTAGGGGATTTCAACGTAGAATCTATGAACAAACCACTGGAGAGTCACATTTTACTTGATGTCTCCTTGTAAATCCAAATTCTTACACTGTTTGTATTTTGTTTTAGGTATCACAGAGTGAGAGACTCTGATCTTGGCAACTGAATCCTAGCAGAGACTTAATTCTGGATTTTTCCATGCTCTCTAAAATTCCCTTGTAAAATAGAGCATGTTTCTCTATTTCTCTATCTAGGGTGCAATTTTGCCTCCTAGGGGACATTTGGCAATGTCTGGAGACAATTTTGATTGTTGTGACTGGGGAGAAATGCTGCTGGGATCTCGGGTAGAAGCCAAGGAGGTTGCTAAACACTCCACAGGACAGCTCCCCACAACACAGAATTATCTGACCCCAAACACCACTAGTGCTAAGGTTGAGAAACCCTGTGAGTAGACAGGTCATTTTTCCCTTAATGGAATTAGCACAAGCCTGCTTATTTCCAGAGGGCTTTTGCTTCTTGAAGTGCCCAGCAGGTTCGAGGGAACTCATTTTCTCAGAGAAGCCTGAAAGGAGGTGGTTGCAGGGAAAAGAAGACTCTGATCATGGAAGAGTGGGTAAGGGGTAGACACTAGGCTCCTGAGTTGGCCGATCTTCAGGAAGTATGGCGTGGGCCCTGCGTGGGCATAGTTCTGAGACTAGCTCCTCTGGCCTGGCCCTCACATGGGACTGTGGTATTTCCAAAACTCTCCTGATCATGGAATATTGGATGCACACTACTATCCTGAGAGAAGACACTGGTCTTCTTTGTTCAGGTAAAGAGAGGTATTTCATGCTGAAATAGAATCTCCCCGTTTCCTCCAGTTCTCTCCCAGATAAAAAAGTAATTCCCAGTCCTTGTAATAGTTTTCTTTGGTTTTTGTTTTCCCTGAAAGCTATAGGAAAGAAGTTACAGAACATGCAAGAATGCACATTTAACGTAAAATGGTCGTTTACAGGGTCAAAGAACTAAAGAAAGGGATTAAATGTTGCACTTCAGCTAGCAGTCGAAATCGAACATCTGGAAACTCTTCTCCAAAACGAATTCAGAGCTCTCCTGTGGCCCTGCCAGGGGACAAGTGTTCTCCCAAAAAAGTCAAGCTGGGGCTCCAACAGTCGCTCACAGTGGCACCTGGCTCCACAAGAACGAAGGCCCATCCTCTGGCCAGTCACCCAGCCAATATCCCTTTTGCTTCTGTACCTAAGGTTCCTGGTAAAAGGGGTGGCTCTAGAGGGAGTCCTCCCCAAGAGTGGGTCATTCAAACTAGCTCCATCAAAGGAACCATGCGGTCTGGACATTTAGCCAAAAAAAGGGCAGAAGAATCAGCTGCATTATGCTCTGAGAAAAATCCAATCGGCAACAAAACTGCCCTCGGGTGGGGAAGCAGGGCCCCTGGCCCAGGAGGAGAAGCAGTCCGTGGTAAGCTGCCCTCCTGGTGCAAGAAAGCGCAGACTGTGCAGCCAGTGCAAAAGCAGCTTGTGTCACGAGTTGAGCTCTCCTTTGGCAACGTCCACCACTTAGTCGAGTACAGTCAGGGCAGCAAGGGGGGCACACCTACCAGGCCTGCCTCTGAAGCTTGGACAAACATCCCTCTGCATCAGAAGGAGAGGGAGGAACATTTGCGCTTTTATCACCAGCAGTTCCAGCAGCCACCTCTCCTCCAGCAGAAGTTAAAGTACCAGCCACTGGAAAGGTTTTTATGCCAGTCCCGGCCTCCGGAGGGGCAGCTCCAGAATGACACCCCTCCTCCCTTCCATTCTTGTTGTGAGAGCCATGATGGAGCCCAAGCTGAGGACCTTGATGACAGCGATTTCAGTGAAGATTCTTTTTCACATGTCTCCTGTCAGAGGACCGCAAAGCAGGGAAACACCCTGGAGAACAGCGAAGGCTCGTTCTTCCTTCATCAGAGGGAGCAAGGTCCTGAGGAGCAGGTAGCCGAAAGGCGGCAGAGTCTGTTTTTTAGCCCCAGGACAGAAGGTGACGAGAAGGGTCTAACTGGAAGCTGGATGGACTCCAGGGACCCCGCAAGCCACAGGATAGCACTTGATCACGGCCACAGCCCAAGTCAGGTGCCCTTGGACTGGAGCAGAGAGGAGGACTCCACCTCCTCAGGGCCTCCTCCCAGAGAAAACCTGGCAGAGAAGCCTTACTGCTCACAGGTAGGCTTTGTGTATAACCAGAAAAGGGGTGGCAGCCCAGCCTTTGACCTCAGACAGGATGCCTTCAAAAATGAGGCTCCTCGGCAGGCTGAGGGCAGCTCACCATCCCTGGAGGAAGATGGTTGCACTTTCTCACTATCCCACGTCACAGTTCCTGGATCCCCAGACCAAAGAGACACAGTGAGCACACCTCTGAGAGAAGTCAGTGAAGGCAGCCCAACTGTGGCGACCAGAACAATGAAAAACAGTAACCCTTTCCAAGGAGAAGACTCTAGAGGGGAATTAGGCACATGCTCTGAGCATGCTTCTGGACTGATGGCTTCCCTCACCGTGTCTCTCCTGGAGAGCCCAGACGATGAGGGCTCTCCCCACTTGGAGCAGTCGGCCCAGGATGGAGCTGCGCACAGTCTAGTGGCAGCAGACACAGGGGGGCCAGCTGTGGGCCACACAGTGTCATCTGGTGATCAAGAGGCAGACCTGCTAATGTCTTCAACAACTGAGCACCTGTGGCTCTCATCATCCCCCCCCGACAGTAAGCCTGGGGGTGATCTTCCAGCTCTGTCCCTGTCACCCATCCATCAGCACCCACCTGACAAGCTGCCCAACAGGGAGGCTGACCTGGGGGAGCCCTGTCAGAGCAGAGAGACTGCACTCTTCTCCCAGCGGCACTATGATGGCGATGCTGAGACAGAGCTGGGCTGCTCCCAGGGTTTCCCAGAAAAACCCTTCCTCACCATACATACTGGGGGACCCCACTCTGGGCCTACACTCACCCCCCAAGCAGGAAGTAGTGATGTGGCCGGCCAGCCCTGGGCCCAGGAGAGAAAGCACCTGGCAGGGCTTGGCTGGCAGGAGCTGGGTTTGTCCACAGACCCCATCAAGCTGTCTTGCTACAACGAGGACATCGCGTGGCTCAAACGCAGGCCAATCCCAAGGTACTTAGCAAGGCTAGGCTCTCCCAAGACTGCCAGGACACTCCGTCAGCCCATCCTGGGGCACGCACAGTAAGTTGGACTTTCCTACCTAGACTTGAGCCCCTTTGGCACCCCTACTCCCACTACAGCTGAATGTTTTGTCTGTTCTGGGAATGGCTGTGGTTGGCTCAGAGAAAGGCTTTTTGTCCGCCTTTTCAAGGGAGCCTGCCTAGATGCATCTGACATGAACAGCAGGAATAAAATGTACTGGAGCAGGCCTGCCAGGTAGGGTAGGTGGGATGTGAGTGAAAGAAGCTTGGGAAAGCTGAGATGTGAGTGAAAGAAGGGAGGATCTGACCCTATAAGCAAGCCTAAGACCTATGGTGAGATCAGAATCCTCTTCTTCATTCTGTTGGGTCTGTGTTCCTGGAAGTGCTCCCCAGGGACACAGCAGCAGCAGCCTTGTGACCCCAGAGCCAAAGCAGGCTGGTCACCTTCCAAGATGGTGAAGGTAAAAAACAGGGGCTGGTGATTTGTGCTGCTTTTCCCAAAGGAGGCTGTGGATGGTACAGCAGAACGAGAGAGCCTTTGAGAATGTGAGAGGAAGGAGGGGAAGAGGTCTAGCAGCGTCAGAGGCCCAGGAGCAGGAAGGCAGGGCAGCCCTGTGGGAACAGATGCTTCCTATGTGAGGCTGCGGCCCTCTGCTAGGGCTCCTGACACCTGGGCAGACCGTCTACCAGCTGCTCGCTGGGGCTCAAGCCTGGGCCTTGGGCAAAGAGAAGGGTGTGTAGGGATGTGCAGCTGAGGAGCCCACCTCTACAAGGTGGACAGTCTTGCTGTTTCCGTGGTCTCTATCCATCAGTGGAGTCTGACACAGTTAGGTCTAATAACCCTGTAGATGTTTCTAAATTTGGGGATCAGAGGATGGGGGGATGGTCAGTGGTAACCTAGAGGTTGGTCACAAGCTAGGGAAGATGACATGCTGAGCCCAGAGGTTTTATCAGCTGGATTCTTCTGACAGAAGGCAGATCCTCCAGCTTCTAGCTCAAACCCCCTTGCTTTGGTCCCTTAACTCCCCAAAGAAAGTAGAAATCACAGCAGGCTAGGTGGCAGGCTCTACCTTGTGCCAAGTGTGCCAGCTGCAGTGGCACAGGCTTGAGCTTTCTTGCAGGGAAGATGTGGGCAGCTCCTGCGGAGGAGAAGCAGCATCCAGCCCTGTGCCTCAGGGTACCTGGGGAGGCAGGGGGCAGCTCCAGAAGCCCATCTCTTCCCAGAATCTCATTTGTACTCAGCCCCTTGACAAGGCCTGAAAAGAACGGGGGAGGGGGCAGGAGGTGGTGGTGAGCTGGTTCTGGTCGAAGCCTCGACCTCTTTGGGCAGAAGCAGCTCCTGGCCTGGAAATGGAGCTCACTTCCAGAAAGCTGTCCAGGAGAGACGAGAGGCCCAGAGGATCACAGCATCCCCTCTGGTTCCCAGGCAGGTACTCATCCGAGCACACCAGGAACAGCTGGATGAAATGGCCAAGCTGGGCTTCAAGGAGGAGACCCTGATGAGCCAGCTGGCTCCTAATGTAAGTGGTCTTGGCTGGACCCTCAGGGGTTGCTGGGAATTAGCCTGCAGCTAGTTTGACAGTCATCCTTTTCTGCTGTAGTTGTGTGTGCAGAAAGGGTCTGCTGTCACACTCTAACCTTGCTGAGGCCTTGGACCTGCTCTTGCCACCCCTCTGAGTTGGCTTGAGGGCGTGCAAGGACAGGTGGGAGATGGTGCTACACTCCCCATTCCCAGGCCAAAATGTTTCCAGCCTCTGTTCTTTGCCGTTCTGCCCTCCTAGGAGCTTGTCGGTGCCCCTCCCTGTGATGGTAACAGTGACTTACTTGCCTTATGCAGACCAGAGGTACTTCTACGAAACCACCCTTCTGCCCTGCAAAATACCTCTCTGCGTAGAGAAGTGGTCCCACCCTGTGCCATGGTGACTGTCCTGCAGATTTTCCAGCTGGAGGAAGGGCCTGGGCTCTGAAATCTTCATACAAGAGAAGGGACTAGAAAAGCTGATCTGGCAGCAACAGCAAAAGCTCCACCTGTCCTTTGTTTCCTTTCCAGGATTTTGAAGATTTTGTGACCCAGTTAGATGAAATCATGGCTCTGAAGTCCAAGTGCATCCAGAGTCTGAGGAGCCAGCTGCAGCTATACCTGGCCTGCCACAGGCCAGCTGCGGCCCCTGAGAGGACAGCGGTGTCTTAGAGCAAGATCCAGTATGTGGTGGCTGGGCTCTCGACCTGGAGGGGCGTCTGCCAGGTCCCCCTACAGATATCAGAACCCACTCCCTGGTCCTGCCCATGCTGGCCTCTTCCTAGCCACACGTGGCCTTGGCTGGGTCCCAGCTCCTCTCTCAGGGCCAAGCATCTGTCCCTCAATTCTAAGCACAGGAGTATCTGTAAGGAAGGATAGATCAGCCTGAAAAACTTAATAGGCCCCTCCCTTTTCTTTGGGGCTGGAGGAGGATTTGCCTTTACTGACCCCTTGTCTGTGGAAACACAGGTCTAATAACCCTGTAGATGTTTCTAAATTTGGGGATCAGTGGATGGGGGGATGGTCAGTGGTAACCTAGAGGTTGTGTTGAGGTCACAAGCTAGGGAAGATAACATGCTGAGCCCAGAGGTTTTATCAGCTGGATTCTGTGCCTTTCTCCAGGACTTGGTCAAAAACGAAAACATTGGTGCTAGTGGGGCAAGGGAGGGTGAGCTCTGCCCCATCAGCCCTTGGAGATTGATTTGGGACTTCAGTTAGCTTTTGAAAATGTAAAATGAATAAACCTTGATTTGATGTCTTTAACAGCAGCAGATGTGGGACAGGCTTTATGCTTCCAGTTCCCCTCCCTCCCTGCACTCCAGTATTTAGACAGAAGAGGGTGCTCGCGTCACTGCGTTATTCTTTCCCAATCTCTACCTTTTGTCGGGACCGTCCACCTGCGTCATGCTCCTGGCTCCTGTCTGTGAATCCTCACCCCCACGCTCCCTCACGGAATAGTGGAAGAGCTGCAGTATCTCAGGCAAGTCTATCTCCTAGCCTCACCCTCATCCAGGACTGCCCTGGCCATCTACTCCCCCCTGAATGGCCTGTGTTCAGGGTCTTGGCACTGAGTGCTCTGGTCAGTAGTCTGAGGCTCTAAAGCAGTTCTACACACATACACGCACACCTTCATGTGAGTTCTTTCTGTATCTTTTTAGCAGAAAGAAGCTTAAGAAATACCAAGTGGCCTCCAGGTGGCCCATCACTTAACCAAGGCCACCCTGGATCAAGTTGAAATTCATGTCAAAGCCCTTGGCCCTGACACCATTTTAGTATGAAACTTTGATTTCCTACAGGTAAAGGATAACTTTTACAGGTTTTAAAAGAAGGGTTTAATTAATTTTAAAGGCCAGAAGAGGGGATTTCTGAGACAATGGCCATGCCTGATCTGACCACCAGAGGGCAGCCTCTTTCCAGCGTGGTGCTTCCCAGCCCAAAGGTTCTGTACGCCCTCCTCACGTGATCACTAAAAAAAATTAGAGACCCATCCAAGCTAAGAGCACAAGAGGGACTGTGGGACAGTATTAAGTATAAGGACAAGAAGCTCTAGGGATAAATCTAGTGCCGTCAGATACATCAGCACTGAGAGCTAGTAAAGCAGTCTGAATCCCAGTCCTGCCTGTGGAACACATAATCATGCATGATGCTGCTCAGAGGACAAGGGGCTTGTTCCTCATTTCTGAGTGATCCCCCTGAAGGCCCAGCCTGCCTCACCGCCAGTCAGTCTTGCAGGAAGGCATATGTCTATGTCCTTGACCCAGAGACTGGGCTAGGTCAAGTTTAAACAAACAGACCCTTGTCTACACCTGCCTTTATAAACCTAAAACCAGGGCAGACTCGGGGGGCCAGCTCCTGGGTCCCATGGGCCTAAGAGTTGGAAGAAAGTACTGAAATGACAGAAAATGGTTAGCTCCTGTTCCATCCCCAGCAAATCCCTTTACCACTCACTCACCTCCACCCTGCAGTAAAACAGTCCTTGGCAATAAAGAAGTTATCACAGCAGGATATACCTTTTAGATTTTTATTAGTAGTTCTCTCTGAAGAATCAAAATAGTTAGCAAATTACTTTAGATTCATCAAGACTGTATATCCTTTGTATTTAGATCTTTAATGATGTACAACATAATACAAAACAAACCAAAGAGACTGATTTCTATGACTAGGTGTTATTCATTGTGTCATCCTAGAGCAAGGGGCTGGAGGGAGAGGCTGTTCTCCAGGGAGAACTGAGGTGGAGTTAGTGCTGGGTGACTAAATCACAGCCTCTTTCTTCCCCACTTGATGTGCTGGGAAGGGGCCAATGATTTCTTAAACTGACAACTGTTTTCTAGAGCAGGCGGCTCTAAAATCTCGGGTAGCAGAAGACTGTGGTCCAAACCAGGCCAAAAGAAACAGGCTGGGGCAAGGAAGTATGGTAACTGCCTGGCAGAAAAGGCAAACTCAGGGCCCCAAGGGGAAAAGGGCATTCTTTGCACCTCAGAGACATTGCAGAACCAGTGTAACACTAAGTGACATCGTTAAAAGGGGAAAAAAACAAAACCCTGGAAGAACCTTTCAATTGCACTCAACTTGGATTAGAGGTCAGTCCACCCTTGCAGAGAAGGGAAACATCTAGCCCCAAAGCAGCACTGAGTCTGGCCCTCCCACCTCCTTCTCCCCAACTCCTTTTGGCAGCTGGGCCAGGTTTCGGCTGAGGCCATACAGACCCCAGAAAGACCAGAGAAGTCTCTCTGGATGGCCAAGGTGGGAAGGACACTTCTCAGAATACAAATACTTTTACTATGGAAGGAGCCAGGACAGTTCTGGGGGCATTTGCATGCCCAAATCTTCCCCACTTTCTCCCCAGCTCAGGACCTAGGCTCACAGAGACTTGGCAAGCACAGTCTCTACACCTGACCTTCCACCCCCAAAAGAAAATCCGGAAGTGTGCCCATTCTTCCCCACAGGTAATCTCCTCAGGGCCTTCGGCAGGGGGTGCTCCGTGGCAGGGCCTAGGCAGGGCCTGGTCTCAGCTGGCTCCGGCCCGAGCCATGAGGTCTTCCAAAGCATTGTCCTGGTCATTGTTGTGTAATAGCAGAACTTCCTTAATATCTTTCAGTTCAAAGCCCATTTCCTTAAATTTGCTCATTAACTGAAGAAACTCCATCATCTAAGGGAAATAAGAGAATACAGACTCAAGAAAGGGGTCCAGCCACACAGCACAGCTGAGTGGAGGAATATGTGTGTAAGGGGGCTGCTTGGGGGAGCGTTCTTTGCCAGAGCCTCGTGAGCCTCTGTGAGGTCCCCTAGCAAGCAGAGGAGGGCCGTAGAGGAAGCGAGGCCGTGGAGGAAGACAGGTTGATGCCACGGCCAATCGTCCATCAGGAGCCTATGCCCAGTCCCAAACCTTGCTGACCTTCATTCAGGTCCCACCATCCACATCTGTGCTCCCACCCAGCAGGATACTGAACCCAGAAATGGTTGCTCTCTGGCGAGCAGCCTAGGTGAAGTGACGAGCAATCTCCCCCAACATCCAAAAGTATGGCTTTTTGCCCAGGTCGTTTTTCCCATCCCTTCCCTGGGATTCTAGATAGTCTTCAACCCGATACTTTATCTGAGCCAAACTAGCCAAATGCCTGTCTGGACATGGGAGATTCTGTGCTTCAACTACCTCTGCCTACAGTCACTGGAAGGGATGAAGGCTGTAGTCCAGGAGGACCCCCAAGACAGACTACTTTGTCCCTTCTTTCCAGAGGGTTCCCGTGAAGCATGAAGGTTCCTACCTTTTCCTCTGAACACTGCTGCATTTCCAGAGCCTCTTCCACTAAAAGAGGGTCAAAGCCCTTCTCACAGAGCTGCCCATGTGCGAAGAGATAGTCGAGAATCTAAGAAAAGAGAAAGGTTTAAGCACCTATTGCTAGTCCTGTCTGTGCTTCCCAAAAGTCTTACACAAACCAACAAGTGTGACATCTGCTCCCCACCTTGGCTATTAGATCCTAGATAGGACTTGATTTTGTACCTTGAATTGTGTCCAACACAGCAGTACCTCAGTGACTATTTGCTGATAGGTACACCCCTCTAAACATGTATAGCCATTTTTCAAAGGAGCTCCTGTCACGGCTGACTCACATCTCCCAGCTGACGTCAATTCCACAGCCTAGGCAGGATATTCTTTTTTTTTTAAATGGTGATTTTTCTTTTTTCTAAATTAATTAATTTATTATTATTATCATCATCATCATCATCATCATTGGCTGCGTTGGGTCTTCATTGCTGCGCACGGGCTTTCTCCCTAGTTGTGGTGCGTGGGCTCCTCGTTGCGGTGGCTTCTTTTTGCAGAGCACGGGCTCTAGGCACATGGGCTTCAGTAGTTGTGGCACGTGGGCTCTGTAGTCGTGGCTTGCGGGCTCTAGAGCACAGGCTCAGTAGTTGTGGCGCATGGGCTTAGTTGCTCCACGGCATGTGGGATCTTCCCAGACCAGGGCTCGAACCCGTGTCCCATGGATTGAAAGGCAGACTCTTAACCACTGCACCACCAGGGAAGTCCCAAGATATTCTTCTAAGAAACCACCCACCCAAGTCAGAAAGTGCCCCCAAGGTTTAAGACTCCAGTACCCTATTTTGGAACTCCCTGGGCAGTCCTGACAGGATAAACATTTCTGGAAGAAGACATCTGACCATACCCCAAGCCTAGAATGCTGTCTCGGGAAAAGCAGAGAAGGGGATAACTGGGCAACAGTCGACAACTCCAATACTCTCAAAGCTCTCCCTCAGCCTAGGTCCCAGAGCAGCCCCCAAAGCAGAAGCACTGCTGCTGAGGCTGCTGGTTTGCCCAACAAAGCACCCTGAGTCCTGCCCACCCCCCTCAAGTCACAGGAAAAGACAATGGTGCTGTGAGTCTGAGGGACTCTAGGATAAAGGCAAGACACTATTCCAGCTCCAGAGATGTGGGACCTCTCTCCTACCCCCGCCCTGCCCCACGGCTGACTAACCGCTCACCTGCTCAATATTCTCTCCTTTCTTCTTCATGGCTTTCAAGACACACTCATATGGGTAGCCCATGTTGACCACCGTCTCCACACATTGCCGCTCACTGGGGGACAGCGTCTGCAGTTCAGAGTAAGCCTGGGGACAGCTGGGAGTGTTGGGCACTTGTGACACTGAGAAATTAGGAGGTGTGACCTGGTGGTGGAGAAACAAAAGGATTAAGGCAAGAAGAAAGACATGGGCCCTGGAAGACACATCACTGAGGTAGCCCAATCCACGGGCTTGTCGTTTCTGACCTAATCAAACCTCCCAGTCAAGCAACCTGCCTGCAAGAAAGGGCCAGGTTTCTGGCCAGACATCCTGAAGAAGACTGAAGAGTGGTAGGGGAGCTCCAGCTGAGGAAGAGAAAAACTGGGAAGACACCTGCAACTGTGGCTGTCCTCTGCCTTCATCCCACCTTGCAGAGCGAGGAAGCACCACAAGAGCCACATGCCCTTCCATGCCCAAATCCCCTGGGCTTGAGGTGGAGAAAGAAGTTCTGGAAACTACATTCGGGACTGATGCTCAAGCTGGCTGCTGTTATTTCTCTCCAGGGCTCCTTTATCCCTTTCCTAGGCTGCCTGCCGTATCTGAGTCCTAAAGGGATCAGTAACCTCAAACACCCCAACTCTGGACTGACTCTGCCAGTAATGTGTCCATCCTCGCCTCTACTATCGCTGGCTGGGCAGAGACTGCCAGCGCCATTCCCACACTTGGCCAGCTCAGGGCTCCCGTGCTCTGAGGGCACTCCATCTCTGCGCCCCACACCATGCACTGTGCTTTGATACCCTGCAATAGCCGCTGTCGTACGGAGCCAAGACTGAAGGACTACTACCCACTGCAGGCTGTGCCCTCAAGGACTGGACCGTAGTCTCTAGGGCCCTGCCTCTACTGCACTGGCTACAGGACCTTACTAACCCCAGCCTGACTGGTGGACAGATTCCCAGGATTAAATCCTCCCACCACTTCTGATAATGAGTCAGCCCCAAGGCAAAAAGGCAGCTCACTCCCAGGCCAAAGGACAGAACCACCATGGGAACAAAGTCACAAGCTGTTTGACAGCTTGGCCCAACTCTGAAGAACCAGGGAAAATTTTTCAACAAAATTTTCTTTATTTCCTTTTTTTTGCGGGGGGTGGGGGAGGGAGGAGGGAAAGGAGCCAGCTGTCCTAGAAGCATGTTCAAAATTATATAGCTCGGGACTTCCCTGGTGGCGCAGTGGTTAAGAATCCACCTGCCAATGCAGGGGACACGGGTTCGAGCCCCGATCCGGGAAGATCCCACATGCCGCGGAGCAACTAAGCCCGTGTGCCACAACTACTGAGCCTGCGCTCCAGAGCCTGCGAGCCACAACTACTGAAGCCCACGCTCCAGAACTACTGAAGCCCTCGCACCTAGAGCCCGTGCTCCGCAATAAGAGAAGCCACCGCAATGAGAAGCCCGTGCACCACCAACGAAGAGTAGCCCCCACTCGCTGCAACTAGAGAAAGCCTGTGCGCAGCAATGAAGACCCAACACGGCCAAAAATAAATAAATAAATATTTTAAAATATATTATAAAAAAACTAAAAATAAAATATTAAAAAAAAAATTATATAGCTATAACCAGATGCTCTCCTCCAAGTCAGCTGGGAAAAACCAAGAAGATTCTACAGGCCTAAAAGCCTGTAGTTTCTGCTTAACCATCTCTCACCCACAGCATACTCCAGGCAGTCCAATCGTGGGGCTCAGTCATTAGGTTACAGGAGTCACGACAGGGCGTGGGAACTGCATCACACCCGTCTGGCCACTTTGCAGGCCCCAAGATTGTCTCTCTCTTTTCAGGGCCAGGCTCTACCTGGGCTTGAGAATAGCAATAGCCAAACAGCATTTTGGTCACACTGCTGGCACAGTACTTATTACACACAGTATGAGCTCCTAGAGGTTAGTTACCATGTCACATGCATTTCTAAATGCCTAAGGCCTGGCTTTGAGCTTGAAACTTACCCCTAATCGACAGTTACTGAATAAGTGGAGCTCTATTAGGATTTCAAAGGGGGGATTTTCGTTTAACACAGTAAATTGACACTGATTCTCCTCCCCTCCAAAACCCACTAAAATGATAATAAAACAAATAAAACTGTATTAACCTTTAAGGTCAAAGAAAAAGAGGGAACAGCAGAGGACAATATATTTCAATGAAATTTTAGAAGGTGGAATGCTAATGGAGGCAGAGTAATGGGCAGAGGCAACGAAGTTACACGCCCCTGGAGACCCCGAGAGACAGGTTCAGCATTTGGAAGCACCGGGTACTGTTGGGATAAGGCAAGAAACGAAGGCAGTGATCAGAGCAGAAAACCCTCAGGCAGACCTTCCCCACCTCACCTTTGCAGGAGGCAGAACGTTAAGTCTCTAGAAAACGTGAGTCAAAAAGGACTAAGGATACCAAGCACAGCATATGGCAGAGTGAGGTGCAAGAACCAAAAAGGGGATTAAGTAAGTCTACACCAGCATTCCCCACCTTGTTTAGCCTTCAAGCAGAACTCTCCAGATAAACTTTAATAGCCCCCAAGACCTTCACATGTTGATGTTTTGCAGAGCTCCCCTCAAAGCCAACTAACCTTCAACCTATAGTGAATCTTCATGATCAGCAAGCACACCCCAACATACACATTCCCCCCATTTTGATTGTTTTATTTTAGTGCCTCACTCTTAAATGTGAATAGAAAGCCAATGCCACCAACATAAGACCAAACCAGAAGAGGGAAAAAACAAAGCACTTGGAAATTTAAAATAAAAGTAAAAATTTTATTTAAAAGATTATGAGATTAAAAAAAAAAAAAAGGGTTATACACAGGCAAGGATATATCCCAGAAAGTAAAACATAAAGTCAAAGAGATAGAAAATACAAAAAAGAAAATACAAACCAACGAAACACATCAACCAGATTTTGAAAACTGAGCTGAGCCTTTGGATCCAGGAGGGCCAAGCACAATGAATGAACAAAAGCCCATCACTGGTAAATTTCAAATCTCCAGAAATGAAGAAAAGAAAGATTGTGGGAGTAGGGGAAGAAATCAGAATAGCACTGTATTGCTAGAAATCAGTGGAGCTTATACTTAAATTTGAATTGTTTTTTTTTAAGGGAGCAATGTCTTAAAAATTCTTGAAGAAAAATGACCTTCAACTAAGAAATCTAAATCCAAACTATTATTCACATGTGAGGGTAAAATTAAGACATTTTTAGATATTCAAGGACTCAAAAATAGGACTTCCCTGGTGGCGCAGTAGTTAAGAATCTGCCTGCCAATGCAGGGGACACAGGTTTGATCCCTGGTCTGGGAAGATCCCACATGCTGTGGAGCAGCTAAGCCCACGCGCCACAACTGCTGAGCCTGTGTTCTGGAGCCCACGAGCCACAACTACTGAAGCCCGCACACCACAACTACTGAGCCCGTGCACTGCAACTACTGAAGCCTGTGTGCCTAGAGCCCGTGCTCCGCAACGAGAAGCCCCTGCACTGAGAAGCCCATGAGCCGCAACGAAGAGTAGCTCTCGCTCACCACAAGTAGAAAAAGACCGCGCGCAACAACAAAGACACCCCCCCCCCAAAAAAAGACTCAAAATCAGACAGGTTAACCAACATGCTTGAATGTATTTGAACAAGAAAATTATCATGAGGTCTTTGACAGCTCTTTTGGAGCATTTGGACAAAATTAGCAACAGGCACAAAGAAACCATGCAGAATTTTTTAATGGGGCAGTTAAACTAGAGAAACAAAAAGCTACCAAAAAAATCATCATCCTCACCACAGTATACCATCTGAACTCAGTAATAAATATTTACCCAATCATAATAATATGAACAATAACATTAATTGAACCGAAATTTGTGATATAGACATGATGGGAGATACAGGAAGAAGGCAGAGGAGGGTCTATTATCAGAGCTAAATCCTCAACTACTGCAACAGGAAGTATAAACCTGTCTAAAATTGATAAATTTAGAAAAATATAAGCATCTAATTCAGAAGTACAGAGATAAATCCCAGCATAAACAGTTTAAAGGTCAAAAATGCCTGACTGTGGGAAGCAAAATTGGAACTGGGGAGAGGTGAGGCAGGGAGCTACTGTTTTTCAATACAAGCCTTTTAAATGCTACTTGATTTCATTAAAATATGCTTATAGTACTTTGATAAAAATAAATTCATTTTTTATTTTTATTTATTTATTTAAAATTTTTTTCATTTGTTTCTTTCTTTTTTGAGGCTTCCTATTTCTTTCTTCCTTTTCTTTTTCTTCTTTTTTTGGCTGTACCACATGGCTTGTGGGATCTTAGTTCCCCAACCAGGGATCGAACCTGGGGCCACAGCAGTGAAAGCGCCAAGTCCTAACCACTGGACCGGCAGGGAAGTCCCTCATTTTTTAAATCTAGAGATGGAGAAGGACTCTACTGTAAGTATTAAAGCAATGGCAACATAACAAACGATCAACAGATTCAAACACCGAAAAGCTAAGAGATTGTGTTGTATTGAAAATTATTTAAAATACAATTTAAAAGCAAACTGGCACTACTCGTATGCTTCTTGGCCAAAATTAGTAAATTGAGAACTCAGAAGTATAAGGAAAAAGGCAAATATTTTGCTGAAGTAACTGTGAAAGAGTGGGAAATATATATCCATACCCAGAGAAAGAGAACACAATGGCAGAATGAGCCTAACCTGTGAGCAGAGCAAGACCCCTTGAAGGGTTGAGGGGCAGTGGGAAGAGGCCCTGGTGCTAGGTCAGGCAGGTTTATGCTGGACACAGAATAAGGGCACATCACAAGATTGTTCCTCTTAACATGATCCCATGGAGTTCTCAACTTCTAAGATTAGTTTGTATAAAACAGTGAAACATGAAATCAAAATCTGAAAAATGAGACCCAAACACTGGGCCTGAAATAGCCGACAAGAACCAAATTCCAGGAACACTCCCCTAGGAGTTCCTATTTGAAGGATGTATACAGCCCAGCTGACCACCATCACCACCCCCTGCCTCAAGTCCCTATCTTGGAGAGAAGTGCTTCTCTCACTGGGAATGGTTCCTACCGCAGGCCTCAAAGACTCGCACTAAGGATAGAA
This sequence comes from Balaenoptera physalus, assembly GCF_965194825.1. Lineage (NCBI taxonomy): Eukaryota > Metazoa > Chordata > Mammalia > Artiodactyla > Balaenopteridae > Balaenoptera > Balaenoptera physalus. Next base: position 81,253,833 of record NC_138886.1, on the reverse strand, counting down.
AGCCAGGATGGGAACTAGGCTTTGCTCCCTGGAGGTAAGGGTCATGACTTCCTTAAAAGATCACCAGAACTCCAACTCTGCTTATATTTGCCCCGCAAAGGCAGTCAGTCCCCAGGCCAGGGTGAAGCATGGTTTCCTCTGACACTCTTAAGTCGGTGGGGGTGGGGGAAACTTTCAGAGTGCTTTTAATTCCTCTAAAGCACACAATAAGTCACAAAGCGAAGAGGAGTATCCTGCTGACCAAAGTCCAACCACAAACCAGGAGGAATTAGGATAAGGTCCATCCTAGGAGATGTTATGCACTCTATTTAGTTTCTCTGAGCCACGGTCCATGGAAGTTTACAGGCAGCAGTAAGCTCTGACAGTGGAAGCACTCACACAAGAGACAATCATTTACCAAGAATGTCACTGCTGGGAACTTGCACTCTTTGTAAAGCAGGCCAAGGCTCATCTTTTCTACCAGCTAATAGCAGGCTTATTATGGTCTCTCAGAGATTTCCCACCAATACAATCAGGCTCCTTTCTGGCTCTAAATACTGTCTTGATATGCTGTCATTTAAAAAATCTGAACTGGTGTAGCAAAAGGTTCTTGGTCTTCTGTGATTTCTATTCTATAATGCAATAATGTATTGTTCTGTGGGGCTGAAACAACTACATAAAATAAAGTAACCTCCCTGTATGCATCTCTCTTGTGTGACAAATCAGATTTCCTTCAAGATGATACAAATTACAACTTTCGTATCAATCCACCCTTCAACACTAAATCTGACTTCCAACCTTCCCCTCTCCCTCCCTTTGGAGAAAACTGCACAATTCTTAGTAGTAAGAAAAAAAAAGTAATTGAAGGATTAAAACCTATAGGTTTAAAAATGACAAATTTCGGGCTTCCTTGGTGACGCAGTGGTTAAGAATCCGCCTGCCAATGCAGGGGACACAGGTTCGAGCCCTGGTCCGGGAAGCTCCCACATGCCGCGGAGCAACTAAGCCCGTGTGCCACAACTACTGAGCCTGCGCTCTAGAGCCCGCGAGCCACAACTACTGAGGCTGCGTGCCACAACTACTGAAGCCCACGTGCCTGGAGCCTGTGCTCTGCAACAAGAGAAGCCACCGCAATGAGAAGCCCGTGCACCGCAACGGAGAGTAGCCCCCGCTCGCCACAACTAGAGAAAGCCCACGCCCAGCAACAAAGACCCAACACAGCCAAAAATAAATAAATAAATTAAATAAATAAATAAATAATGACAAATTTCTATCTTTTGCTGAAACTTCCAATACAAATTATGCCCCAGTTACTAAAGTACCGTACAGTTTGAAGAAACATAACTCCAAATTAGTCAAACACAAAACAGCCAAACTTCAAGGCAGAGTGAGATGGAAAGAGGGAGGAGAGGGAGGTAGGGAGAAGATAAAAGGAGGAATACCAAGCAACCATAAAAAAATTAAGTAATAGGAAAAAGTAAAAAGGTACAAAGAAAGAAAGCCTTTAAAAAATGCAAACACAAGACATGGCAGCACAGAAAAGAACAAATTGATTAGGCAGGAAAACATCATTCACATGATACACATTATCTTTTTGAAGGAAAAGACCAAAAAGATGCAGGGAGGAACAAGCCAACATTAACCAGGTTAGGTGCAAAGCTAACAATCTCTGTCCTCAGAAAAATAAACAGAACTACATATACTTAATGTAAGCAAGGTCAATTTGGTCATGCCCCCATCCTGCCCTAAACCTTGCAAAGAAGAATGTGAGGGTGGCAACTACTGGGTAGAATTTAGAAATCTGTGGAGCTTTAATTCAGGGGGATTTAAAAGGCTTACCGTGGGACTTCCCTGGTGGCACAGTGGTTAAGAACCCACCTGCCAATGAAGGGGACATGGGTTCGATTCCTGGTCCGGGAAGATCCCACGTGCCGCGGAGCAACTAAGCCCGTGCGCCACAACTACTAAGCCCTAGAGCCCGCGAGCCACAACTACTGAGCCCATGTGCCACAACTACTGAAGCCCATGTGCCTAGAGCCCATGCTCCGCAACGAGAAGCCACTGCAATGAGAAGCCCACGCACCGCAATGAAGAGTAGCCCCCGCTCACCGCAACTAGAGAAAGCCCGCCCGCAGCAATGAAGACCCAACGCAACCAAAAATAAATTAAATAAATAAATTTATAAAAGGCTTACCGTGGGACAGGTATTTGGAGGTGATGACTCTTCTGTGCACACAGACAAGACAGAGAGGGAAGGCATCTGGGAATGGGTCAGGGTTGGCACCTCTGTACCACTGTCCAAGTTCAAAGCTGAAAGCCCAAGAGCATGATGCCCATTGAGCTCACTGGCACTGCTTTGGGTGGAAGGCTTTAGGGAATTCCGGAACGTGCCACTGCGGAGGCAGGATGTGCTATGGAAAGTGCTTGCCATCTTGGCTGTCTTCTGACTGCTGTCATCAGAGTCAAGTTTGGGGAAGGACAGGGACTTGATATTGCTTACTGCAGGGATGGGGGGGAGGGACACTTTGGAAGACAGCGACATCTTTTCACAGTTGCCCAACTGTGGTAAGGTTATAAAGCCATTGGGTTTGTGAAGAGGCTTGAAATCTAGGGTTGCCCGCTCCAGGGATGCCAGGACCTCCTCATCCTGTAACACAGACCCAGAGCCGCCTCTAGGCAAGTTACTGTCCAATAACTGGGCCATAATGGGTCCACTGGTTCCTACCAGAATGTTTCTCAGCTCTTCCTTCTCGTCAATAGTTTTTAACTCCAGATTATCAAACGGGTCTTCTTCACACTCAAAGTCAGCAGGATTGAAATCTGCCTTTGTGTGGGGTGGGCTGAGAACTTTCTGTTTTGTGGCACTGCTGCTGACCCGGGTCGGCGTGAGGATGCTGTTGTGCTGTAAGCTGGCAAGGATGGGGTTGATAGGAGGTGGCATTGTGGCTGTACTGTGAGTCCTGGAGAAGCTCATTTTGCTGTCACCCTCTGGGCCACTCTTAGAATTCACCTTAGCTTCTGCCTCCTTAGCCTTGTGCTCTGCTTCCCACTGGGCTTCTTGGATTTTCTTAATATCTTCAGCCCACTCAATGGTTTTCTTTTCCAAAGAGAAGTCATACTGTAAAGATATATCAGAGAAAGGAAGTGTGAACCCAGGTGGCTTCCCCTCCCCCCCCCAATTCCTCCACCCAATTCACTTCTTCCTCACCCTGGCACAAGAGAACTGGGCAAGGCAGCATTTATTAAGGTGTATGGGAGGATCCTCACTCAGGAAAACTAAGACTTCCTAATCTTACTTGATTTAATCAAACTATGCTCCCTGGTTACTTCTAGAAATTAACTAGAAAGAGCTCCCACCACCTCTAGTCCTACATACCAGGCCAAATGTACCTTGCCACTTCCCTTGCTTCTCTCCCCTCAGGCCATTTCCCTTCCTAGAATTCTTCATTGGTGGCTCAGGCAGAACTCAGCTGCCTCCTCTATAAAGCTTTCCTGATGGCCCATTCCTTCCTCTGAACTCATACATAGTGTCTGTCTCTATCATTTGATGCTGAGCACATATGACCACAAGCAGCTTTAGTCTTCCTCTAAACATTTCCCCAGCACTATCACAAGCCTCTTGTGGGCAGCAACTGGGCTTTAGACCCTCTTAAGGTCTCCATTATCTAACACAATGCCCTAAATAGATCCCGTGCTCAATAATAACAACAGCCCCTAGTATTTAAGAAGCACTTACAAGGTGCCATGCATGATTCTAAGCACTTTTTACGTATTAGTTCTCTAGATTTTTTCAACATTACAGGGGCTATGCTCAAGGTCATAAAGCTGTTAAGTGGTAGAGCCTGGATCTGAACCCAGGCAGTCTGACAACAGATTCTATGCTCTAAACCACTACCAAATTACAATGAACAGACTGTACTCTAAATGTAGGAAAACTGCTTATTAAGAAATCTAGACATAATCAAATTAAGATTTTACGATGCAAACTCAACAAAAAGCAAACAACCTGATTAAAAAATGGCCAGAGGATCTGAATAGACATTCTTCCAAAGAAGCCATACAGATGGCCAAGAGGCACATGAAGAGATGTTCAACATCACTAATTATTAGGGAAATGCAAATCAAAGCCACAATAAGATATCGCCTCACGCCCATTGAAATGGTTATTATCAAAAAGGCAAGAAATAACAAGTGTTGGAGAAGATGTGGAGAAAAGGGAGCCTTCATACACACTGTTGGTGTCAGTGTAAACTGGCGCAGCCACTGTGGAAAAGAGTAAAAGCTAAACAACGTGTGCACATTCAAGGTTGGAGGCACAATAAGAGTAAAGAGGGGAAAGGAAGAGGAAGGAGGCCTACCATGACCTAGAGCCACGGTAGACCTAGAGTTTTAGAGTAGAAGAAACATAATAAAGTGCCTCAGGTCATTCCTAAACCTTTCAGCTTCAAACAACACAAAAGAAGCCTGGAAACGCACATGTCAAGAAGTTCACTTACACACCCTGAGCCAGTTACTGGGCCCCAAAAAGACACTTGGGGGATCACAGGGCTTCCTTTCTACCACTAACTGAATAGCGAGAAAACAGCACTGGGCAAAGGTTGCTGCTTCTAACTGTGGAGGAAATCCAATTATGCAACTGGTTTCCTCCACCAAAAACTGAGGCTGTGACCAACTTTCCACTGCCTATAAACACAGATCTCTGAAGTTTTACTCCCCAAAACAAGTGTAAATTTCTTTCCTCTTTAGTGCTTTTTTGTTTTTTTTGTAATTACCAAAGTAATGTAGAATACTTGGAACATAGGAAAAAACAGAGAGAAAAAAACAGCAGAAATATTACAGTGAAAAAGAATGTGATTTTTGAGTGTACAATAATAAATAATAACATCATCTAACATTTATGGAGTACCAGGAACCAGAATAAGCATTATAAATGCATTATTTTACTTAATCCTTATAATAACCTTAAAATCTGTACAAGATTACACAGCTGTTACATGGCAATTCTAGCCCATGAATTGCTGAACCAGAGTCTGCTCTAAACCGTGACACTAAAGGCCACCCTCCGCTACTGTGGCCACTACCACCATTTCAGTGAAAACTTTCCGGACCTGGGTGCAAAGGTTTATGTATGTTTTACTGGCTCACTTTGACGATTTTTAGTCTGAAATCTCAAGTTTGTATTGTCATGCAAGGGCAAATATGAAAAAGTTACAGGAAACTTCAAGCTGTCTAGGGCTCTAGGTCTGACTCTTCTCTGGATAGAGAGGGAGCCAGCGCCAACACCACAGCCAAATCCCCCACTGGAGACCCTAGGCAGTCAAAGTTTAAGGAAGCTATCTGCAATTAGAGAACAAAAACACTGCCGCTAGCCCACACAGGAATGGAGCTTGGAGCCTTGATCTCCTCTTTTGTTATTAGTGGGTGTGATGCGTATGTCAGGCACAGTACCAGGCACTCACTAGTGTATCACACTGATCAAATAGAAAATTCCCAGCAAAGCCTATTAACGGCAACAATGTGCGATTCCAAACAAGCCTTCTGAATGAATCAATGAGGCAGCGAATATGAGGACTACTGAAATAAGATGGAGGTGTTATTTAAATCATATTGCTAGCAGTATTCTGCACACAGAGTGGTATTTACTGAATATTTGTTGCTGCCAATAAAAAAGCCACCAAGGAAAAAGAACAAGGTAAAACTTCATAAGGGAAATCTCTATCTCTTCTGGCCCAATAAAGTCTCCATACACAAAAGGAGTATTGATTCAGTATTCAAAAACATCTAAGATAGTCAACATTATTAGTAGCTAGGGAAATGTACATCAAAACCACCATAAGAGAGGTAATTCCCTGGCGGTCCAGTGGTTAAGATGCCATGCTTCCACTGCAGGGGGCGTGGGTTCAAACCCTGGTCAGGCAACTAGGATCCCAAATGCCACGTGGCCAAAAAAACAAAAACCGTAAGACCACTGCACACCCATTAGGATGTATATAAATAACCAAAAAGACAGATGATAACAAAAGTTGGCAAGGATGTAGAGGAACTAGAAACTTCATGCAGTGTAGGTAGGATTGTAAAATGGTGCAGCCACTTTGGAAATTAGTCTGGCAATTCCTCAAAAGGTTAAAGATATATATATGACCCAGCAATTCCACTCCTATGTATATACCCAAGAAAGCTGAAAGCATTATGTCTGCACGAAAACCTGTAGACAAATGTTCACAGCACGGATTTCCCTGGTGGCGCAGTGGTTAAGAATCTGCCTGCCAATGCAGGGGACATGGGTTCAATCCCTGGTCCGGGAAGATCCCACATGACGCGGAGCAAATAAGCCCGCTCGCCACAACTACTGAGCCCATGTGCTTCAACTACGGAAGCCCGCTCGCCTAGAGCCCATGCTCTGCAACAAGAGAAGCCATGCAATGAGAAGCCCGCGCACCGCAACGAACAGTAGCTCCGGCTTGCCACAACTAGAGAAAGCCCACACGCAGCAATGAAGACCCAATGCAGCCAAAAAAAAAAAGTTCACAGCAGCGTTATTCCTAAAAGCCAAAAAATTGGAAACCATCAAAAATGTCTATCAACTGGGGACTTCCCTGGCAGTCCAGTGGTTTTAAGACTCCACGCTTCCACTGTAGGGGGCATGGGTTCGATCCCTGGTCGGGAACTAAGATCCCGTAAGCCGCACAGCCAAAAAAAAAAAGGTCTATCAACTGATGAGTGGTTAACAAACTGTGGTATATATCAATACAATGGAATTATTCAGCCATAATAATGAATGAAGTACTAATACTTCATTCATACAATATGGATAAAACTTGAAAACATTAAAGTAAAATAAATCAGTCACATATATATTTATGAAGTTATATATAAAAGACTAAATGTTGTATTATTCCACTTATATGATATTCCAGAATAGGCAAATTCATAGAGACAGAAAGTAGATTTAGTGGTTGCCAGGGGCTGGGGGAAGGGGAAAATAGGGAATGACTGCTAACGGACACTGGGTCTCTTTTCAGGGTGATGAAAATATTCTGGAATGAGATGGTAATGATAGTTATGCAACTCTGAATATACTAAAAAAAAATTTATTTGCATACCTTAAAAGGGAAAATTTTGTGGTATGTGAATTACATCAATAAAACTTTTATTTAAAAAATGTAACTGAAGTTCTCCCACTACGATTATTCCCTACAAAAGACTGGAAGGTAAAACAAAGAATACATTTTATTTTATTTTTCAGTATTATTATTATTTTTTAAATTATTATTATTTTTTTTGGCCGTGCTGCGTGGCTTGTGGGATCTTAGTTCCCCGACCAGGGATCGAACCTGGGCCCTTAGCAGTGAAAACATGGCGTCCTTTCCACTGGACTACCAGGGAATTCCCAATTTTTTTTTTTTTTTTCAAAGAATACATTTTAGAGTAACATGGTAATGCCTTAGTAAATCCCCCTTCTTTGCCAGGAAGTTGTATTTTAAAAAATCTCGAGTCACAGGAAGAAGTGTTTGGGTGAGTAGCGTACCTTTCTGTTTTTCCATGTAACTCCTTCTCTAAACTGTAAGCTCCTTGAGGAAAGTGATTAAGGCATTTACCTCTATCCTCAGCCCTAGCAGAGCATCACTCAAAAGCAGGCAGTCAATAAGTGTGTAGGAAGTCACGTAACATGGGGCTATTTGCTGCTTTCAAGATGTAATTTTATACATTTATATATAACTGAGCTTTAAAGATGTAAGGGTTGAAAAAGAAGCTATTGAGGAGACGGCATTTAAGCGCAGTCTAGAATAGATAGATTTTTAACAAGCAGACAGCTTTTAGTGTGGTGAGAAAGAGAAGAATATTTCAAGTGGGGATAACAACTCACGAGAAGAGCATGGTACAGACAGGTGAGACACACAGTACATTCAGCAAATTGCTACAGTATCCTGGTTTGGAGGGAATATAGAGGAGATGATGAGCTAAGGTACTCGACCATAACCTTATGTCTAGACGATCCAGTAAGGGTTGGTGAATCACTGTAAGTTTTTAAATTCAGGAATATTATTCTAGAAACAATATGAAAAATAGAAGGAAAATGCTGTAAGCAGAGGAGCCCATTAAAGAGGCTACTGAAATAGCCCAGGTGAAAAAATAAGGTAAGGATAAACTGAATGGCAAAGGGAAGACACAGCAGAGAGAAAATACTATGCAACTTGAGTGACCAAGAAGGTAGTGAGGACATTAATAGAGAGAAGGAAAGAGGGGAAGAAGCAAGTCAGATGAGCAATGGGGATTTGTTTTGGACAAGGCACAGAATCCCAGGAACATACAATCTATCAGATTACACAAGATCTGTAACAGATATATAAACATATATAAATGTGCGTGCGTCTGTACGCATGCCTGTGTGTGAGAGAGAGAGACAATGTGAGCCAAGCAATAACAGGAGCTATCAGAAACACAAATAAGAGACAGGAGAATTTTTTTTTTCTATTTCACTATACATCAAATTCTTACTCCTTAAAATGTTAAATGTACTAAACTTTAACTAAAAATCACCACTTACCTGTACTTCTCTGACAACCTGCAAACAATCAGGCAAGGAGAAGCCAATAGGTAGACCAACTTTAGCTGGTGTTTTGAATTTGTCTCCTATCTTAAATGGGACATCATCAAGGTAACTGAAAGTCCCTACAATCAAAAATAAAGTACAAAATATCAGCAAAGAACTTATTATTTGTTTTGGTATAATCTTATGTCTAGGATACAACATTAATTTATGCTATCCTAAGATTAGAAGTTACAGAGTTCCTTCTCTGACTGCTTACCTTCTCCTGACCCTAGATCTCTAATAAGGAACTCCTATTTGAGGTTACTTGATCTTATTAGGGTTTATATTCAATTATACTTACAGTAAAAGCCAAAGTACTCATAGTAAACTAAAAGTCCTCCCCAACGCCCATTACCTCTCTTGCCCTCAATTCCTGGCTCACTGAACTAAGTCACAGTGATCCTCTATTCCTCAACCATGACATGGTCAAAACTACTTCAAAAATTCTGCACTGGCCGCTTCCTCTATCTGGAATGTTCTTTCCTCAGATATTCACATGGCTTACTCCTTCACCTCCTTCAAGTCTTTGCTCAAATGGCACTTTCTAAGTGAGGCTTACCCTGACCACCCTATTTAAAATTACTACCACACCCTCACCGCAGTAATCCCACATCATCATCTATCTTTTCTCCATAGCACTTATTACCTTCTAACATATATGTAATTTGCCTTTTAATTATATTTATTGTCTGTCTTGCCCAAGGGAATATAAGCTCCCTGCAGGTAAGTATTTAAGTCTGTTTTATTCACTGATGTAGTCTCAAAACCTCAGCATTTCCTGGTACATATTAGGCACTTATTAAATACTGATGAATTGATGATAGAATCTTCACAAAAGAACCTCCTTGATTAGGATTTCTTTACTCTAGTAAGAATCATTTTTTAATTAATACAAAGAACTACTCTAGTTTTTTTTTTAAGCTATATTCTGGAGATGTAGAAATATTTAAGAAGTACAGCACTTATGAAAAAACGGAAAACCAGACAAGACCATGGGAATCAGACCAGGATTATCAGGAGACACAAACCATACACAACTGAACTGCTTTAACTCCCTAAATGTTCTCTGCCCATCACAGATGCGTAATACAGAAAGATTGGGACATTATCATCGATTTATAGGGTCAGACAAAAATGAGAGTGGTCCTTGTATGTGACTCTCACTAGGTATACACTCCAAATCAGATCATGATTTCTTTTCTGGACCAGGTTTGGGGCTAACTTAACTAGCAGAAGCATCAGGGAGAATGAAACATAGTTCATAAAATAAATTTTGCTTTTTGAATATCAGCAGCTAGTAAAATAAGGCTTACTTCTGGGTCTCACACTAGTATATTTTCTTAAGTGCTCATGGACAGAATAAGACAATTGCACCTCTTCCATAAAGAGATTTCTCTTCTAAGAACTCTGTAGATTTCAACACTTATCAAGCAAGGTCAAGATACATTTGTAATCTTCTCATCATTCCCACTTCCCAAGGTAGATATTGCTCTGATATACCTGAAACCCTCCAAAAGAAAGAAGAATAGGCCCCCTCTCCCACTCTTGGGGGAGGGCGTCTACCTCTTTCCCATATAACTTCTAGCTAGAATTAAAACATTTTAACTATCTCTCACTCAGCTAGCAAATTAAATCCAAAACTGTGTTCAATTTAATAATTTTTCTGAGGCATAACCATAACTGTTAACACTCTAGGAAAGTTTCCAAGTTGGTCATACCTTTGTAAGTGTTCTCTCAGCTGGCAATGCCTGTCACATTCCCACCCTTATTTACTTGATTAATTATGTCTTGTCCTTTAAGAATGAGCTTAAGAACAACTCCCTTCTCAATCTCAGAACAGGTCTTACCATTCTGTATTGTTAATAGTTTGTATCCTTATACTACCCCCCACCCTGCACCAGAGACTTTGATCAAGGATTTAATCAAACTTCTATCCACACCCCCCCAAGCTCAGCAAGACATCCAGCAGATGAGATTTGCTCAATGAGAATAAATAAAGAAGACATGGTCTTACACTTCTCTTGTATTTAACTCTCACACTAACTCACATTCAATTAGTATTTATTAAAATTCAAAATGATTTACCTAAAATGGCAAAGCTAGTCATGAAAATGTTTTAACACAGTACTCATGCAAGATGTAAGCACATTTCTAAGGTTCTGCAGAAAGTCACAAAAATGTACCAGAGGTACCAAAAAAAAGTATCAGGTACCATCACAGCTTGCCAACAAAACTCTGGTTATAACACTAAAACCTTCTGCCACTTATAAAATGCTTTATATTATAGAGATCAAAAGCAACGCTCTTTTTAATTGTAGAGAACTTTTATCTGTCTTCCATGGAAACAGGTGCTCAAAAGTTACTGAAAGTTAGAGTCTAACTTTGGCTAGTGCCCTGATTAACTAACTGGAAACAAAGCTGGAACTAGCATTTTCTAAGAAGCACTGGAAAGATTTACAGTCAAGTTAATAATCACAAAATTAAGTCTTTTGTTTAAGAAAATTTTTAAGTATACATTCAAAGTAGGTTAATTATATGACACACACATATTAGAAAAATCCTATCTATAATAATACTTATATGTATATATGATATACAAATCTAAGAAAACCTATCCATATTAATACTAACAAAACTTTCTTAAATGAATACTTCTATTATAGGTTGGTAACGGGGAGTTGAGGGGGGAAAACCATCTGTTAAAAAGTACTATACGTAAGATAGTACTTTTGAGCCAAAAGTACTCATTGAGCCAAATGATAATATCTTTCAAGAAGGGTATTCAGTTTCCTTGCCTACCTTTCAGTTAGGAAACTATGACAGTGTTGTATACACTGACAATTTATATTCTATAAATGGAACTAGGCCCTGGCTTAGAGACAGACCAGATCAAGTAGAACACCTTGGAACAACTGCTGTGTCCCTTCATTAGCACCAATTACAGGTAACTGCTTTAAAAAGCAGTTTCATTTCACTAACAAAGCCAATGCCAAGGTGACTAAGCACATCTTCTAACCTTCCCCCTCCCCCCTTTAAACTCTGTTAACCGGGAATGAGTAAACAGTTTTGTGATTATTGGGAGGAGGGGGTAGGGCTAAAGGGCAAAAGGCATTTAAGAGATAGCAACAAGAAAAGCAACTTTTTGAATGATGGCCAGAGACTACCATAAGTACAATGAATGATGTTGCTGTGAGGATTAAAAAGAACATTTTTGCAAATATAACCAACTATGCCTTAGGAACTATTCATTTTTATCCAATATATCAGAATATCTATTTAAAGACATCAATTTCTCTTATTTCTCAATACATTTTATTTTTTAAATAGATTCAATAAAAACTCAACCACATGGCCCAGAGAATTAAAGCACTGTGGTTAACAATCTTCTGGCTCACCCTCAAGTACCTTTTAGTTTCAGTCTTTATTACTGAAAATCTTTCTAAGATTTCCGAGCCCATTTTCCTCAGTTCCATTTAGAAAAAGAAAGCACATCTCTGATGGCTGTGGCAGTTACTTGAAGTCAGGTTCTGCACACTGCTCGCCATTATGCTATGGTGGAAGGAACTGGGCTGAATGTGTAATGACTCAGGATAAATTCTGGGAAGGTTTCATTCTGTTTCTTTCTAAATTGCTGACAATGTTTATGATCTTGTGACCTGCCTGTTTTTCTGAAAAAAGGTAATTCCATGTGGGGAGAGAAATTCCTAATAGAGGGTAGAAACTGGATTATGCTTAATTCAGATTTTACTGTGTGTTCAAATTGAGGTTTTTGAAAAAGAAGAATAAAACAGATCAAACTTAAAATTAACTGAAAATTGTAATTCCATGACTATCATTACCTTAAAGCTGTAAGTCAGGTAACACTTGCAAAATTACATCAATAGATAGTTAAACAGAGCGAGACACACGCATATATATACACACACACACACACACACACACACACAATTATACAGATATCAATACAGGATGTGAAGTCAAAAGAAAATGTTACTCATGTCCTAACAAAAAACAAGATAACCTACAAAATCAGCTTTTTAATATGCAGTATCTGGCATTAAATTTAAAAAAAGATACACAAAAAAGGAGGAAGAAAATGTGATCCATCATCAAGAGAAGAAACAGTCATCAGACCCAAATTCAGGGATAGCCAAGATACTGGAATTATCAGAGAACTTTAAAATAACTATAATAAATATGTTAAAGGATCTAATGGAATAGGTGAACATGTGTGAGCAGATGGGGAATTTCAACAGAGAGATGGAAATAGAAAGAGACAAATGGAAACACTAAAAATGAAAAATGCAGTAGCATAGAAAAAAATTTTTGATAGTTCATAAGCCAGGCTATGCTAATCAGAAGACAATACTCAGAAGAGGAAAGAATCAAAGAACTTGAAATTAAGTCAAAAGAAATTAAAAGAATTGAAACACAAAGAGAAAAAAAGAAAAAAAAAATGGAACAGAGCCTTAAGAGATCTCTGGGACAATATCAAACAGCCTAATGCATATGTGATTAGAGTCTCAAAAGGATAAGAGAGAGACATGGAGCAAAAGAAACATGCGAAGAGATTATGGCTGCAAATTTTCAAAAGTAGTAAAAGACATCAACTCACAGATCCAAGAAGTTTAGCTAACTCCAAGCAGGATAAATACATAGAAAATCAAACCAAGGCACATCATAGTTAAAATGCTGCAAACAAAAGAAAGTCTTAAAAGAAGGGGGATGGGCAGCATATGACATACAGGAGAATAATGATTAAATGATGGCTGACTTCTCTACATTACTCTGTACTTAAAAAGCAATAACAGATTGGGATTTCCCCGGCGGTACAGTGGTTAAGACTCTGCACTTCCACTGCAGGGGGCACGGGTTCGATCCCTGGTCGGGGAACTAAGATCCCGTATGCCGCACAGTGTGGCTAAAAAATTAAAAAACAATAATAAAAATAAAAAATAAAATCTAAAATAAAACACCTTTTTCTATCACTCAATAGAAAAAGTATTTCAATATCTTAGTAGAAATTAAACCAAGAGAAAAATAAACCTTTCCAGAAGTTAGCTAAATGGTCATAAATATGACAGCTTGGCGTTTCAAAGGAGGGAGTTTAGTTTTATTAAGTCCAATTACAGAGACATTTTTTTCCCAAATTAGTATATCAGGGCATTTTTCCAGATATTAAAAGAGTAACTTATCTGTTTGTTGAAACATTTTAAAAAATCCTTTAAAAGTCACTTCTGGAAAATAACTTTTTTCTTAGATTAAACAAGTGGAAAATGAGTCAAAAATTAAAGAGAATTGACATTCGGAAAGGCGTGCTTTAAACTGAGCCAAAGGTTTGCAATTTGCATAATATAAGGACAATATTTTTAAAGGCCTTTGAAAAGTAACTGTTTGTATTTCTTATTCTATTATTTAGGGGTATGTGGTTATTAATGACAGTGGAAGAAGTTCAACCTCAGTTGAAAAGAATGAACTCGAAGAAAAATCAAATACTAGTCCTAAGACAGCACAGCATAAGATATAGTCAGCCCAAGTATTTAAACAGAAAAAAAAGCATTTTCATATCCAGTCATGAGAGCAGTTGTCACCTCCCTGTCCACACCCCAAGTGCCCTAGAATTACACACACACACACACACACACACTCACACTCACTCCCTCTCTCTCTCTCTCTCTCTAACCCCGAGTCAGATAATATCTAACTTAGGGGGAACCAACCCAGAGGCTCATAAACTAAAATGTTCCAGTCAGATACTCCCTTGACCAAAAGATACAAAAACTTCAGCTATATGATGCTAGCCACTATATGATCAAGTAGCAAGAAGCACCATACCTGGGGTGGCCATTGTTGGCCCTGTGCACTCTGCACAAGTAGGCCAAGAAAGCAAGTCTATAAACAGAAGAATAAAAATGGAGCACATCTGCGGAGAAAAGCAGTGAAAGATGGAGGGAGTAGTAGCCTCAGTTTCCTGGCTTTCTAATTTCAGCCTTGTAAGGCCAGGCTGAATTTGATTTCCTGCATTCAGATGCCTACAAGATTGCCTATTAAATATTCTCCACCTATTCGCTTTACTTTCTATTCCTTAAACTACATGATATCTAAAAATAAGATTCGTTATTCTAACAGCCCAACTAAAGCCACTGAAATTCAAGTAGGAGCTCAGCAAATTAAAGCAGAAGCAGCCAAAGAGAGAAAGAGAAAATCCTTCTCAAATTTTACTCAGGTAGAGCATTTCATTTAAACAATAAAATTTTGGTTAGGAATGTAAAGAGATGGAGGAAGTCCTAAAAAAGTAAGTCATCATTGATCAGGTAACTTCAGAATTATAAACTTCTCTCTGGATTGTTGAGCTGGAACATATAAACTGGGGTCCAACTTATTTTCACTCCAATCAAAAAGGAGTTTCTAAAGATTCAAGACAGAAAACGTATCTTTTGAAGTAAGGTTATAAATTTAATTTTTTCATTTTTGCTCTTTTCTCTCCCTAGGTCTTTCCTCTCTCCTTGGCTCTGTCCTCTCTTTCCCCTTGAGAAAGTGATCAGAGGCAACTACAGATCTGCCTCTCTATATCATTTGAATACTTTGAAAGAGCCCTGTAATAATCCTTCAACAACAGGAGATAGCTTACCTGAAGATCTGATGCCTGACAGGTTACACAGAATGCAAACTCCAGAGTCTGAATGACTTAATTCCAAAAGGATTTAACAAAACATACGCAAGCAATGTATGTAAGTATATGCACAGTGGCAGTTCAAAATATTAAAGCTGTTTTATAAAAATATACAAGCAAGTTAAAAACCAAGGAACTGCTGCACCACCCTGACTCAGAGAAGTGATATTATCAAGTAACCATTTGTAGATCAGAAGAGCATAACAATACATGTTGCCACGCAGTCTAACAAATCATTCTTACAATGACATGATTTTTAAAATGGAAGATTAGTTTTAAAACCCCTTTTAAAATAATTGTGTTGTCTGGATATTTCTGATGTTTAATTCTTATCTTTGTACGAAAAGAGGGTCTAATTTTAACTTCTTAGGCACCTCCATTCCGATCAAATGCAGAAAATAAAAGTTTATTAATGTACTCCATTTTGGAAGGTCATATCTTTGAAAAAGATGATAAACTATTAGTTTCAAATGCAAAATTGTAATTACCACTACTGATACTTCTGTAATATATTGATCTGCTAATCATGTCTTATTTGTAGTAAATCATTTCTTTTTATGGGGGGAGAAAACCTAAACCAAAACATCATAAAACGTTAACTAAAGGCTTAGAATTTTTCACACCTGATGGAGAAGAGATGGACCAGAATAAGAAAAGGAATGGTAACTACTTCAAAATACTGCTGAAAAACAACCAAAATAGGCAGACTCCCTACCCACCTCCAGCAGTTTCAAGTATAATAAATACAGAGATACTCTAAAGTTTATCCATTTGAACTTCACATTAAAGTTATGTGAAGTCCTATGGAATGAATATGCTACATTGTTGTACAACTTTATTTTCCTCAAGCCGCTCGTTTAAGTAAACAAAAAGGGACACTTACTTAATGTGATCTCAAATTCTCTGATCAGATCAAAACTTAAACCATGATATCTAACAGTCCACTTACCATGAAAATCTGCACCCAACTTCTTAGAAGCCATTTAGAACCTGAAAAACAAAGAAATATTTCTTAGGCGCATTATGCCTTGAGGGGATATAAACAAACCATTATAAGAAAACTGAGGACTTCCCTGGTTGCGCAGTGGTTAAGAACCCACCTGCCAATGCAGGGGATGCGGGTTCGACCCCTGGTCCAGGAAGATCCCACATGCTGCAGAGCAACTAAGCCCGTGTGCCACAACTACTGAGCCTGTGCTCTAGAGCCCACAAGTCACAACTATTGAGCTCGTGCGGCACAACTACTGAGCCCACACACCGCAACTACTGAAGCCCTCGTGCCTAGAGCCCGTGCTCCTCAACAAGAGAAGCCACTGCAATGAGAAGCCCGTGCACCACAACGAAGAGTAACCCCCACTCCTGCAACTAGAGAAAGCCCGCACGCAGCAACGAAGACCCAACGCAGCCAATCAATAAATAGCTTAAAAAAAGAAAGAAAGAAAATCGAGGCTACAAAAAGAAACCAGAAGACTAAAAGGTTCCAGGACTGACATAACCCTCAAACTTCTCAGTCCCAAAGTCTCAAAAAAGAAAGCAGAAACGGGGAGAAACCACTTTTCTAGAAAAAAAATTTCTGAAATCTGCATGTTCTGGAAAAAAAAACTATTAGAACAGCAAACTGGCCATTGACCAATTTATACACAAACTGTCAAAAAAAATTACTAAACATTTATCTTCCTGATATAAGCTACTAATGTCAATATTTGTAGTTCTGTCAAGATTTTTTATATATCCCATTTTATTCAGTATGTAAATATAGACCTTTTACTGACAAATGTAACTGTAAGACTGACATTTCTGAATTAGGGAATCAATGACATACGACCTTTTGTACTGTTTTAATTTTGTATAAAATTTCAAAAAAGGGGAATTTCCTGGCAATCCAGTGGTTAGGACTCGGCGCTTTCCCTGCCGGGGCCGGTTTTAATCCCTGGTCGGGGAACTGAGATCCCACAAGCCGTGTGGTGTGGCCAAAAAAAAAAAAATTCCAAAACAGGAAGGAGGAAAAACCCATAAAACCACACATCTAGCTTAGTATTATCTTTGCACTCTGCCCTTACATGAGTAGATACAAAGTCCTTTTCTTGCACAGACAATCTGAGATCTTCAACCTAAAAGTTTATTTCCCTTGATATGATGTTTATACCTTTAACTAACCTAAGACGTAAGCATAACGAATATATGGTATGGTCTCTACTAGCCTGTATTACCTACAGTACAATGCAAGGCATCATACTTAAAATGATCTACAGGCATACCTCATTTTATTGCACTTCACTTTACTGCGCAAATTGAAGGTATGCTCAACCTTGCATTGAGCAAGTCTAAGGTCTAAGGCGCCATCTTTCCAACAGCATTTGCTCACCTCGTGTCTGTGTCACATTTAGGTAATTCTCAAGATATTTCAAACTTTTTCATTATAATTATATTTGTCATGGTGATCAATGACCTTCGATGTTACTATTATAACTGTTATGACTTTTTTAGCAATAACCTTTTTAATTTTTTTTTTTTTTTTTTGGGCTGCATCAGGTCTTAGTTGCAGCACGTGGGAAATTCGTTGTGGCACACGGGCTTCTCTCTAGTTGTGGCTCATGGGCTCTGTAGTTGCGGCACACAAGCTCTCTAGCTGTGGCCCACGTGCTCGGTAGTTGTGGCCCTCAGGCTTAGTCACCCAACCCCCACCCAGCATGTGGGATCTTAGTCCCCCCACCAGGGATCAAATGCACATCCTCTGCATTGGAAGACGGATTCTTAACCACTGGACCACCAGGGAAGTCCCGTGCACATTGTTTTTTTAGATGATGCTATTATTGCACACTTAATAGACTATGGTATAGTGTAAACATAACTTCTACATGCACTGGGCAACCAAAAAACCTTGCGTGACTTGCTTTATTGCGATATTCATTTTACTTCAGTGGTCTGGAAATGAACCCACAATATCTCCGAGGTATGCCTGTATGTTCCACTGTAAGTTTTTTTTAAAGAAGGAGAGTATATTGCACCTATCATGTGAAAATTATTCAAAATAATTTAATCTGTACAGGATTTAAAGAAACTGACAAGTTGATTTTAAAATTTACATGTAAAGGCAAAGGAGACAGAATAGCCAAAACAATTTTGAAAAAGAACAAAGCTGGAGAACTTACCACCTAACTTCAAGACTTACTATTAGAGTAATTAAGACAGTATGGAAATGGCATAAGTATATCACACAGACCAACAGAACAGAGTACAGAAATAGACCCATATGAAAAAAATGTCCCGAAGATGTACCGTAACGGCCAACCACTCAAGTGCTTTAGGCTGTACTTCACTGAGAAAAGGATTCAAACTGACCCAGACATGTGTAGATCAGAAGAGCTGCGTGCTGTGAAGTATGCAACACGTGGATTTTTTGTTCAAAATGAAATTAAAATAATGACAGTGGAAAAAAAAAAAAGAAACAAACCCAAATGCATATAGTTAACTGATTTTCAACAAAGGTGCAAGGCAATTCAAAGGGGAAAGAACAGTTTTCTCAACAAATGATGCCAGACATTTGTATGCAAAAAATAAACCTCAATCCATACCTTGCACCGTATATAAAAATTAACTCAGGGGGATGGGGAAATTATGGCTAAGAGATACAGCGTTTCTTTTTGGGGTGATGAAAATGTTCTAAATGTGATTATGGTGATGACTGCACAACTCTGTCAATATACTAAAAGCCACTGGATTGTACACTTTAAATGGGTGGACTGTATGTGATATGCTGATACACTACAACAACTTGGATGAATCTCAAATGCGTTATGGCAAGTGAAAGAAGCCAAACTCAAAAGGTTACATACATATATGTACGGAATAGGATTCCATTTACAATATTCCAGAATAGGCAAAACTACAAGAACAAAAAAGTAATCTAGCTACTGGACACTAATAGTGGGGGAAGGAACTGACTATATAAAAGGGAATGTGGGAATTTTTTGAGGTTATTGAAACTTCTATATTTGATTGCACTAATGGTTACAGGACTATATGCATTTGTCACAAATCACAGAACTGAAAACAGGGTAAATTTTACTATACCTTCAAATTTTTAAAAAGTGTATATATATACCCATCACACTGAAATTAGATAGAATCACTGAATAACGCTAATAATATTTTAAGCTACTCCACTAGGAGTAGAATAAAGTTTCATTTTTAAAACGCAAAAATTCAAAACAACATATTATATGGCTGTACCAAATTCTATTAGTATGCTTTCTGCCTGATGACAAGGGTTTTCTACAGTGAAGTATGGTTCTAACAATGGATTTCTTCCCAATTTAAAAGCAAAAAAAAATTTTAAGTGCAAGTAAATCGGTTTATCTCTCTCTTAGCTTAGGTTCCTTTAGAAAGAAAGAATGAAACACAAGTTGAAAATTACAAATTCAATTAACATTATTTTAACACTATGTCTTTAACTGGTAAAATACCTTTTAAACTTCGCAAAGAGCAAGGCTAAAACAGTTTTTACAATGCAGTCACCATGGCTAGCAGGAACCAAATTTCTCTACGGGGTGATGAAAATGTTCTAAAACGGACTGTGGTGATAGTCCCAAAACTCTGTGAATATACTAAACACTACTGAATTGTATTCTTAAATGGTTGAATTGTATGAGATATGAATTATATCAATAAAGCTGTTACCAAAAAAAAAAGTAGCTCTGAATTTGATATGGTATGCAAACTAAAGAATGATTATTTAGGTACAGAGGAAGGGAAAGAGAAAGATGAGTGACATTTTTTCACTTTCATAATGGCTATTATGAGTGAAATAAGTAATAATTTCAGTCATTGGTAAAAGAGAAATTTATTCATTAATTTTTACAATCTGAAGGATAATAAATTAACTCTCTTTAGTGGGGGGAAAAAAGCAGCTACCAAACAAACAAAACAAACCACTTCCAATAGCCCATTCTTGATTCTAACTTTGCCAAGGCCACTTCACAGAGGCATTTCCGTAGCTTATTTCACATCCCAACTTATCTGTCCTACATTGGTTAGAAAGTCATACTATAACAGTAGCAAGAGCATGTATTTGTCCTGACGTCCAGTGACCCCACATTGTAGGTAGTGTAGGTGACCCCATATTAAGGCCTAATAGCCAGCAAATGTCATTCAAGTATAGTTTTAAGTGTCAACAGCGAACAATTACCGTGCCATTTCCATTAGTCACAGAAAGTTACTGGTTAGTTAACTGCTATGGACTTAACCACAACATTGAGTAGAAGACAAAGGTTGTGCTCAATCCCTTTAAGGATAAAAAGTATTATGGAAAAAGTAAGCATTCACAGATTCTAAAAGAAACAAGCCATATTTTTTAATTTGTGAAAAGAAAAACATCGGAAGGAAATACATTAAACATATTTAAAGTGGCTGCCTCTAAGTGGTAGCACTGGGAAGAATTCATAAAATTTTTCTACAGTTTCTGAACACTGTATGGCAAACAAGTATTAATTTTATAATTTCTTTAAAGCTTTACTTTAAAAGTTTCAGTTTTCAGCACGATGCTGGGATGAAACATTCTGGCTGATGTTCTACTAGTTAATGGAGAGTTAAAATTTTAAAGTATATGGATCATCAATGTTCAAAGAACCAACAAACCATACTGAAAATGATTTAACTTTCTTCTATGTACAGAAGACATTTCATAGACTCTTACAGGCTTCAGTGTCATCATAACGTACATAAACCACAACAATACAGGGAGACTTTTAAACCCAGAAGCAAGATTCTTGGCAGCCTCAATCTTCCCACAGAGGCAAAGACCAGAAATGTACTTTTTCTAAATCTCTGTTGAAAGAAGCAGAATCTAAGCATCCAGCAGTGAGACTTCGGAATATGCTCACAGACAGGTGCAGGAAATTAGTGTTTTCATCTCTGTGTTCCTAATATTTACTGATATTGTGGGATATCAGCTGTTTGAAGAAGCAGCTGTTTTTGAGAGGTAAATGGCTTGGGAGAGGCTCTGATTTCTTTTTTTTTTTTGAGGCTCTGATTTAATAAATAATTCTGTGAACAAGCTAACATCAGGAATGTTTTAAAGAAGTTCCACCAAATTTAAATGAATTTTTTTTCCCTCGAAGAGTTTTGAATTTTATTTTATTTTTTTATATAGCAGGTTCTTATTAATTATTCATTTTATACATATTAGTGTATATATATCAATCAAATTTAAATGAATTTTTAATGGGTTTTTAAAAAAAGCTTCAACCAAAGAAAACCCACAGAAAGGGAGAAAATATTTGCAAATCATCTATCTGATAAGGGACTTGTATCTAGAATATATAAATAACTCTACAATTCAATAATAAAAGACATCCAATTAGAAAGTTGGCAAAAGAATCTGAATAGTCAATTCTCCAAAGAAGATACACAAATGACTAAGAAGCACATGAGATGTTTAACACATTTTTCACTACTCAGGGAAATGCAAATCAATGACTACACCCTACCCCATTAAAACATGCATATTGGGACTTCCCTGGTGGCACAGTGGTTAAGAATCCGCCTACCAATGCAGGGGACGCGGGTTCGATCCCTGGTCCGGGAAGGTCCCACATGCTGAGGAGCAACTAAGCCCGTATGCCACAACTACTGAAGCCTGCACATCTAGAGCCCATGCTCCGCAACAAGAGAAGCCACCACAATGAGAAGCATGCGCACCACAGCGAAGAGTAGCCCCCACTCACCTCAACTAGAGAAAGCCCGCGTGTAGCAACGAAGACCCAACACAACCAAAAATAAATAATTAAATTAAATTAAATTAAAAAAAGAAACATGCATATTATCAGCAACAAAGCAAAATTTCTCTTAAAGAAAGACTAATAGGGCTTCCCTGGTGGCGCAGTGGTTGAGAATCTGCCTGCTAATGCAGGGGACACAGGTTCGAGCCCTGGTCTGGGAAGATCCCACATGCCGCGGAGCAACTAGGCCCGTGTGCCACAATTACTGAGCCTGCGCATCTGGAGCCTGTGCTCCGCAACAATAGAGGCTGCGATAGTGAAGAGGCCCACGCACTGCGATGAAGAGTGGCCCCCACTTGCCACAACTAGAGAAAGCCCTTGTACAGAAACAAAGACCCAACACAGCCAAAAATAAATATAAAAATAAATAAATAAATAAAAGATTACTAAAAAAAAAAAAGACTAATAAATGAAAATTAAAACACAGTACCCCTTATTACTAAAAAACAGGTGAAAATTCTTTAAAATTATGCCTCAATAGAGCTGATAAAATGTAGATTATCTAGGGGTTTTCTTTAAATATTAAAATAGTTCACTGAACGCAACTCCTATTACATTTTCCATAAACCATAAGAATATGAGAAATCCATCCATATTTGGTCACTTAAAGACTTTTCTAATGTCTGCTATGCAGTAACACTTCACTACCTCTGAAGTATCAAAAGCATTTTAATAGCTACTTAGGGTCAACTTTTTTTTCCTGGAACATCTGAGCAAAATCAAGTGATTGTGTGTGTGTGTGTGTGTGTGTGTGTGTGTGTGTGTGATGTGTGTGTTTGAGCTTCCACATAAACTTCCTATATTTAATTATAAATACTTATTTTATAATACTTTCCTAGAATCTAAATGTTCAATCATGAAAATGATTAAATTACGGAAAATTCAGAAAATAGGTTGTGATGGCATGAAGAGTGTTCATTAAAAGCATATAAATGATGGGAAATAAGTATAAGTTTTAAAATGTTTTTACAAGTTGCTTTTACTAAGTAACAAATGTACCCAAAACAAGACTGAAAACAATGTACTTGCCCCAAATGTAAAATTACAAATGCTCACAAGAAAAAAATTCTTAAGCAATCATAAATTTCCGCTAAAATAAATATAAATGCTTCTATTAAAGGAAAAGTAGAAAGTAGAACTAACAATAACACACATTTTTAATTCATAAACTTTACACTAATAAAGTGCAGAACTCCCTGAAGCAACCAAGAATTAAAAGCAATGTTTTATTTTGCTGGTTCAGTGCCACTTTAGTTCAAATACTACAGGAAGAAAACCGGAAAACTTAAAATTTTGAATCACTGATTAAAGACATCTAAGAACAAAGAGAGATGGGGAAATAGGTAACAAGGATAGAACTGCAGGGAGAGAAGGAGTTAGAATGCAAGAGGCAGAAGAGATAGAGTAAGGAATGAAAAAAGGGAAAGGTGAGGAGGGTAGGGGAAAGGAAGTAAGGGTAGGAGACCAGGAGAATGAAAACATATTTGCAAGGCCCAGGCAGCTTCGTAAGGGGAAGAGAAAGCCCAAGGGCAATTTAATATTAATGTTCTAATTTTCTTTCTTCCCTTTCTCGTATCATCATTAAATTACACACTACAAACATCTTCCCAATACAAAACAGCAATTTAACAACTCAGTAAGCTATCCCAATCACACACAACAATGTGAGCTGTAATCAGGAATTTCCCAAGATGCAAATTAACCCTGGAAATTCTCCAATTTACAGAGAAAGATGGCTTTGGAAATCATCAAATTTCAAGTCTGAAAACGAAGTTAACACCCATACAACATATATATGAAAAAAATCACACGTGTAGGGAATTCCCTGGCATAGTCCAGAGGTTGGGACTCCGAGCTTTCACTGCCAAGGGCGCAGGTTCAATCCCTGGTTGGGGAGCCAAGGCCCCACAAGCCCTGTGGCACAGCCAAAGAAAAAGAAAAAAAAAAAAAATCACACATGTAGATGCCATTAAAATGTCAATACTAGACTATACTATACTCATTGACAAAAAGCTTTCTTCTCTCTCAGGTCTCAAGAGACATTTTGGAGCCTCAGTTTCTTCATGGGTAAGATAAGGGTAGTAGACTGAATAATCAGCCAACTCTAAACATACCATAAATCTATAATGGTATATAATAAAATGAAGGAAAAATATTCATGTTTCCAAATTAAATATTCAGTATTCAGGTTAAGTGATATCATTTACACAGTAACGTCTTAAAGATGTCTTTAGGGACATCCCTGGTGGTGCAGTGGTTAAGAATCTGCCTGCCAATGCAAGAGACAAGGGTTCGATCCCTGGTCTGGGAAGATCCCACATGCCACAGAGCAAATAAGCCCGCAAGCCACAACTACTGAGCCCATGTGCCACAACTACTGAAGCCTGCGCTCCTAGAGCCCGTGCTTTGCGACAAGAGAAGCCACTGCAATGAGAAGCCCGCTTGCCGCAACTAGAGAAAGCCCACGCGCAGCAACGAAGACCCAACGCAGCCAAAAATAAATAAATAAAACAAATTTATTTTATAAATAAATAAAATAAAGATGTCTTTACTGGCAAAATGAAAAGCTGGCAACCATATGTTAAACACCCTGCCATTCTGGAAAAGAGGGAAGTATATCTATGTGAATACGGAAACAAATAAGGATAAGACATAGTCTTACAATGGTGGTTATATCTGGGTGATGGGTTTACAGGTGAGGCTTTTGGTTTTTTCTTTTTATGCTATTTGCTTTCCAACTTTCCTATATTGAGAACATATCCACCAACTGACATACATACACATACTTCGTAATTAAGGGGAAAAAAATATAGTGAGCAACAGAGGGAAAACAAACCCCAGACACTGGTAAGAGAACTATTTTTTCTTATTTTTTTCCCCTTGTGCTGTCTGCTAAAATGAGCAAATGCCACAATAGTGCTTTTCCAAAGAAGCAGAACTATTAACAATTTATAGCCTGTCATGTAGGTTGTGTTTCAAACTGACACTGGAATTTTCAGTAGCTGTAGGAAAAATGATGTAAAACACAGAAAAGATGTACAATATTGCAGTGGTTTTTTTTTTTAACTGTTAGTGCATTATTGCACTGAGCATAGTAAATATCTGTGATAGACTGAATATTAGTTCTAATCTTACTTTTGACTTTGGGAACCCAAAATAAAGGAAGTGATGTTTTCATGTTAAAACAAAGCAAAACAAAACAAAAAAAGAAACAACATAGTATGTAACTAGTAAAAGGTCGTAATCTCAGAGACAGAAAAAAGAATAAATCGGAGGTTTCTAGACCACTAAGAATACCTGAAAACACACAAATGGTTCTAGGTAACAGACTTCATGGAAGTGTAATAGGTGTTCTACTTTACTGATGATAAAGAATGCAATCCATGACGAAGAGCAGAATATACCTTTTTAAGTACCCACAGAACACTTTACAAAAAACTGAGTAATTATTAGGCCACAAAGAAAATTCCAATGAATTTCAAAAGTCAACAGTAGCACAACCAATAGTCAAAAGGCAAAAAATTATAATTTAATTACATCAGAAAACAAAAAAGTCCTACTACCTGAATTACTAAACTGTCTCTTACAGAACTCATGGATCAAAGCAGGAACCAAAAGGGAATTCCCTGGTAGTCAAGTGGTTAGGACTCCACGCTTCCACCTCTGGGGACCCAGGTTCAATTCCTGGTTAGGGAACTAGGATCCCACAAGCCGCGTGGCATAGCCAAAAAAAAAAAAGAGGGAACCAAAAATAAAATGCAAAAGATAACGACAATGAAAATACTGCACTTGAGAACCTACAACATGCAGCTAAAGCAGTACTCAGGAAAATCTATAGCACACAGCAGTCTCAGAGGAAAATTCACAGCATGAGCACTTAGGGTATAAATAACCACACCCACAGAAAACACAAGAATGGAAACAGCAAAGATATCAGCAGAAAATAATCAATTAAAAATCAGAAAAACAGATCAACTAATAAATAAACCCAAGAGTTGGTTCTTTGGAAAATTATAACCATCCAGCTAACTTAATTTTAAAAGGGAGGTGGGTGGATATGTACACAAAATGATAGAGGAAATTCAAATAATCCCAAGTCATTGCTTTGTTCCCCTTCTGTCAAATACATTTGAGAACCTGGATAAAATGGATTATCTTCTAGAAAAATACTAACTATCAAAACTGACCAAAGAAGAGGCAGAAATGTTAACCAGACCTATAACCAAAGAGGAAAGCGAAAAAAATTATCAAAGAGCCCTTGCCACCCAAAAGAAACCTTAGTCCAATGAGATTTTCATGGTTCTAAAACATAAGAAGGAAGGTTTCTAATTTTTTTAAAGTAAGAATATGACACCATAAAAGAAAAAAACTACAGAAAAATATCATGTATAAATACAGATTAAAAAATCCTCAAAATAAAAAACACAAATTTAGTAGTACATTATAGGAATACATCATGTCCAAGTGGGATTTATTCCATGAATACAGGATAGTCCAATATTAGGAATCTGTTGATATAATTCACCATATATTAATAGATCTAAGAAGAAAAATCATATAGCCACGTCCTTAACATAAGGTTAAAACAATAACAAAAATCATCCCTCTCAATACCAAAGCCAGAGAATGCTGACTAATGGGGAAACTATACAAAGATTCCACTAAGCACAGGAACAAGACAAAGATGTCCATTATCACATTGCTTTATTTAACATCAGATGAAAGAAGTAAAAAGTATAAAAAGTCAGAAGATACACTTTCCCAAGGAAGCCCAAAAACTGAAAAACTATTACAAATATAATACAAAAAGGTGTTTAATTAATTACAAATTAATATTCTGAAACAAATATCCTTCATATATACAATGACCAGATAAGAAGTATAAAGGAAGCATGATATACCACAGGAGATAAGAAGTAGGAATAAACTAAGATGTAACAGAAGACAACTAAAGCTACTGAGACACAAAAGAAGACTTATACAATTCCAGAAAAATATATGATAATCTTGGCTAGGGCACACAACATCATTAAGATCAATTCTTCCTAAGTTGCTGTATTTATTTGGCATGATGCAAATGAAAACTGGAGTCTTCTGTTTTCATTTTTTTAACTAGACAAGCTGACTCTAAAGGTCACATGGAAATAACAATTAACAATAGCCAAGAAAATTCCAAAGAAAATAATAAAGGGAGAATAGCCTATCAGATATTAAAATACTTATTACAAAATACAACACTTAAAGCTGTGCTGTACTGGCACATAAACAGATCAATGGAACAGAGTAGAAATCCCTAAAAATACCCCAAATGTAGACATTTAAAGTGCCATTTAAGGGACTTCCCTGGTGGTCTAGCAGTTAAGACTCCACGGTCCCAGTGCAGGGGGCCCAGGTTCGATCCCTGGTCAGGGAACTAGATTCTGCGTGCCGCAAGTAAGACCTGGAGCAACCAAATAAATCAATCAATAAATAAATATTTTTTAAAAAATAAATAAAGTGCCATTTAAAATCTGTGAAGTGATGAGACAGCTGAGTAGCCACCTAGAAAAAAGTAAAGTTGGATGCTCACCTCACACTTCCATACCAAAATAAATTCCAAACAAACAAAAGTGCAGTAACAGTGCACAACTGCCCAAATACATAAAACCTATTTCACTCTATACAGAAAGCTAGTGGGCAAAAACAACTTTCTGAGACTTAAAATTCAACAAAATGCTTGCCTCATGAAAAACTTTGAAAACAAAAGGTTATTTTTAAAGCCAAATTGTTGTACTGTACAAGGTTTCTCACTAATTTCTCTTGCAAATGAGGTTTTTACCAAAGCTACTAACCATATAGTATACTAAAGGCTTTAAGAAAAGCAAATAGTGACTCAATGCAAAGTTCATTTCACAGTTTAATAAAAACTGGTTATAGTTAAATATCAGCTCACTAAAATTTAAAAAGCAACAAGTAGTACATAAAAAAGATAATATAGTATTGTCAAGGCAAGTTACTGACCCAATGTGATTTTATCAGAACTGCAGTTAAGAATTCTAGTTAATTCCAAAATGGGTCAAGAAAAATCCAAACAAGGATCTTCCTGGACTCTGGGCTCCTCTTAATCCTCCAAGCACAGTGTCTAGTCTTTAGCAGAGGTGGCCTTTTCATGTCTTCTTGCCCTCTCAAACTTTCTGAAAATATGATAATTTTATATAGCTAACTAATACGTAACTTGGGAATGAAATTAGACAAAACAATGCCCTTAAAAAAGTTAAACAATGATTTCCTGTAGTTACCAATAAATAGTATGAAATGGTGAGGTCTGTGAGGCTAACATAATGTAAGAACAGGAAAGTACTGACTAGCTAAAAGCTAGAATTGGGAGTCATGACATAAAGCATTAGCCAATTAAAAATTTCAAGTCAATATCTTAACCAATTCACTAAAATTCACTTAACATTCCCTTTAATGTAATTTAGAGTTCAGCAAGTAAGAGCACAATGTCCCAAGAGGAAATACAGCCATAAACCTATCCAACTTAATTTTTTAAACTATGAATAAACATTAACTGGGAAAAAATAATTTCAAGAAATTGCTGAACCAAAAATATCATCTCCTCCCCAACTCTTTCAAAAACCACATCACAACTTATGGCAGAATACAAGAGAGAAAAGAGCACTCTGGACAGTTAAAAACTTAGGTTCTAGTCTCAGTTCTTTCATCAATTTGGTATGGTTTAGAGCCAGTCAAAACCTTTCAAAGAAAGAAGAAGAAGAAAAAAAAAAAATTCAGGGCTTCTTCGGTAAAAAGAGAGGCCTGGAGTAAATTACCTCTGACAATCTTTGCAAAACCTTTAAGGATCTAGACACATTCTTTTATAACTACGTACTTCAATCGTTTTTATAGTAATATATATAAGCAAGATATCACAAGACTTCATATTCTTAGTTATGAGGGCACATAAACACATGTAATTACTTGTTGAATCTATGACTCAGTAGGTATACATAGTCCACACCCATGTTGAAGGAGAAGAAAACGCTTACTATTTGACACTAATAAAACAATTTCACTCTACTAGAAGCCAATACAAAATAATTGGTCAATTTAAAATACAAAGAAGCTAATTATCATACCAGAGGCTATTAATTTGATCTGAGAGAAGTAATCAAAAACATAATTTTTCTGTCCTTTCAACAGTCTTCACATTCAGTGGATTGCATCATTCTGACTGTTTCAGTCTTGTGAAATCTGAATGATTTTTTTCCCATAGAAACAAAGAAGTAACAGAGCCTTGCTCACCAAACTTGAGAACTCATACCCCCAGGGGAACACTGTGCAATACCAGGGAACAAACAATATAAAAATGGCACAACTTCACAGAATATCAAGGATCTGAGGGGAGAAGGTAAGGGTTGTTAAGTAATTTCACAGGCAAATAAAATAATTTTATTTAAATATAAGCATCAGAATAGATGATTTTATTTAAAGTTCTAGCAAATCTTTAAGCAACAAATTATTCCTATTTTACTTAAATTATTCCAACACATAAAATGGAAACAGACAAACACAGCTTTGCAGTTTGTAGTTTTATACAGGGTTTATTTATTGCCTAGCTTTCCCCACTAGGCTTTAAGCACTATGAGTACAAGAACCACTTTGGTTTTGTTCACCATTTCACCAAGCATAGTGTCTGTAAATAGTGCTTAGTAAGTACCTATTGAATTAATGTTGCCAAATTTCCAAGTTATCATATGAGATTAGCATAATACTGATACCAAAACTTGACAAAGGAAGGAGAAAAAAAGGAAAATAAGAAACAAACCTCATATATTTGTATATATGTATACTTATATTTATATATAGACACTAAATTCTAATTGAAATAGTAGTAAATTGAATTAAACAGCAAACTCCTAGCTGTATGACACTTTTCAGGAAAAATTGTTTCCATCAACACAGAATTTCAAAGAAAAAAAAAAGAAAAATAGAAAGGAGGGAATCTATAAGTTAAAAAAGAGCATAAGCAATAAATCTATAGCAATCATAGGGACTTCCCTGGTGATGCAGTGGTTAAGACTCCGCTCTCCCAATGCACGGGGCCCAGGTTCAATCCCTGGTCAAGGAACTAGATCCCACATGCATGCCACAACTAAGAGTTTGTATGCCAAAACTAAGGAGCCCACGTGCTGCAACTAAGGAGCCGGCGAGCCACAACTAAGACCCGGTGCAACCAAATAAATTAATTAATTTAATTAAATTAAAATTTTAAAAAATATTACTTAAATAAATAAAGCAATCACAACATACAGATCTTATTTGGATCCCAATCCAAACACACTGAGGAAAAAAGTCAAAACAATTGGGAAAATATGAACACTAACTGGATATCTGATAATATTAAATAAGTTAAATTTTAAGGTAGGACAACGGTATTACAGTTTTTTTATAATTCCTATCTTTCAGAGATACACAAGAATATATTTACAGATGGAATGATATGCCTGGGATTTGCTCCAAAATAACTGGGAAGAGGGCATGTATATGAAATAAGATTGTTATAATAACTATAAATGGAGTATAACCTCTAAAAATTGTGAATCACTATGTTGTACACCTGAAATTTATTAAAAAGAAAGAAAGAAAAAGAGGAAGGGAGGAAGAAAGGCAGATTGACAGCTGTTATGGCTAGATCTACATTTATAAGTTTGGAACTTTCTAAAATAAAGAAATAAAAAGATGTTACTGCTATAGTGTAAAATGAAAGAGGCTGCAGAATAATCACATTTTAATTTTCTAAAACTGTGCATTAAACCTAACTCATAATTGGCAACCATCATATCAATAATTTGAAGAATCAGTATCAGTAGATGCTAAAACAAGTGGGTTCAAGTTCCACAAGGGTAACGGGATATGTACATAGTCTCAGAGTATCTCCCCACAATATATTTTTTATTAAGTATGGTGGAGATAACAGTAACTTTATCTTGGCAGACACCACCTTAACCAAGTGATCAAAATTAACATTACCAGTAATGGAACAAACTGACACCTCCATATATGATACACTGAGAACACATCAATTCTGTGGTATTCCTGCCAAAAGTGAAACTATCATGAGGAAGTATCAAACAACCTGAATCTAATCATCAAGAAATATCAAACAAACCCATCTTGAGAGACATTCTATAAAATAAATGGTCTGCACTCTACAAATATGTCAAAGTCATAAGACAAAGACTAAGAAACTGTATCAGATGAAAGGCAATTAAAAATACAAAACCACTAAATGTAATGCATGATCCAGGATGTTCTTTTGCTATAAGAATGTTGCTGGACAATGGGTGATTCAATAACAGTTAATTTCCTGATTTTGATCATTAGTATGTGACTATGTGAGAGAATGTTCTTATTTTTAGGAAGCACGCACTGTAAAGTAGTAATAGGGAACCATGTCTTCAACTTACTTTTCTTTTTTTTTTTGTTAATTTATTTATTTTTGGCTGTGTTAGGTCTTCGTTGCTGTGCACGGGCTTTCTCTAGTTGCAGCAAGCGGGGGCTATTCTTCATTGCAATGCACAGGCTTCTCATTGTGGTGGCTTCTCCTGTTGTGGAGCACGGGCTCTAGGCACACGGGCTTCAGTAGTTGTGGCACGTGGGCTCAGCAGTTGTGACGCACAGGCTTGGTTGCTCTGCAGCATGTGGGATCTCCCCAGACCAGGGATCGAACCCATGTCCCCTGCACTGGCAGGCGGATTCTCAACCACTGCGCCACCAGGGAAGTCCTCAACTTACTTTCAAGCAATTATGAAATTGTATCAAAACAAAACGCTTAAAAAAAACTCAACAAGCACATATATTTGCATGGCTTTTTGTATGTACACAAAAATCAGAAAGGATTCATACCAAACTGTTAACAATGGTTAGTTCTGGAAGAAGGTAAAAGAAGGCTTTCATGTTCAACTTTCTATACTTCGGTAGTTTTAATTCTGGAGCTAAAAATATCCTAACTGAAACAAAAAGTTCACTAGATGGGTACGACAGCAGATCTGAGCAGGCAAAACGAAGAATCAGCAAACTTGAAGATAGAGCAATGTCTACAAAGAAAGAATAAAGAAAAGCAAACTGAGCCTAAAAGACCTGTGGGACGCCATTAAGCATATCAACATCCACATTACAGGAGTCCCAGAAAAGAGAAAAGGGCAGAAAGACTATTTTAAAAAATAACGGCCAAAATCTTCCCAGATTTGATGAAAGACATGAATCTATAAATCCAAGAAGCTCAATGAACTCCAAGTAGGATAAACTCAAAGAGATTCAAACCAAGACAAATTATAACCAAACTGTTGAAAAAAAAGAATGAATCATTAAAAGCAAGAGAAGCAACTCATCATTTACCAGGGAGCCTCAACAGATTAACAGCCAATTTCTAATCAGAAACTATGGAGAACAGAAGACAGTAGGATGACACATTTAAATTACCAAAAGAAAAAAGAACTGTCAACCAAGAATACTGTATCTGGCAAAAACTGTCCTTCAAAAATGAGGGAGGGGGACTTCCCTGGTGGCGCAGTGGTTAAGAATCCACCTGCCAATGCAGGGGACACAGGTTCGAGCCCTGGTCCGGGAAGATCCCACATGCTACGGAGCAACTAAGCCCGTACGCCACAACTACTGAGCCTGTGCTCTAGAGCCCATGAGCCACAATTTCTGAGCCCGCATGCCACAACTACTGAAGCCCGCGCGCCTAGAGGCCGTGCTCCGCAACAAGAGAAGCCACCACAATGAGAAGCCCGCACACCACGAAGAAGAGTAGCCCCCGCTCGCGACAACTAAAGAAAGCCCACGCACAGCAAGGAAGACCCAACGCAACCAAAAATAAATTAATTAAAAAAACAAAAAATGAGGGAGGGGGACTCCCCTGGTGGTCCAGTGGTTAAGAATCCACCTTCCAATGAAGGGAACAGGTTCGATCCCTGGTCAGGGAACTAGGATCCCACATGCCACGGGGCAACTAAGCCTGCCCACCACAACTACAGAGCCCTCACACTCTGGAGCCTGCACCACAGCTACAGAGCCCATGTGCTCCAGAGCCCATGTGCCACAACCAGAGAGCCCACGTGCCACAACTACTGAGCCTGTGCACCAGAACTAGAGAGAACCCCACACATTGCAACAAAGAGCCCTTGCACTGCAATGAAAGATCCCACATGCCGCAACTAGGACCCCGACACAACCCAAAAAAATAATTTTTTTTTTAAATGAGGGAGAAACTGAAACAATCTCAGATAAATAAACCTGAGAGAGTTTGTTGCCTACAGGAAATGTTAAAAGTCCTTCAGTGGGACTTCCCTGGTGGCGCAGTGGTTAAGGATCCGCCTGCCAGTGCAGGGGACACGGGTTCGAGCCCTGGTCCAGGCAGATCCCACATGCCACAGAGGAACTAAGCCCATGCACCACAACTACTGAGCCTGTGCTCTAGAGCCCGTGAGCCACAACTACTGAGCCTGAGTGCCACAACTACTGAAGCCCGCACGCCTAGAGCCTGTGCTCTGCAGGAAGAGAAGCCACCCAATGAGAAGCCCGGGAACCGCAACGAAGAGTAGCCCCGCTCGCCGCAACTAGAGAAAAGCCCGTGAGCAGCAACAAAGACCCAAGGCAGCCAAAAATAAAAATAAATAAATAAAATTAAAAAAAAAAAAAAGTCCTTCAGGCTGAAATAGCAGAATACCACAGTAACTCAAAACCTCAGGAAGAAATAAAGATCTCTGCTAAGAATAAATGGGCTAGGACTTCCCTAGTGGCACAGTGGTTAAGAATCCGCCTGCCAATGCAGGGGACACAGGTTCGAGCCCTGGTCTGGGAAGATCCCACATGCTATGGAGCAACTAAGCCCGTGAGGCACAACTACTGAGCCTGCACTCTAGACCCTGCAGGCCACAGCTACTGAGACTGCAGGCCACAGCTACTGAGCCCACATGCCACAACTACTGAAGCTTGTGCACCTAGAACCTGTGCTCCACAACAAGAGGAGCCACTGCAATTAGAGGCCCGTGCACCACAACGAAGAGTAGCCCCCACTCCGCGCAACTAGAGAAAGCCTGCACGCAGCAACAAAGACCCAACACAGCCAAAAATAAATAAATAAATAAATAAATAAGTAAATAAATAAATTTATTAAAAAAAGAATAAAAAAAAAAAAAAAAAAAAAAAAGAATAAATGGGCTAACAGCTAGTATTGTTTTCGGTTTCCAACTCCCCTTTTTATTTAGTACAGATTGTTTTTTTTAATGCACAAAAATTATTATAAATCTATGTTACTGGACTCCCCTGGTGGCACAGTGGTTAAGAATCCACCTGCCAATGCAGAGAACACGGGTTCGAGCCCTGGTCTGTGAAGATCCCACATGCCGCGGAGCAACTAAGCCCGTGCACCACAACTGCTAAGCCTGCGCTCTAGAGCCCAAGCACCACAACTACTGAAGCCTGCGTGCCCTAGAGCCCGTGTGCCACAACTACTGAGCCCACGTGCTGCAACTACTGAAGCCCACGTGCCTAGAGCCCATGCTCAGCAATGAGAGAAGCCTCTGCAATGAGAAGCAAGCACACCTCAATGAAGAGTAGCCACCACTCGCCGCAACTAGAGAAAGCCCGCCCGCAGCAATGAAGACCCAATGCAACCGGAAAAAAAACCTATGTTATTGTCTTTCTATACCTGGCTTATTTCACTTACCATAATGCCCTCCAGGTTCATCCATGTTGCACATAAGTTGCAATTTGTGACAACAACGTTTAAAGGGGGTAGTACAGAACCATACAGGATCAGAGTCTTTGTATGATATTGAAGTTAAGTCGGTTATCAGTTCAAACTAGACTGTTCGAAATTTAAGATGTTAAGTGTAATCCCTGAGAGAAATGAAAACATACATCCACATAGACAAAGTGGAAACAACCCAACTGTCCATCAACTGACAAATGGATAAATAAAACATAATATATCCATACAATGGAATATTATTTGGCAATAAAAAACAATGGCATGGGGCTTCCCTGGTGGTGCAGTAGTTAAGAATCCGCCTGCCAATGCAGGGGACACAGGTTCGAGCCCTGGTCTGGGAAGATCCCACATGCCGCGGAGCAACTAAACCTGTGTGCCACAACTACTGAGCCTGCGCTCTAGAGCCCTCGAGCCACAACTACTGAGCCCGCATGCCACAACTACTGAAACCCACGCGCCTAGAACCCATGCTCCGCAACGAGAAGCCACTGCAAGCCCGCGCACCGCAACAAAGAGTAGCCCCCGCTCACTGCAACTAGAGAAAGCCCATGTGCAGCAACGAAGACCCAACGCAGCCAAAAATAAATAAATAAAATAAATAAATTTATGGAAAAAAATATGGCATGGTTGAACACAGAAAACATGCTAAATGAAATAAGCAAGTCACAAAAGACTACATATTATATTTCCATTTATGTGAAATGTCTAAAATATGCAAATCCAGAAACAGAAAGTAAATAAGTGGTTGCTAGGGGCTGTGGGGAGAGTGGAATAGGGAGTGAATGCTAATGGACATGAGGTTTCTTTTTGGGGTACTGAAAATGCTCTGGAACATTTTCAACAGACTGTAGTGGTGGTTTCACCACACTGTGAATACTAAAAAAACACTGAACTGTATGTACACTTTTAACGACTGAATTTTGTGATATATGAACTATACCTTAATAAAGCTATTTTTAAAAACCCAGCCCTAAATACAGACGAGTTTAGAAGGTGGAAAAAATATGCCATGGTGAAAGTGTTTCAAGCTCAGGATCAATAGTTTTAAGCAGTTCTCAAATTGGTCTAACAGGACTTTCAGGAGAGAACTGAGAGTACGGAAAAAGAGAAATAAAACCTCTAAGAGCTAAGTAAATAAATAACACAGTCTTGAAACTAGAAGAGGTGAGTACCAAGCAAAATGCACTGGTAAAAACTGAAATCTAGACACATCATAAAAATTTAGATCATCACCAGATTTTTAAAAGTCTGAACAACAAACAGCTTCCAGATAGAAAGTGGTTATATACAAAGGAAAGCGAATAAGACTAGCTTCAAGAACTCACTATCAACAACAGAGGCTATAAAATTATGGAGCAATTATCTTCAAAAATCTGATTAAGAATCGTTGTAAAATTAGAACCCTAGTATCCAAATAAGGGAGCAAAGTGAAAACATTTCAACATCTAAAGACTGAAAACTCATTCTTCATTGGTTCCTCCCTGAAAAAAGAATTCAGAGATATAGTCTACCAAAGCATAAAGTTAATCTAAAGTAGGAGAAATGGAAAACATCAGAAAAAGCAGTGGGCAAATAAATCAGTAAAATAAACGTAGTCCAAGGCAACTCCTGACATAAAAGTAAATAAGTGATCTGGAACTAAAATCTGAGATGACCTGAAAATGGGAGAAATTTGGGAGGGAGGAGGAAGTAAAACAAACTTGTCTTATTGTAGAGATTACATATACAGGACATATGGATTTTATGTATAAAAATTACATATATTGGACTTCCCTGGTGTCCAGTGGCTAATACTCCACGCTCCCAATGCAGGGGACCCAGGTTCGATCCCTGATCAGGGAACTAGATCCCACATGCCACAACTCAGAGTTCACAAGACACAACTAAAGATACCGTACACCACAACGAAGATTCTGCATGCAGCAACTAAGACCCGGAACAGCCAAATAAATAAATAAATTTTAAAATTACATATAAAAATTTTAACAGCAACCAACATAAAAAAAGGAATAGGATGAGCAACTTTCAAATAACTAAAGCAAAGAAGTCAAATATAGAAAATTCATCAAAAGGAAGAAAAAGATTTTAAAAAACAAGAAAAAAGGAGGGTAAACAGAAAACGTAGAATAAGAATAAAACTAAGTAGATTTATAATCATAATTAATATGAAAGAATTTACTCCCCCTGTTCAAAGACCAATATTCAGCCTGGGTTCAAAAAAAGAAAAAGCATAAAATACAAGCCTTTTAGAAAATGGGAAATTAGGATAGGAAATGTTATAGAAAAGATATCTATGTGGTTAGAGTCTAGGAAACAAAATCAACAAAGGCTCCTCATCCTTTGAAAATTATCAACTAACAGATTTGCTTCAGATTACCGCATGCAGCAATTAACATAATAAGATTATTGGCAATGGTCTTAAGAGCTCTACTTCTAAAGCTAAAGATACATACAATACATATACAAAAGAATTTTTCTTCTATATTTTATAACTTCATATATTTTATTATGAAATGATTTCTAATAAAGGAAAACAAAAAGCACATGGCAGACCTTTCAACAAATCTTAGTTGTTTTACAAGTATCTATCAAAACGGGTTGTAATATATCTCTAATAACAAAACTCAACAAACACATTCTTCTTATAAGTAAAAGCAAAGATTAATAATATAAGAAATGTTAATATAAAGTAAATCAAAAGGGTTATTATAAGTACAAAATAAGAAGACACAAGCAATAGTTACCACTGTCTACTGGAACCTCCTCACCTTCCTAAACCAAATCTTATTTTAATAAGAGTAGTTCCACACTTCAATGGCTTGTACGTACTCTAAAGAATAAAGAAAGCTGGTACCAAGAGACCATCACCCATAATAAGAAACCCATTCATTTTTACATTGACTTATTAAGTGAGTCCCTGAAGATCAAATAGGAAACCCTCTATAAAAGTTAAAGATTAAAAATAATAATTTAAGGGGCTTCCCTGGTGGCGCAGTGGTTGAGAGTCTGCCTGCCAATGCAGGGGACACGGGTTCGAGCCCTGGTCTGGGAGGATCCCACATGCCGCGGAGCAACTAGGCCCGTGAGCCACAATTACTGAGCCTGCGCATCTGGACCCTGTGCTCCGCAACAAGAGAGGCCGCGATAGTGAGGCCCGCGCACCGCGATGAAGAGTGGCCCCCACTTGCCGCAACTAGAGAAAGCCCTCGCACAGAAACGAAGACCCAACACAGCCATAAATAAATAAATAAATAAACCCAAAAGTTAAAAAAAATAATAATAATAATAATTTTAAAAAGGTTGGGACTTCCCGGGTAGCAAGTGGTTAAGAATCCACTTGCCAATGCAGGGGACACGGGTTCAATCCCTGGTCCAGGAAGATCCCACATGCCACGGAGCAACTAGGCCTGTGCACCACAACTACTGAGCCTGCGCTCTAGAGCCCACGAGCCACAACTACTGAGCCTACGTGCTGCAACTACTGAAGCCCACATGCCTAGAGCCCCTCCTCCACAACAAGAGAAGCCACTGCAATGAGAAGCCTGCGAACTGCAATGAAGAGTAGCCCCCGCTCGCTGCAACTAGAGAAAGCCCACGTGCAACAAGGAAGACCCAACGCAGCCCAAAAATAATAATAATTAAAAAAACCCCACAGGAATATGCAAATAGAATTCTATAGTGAAGAGAGATGTTATCTGGCTTTTATTCTTTTCCCCCAATGGAAAAACTAGCTAAATAATTACTTTTTTTTTTTTTTTTAATTTTGTGTGTGTGTGTGTGTGTGTGTGTGCACATTTCGGGTGAAAGGGAGAATTCTTTTTTTCTTTTTACTTTTTTTTAATTTATTTATTTTTGGCTGCGTTGGGTCTTCGTTGTTGTGCACAGGCTTTCTCTCGTTGTGGCGAGTGGGGGCTACTCTTCCTTGCGGTGCTCAGGCTTCTCATTGCGGTGCGCAGGCTTCTCACTGTGATGGCTTGTCTTTGTTGTGGAGCATGGACTCTAGGCGCGCGGGCCTCAGTAGTTGTAGCACGCAGGCTCAGTAGTTGTGGCTTACGGGCTCTAGAGCGCAGGCTCAGTAGCTGTGGTGCATGGGCTTAGCTGCTCCACAGCATGTGGGATCTTCCTGGACCAGGGCTCAAACCTGTGTCCCCTGCATTGCAGGCAGATTCTTAACTACTGCCCCAGCAGAAAAGTCCCTAACTAATTACTTTTTTGTTCCCCCTTGCTGGTTCCCAATCAAATTTTGTTCATCTGAAAAACTATCCCTGCCTGGTCACAGCAATAGGCAATTTCTCAGGCTTCATGCCTCGTTCACTCAACATCTGTTTAAGGTGTACCTACAATTATTGCTTGGTACTTCTCTAAGTGGCAGCTATATAACAGGACAAAATCCCTCATTAAAATTAATTCTAATGGAAAAAGACAAACATTAAGCATAAAAAAATAAATAAAAGTTACTGAGATTCCCAGATAAAATGCAGTATATTAGCTTTTGAAAAATAAGAATGTTAGCTAACAGTGGAAAAGTATTATGCTTCTAACAAAGTATATGCTAAAAACTTTATAATTTTCAAAACTATATGTTAAAGTCTTAGGTACTTTTGAAAAGACCATCACATACATCATCTTACATGAACCTCACATGCTAGGAGATATAAGCAGGTATTCCCATTCCACAAACTAAAAAGTTCAAGTCTGAAAGAGATGGTTAGTTTTAAATGGGAAACCAGAACTAGAACTTTAGATCTTTCAACTCACTGTCCAGAGTTCTGTCCATTACAATATAATCTCTCCTGGCAAAAGACGTTAATTAAAAAGCTTATAATGTATTAAGAAAATATCTCATAAAAAGGTCCCAAATCAACCTCATGTTATAGTAAATTCAAAACTTTACTACTGAGGGACTTCCCTGGTGGCTCAGTGGTTACGAATCTGTCTGCCAATGCAGGGGACACGGATTCGAGCCCTTGTCTGGGAAGATCCCACATGCCGCAGAGCTACTAAGCCTGCGAGCCACACTACTGATCCCGCGCACCACAACTACTTAAGTCCACACACCTAGAGCCCGTGCTCCACAACAAGGAGAAGCCACCACAATAAGAACCCCACGCCCCACAGCAAAATGTAGCCCCCACTTGCTGCAACTAGAGAAAGCCCACGCACAGCAACAAGACCCAACGCAGCCCAAAAATAAATAAATTTTTTTTAAAAAATTACTATTCAGGGCTTCCCTGGTGGCGCAGTGGTTGAGAATCTGCCTGCCAATGCAGGGGACACGGGCTCAAGCCCTGGTCTGGGAAAATCCCACATGCCGCGAAGCAACTAGGCCCGTGAGCCACAAATGCTAAGCCTGCGTGTCTGGAGCCTGTGCTCCGCAACAAGAGAGGCCGCGATAGTGAGAGGCCCGCGCACCGCGATGAAGAGTGGCCCCCACTTGCCGCAACTAGAGAAAGCCCTCGCACAGAAACGAAGACCCAACACAGCCATAAATTAATTAATTAATTTTTAAAAAATCTCATTAAAAAAAAAATTACTATTCAAAGTATGGTCCTTGGGCCATCAACATAACCTGGGAGCTTGTTAAAAATACACAATCGCAAGCCCACCCAGAACTACTGAATCAGAATCTACATTTTACCACGATCTCCAGGTGATCTACACGCACAATAAAATTTGACAAGCATTTGTCGAGAACAGTGCTGTCCAAAAGAACTTTCCATAATGATAAAAATGTTTTATATCTGCACTATGTGGCTATCGTATTGGACAGATCAAGAACGTCTCAAACTACAACTGTGCCTAAATATAATTTCTTACAATACTAAATAAAATAAGCCTCAGTTACCCTAATATGTACACTCTTTCACTAAATTTTACTGCCAGTAATACATACAGACCAAAAACATTTTTTTTTTAAAACAGAGACCCAACAACTCAAAAAGCATAGCTTCCTAGAGACATTTGGAGTAAGACCTACATTACTATGGAGTAAGTCATACATTATTACTGACTGCATTATAAAAGGTATAGTTATAAAAGATTCTCATTTAATAATCTACCAATAATTTTGTTTAACATGGGCTCTCAAAGAAGAAATGTTCCATTATCTTAAAAATCTGCTTATATAAAACACCGAGGTCTCTGAATAAGCTAGGTAAGTGAAATATTATCGTAAAAACTATCTACTACAAGGATAAAGTTAGATTCCCTATTAAATTACAAGAACTAGCTAGAATTTCCTGTTTCAGAAAATGGATGGTACAGGATATAAACAATTCAAGACCTTCAGTAATTTTAAAGTATTTCAGAACAAAATTTGTGGTAGGTTGGTTGGTTGATTTCCTATTGTTATTATCACTTGGAAATAGAGTAACCTTTGATGGAAGAAAATTTTTTGAGAATTCACAAGCTACCCCTAAATTCCACTCCATATAATAATTTGTAATCTAGCTGACATTTGACTTTGAATTCCACCCACAGAAAGGAGTCATTTATCATACATGGTGTGGTATAAGGTATAATCTGCCTGAAGGAGGAAATAGGGAAGTTACTGCCCATATCCTTCGCCACTAAACTCTAGAAGGAAATATTAACACTCCCAAACTATAGGAAGATGTCAGGATTAGGAAGATTCCATTCTTACTAACGAAGGAAGAAATGAGGATATGAACCCTGCCTGGGACTAAGACCATGATGATGAGATGCAGCACAAGACAAGCAAAGCCAGTCTGACCTTGAGTCTTCAAAGGGTTATTAAAAGAGGCTGGGGATAGGCCAACCAGCAGTGACAAACAGCAAAAGATTGGGAGTTAAAGGTAGGTGAAGACTGAGTTTAGCATCAAAATCTCTAACTTTGTTGTTCTCTTCTATTTACCCATCAAATCTGATGGTAACTAAAAATTTTCCATTATACTCTTCTATAAGCTATGAGGGACATTCTAAAGTATGGCATTTATGCAAGGATTCTCAAAACTCTAGGGACATATCTTTCACAAATATCAAGGGTGTACTGTATATCACTATACAGTATTTGCAGTATAATTAAAGTCTGGTGGATGTTTTATATTTCAACATGATCTTTGCCAGGATCAGAACATCCAACTGCTTAGAAGAACAGTTCCCAAACTTCATAGTACTCCATAGCCTTCTCATGAAAAAAAGAAAAAAGTTTTTAGAGGCTTTAATACACGACAGAGTAAATCAAATCGCTCAAGATTTTTATAAAAATAACCTAAGAGATAAGGGTTTAATGGTGGATAGGAGCCACACAGTCCAAAGAACTGGGCAGTGAGTTTAAAAAACAAAACAGAAAAACTATATCCTCCCTCACATATGTTCTAGTCAATTTGCAATGTTCATCACAATTTTTTTTTTTTTTTGGCCACACGACGTGGTTTGCAGGATCTTAGTTCCCTGACCAGGGATTGAACCCGCTCCCTTGGCAGTGAAAGCTCGGAGTCCTAACCACTGGACCACTAGGGAATTCCCCATCATAACTTTAAACAGATGTAGTTTCTCCAATACTAAGAAGAGTACTTCATTCTTTTAAATGTATCTAATATAATTTAAATATCATAAACATACGATACTCACCCCCCCCACAAAAAAAAAACAACCCCCCCCCACACACAGGAACAAGTTGTTGTTTTGTTTTGTTTTTTTGGGTTTTTTAAATTAATTTATTTATTTTATTTATTTTTGGCTGCTTTGGGTCGTTGTTGCTGCGTGTGGGCTTTCTCTAGTTGTGGCGAGAGGGGGCTACTCTTTGTTGTGGTGCACGAGCTTCTCATCGCATGGCTTCTCTTGTTGCAGAGCACGGGCTCTAGGCACGTGGGCTTCAGTAGTTGTGGTACGTGGGCTCAGCAGTTGTGGCTCGTGGGCTCTAGAGCGCAGGCTCAGTAGTTGTGGCTCACAGGCTTAGTTGTTCTGCGGCCTGTGGGATCATCCCGGACCAGGGCTTGAACCTGTGGCCCCTGCATTGGCAGGTGGATTCTTAACCACTGCACCACCACGGAAGTCCAAAGTTGTTGTTTAACTATGAACATTTACATATTTCTCCTTTTTACTTAATGTAATTACATTCCACCTAATTTTCTCCTAATTATATAATATTGTATTACTTGAAAATAAAAACAAAAAAACTCTTCCAAAATGTTTCCCCATCAGCTCTCTCACAAACCACAATTATTCTTGATAAAGCCCACACTAGACAGGACTAGATATCAAAAAATCTTTCTGAACATATTTTAGTAGAAATCCTAACTGCTCAGAATGAGTGACTCATGAATTGTCCACACAAGAAAACTCTCTCACCGTCATACCACATTATTAACATTTTGTAAAATGCATACATCATTCACAAATCTGTTAGTTTCCCAGTTTGGGGAAATATATGTAACCTGTGTATAAAGCACAACTCAAGCTGCTTTTAAAACCCTCTGGCCCAGGACTTCCCTGGCAGCACAGTGGTTAAGAATCCACCTGCCGGACTTCCCTGGTGGTGCAGTGGTTAAGAATCTGCCTGCCAGTGCAGGGGACACGGGTTCAAACCCTGGTGCGGGAAGATCCCACATGCCACGGAGCAGCTAAGCCCGTGCGCCACAACTACTGAGCCTGCACTCTAGAGCCCTCGCGCTACAACTACTTAAGCCCGCAACAAGGGAAGCAGCCACCGCAATGAGAAGCCCGTGCACCACAACGAAAAGTAGCCCTGCGTGCAGCAACGAAGACCCAATACAGCCAAAATTAATTAAATAAATAAATATATTTAAAAAAAAAAAAAAGAATCCACCTGCCAATGCAGGGGACACAGGTTCGATCCCTGGTCCGGGAAGATCCCACGTGCTGTGGAGTGACTAGGCCCGTGCGCCACAACTACTGAGCCCACGCGCCTAAGGCCCGTGCTCTGCAACAAGAGAAGCAACCACAATGAGAAGCCCACGCACCTGCAACAAAGAGTAGTCCCTGCTCGCCGCAACTACGCGCAGCAACGAAGACCCAATGCAGCCAAAAATAAATAAATAAATAAATAAATTTATTTTAAAAAAAAGTCTGGCCCTGTAACTCCAAAGACAATACAAACACAACTCTTGAGAAGTTGGCCTTTCTAATCAAGCAAATATTGGTACTAAATGTCAGATTAGATGCCACGTGACAGACACGTATACTCTTGTATTTATTAAAATAGCATGCCTAGTAGAAGAGGATTTCCTAAATATGATATAAAAAGCATAAAAGACTGAACAGTTCAGTCCATTAAAATTATGAACTTTTCTCATCAAAAGACTATGAAGAGATAAGACAAGTCACAAATTAGGAGAGGATATTTTCAAACCATCAACAAATAATTAGTATACAAAATCAATAAAGAACTCTTAAAAATCAATCAGAAAAAGAGAAAACTCAAAAATAAGCAGAGAACTTGAATATACACATCACAGAAGCACAAATGGCCAATGAACACACAAAAAAGATGCTCAACTTTGGGAAATGGTAATAAAAACACAGTAGATACTATTTCAAACCCAAGAGATTAGAAAAAAATTTAAAACTCTGACAATATTAAGTGTTGGGGAGGAAGTAAAACAACCAAAACACACACACTGCTGGCTCTTGACTCAGTAAACCACAAGATTCACAATTACCATGAGCCAATTCAGTG
Source organism: Balaenoptera physalus (assembly GCF_965194825.1). Lineage (NCBI taxonomy): Eukaryota > Metazoa > Chordata > Mammalia > Artiodactyla > Balaenopteridae > Balaenoptera > Balaenoptera physalus. The sequence goes on along the minus strand of NC_138886.1, from coordinate 81,209,388 downwards.
ACTCAAACACTGGAAGTGTTTGGTAAGCATTAAGCAACTGACAATGACCAATCCAAAATTCTGAGAACACATGAGGATTGCTGCCAAATACAAATTTTGGCCCTTGCTGAAGCAGGTCCAACCTGACTCAGCAATACAAGTATAAAAACTTTTAGTCCCTTATCCAGTTTATCCAGTTTATTTTGTTAAGTACAAAATATTCAGGTATTTACTTCCTCCTAGAATACTGATGATATCTTAAGTGACTAAAATTGTAATGAACTATTTATCATTCCAGTTACACTACTATTTCAGTGAGAACAAGTAGTTTAAAATGGTATTACTTTAAAACTCATGCTTATACTTTAAATTTACTTGATAGGAACCGAATGGCAAAATGATGTAACAGATGCAGTAAAGGCACTGAAATTGGACAAATTTAGTAACCTTGGTTAAGTTACTCAACTTTTCTAATCCTCAGTTTCCTCAACACCTAAAAAGCATGCCTCTCACAACCTGCTTACCTAAACAAATTGTAAGGATTAAGTGAGATTATGTAAAGTGTTTAACAATGCCTAGCTCATTAATATAGACCCAATTTTAGCACATATCCCTTTGTAAATCTAGCTGCCCTCACCTAAAATTTTTTAAATCTGAAATTATAATTCTCAATTCATAGGAAAATATTATTCTTACATTCAAATTATTTTCCAATATTACAAGAAATTGTGTGCTACAGGTTAGAAGAGCAACACCCTGCTTACATCTTTCTCTGACTGAAAGGCTCCTTCCTATAAGGAATTAGATTCTGGAAAAGAGGATAGATTTTCACTTATCTTCGTGATACAGATGCAAGGATTCCCATGCTATGTGGGAAACTAAATCCAGTTGATTTCTAAGCTTCAACTCAAGGTTTTCTTGACTCCAAGAAGAAGTTTATTTAATACCTAATTTAAGGTACTGTATGCTACCTTTTGCTTTTCTTGAGAAAGACTGTCTGAAGAAAATTACCTGATTAATGATAAACTGATGGTCTGGTTTTGGTTTTGGTTGCTCTGTGGGGAAAATGTTTACACTTAAAATAATCTACATATAAAAAAACCTCAAAACATTCAACAATATAATTAAATAACAGGAAAAATGTGTAATACTGACAACTACACTCTGAGGTAATGAAGATACATTTATAATGCTGAAAAAATTTAGAGAGAATTTTAGTCACTGAATTAAACTTCAGGAATCCTCATTTTAAATACCTTACCACAGTCAAGACATCAAAGAAAAGTCACCCAAGATAAAGTGATGTTTGCCAGCCTAAGAAATGGGAACTAAAAACTACTGATGAGAATTGTCCACAGACCTAATATTATATTAGGATACTGTTACTGTCTTCTTCAAAATCAAAAAGAAAAATAAAATCTTTCAGATATACATAAAGTAGGTCATGATGAAATAATGAGTCAAATACTAAACAAAAGAAAAATTCAGTAAGTTCTTATATTTACATAATTTTATAAGCCTTCCTTAGTCTTCACTTCCGAAAAACACTTTTTCTTCCAATGAGGCTGTGCAGTGATATTCTCACTAGAGAAATATTAATTTTCCCATTTCCATAATTATAATGACTTATTAATGCAACACACACTTGGCAGTCAATAAACGTTGAATAATTAAGTAACAAAGAATGAATAGGATGGATTAGAAACAAAAATTTATAAAATCCCACTTTAAAAAGTAGGTTAATGCAGACAATGTAATTCTTTTAGACTTCAGATATTTTACATTCTTTGCTACAAAATAATCCAGAAACTTTCAGTTTAACTAGTTTGGGACATTAACTAGAAAGAGCTGTCTATCACTAAAGACTAAGTGCCCCGTTTTTCACATCATCAAATCTGACAAAATTCTAAAGAGAAACATCCATCATATCTATCCAAATTCTCAAATTCTAATAATTAGAACTGAGGAAAGAAAGAAGCCCTAGTAAGTAAGTGGAATTAGAACAGAAGCTATTTAATAGACAACTAAATTACCAAATCTGGTTTTACAACACTCCATGGTGTCTAAAAACTCTCAAAATTTTATTTCGGTTTAATATAAAATGTATTTTTATGCCTAGCCACACTTTTAAGAAACTGTCTGGAAACAAAAACATGTGGCGACAACACAAAGGTCAGAGATCGCTGACAGAGATCAAATAAATGAACTATAAATTAATGATCCACAAGAAAGATTAGGGGCTGTTTCTGAAGCCCAGGGGGACTGTACAGATAAGTCTCCACCCAAGAAACAAACAAAAGAAGCAAGATTAACATGCCTGGAGAAGACCAGGCAAGGCCAAATATATCCCCAAAGATCACTCGCCCCGGATCTGGTCTCCTCCCTTTCCCTCTAACCTCATCGCCTCAGGGAAAACTAAATCTGTATCTCCTGTCCCCAACTCACCCTCAAGTCTTCCCCATCACTAACCTTTACTAAAACCTGGGTCCCTCTCCCCAACATCCTCTAATTCCCACCGAGCTCTCGCTCCAGCCAGATAGATGTCTACTGCACCTATTTTCCAGTAGAGTATTAGTCCCCTTAATCCGAACTCATTTATTTTCCCGCATCCCATCTGCCCTCCGCCCCCTTCAACTCTGGTCCCCTCACTCCGACCCTTCTCCCAGAATCCTCCCCAAGTCACCCCTCTCTGGCCCCTTCGCCTTCACACCCCCTGAGCTGCCGCTCCTCTCATTCCACTCAGCCTCCAGCTTCCTCCCTATCCCTCCCCCATCCGTCTCCCGGTACCTGCTCCCTCCCCCAACTCCGCCCATCTCCCCCTCCCCCAGCGGGAGGCCCCCTCACCTGAACGCTGCCGCCGCTGTCCCAGAAGCCGAAAGGTGCTGCCGCCGGCCGGCCTCCCAGGCTCGGTCCCCGCTGAGCTCCTGACGGCCCCTAGGGAGAGCGAAGACCACCACCTCCAACTCTGCCCTCCCCAGGCCAGGCCGTCACCGTAACCACCGCCAGTGCCACAGCCGCCATGTTGAAACCCCACTTCTCTCCTCCTTCCCCTCACCGCTCCTCCCCTTTGGGCGTCTGACGTCATAGCGCCGCGCTCCATCCCTCGAGCCAATGGGAGGAGTCAACGGTGACGTGACTAATCTCCACAAGGGCGGAACATCTGCTGGGATTCAGAGCGTCGCTGTTGGAACCAGTGAACCCGGCACACCCTAGAGGAGGGACGAAAGGTGGGGGTCACTGAGAGGGTAATGCGTAAGGGTTGGAGAAGGGGCCCAGGTGGGAGTCCGAGACACTTGAATCTCGAAGGGAAGCACAAAGGCTTACCAAGGAGACCCACTTGGAAATCAGGATGTCTGGCTTCTGGTCTTGGGTCATTGACTTGGTACAAAGTCCTACTCTTTCTGGGCCTCACTTTCCCCATTTACAAATTGTAAGGGAGCACGACCCTATGAGGCCTTACCAGAAAAGACCCCCACCCGTGTCCTCTGCCTGCCTTTTGTCTGTAAAAAAAAATTTAGTCGAAGAATAAATTTAATCAGAGAACTGAAAAAAATGCAGAAAGAAAGAAAAACAGTCAAACAAGACACAATAAAAATATTTTAGCCATTAAACAAAGTCAAGGACCTTTAGTTCTTCCTGAAGGACTATAGATAATATTCTGAGCTATGTCCTTTGAGCTGTTTTGCAGATACTGAACCCCTGCCCCCACCAGGTGGAAGAAGTTAACTGTAGGCTGCCCACAAGCATGTAGACCCCAGACCAGTTGGAACCAGAAGGTTGATGATGCCAACTCCCGATTACCTCATCACCAACCAATCAGAAGAATGTCCACGAGCTGACCACTCCCTGCTCCTTGAACACTGTAAGACTCCTCACTACCTCCTCCAAGGCAGGACACACAGTCTTGAGGGCATTAGCCCACTGTGACCCCCTTTGCCTGGCAAAGCAATAAAGCTGTTCTTTTCTACTTCACCCAAAACTGTCTACATGTTTCTATTAGGTACCAGTGAACAGAGGCCAAATTTCAGCAACACAATGAATGGGTTGAAAGGTGACCTCTAAATCTCCCTCCAGTTCTGACATCCAACGGGTTTAAACCAGGTAATCCAATCCCAAACCTTTACTACCTTCTATACTTATTGGATGTCTCCTAGAATCAAGTGCATTGAGGTTCATAACTGAATGAGATGAGTCATTGTTCCCAAAAGTTCCTAACTGGTGGGAAAAATAGAAGCATAAACAGTAACTCTAGAAAAAAGTCAGAATGATGATGGCATCAGTTGCTCTGGAAAAATTGACCTTTGGCTAAAGGATTAGGAGAGATTTACATCTCTATACTTTCTTGGTACTGTACATAAAGAATGTGTACACTCTGGTGTCTAATTCTCTAGCCCTGTTTTCTCTCCAGAACTCCAGAGAAGATTAATTGTATTTTGAAGAGTGCAGCAGTTTTAATCCACAATGAGAGAAAGTGGGCATTCCAGAAGGGGGCAGTTAAAATGAACAGAGAGGGACTTCCCTGGTGATCCAGTGGGTAACACTCTGTGCTCCCAATGCAGGTGTCCAAGGTTAGATCCCTGGTCGGGGAACTAGATCCCACATGCATGCTGCAACTAAGAGTTTGCATGCTGCAACTATGAGCCCGCATGCTGCAACTAAAAAAAAAAAAAATCCCACATGCCACAACGAAGATCCCACGTGCTGCAACGAAGACCCAGTGCAGCCAAAATAAATAAATAAATAAAAATACATATTAAGGGACTTCCCTGGTGGCACAGTGGTTACGAATCTGCCTGCTGGGCTTCCCTGGTGGCGCAGTGGTTAAGAATCCACCTGCCAATGCAGGGGACACGGGTTAGAGCCCTGGTCCAGGAAGATACCACATGCCACAGAGCAACTAAGCCTGTGCGCCGCAACTACTGAGCCTGCGCTCTAGAGCCCATGAGCCACAACTACTGAAGCCCATGCGCCTAGAGCCCATGCTCCTCAACAAGAGAAGCTACCGCAATGAGAAGCCCGCGCACCGCAACAAAGAGTAGCCCCCACTCCTGCAACTAGAGAAAACCCTCACGCAGCAATGAAGACCAAATGTAGCCATAAATAAATAAATAAATAAATAGATAAATAAATAAAACATTTTTTAAAATACATGTTAAAAAAATAAACTGAACAGAGAATAGCAAATCATCACTTTTGGATTACTTGCCTACTTAATTCAACAGATAATGGGCAGCCACAGAAGGTTTGTGGAGAGAGCAGTGATCTGAGCAAATCTCTTCATCAGGAGAATTAAAATGGTAGCAGTGAATAAAATGGATTGGAGACTACCTTGTAGACTTCTACACTGAGTAAAAGACTTACACCTGAACTAAAGCATAGACAGTGGGAATGGAGACTAGGAGATAAGCTGGAGCAAGACTTAGGAAATGGACTCAACAAGATTTAGAGACCTGCTATATGGAAGGAGAAATCACGAAGAAAGAGCCAAGTTTTGGAGGTGTCTTATTAACAGAAATAAGGCCTAAGGTTTACTGAAGTACTAAGGGAGATAATAATGAGTCTAGCTGGCCAAACTGAGATTAAGATGATGGCAGATTTTCTGCAGAGACGCTCAGGAGGAAATGTGAGCTTGGAAATCAGGAAAGAGATAAGGAGTACACAGGTATAACATAGTGGTACTCCTTGAACAAATAAATTTGTCATTCATTTATCCAGCAAGTATTAATTGAGTGCCTGCAGTATACCAGGCACTGTTCTATGCACTAGGGATACAACAGTACATAAAAATACACCCCCCCCAAAAAAAAACCTGCTCTCACAAATCTTACATTCTAGAGGAAAATAATAATAGTGGTGAAAGGTTTTACAAAGAAGAATAAAGCAAGGAAAGGAAATAGAAAGTATCCAGGGTTGAAATTTATAAAGGATGGCCAGGGAAAGATGACATCTGAGAAAAGACCTGAAGGAAGTGAGGACATGAGTCATGCAGATACCTAGGAGAACAAAATGCCAGGCCAAGGGAACAGCAAGTACAAACACCCTGAGATGAAATCTCACCTTCTATGTTCTAGGATCAGTAAGCAGCCAGATATGGCTGGCATGGAGTGAGTGAGCAATGAAGAGAATAAGGCAGGTGAAAGCCCAGAGGTAACAGGGGGCTAAATCATACAGGGTTTTGTAGATCATTTTAAGGACTTTGGCTTTTACTCTAAGTGAGAGTTTTGACAGAGAAGGAAAATGATCTAAATTTTTAGCGGGATCACTGTAGTGACTACACTGAGCATAGCTAAAGAAGGGCAAGGGCAGAAGAAGAAAGACCACTTGGAGGTTATTGCAGTAATCCAGACAGGAAATGATAGTGCTGTAGACTGAGAAGTAGTAGTAGTGAAGGTGATAAGAAATGGTCGGGTTCTGGGTAGGTTTTGAAGATAAAGCTGTAAGAATTTGCTCACAGATTAGATGCACAGTGTGAGAAAATGAGAAGACTCAAGGATGACTTTAAAGTTTTTGACCTGAGTCAAATTTTTGCAGGTATGGCTACAAGAATGGAAAATCAGATTAATTCAAATTTCTGGGGATACCACCCTTTGGAACACTGACAAATAGGGCATGGGAAGATAAAGGAGAGAGATGGAAAAGTGGTGGCCAGAGAAGTAGAAAAGGAATCGGGAACCGTGGTGCCAGGGAGGATTAGGAAGGAAAACTCTTTGGAGGACTGGGCCTGTGCCTCCTCTCAGAGTAGGACTCCCTGAGGCCAGAGACAAACCTCCCCCATCAGGCAGGGACTTCCTGAGGTTCCTCATAAGCCTAGGTCTCCTGATCTAGTAATTTTTCCTTCTCTGCCTTCTTGCTTTAAGTGGGGACCAAGTTGCTGACCACCTACTCCTGGACCAGCCTGCCATGTCCCTCCAACCCCCATGGAGGCAACTCATCCTTAAGAAATGGAAAGGCACAGAAAACTATATTCAGTATACTATGATAAACCATAATGGAAAAGAATATTATCCAAAAAAGAATGTATATATATGTATAACTGAATCACTTGTCTGTACAGAGGAAGTTAACAACATTGTAAATCAACTATACTTCAACTTTTTTAATTTTTAAAAAATATTTTTAAAAAAAGAAATGGAAAGGAAGTGAGGATATTTCCTAGAAAAACAAAGAGTTCTTCATCTTCCTAGGAATGACTCATACTTGTCAGTTTCCACATATGAATCCCAGCGCTAGCTCACCTGGGGCCAGAAGATGGTGAACAGGGTGCCAGTCCTCTACTTTCCCTGCGCTGTGTCTTTCCCTCCCAGTGCCAGCATACCTGCTGGCCTAGAAGCATCCCCCCAGGCAAGGAGCACCAGTTTGTGCTCCTCCCACTTTTCCTCTTCTTTCTCCCTCCCTTCATACACTAGGCTTTTGGGTATTTAAAAGCAAAGACAGGAAACACATACAAGCAGCACTAGAATCTTTCATTCATTTAGCCATCCAACATGGACTAAATCCTACTATGTGCCGGGCACCATGGGTCTGTAAAGATGCTCCAAAGAAGGTTAAGTAAGGAAATCATACAGGTGTACAGATAATGATGGTACCTGGCAGAAAATCACCTGAGTTTCCTAGGTAGCACTTTTCCTGCCTGAGGGGTAGAGAGGAGAGAGAATTCAGGCAGACTTGAGAAATCAAAGAAGACTTCATGGAGAGCTGAAGCAGTTAAGTTAGGCCTTAACAGACAGGTAGAACAAAGGGTGCCCAAATCAATCAGAACAAAGCAGTTTGAGCAAAGGCATGGATGCAGGAAAGTTCCAGGAAATTCAGATTTAATAAGTAGAGCAAAGGGTATATGTAGGAGAGCAGAGGGAGATAAGGCTGGAGAGACAAGGGGGACAAGGCTTGGCTTGGGTTTACAATTCTAAAGCTGTAAATAAAATTACTGACATCTTTCCTCCTGGGAAATTCAAGAGAAAAGTAGATGAGTCCTTACAATCTTGGAGGTCAGGTTGAAACCCTCTGCCCTTCCCCAGAAGCTCAAGGACTCTGGGTGACCTCTGGAGTTCCTTCTGATTTTAAGACCTATGTGATGACCATCATATGAAGATGCAATTATCCTGATGACCATGAATGGATAAAGATGATTTCAAATTCCAAAAGGATGAAAATATAAACACACATACACATGCGCACACACACACATTCTAAAATATTAGAAGAGAATATAGAAAAATATTTTTTGAATCATGCGTTGGGAAGACCTTTTCTAATCATGACACCAAATTCAGAAGGCATAAAGGAAATGATTGACAGATTTGATAATGGCAAAAGACCCCCTACACAAAGTGAGAAGATAAACTGGCAGAAAATATCTGTGACCTATATAATAGGAAAAGGGTTAATTTTCCCCACATACAAAGAGTCCCTACAAATCAGTAAGAAAAATAGAATGATTCAATAGAAAAATATGGGTGTAACTTGTTAAGAGGCAATCACTAAAGAAGAAACACAAATAGCTAGTGAAGATATGAAGAGATGGCCCATATCACTGATTTTTTTTTTTAGTTTGAAATAGGTTATATGCCATTTATCTGTTTTTAAAATTAATTAATTTACTTATTAGTTTTGGCTGTGTTGGATCTTCGTTGCTGCGCGCAGGCTTTCTCCAGTTGTGATGAGTAGGGGCTACTCTTTGATGCGGTGCACGGGCTTATCATTGCAGTGGCTTCTCTTGTTGCGGAGCACAGGCTCTAGGCATGCGGGCTTCAGTAATTGTGGCGCACGGACTTAGTTGCTCCGAGGCATGTGGGATCTTCCGAGACCAGGGCTCGAACCCGTGTCCCCTGCAATGGCAGGTGGATTCTTTTTTTTTTTTTTAATTTATTTTTGGCTGTGTTGGGTCTTCGTTGCTGTGCGCGGGCTTTCTCTAGTTGCAGTGAGCAGGGGCTACTCTTCCTTGCAGTGCATGGGCTTCTCATTGTGGTGGCTTCCCTTGTGGAGCACGGGGTCTAGGCGCGCAGGCTTCAGTAGTTGTGGCACGTGGGCTCAGTAGTTGTGGCTTGCGGGCTCTAGAGCTCAGGCTCAGTAGTTGTGGCGCACGGGCTTAGTTGCTCCGCGATATATGGGATCTTCACGGACCAGGGCTGGAACCTGTGTCCCCTGCATTGGCAGGTGGATTCTTAACCACTGCACCACCAGGAAAGTCCCATTTATCTGTTCATTAAAGGTTTTTGGCTCTTCACTGGTTGGCAAACTATGGTCATGGGCCAAATCTAGCTCTACTGCTTGCTTTATTTCCCCCAGTTTTATTGAGCTATAGTCGACATACAGCACTGTGTAAGTTTAAGGTGTACAGCATAATGATTTGACTTATATATATAATGAACTGATTATCACAAGTTTAGTGAACATCCATCACTTCATATAGATATAAAATTAAAGAAATAGAAAAAAAAAACTTGTGTGTGTGATGAGAGCTCTTAGAACTTACTCTACACAACTTTCACATACAACATACAGCAGTGTTCATTATATTCATCATGTTGTACATTACATCTTAGTACTTATTTACGTTATACCTGGAAGTTTGTACCTTTTGACCGCCTTCATCCAATTCCCCCTTCCCACACCCTCACCTATGGTAGCCACAAATCTCTTTTTCTATGAGTTTGTTTGTTTTTGAAGTATATTTGACCTACAACACTATGTTAGTTCCTGTTGCACAACATAGTGATTTGGTATTTCTATACATTTCAAAATGATCACCAGAGTAAGTCTAGTTACAATATTTTATCTTACAAAGATATTACATAGTTATTGACTATATTCCCCACACTGTATATTTCATCCCCATGACTCATTTATTTTGCAACTGGAAGTTTGTACCTCTTAATCTCCCTACCTGTTTATTTCCTCCCCCTACTCTCCTCCCCTCTAGCAACCATCTGTTTGTTCTCTGTGTCTATAACTCTGTTTCTGTATCACTGGTCATTTTTAAAATGAAACAAGGCCCCATGTTTCACCTAACAGATTGGCAACAGCTAAAAGGATTAATTACATCCAAAGCTGGCATGGATGGAGAAATAAGCGTTCTTATACACTTTTTTTTTTTGTATCTTTAAAAAATTTTTTATACAGTTTCTAAAGGTTACTTCCCATTTACAGTTATTACAAAATATTGCCTATATTCCATCTGTTGTACAATACATCCTTGAGCCTGTCTTACATCAAGTAGTTTGTACCTCCCACTGCCTCACCCCTATGTTGCCCCTCCCCCATTCCCCACTGGTAACCACTAGTTTTTTCTCTATATCCGTGTCTGCTTCTTTTATGTTATATTCACTGTATTTTTTAGATTCCATATGTAAATGATATCATAAAGTATTTATCTTTCTCTGTTTGACTTATTTCACTTAGCATTAGGTCCTCCAAGTCCATCAATGTTGCTGCAAATGGCAAAATTTTGTTCTTTTTTATGGTTGAGTAGCATTCCGTTGTGTGTATATACCACATGTTCTTTAACCATTCATCTGTTGATGGACGCTTAGGTTGTTTTCATGACAATTTACTAATTGGAAATAGTGTTGCCACGAACATTGGGGTGCGTGTATCTTTTCAAATTAGTGTTTTCCTTTTTTTCTGATATATACCCAAGAGTGGAATTTCTGGGTCATATGATAGTTCCATTTTTAGTTTTTTGAGAAATCTCCATGCTGTTTTTCATAGTGGCTGCACCAATTTACATTCCCACCAACAGAGTACAAGTGTTCTCTACATCCTCACAAACATTTATTTGTGTTCTTTTTAAAAAATATTTATTTATTTATTTAGTTGCACTGGGTCTTAGTTGCAGCAGGCGGGCTCTTCAGTTGCAGCTCGCCAGCTCCTCAGTTTTAGCACGTTTAGCGGGTCCTTAGTTGTGGCACGAGAACTCTTAGTTGAGGCACGCGTGTGGGATCTAGTTCCGTGACGAGGAATCGAACCCAGGCCCCCTGCATTGGGAGCACAGAGTCTTATCCACTGTGCCACCAGGGAAGTCCCATTTGTGTTTTTTCTGATGATAGCCATTCTGACATGTGTGAGGTGATATTTCACTGTGGATTTGATTTGCATTTCCCTGATGATTAACGATGGCACGTATACACTCTTGATGACAGTATAAATTGGTGAAAATTTTTTGTAGAGCAATTTGGCGATGACTATCACAATATATTGTGGAATAAAAAAGCAAATTGCAGAACAATGTATATTGTATTCATTTTTGAAAAATTAAAAGTACATATAGATAGATATTAAAATGCATAGATAGGGACTTCCCTGGTGGTGCAGCGGTTAAGAATCCGCCTGCCAATGCAGGGGACACGGGATCGAGCCCTGGTCCGTGAAGATCCCACATGCCACGAAGCAACTAAGCCCATGTGCCACAACTACTGAGCCTGAGCTCTAGAGCCCGCGAGCCACAACTACTGAGCCAGTGTGGCACAACTACTGAAGCCCACGTGCCTAGAGCCCGTGCTTCACAACAAGAGAAGCCACCACAATGAGAAGCCCGCACACCACAATGAAGAGTAGCCCCTGCTCGCCGCAACTAGAGAAAGCCCGCGCACAGCAACGAGGACCCAATGCAGCCAAAAATAAAATAAATAAATAAATAAATAAAAAGAAAAAGAATCCGCCTGCCAATGCAGGGGACATAGGTTCGATCCCTGGTCCAGGAAGATCCCACATGCTGTGGAGCAACAAAGCCCATGCGCCACAACTACTGAGCCTGCGCTCTAGAGGCCGTGTGCCACAACTACTGAAGCCCGCATGCCTAGAGCCCATGCTCCGCAACAAGAGAAGCCACCGCAATGAAAAGCCCGCACACCGCAACAAAGAGTAGCCCCCGCTCTCCACAACAAGAGAAAGCCCACACACACCAAGGAAGGCCCAACGCCAAAAATAAATAAATAAAAAAAATGCATAGATAAAAACATGAAAGGATACACACCAAACTATCAACTGTGTCTCTGGAGGGAGCAGGACTTGGCTGGAGGTGAATGGGCAGCAGGACCTGGAACGAAGGAAGAAGGGAAGTAGAAAACGTGTAGAAGACAGCAGGCCCTGCTGGAAAATGCTCCCACAGTTATAAGAAGGAGGAAGAACCACCCTGACTTCTCCCTTCCTCCCTCTCCTGTCAGTGCCTAGCTTGCAGTGAATCTAGCTAGTATCCAGTTAGCAAAGGAGCTGGGAAATGTAGTTTTCAGGAGAAAAACAGAGAATTGGTTTGAGAATGACAATGTAATGACCAACTTCAAAAAGTTATTGTGTAGTTCACAGAATCAGTAAGAGAGATGGATGTGAAAAACAGGAGAAAACCTAGTAAAAACACAGCAGGAGGTATGGGAAGGGTCATTATGTAAAAGAGTAAAAGTAAATAGTAAATAGTAATAGTAAAATATAATTAATTAATTTTATTTAAAAAATCTTAATGGTATAGGTAGACTGTCCTGGCACTGAGCTAAAAGAGTCTGTCCCTAGTAATCATTTAGCTAATACACTGATGTCAGCTATAAACCAAACCCTGCGCTGCAATGGGAACAAAGATTAAATAAGACCAGGTTTCAGTCATCAAGAATCTTCGGGAAATTCCCTGGTGGTCCAGTGGTTAGGACTCAGCGCTTTCACTCCTGTGGCCCAGGTTCAATCCCCGGTTGGGGAACTAAGATCCTGCAAGCCACACGGCCAAAAAAAAAATTTTTTTTTGGAGGAAGACGAACATGTAGACAGACAACTACAACAGTTAATTTCAGCAAGCTCAAGGACAAGGCCGGCAACTAAACTAAACTGTGCCTTTGTGTAAGATAGAAAAAGTCACCCTCTCTGAGTGGATGCAATGCCAAGGTTTACAATTTGGCAGGCTGAATGCAGCTGAATTTCAGCTTTCTGGATCTTCAGCTAGGTACTTCTGTACAGAGGACAAAATGCACATCCATGCATAGCTGCCTGGCTTGAGGAGGTAGATATAGGCACCTGTGAAGGAGAGTAGAGGTAGCCTATATGGATGTGCACCTGTGCAACAGGAAGCTCTGGAAGCCCAGCCTCCTGGCCCAGAACATCATTAGAAACCTCAATGATTTTGTTTTTGGTGCTGCTAACTGTGACAAGGGTTTGGCAAAGCAAACCTCCAGAAATTTGTAAAGGCTCCTTTGGAAGGCAAAATTGACAGATGGTGTTTACAGCTTTGCTTTGGTTCTTCCATCAGAGTGAATGCCAGATGTTTTCTTTGGTTTCCAAGATAGTGTGTGAGATCTAAAAGGCTCCTTTGCCCAAAGATAATGAAACATCAGCACACACAGTTAAGTGTGAGTATGTGGGCAAGTGAATCAATCATGTGCCCAAGGTCGGCAAAATTTGATTTGCTGCTGTGTGAATCCAAGGTTTGGTGTTGTCATTCTAGTCTTTAAGTCATGTAACAAAATCAGTGAAACTGAGCAGTGGGGCTCCCAGGCATAGAGGTCCTTTTGTCCCCTGTTTCTTGTAGGCAAGACTCCAGCCTCCATGACCTTCCCTGGATTCCTGAGGGCAGATTCAAAAAGTTGCTAATCAAGGGAGGAGCAGCCAAGAAACCACCTGAGGCAAGATTAAAGGGAACAGAGAAGCTCATCAAGCATTAGCAGACCTGACCACCTGAGATGAGATTAAGGACGTGCAAGCCTGCTCACGCCCTAATCTTGTCAGAGACCCCACCTTTGAACCATTGTCATAAAACCCACATCAAATCCTCCCGGGTTGGGACACATAGTTTTTTGAGCAGACGTCCAGTGTGTATTGCTTTGCCTGGTAAAGCAATAAAGCTATCCTTCTCTACTTCACCCAAAACTCTGTCTGGGAATTCCCTGGCTGTCCAGTGGTTAAGACGCTGTGCTTCTAATGCAGGGGGCGCAGCTTCCATCCCTGGTTGGGGAACTAAGATCCCACATGCCATGCGGCGCGGCCAAAAAAAAAATCAATCAGAAGAAAACTCTGTCTCCAAGATTTGATTCGGCACTGGTGTACAAAGAGGCAGAGTTTTCGGTAACATCAGTGTCCCTTAATAGAGGGTTAGTTGGATACATCCACATGAGACAATGTTATGCAGCCATCAAAAAGGATGTTATAAAAGACAGAATTATAGATGCAGTAAGATCAGTGGTTGCCAGGGCTTGGAGAAGGGGGACGAATAGGCGAAATACATAGCATTATTAGGCCCGTGTCTCTATGATACTGTAATGGTGAATACATGACATGGATTTGTCAAAATCCACAGAACTGTACAAAGAATGAACCTTAATGTAAACTATGGACTTTAGCCAGTAATAGTGCTTCAACACTGATTCACTAACTGTAACAGATGTACCACGCTAATGCAGTGTGTTAATATTGATAGTAGGGGAGGACTTCGCTGGTGGTACAGTGGTTAAGAATCCGCCTGCCAATGCAGGGGACACGGGTTCGAGTCCTGGTCCGGGAAGATCCTACATGCTGCGGAGCAACTAAGCCCATGCGCCACAACTACTGAGCCTGCGCTCTAGAGCCCGCGAGCCACAACTACTGAAGCCCACGTGCCTAGAGCCCGTGCTCCGCAACAAGAGAAGCCACTGCATTAAGTCCGCGCACTGCAACGAAGAGTAGCCCCCGCTCACCACAACTAAAGAATGCCTGCGCGCAGCAACAAAGACCCAACGCAGCCAAAAATTAATTTTAAAATAATTGATAGTAGGGGAAATTGCAGTGGGGCTGGGGGAATATGGGAACGCTGCACTATCTACTCAATTTGTTTCTGTAAATCTAAAACTGTTCTAAAAAATAAAGTCTAAAAAAGGATGTTACAGAGTATGTAAATATGAAAAGATTATTCTAAAACATTACTAAGTTAAAAAAGAGCTACTAGCAATGTATACAATATGGTCTCATTTTTTTGGTAACATTATACACACATGCACAGTATAATTCTGAATCTGAAATTCTGAAAGGACATATGCCAAAATATTTACAGTGGTTAAATCAGTGGAAAGATTATGGGTGATTTCTAATTTCTTTTTGCTTGCTTATTTTAAAATGCTTTTGAACATTTTTTATTACACAAAACGCACGAATACTTTCCCATTGTAAATGGTTCAAAGAATAGGAAGTATATTTTAGGACTGTTTTGGTGTGCTCCGCAGATCTCCACCCTTCAAAACTGAAACTTTCCTTCCCCCAGCTGCTAGCAGTGTTAATGACTGATAGTTTGCAGCTAAGCTCCCCATACAACCTTACCTGAGGTTCATTTAAAATCATGCCTTCTTCCCCAGGGCAGCCCACATTCAAAGACTGATTGGTGCAAGGGCCTCGTAATAAAGGCCTCGTTACCCTGGCTTCAAATGTTGCAGGAAGGGGAATCCCTTCCAGGGCCCGAGAGTGGGGTCTTGTCTAACACTCAGAAATGAATTGTCTGAGGAGATACATGTGCTGACAAAGCAAGAGACTTTACTGGGAAGGGGCGCCCGGGCAGAGAGCAGCAGGGGAAGGGAAACCAGGAGGACTGCTCTGCCACGTGGCTCGCAGTCTTGGGTTTTATGGTGATGGGATTAGTTTCCGGCTTGTCTCTGGCCGATCATTCTGTCTCAGGGTCCTTCCTGGTGGTGCGGGCAGCCGCTCAGCCAAGATGGATTCCAGCAAGGAGGATTCTGGGAGGTTGGTAGGCCATGTGGACGGGCATCTCCTCTCTCCTTTTGACCTTTCCTGAATTCTTCCGATTGGTGGTGGCTTGTTAGTTCCACGTTCCTTACCAGGATCTCCTGTCGTAAAATAACTCATGCAAACTGTTACTGTCTTTGCCTGGCCAGGGCAGGCGGTTTCAGTCAGTGTTTCCCCTAACACAAATAGGGACAATTCCACAGGGCCATCCTGACTCCAGTGCTCTGCCTGGAATAGACTGAAGCTTTTTTGTGAATACATTGCAGCCTAACTTCTGCCCAGCCTTGCTTCCTTCACTCTCCTACAATGAACCCAAGAGCTTTCTCCAATAAACTTCCAAGATTCAAATTTCTGCTTCCTGGGGAACCTGATTGATAATAATTGGTGCCAGGAGTGAGCCAAGAAAGCAAACTCTAAAATGGGATTTCAGAGATGGATCACTCACCAGCTTGTTGGCAATGAGGATTCCATCACTAGTGGTAGGTGGAGCATTGTGTATCTTGTGGTAGTAATGCAATTGTTAAAATTTTCACCAATAGTGGGGCTTCCCTGGTGGCGCAGTGGTTAATAATCCACCTGCCAATGCAGCAGACACGGGTTCGAGCCGTGGTTGGGGAAGATCCCACATGCCGTGGAGCAGCTAGGCCCATGTGCCACAACTACTGAGACCACATGCCACAACTACTGAAGCCCGCATGCCTAGAGCCCGTGCTCCGCAACAAGAGAAGCCACTGCAATGAGAAGCCCACGCACCACAACAAAGAGTAGCCCCCGCTCATCACAACTAGAGAAAGCCCGCGCGCAGCAACAAAGACCCAACGCAGCCAAAAATAAAATAAATAAATAAATTAAAAAATTTTTTTTCACCAATAGTAAATTGGAATGTTTTTGCCTGAGGAAAGGAATACATGGGGGGTGGGGGAGAACAATGTACCAGGCATTTGAGAAGTTATAGGATGTTTGTCATTGAGAGTAATAAATACTTTGGAGAAAGACTATAAAGGTGAAGTGTGAAAGTCAAAGGGTCTTCTTGGCCACCTATAGAGAGACTATCATCTCCTGTAGCCAGAGGGCAGAAAAACTTGAGGACCAGAATCAGGATCAGGCCCAGGACTTAATTATAAGATTTTCAGGAATTCCAGAGAATTGAAATCTCAACCATGGCAAATTGGCTACACCCAGCTTAGAGTCCTGATTGAGGAGTGGAAATCAGAGGCATAGGATGGTAAAATCTAATTGCCTGTACCTCTTGAACCTCCAGTTACCCCTGTACCTCTGGGCCTTTATAAGTTACCCACTCCTTAAAGATTAGTTCTCCCCATTGCTTGAAAATGATACAGAAATCTCTGCCTTACTACAAATGTGCCTCCCCATCTGGATCTACCCCAACATCCCAACCTGGCCATTAGACCAATAGCTGGGATTAAGTAACAACACGAATGTCCAGGACGTGACAAGGGAGTAAAGGGACTATACCTAAAAGAGCTGGAGAACATAACCAATATGATCTGACAGAAGCCAGGAGAATATAAATGGGAATGCATTTTGAGAATTCTGAGGCTGCATCTACGTTGGGAGAAGTTGAACCTAAAATTAGATGAGGGAGAGGTTATCAATATGGGAGCATTTCCTAGGACACAGGCTTTAACACCCTGACAAGGACTCTGAGAGACAGTGCTAACATGTTGCTAGGAACGCTCTTGCAGAAAGCTATGTATATGAAGTAGAAATGTCAGAACCGCTATGGGAGATGGTGCAAGTAGGGATCGAAGGCTCAGAGAAGAGGAAAGTTGAAGTGGATATAGCATGTAAAAACCAGAAAACGCACCGAATGACCATTCCACAGGAGGACCCTGAGGAATGCTCTGGGGAAAGGGGCATTGGCATCACTGAGAGGCTTAGTGGTGGCTACTTCTGCACTTTCAGAACAGGGCTCCTTGGTAGCAATAGGAATGGTAGTGAAACAGGAGGGAAGGAGGCAGGGCACAACCTTTGAAAGAATGACATAACCCGAGGACATGACATAAACTGATTAGAACCAACTGGGTCCAAGATGGCAGACAAGTCAACTTTTTCCACTAGACCTTGAGCCTCAGTATACACTTACATCAGGAAGCTAAATGACACACCAATAGGTGCCATGACAGTTCCAAGACCGACCAAAATGATCAAAACGTGGGCTGTGGCCCAATTCCTGGAAATCCCCACCCCTTCCTAAAATAGCTGGAATATTCCTCCCACTCATTAGCCTATGAAATTACCCACTCCTATAAAAACTGACAACCCCATACCCTGGTGGCCTTTCTCACCTTCTGAAGTGGCCCACACTCTGTCTGTGGAGTGTGTTTCTCTCTAAATAAATCCACTTCTTACCTATCACTTTGTCTCTCACTGAATTCTTTCTGCAATGAGACATCAAGAACCTGAGCTTCATTAAGTCCTGAAACCAGGTGTGTGGTCTCAGTTGGAAGACTATGGGTTTTGGCCAGGTTCGAGTCCTGGCACATGGGTTCAAGTCCCAATCTGGGGTGCACGGTTTCAGCAGGATCCCAAAATAATAAGAGGCCAGATGGCAGGACTTAACCATCAGAAGCACCATGGAAAAGGAGAACCATAAATATACATAGTGGCCCCATTGAATCTGATGCTGAATACACACTAAGCTGCATGTGACTAGGATGAAACTCTGTAAGGCTAAATAAATACCTTGTCAAAGATAAACAAAGCCAGATGCTAGCTAAAGTGGTAAGGACAAATTTTCATCTGTAACATACTGTTGCAACAGGGAAGAGAGTCCAGCATGAACCAAGCTTAACTTTGATTGGAACAGGGGTGACTGGGAGAGAATGAGGGAGTAGGCAGGGAGAAAGGTAGAGGCCTGAAAAGACTAAGGGAATTGAAAAATTACAAAGGCCTGGTCAGAGTAAATGCCAGTTAAGTCAGCTGTGTCTGTTAGCTGGCAATTACCTAAGTAAGTCTATCCTTCCACAGAGCCTGGGAGAGCGTTATCTATCCTGATGATTACATTTCAAAGGAATAGCTTTCAGTCCTTGAGAAAGACACTTTGGGGTTATAAGAGATATAGATACATCTCAAAAGGACAGAAGAAAGACTCATAATTGTAAGCCCTTTTTAGTACATGTGTTAGGGGAAACACTAACTGAAACCGCCCTCCCTGGCCAGGCAAGATAGTAGCCACTTGCATGAGTTATCTTAGAATAGGAGGTCCTGGTAAGGAACGCGGAACTAACAAGCCACCACCAATCGGAAGAATTCTGGAAAGTCAAAAGGAGAGAGGAGACGCCAGTCCACATGGTCTACCAACCTCCCAGAATCCTCCTCGCTGGAATCCGTCTTGGCTAAGTGGCTGCCCGCACCACCAGGAAGGACCCTGAGACCGAATGATTGGCCAGAGCCGGAAACTAATCCCATCACCATAAAACCCAAGACTGCGAGCCACGTGGCAGAGCAGTCCTCCTGGTTTCCCTTCCCCTGCTGCTCTCTGTCCGGGCGCCCCTTCCCAGTAAAGTCTCTTGCTTTGTCAGCACGTGTGTCTCCTGACAATTCATTTCTGACTGTTAGATAAGAGCCCACTCTCGGGCCCTGGAAGGGGTCCCCTTTCCTGAAACACATGCTCTAAGAAAGAGCAGTCCGGGCCTATTGTCAGGTGTTGGATAAAACAAATTCCTTTGGTAACTTTGAGCTTTCTCAGGCACTTTAAGGAGAATTATTCTAAGGATGCACACTTGAGCTGTTAGAAACAATGTTAGTGTTTGTGTAAGACTTTTAATGTGGGGGAAGGGGACTGAACAAAATAATTTGTGCTGAGAGTCTATAGATTGTATAGGCCAAAATTGAGTCCATGAATAAGAGGGCTCAGAGGAGCCTGGCTAGAGTTTAATCAAAGAGAGTCTTTGTCAGACTATAAGAGAACTGTTGGCTGAACAAGTCCCAGAGCTCACACAGGGCTGAAGGAAGTTCAGTTTCCAACCAGACAGAGAGGAGAGAACCCATTGAAAACCTGGGGAATTTAGTAGAGACCCCTGGAGGATCTCACCTTAAAGTGGGACTGAACAAGCCCTAGATCAAAAGCTGCTGTAGACCTTTCCCAACAAATGTTAAAAATAAGCCTTGAAAGGATCAAGCTTATCTGAAAGTAATTTAACAGCAAGCCAAAACAAGAGTCAATGCTATATAAAGGGAAAAAAAAAAATCCAGACTCTCAACAATGTAACATTCACAATCCCTGGCATGAAGTTTTTTTAAATGCAAGACATGCAAAGAAGCAGAAAAATGTGACCCAGAACCAGGAGAAAAAAAATCAGCCATTAGTCCAATCAAAAGGACGTCCCTGGTGGTCCAGTGGGTAAGACTCCACGCTCCTAATGCAGGAGGCCCGGGTTTGATCCCTGGTCGGGGAACTAGATCCCACATGCATGCTGCAACTAAGTCCACATGCCACAACTAATAAGCCCGCATGCTGCAACTAAAAGATCCTGTGTGCCGCAATGAAGACCCGGCGCAGCCAAAATGAATGAATAAATAAAATAAATATATTTTTAAAAATGGGCTGGGACTTCCCTGGCAGTCCAGTGGTTGGAACTCTGTGCTTCCACTGCAGGGGGTGTGGGTTTGATCGCTGGTTGGGGAACTGAGCTCTCGCGTGCCACGTGGTGCGTGTGGCCAAAAAAAAAAAGGGCAGAAGACCTAAATAGACATTTCTCCAAAGAAGATATACAGATGGCCAACAGGCACATGAAAAGATGCTCAATGCCACTAATTATTAGAGAAATACAAATTAAAACTACAATGAGATTGGGACTTTCTTGATGGTGCAGTGGTTAAGAATCCACCTGCCAATGCAGGGGACACGGGTTCAAGCCCTGGTCTGGGAAGATCCCACATGCCACGGAGCAACTAAGCTCGTGCACCACAACTGCTGAGCCTGTGCTCTAGAGCCTGTGAGCCACAACTACTGAGCCCGCATGCCACAACTACTGAAGCCTACACGCCTAGAGCCTGTGCTCTGCAACAAGAGAAGCCACTGCAATGGGAAGCCCACACACAACAACGAAGAGCGGCCCCTGCTCGTCACAACTAGGGAAAAACCCGCATGCAGCAATAAAGACCCAACACAGGGCTTCCCTGGTGGCACAGTGGTTGAGGGTCTGCCTGCCGATGCAGGGGACGCGGGTTCGGGCCCTGGTCTGGGAGGATCCCACATGCCGCGGAGCGACTGGGCCCGTGAGCCACAAATACTGAGCCTGCGCGTCTGGAGCCTGTGCTCCGCAACAAGAGAGGCCGCGATAGTGAGAGGCCCGCGCACCGCGATGAAGAGTGGCCCCCACTTGCCACAACTAGAGAAAGCCCTCGCACAGAAACGAGGACCCAACACAGCCATAAATAAATAAATAAATAAATAAAATTAAAAAAAAAAATAAAGACCCAACACAGCCAAAAAAAAAAAAAGAGAAACTACAATGAGATACTACCTCACACCAGTCAGAATGGCCATCACTGAAAAGTCTACAATAACAAATGCTGGAGAGGGTGTGGAGAAAAGGGAACACTTCCACACTGTTGGTGGGAATGTAAGTTGGTACAGCCACTATGGAAAACAGTATGGTGGTTCCTCAAAAAACTAAAATAGAGTTGCCATATGACCCAGCAATCCCACTCCTGGGCATATATCTGAACAAAACTATAATTTCAAAAGATAAATGCACCCCTGTGTTCACAGCAACACTATTCGCAATAGCCAAGACATGAAAAAAACCTAAATGTCCATTGACAGATGAATGGAGAAAAAAGATGTGGTACATATATACAACAGAATACTACTCAGCCATAAAAAAGAATGAAATAATGCCATTTGCTGCAACATGGATGGACCTATTAATTATCATACTAAATGAAGTAAGTCAGAAAGAGAAAGACAAATACCATACGATATCACCTATAGGCAGAACTAAAATATGACACAAATGAACTTATCTACGAAACAGAAACAGACTCACAGACACGTAGAACAGACTTGTGGTTGCCAAGGGGGAGGGGAGGTGAGAGAAGGGTGGAGTAGGAATTTGGGGTTAGCAGATACAAACTAGTATGTATAGGATGGATAAACAACAAGGTCTTACTGTATAGCACAGGGAACTATATTCAATATCCTGTGATAAATCATAATGGAAAAGAATATAAAAAATGTATATATATGTATAACTGAATCACTTTGCTGTACAGCAGAAATTAAACAACATGGTAAATCAACTATAATTCAATTTAAAAAATCAATCATTAGAAACAGAGATGGTGGAATTAACAGGCAAGAATTTTAAGAGACTTATTATAAATATTTTAAATATGCTCAAACATTTAAAGAAAAGTTTGAACATAATGGAGAGAGATGGAAGATGTAAAAGAAAAACAAAATGTTCTAGACATGAAAACTACAATATTCAAAAAGAAAATTTTAACTGGATGATCTTAATAGCAGATTAGATACCATAAAAAAGAAAGATCAGTGAAACTGAAGTCATAACAATAGAAACTATACAGAATAAAATACAAGGAAAAAAAAGACTAGAAAAAAAAATGAACAGTCTCACTGCTCTGTGAGACAATATCTAGTGTTCTAACATATGTGTAATTGGAGTCCCAGAAGGAGGAGTTGGGGAATTTTTTTGAAAATATAATGTCCGCATTTTCTCAATTTTTCTGATAAACCATTTATGTACAGATCTAGAAAGTTCAATAAATCCTAATCAGGATAAAGACAAACCACACCAAAGCATATTACTGAAAAACAGTAATATAGACAAAACTCTTAAAGGCAATCGGAAAAAAAAAAGAAAGAAAAGAAAAAGAAAATCCACAGGAATAAATATAAGAAAGGTCATAAGACTTCTCATCTGAAATTATGCAAGCCAGACAATGGAATGACGTTGATGAAGCGCTTAGTGGCAACCCATAATTCTCTACTCACAAAAAATATCCATCAAAAATGAAGGAAAGGGACTTACCCGGTGGTCCAGTGGTTAAGATTCTGCGCTCCCAGTGCAGGGGGCCCAGGTTCAATCCCTGGTCAGGGAACTGGATCCCGCATGCTGCAACTAAAAGATCCCACCCACCACAACTAAGACCTGGCGTAGCCAAATAAATAAATAATTTTTATTTTAATGAAGTAAAAATAGCACACTGAAAAATGATTATACATATAATGGAATATTATTCAGCCTTAAAAGGCTGATGATTATACATATAATGAAAATGGTTATGCATATAATGATTATACATATAATGGAATATTATTCATTATACATATAATGGAATGATTATACATATAATGGAATGATTATACATATAATGGAATATTATTCAGCCTTAAAAGGCAATTCTGGGAATTGCCTGGCAGTCCAGTGGTTAGAATTCTCTGCTTTCACTGCCAAGGGCCCAGGTTCAATCCCTGGTCGGGGAACTAAGATCCCACAAGTCGCACAGTGCAGCCAAAACAAAAAAAGAAAAAAGGGAAATTCTGACACATGCTACAACGTGGGTAAACCTTGAAGACACTATGGTAAGTAAAATAAGCCAGTCACAAAAGGACAAACATTTTATGATTCCACTTACATGAAGTATCTGGAGTAGTCAAATTCATAGAGACAGAAAGTAGAATGATGGTTGCCGGGGGCTAGCGGGAATGAGGGAATGGAGTTTCAGTTTTGCAAGATGAAAAAGTTCTGGAAACTGGTTATACAACAACATGAGTATATGTAACACTACTGAACTGTACAATTAAAAATGGTTAAGATAGTAAGTTTTATGTTATGTGTATTTTACCATGCTTAAAATTTAAAAATTTTCAACACAACATTGTAAATCAACGATAGTCCAATAAAAATTAATTTTAAAAAATTTAAAAATTTTAAATGGTTAAGATGGTCAATTTTATGTTATCTGTGTTTTCCAAAATTTTTTTAATTTAAAAATTAATTTTAAAAATAAAGGAAAAAAAAATAAAGGAAAAATAAAGACTTTTTAAAAACAAACAGAAGCTGAGAGATTTCACCCTCATATACTGTTGGTGGGACTGTAAATTGGTGCAGTCACTGTGGAACAGTATGGAGATTCCTCAAAAAATTAAGACTAGAACTACTATATGATACAGCAATTCTACTTCTGAGTATTTATCTGAAGAACACAAAAACACTAATTTGAAAAGATATTGCACCCCTGTGTTCATTGCAGTATTATTTACAATAGCCAAGATATGGAAACAACCACAAGTGTCCATTGATGGATGAATGGATAAAGAAGATGTGGAATACTACTCAGCCATAAAAATGAATGAAATCCTGCCATTTGCGGCAACATGGATGGATCCTGAAGGTATTATGCTAATTAAGATAAATCAGAAGGTGAAAGACAAATACCATATGATTGCACTTACATGTGGAATCTAAAAAAAAAAACCAAACAAACAGAACAAAATAAAACAAAAACAAACTCATAGATACAGAGATCAGATTACTGGTTACCAGAGGGGATGGGGTTGGGGAGTGGGCTAAAAGGAAGAAGGTGGTTAACTGTATGATGATGGATGGTAATAGGCTTAGTGGTATATACAGGTGTTGAACTGTGATGCTATACACTTGAAACGTATATTAAAAAAAAAAAAGCTGAGAAATTTTATCACCTTCAGATCTATAATACCAAAAATGTTAAAGAAAGTTCTTTAGATAGAAGTATGGTGATATCAGATGGAAATTTAGATCTACATAAAGGGAAAAAGAGAGCCAGAAATGGTAAATATGTAGATACAAACAAAAGATATCTCATTTTAAAATATATTTGAGATAACTGACTCTTTAAATTAAAAACATAGGAATGTATTTTGTAGTTTATAACATATATAGAATAAAATATATTGCAATAGCAATACAGAGAACAAGAGGAGAAAAAGGAAGGAGGAGTAGGGAGGGGGAGGAGCAAGAGGAAGAGAAGAGGAAGGACAAAGAACACACAAGATAAACAGAAGACAAATTGCAGTACGGTATGTTTAAACCATATCAGTAATTACATTAAATATAAATGATCTAGAAGTTCCACTTCTGGCATGAGAGCATGAGGATCTCAGTGGAAGCTGGTGAAAATTATTAAAAAAAAAAAAATTAAAGTATTTGGATATGGCCCTAAGGGCATAAAGCAAGTGAAGAAACATTTATTCAAAAAAATCTACTAAAACTCAGTAAGAGCTGTCACAGTCTGTGGTGTTTGAAACAAGAACCTCACTCTCTGTCCCCTTCCTCCCAACTCAGTGAGACAGAAACTCTACTCCAGACTGTACAGTTGAGAACCCAAGGCTCCCTCAGCCCCCAAGCTCTCAGTCAGAGGGCTATTTCTTGGAAGGGACGATACACCAGCATTTCTCATTCTGCCCCCAGCTACCTGTTGCTGAGTCTGTATTCTGGGTGAGGGCAGCCAAGAGGTGTGGGATTCCTTTATTATCCCCAGCCCCCACTCATTGGGCGTGGTGCAGATGGGAATACTGATTGCTCTTGTGGCTCATGGGCAGGGGTCTCAGGCAGAGAGGCAAGCCAAGGAGACCCAGGCCTGCTTCTTCCCCTCATCCACAGAGCACTCAGCTCTGAAAGTGGGGATGTCACTCAGAAAGAAGTGCACCATTGTGTCCACATCCAGCACCAGAGATGTGGCTCACAGATTTTGACCAGGGGAGAAGCACGCCGTAGAACAGTGAGTTCTAATCCCTTCCCAAAGGAATTGACTTCATTTACAACCAACTATGGAGAAACTCAATCCTAAGAGTGCTCTCAAAACCAGTGGGAGTTGTGGCAAAAGACAGCTGCGAGGAGACAGATTCTTTGACAATAGGCTCAGATATAAACCAGCTACTCTGCCAGAGAGAAATAGGAAAAGAGATAACTGCAAATATCCTTTCTGGCTTAGAACAAATCTCAGACACTGACCTCAGGAACTATCCCTTCAAAGGAGCCCAAATTTGACTGGATTGCTCTGTGAAGCAATCTATGCCCTAGCATTGTGGAAAATAGAGTAATCAGCAGACAATTAGCAGAGTTTAATAGCAGAATGTAGTCAGAGAGATAGTCAGAGAGAGCCAAAAAAAGAAAAAACCAGGGAACAGAAACTGCCTATGAGAGTGACCAAATGTCCTATTTCACCAACAAAGACTGCAACGTAGCAATTATAAATATGTTTAAAGAGCATATTAACACAGAGAAAAATAGTGGATTACATTCCTGTGGCAGGGAGGTTACAAGGTGAGCTTAGGACATGTTACATGGAAAATCAAGGAAGTTTTCAAACATCAATGAAGTTATATCAAAAGTTCACAGGAGGGGCTTCCCCGGTGGCGCAGTGGTTGAGAATCTGCCTGCCAATGCAGGGGACACGGGTTGAGCCCTGGTCTGGGAAGATCTCACATGCCGCGGAGCAACTGGGCCCGTGAGCCACAACTACTGAGCCTGCGCGTCTGGAGCCTGTGCTCCGCAACAAGAGAGGCCGCGACAGTGAGAGGCCCGCGCACCGCGATGAAGAGTGGCCCCCGCTTGCCGCAACTAGAGAAAGCCCTCGCACAGAAACGAAGACCCAACACTGCCATAAAATAAAAAATAAAAAAAAAAAAAGTTCACAGGAGTTGGGACCTCCCTGGTGGCACAGTGGTTAAGAATCCACCTGCCAGTGCAGGGGACATGGGTTTGATCCTTGGTCCAGGAAGATCCCACGTGCCATGGAGCAACTAAGCCTGTGTGCCACAACTACTGAGCCTGTGCTCTACAGCCCTCGAGCCACAACTACTGAGCCCAAGTGCCTCAACTACTGAAGCCCACATGCCTAGAGCCCGTGCTCTGCAACAAGAGAAGCCACCGCAAAGAGAAGCCCATGCACTGCAACAAAGAGTAGCCCCTGCTCGCCGCAAGTAAAGAAAGCCCGCATGCATCAATGAAGACCCAACACAGCCTAAATAAATAAATTTATTAAAAAAAAAAAGCTCACAGGAGTTAATTTTTTTGTTTGTTTTTGGCTGCGCTGGGCCTTCATTGCTGCACGCAGGCTTTCTCTAGTTGCAGAGAGCGGGGGCTACTCTTCCTTGCAGTGCACGGGTTTCAGTAGTTGCGGCGCTTGGGCTCCGTAGTTGCTGCTCGCAGGCTTAGTTGCTTGCGGGCTTAGTTGCTCGGCGGCACGGGGGATCTTCCCGGACCAGGGATCGAACCCATGTCCCCTGCATTGGCAGGCAGATTCTTAACCACTGGACCACCAGGGAAGTCCCCACAGGAGTTAATCTTGAAGGAGTTCCTATTGGCCAAAGCTAGGTCAATTTGAGAACTGAAAAGATAATGATTGTTATTGAATGAAACATAATGAATCTCTAAAAATCCAAAATGAAATCCAAAGAGATAAAGCCAGAAGAAAAGTACTTTTACCATTTGAAGCAGCTACAAATTAAACAGAAAGAATCAAACATTTATCCTACCTTTCCAGGTATTTCATTGAAACTAAATTGCCCAAGTAATGAGAGAATATTCTGCTATATCAAAGATGGCTTGCTAATAAAGGTATACAAAAAGAAAGTAGTTGAAAAATCATCATTTCCCAGTACTTAATCATATTATTAATTCAGGCAAAGTTTATTAATTGGTGCTAATCATTAGTGAGTGGTTGATAGGGAACTGTACATTTGTATGTCCAAAGCAACCCCACTCTGATGTAAGGGGAAGAAAAATGTAATTTTCAAGTGGAGGGATCAAGCTGTCACTTCCTCAGTCCAGTGATTGAGGTAAGTCTTACTTTCATTAATGGTGGGACAAACCAGGGAGGTGAGGGGGAGGCAATATACAATATCACCCATGATGTATTTTGGTTAAAAGTGCTTAACTTGAACTAATCAAGCCTTTAAATCTAACTTCCACTTACAGGAAATAGAAGACCAAATTTAATGACAGCTCAAGGAAGCCATCAGAATAATTTAGAAAGTGGAACATTCTACAGGAAACCTGGCCTGGGTTCTTTAGCTAACCAGTGTCATTTAAACAAAAGAAAAAAAAAAGAAAGAAAAGAAAAATATACTTTAAAATGGTTAAAAAGGCAAAGTTTATGTTATATATTGTTTATCAAATTAAAAAAAAGAAAACTCCTCCAGTGTGGGAGGTCGAAAGTTGAAGAGGCAGTGCATGTGGAGGGGCAGGGCCTACATAGCAACTCTCTGTACTTTCTGCCCAATTTTGCCATGAACATAAAAATGCTCTAAAAAATAAAGTTTATTTTTAAAAAATACTCTCATAGATTTAAAAAGCCTTAAGGGACATAACAACCAGATTCAAAGATTTGCAATCTGATCTGTGATTGGATCCTACTTTGGACAGACCACCTGTATAAGTCATTTTTGGTACAATTGGAGAATTGTGAATAGGAACTGAGAATTAGATCGTTTGGGAATGCAAGAAAAGAGATTTAGGAATGTCTAGATTACCTTAAAATACTTCAGCATAAAAAACTGAATTAAAAAAAAATTGAATTGAAAGGGGAAAAATCATTGACTAAAATCTAAAGAAGTTTCAAAAGAAATGTTTATCTGTTCCTAAAGTAATTACTCCTTTCATAAAATCATTACAAAATTAAATTTAAAAATTTTTAATTAAACAAAATAATTAAATTAAAATACTATAAAAATATGCAAGTGAAAAAACAAACAAACAAACAAAATATATGCAAGTGTTTCTGAAGAGCGTTCCTGATTAAATTTACTTTTGACCTAGGTTATCACTGTACATTAATTTTTCACCATATCTAGATAAATTAAAAGTTATGAGAGAAAAAAAAGTTAAGAAGGAACACTATATGTCAACATGTTTTATTACAGTTAGCACTATGAACTCAAGCAGACCAAAAAAAAAAAAAAAAAGATGTTACAAAATTTAATGGTACCAAATTATAACAATTTCTGTCCTAGGTTTATTAAATATTTTCTTTTCTCTAGTTCACTACTAATTTTTGTAATTACTAGTTTTTATTGAAGAAGCAATTTTATCATGAATATGATTTTAAAAATTAAGTAGAACAAAAGGATATGCAGTGAAAAGTCTCCCTCGTAGATAGTAGAGTGATGTTATCAATTTCTTATGTAAATTTCCGAAAGTACATCTTTTTACCAGGAGGAAGCCTATTACACACAATGTACTGTATATTTTTTCTTTCTTTTTTATTACTTTACATTATATCTTAGAGGTCATTCCAATTAGCACATTCTACCTTATTCTTTTCCAACAGTTTCAGAGTATTCCATTTTATTGATATATCAGAACTCTATCCATTCATTAATTCAACAAGTATCTATCTTTTGTGCATCCACTCTGTGTGAGACAGAGAGCAGAGGACCATGCAAATTCATGAGAAGGGGGACACTTAGGGAACAGCAGGTGCAAAGGTCAAATATAAGAACAAGCTTGGCATGTTCAAAGGGCACAAGGCCAGTGTTGGTGAAGAGCAGTAAGCAAGGATGAGAGTGGAAGGGAATGAGATCGAAGAAGTGGCCAGGAGCCAGATCATACAGAGTCTTGTAAGGTCATGGAAAGACTTTGGTCCTATTCAAAACGTGATGGGAAATCATTGGAAAGTTGAGAGCTGGATGTGGCATGATCTGACTTATAATTTTAAAAGATCACATTGGCTTCCAGGTGGTGAATGGATCATAATGGGCAAGAATGAGAACATGGAGAGCAGTTAGGAAATGATTACAGTAGTCTTGGCGAGAGATGATGGTAGCTTACGCTAGTGAAGTAGTAAAGAGTTGAAGGTGATCAGATCCTGCAGGTTTTAAATGTAGAACTGATAAGAATTGCTGATGGATTGGTAACATCAACTGAATTAATGGTCTAGACCTAATTCCAGCCTAAGTACAACAGAAGTCCACTGTTTAGGTTCTCCTGAAACACTGGAATATTCTGTATGTGAGGAGGACATGAGAGTATGGGGGATTGCTGGGAGGAGGTAAGCAGATAAGAGAGAACTAACATTTACCTAACATCTGGGCAGCAATTAGGGTTCCAAGGCTGCTAGTAACAGAAGCTGTCTCTGGCTAATATGATACAGAAAAAGGAAGTCATTGGAAGGGCATGGGGTGCTCACAATCTTGAAAGAACAGCTGGACCACCAGGCCTTAGAAAAGACAAGAACCAGGTGGCTCCAAGGATCTAGATGACACCTGGGAAGCATCAAATCCAAACATTTTTCATCTCTGTTTCACTCTGCAAAGGGTTCACATTACGGGAATCAAGGGTCTGGCTAGCCTAAGTTGGGTCATAAGCCCACTTGTCCTGGGCAGAAGGGCACCTTGACTGCCAGATCCACCATTAGAGTGTGCAGTGGGGGAAAGGGAGCTCTCCAAAGAAAAATCAAAATATGCTACTAGAATAAGGGAAATTAAATACTGGAACTGGCAAAAGCAATAGATTCCACCACTACTTAGATGTGCTGGGCATACAAATACATCATCTTGTTTACTCCTCACAATAACCCCGTGTGATAGGTATTAATATCTCTCAGAAAGACTCAAAGATGTGATGGAATTTGTCCAACATCATGAAGCAATTAGGCAGCATAAACAGCATTTGAACTCAGGTCAAAACCCTACTTTCAAAACCCATGCTCCTTCTGTCACAGCATGCTATTCCACTGGGTAGAAGATTAAATTTCTACTCCTTCTCAGTTTTCCCAACAGTAGAAAGAAGTAATTACTTGCTCTGGGTGTCCTGAGTAGCTTGGATATCTTAGCTAACAGGTTTGCAGAGCATCCAGGGCTCTCTTGGAAGTGAGTGACCTCCTATTTCCTTTGTTTCTTCTGTCATTGATTAGAAGATGAAGAAAAAAAAAAAGCATGGTGTAATGAAATACATAATATTAGCCGTTTTTCATATGCTTACTATGTTCTAAGAAAGGCTTTAATGTGGCGATGTTTTGGTTGCTTTTGATTACATTCACCGTTTCAGAGGCTCCAGATCTCTGGGGCCACTGGAGGTAGCTGGAGTAGGAGAGCAAGAGGAGGGGTCCTTCCCATCACACAGGAGCCAGTCTCCGTAGTTTATCACTTTATTACTGCAAGCCCAGCTCTGCCCACAGGTTCCTGTGGCCCCGGCCCTTGTGGGTGTGTGTTCTCCCGGCCCCCACCTGCCTGAACCCCATGCAAATCTTAAAGTCCCAAATGAAGGCCTCCTGCTTAGATGACTGAAGTTCAGGTCTCTGTGGCTAAAACATTGGGCGTTCATGGGTGGGGTCCCCATTTCTGACAGGCAGGGTGATGAAGTGTGGAAGGGTATGACAGGCCAAAGGACCAGAGCCTGTAAAGCCTTGGAGGTGCACCTGAGCCAGAAGCATTCACAAACCTGGGGTGTGACTCCTGTCTGCAGGGATCAGAGAGTGTGAGGAGGGGTCACACCTACCATAGCAACCTGAGCATTTGGACTGTCAGTCTGGGTATTTGGGGAGACTTGGAGGCTTGTGAATAAAAGAGAACATGATCTAGGTTGTGGTTTTAATGTATTTCAACGGCTGCTTAGGGGGGAACAGAGAAGTGGGTGATGAGGGTGAGGCAAAGACCTGTGAGGAGGCTACCACCATAGACTCCAAAGAATGACGCTGGTCTCTAGACCAGAGCAGAGGCAAGAGGAGGAATATTAGTAATAAGACTCCTGATAAATCGAGGGAAGGACAACCAAGATTTGGTGTTTTTTGTCTATTTTGTTTTGTTTTGTCTGAACATCTGCAAGAGTTGAGATGGAGAAACCAGTGCGGGCAGCAGACTTCAGGGAGAAATGAGGAGCTGGACTGTGGACCTGTTCTTTCTGAGGTCCCAAAGTAGAGACGACATATAGGCAGCTGGAATCTCTGGTCTGGAGTTGAGGGAGGGGTAGCTGGCACAGTCCATGTGGTGACAGCTTAAGTCCTGGAGCTGGACCAAGGCTGGATCTCAAATTTAGAATGGAAAGGCTTGTCACTTTTCTGTGAGACAGGCTGTGAGATGAAGGAAAAGAGGGCTGGGGCTGTGGATTGTGGGGGAAGGAAGGCCGGACAGAGCGGGTGGGACTTTCTGAGGCTGCCTGCAGATGGTAGGGTCCTGTGTTTCCCAGACTCTCTGGAGGGAGGGGAGGGTGTATGGAGTAAGGAGCCCTGCCTAGGATGAAGACGGAGATGGATGCGTGAAGTGATGTCAATTTACTGCTCTTGGGACGCAGAAGACTGTCCACCCCTGAAGATCCAGGGAAAGTTTAGCCAGGCTGATGGAGCAGCTCAGGCCCTAAAGGGCACAGGTGCCTTAGTTTCTCTCCCAAGAAACTACAAGTTTAAAACTGTACAGCTTTGGGACTTCCCTGATGTGGTTAAGAATGGTTAAGAACCACTTCCCGCAGTGGTTAAGAATCCAACTGCTGACGCAGGGGATACGGGTTCGAGCTCTGGTCCAGGAAGATCCCACGTGTCGCAGAGCAACTAAGCCCGTGCACCACAACTACTGAGCCTGCGCTCCGCAGCAAGAGAAGCCACCGCAGTGAGAAGCCGGCGCACTGCAACAAAGAGTAGCCCCCACTCGCGGCAACTAGAGAAAGCCCGCGCGCAGCAACGAAGACCCAAGGCAGTCAATAAATAAATAAATAAATTTATTTTAAAAAAAGTTTACAATAACAAATGCTGGAGAGGGTGTGGAGAAATGGGAACTGTTCCACACTGTTGGTGGGAATGTAAGTTGGTACAGCCACGATGGAAAACACTATGGTGGTTCCTCGAAAACAGGCTCCGCACGGCACGTGGGATCTTCCTGGACCAGGGCTCGAACCGCTTGAGCTCACAGCTGATTCCCTGGGCACATCACACTCGGAAACAGGATGAAGTTTCTGTAAAAGAAACAGTATGAAGTTTCTGTAAAACCCAGACAGAGGGAAAAGCAAGGTCGCACATAATGGACTTTGTGCCGGGACCAGCCCTGAACCAAGCTCTGGACCAAGGGGCTGGGCTTATTCAAGTAAAGAAGGGGGCTCCGGAAGGCTGGGCATGGGGAGGTAGGCTGCAGATCAGTCGCAGAAATGGCTGGGTAGAGTGAACAGTGAGATAACAAGAAAGAGAAGTTGTTAAGAAAAGTGGGCCACCCTTTGAGGAAACTTCATTTTCTACTCCTCTTGCCCTCATCTTTAGCTCTATTTTCTTTCTTTCCCATATTCTTGGGAGAGTAAGGAGGAGTAGATGAAGTTGAAAGGAGTTTGCTGCTCAATGGCAAAAAAAAAAAAAAAAAAAAAGCAATAATTTAAACCAACTTTCTCCTCTTCCCAAACAGCCCACAATCAGTGTCATTCTAAATGGTAAACAGGAATCTGAAAAATTCATTTTTGCTCATGATTTTCATTATAGAGAATCAATTTTAACCAGATCAATATACTATCGTTTCTAGAATTCTGCTGTAATGTCATTAACCTGCATTTGAGTGTAGAAAAGATATTTCCTTGCTCACCCTGATGACTCAGGCTTCAACTTAAGTCAGGTCTGCAAAAGGGAGATAAAGGTGCAGAAGTCTCTGTGGAGAGAGGAGAAAAACACCCCTTCAGCCAGAGTAGGTTTCCACCCAGATGCAGCTCTTGGATATTGGTTGGTGGCCAAGAGTGGGAGGATGTCAAACGGTCCCCTGATGTTTGCCAATGCCCAGGGTATTGGGGCACAGCTGGATGGGAAGGATTTCTGCCTAGAGCTCCATCTCCCAGACCTACTCTCTGACAAAAGTGATCCCATAGCCAGATGGTAGGGAATGGGGAGTAAGGAAGGCTGGAGAAGAGGAGGACTGGCCAGATTAGCAGGCAGTCCCTTCACCAGAGCAGGGGCTTATGTGTCAAAGCAGGGCACAGATGGTCTTCCAAGTAATTAGAGAAATTAAATCCCCAGCATTTTTTAATCCCTGTACAGCCAGACTGCTAAAAAGAAAATTAAAAAGAAAAAGAAAAAGAAAGGAAGGAAAGGAATGAGGGAGGAAGGAAGGAAAGGAGAGAGAGAGGAGGGTGAAAGGCTCTTTGAATCGCTTGGGCAAAGGGGTACATCTTGGCATTCCTTCCCAGAAGCACTAGGGTTTCTCATCCTCCTCTTTTACAATTTCCTGAATCATGTTTCATCCTTTGTCTCTTCCTCTAGCCCCCACCCTCTCCCATCCGGCTCATATAATTAGGAGAATTGGCTGAAATATAATCTCTTGGCTGAGGCCAGAAATTTCTCTCTTGTAGGTTCTTGCTGATTGTTTCAGCTGAATTCCCATTAATAGTAGAAAAACTTCATTATCAACATCCTCAGTAATGTTACAACTTGACCTGGGAGCCTGGGATAGTGATTACTGCTTGATTTTGACCCCATCCTTAACTAGTCGTGAAGGATGAGTGAACCCTTTGTCACTAGCTCTGACTACACATTGATGGTGACAGGTGTACAGGATCTAGTGTAAGAGGTACCTCTTGGCTCTGGCCAAGGAGAAGGGGCTTTACAAAGAACCAGAGGGACAGATGCCCTTAACAGAGCTACCTGTTCCTAGAATGAACTTCCTAGACTGTGATGGGGCTTTGTGAGTATTGATCTCACCACTACAGAAGGTGAACAGTGTCCCTAACAGTGTGATATAGGGGAAAGACTGTTGGATTGGGTGGCAGTTGATACGGTTTTAGTCCTGCCTCTGCCATAATTCACTGTGTTGCTTCTGCAACTTTCCTTACCTCTCTGAGCCTCAAATTCCTCCTTTGTAGAATGGAGATGATATTGTCTATTTCTCAGGGTTTTTGAAAGGCTTAAGCAGAATGGTGCTGTGATAGTGTTTTGAAAAGCATAAAGAGTTATAAAATAGAATAGAATATTATTTTATCCATCTTTTCCCCTAATCATTCTTTTATATTTTAAATGTATGAATAGGTCCCTCATCCCAGATACTTACTCCTGGGAGAACAAAGTTGAACTGAATGATTTCAGAAGTTACCAAGCAGGGACCGAAATGGATTTGAAGAGATGTGGATCATTGGGCCATGATTTAGCAGGTTCACTGAGGGTGTGTGTTCGCTCATTCACACAACAAATGAGGCAGAAGTGAAGGTGTCCTTTTCTGCTGCCACAACAGCCTGTAAAAGCCTCTGGCCAACTATTTTATCTAACTACCATGCTGAACAGTCAGCTGGTACTAGGGCAGGAGAAAAGCAGTTGCTGCTCTGCTCTTTGTGCAGATTTTAGGATGCTGGTTTGGAAGATTTTTAAAAATATCTCCAGCTGCCTGGAAAGCACCATTCACAAGGCTCAAATGTAGCAATTAGCTGCTTTTTTCAGACTAGCAAATATTTTAAAAATTGATAATACTGAGTGTTGGCTGGGATGTGGGAAAATAGACACTCTCATAAGGAAAGTGTAAATGGCAGAATATTTGGAGGATGATGTGGCCTTTCTACTCTACCCCAAATTTCACAACACAATCAGGCTATGGAAAGGAAGGATTCCCTAGATCCTGAAAGTCCACTTGATAATAATTCTTAACATGTTTAAAGCATTTTATAATTTATATATGTGATCTTATGTGATCCACAGTATAAGTCAATAACGTGTGTATAATCATACATCAATTTGACAAATAAGGAAACCAAGGTTCAGATGTATTCCCTTGATTTGTTCAGAGTCTTACTGTTAGGAAGTGGTGGAGGTGGGATTAAGAACCCTAAATTCCAGTTGGTGCTCCTTTTCCTACACAGCAAAATGGACAGAACACAAAGGAGGGATCTTCTTACTAGAAGGGACCAACAATACTTTCTGGAATAGGATGGAACATAAGTCAATTTTTTAAAAAGAAACATCTGGGTAGGCATAACATCTGCCAAAGTGTCACTTAGACAGATGTTTTTGATATGCCCTGTGGATTGTCAAGACTTGTTTGGTCGCAAGTGACAGAAACTCTACTTAAACTGCAGCAGGTTCCCAGACAAAGTTATCAGGCTTGGCTTTTATCCCTTGGTTCTGTTTTCCTCAGTTCTGTTTTCCTTGACTTTATTTTTAGTTAGCCTCCCCCCATGGCAAACTGATCCCAGCAGCTCCAGCCTTATACTCTTCTAGTGTAGTAACACCAGCATTATGAAAGCCTTTTTCCCAATACCTCCAGCTTTGACCAGAACTGGATTACGTATGCAATCTTAGGGTCAAATGACTGGGTCAGCCCCAGGCCAAACCCCATGACCTGAAATTGAAAGTAAAAACAGGATTCTGTTACCAAAAGCATGGATACTGAGAAGACCAAAACAATACTTACAATACTCTGTAAAGTAACAGAGAGAAGTTAGACATTTTGATTGGAAAAGGGGAACATAAGGGGAACAATGTGATTCCCACATTGAAGACTTCCTCAAAACACCCTTTTATGGAAAAAGAGAAAGCTTCCCAGGAAAAATACGGTTCCTCTATTCCCTACAAATCGATTTGTACAAAGAAAGCAATACCCTCTGCCCACTGTGACCAAGAAGACGTCCTGTCCACTGCTTGGCCAGATGCCTACTGCCTCACTGTGCTCTGTGGGGAGCCTCTGAGGAAGGAAATGGTTTCCATACTTAGAGCTGTTTCACTGGTGGCTAGATTAAGCAAGAAGAACATAGAAGATGTGAATCTGTTGATATGTCTAGAGCTAAAAATCTGGAACCAAGGGGATATGGAAGAGAAAATGTGTGTTTGTG
This sequence comes from Balaenoptera physalus, assembly GCF_965194825.1. Taxonomy (NCBI): domain Eukaryota; kingdom Metazoa; phylum Chordata; class Mammalia; order Artiodactyla; family Balaenopteridae; genus Balaenoptera; species Balaenoptera physalus. The sequence goes on along the minus strand of NC_138886.1, from coordinate 81,172,978 downwards.
TGTGTATATACATTTATGCATAACTGTAGGAAACAAAGGATAGATTAGAAGAGGGGAAGGGAAGGAAAAAAAAGAAAGAAGAAAGGAAAAAGTGAGAGTTTGTCTTTCTAAGTATGTTTCATATCCTCATTGCCTTTCTTCTCTTCTTCCTGCTTTTATTAGTTAGGATACTGACTAGATGGAGACAAAAATATCCGTGGCTTAATCAAGGTAGAAGTTCTGTTTCTCTCCCGGGGAAAACTCTGAACTAGTAGACTGCGCAGGGCTGATCAGAAACACTGTTCCCCAAGGTCATCCTGGGACTCAGTTCTAGCCATCTTGTTACTCCACCCATGGGAATACACTCATCCACAGGGTCAATGTTGACTCACCATTATTATATCCCAAAGAGAGGATGAGAAAGGCATGCAGCTTCCTGTTAAAGGTGTGACCTGGCGGTTGCCAGCATCGCTTTGGCTCACTTCCCTTTTGGCCAGAATGTAGTCACATTGTCATAGCCAGCTGTAAGAGAGGTTAAAAATGTATTATAGCTGACTGCCAAGCACCCAGCTAAACTTAGGGAGAATTCATTACTAACTGAAAGATGGGGATATTGGGGAACAATTAGCAGTCACTCTCCTTCACCCCTCCAAACAAAGCCAGCTTCTACCCATCTGTCTCCCTTGAAACACTCTACATCCTTCAAGAATTAGCTTATGTGACCTCTTTTAAGAAGCCATTCCTGTTCCTCTCCCTCTGTTGAGCTCCCATGGTCCTTTCACACATCATACAGCCCTTAGACTGTCTGGCATTTTAGGTAGATGGATTCCTCTACTAGTCTATGAGTTCCTGGAGGACAGGGATGAAGTCCAAGTCAGATCTCTGCTATCCACCACACCCATCACACAGAAGGGCCTAAGAAATGATTACTAAATTAGCAAACCTGCTTCTCTTTTCTGAACCTCTTGAGAGTAAGTTGGAAATATCATTAGAATGTTGGAAAGTTAGAAACCCCTAAGTACTTGAGTGTTTATTTTCTAAAAGCAAGTAACTTCTCCTACATAACCATATTTCTTTATTGTGGTTTACAGGGAGAGGTCCTTACATTCTTGGAGGAAAAGAAAGAAGGAAGAAAAAACAAAGCAGAAAAGGAAAAAAATATATCTCCAAGTCTTTGCAGTGATCTATGTTGGATCACTCCCATGCTTAGCCAGGTTGTTTGCAACCCCAGCTTAACCTCCACTTTCTGCTCGCCCTGAAAGCCAGAGGCCAGAGGTGAACGTGTACCGTCATCTCAGTTCTTCTCTAAGCATGTGTCCTTCCCTTCGCATGTATATGGCTTTCTAGATTCTCCAATATATACAGGAAACTTTCAAAGCCCTTATTCCCTCCCCTCCCCAAATATCACCTCCGGGATTTTCCTCCCAGGATTTTGGTGTGTCTGTTGTTTGCCCCAACTATTATTTTTTGCCCAGGCAGGTGCTAGTTTGTTCATTTGCCTTTCAGTGTTTTTAGGGAAAGTCCTCTGTGTAGCTTCTCTGCCCTGATAGAGTTCCAGGTTAAGTGAAACAAAAGAAAGCCCTTTGCATCAGTCCTTTGGGGAAACCCCAGTCAAGTCAAAAAGACAAACTCTATTCCTTTGGAACAAGGTCCACTCTGCTTCTTCCAGAAGCAGGCACCCACACCAGGAACATTGCCTGCCATCTTTAAGACTGCCGCTGTACCAGTGAGCAGGGAGGACGGTGGGGCTAGGGTAAGATAAAACATCACAAAGATCTCCTGCTGTGTTTCAGTGGCCTTCCTCCTGGGTTAGCATTTATTTGCTAAACTTTTAGCATTTAGTTGCTTTAAACTTTTGACTATCTCCCAAAGTTCTGGTGAGATTGAGACAGTTTTTGCCAAGTCTTTTCAGAGTTTCTGGAGACAGAACCCATACTTTGCCATTTTTTCACTGATGCCCCTTCTATCCTCCATGTCTTTTTACTATACCTTATCTTTGTGTGCCATCCTCTAGGTGAATTCCACAGAACAATATTCCAATTCACTAAGTCTCCTTTGACTGTGTCTATTTAAAATTGTGTATCTTGTTTATTGAGGGTTCCCCCCACCTCCATAACTGTACTTCTCCATTTAAGGAAATCCTTTTAAGGATTTCTAATTGATTCATTTGTTTATATTTTTTAAACTTTCCATTTTGAAATAATTTTATATTTACAGAAGAATTATGAGATCATATAGAGATTTCCTGTGTATTCTTCACCCCGCTCCCCCTAATGGTAACATCTCACATAACCATGATACATTTATCATGTCAGAATGTAAGAAACTAACATTGATACAATGTTATTAACTTTATTCAGATTTCCTCAGTTTTTTCACTAATGTCCTTTATATGTTCAGAATCCACTCCAAGATATCACATTACATCCAGTAGTCAAGTCCCCTTAGTCTCCTCCAGTCTGTGACAGTTTCTCAGTCTTTCCTTGTCTCTCACAACCTCAGCGCTTTTTTTTTTTTTTAACCTCAGCGCTTTTGAAGAGTACTGGACAGACGTGTAGTAGAATGTCCTTTAATTTAGTTTTTTCTGATGTTTTCTCATTATTAAACTAGGGTTATAGATTTTGGGGAAGACTACCATAGGCGTGAAGTGCTCATCTCATCACATCACATCAGGGAGTTTATAATATCAGTCTGTCAATATTATTGAATTTAACCCTGATCACTTGGCTAAGGTGGTATCTGCCCAGTCCTTCTACTGTAAAGTTACTGTTTTTCCCTTTCCATACTATGTGCCCCAGAAGTGAGCCACTAAGCCCAGCCTACACTCAAGAAGAAGGAAATTAAGCTCTACCTCCTGGAGGGAGACATGTCAAATAATTTGTGGACATTATTAAAACCACCACAGTACTTACTAATTAAATTGATTGATTTTATATATACCTGTTCATGTTTTATTTTTGCCTGTTTTAATTTCACAATATTTTATTCTTCTTTATGCTTTATTCAATTTATTATTCTTTCTTTATTCCTTTGAGGATCCAAAGCATACTTACAGATCTTAAAGCATAGTTAAAGTCTTTTCAAGATTGTTCTTGGGACTTCCCTCATGGCTTAGTAGTTAAGAATCCGCCTGCCAATGCAGGGGACATGGGTTCAAGCCCTGGTCCAGGAAGATCCCACATGCCACGGAGCAACTAAGCTTGTGCACCACAACTACTGAGCCTGCGCTCTAGAGCCCGCGAGCCACAACTACTGAGCCTGCGTGCCACAACTACTGAAGCCCGCGTGCCTAGAGCCCATGCTCCACAACAAGAGAAGCCACCGCAATGAGAAGCTCATGCACCACAACGAAGATTAGCCCCCTCTCACTGCAACTAGAGAAAGCTGTGCGCAGCAACAAAGACCCAATGCAGCCAAAAAATAATAAATAAATTTAAAAAAAATATTGTTCTTTTTACTTTTTCCAAAGAAAAAGACAGATGAATTTACTTGTTCCAAATTACAGGTCCTCCACGTTGGATCAAAAGCTTATTAGGACATTTTCTTTTAAAGATAAGGTAACTCAAGATAATGGTGGTACAATTTCAACTAGTTACTGTCATGATTTAGGGCTCCTTGGAGGCCTCTAAGCTGGTAGAGAGGTGTGATACAGCCAGAAAGCAACAGCTTCTTTGTTGTATGTGTGTGTTATGTTTGTGTGTGTGTGTCTTGTGTATTGTGTGTACGTATGTGATGTGTGTTCTGTGTGTTGAGTGATGTGCTGTATGTCTTGTGTGTATTGTGTGTGGTGTGTATGTGTTTCTTGTGTGTGTTGTGAGTATGTGGTGTCTGTCTTATGTGCTGTGTTTGTGTGTTGCTGTCTTGTGTGTGGGGTGTGTATGGTGAGTGTCGTGTGTCTTCTGTGTGTGTCTTTTTTAAGTACAATTGACTTACAATAATACATTAATTTCAGGTGTACAGCATGGTGATTCAATATTTTTATACATTACGAAATGATCACCGTGAGAAATCATTACTATCTGTCACCATACAAAGTTATTACAATATTACTGACTATATTCTGTATGCTGTACATTACATCCCCATGACTTACTTATTTTATAACTGAAAGATTGTACCTCTTAATCTCCCTCACCTATTTCACTCATTCCCCAACCCTCCTCCCCTCTGTCAACCACCTGTTTGTTCTCTGTATCTATGAGTCTGTTCCTGTATTGGTATGTTTGTTCATTGTTTTGTTTTTTAGATTCCACATGTAAGTGAAATCATACAATATTTTTCTTTGTCTGACTCATTTCACTAAGCGTAATACCCTCTACGTCCATCCATGTTGTCACAAATGGCAAAATTTTATTCTTTTTTATGGCTGAGTACTATTCCATTGTGTGTGTGTGTGTGTGTGTGTGTGTGTGTGTGTGTGTGTACATACATCACATCTCTTTATCCATTCATCCATTGATGGATACCTAGGTTGCTTCCACATCTTGGCTATTGTAAATAATGCTGCAATGAACGTAAGATGCTAATATCTTTTAGAGTTAGTGTTTTTATTTTCTTTGGGAAAATACCCAAGTGGAATTCCTGGAATATATGGTGTTTCTATTTTTAAGTTTTTGAGGTACCTCCATACTATTTTCCATAGTGGCTGTACCAATTTACATTCCCACTAACAGCACATGAGGGTTCTCTTTTCTCCACATCCTCACCGACACTTACTATTTATTATCTTTTTGACAATATCCATCTGACACATGTGAGGCAGTATCTCATTGTGGTTTTGATTTTCATTTCCCTGATGATTAGTGATGTTGACCATATTTTTATGTATCTGTTGACCATCCATATGTCTTCTTTGGAAAAAAAATGCCTATTTGGGTCCTCTGCCTATTTTTTAATCAGATTGTTTTTGTGATGTTGAGTGGTATGAATTCTTTGTATATTTTGGATATTAAACTCTTATCAGATATATTATTTACAAATATATTTTCCCATTTAGTTGGCTGCCTTTTTGCTTTGTTGATAGTTTCTTTCACTGGACAAAAGCTTTTAAGCTTGTTGTAGTCCCATTTGTTTATTTCTTATTTTATTTCCCTTGCCTGAGGAGACATATCCAAAAAAACATTACTAAGACTGTTGTCAAAGAGCATACTGCCTATGTTTTCCTCTAGAAGTTTTATGGTGTCAGGTCTTACATTTAAGTCTTTAATCCACTTTGAATTTATTTTTGTTCATAGTGTGAGAGAGTAGTCCAGTTTGATTCTTTTCCACATAACTGTACAGTTTTCCCAACACTATTTACTGAAAAGGCTCTCTTTTTCCCATTGTACATCCCTGCCTCCTTTGTCATAGATTAATTGCCCATATAAGTATGGGTTCATTTCTGGGCTCTCTTTTCTGTTCCATTGATCTATCTGTCTTTGTGTCAGTACCATACTGTTTTGATTACTGTGGGTTTGTTTTATAGTCTGAAGTCAGGGAGCATGATTCCTCTAGCTCTGTTCTTTCTCAAGATTGTTTTGGCTATCTGGAATCTTTTGTGTTTCCAAACAAATTTTAGAATTATTTGTTCTAGTTCTGTGAAATATGCCATCAGTATTTCAATAAGGATTGCACTGAATCTGTAGATTGCCTTTGGTAATATGGTCATTATAACAATATTAATTCTTCCAATCCATGAGCATCGTGTATTTTTCCATTTGTTTGTGTCTTCTTTAATTTCCTTCATTGATGTCCTATCGTTTTCTGAGTACAGGTCTTTTACATCCTTAGTTAGATTTATTCCTAGGTGTTTTATTCTTTTTGATGTGATAGTAAATGGAATCGTTTTCTTAATTTCTCTTTCTGATAATTTGTTGTTAGTGTATAGAAATGCAACTGATTTCTGTATATTAATTTTGTATGCTGCAACTTTACTGAATTCATTTATTCGTTCTGATAGTTTTTTGGTGGTGTCTTTAGGATTTTCTATATAGAGTATCACATCATCTGCAAGCACTGACAGTTATACTTCTTCATTTCCATTTGGATTTATTTTATTTCTTTGTCTTCTCCAATTTGGATTCTTTCTGTTTCTTTCTCTTCTCTGATTGCTGTGGCTAGGACTTCCAATATTATGTTAAATGAAAGAGGCAAAAGTGGGCACTCTTGTCTTGTTTGTGACCTTAGAGGAAATGCTTTCAGCTTTTCACCATTGAGTATGCTACTAGCTGTAGGTTTGTCATATATGACCTTTATTGTGTTGTGGTATATTCCCTCTATACCCCCTCTGTTGAGAGTTATTATCATAAATGGATGTTGAATTTTGTCAAAATCTTTTTCTGCCTCTATTGAGATAATCGTATGATTTTGATTCTTCAGTTAGTTAATGTGATATATCATATTGACTGATTTGCAGATATTGACTGATTTGCAGATATCACATCCCTGGGATAAATCTCACTTGATTATGGTGCACGATCCTTTCAGTGTATTGTTGAATTCAATTTGCTGATTTTTAATGAGGATTTTTGCATCTATGTTCATGAGTGACATTAGCCTGAAATTATCTTTTTGTGTAGTGTCTTTAGTTTTGATACCAGGTGATGCTGGCCTCATAGAATGAGTTCAGAAGTGTTATTTCATCTTCAGTTTTTTAGAATAATTTGATAAGAATAGGTGTTAACTCTTCTTTAAATGTTTGGTAGAATTCACTTGTGAAGCCATCTGGTCCTGTTCTTTTGTTTGTTGGGAGGGTTTTTTTTTTTTCTGATTCAGTTTCATTACTGGTAATTGGTCTGTTCATATTTTGTATTTCTTCCTGATTCAATCTTTTTTTAAAAAATAAATTTATTTATTTTATTTATTTACTTTTGGCTGCCTTGGGTCTTTGTTGCTGCATGCAGCCCTTCTTTAGTTGAGGCGAGCGGGGGCTACTCTTTGTTGTGGTGTGTGGGCTTCTCATTGTGGTGGCTTCTCTTGTTGCAGAGCATGGGCTCTAGGCACGCGGGCTTCAGTAGTTACAGCATGAGGGCTCAGTAGTTGTGGCTCGCAGGCTCTAGAGCACAGGCTCAGTAGTTGTGGTGCGCGGGCTTAGTTGCTCCGCGGCATGTGGGATCTTCCCGGACCAGGGCTCGAACCTGTGTTCCCTGCATTGGCAGGTGGATTCTTAACCACTGCGCCACCAGGGAAGCCCCTGATTCAATCTTGGAAGATTGTTTCTAGGAATTTATCCATTTCTTCTAGGTTGTCCATTTTATTGGCTTATAATTGTAGTAATCTCTTATGATCCTTTGTATTTATATGGTGTCAGTTGCAACTTCTCTTTCATTTCAGTTTTACTGATTTGGGTCCAGTCTGGCTAGAGGTTTATCAATTTTGTTTATCTCTTCAAAGAACCAGTTCCTAGGTTTTTAATCTTTTCTATTATTTTTTTGTCTCTATTTCATTTATTTCTGCTCTGATATTTATGGTTTCTTTCCTTCTACTTTGGGTTTTATTTGTTCTTCTCTTTCTAGTTCCTTTAGGTGTAAGGTTATATTGTTTATTTGAGATTTTTCTTGTTTCCTGAGGTAGGCTTGTATCACTATAAACTTCCCTCTTAGAATTGCTTTTGCTGCCTCCCATAGATTTTAGGTCATCCATTTTCATTTGTTTCCAGGTATTTTTAAATTTCTTCTTTGATTTCTTCAGTGACCTATTGGTTGTTTAGTAGTATATTGTTTAGCCTCCATGTTATTGTGTTTTTTGCAGTTTCTTTATTACAGTTGATTTCTATTTTCATACTATTGGGTCAGAAAAGATCCTTGATATGATTTCTATCTTTTTAAATTTATTGAGACTTGTTTTGTGGCTTGGCATGTGATCAATTCTGGAAAATGTTCCATGTTCACTTGAAAAGAATGTGTTGTGCTTTCTGATGCTTTTGGATGGAATGGTCTATATATAGGTCTCTATAATATATTAAGTCCATCTGGTTTAATGTGTCATTTAAGGCCAAAAAAATCTTATTGATTTTCTGTCTGGATAATCTGTCCATTGATGTAAGTGGGGTGTTAAAGTCCCCTACTCTTGGGACTTCCCTGGTGGCTCAGTGGATAAGACTCCCTGCTCCCAATGCAGGGGACCCAGGTTTGATCCCTGGTCAGGGAACTAGCTCCCACACGCATGCCACAACTAAGGAGTCTGTGTGTCGCAACTAGGGAGTCTGTGAGCCTCAACTAAGGAGGCTGCCTGCCACAACTAAGACCCAGTGCAACCAAATAAATAAATACTTTTTAAAAAAATTTATTTATTTTATTTATTTATTTTTGGCTGCATTGGGTCTTTGTTGCTGCATGCATGCTTTCTCTAGTTGCGGAGAGCAGGGGCTACTCTTTGTTGTGGTGTGTGGGCTTCTCATTGCAGTGGCTTCTCTTGTTGCAGAGCACGGGCTCTAGGCATGTGGGCTTCAGTAGTCGTGGCACGCAGGCTCAATAGTTGTGGCTCACGGGCTCTAGAGTGCAGGCTCAGTAGTTGTGGCGCACAGGCTTAGTTGCTCCGCGGCATGCGGCATCTTCCCAGACCAGGGCTCGAACCCATGTCCTCTGCATTGGCAGGTGGATTCTCAACCACTGCACCACCAGCGAAGCCCAATAAATACTTTTTTAAAAAAGTTCCCTACTATTATTGTGTTACTGTCAATTTCTCCCTTTACTTGTGTTAATATTTGCTTTATGTATTTAGGTGGCCCTATGTTAAGTTCAAAAGTTATGGCCATAGTATGTGATAAGTGCTTAGTTGAGATGGAAAAGGCATTAAATATATACAATCAGATATTTTGAGAGAGACCACATTCACATAATTTTTATTATAGTATGTTGTTATAATTGTTCTATTTTATTATTATTCTTGTTTATCTCTTCCGGTGCCTAATTTATAAATTAAACTTTAGCATAAGTATGGATGTACAGGAAAAAAACATAGTATATATAGGGTTCAGTACTATCCACAGTTCAGTCATCCTCTGGGGGTCTTGGAACATATACCCTGTGGATAAGGGGAGACTGCTCTATATCCATAAATGTTTTATTATCCATTTCTTTTTAAAAAAAACCCAGAATACTATTATCAATAACACTTGAAAATAAAAATGAATTGTTAATATTATGAAAAATTTGTACTATGTTAAAACTTTGAGTAGGGCACTTTTAATCCATGTTACCCTACATGAACAGATTTCCAGCTGCCTTTTCTGCTTCCAGACCCTTAAGTTTGGTGTTTTAAAACTCTATGATCAGCACTTCCCTGGCAATCCAGTGGTTAAACCTCTGTGCTCCCACTGCAGGGGGCACAGATTTGATCCCTGGTCAAGGAACTAACATCCCGCATGCTGCTGTGTGTTACAGCAAAACAAACAAACAACAACAAAAACAAACAAACATCAATGATCAATTAGGCAGATATATAGAAATGAGAATAGACACAAGGATCCTTGTTCCAGTTCCAATTCCCTGTTCATTCCGTTCTGCAAGATACACTTGAACTGCCTACTTCATCGGAAACTAGTTTTTTTCACCTATAAATGGGTCTTTCCAGTCACAAAGCTAGCTTTTGTATGATCATTTTTTTATTGGCCACCAGCAAACAGAATGAGTGCTGCCTGCTCTAATGAGGTTGGAGGTGATGATATTAAATAGAAGGTAAGGTAGCTTCAGAAATTTCTTTATCATAATTGCAGCAATTTTCCAACAAGTGCAGCAATTTTCCTGCCGGAAAGACCTTGCCGGTCTTTCTCTATCAATGTACTATACCTAAAAAAATCTGGCCCATGTTGGCTATAGATTTTTGATTTACCTCCTCAACAGAAAGCTCTTCTGAGAACAGTTTATTCAAAGTAGTTGACAATGATAATATGCAGTAGCAGTGATGATAACAATGCTTTGAAATAGATAATACTCATGCTGCTAAAGGGTGCAAACTCTGACATGAACTTTCTGAAGGGCAATGGGACATAATCTATCAAGAGCCTTAAAAATGCTTATACCCATTGACTTTGTACCCTTACTTCTGGGAATTTATCCCATGAAATCAGAGATATGCACAAAGATTTCTCCAGGAGCCTGCATGTTCTCTAAATCAGCATCTAATATTTAGTGCTGTTTCTTCAATATCCAATATTCATAGGTCCAGGAATCAAGGGGTGGAAATAGGAGTGGCACCCTCACTGTTATACCTAGTCATCTACTAGCAAAATGTTTGCTTTCTGTCCCCATGACCTAATGCTCTGCTTGTCTAGAAATCTTAGTTCCAAAGGGAAGAATGCATCTGCTGGGAGATACAACGATTCCATTGAACCAAAGTTAAGACTGCCACCTGGCTAATTTGAGCTCCTCATGCCTCCAATCAACAGGCAAAGAAGGGAGTTACTATACTGGCTGGGACGATTGATCCTGATTACCAAGGGAAAGTTGGTCTGCTACTATACAGTGGAGTTATGGAAGATTACATCTGGAATACGGGTGATCTCTTAGGGAGTCTCTTAGTATTACCAGGCCCTGTAATTAAAGCCTATGGAAAACTACAACAACCCAATCCAGGCAGGACTACTTATGACCCAGACTCTTCAGGAATCAAGGTTTAACTCCTCCTACCACAAAATACCACAACCAGCTGAGGTGCTTGCTGAGGGCAAAGGGAGCATGGAATGGGTATTGGAAGAAGCTATTAGCTATGACCACATGACCAGTTGCAGAAACAAGGAGAAGACTGTAAGCTTATGCATAATTCTTCCCTTTTTTGTTCTGAATATGTTGGTGATGTGTATCAAATATCTTTGTTTCTTCCCTCTCTTATCCTCCTATCATATAACATAAGATGCATTAATGAAGTTACCTTTACACCAAAGTATTTCAGTTACAGGATATCAAAGAGAAGAGTGAACATCACCCAGAGATTTTGTGTCCTCTTCTGGGGAAAGAGTTGGTGTATTTTTGGTTGTATGCAGGATAGTTGTATTATGCTAGGCAAAAGTATGATTTTGTTATTGTCCTTATCTGGAGATTAAGTATAGCTTAAGGCGTTAAGTATAGGTGTCAAGTTGACAAGGGGTGGACTGGGATGATTAGTTTTATGTGTCAACTTGGCTAGGCTGTAGTGCAGTTATTTAATCAAACATTAGTCTAGGTGTTGCTGTGGAGGTATTTTGTAGATATGGCCAATATTCTACTTAGTTAACAATACTGTGTTGTACAGTTGAAAGTTACTAAGATAGTAAATCTTAAAAGTTCTCATCACACATAAAGAAAGGTAACTATGTGAGGTGATGGATGTGTTAGTTAACCTTAACTTAATTGTGGTAATCTATAAAGAAAACTGCAGTCTTCCTCCTGGGTTTTTTTTTTTTCCTAACAAGCAATTAACTCAATTCTGACACTATAGTGTCAGATCCCACAGGTTAAGGGCTCAGTCCCTCAAACTGCCCCCTACTTCAGATGCGAATCACAAGTAGTAGGTCACCAGGTTACCCACAACTTCTGTTCGACTTGGATACAAATTGGGGGTTTCCATGGCCTCCACTGCCTTGGATTTGATTATTTGCGGGAACAGCTCTCAGAACTCAGGGTAATGCTTACACTTACAATTATTATATAACAAAGGATATGATAAAGAATACAGATAAACAGCCAGATGAAGAGATACATCAAGGTGGTATGGGAGAGGCCTGAGCACAAGAGCTTCTGTCCCTGTAGAGTTGGGAGTGTGTCGCCCTCCCAGTGTATGGATGTGTTCACCAACCTGAAGTCCCCTGAACACTATAGTATTGGGATTTTTATGGCAGTCTCATCATGGTAAGCATGATCAATTATTAGCTTCATTCCCTCCTCTGGAGAATTGGAGGTGGGAATGAGAATTCCATGCTTCTAATCATGGCTTGGTCTTTCTGGTGACTAGCCTCCCCCCAGGAGCCAACCAAGAGTCACCTCATTAAAACAAAAGACATTGCTATCACCCAGAAAATTCCAAGGGATTTAGGAAACCTGTCAGGAAACAGGATCAAAGACTATTAGAACAAAAGATGTTCCTAGTGCTCTTATCACTTAGGAAATTACAGGGTTTTAGGAGCTCTGTGCCAGGAACTAGAGGCAGAGATCAATATATATTTTTCCTATTTTTCACATAATCATTTTGCAGTATTTATGTATATCAAGTCATCATGTTGTACACCTTAAACTTACCATAAGGTTATATGTCAATTATGTTTCAATAAAACCGGAAAAAAAATTTTTCAATTCTACAATCAGTTGATTTTAAGTAATGAAGCTTACCCTTGATAATGTGGGTGGGCCTCATTCAGTCATTTGAAAGCCCTTAAGAGGAAAACAGATTTCCCTGAGGAAGAATTTCTGCCTCCAGACTGCCATATCAACTCTTGCCTGAGCGTTTCCAGCTTGCCCTGCAGATTTAGGACTTGCCAGCCTCCACAATCACGTAAGCCAGTTCTCTGAAATAAATCTCTCTCTAATATCTCTCTCTCCCTCTTTCTCTCCTTCTGAGATATATATGTATATATACATATATAATATTAATATCCTTATATTATATATAAATATATACATATATCCTCTGGTTCTTTTCCTCTAGAGAACTCTGCCAGATACACAGCCTAAAATCCAACAATAGGGAATTCCTTGGCCGTCCAGTGGTTAGGACTCCGCGCTTTCACTGCATGGGGCATGGATTTGATCCCTGGTCAGGGAACTAAGATCCTGCAAGCCACGTGGCCAAAAATAATAAAAATAATAAATAAAACAAAATCCAACAATAATTAAAGAGTTAAAGTATGATATATTCTTTCGTTCAATTATTTTTCAGCATTAAAAACGATGTTTTCAGAAAATATATAAATAACATGGGGAAGTTCTCATAATATTATGTTAAATTTGAAGAATAGGAGATGGGGCTTCCTTGGCGGTCCAGTGGTTAAGACTCCTCACTTCCAGTGCAGGGGGCACAGGTTTGATCCCTGGTTGGGGAACCAAGATCCCACATGCACCGTGTTGCAGACAAAAAATTAAAAAAAAAAAAAAAGAAGAATAAAGAAAGAAAGAATAGGGGAAATTTATGTCTGCAATTTTATTTCAAAAAATAAACACACCCATAGATGGAAGGAAATAAAAAAATATTTATTTCATTTATTTCTTGGTAATGTTTTTTTTTTAAGATTTTTTTTTTTTAAATCATTTTTATTTTTGGCTACGTTGGGTCTTCGTTGCTGTGTGCAGGCTTTCTCTACTTGTGGCGAGTGGGGGGGCTACTCTTCGTTGGGGTGCGTGGGCTTCTCACTGCTGTGGCTTCTCTCGTTGCGGAGCACGGGCTCTAGGCTCGCAGGCTCTAGAGTGCAGGCTCAGTAGTTGTGGCGCACGGACTTAGTTGCTCCGCAGCATGTGGGATCTTCCCGGATCAGGGTTCGAACCCGTGTCCTCTGCATTGGCAGGCGGACTCTTAACCACTGCACCACCAGGGAAGCCCTTGGTAATTATTTTTTAATTATTTTCTGGAAATTTGCTATTTTTGTTATCAGAACAAAAATGTTATTATGTAATTGCCTAATGATAAGAGAATCCTTGCTCCACTTTGTATGTCATTTTACTTTTTTTTTTTTTTATAAATTTACTTATTTTATTTATTTATTTTTGGCTGTGTTGGGTGTTCACTGCTGCACGTGGGCTTTCTCCAGTTGCAGCGAGCGGGGTCTATTCTTTGTTGCAGTGCGTGGGTTTATTGCAGTGGCTTCTCATTGCAGAGCACGGGCTCTAGGCGCACGGGCTTCAGTAGTTGTGGCTCACAGGCTCTAGAGCACAGGCTCAGTAGTTGTGGCGCAGGGGCTTATTTGCTCCGTGGCATGTGGGATCTTCCCCGCCAGGGGCTCGAATCCATGTCCCCTGCACTGGCAGGTGGATTCTCAACCACTGCGCCACCAGGGAAGCCCTACTTTTCTATCAGTAACTGATGCCTACGTGTTTGTTTTTATGCCAAGATTTCCTTGAATTTGAGACAACAGATATAGCTGGTAAAAGATACTTCAATAAAATTGTACATAATATTCTTTTAAAATTCTTACATTTATATTTAACTCCCAATTAGGCATTTGGGAAAAGTATGAAGGAGGTAGAATGACACTGTGAAATGTATTTTTTAATGAGACATTTTTTGCTTATCTTTTTCCAAATAAATTACTGAGTTTTTAAGTGGAAAAGTTTCATCTCTTCTTTTTCTTTCTTATCTTATTGAGATTACAAATAAAAGTGAGATTGTTTAAGGGTAAAGAGGAAGAGAAAACAAGGAACCTGGATAATTTAAACGCTATTTCAATTCCTAAATGGTTAGAAATTGTCTGTATTTACAAATTCTATCAGTGTGTGTCAAATTATACATAAAATGCAGAAACAGAATTTCTGGTCTCAAAGTAGTTGATATTCTGGCTAAAATATTTCAGGTTCTGAATAAAGCGAAAACATAAGAATACTAGGAAAATACTAAAATAAATACCAATTACAAGTTCAACTGGGCCCAGATATTTAACATGGCAGAGTTGAAAAAATGGCAGAGATCCTGAGTTCCATTTCTCACTCATGGGCTATCTGCCTACGTGACTTGACTTTTTTGGCTTCAGTTTTCTATAAAAGTATGAGTTTAATGAGATGAGCTATCTTTATAATATCTTCCATCTTTAATAATCTATGCCCCAGGATCTGAAAAAATTTCCACAGGGGTGAAACAATTACCATTCACATGCCTTGGAGACTTCTAACATTTTTACATCACAAAAGAGCAGTTATTAAGCACTTACCATCTGTGCCAGTTCATGTTCCTATGTCTTCCAGGTCTCTTTTTTTACTATGTTTTATTATGGTTTGTATGAATTAAAATTCCAAGTACTTTTCCTAACAGAAATGCTTTCCTCCTGAGCCATTTGCCAGCAAGGATAGTTAATTAGCTCGAACACATTAAGGGAAGTGTGTCGTAGCAACATCTGCTTTGTTTGTTCCAAGGAATCTATGCAAATAAACAAGAGGAATTACTGTTACTAAGCGTATATAACACAATTCAATTTGTCCAAAGTATTTTATAGTATTTCTTGTTATTTATTCTTCCCGGCAAGACCAAGACAAAGAGAAGGTAAGAGGTTAGCAGGTCTTGGGTCCCCCACCCATTGATGGGCTTCCTACAGCATATTGCATTGTGATGGAATGGTTACAAGGACTGATTTGGAGGGGTTGAAGTGAAGGAGATGGGAATTGTTTAGTTTTTTATTTAAGTATATAAAATAGTATAGTTTGAAATAATCTTTTAAAAGAATTATATATGGATATATAGACACAGATACAGTTACATACAAAAGAAGAATTGGAAGATCACACATCAAGATGTAAACAGTTGTTATCTGGAGGCTGGAATTATGGGCAATTTATTTTTTGTCTTTTTTTTTCCTTTCTTGCTTTCCAAGTTTATACTTTGAGCACATATTATTTTTTAATTAGGAAAAAAATCTACCTTAAATAAATAAATAGATTTACCCAAGATTCTGGAAGCAAGTTATTGTAGCATTACTCTCATCACAGTCTCTTCCCTATGCCTACTATTAACACCACCATGAACATACCTAGAGCACTTTGTAAAACATACATTTGACTTACTCTTCATTCAATCATGCAACATCTAGGGAATACATCAAATATGCTAGGTGCCTTCCCACGCACTAGGGATGTGGAGGTGAATAAGGGTGTCCTTTGCTTGAATAGCTCTCAAGCTAGTGGGAGAGACAGACATAGTGGGAGAGAAAACAGACCATTACAATACAGTGTGACAAATTAACCATGAAAATTTTCTGTGAGGGCACAGAAGAAGAGTATCTTAGCCAGGTTGAAAGATGAGTGATGGTAGGAGGGGACCAGTCACAGAAAAGGTGATTCTCAAGTCCAAGAAGTTATTTACTAAGAATGAATGATTCTTATTAGATGTGGGAATGAATGGACAAACCAGAGACACTTTTCTTAATCTTGGGAGGAAGTTTCAAATTGCATTCATTCATTAATTTATCCATTTATTCAACAAATATTTGTTGAGTGCTAGCATGTGCTAGGCACTAGAGATATAATGGTAGCAAAAATAACCATAGTCCCTGTTCTTGAGGAGCTTATATTCTAGTGGAGGAGACAGACATTAATCAAATAATCATACAAATAAATGTAAAATTTTAATTGTGTTAAGTGCTACAAAGGAGAAGTGTATGGTGCTATGAAACTGATAATGGGGAGGGGAAGGATTACTAGTCAAGGAGGCCAGGGAACGCTTTCCCGAGGAAGTAATGTTTAAACTGAGATCCAAAGAATGACTAAGTATTACAACAGCAAAAAGGCAAAAAGAGTGAACCAAATAGAGGTAAAGCTGTGCACAGGCCCTGTGGCAGGAGGGAGCATTTTGGTTAGGAAGGATTGAAAGAGGGCCAGTATGGCCAGACCTGAGGAAGGGGGAAGACTATGGTATGAGATGTGGCTGGAGTCAAGTTAGGAACCAGGTCATACAGGGTCTTTTTTTTTTTTTTTTTTTTTAATAAATTTATTTATTTATTTATTTTTGGCTGCGTTGGGTCTTCGTTGCTGCGCACGGGCTTTCTCTAGTTGTGGTGAGTGGGGGCTACTCTTCGTTGTGGTGCGCGGGCTTCTCATTGTTGTGGCTTCTCTTGTTGCGGAGCACGGGCTCTAGGCGCGCAGGCTTCAGTAGTT
The DNA here is from genome assembly GCF_965194825.1 of Balaenoptera physalus. Taxonomy (NCBI): domain Eukaryota; kingdom Metazoa; phylum Chordata; class Mammalia; order Artiodactyla; family Balaenopteridae; genus Balaenoptera; species Balaenoptera physalus. Next base: position 81,156,257 of record NC_138886.1, on the reverse strand, counting down.
GTGGCACGTGGGCTCAGTAGTTGTGGCTCACGGGCTCTAGAGCTCAGGCTCAGTAGTTGTGGCGCACGGGCTTAGTTGCTCTGCGGCATGTGGGATCTTCCCAGACCAGGGCTCGAACCCGTGTCCCCTGCATTGGCAGGCAGATTCTTAACCACTGCACCACCAGGGAAGCTCCATACAGGGTCTTATAGGCCAGATTAAGGATTTTATCTTTATCCAAAGAACAAGAGAAAGACCTTGAAGAAAGTTAACCTGGAGGTGAGAATGGGGATGACTTGTTCAAATTTGCATTAAAAAAGATAAGTATCTGCAGAATGCAGAACAGAATAACAAAAGAGGTCAGAGTGGATGCTGGTAGTTCTTCTAGGAGACCTTCACAAATGGTGGGACCAATAGGTGACAGACTTGGACTAGGGTAATGAAGAGATGTGAATTGACTCAAGATACTAATAAGGTAAAATAATTAGGACTTGGTGATGGAATAGATGTGTGAGTGTATGAAAGAAGAGGGTACAAGAATTGGGAGAGGACTTCCCTGGTGGCACAGTGGTTAGGAATCCGCCTGCCAATGCAGAGGACATGGGTTTGAGCCCTGGTCTGGGAAGATCCCACATGCCATGGAGCAACTAAGCCCGTGCGCCACAACTACTGAGCCTGCGCTCTAGAGCCCGTGAGCCACAACTACTGAAGCCCGAGTGCCTAGAGCCCGTGCTCCTCAACAAGAGAAGCCACCGCAATGGGAAGCCTGCGCACCACAATGAAGAGTAGCCCCCGCTCGCCCCAACTAGAGAAAGCCTGTGCACAGCGACGAAGACCCAAAAGAGCCAAAAATAAATAAATTAAATAAATAAATTTTAAAATAACAATAACAAAAATTAAAAAAAAAAAGAATTGGGAGAGATAAAGGTGATTCCCAGGTTTTCATATGTCTGGAGAGTATTTTTGTTTTGTTTGTAGAGCTGAGGGCAAAGTGATGAATTCAATGTCCTCTCAGGTTCATTTCAGCCTACAGTATGGTTTTAAAATTTTTCCCCCTCCTAGCCTGATTGTCTCTTATAAAGTACAGAGGAGGAACCCAGGTGAAAGAATTTAGAATGTTTAATTTTTTTTTAATTAATTAATTTATTTTTAAAATTTATTTTATTTTTGGCTGCGTTGGGTCTTCATTACTGCGAGCGGGCTTTCTCTAGTTGCGGTGAGCGGGCTTCTCATTGCGGGGGCGTCTCTTGTTGCAGAGCACCGGCTCTAGGTGAGCGGACTTCAGTAGTTGTGGCTCGCAGGCTCTAGAGCGCAGGCTCAGTAGTTGTGGCGCACGGGCTTAGTTGCTCCACGGCATGTGGGATCTTCCCAGACCAGGGATCGAACCCGTGTCCCTTGCATTGGCAGGCGGATTCTTAACCACTGCGCCACCAGGGAAGCCCCTAGAATGTTTATTTATTTATTTATTTAATTTTTGGCCGTTACGTGTGGCATGCAGGATCTTAGTTTCCCGACTAGGGATCGAACCTGTGCCCCCTACAGTGGAAGCACGTAGCCCTAACCACTGAAGCACCAGGGAATTCCCATAGAATGTTTCTTTATATTGAGGTATAATTACATAAACTGCACAAATCTTAAATGTACAGCTTGATGAAATTTTACATATGTATACACTAGTATAATCACCACCAAGGTCAAGATATAGAAATTTCCAGCACACCAGAAGCCTCCTTGGGTTCTCTTCCCAGCTAGTAACCACCAAGAATAATGACTATTCTGACTTCTATTACTGTGATATTGTGATATAAGAAATATATACATTTGATCATGACACAAGAGCTCCTAAAACTCTTTTCCCAAGTGATAATGGTTAGAGGAGCAGCTCTTATTATTCGTAATAAGTCCCTTTCAACCATACTTGAGTTTATGTTAATGGGGTGACTCAAGCTGGGCCCCTAGGTAACTTTAGGATGGCGGCTATTTGCCAGGGGAACCAACCTTGTGATTAGAACATTGGAACTTTCAGCCCCACCCTCTTAACCACCAGGAAGGGGAGAGGAACAGGGGATTGAGTTAATCAATGGCTAATGATTTAATCAATCATGCCTATATAATGGAACCTCCATATAAACCCTAAACTATAGGGTTTGGAGAGCTTCCAAGTTGGTGGACATATCCACGTGCCACGACAGTAGCACACCCCAAACTCCATGGGGACAGAAGTTCCCACGCTCAGGACCCTTCCAGACCTCACCGTATGTACCTCTTCATCTGGCTGTTTATTTGTATCCTTTTTAAAATCCTTTATAATAAACCAGTAATAGTATTTATTTCCGAGTTCAGTGACCAATTACGGCAAATTATCGCACCTGAAGAGGTCATGGGAACCCCAGTTTATCTTTTTTACCATTGATTGACATTTGAACTATTTCCAGTTTAGGGCTATTATGAATAAAGTTGCTATGAATATTTTTGTAAATGCCTTTTGGTGGACATAAACACTCATTTCTTTTGGGTTTACAACCAGAAGTAGAACTGCTCTGTCACAAGGTACACATGTTTAGCTTTGGTAGGTACTGCCATAGATTTCTTCCAAATTGTTTGTACCAATTTACACACCCACTAGCAATGTATGAGTTCCAGTCATTCTACCTCCTCACCAATAGTTCATATTATCAGTCTTTTAAAAACAATTGTAGGGACTTCCCTGGTGGCGCAGTGGTTGAGAGTCCGCCTGCCGATGCGGGGGACACGGGTTCGGGCCCTGGTCCGGGAGGATCCCACATGCTGCTGAGCAACTAAGCCTGTGCGCCACAGCTACTGACCCTGTGCTCTAGAGCCCGTGAGTCACAACTACTGAGCCCACGTGCCACAACTGCTGAGGCCCGTGCGCCTAGAGCTCGTGCTCCGCAACGAGAGAGGCCACCGCAGTGAGAGGCCCGCGCACCGCGATGAAGAGTAGCCCTGCTCGCCACAGCTAGAGGGAGCCTGCGTGCAGCAATGAAGACCCAACGCAGCCAAAAATTAATTAATTAATTAATTAAAAAAAAAAAACAATTGTAAACTTTTAAACTTTCAAATAAATCTTCATTCTATTTTATTTCCACAGAAATGGTGAGCTCTGCTGGAAGGTGCATTCGGAGATAGTTCCTGGGATGTCAAGAGGAAGTGCACCAACCTCGAGGATGAACCTACAGCCTGTGACACTGGCAGAGGAGACCAAGATCCAAGCGCAGCCCAACAAAAACCTAGAGATTCTCAAAGGAATTCCAGACTCTTGTCCAGTGAGCTCCTGGGTCATCCAGGGCATTGTGAGGCAAGACAGAATTGGAACAACAGGCTCAAAAAAGGAAGCTGACCCACTACTGACCCACTCATTGCATGTATGTCTCTGAAGGGATAGGCCTGACCAAGTAAGACGGGGCTGCCTTTCCCAAGGTGGCATTAGGGGTTAGTGGCAGTGCTGACTTGGGATGGCGGAGGACACTATCTCAATCTGGTCTTTGGTTCGGCTTGGAAAACAAATCCAAATCTTCTCGTAGGCAGAACTTCAGATGGGCCAACAGAGCTCCCTGGAGGTATGAGGCCTGAAGCCTGAAGGGATCAGTGGGTAACTGGGCACTACAGCCTGAGGGCCGTCAGCCCCAAGGAAAAGCTTCCTGCTTCCTCAAAGGATTTCTTTGCCCGAGGAAAGGTGGGAGCTGGCACACAAATCCATACAGAATCTTCTGAAAATGGAGGCGAGGGTGATCCTGAAGAAGCCCCCTTGTCTGGTGACCAATGACAGCCCTAATTGGACTGACAAGTTAAAGGCTCCTCTCTTTGTGGTTCAGAATTTCACCCAATCTGCCCTGATGGAGACGTAACCTGGGCCCCAAGGAAGAGGCAGGCAGTAGCAGTCCCCTGTTCTAGTCCTCACCTTAGGACTGCATGGAAGACTTAAGAAACATAAATTACGGAGGGAGGCCTATTTCATAGAGCACAAAAGACAGTGTGGCCGGCAGGTCACAGGACTCTAAAGGGAGGCGAGGTCCCACGCAGCAGCTAAGGAAGAGGTGACTGAGGGGCTGCTGCGATTAGGGCAGCACAGAGGGTCAGGTGGGGGGAGGAGGCCAGCGGAGGGAGAAGACTGAGTGGAAAATGAAGCCTGAGAGCTCCCCAGGAGTGGGGAGAGGGTGGCCTGAGGCCCTGGGGCTGGTGTTGGGGGAACCTGGGCTGACTGTACCGGGCAGGGCAGGTTCTCTAAAGTGTGAAAGTCTGGACATGCTGGCGTGGATTTCGAGTCGGACACCACCTTGCGGGTTGGGAAAAGGAAGTTAATGCCTCCTCTCACAGTGTCCAGCCCTTGGCGCCAGGGCTCGGTTTCACAGGTTTGGGGAAACGTGCAGTGATCAAAGGGAGATAACCAGCGGTGACTGCGGGGTAAAGGCGTGTTGGGAGGGATTCCTTCCCCGAGCGAGGGTAATCGCCCTCACTTCCGGGTGCCTGCGGATGGGCGGGTGGGGCTCCGAGGTCGGGGGCCAGAACCCAGATTCCTTTGCCCCCAGGTCGCCCACCTCCAGCGGCAGTCAAACGGCCGTTGAAAAAGGGCTGGCGGCCGCTGAGCAACTGCCGCGAACTCTACAGCGAGCCCTAAACCCTGCCCTTCTCTTCGCACTGCATCTCCGTGGCGACGCGCTACGAAGTGCGACTGCGCGAGGATGACGGCGCGCGGGCTAGAGGGAGAGGGTGTTTTGGTTCCAGTCGCTCGCCGTCCTTACCAGACTTGGTCGTCGGAAAGCTTCGGGTTCCTGTCTCCCCTTCCCCTTCCCCTTCCCTTTCCCGCCCTGGTCCTCCCTCCCTCCCTCCCTCCTTCCCTTCTGCTTGCCTCCCTTTTTTTCTACTGCCTCCCGGGGTCCGGGCCATTTTCCGGACCGGGCGCACTACGGTGCGCGGCTCCGGGGCCCAGTATATGACCTGCCGTCTTGCTCCCGCTCGCTTCCCCCGCCCCATGTGGCTGCGGGGCCGCGGCGGCGCTGCCCACTATGGCCCGGAAAGCAGTTAGCAGGAAGCGGAAAGCACCCGCCTCGCCGGGAGCTGGGAGCGACGCTCAGGGCCCACAGGTGAGGGCTGAGAGGCCGGGCCCCGGGTGATAAGGCCGAGGCACCCAGAGGATAGGGTTAGCAAATCAGGGAACCGGAACGAGGTCCAAGGTCTTGGGGGGACGGGGGACGGGTGAAGAGCGGAGCCCTGGTCAGTAGGATCCGGGCTGGGCCCGCAGGAGTTCACTGGAAAGCAGATAGGGCGCAGGGGTGAGGAGCTAAAGGGGCACGTGAAAACGAGACATATTCCGGGGAGGCCTGCAGCCGGGAACGGGGCTTGAGGAGAAAACAAACTGGGTTTCTGAGGAAGGGAAACCGAAGTCGAGGAGAATCGGGAACAAAACCTCCCGTAAGATACCGGGAGAGACAGTGAAGTCCGCCTTCCTGTGGCCTGGGGAAGGGGAAATGATTGTGTCTCTCATATGGGAATGAGCCTCCCTTTGGATAGCCAAGCTCTGAGCTGGGCCTTTTGGCACTTGGACCCCTAGATGAAACAGCAGTTTCCAGGTATCACTCCTGTCCTGCTCTCTGGGTCTCTTCAGACTCAGATTTCCCGTGCCTCCCACCCCGTTGGTGTTTGATTTTTGGAATTCTGTAACTGCTTGGAGCGTGGACCTGGTCACAGGAAGGCGGCCACTGATAGGGCATCCCTGAAAGACCTGGGACCCCAGTTGGGCTCCTTGGGTTGCACCGTCCATGCTCCACGGGGAGTACAGGCTGAGAGGGAGAAGGGGGCCCATTAGAGATGCAGCCCAGGTCTGTATGTTAATCTCTTGGCCCTTCACTCCCTTCTCTATCAAGGATAGCTTTAAGGTACCTGAATCCTTCACTTATAAAAGGCCTTAGTAAACCTTTCATACTCTTTTCTGCTTTCCTTCCTTTCTCTTTCAGCCCTTGTTTTCCATAGGTATCACTAGGAGCAGCATCTTTTCAATGTTGGAAGAGTTAAACTGGACTTCTAGATTGACTTTCCTGTTCCATTGTATTTGTGTTTCTGTTGTATGTAAATCCTGCAGGATGAGTTCTTAGTGATTTCTCTAATACAGTAGGATCCCTTATTCTGACAAAGGTAGCCAAAGCAGTGATTTCTAATTTTGCTTTCCACAGTTTGGCTGGGATCACTCACTTCACAAAAGGAAAAGACTCCCCCCAGTGAAGAGATCCTTAGTGCACTACCTGAAGAACCGAGAAGTCAGGCTACAGAATGAAACCAACTACTCTCGAGTGTTGCATGCTTATGCAGCACAGCAACTTCCCAGCCTCCTGAAGGAGAGAGAGTTTCACCTGGGGACCCTTAATAAAGTGTTTGCATCTCAGTGGCTGAATCATAGGCAAGTGGTGTGTGGCACAAAATGCAACACGGTAAGTTTCTGGGTGGATGTGAACTTTCTCCTAGTTCTGGATATATGGCTCCACATGCCCTAGAATCTCTCACTGCTGGTTTTCCCCATCAGTTCTTTGGGGGAGGAGATTGCCTTATTCTCCTTTCCATTCCCTCCTATCTGTTCATGACTTCTTCTCTTTTCTATTCCTTTTCCCACTTCCACATTTCTTTTCTGGTAAATCTTCAGAGGAGTCTATTTCTTTAGGCCTCTTGCCATATGGATATGCCACTGCTTTTTGATTTCCTCCCCCCCCTGTTTTTATGTTGTCTTTTAAGTCAGAGGGCTCAGAGGAAAGAATGATGGTCTGGGCATCATTCAGGATACAGGATAGTGAAAACCTAGGTGTTGTCTGCTAGGCTAAGGGCATATGTAGAAGTATTTAAACTCGTACTTGGCTAAAGATAGGAATAAGACAAACACTCTCTTTTCAGAGGATAGAATCTAAAGATGTATTTCCTATAAGAAAGGGCAGGGACGTATGTTCGGTGGTATAGTTCAGGATGTATTGGGTTGGCCAAAACGTTCATTCGGGTTTTTCCATAAGATTTTATGAAAGACCCAAACAAACATTTTGGCCAACCCAATAAATGTTTGGTCTTTGCAAAGTAGCCTTCTGAAAAGGATTCAGTAGCAAGAAAAATTGAATATGACATGAGTAACAGAGTATTTTTACGTAGAATGACTTAGAAGATAGTTATAAGTGAATGAAGGGGAAATTTTATCAGTAAATTTAACCAGAACAATTAAAGGCATGGATAAAATGTCAATCCATGATTGGATATTGTGGATATGATTGGAACAGAAGAGCACAAATAGCATGATGTCAGAGGAATGGCAAGTGAGAAAAGACAGGGCCTGCAGGTGGAAAGTGATCTTTTTTTTTTTTTTTTAATAAATTTATTTATTTATTTTTGGCTGCTTTGGGTCTTTGTTGCTGTGCGCGGGCTTTCTCTAGTTGTGGCTCATGGGGGCTACTCTTTCATTGTGGTGCACAGGCTTCTCATTGCGGTGGCTTCTCTTGTTGCGGAGCACGGGCTGTAGGCACACGGGCTTCCGTAGTTGTGGCACACGGGCTCAGTAGTTGTGGCTCATGGGATTAGTTGCTCTGCGGCATGTGGGATCTTCCCGGACCAGGGCTTGAACCCGTGTCCCCTGCATTGGCAGGTGGATTCTTAACCACTGCACCACCAGGGAAGCCCTGGGAAGTGATTCTGATTAACATGTGAGAAAAGATCAGATGTAGGTCCAGCTGCTCTCTGTTTTCACCTCACCCTGGGTGAATACACAAGAAATGTCATAATGGCTGGGCGAATTTACCCTGGACAGAAACACATCTTGGATTAATTGAAAGAGAAGATGGCTCTAGATCAAGAAAGTCTTAAGTACTAGGAGAAGTATTTGTTTATAAAGGACATAGGCAAAGATTTAAACATGAGTTTTAAGGAACGATATAATACCATGGTGGTTGAGGCCAAGCTTTCATTTCCTCTTTTGTTGACGGTTGCTTGTTATAAAGAAGCCTTTCAAAACTAAATAGTGGTGGCAAGCTCCTACAAAACTTCCTTTTCCTAGTCTCTCAGGTCACTACTCTTGGTTTAAGAGAACTGTCATCGTTGTCACTTGGAGTAGAAAGAGTCTTCCATTTAGAGGAATTCATTTCACACCCCATACCCATACAAACCATCATAGTGTTTTGCCCAGCAAATGTTGCTGAATTTTGAACTGAATTAATCGTCGTAGTCTCCTGCTTCTTGAATTTATTGACCCTCTTTTGAAGGTGAGAATAATGTTGAGTAATAACCTACTCTTGATACGTGCCTCTTTCTGTCTTCCTGTTTCCTCATGACTTAAAGTGTTTAAGTGGAGTCTTGCTTTCTTTTCTTTTTATAATTAGTGTTTTTCTTTGCTTAGCTTTCAGAACCAAAATTGGGAACCAAGAACAGTGTTCTTCTCTGAACTTTGTGATATTTGGCAAATGATTCTCTTATCTGTGCCTTTGTTTTCCCATCTGTAAAATGCGAGTGCTGAGAAGGTAGCTGTATACATCTTGGGAAATATTTCAAGTTAGCAATATCTTACTTGTTCAGAAATAGTAGTGGTGATAATGAATCCAAAGCCTTTTCCAATGCTCTTGGCACTCCCTGGGACTTCCCTCAGTTTAAAAGGAAAATTACTTAAATAGTTAGCACTATCTTTGGATAATATCTGAAGAGTTTGGGGAGGGAGGAGTTCATGTTGGATTCTCAATAGTAAATTAAGTTTTGATGTATTGAAATTTTACCATCAGTGAAATGATTTAAATGTATTCAGTAGGAAAGGTATACCACAACTATTTATATTCTAAAATAATCTTTTAATATGTATCTGCAGGTTAGAAGCGCTTTTTGTCTTGGCTGCTGTTGGTATTTATGAGCGTTTAACTAAGTGTACACAGATGCTGAAAAGTTAGGCCATTTCCAAGTTAACTGACTTGGGGCTATAGTATAGAAACATTTGCTGAGGCAGTGGGTCATCCTCTGTGAAAAAAGCAGTAGAGGTTTTGTAAATTATTCTGTAGCTTGATTGGTGGGGTGGGAATTTCCCTGTGCTATGGGCTAACACTCAAACTAGGGGCAGTCCATTCAACCTCTCTGAATTCCCTGGGCCTTATAAGCACAGAAGTAAGATTGCTAGCCTATTTTTTTTGCTTTTTTTTTTTTGCCACACCACACAGCTTGCAGGATCTTAGTTCCCCGACCAGGGATCGAACCCATGCCCCCTGCATTGGAAGCTCGGAGTCCTAACCACTGAACTGCCAGGGAATTCCCCAGCCTATGTTTTAATCATTAACAACATTACAACACTCATATTTTTACTAAATTATTTAAAGAAGGAGAGGTAGCATAACCTTAATTGAAGTATGGGTTTGGGAACCAGGATGGGTAGGTATATTTTCCCGGTTTAGTGTTACAAACTCAGGTTATATACAGAGCCATACAGAAAAGCTAAATAAGAGAAGCTTGCCAGAAGAACGTTTGAAACAAAAAAACATTTGAAGAGAAAATGTTTAGTTTTGTGCTTTCAATCAGTTGAAGTTTGAGAGGGGGTAAAGATAGAAGTTAGTGGTTTAGGATTCACATATGTATAAGGGATTATTAAAATTGTTCTATTACCATGGAGAGAGGGTAGAGAAGTCACTCTCGGGTTCCATAAACCTTCCCTAAAATTGCAAAAATATCATTAGATGTATATTTTCTGAGCATGATATGGGAGGGTGGTGTAGGGGAGCAGTCCATAGATTTCATTACATTTTCGGAGGGAGTATTGTGAGCCAAAAATGGGTAAGAACCATTGATATTGACAGAGAGGTTAAGAACAGAACCTTGGAGAACACCTACATTTATGGTGCAGGAAGATCTGCTACAGGGGGAGCAGGGAGGTCAGAGGAAAACCAGGAGAGTACCAAAAACAATTCAAGAAAGTGGATATTTTGAGAGGGGTTGGTTTGGGAAGGATGGTGATAGGCAGAGTGATAATGTGTGCAGAGTCGAGGTTTTTAATTTTAGACATGAACTCTTATTTTCCATTTTTTGACTTTCAGGGACTCACTCACCTATAATAGATAAAATTGCTCCTTGCAGCTAGGGTGAACCTCCACCACAGGGAACCATGAAGCCACTCAGTAAGAGGGTGTTAGAAAGGATTTACAAGGGTGATTTGGGGAAAGGCTTAAGTAAATAGGATTTTCACAGGAAAATCTCCTGTGGAATTATTTTCAGCAAGACCCCAAAGCCTAAGTGATAGTACCAGGCTAACTCCTGTTGCCAGAGCTGCTTTTATCTTTCTCACCAACTCCCAAAGTAGTGGTCAGAGGTATACTGCTGACTTCACAGGTAGGCTTGGTAGATCACAATGAAGCAGACAAGGTGAGGCTTGGGCTGCAATTTGCTGCCAGATGAGAGGAAGAAGCACTTGGAGAAGCCTAGTTTTGGGGGTGGGGTGGAATAGTAGTTACCAGGGTTGAGAAAATAGCTATAATATTATAAACTTGAGTTTACATATTCAAATTCCTGAAATCATAAAAGCAGAATATGAAACTCAATTTGAGACACACAGAAACAAACAGGAAAAATGTGGGAGTTTTTTTCTGACTGGATTTTTTTTTTTTTTTTTAACGACAGTATTTTTTTTTTTTTTTAATTTATTTATTTATGGCTGCGTTGGGTCTTCGTTGCTGTGCTCCGGCTCTCTCTAGTTGCGGCGAGCGGGGGCTGCTCTTCATTGTGGTGTGGGGGCTTCTCATTGTGGTGGCTTCTCTTGTTGTGGAGCACAGGCTCTAGGCACGCGGGCTTCAGTAGTTGTGGCTCGAGGGCTCTAGAGTGCAGGCTCAGTAGTTGCGGTGCATGGGCTTAGTTGCTCCACGGCATGTGGGATCTTCCTGGACCAGGTCTGAAACCCATGTCCCCTGTATTGGCAGGCAGGTTCTTAACCACTGTGCCACCAGGGAAGCCCTCTGCCCATTTTTTGACAGGGTTGTTTGTTTTTTTAATATTGAGCTGCATAAGCTGTTTATATATTTTAGAGATTAATCCTTTGTCAACAGCATTCTTATCTGTATGATCCTTCTATATTTTGTAGTTAGGATATTAGCCTACTAGTTAGGTTTTAGTTTTTTAAATGGCATATGGTTATTCTTTGTCTAGTAAGAAATGTTCACAGTTATCCCAGAATTAGTCTTTATCTTATTTTGAGAATATTTGACTCTTTTGAGAGGAAGATTTTAGATGTGGAAGTGATAGAATTGCTGTCTTGGCAAGTTCATTCTGCTGGGCACATGTGCAGAAGTGTTTGTAGATTGAAAATCATTGTGTAAATGCTTCAAAAAGTCTAAAGTACTATGTCAAGTTAATTGATGTTATAAGGCTTTAGGAAGAGGAGCAGTAGGAATAAGTTTATGCCTCTTATATGTGATGGTGCTAGAGTTGGCTGCCCTTTTCTGACTTGTCTTCATCTTGAGAAGGCCTTGCTTGGATTAACGCAGGTATGGGCTCCAGGAGTCCTGTTTCATGTAGTGTGTTGCAGACTTTAGTCACCCTCTGTATGTGAGGGAATTAATGGTCAAGAATGTTAGGGCGTGACCCATGTACTTATGATCAGTTAATCTATAGCACGAGAGACAGGAATATACAATGGACAGAGGACAGTCTCTTCAATGAAAATTGGTGCTGGGAAAACTGGACAGCTACTTGTAAAAGAATGACATTAGAACATTTTCTCATACCATGTACAAAAATAAACTCAAAATGGATTAAAGTCCTAAGTTTAAGATTGGAAACCATCAAACACCTAGAAGAAAATATAGGCAGAAAACTCTGACATAAATCATAGCAGTATTTTTTTGGTATATCTCCTAAGGGAAAAGAAAAAAAGCATAATAAGCAAATGGGACCCAATTAAAACCTTTTGCACAGCAAACGAAAGCATCCACAAAATGAGAAGACAACATACTGAATGAGAGAAAATATTCGCAAGTGATATAAACAATAAGGGGTTAATACCCCAAATATGTAAACAGTTTATACAACTCAATATCAGAAGAACAAACAACCTGATTAAAAATTGGGCAGGGGGCTTCTCTGGTGGCGCGGTGGTTAAGAATCCGCCTGCCAATGCAGGGGACACGGGTTCGAGCCCTGGTCCGGGAAGATCCCACATGCAGCGGAGCAGCTAAGCCCATGCACCACAGCTACTGAGCCTGCACTCTAGAGCCCACGAGCCACAACTACTGAGCCCGTGTGCCACAACTACTGAAGCCCGCGCACCTGGAGCTCATGCTCCACAACAAGAGAAGCCACCGCAATGAGAAGCCCACGCACTGCAATGAAGAGTAGGCCCCGGTCGCCGCAAATAGAGAAAGCCCGCGCACAGCAACAAAGATCCAATGCAGCCAAAAACAAAATAAATAAAATAAATAAATAAATTTATTAAAAAAAAAAATTGGGCAGAAGGCCTGAATAGACACTTTTTCAAAGAAGACATACACATGACCAACAGGCACATGAAAAAATGCTCAGTATCCCTAGTCATCAGAGAAATGCAAATCAAAACCACAGTGAGGTATCACTTCACACCTCTTAGAATGGCTATTATCAAAAAGACCACAAACAACAAATGTTGGTGAGGATGTGGAGAAAAGAGACCCCTTGTATGCTGTTGGTGGGAATGTAAATTGGTGCAGCCACTATGGAAAACAGCATGGAGGTTCCTCAAAAAACTAAAAATAGAACTACTATATGATCCAGCAATTCCACTCCTGGGTATATATCCAAAGAAAAAGAAAGCAAAAACTCTAATTCAAAAAGATAACGTGCAAAAAAAAAAAAAAAAAAAAAAAAAAAAGATAACGTGCACCCTAATGTTCATAGCAGCATTATTACAATTGCCAAGATATACATACATATATATACATACACTTGCAGACAACAGTGGAATACTCCTCAACCGTAAAAAATGAAATTTTGCCATTTGTGACAACATGGGTGGACCTGGAGGGTATTATGCTTAGTGTAATAAGTTAGAGAAAGACAAATACTGTATGTTATCACTTATATGTGGAATTTAAAAAATAAAAGGAATGTATATACAAAACGGAAACTGACTCACAGATACAAAGAATAAACTAGTGGTTTCCAGTGGGGAGAGGGAAGGGGGGAGGGGCAAGATACAAGTAGGGGATTAAGAGATACCAACTACTATGTATAAAATAAATAAGCTACAAGGATATATTGTACAACACAGGGAATATAGCCAATATTTTATAACAACTTTAAATGGAGTATAAGCCATAAAAATTTTGAATCATTATGTTGTACACCTGAAATGAATATAATATTGTAAATTAGCTATATACTTCGATAAAAATTTAAAAATTAAAAAAAAAGGTTAGGGCCTGAACAGCAGTCCTGTGGAAGGATTCAAGAATTTTAGGGCAGCTTTTCTCAACAAGAATGTTGATGGTGTTTTGGTGGTTTCTTCCTTCTCTGGGACTTTACCTCATATTGCTGGAGATACCACATTCTTGGCTTCTGCTCCATAGATGCCAGCAGTCCCCCTCTACCCTGCACCCTCAGTTATTGTGACAGTCAGGCACATGCACGTGTACACGCAGGCACACATGCATGCATTTTCAAACATTGTGCCCACAGTTGACAACCACCTCAGAGCTTGAGGCGGGCAGTTTTTCTCTTAAGTGATCTGAGCCCTTTATTTCAGGTATAGTCTGTTGGAAGCTTGGGACGTTGGAGAATGAGCATAGGAGTAACATAGTGACTCTTGCGCTCCAGGCTTTTTTTTTCTAGCAGGATCCTTGACAGACATTACAGTCAGAGAAAAAGGTCTTCTCAAGCTGACACATGAACGTTTTTTCTTTTGGAATGGGAGCAGTGCCCGGTTCTGGTTCATGATGAATGAGAGTTTTTCCTGGTGATATCTAGGAGTATTGCTTTTTAGCTTGACCTTAAGCAGGATTCTTCATATATTTCCTGGTCTAGGAGATAAAAGGAAGAAACTGACCCAAAATTGGCAAATGGGTTCAATCCAGGATTATGGTTGGACTGCAACATTCGGCTTCTTTTTTTTTTTTTTTTAATTAATTAATTTATTTCTGGCTGCGTTGGGTCTTCATTGCTGCGCGTGGGCTTTCTCTAGTTGTGGCAAGTGGGGGCTACTCTTCATTGCGGTGCATGGGCTTCTCATTGCGGTGGCTTCTCTTGTTGCAGAGCACGGGCTCTAGGCACACGGGCTCAGTAGCTGTGGCTCGCGGGCTTTAGAGTGCAGGCTTAGTAGTTGTGGCGCACGGGCTTAGTTGGTCCACAGCATGTGGGATCTTCCCGGACCAGGGCTCGAATCCATGTCCCCTGCGTTGGCAGGTGGATTCTTAACCACTGCGCCACCAGGGAAGTCCCAACATTCAGCTTCTTAAACTGCTGATTCCACTTGAATGCCCTTATATGCCTTTGGATCCTTGGAGGCCATCAGTCCCTCTCACATGTTAGGTGGGGATGTTTTCATCAGGACAGTTTTCGAATGTGAGAAGAAATGGAGTAATATTTCTGCATTTCATTGGCTAGAATGTAGTGGGACAACTTTGTGGTTTGTGTCTGCTTTTACTAAATTTATAACCATTTATTGAGTTTCTCCCATGTATGGCAAGACACTGCTTCATGTGGGGTTGCAGTGATATAGAAGCAAATCTCAGACAGAGCTGGAAGGGACTGTGACCGCTGGCCTCCACTTTTTCTTTTAGAGTTGAAGAAACAGACCCAAAGGGAGAAAAGTTATTTGCCTGAGATTCTATAATGAGTTAAGTTTGGGTCCTAATTTTCCTTATTCCTTGTCAGAATTCTTTATGTTATGCCAAGTACTCCTCAAACTTTCACTGCAATAACCCTAATGGCAGAGGACTGCCTGACCTCTGCTTAGCTTGGCTGGGATACAATACATAGCTGCGTGCAAAGTTAATAACAACATAGATGCCTCATTAGAAGCGCCAACCAGGAGTGCTCCCGGGAGGAAGTCATTCCTAGCTAGGGTATTCAGAGAGGATTTCCTAGAGGAGGAAGAGGCTTCAACGATGGGAAGGAAGCAAGGATGTCCATTCCATAGCAGAGTCAGGAATATACAAGGAATGTTGAGCGACTCTGGATAGACCCATTTGGCTGATGCTGGGCAGAAACAAGGGAGAGTGACTCAAGTCGCTGGGGATTTGGTTGACAAGACTAACTGAATCTCCTGTGGATAACTTTTTTTTTCTTTTCCTTCTGACTCATGTCTAGCCTTTAATAATGAATAATCCTGTTGATCACCTTTCTCATCTGGAGAATTGAGTCACATGCTTCGCAGCATGGCCCTTGGTGAATTTATGGCCTGTTCCTGCAGCCCTGTAGACTTGGAGGATGGGGAAACCTGGGTAGCTGAGAGCAGAGGTTTGCTGGGCGGTGCCTGGCAGGCTAACTACCTGCTGAAAGTTAGTAATGAGTTAGTTAGTCTGGTTACTTGATTTGGTTCCTGTTTTCCTTGGGCTCTTCCTTTAGTCTTCTTTTGCCAGTCCACCTTCTTCTAAATTGATGTATATTTGATTTCTGATTGCTTAGGCCTTTGTTTCCTAAGCATGACTCAGGAACTGTCTGCATCACAATCACTTGAGGTATGTGTTTAAAATGCAAGTTTCCTGGTCCCCACTCCAGTACTGGTTTAGGATTTTTCCTTCCGTGAAACCTAGGAATTGGAATTTTAAACAAGCTCTCAGGCAATTTTTAGATGAACCACTGGCTTAGACTTTATGCTGTATAGCAATAATTTTTTTGTCACCTTATTAAATCTAGACCATTCATTTGAATCCTCCTTGTATTTTCTAAACCACACTCAGGGCATAGGTGGGACATCATTTTTAATGGATCTGGAAGAATTTCCTTGTAGGCATCTTGGTTAATATCTGTTCAGCAACCAGTAGTGTGTAATCAAATCTTATTTCTGCACTTTGAGGAAGCCCTTGACAAATAATTATTTTCCTTATATGCCAGTTCTGGTCTCAACAGACAAAGCAAGAAATTTGCCCATTCTTTTTTTTTTTTGTGGCTGCGTTGGGTTTTCATTGCTGCGCGTGGGCTTTCTCAAGTAGCAGCGAGCGGGGGCTACTCTTCATTGCGGTGCACGGGCTTCTCATTGTGGTGGCTTCCCTTGTTGTGGAGCACGGGCTCTAGGCGCACAGGCTTCAGTAGTTGTGGCACACGGGTTTCAGTAGTTGTGGCATGCGGGCTTCAGTAGTGTGGCTTGTGGGCTGTAGAACGCAGACTCAGTAGTTGTGGCACACGGGCTTAGTTGCTCCACAGCATGTGGGATCTTCCCGGCCCAGGGCTCGAACCCCTGTCCCCTACATTGGCAGGCAGATTCTTAACCACTGCGCCACCAGGGAAGCCCCTGCCCATTCTTTTTTTAGGTCAGATCTTAGCTTAAGTCATTACTTTCCAATTTTTTGGTCTCTTTACTGGAAGAGTTATAGTAAACTTAAGTCAGAAATATCAACAAGTTTAAGTCATTTTGTATTGTGTATTTGGATTCAGAGATTCATGGGTTGAATCTGGGCTCCATTTCTTACTAGCTTTGTACCCTTGGACAAGCCAAGTAATTTCTCCGTAGCCTTTCTTTCACCTTTAAAATAAATGGAGTGGGGACTTCCCTGGTGGTCCAGTGGTTAAGACTCCACACTCCCAATGCAGGGGGCCCGGGTTTGATCCCTCGTCAGGGAGCTAGATCCCACATGCATGCCGCAACTAAGAGTCCGCATGCCACAACGAAGATCCTACATGTGGCAACGAAGATCCCACGTGCCTCAACTAAGACCCAGTGCAGCCAAATAAGTAAATAAATACATATTAAAAAAATAATAATAATAATGGAGTGAGTAGTATCTGCCTAGCTCAGTCATGAAGAAGATTAATAAGATGTTGGTTAGCTCGGTGCCTAGACCATGTACTTAGTAAATTGTTGATGTAATTAATGGCGGTGGAGGAGGAAGTGGTAACAGTAGTTTGATGGTTCTAACCTTTAGGTGTATTTCTGGCCAAATTCAGATACATAAGATAAGATAAGAAGTGACCATTTTTCTACCCTGTAAATTGGTTATTTTCTGTATGTAAGTCACATCCCAAGGAGCTTAAACATTTAAAAATAATTCATTTAGATATAATTTATATAAGAAAAAGTACAATTAGGAAATTATAGTTAATTTCATCATAAAAGGGATATAGATAAAAGCAAAATATTTTTCTGTATACAAATTAAAGTGTTAACCAGTTCTGATAAGGATGTGGTGGAACAGGTCATATATTTATTGCCACTAAAACCCTTTTTTGAAAGTAATTTGGCATTATGTTTCAAATA
Source organism: Balaenoptera physalus (assembly GCF_965194825.1). Lineage (NCBI taxonomy): Eukaryota > Metazoa > Chordata > Mammalia > Artiodactyla > Balaenopteridae > Balaenoptera > Balaenoptera physalus. The sequence continues at coordinate 81,138,892 of NC_138886.1, read as the reverse complement.
CCTGGGGTGTATTGTTTGTTGAATGAAGAGCCTAATAAGTATTATACCCTTTGACCTAATATTTTCATACTTTGGAAATTATCCAAAGGAAGAGAGAAGTCTTTTTTAACAAAATAATTATTGGAAGCTATTTTATCAAAATGTTAACAATAGAATACTTAAGTAATTTATGGTAAATCAAATCTGCATGATAATATGGAGGTATTGACATAATTGTGAAGACTGTAATAACATGCAGAGCTTTTGATATGTTAAATGTAATGAGGTACAGAATTCTCTCTTTGCTGATTATAGCTATGCACCATTATACATGCATGTGATTAAGGACTGAACAGGAACTTGACAAATGAAAAACAGACTTGAAAAGAGGGATAGGATTTTTTTTTTTTTTTTTTTTGGCTGTGTCGTGTCTTAGTTGTGGCACACAAGATCTTTCGTTGTGGTGTGCGGGCTCTTTGTTGCAGCACGTGGGCTTCTCTCTGGTTGTGGTGCAGGGGCTCCAGGGCACATGGGCTCTGTAGTTGTGGCACACGGGCTCAGTATTTGCAGCGTGCGAGCTTAGTCGCCCCGCGGCATGTGGGATCTTAGTTTCCTGACCAGGGATGGAACCAGAGTCCCCTGCATTGGAAGGTGGATTCTTAATCACTGGACCACCAGGGAAGTCCCGAGGGATAGGATTCTGAGCAATCTTCCTTGCATTTTTTATTTCCAGTATTGTAGATAAAGTATTGTCAATAAACTCTATAATTTAAAAAAAAAATGTTACTTCAGCTAGATGTTTTTTCTTAGCCTAAAGCAATGGTGAAAGTGGCCTTGCCAGGTTGCCATTCAGTGCTTGTCTTGTTTGCTGACAAAGATTGAGCAGTCACGTAGTATACCTCCTCTCTAGGGAAAGAGTGTAAAGAAAGAGCTTGGAAATACAGTGGTAGGATATACGGCAAAAGGAATTTCCCCTCTCAAGTCACAGAAGTTTTTTGGAGTTCCAGATAACACCTGGAGAGAGTTCTTCCTTTTCAGTGGGCAGATACATAATCATATTATCATTAAGTCTTTGTGCTGTAAGGCTCAGGAAGTAAGAATGAGAGAATAGGGATTATGTTATTGTTTTAACACTGTTATTATTAAAAGTTTATAATCTCTTAATATACTAGATAATTAATTAGTGTGTAATGACAATCTGCTCTCCAGTAGTTTGCAGTTTAGAGATAAGGCTTCCTGTTAATTCTGAGTAGGAGGTCTTATGCCTTGAAATGCTCTGGGGAGCAAAAAGCTGAGAATATCTTGTTTTCTTCTGAATAATCTATACATTAACTATTAGTATCCTTCAGTACTATAGGAATTAATTTTCATCTTCCATAGGAAGAAATGAGGATCTGTGTAAAATCAGGCTAGTTGACCAATTCTTTTGTTTATCCTTCTATTCTCTGATTGGCTCGTATATCACTTGGAAGTAGGACATGGGCTTTGTATTTAGATAAAGGCAACACCCAGTTGAGTTCTGATTTTACAACCTAAGAGAAATTTTTTACCAAATGTTTGTCAAGGTGATTGAGGTAGTTAAACCTCTGTGGTGTACTGTCAGAGGCTCTTCACTTGGTGACTTTGGCAGATACCAGGCAAAATCTTAGGTGTCTTGCCAAAGCTGACTCTCAGGACTTATTCCATTTTCAACAGAGCCCTCCAAAATCGGGTTAAGAATCAGTTTACTGGACTTGTTAACTATAACACTTGTAAAGAATTATGTTACTGGGAATTCCCTGGTGATCCAGTGGTTAGGACTCTATGCTTTCATTGCTGAGGACCTGGGCTCAGTCGCTGGTTGGGGAACTAAGATCCTGCAAGCTGCGTGCCCCCCCCCCAAAAAAAGAATTATTATGTTACTTAAATTCAGGATAATTGTAAATCCTAATATGGTCCTCCTCCCACAAAATCATGATTCTAGTGGGAAAATATCAGAACTCAGGACCTAACACGAAGTACCATTGCTGATTTCAGCAAGCCAGCCCTATAGCCATCTTTTGGAGGAGCAGCTTAGATTCACAATTGAAAGAGTAAGAGATCTTAGCATAGCACAGGCACCTGGATTTAGATACAAGAATGTTCACTGCAGTGTGTTTTGCATTACTGAAAATTTGGATACAGCATAAATGTTCGATAACAGGGAATGTGTTCGATAAATTCTAGCATACCCATGCAGCGAATCACCTTAAAGCCATTAAAAATTATTTAAAGGTATATAGATTAATTTGAAAAGGTATTAAAAGATATAAAATAATATGTATGAGGTCACATTTTTATAAATGGAGAAAAATATGTATGCATGTGACTGGGTATATAGTGAAGGACCTGAAAAAAATACACCAAGTGGTAGTAGGTAGTGATGGTGTTCATTTTCTAATTTCCCCTTTTCTATGTTTTACAAGTTTATGATGTGTTACTTTTGTAATTTGGACCCCAAAAATGTTATTTTACTTTAAACAACCACATGGGTCTTTCCTTTAATAGACTTGCAATAGAAACAGTGACTCAACTTTCTAGATATGACAACTCTTCTAGCTCCTGAACAGTCTAAAATATTTATAGCTATAGAGTCTTGATATTGTTCAAGCAGCTTATTGATCTCGGCCATACCCCTGTCTCCTGCACAGCAGGATGCAGGTGAGTAGGCAGCAAGCTTTTAGAGATGGGCTGGACAGAATGCCTGATTCTCCTGGACATCATTGGAGTCCTGAGTAAGTGCAGCTCATTTCAGGGCCTGTGGTCCTTTTCTTTTATCTTTTAATTATGCACATCATATGTGTTCCCTGAGGAAAAAAAAATCAACATTCCTGGATGCATTTTTATTTTTATTTATTATTATTTTTTAATATTTATTTGGTTGCACTGGGTTTTAGTTGTGGCAGGCAGGCTCCTTAGTTGCGGCACATGGGCTCCTTAGTTGCAGCAGGCAGGCTCCTTAGTTGTGGCTCACGGGCTCCTTGTTGCAGCTCGCCGGCTCCGTGGCATGCGAACTCTTAGCTGAGGCATACATGTGGGATCTAGTTCCCTGACCAGGGATCGAACCTAGGCCCCCTGCATTGGGAATCTTCACCACTGAGCCACCAGGGAAGTCCCTGGACTCATGTTTTTAAAAGGGAGGGTATTCATTTAATAACATAGCATGACCAACTTTCCATGTTAATAAATATCCTCTACTCCATCATTCTTAAAGGCTGTATAATAATCCATTGTGTGGATATTTCCAATCCCCTGTGGTGTTTCACTAGTTTAAAATTCACTGTAATTTGGGATTTCCCTGGCAGTTCAGTAGTTAAGACTCTGTGCTTCTGTTATAGGGGGCACCGGTTTAGTCCCTGGTCAGGTAACTAAGATCCCGTGTGCTGCACAGCGGGGCCAAATAAATAAATAAATAAATAAATAAATAAATAAATAAAATTCACTGTAATTAAAATTGTTCACCTGTCATTATTTCCTTATCATAAATTTCTAAAATTGAAATTGCAGAGTTTACACATTTTTAATTTTTGATACATTTTGTCTAACCATTTTCTGTTGTGTTTCTGGATCTTGGCTCTCTCCTTTGCTCCTCCCCATCTCCGTTTGGGAGAGAAAATGTATTCCTCTGCTTGATTTCAATTATCCTCCCTTTCCCATACTTAAGCTGCCCTCTTGCCTTTTACCATCTGACTTGGTATAGTCATCCTGTCTGTGCGACCTATGTGGATTTGCTTTCCTTTCTCCATTAACCTCCATCTAAAACACTCTTTGATACTTTGGGAATCTCCCCTCCCCCCGTTTTATTCAGCCACCTTGACTTTCTGTACACACAATTGCATATGTCTATATGCAAATACATGCATTTAGAGGTGTACTCACTAATCTTACAATCTTCCTGATTGTAAGGCCTTTGCTCTCTTTTTTCCCTCTGTCCTGACTTGTAAGGTGCAGGGAGCCATTAAGCCTCAAGCTTACCTTGCCGTGCTGCTGGTTTCTGGCAGGGATCCCAGTAGGGTAATGTGGAGCAGCCTCATTCTGGGAAATGTTACAGGAGCTGTATGAAGCCTTGACCCTTTGTCAGACAGCTTGGGGAGATCGTCTGTGGCACTCCATCCACATCCCTGTTCCTTTCTTTGAAAAAGCAAAAAGGCGCTATCCTTCACATGGTGCTTAGTCATTCCTCTGCAGGGATGAGGGTGAGGTTGGGGGTAAACTCTTGTTTTCCCGGGCCTCTACAGAGCCAGCTGTTTGCATTTCCCTTGTATGAAATCTTTTTCATCTAGTGTAGAAGCCTTTCTTATAACCTACTGAATGAAACAAACATTAGAATAGAATGTTACTATTAGCTAGTACTTGTTACTATTCTGTGCTGAGCCCTGTGCTAGATACTTTACATTTTATTAGACCTCCTAGCAACCCTATTAGATAAATAATATTATTCAAGTTTTATAGATAAGAAACAAGATTCAGAAAGGTGAAAGTGACTTGATCAAGATCTCATAGCTACTAAGTAACCAATGGAATTCAAACCTAGGTCTCTCCCAAGTCCAAAACTGGAGAGGTTGGGCTTAAGACTTTCTTGGACATGAATAGATGAAGCCTTTTCTCTTCACCTTTTCTGGGTGGCAGAAATGGAGCCCTGTTTTAAGGCATAGGGTTGTGTCTTATCAAATGCATCGTCCTTAGTGTACAGAGCAGATTCTCTCTACATCAGTGCTTCTCAAACTTCAGTGTACTTGGAGATCTTGAGAAACTCCAGATGCTGATTTAATAGGTCTAGGGTGAAGGCCTGAGATTCTTTGTTTCTAACAAGCTTCCAGATACTCCTCTGAATAGCAAGGCTCTAGATCAGTGATTGTTAAACCTGGGCAGTCATTAGATTCACCTGGAGATCCTTGAAAAAAAATTCACTTTTACTGGCCCCAAACTCAGAACTTTCTAATTGGAGGAGTTTTAGGGTAGGGCCTGGGAATTGTTTTTAAATATTTATTTATTATTTATTTGGCTGTGCCGGCTCTTAGTTGCGGCATGCGAGCTCTTAGTTGTGACATGCAGGATCCAGTTCCCTGACCAGGGATCGAACCCGGGCCCCCTGCAATGGGAGCATGGAGTCTTAACCACTGGACCATCAGGGAAGTCCCTGGGAGTTGTGTTTGTTTTGTAGTATTTTTAAAAAAAGAAAATTCCCCAGGTTATTGTATTATATTATATTGTATAGTAATCAGTTGGAGAATCACTGATCTAGAAGCTAATATATTATGGTTGCATTGCACCACACAACACAAAAGTGTAAGTGGGCAGTACATTTTGCTTTATTAAACATTTGAGGGGCTGTGTTGGTTAGAGATTGTTTGTTTAAAAGGGTAAGAAATCCACTCACATTTATTGGAAGGGCTAGCTTGCAAACCTGAAGAGCAGGAAGTATCCCTGGATCTCAGAAAAACAACTAGGAGTTGGAAAGCCCCTAGGAACCAGGGATGTCCATGCTTCCTGTCTTCTGTTTCCTTTTCTCTGGGGACTGGCTTTGGTAGAAAATGGCCACGCAGACAGTTTGGTTTAGTGCCAGCAGCCAGTTCCATATTGCTGAGAGAATTTGAATGACCCGGTCCAGTCTAGCCTCTGGACTGGTTCTCCTTGAGCCAGGAGGCCACCCCAGGACAGTGCTGTGATCTGGAAATCTGGACTGTATCAAACTCAGCTACAGGCCCCCACTCTGAGTGCAGGGATGTTGGAGCCCCCTAACATCATTGGGCAGACCCCCTGAAAGGTGGTTACTGTAAGCGCTTACTATGTAGCTCTGCATGGTTGGGGCAGGAGAATAGAACCAAATAGGGTAAACCCCCTGCTCTTGGAATTGGAAGGACATTATTAGCTTAATGGAGAAGAGAGACAAGTAAAGAATTTTTTTTTTTTAATTTATTTATTTTGACTGTGTTGGGTCTTTGTTGTGGTGTGCGGGCTTCTCATTGCGGTGGCTTCTCTTGTTGCAAAGCATGGGCTCTAGGCACGCAGGCTTCAGTAGTTGCAGCACTTGGGCTCAGTAGTTGTGGCTTGCAGGCTCTAGAGCACAGGCTCAGTAGTTGTGGCGCACAGGCTTAGTTGTTCCGCGGCGTGTGGGATCTTCTCTGACCAGGGCTCGAACCCATGTCCCCTGTGTTGGTAGGCGGATTCTTAACCATTGAGCCACCAGGGAAGCCCGAGACAAGTAAAGATTTTGAAACTGTGATAAGATCTAAGTATTGTGGGTAGAGGGCTGTCTTGGGAGCCTACAAGAGAGGAACTTAACCAGCCTGGACATTAAGGAATATTCATAGAGGACATGTCTGAACTGAGTCATGAAAGGTAAGGACATGATGGCCAGGTAAAGAAAAGAGTAGGAGAAAGCATTTCTGGCATTGTGAACAGCATGAGCATGAAACAAAATAATTATATTTCACTGAAGAGTTTTGTGTGAGTAATAATTAATAAGCAGTTCTTTCTAGAGTATAAGGTCCATGGCAGGATTTGAAACTAGAGAGATAGGTAGGGGCCACATTGAGAAGAGTCTTGATGCCATGCTAAGGGGCTTGAATTTAGATAAAGGGGAACCATTAGATATTTTTTAATTGACATGGGAGGATTTCCATTTTTATGAAGATGAATGATTATAGTATGGAGAATAGTTTTGATGGTGACCTTGCCTGAAAGCACAAAGACCAGTTGCAGTTGTCTAGAGGAGAGAGGATGGAGAGGAAGGAGCCAACTGTAAGAATATTTAGGAGATAGTTTGGCAGGACTAGTTGGGATGATGGGAATGAGGGAGGAGAAGGAGTCTAGGATGAATCCCAGGCTTGTGTGACCAGGCAGATTTTGGTGACATTAGATGAAATGAGCAATTTGGGGAGGAAGAGTATTTGTTTTAGACACATTGAGTTTAAAAATGCCTGTCAAAAAAAATAAAAAATAAAATAAAAATGCCTGTCAGACACATCAGTGACTGTGCCTGTTAGGCAGGGGTTCTGCCTTAAGTAGTTGTCAGGGCTTACAGATTCGGGAGTGATTCCCCTCTCTCCACCTTCCCTTTTAAAATTTTTCCTCAGTCTCTACCTGGCGGTCTTGTTCTAGCTATTCTTCCTTTCCTTTTTCTATTTTAAATTTAAGGCTTACATACTTTCTCCTTTCATAGATCTTCCTGTGCAAGCAGTAGGCTACTTTATACAAAGATATGACATGATTTGGCTTCACTCTGAGAATTGCTGATAAGATTTTAAATGAACTACCTAGACTATAAGGTATATGAGAGCAGAGATCATTCCTAGTAGTTATATTTCTAGCACCTAGAACAATTCTTGGCATTTAGTTGGTGCTGAATCAGTGAGTGAATAAATGAATCATTGAATCACATAAAGAGTTTAATAATAATAGACTCCAGGGACTTCCCTGGTGGCACAGTGGTTAAGACTGCACTCCCAATGCAGGGGGCCCGGGTTCAATCCCTGGTAAGGGAACTAGATCCCACATGCATGCCGCAACTAAGAGTTCATGTGCCACAACTAAGGAGCCCGCCTGCCACAACTAAGGAGCTCATGTGCCGCAACTAAGGAGCTTGCGAGCCATAACTAAGGAGACTGCCTGCCGCAACTAAGACCCAGCGCACCCTAAATAAATAAATAAATATTTTTTTTAAAAAAAGACTCCACTGGGAATGCCCTTTGTCTAAGACTGATCTTTTCCATAAAGTATTTCTCTGAGTTGAATTTTGGAGAGTGAAAGGGGTTTAGTTTGGTACAGAAATGGATAAGAGCATTTCAGGCAGAAGCAGCAGCATGAGCAAAGGCATGGTGGCACAAAACAGAATGTGTGTGTGATAGATAAGCAGTGAGATATGAATATCTCTTACCTTGTCATGTCTCAGGTCACTCTTGCAAATGTGGTAATGTTTATAGGTATGTCTAATAGTGGTTGTGATGTGTTTTGTTTATAAGTTTCTATGCATGGTTAGATAAGAATTAGTTATATAGGGACTTCCCTGGTGGTCCAGTGGTAAAGAATCCACCTTCTCCACTGCAGTGAGAAGCCCACGCACTGCAACGAAGAGCCCCCGCTCACCGCAACTAGAGAAAGCCCGCACTCAGCAAGGAAGACACAATGCAGTCAAAAATAAAATAAATAAAATAAATAAATTTTTAAAAAAATCTTTAAAAAACAAAACAGAAAAAGAATCCGCCTTCTAACGCAGGGGACACAGGTTCGATCCCTGGTCGGGAAACTAAGATCCCGCATGCCACAGGGCAGCTAAGCCTGCGTGCCACAACTAGCGAGATCACACGCCTCAACGAGAGAGCCCACGTGCCACAAACTACAGAGCCCACGTGCTCTGGAGCCCGCTCACCACAACTAGAGAGAAACCCGAGCAGACTACGCTCCATAACGAAAAGATCTGGCATGCCTCAGCAAGGATCCTGTGTGCCGCAACTAACACCCAACGCAGCCAAAAAAAATGAGGAAAATAAAGAAATAAAATAAATAGTAAAAAAAAAAAAAAAAAAAAAAGTTATATAAAATATGCTTGAATTGGTAGAAAACCTTTCATCAGGTTCATTAGATCCATAATCCTCTTTGAAGCCATCTTTGAATCCCAGGCAGAATTTACTTCTTCCTCTTCTGTGTTTATGTAGCATATTATATCTATCTCTGTTATGTTTTCTTATTTACGTGTTTCATTTGACTAGTGTCGCCCTGACCATGCGTTTAATAATGCCCAGGGTCTAACATAGTAGACATTAATTAAATGTTTGATGGGTAACTGAGTGAATGAATGGATGTTTGTACCCAGCGTTAGCCACGCTGAAGAGAAACTGCGTTCAGCTTCTTTATCCCTTTTCTCTTGTAGCTGTTTGTAGTGGATGTCCAGACAAGCCAGATCACCAAGATCCCCATTCTGAAGGACCGGGAGCCTGGCGGTGTGACACAGCAGGGCTGTGGTATCCATGCTATCGAGCTGAATCCCTCTAGAACACTGTTAGCCACCGGAGGAGACAACCCCAACAGCCTTGCCATCTACCGGCTGCCTACACTAGATCCTGTGTGTGTGGGAGATGTAAGTCTCCCCAGTAATTGTAGTTAGAGGTAGCCTTGTTTTTTAACAGAGCCCAGTCCTCATCCCACAAGCCCCCCAGGAAGGGACAGTTTTCTGTTGACTTCTGCGGACTTGGGTTGGGGGTGCGTAATGGTGAGGTATGGGGATGGAGATTTGAGAGTTGGTATTCCACTCACCACAGGGAGTATCAGAGATGTTGACAGAGGGTGTGTTTGATAAAGAGGCGAGCAGTACACCTCAGAGGCCATCAGCGGTGGGTTGGTGTTTGAGTCCACATCACAGTGTTTACACATCTCCTACTGCCCATAGTCAGAAGCGTTTATTAAGTTATTCATTCAGCAACTATTTTTTGAGCCTTCTATGGCCGGTCACTGTTTCAGACACTGGGGACATAGCAGTGAATAAAACAGACAAAGCCCCTACCCTCTTGAAGCCTACAGTCAGGTGAAGGGAGGCATATAAACCAACAAAAATGTACCAGCAGTATGTCAGAGTGTGATGAGTGCCATGGAGAAGAGTAAAGGCAGGCTAAAGGGAGAGAGCATGGTGGAGAATGCTATTTCAGAGGATAGTTGGGAGGGCCTCTTTGATAAGAATGACATTTGAGCAGGGAGACTTAAAGGAAATGAGGGTGTAAGCCATACTGATGTCTGGAGGAAGAGAGTGCCAGACAGATGGAACAGCATAGAGGTCAGTTGTAGCTGTAGTCCCAGGAAGCAAGGGGAGAGTGCCAGGAGGTGTGTTGGAGGGATGAGAGGTGGGTAATTGTGCATAGGAGCCACAAGTAGAACATCCAGAGAGAGAATGCTAGAGCTGTGTGTCCACCGGCCATGTTTATTGTCCGCAAGAATGCCAGTTTCATTCCAGCTTTGAGGTTCTCAAGACAGAAGTTAAAAATTGTGGGATCATGCCATTTGGGTTGAAATCACCAGAGATCAGAATTGTAATTTTTACAAAGATATTTTCAGTCAGACTCGTAAGCTTTTCAGGGGTGTACATGGTAATCCTTATTTTACTGATTTCTTTTTTTCCTTTTTTTTTCTCTCTCTGTACCTGTCACTCCCTCCTCTTGAAGGATGGACACAAGGACTGGATCTTTTCCATTGCATGGATCAGTGACACTATGGCGGTATCTGGTAAAATTGCCCTTTTGTAGGGAGTTCCGGTGTGGCAGGGAGGGAGGGAAGCTAAAAGTTGAAGAAGGAGAGTAGTGTGATTGGAAATAGCCCAGTAAACAGACCATCAGGCAGGGGCCAGGAAACCTTGTTTCTAATACTCTTTCTCCTGACTTACCACGTGACCTTGGATAAGTCATTCCCCTTGTATATTCCTGATCTGGAAAGTGGAAGTACTAGCACACTTATTATTCATACTCTGCCTTGTTCCAAAGAGCCTGTGTATTGGCATGTTAGCCTCAACATTTTTGTGGGGCTTCACTGAGACAATAGTTGTGAAAGTGCTTTTGGAAAAGTTGGTGTGCTCTGCAAAGTATTAGGAGCAACTATCATTTTCTGTACAACTACATAGTGTTGATAAAGCTATATAGGATTGGGGGAATTTCTCTCCCAGTGGTAGAACAGTCAGAAAAAATACATGGAAATGAGTGTAGAGAAGATAACCTAGAGATACTCAGATGCTTTCTGAATACCCACAGCAGCCTAGAAAGTAAGCTCAGAGCGCCAACCAGTTTTGCTGGGTACCTATATGTAAAAATATAATCCCCCATTCCAGATTCCCAAATTTTAAAAAAAATTGTAAGAGTTGCTAAATTAAGTATTTCATGTGTGTTATCTCATAGAATCCTCAGAACAGTCCTAGAAGGTTTGCATTATTAGCCTCATTTCACAAATGAGAAAATGTAGATTCTGAGAAGTTATAATTTGCCAAAGGCTACACAGATGGTGAGAGGTGGACTCAGGATCTGAATCCAGCTCTGAGTTCAAAGCCCATGCTTAGAACTGCTACGAACAAAGCTAAGGGGACATAAATGTTTCTTCTTTGGATTCTTTGCAAGGCAATAGAAAGCAGCCAGGAGGGAAAATAAATCTAATGGACAAGCATAGTCACAGTTCAGAATTATTCAGTAGTGGTTCAGAAGCTTTTGGATTCCCTGTCGTTTGTGTCCCCAAGAAATGAGAGCTCCTTGAAGGCAAAGGCTGAATCATGTCACCTCTATAGGGACCATCTGTATGACAGTAACTTGCACTAAGTGTGGTTGTTAGGAGCCAGGACGTGGCTTTTTCTGGGAGCTTCCCTTCTCTTTTTTCATATAGGCTGTGAGTATTCTATGTTTTCAGGCTGATAGCTTCCAAGTCTACATTTTGTGAACAGTATAGCAGGTTTTAAGAATATTGTCTCTAAAACAGGAAGAGACTCACAGATATAGAATACAAAGCTGTGGTTACCAAAGGGGAGAGGGAGGGGGGAAGGACAAATTAGGAGTATGGGATTAACCAATATAAACTACTATATGTAAAATAGATTAGCAGCATGGATATACTGTATAGCAGGGGTCACCAACCCCCAGACTGCGGACTGCTACCGGTCCGTGGCCTGTTAGGAACTGGGCCACACAGCAGGAGGTGAGCTGTGGGTGAGCGAGCAGAGCTTCATCTGCCGTTCCCCATCGCTCCCCAATGCTCACATTACTGCCTGAACCATCTCCACTCCCCACCCCCCCACGCCCTGGTCCATGGCAAAATTGTCTTCCGTGAAACCGGTCCCTAGTCCCAGCAGTTGGGGACTGCTGCACAGGGAATTATACCCAGTATCTTGTAATAACCTATAATGGAATATAATCTGCAAAAATACTGAGTTACTTTGCTGTACACCTGAAACTAATATAATATTGTAAATCAGCTATATTTCAATTTAAAAAGGAAAAAGAATATTGGCTCTGAGTGAAAGACCTATATTCTGAAAATGTAAAACATTTATGAAGGAAATTGAAGATGATACAAAGGAATGGAAAGATATCCCATGTTCTTGGATTGGAGGAATTAATATTGTTAAAATGTCTGTATTTCCCTAAGCAATCTACAGATTTAATGCCATCCTTATCAAAATACACATGACTTTTTTCATAGAACTAGAACAAACAGTCCTAAAATTTATATGGAATCACAAAAGACCCCAAATTGCCAGAGCAATCTTGAGGAAAAAAAGAACAAAGCTAGAGATAGCATGCTCCCTGACTTCAGACTAAACTACAAAGCTTTGCTCATCAAAACAGCATGGTAAGACTTCCCTGGTGGCACAGTGGTTAAGAATCCATCTGCCAATGCAAGGGACATGGGTTCGAGCCCTGGTCTGGGAAGATCCCACATGCTGCGGAGCAACTAGGCCCATGCGCCACAACTGCTGAGCCTGCACTCTAGAGCCCGCGTGCCAAGAGCCCGTGCTTGGCAACAAGAGAAACCACCACAATAAGGTGCCCACGTACCGCAGCGAAGAGCAGCCTCTGGGACAGATCCATGGGACAGAACAGAGAGCCCAGAAGTAAACCCAAACACTTCTGGTCAATAAATCTATGACAAAGAATATACTATGGAGAAAAACCAGTCTCCAATGAAGAGCGGTGCTGGAAAAACTGGACAGCTACATGTAAAAGAGTGAAATTAGAACATTTTCTCACACCAATATGCAAAACTAACAAAATGGTTTAAAGACCTAAATGGAAGACTGGAAACCATAAAACTCCTAGAAGAAAACATAGGCAGAACACTCTTTGACGTAAATTGTAGCAATATTTTTCATTATCTCTCTTCTAAGGCAAAAGAAACAAGAGCAAAATTAAGCAAATGGGACCTAATTAAACTTAAAAGCTTTTGCACAGCAAAGGAAACCATCTACAGAACAGAAAGACAACCTATGGAATGGGAGAAAATGTTTGCAAATGATATGACCAATAAGTGTTATCCAAAATATATAAACAGCTTATACAACTCAATATAAAAAAATAACCCAATTAAAAATTGGGCAGAGGGCTTCCCTGGTGGCGCAGTGGTTGAGAATCTGCCTGCCAATGCAGGGGACACGGGTTCGAGCCCTGGTCTGGGAAGATCCCACATGCCGCGGAGCAACTGGGCCCGTGAGCCACAACTACTGAGCCTGAGCGTCTGGAGCCTCTGCTCCGCAACAAGAGAGGCCGCGATAGTGAGAGGCCCGCGCACTGCGATGAAGAGTGGCCCCCACTCGCCGCAACTGGAGAAAGCCCTCACACAGAAACGAAGACCCAACACAGCCAAAAATAAACATAATAAATAAATAATAAATAAAAAATTAAAAAAAAAAAAAAATTGGGCAGAAAACCTGGATAGACATTTTTCCAAAGAAGATATACAGTGGCCAACAGGCACATGAGGAAATGCTCAAAATTGCTAATCATCAGAGAAATGCAAATCAAAACCACAGTGAGATAATAATCACTTCACACCTGTCAGAATGGCTGTCATCAAAAAGTCTTCAAATGTTGGTGAGGATGTGGAGAAAAGGGAACCCTAGTACACTGCTGGTAGGAATGTAAATTGGTGTGGCCATTATGAAAAACAGTATAAACGTTCCTCAAAAAACTAAAAATAGGGACTTCCCTGGTGGTCCGGTAGTTAAGAATTTGCCTTCATTAAGAATCTGCCTTCCGATGCAGGGGACATGGGTTCAATCCCTGGTCAGGGAACTAAGATCCCACATGCCTCAGGGTGCTAAGCCCGCATGCCACAGCTACTGAGCCCTCACACTCTAGAGCCCGTGCACCAAACTAGAGAGCCTGCACGCCACAACTACTGAGCCCATGCGCCACAACTAGAGAGACGCCCGTGTGCCACAACGAAAGATCCTGCATGCCGCACCGAAGATCCCATGTGCTGCAACTAAGACCCAATGCAGCCAAATAAATAAATTTTTTTTTTAATTTAAAAAAATTGAAAAAAAACCCTAAAAATAGGACTACTATATGATCCAGCAATTCTACAGCTAGATATATATCTAAAGAAAATGAAAACCCTAATTCAAAAAAATACACGCACCCCAATATTCTTAGTAGCATCATATGTAATAGTCAAGATATGGAGCAACCTACGTGTCTTATCAACAGATGAATGGATAAAGAAGATGTGGTACATATATACAATGGAATATTACTTAGCCATTAAAAAGAATGAAATAATGCCATTTGCAGCAACATGGATGGACCTGGAGATTATCATCCTAAGTGAAGTAAGTCAGAGAAAGACAAATATCATATGATATTGCTTACATGTGGAATCTAAAAACAACAACAACAAAAGTTCATACAAATGAACTTACTTACAAAACAGAAACAGACTCACAAACTTAGAGAATAAACTTATGATTACCATGGGGGAAGCGGGGGAGGGATAGACTGGGGGTTTGGGATTGACATATACACACTGCTATGTTTAGAATAGATAACCAGGGAATTCCCTGGCGGTCCAGTTGTTAGGACTCTGCAGTTTCACTGCAGAGGGCACAGGTTCAATCCCTGGTCAGGGAACTAAGATCCCACAAGCCATGTGGCGTGGCCTAAAAAAAATAAAATAGAAAAATAAAATAGATAACCAACAAGGACCTACTGTATAGCACAGGGAACTCTGCTCAACATTCTGTAATAACCTAAATGAGAAAAGAATTTGAAAGAGAATAGATACATGTATATGTACAACTGAATCACTTTGCTGTACACCTGAAACTAACACACTATTGTTAGTCAACTATACTCCAATATAAAATAAAAATTTTTTAAAAAGATGTGGTATATATACACAATGGACTATTACTCAGCCATTAAAAAAGAATGAATTTCTGCCATTTGCAACAACGTGGATGGACCTAGAGGGTATTATGCTTAGTGAAATAAGTCAGAGAAAGACAAACACTTTGCTACTTATATATGGAATCAAAAAAAATAATAAAATGAATGTATATAACAAAACAGAAACAGATTCACAGATAAAGAGAACAAACTAGTGGTTATCAGGGGGGAGAGAAAGGGGGCAAGATAGAAGTATGGAATTAAGAGATACAAAGTACTGTGTATAAAATAAGCAACAGGGCCTCCCTGGTGGCGCAGTGGTTAAGCATCCACCTGCCAATGCAGGGGACACAGGTTCAAGCCCTGGTCCGGGAAGATCCCACATGCTGCAGAGCACCTAAGCCCGTGCGCCACAACTACTGAGCCTGCACTCTAGAACCTGTAAGCCACAACTACTGAAGCCTGTGCACCTAGAGCCTATGCTCTGCAACAAGAGAAGCCACCACAATGAGAAGCCTGCGCACTGCAACGAAGAGTAGCGCCCGCTTGCTGCAACTAGAGAAAGCCCGCGTGCAGCAATGAAGACCCAACGCAGCCAAAAATAAAATAAATAAAATAAATTTATAAAAAATAAAATAAGCAACAAGGATATATTGTACAGCATAGGGAAATATGGTCATTATTGTATAATAACCTTAAGTAGAGTATAATCTATAAAAATAATGCATCACTGTGCTGTACACCTGAAACTAATATTATATTGTAAGTGAACTATACTTTAATGAAAAACTAAAATCTAAATGTTCGTGATATTCTCATCTTCTACTGAGACTTTAACTATGTATGATATAGAATACACCTTATAAACTGTAGAATCACTATAAATCAACATACACAACAAAAATCCTTCCATCAATGTTCCTAATATATAATTTTGCCATCTAAATTGAGGAAATACAGCTTTGTAAAAGTACTAATCTTCAAATGCTCTGTTCTCCAAATTGTTAACATGTTGAAGGAAGCTGTGTTTCAGTTTCCTAATCATCAAAGTAAGTTAGTACACTTCCCTACCTTAGTGATGGAGTTGCCGTGTGACATACTGTTGACATATTACATGGTACACAACACCACATACAATTATGGAAGATAGAGAGTAAAAACACAGTATGCATTTTATTTATTTATTTTAAAAAAATCCTCCCAGCTCAACCTTCCCATTTGTTCAAAGGCAGAACAACCACAGTGAAAGAAGCCCAGGAAGTGTGAGCTACTGATCTGTGCTGTCTTTTTTTTTTTTTAATATTTATTGGCTGTGTCGGATCTTAGTTGAGGCACACAGGATCTTTCGTTGGCGCGCGGGCCTCTCAGCAGTTACAGCACATGGGCTGTCTAGTGGCGCGAGAGCTCTAGAGCGCCCGGCTTTAGTTGCCCTGAGGCATGTGGGATCTTAGTTCCCCGACCAGGGATCGAACCCACGTCCCCTGCATTGGAAGGCAGATTCTTAACCACTGGCTCACCAGGGAAGTCCCCAGTATACATTTTAAAACTAATATGTGCAGAGACAATTAACGAGGAGCCCAATTTGGAGGAGTGTTATACTATACAAAGATTGAGAAACTGCCTCAAAATTTTGCAGTAAGCAGCTCAGTTGGAAATAGTTCTAACGTTCAGCTGTGCAGGAGGGCAGGGAACAATGTTTCTCTTGGGGAGTTCCCTGGCGGTCCAGTGGTTAGGACTCCATGCTTCCACTGTAGGGGGCCTGGGTTCAATCCCTGGTCGGGGAACTAAGATCCCACAAGCTGCATGGTGCGGCCAAAAAAAAAAAAAAAATGTTTCTTTTGAATTTTCAGTTATGCTTTGTTCACATCCAAATCAGGAATTTCATACTCTGAGAGGTCACATCAGCAAGAAAGTCCAAATAGTTTTAAGTCAATGTAGATGTCTTGTTAAATTGGATATAAACAAGGTTTTATTATTTATAAAAAAGAATGTTTGATGTACCATTAACATTAGTTTTTGCTGCATTAAAAAAAAAAAAAGTATTGGCTCTGATAATAAAGATCTGAATTTGAATCCTGGTCTTACCACTTATTAGCACAGAGGGCAAGTTATTTAAGGCTTTTGAGACTTGGATTTCCTCATCTGTAACATGGATAATGATTATATATACTTCACAGGGTCATTGGGAATATCAGATGAGATAGTGCTTAGTGGCTGCCATATTGAAAATGCTCAATACTTGTTAACCAGTGTTAATGTTCAGACTTGATGATGAGCATCAACCCCTGAACATTCCCCTCACATTCAGTGTATTCAAACTCATCATCTCCCTTCCAGGACCTCACCTCCCCCTGCCATTGACATATATTGGTAAATTCTCCTACCTTCCACCTAGGTGCACAGCCAGAGAACTAAGACTCTTCAGTCTCCTTAGATTACCAAGCCATGTTGATTCTGTTTTCTAAAACATCTCTTATATCCATCAATTTCTTCTCTATCTTGTCTACGTGAGTGCTCATCATCTATCTTTTGAATTACCCCAATGTCCTTCCATATTTTCTCTCTGCCTCTAGTCTTGTCTCCTCCAATCTGATCTTCATGTTGCTGCCAGATTAGTTCTTAAAACAATTTTTTCTTTACTGTAAAAGTAATATATGTTTATTGTAAGAATTTTTTTAATTCAAATAAACAAAAAAGGAAAGAATTACCTACACAATTTGTGCCCAGAGATAGTCACTGTTAACAATTTGAAATCGATCTTGCTAGTCTTTTTTCAGTACATATTTCAGTTGTTAAAATGGGATTACCAGTAGGTTAAAATGGGATCATACAGAGGGATGGATATATGTATAGATATATGATATGCCAAGTATAAGAAAATGTTGATGGTAGACTATAGGTGTAAGTATACAATTCATTGTAAAATTCTTTCAACATTTCAATATGTTTGAAATTTTTCATAATAAAACTTGTATAGTTTTATTTTTTATATTTGCATTATAAACCGTATGTAGTTCTCTAGATGTGCCCTTCTCTCTCTGCCCTTTTCTAGATTTCACACATGATGAGCCCTCTGCTTTGAACCTTTGTCCACAAACCTTATGATACAAACAAGTTGGATGATATTTCTCCCATGTTAGACAATTTTTACTGTGAAGTATTCAGGAGATTTGCAATGTGAGAAGGGCACCTTCTGGTCTCAAAGGAGTGTTGGCAGATAATGCTACTGGAAAGGAATTTGAAAACATTTTTGTTATTGGTTCTTTTATTTTATTTTTTTATTTATTTTTGGCTGAGTTGGGTCTTTGTTGCTGGGCGTGGGCTTTCTCTAGTTGTGGCGAAGTGGGGGCTTCTCATTGTGGTGGCTTCTCTTGTTGTGGAGCACAGGCTCTAGGCTCACGGGCTCTAGAGCACAGGCTCAGTAGATCTGGCGCACGGGCTTAGTTACTCCGCGGCATGTGGGATCTTCCCAGACCAGGGCTGAAACCCATGTCCTCTGCATTGGCAGGGGGATTCTTAACCGCTGCACCGCCAGGGAAACCCTTTTTATTGGTTCTTGATATACTGTTTTATGACTATACCACAGACTTGTTTTTAAGTACTTCATTATGTTCCCTAAGGAAAACTATTTATGTTTTTAAGCATTCATCTTAATGTAGAACAGTCATTCTTAAGGCATTTTTAAAAAATTTATTTTATTTATTTTTGGCTGTGTTGGGTCTTCGTTGCGGTGTGCGGGCTTCTCACTGCGGTGCCTTCGCTTGTTGAGGAGCACGGGCTGTAGGCGCACGGGCTTCAGTAGTTGCAGTACGTGGGCTCCATAGTTGTGGCTCGCAGGCTCTAGAGTGCAGGCTCAGTAGTTGTGGCGCACGGGCTTAGTTGCTCCGCGGCATGTGGGATCTTCCTGGACCAGGGCTCGAACCCGTGTCCCCTGCTTTGACAGGCAGATTCTTAACCACTGTGCCACCAGGGAAGCCCAGAACAGTCATTCTTAATTCAGGGATTATGGTTCCTTCAAGAGGCCCATGAAGCTCCCTGAAATTGAGTGTGCAAGGTAGGTTTTTTTGTGTATTTTTCTAGAGAAAGGGGTCTTTAACATTCCTAAGTCTGTCAGAGGGATACATGACTCAGAAAATATTAAGCACCACTGATCTAGAGTGGAAGTTCCCAAACCCTATTGCCTAGTAGAAATCACCTGTGCACGCGTGCCCAAGTGACCTAAGCATTTGTCTTGGAAAATTACTGAGCTTTATCAAATGTATTATGCTCTCTTTTCAAAAGTCCCACCAACTACATTATACTTAAAGGTTATATTTTAACTCCTACACCTCAGTTGAATCATCCTCTTAGTGTGGCTATTAAAATACATACCGCTTTCTGTTTCGGTGTGGGCCACCTGGCCAAGCTTCAGCACATGTGAGCATGGTGCACAAAGAGCTAGACTAAGAAATCCCATTTGGCTTCTGTGGGACTGTCTCATGGAGAGTTGGATATGTTTGACATCTGTGGTTTCCTTGCCCTACAGGCTCACGCGATGGTTCTATGGGACTCTGGGAGGTGACAGATGATGTGTTGACCAAAAGTGACGCAAGGCACAATGTGTCACGGGTCCCTGTGTATGCTCACATCACTCACAAGGCCTTAAAGGACATCCCCAAGGAGGACACAAACCCTGACAACTGCAAGGTCCGAGCTCTGGCCTTCAACAACAAGAACAAGGTATGAGCTTGCCAGAGGTTCCCTGACGCCTGTTCCTCTTGCTTCAGCTTCTTGGCTTATGTCTTGGGAGGTGCACTCTCCTTCTCCTTCTCCTTCCCCAAGTCAGAGCTTACTACATAACTCAGTTCTGAGCCCACAGAGCATCTCTTGAAGGCTGAGGGATGCTTAGTTATAATCTCTCTCTTGAGAAAGATTATAACTGAAATTATGAAAGCCACCCCTTGCACTGAGTATTCTCTGGATGGTTCATATCTATTAGCCTCTCAGAGTTTCCCCAGGGCCACTCTGATTTGACTGTCTCTCATTTGCACACGATCTTGTCGGTGCTCTATTTTGGGTGTGATTTTCCTACATGCAGTCACTTTCTTCTCTCTTGTATTCAGTTTCTTTTCATTCTTTACTGCCTCTTCTCAACACTGCCATCAAGTCTTAACTTAATCATTTGAGTCAGATCTGAAACTGCTGGGCTATTAAGTAGAGTGTTAGTATGGAGACCCAGAGCCAGAAGAGAAGAAAGGCTCTTTTCCCAAAATTTGAATCAGGCCACAATGTGAGGGCTAGTTCCCTTAGCCGCCTCCTATCTCTCATCCGTATTTATGGCTTAGGGGTAGACTTATCTCTCCCAGCTTAGACCCTCTGCTTACAGAAACTCTCACACTGAGACTTACAAAACTGTCTTTCATGTGCATGCTCTGCTCTAACTATCAAACAGGGTGTCATGTGTATGCTTGTATAGTATGGGCTTTTTTAACCATGGTTGTCTATGTTCAAAGCAGGACTTGCTTCTTGGGTTCTCTCAAGAAGCAGCCTTGCTTTAATATGCTGTACAGCTGCATTTTGTAGGGTAAGATGATGGGCTGATAATCCCCTGGCACCATCATAGGATAGGAGTGAGTAATGGGAGGACCCCAACCTTCAGGGTCTTCCGCTGCTTACTGTTATATATTAGTTGCTGTGAGTATAACCTGTTTTTCATTGCTCTTGCAGGAATTGGGAGCAGTATCTCTGGATGGCTACTTTCATCTCTGGAAGGCTGAAAATACACTGTCTAAGGTGTGGTGAACATGACTTAGTAGTTTCACCTTATAGTTAAAATACTTTAATCCTCCCTGAACTTTTTCATTCTTGTCTAAAGCACGAATTCTCCAAGGGTCTGGGCATGTGATTGCACAGTGCGTGAAATTCTGAGTCTGGCCTGCCCCTCTTAAAGATCTTTTAAAGAAGTCAGAGGGAACCCAGCAGAAACTATGTTATCAGTTGATTGGAGTAACACGTACAGGATAATCTACGCATTTCCATTACCCAACAATAAGAGATCTATCTATTTCCTGTGAAATAATTAATTTAGAACAACTTACAGCAATTTTATGACAGGGATACTGGCAAACTGAGTAAATTTTTATGCTCTTCAGAGAAGGTGAAAATGACTGATTAAACTAATGTCCAGAACTGGGGGGGAAAAAAAAAAAGTCAGAGGGGGTGATTCTTTCACATTGCAAAGACTTGCTGAGAGACTCCTTTAACTAGCAATCTTCCAATCCACAATGCATTTAAGTATTTGCTTATGGATTACTGACTATTTGCAATATTGTGAGGGCAGGAAAAACCTAAATGTTAGGAACCATTGGCAACCGAAGATCAATTAAACTAAGATTAATCATCTCTAAAATAATCACGTAACATATGGATTTAATTTACAATATTTGCAAGCACCTTTCGCCTAAAGTTAAACCTACCCGTGGATCGTTTGTCCTCTTCTTGTCCCAGAGGCCTTTGCTGCTTATAACTTCTATGATAGACTCTTTTTCAAGAGGAAGCAGAGCTCCAGGAATTATTAATTTCCTTCATGTCACAGCAGCCTTTGAGCACCTTGCTTGGTGCCTTACGTGCAGTAGCCACTGAGGATTGGCTAAATGACAAGGATCCAGGGTTAAGGCTGATTGGGGTTACCTGGGGTTGAGCAGTCCCACGAGTGTGCTTTCTATAGTGTACAACTCCCATACAGTTGGGGAGTTAGGCTGAGGGTAGCCAGAAATCAGCCCCTTTACCTGAAGATCAGTGAGAAGGGTAGTGGCTCTTCCCGGCAGAGAACAGAGTGGGACCTTGGCTTTAGTGCCCTGGGGTTATCCCTGGAAACAGCCTGTGGCTTTTGGCCTTTCTCTCTGCTTCTGATTATTTAATTCAAGCTTGACCTTTTTCCCTAACTGGCCCCTCTTCAGTACCTAGATCTTGTTTATTATCATCATTCTTTCTTTCTCTTACATACGTAGGGGTGGAACAGGATGTTATTTCCTTAATTGGGACATGTCTTTTTGTCTGTGACTTTGTTTGTCTGGTATATGAGGAAAGCCCACAGAGGTGGGCATCTAAGAACAATGCCCTGCCCTGTGCTTTCCGGTAATGCCATAGGTGCATCTCTTCTCTCTCTGTTTTCAGCTCCTCTCCACCAAATTGCCGTATTGCCGTGAGAATGTGTGCCTGGCCTATGGTAGTGAGTGGTCCGTGTATGCAGTGGGCTCCCAAGCTCATGTCTCCTTCTTGGATCCACGGCAGCCATCATACAATGTCAAGTCTGTCTGCTCCAGGGAGCGAGGCAGTGGTAAGAGGCCCCCGTGTGCCCCTCAGGCTTACAGCTGCGTTGTGAATGGGTTTTGACCTTCAGTTTCAATATTGGTTTCCAAACAAATATAGTGATCTTTATGGAACCTGGTGGAGGTGTTTGGTGACACAGAGGGGAGATTGAATACCTGCATACGGCAGCAAAGCTTCAAACACCGCACACAAATGTGTGGCCACAGAAGCCTTTGATGGAAACCAATAGTCAGCGTATTGGTGGTTTCCTTTTTCTTCCACAGAGCCCTACTCCTTGTGGTAGTTTTTTGCTGGGACCCTACCTGAACTATAAAATTGTTTTATGCTAAGGGATGATGTGGTGGGGTGAGGAGGATTTTACAGAGGGGCATGTGGAAACTTTTGGGGGTGATAAATATGTTATTTTGATTGTGGTGGTGGTGTCATGGATATATACATATGTTAAAACTTCAAATTGTATACCTTGAGTATGTGCAGTGTATTCTATGTCAATTATACCTCAATAAAGCTGAAGAAAATATTCAGTTTAGTTCTTACCCACTGGGTGAATTAGGCTTCAGGCCCCCCCGCCTCCCAATCTTTAATAGCATATTCTCTCTGAGGGCACCCTCATTCTTCATTGAGGAATAAAAAGAGAGACTTACGTTTGTACTGTACTTTAAGATTTCAGAATACCTTTGTCTGACATCTCATTTCATCTTACCAAGAACCCTGTGGGAAGCAGTTTACACCCCATTTTATAAATGAGGAGACTGAGACCCAGACTGGTTAAATAACTTGCCAAACACCACACAGGTTGGTGGGGGAACAGCCAGGGACCAGAATCCAGATTGTCCAACTAACAGAGTGTGTTTTCTTCTTCATCTGACATTGTCCCCCTTCTCATGCAAAAATGTGGCCACTTTATCCTGAGAATCCTAAAAGGCACAGTATCTTCTCTCTTTCAAGTAGTATTTATTTTCGTGTAGATGCTGCAGTTTTGGCCATTGTTTTAGATCTGTTTTCAGTTATTCTTGAAATACATTTCAGAACAGAGAGAATAATGTGTGTAAGGAAAGTAGTAAGGGAAAGAATAAATAGTCTTGGCCGGAATGATGTCTGCAATGAAGTTTTAAGAGATTTTGGTTACTGTTACAGGAGTAGCTTTCAAACCTAATAAGGAAATATTGATTTCACAAATATTAGCGAGCACCTCTTTTGTACTTAGAGACATCTTCACATCCCATGCACTTATCTGATCCACAGATGCAGCAGATGTATTTTCCCTGTGACCCAAAGTGATTAGGTGACTTGTCTTAAATTCACAGGTGAGAGACAGTGCTCCTTTGAGTGCTTCAGTTCTAGGCCATTTGCCACTCTCATAACACACTTAATACCAGATAAAGACCTTTTGCAGTGCCACGGTAGTGGTTTTAGGTCAAATACAAGAAAGTCCTTGTTAATGTAATGATTTGTAAATATGCAGATTACCCTCAGTTTCAGTACGGGTTGGAAACATATAATGGAGAAGAAGTTAGAGTTATGAAAGGTGACTTCAGAGTGAGTCGAGGGGAGGCAAGCAAGTTCAGGGCGTACTTACGGCCTTGGGCCCAAAGCATCTTGGGCATCATCAGGCATTTGGTATTTCTGAGGCTTATGGGAAGGTTCCTGTTAGTGTGTGGATGGGCAGTGTGGCATCAAGGTTCTCTGGCTTGTGCGTGAGCTAAGTCTGCCTTGGGAAAGGCGCTGTGGTATTTAGGGGTGCCATGTGAACTCAGTGTCAGAGAAGTTCAGGCTAGCAGACCTGATTGCCCTTTACTTTTCTCTCTCTCAGGTATCCGGTCAGTGAGCTTCTATGAGCACATCATCACTGTGGGCACAGGGCAGGGCTCCCTGCTGTTCTATGACATCCGAGCTCAGAGGTTCCTGGAAGAGAGGCGCTCAGCTTGTTATGGGTCCAAGCCCAGACTAGCAGGGGAGAATCTGAAACTAACGACTGGCAGAGGCTGGCTGGTGAGTAAGCCCGTGCCTCACATGGTTACTGGACAGTGACAGAAAAGTTGTATTCACTCTACCCACCCGCTCCCACCCCCACTGACACACCTCCTACCACATAGTTTTTCACTAGTAAGAGACACTCCTTGGAGCAGAGAAAGACACTTTCCCTTGGTTTTGTTTCTGTGTCTGCATGTCTGTGGGAAAACAGGCCCAGTAAGACACACCGGTTGGCCCAGGGTAACCCCCAGGTGAAAATAGAGCTGGAAGGAGAGGAACCTCCCACTGAGGCTGCCAGTGAATTATTAAAGCATTTGGTTCCAGCAGTCCTGAGAAGACCTTAGGTTTGCGTAGCAATTCTTCAGCCTGCTTGGCTCCTCCCTAATGTTCATTTGGAAAAATGGGGCTCCAACTCCCGTGAGCACCAGTCTCCTGTATAGATACAGGACCCTCTCCTCTTAAGGAGCCTAGAAAGCATTCTTGTCCCTTCTTTCCCTTTTCTGCCCCACGGCGAGTGCTCACAGAGTCTCTTATTTCCCACAGAATCATGACGAAACCTGGAGGAGTTACTTTTCGGACACTGATTCCTTCCCCAACGCTGTCTACACGCACTGCTACGACTCGTCCGGAACGAAGCTCTTCGTGGCAGGAGGACCCCTCCCTTCAGGGCTCCATGGAAACTACGCTGGGCTCTGGAGTTAACGGCAACTAAGTCTCTCCCAGAATGCACAGAAATTCACTAACTTCCATCCTCAGTTTCCATTTCTTCTTTTGATTTTTTTCCAGTTGTGTGAGTCCCTCATATTTTAGTGGGAACACCAGAGTTTGCCTATGGTTTAGGCACTTGGCAGGAAGAACCTCTGTACAGAAATCTAAAGGGTTTTCTTTTTTTTTTTTTTTCCTTTTTTCCCTTTTGGTAAGCAGAATTTTACTTTACTATCTTTTTTCTTTCTGGCTTCTCAACCAGACATTGTTGTTAATTCCTGTTTATATTTTTTCTTTAAGCGACACACAGTCTCCCCTCTCTGGCTTCTTTAGGTTGACATAGTCATTCTCACCCTTACTTCACTCTTGAGAGGTAGGGCTCCTTTATAATTATATGGTTGCTGTCAGACTTTCTGTGAAAGTTTGGGGGCTCTATGTGTGTGTGTGTGTGTGTGAGAACTTGTGTGCCTGCAAGTACCGTTTGTCACTGAAATTATCTGGAGTGAGGATTACTGTAATTAGAATATTTATAAAAGAAACAACTATATTCACAGAGTCCAGCTTTGGGACTAGTTTTTATCTTGTTTTGTAAAGTCTAACAACACTGATTATAGGAAGTAAAAATAGAAAGGAAAACAAATCACCGGTAGGAAACCCTTTGAGTTAGATTGAAAGCTTCCCGGGGACTCATGCCAGGACTCCAAAGTAATCCATCTCCCACCTGCCTTCCCATCTGTGTGTCCCCCAGGTGAGAACATTTCTGTGTATGTGTCACTTCCACTTCAGTTTCCCATCTGGTTAAATCAATGGCCACTCCCCCAAAACATCAGGGTCTCCATCCAAGGTGCAGCTCTGGAGGCTACAGAAGCCTTGGTAGGACTTGGTAAAAAGAATCTCCATCCAAACCTCCCTCTCCCTCCTCTCAAATAAGACGTGATCTGGTTTCTCAGGGGCCTGGAGCTGGGGGCCTCAAGTCTGCTAAAATTCACATACTCGGTCCCCTTGGCTTTGGGGAGAAACTTCTTTGCCTTTCTTCTAATCTCCCCAGTGGGTTTTGCTTTTGTCTTCTAAATTCAGTTCAGTTCTGGAGGGTGGGGATGAACAGGGGATTTATCTGTGTGTAGTGAGTGCTTCCTGTGTGTAATGTTTGTTTTTCTTAATACAGTGGAGCCACTCTGTTGTCTCAGCCCTGGGATGGTGATGGGGTGGCCTACAGCCAACAGTGGTGTGCATGTAAAAGCATCTATGTGATTAGTAATTTGTTCCTCACTTGAACTGTCTGTTTAGTCTGAGGTTTTTAAACTTGCAGGCAACTGACCGTGATGTCCAGTTACTCCTTGCTTTTTATGCATCATGTTGCAGATAATAGCTGTTCCCACCCACAAACTCCTCCACCATTCTAAACACATACTCTGCTTCTGTCAGCAGCCCATTCTGGGGAAAGGAAGTCATATTCCTGCACTCTAATTTCTAAGTTGCTTTCCCAGTTATCCCCCTCTGCTCTGGGAGTAAGTGGGGAGATTGAAAAAAAAAAAGAGTGTCTTCTCCTTGGTGATGGGGGCTGGTGGGGAGGGGAGACAGCAGGTCCACCCTATCTTGCTGTGGTACAAGGCATACACCACAGGTTCTAGAATTCTTATCTTCTAACCTAGAGAAATAGGTGCTATAAAACAGGGAATTAAGCAAAATGCTGGATGCTACAGATCTTTTAATTGTCTTAATTTTTTTCTATTATTAAACTACAAGCTGTAGATTTCTTAGTTCTCACAGAACTCATTTTAAACCTACTTGTATAAAAAATCTTAAGTAGGATGTTTTGTACTGTTGCCAGACCCTCTTCTGTGATGGGTAATGCGTTTGATTGTTTGAGATTTTGTTTTTAAAAATGTGGCACTTGACTTTTTGCCAAGTAAAAAAAATAAATAAATATTATTCCAATGCAAAGTTTGAGTTTATATAGCCAAGAGACAGCAGGAAAAAGGCCCCAAATGACTGGTTGGAAGTGGGGTGCAGCTTGGGGTGCTTGGATTGCTTGGAGCAGAAGAACACAGGAGTTCCCTCAAGGGTAAAGGCAGGTCAAGGGCAAACACACAAACACTAAGACCTACTTGCTCCTTGCCCCCAGCCCTGGCCCAAGATCAGTTGCTCTGGAGTCCAGTTGGGAGTGGGTATGCCCGGGGGAAGTAGTGTGGTACTTGGAGAGAAAACCAGACTGACGATGAGGGGGCGTGCTGGTCTTTTTGCTCTGAGTGACTGTGGATGTGAGCAACGTGACCAGCTCCTCTTACGTAAAACAGGGTTGGTGACAGGCCCCGTCTGCTTCAGTGGAGGGGCCCTGAGAATGACTGTGAAAGTGCCCTGGGAACAGTATCAGTTTTTTGAAGTTGGAACCATAGATTCTAGCTTTAAGAGGAGGATGCAGTGTCCATAGTGAGTGATGCTCTTCCCGGAAGCTGTTTGGGGCTGTAGCTGAGAGAAAGGCAGACTGCTGAACCCCACCACTCTCCTCAGTCATCTCTGGGAGACCCATCAGGGCTGGGCCACAGAGCCAGGCAAGCTGAATACAGCTGCCCTTAGAGACTGATTCAGAACATGACTCATACAGGCACCTACCTATATGATCAAAGGCTGCAAAACAGGAAGGGGGAGGTGAATGAGTTGAAGCAAGTGAAAGGGCTTCCTAGAGGAGAAGAGTTACATTTGGAAAAGGACTGGAATTGGCCTTTCCCAAAATGAGATTTTCAGACTCCCCAATCCATGGAACAGTAATTGGTGTTTGCAAAATGCTCCATGGTCAAATTATTTTTGGGAAATGCAGATTAAAACAGACATGCTTCTCACAACCTGAGGTTTGGGGTTACCACGGGACTCATGTGCATGAAACATGCTCAGAGAAAGGTGACACGGGATGTGGGGAGGACCTGGCCTGGACCTCTGGCCTCTGTGGAATCTTGGCCCTGCTCTCACTTTCCAACCAGACTTTGCAGCAAAGTGTGTATCACAGAAGGGCTTTGTGGACTTTATGTGGCCCCTCCCTTTCCTGCCAGCAGTCCTTACTCCCAGGCCATGAAAGAACTTCCTTGTTCTCAGGCGCATGCCTCATTCCAAATGGGCTGCTGGTTCCTCCCATCATCCTTTGGGTCCTTTTGCAGAAGTCTTTGGACCTCATTTATGCGCCAGGTTCCCTCATGCCTGCCACTTCCGAAGTTGATTAGTATTAATCTGGTCCATTAAATTAATTAACTGGGGCTTCCCTGGTCGTGCAGTGGTTAGGAATCCGCCTGCGAATGCAGGGGACACAGGTTCGAGCCCTGGTCTGGGAAGATCCCACATGCCGTGGGGCAACTAAGCCCGTGTGCCACAACTACTGAGCCTGCGCTCTAGAGCTCGAGAGCCACAGCTACTGAAGCCCGCGCACCTAGAGCCCGTGCTCCACAGCAAGAGAAGCTACCGCAACAAGAAGCCCGTGCACCACAAGGAAGAGTAGCCCCCGCTCGCCGCAACTAGAGAAAGCCCACATGCAGCAACAAAGACCCAATGCAGTCAAAAATAATAAATTTATTTTTTTAATTAATTAACTATTAATTTTCTATTAAATTTATTAGTGTTCCTAATAAAGCTAAAGATTGCCAGTCCAGGGCTCTCTGATCCTATACATTTCCTAGAGCAGGTACCCAGGAAAAGTAAGTCAGGGTGTGAAGACCTGTGGTTTAGGATTGGGGGGGGGTCAATCTTGTAAGATCCTATGACCCAAGTGTTTTTTTTCCTTCCTTTTCAGTTGGCTGGTGTCTGGGAGACAACAATGTGGAGGGGAAAGGGGAGAAGAGGAACACTCAATGTTTCTTGCTTTTAGCCACATCTCATTTCATGCTATTGTGCTGAAATGGCTGGAAGCTTTGGGAAGGTAGAAACGTGGGCTTCTGATTCTGGAATTACTGATGAAGACAAAAGAAAGTTCGAGTTTGTTAGCTTGGTTCTCCTGCCCTCATTTCAGCTCCTCCAAAGAATAATCTAGAGAAACACATGTGAGAAATTTGTTTCTAAACTACCACTAGAGAGAGAGAGAGAGGTGTGAACTGAACTCAAGATGGGACTGTAAACTCACGATTCAGCTCTCCAAGACAGGTATGAGCTGTCCTCTTAAATTCCCCCTGGGTTGAGCCTCACATCTGAACACTCCTCTTGATTAGTGTGTAATTGCCGAAATCAGAATTTTTAAAAGATAATAATACTCATTAACTGAGCTCAGAGTCACATGTTTACTGCGTTTCTTGTTAAGCAGTATTCAGAGCTGTAATTAACATCCCTAGTGCTAAGAACAGGAAGAAAACAAATGATCAACTCCCATCTTAAAGAAAATAAACTTCCCTTACTCGTAGCTACTTTTTTCTTAGCTGGTGACAGCCGGGACAGAGGACTGGAAAAAATAATGCAGCTTCTTTTGACTCCAGGGTCAAGGCCATTTGTTGATGCATAGAACACTGTGCTGGGTACGTTGGCCTGAGGAGTGGCCGTTTGGGCCATGTAATGTGTTGCTTGCCCAAGAAACATCCTTAACTACCACCGCCGCAGCTCTCTGCTCCCAGGCCCTTCTGCTAGAAGCACAGAATTATTGCGCCAATCACCATGCTTAAGTTCCCACCATTAGACCTTTCTTTTTTCTTGAGGAAGGGGGATGTTATATTACCTAATTAAACATACTAAAAAAAAAAAAAAAAGAGAGAGACTTTCCTGGCAGTCCAGTGGTTAAGACTCTGCGCTCCTAGTGCAGGGGGCCCAGGGGTTCGATCCCTGGATCCCTGGTTGGGGAACCCGCATGCGGCACGGCACTGCCCCCCCCCAAAAAAATAGATACTATTGCTCTTCCCTGGAGGAGGTAAATTCATGCCACCCCCAAATGCTAATTGCTCAAGGTAAGTGTGGGCTGAAAGGGGAGGATATGGGTTCAGTTATAGATCTACTGCTGCTGCTCATGGGCATGACTTTAAACAAGTCTTTTCCCCTCTATGGACATCATTTTTTTTTTTTTTTATCTTATATGATGAGGACAGGAGTTCAAATTAGACGTTAGATTTCCTGGATCCACAACAACTATTCTAATGGTGCAGGGAAGGCTAAGAAGAATAGGCAGTGATCCTCAAGCAGTTTGTCCTCAAAGCAGGTAAATATAGCAGGTTTGTTAAATGAATCTTATTTTCCTAACGGTTTCCAGTAAAACATTGGGAATTGTAGGTTGAATAGTGTCCCCCCAAAATTCAAGTCTACCAGAAGAACCTCAATGTGACTTTAATTGGAAATAAGGTCTTTGCAGATGTAATTAGGGGAAGGGTTAAGATGGGCTCATACTGGGTTAAGCTAGGCCCTAACTCTAATGAGAGTGTCCTTATGAGACAGAAAAGGATGTACGGGGACACACAGAGAAGATGACCTGAAGACAGAAGGAAATTGGAGTGATGCATTTATAAGCCAAAGAATGCCAGGAGCCACCAGAAGCTGGAAGAGTCAAGGAAAGAGTGTCCCTTAGAGACTTGCGAAGGATTGTGGCCCTGTTGACACCTTGATTTTGGATTTCTGGCCTCCAAAACTGTGAGAGAATGAATTTCTGTTGTTTTAAAACCACGAAGTTGGTGGTAATTCGTTTCAGCAGCCCTAGCAAATTAATACTAGGGGTATTCTAAGGAATTTTCAGATACCAATTTTTATGAAATCACATTTGAGATTTAAGAAAAACTTTTTTCTTTTATGATGATACAAAGAGGAAATGTACTTATATAGTAGTGCTAAGACTTGTAAATGCAAAAATTAAAGCTCAGAACCATACTTTAGTTGCTTCTGCCTGAAAAACCTGTTCCTTCCAGGACCGAGGCAGTAATCCCCCAAACTGCCTACCTCTGGTTGCTTTTTCCTAACTATGTCAAGCTGCCTCAACATTTTTAACTTTTACCCTAGGTCATCTTTTCACAGTGTAGACAGTAGAGTCTCAGGATGCTTTCCCATCCTGAATTTATTAGCCAATAACATGGACAGCTCTCTGCAGTCCCCCTTGATAACAGGAGAAAATAGAAGATCTAGCTAAGGCCTAACATACCTAAACTAGCTTTACAATAGGATCTGCCCTGTGCCTGCCTGTGCAGACCTGGACCTGCTAGTCAGAATGAGAAGGATGCCCAAGTCAGCAGAAAAAGTCAGCACTGACTTTACTGTTCCTGGGCTACTGGTTTATTTTATTTACTGTGGTCTTTATTAGGAAGGCTTAGCCTATCAAAATGGTATTTATTGCACTGAAAAGTTATTTATTTATTTTTTTTAAAGAAATTCACGTTCTTTTATTTATTTATTTATTTATTTATGACTGTGTTGAGTCTTCGTTTCTGTGCGAGGGCTTTCTCTAGTTGCGGCAAGTGGGGACCACTCTTCATCGCGGTGTGCAGGCCTCTCACCATCGCGGCCTCTCTTGTTGCGGAGCACAGGCTCCAGACGCACAGGCTCAGTAATTGTGGCTCACGGGCCCAGTTGCTCCGTGGCATGTGGGATCTTCCCAGACCAGGGCTCGAACCCGTGTCCCCTGCATTGGCAGGCAGACTCTCAACCACTGCGCCACCAGGGAAGCCCTGAAAAGTTATTGATTATATCCATTGACCCAGACTTCTTGGAATTTTAGGAAATATTCTAGGCAAGCATGCAAAGACAGATGTATAAGAATGGTTGTCGTAGCATTAATTAGCAAAAACAAAAAACTGGAAGTATCCTAAGTCTATTAATAAGGAAATGGTTAAATAAAAATTTTAAATATTCTCTGGTCAATCTTATTAGAGAGAGAGACCACTACATACTATGTTCCTCCTGATGGGTTACAATAGGAAGTTAACAGCATTTACCTAAGAAGTATTCTTGCCAGAAAATCAAACTTGATCTGAGTAAGCTTTTAGATCTATCAGTTCTCAGAAAATACAGTGGATGGAAGAACATATTAATGGTAGAGCAGGGATGCAAACAACCAAATGCTGAACGTAAGGAAAATGAGCTACTTTTTTCAGTAAACAACTAGCACGAAAAAAGAGAACTATTGTATATTAAGGGAGACTTGAGACAGGCATAGAAAACAAATGTAATGTGTAGAGGGTGTTTACATCCTAATTCAAAACAATGTAACTGAAAAATATAATCAGGGAGGGAATTCCTGGCAGTCCAGTGGTTAGGACTCGGTGCTTTCACTACCGGCCCAGGTTCAATCCCTGGTCGACCCCACAAGCCACACGATGCGGCCAAGAAAAAAAAAATACTATTAAAAAAAAAAAGGTAATCAGGAAAAACTTAACACTGACTGGATATTAGATAATAGCAAAGAATTACTGTTACTTTTTCTAGGTATAACAATGATATCTTGATTATGTTTGTTTTTTGTTTTTTTGTTTTTTACTGATTATGCTTTTTTTTAATCTTACCTCTTAGAGATATTTTATTTACAGATGAAATTACATGATGTCAAGGTTATGTTTTAAAATAATCCAGAGAGAGACTTCCCTGGCAGTCCAATGCTTAAGAATCTGCACTTCCACTGCAGAGAGCACGGGTTCAATCCCTGGCTGGGGAACTAAGATCCCACATGCTGCGCAGTGTGGCCAAAAAAATAATAATAAATAAATAAATAAATAATCCAGAAGGTTAGATTATTTTTATTTTTTTGGCTGCATTGGGGCTTCATTGCTGCGCATGGGCTTTCTCTAGTTGCAGCGAGTGGGGCTACTCTTTGTTGCGGTGCGCGGTCTTCTCATTGCATTCTCTTGTTGTGGAGCACAGGCTCTAGGCCCACAAGCTCAGTATTCTGGCTCGCAGGCTCTAGAGTGCAGGCTCAGTAGTTGTGGTGCACGGGCTTAGTGGCTCCATGGCATGTGGGATCTTCACAGACCAGGGATCGAACCCACGTCCCCTGCATTGGCAGGTGGATTCTTAACCACTGTGCCACCAGGGAAGTCCCTAGATTATTTTAGAGAGGTATGTTGATAATTGTTGAAGCTGCAAGATGGGTATATGGGGGCTTATGATGCTAGTATTTCTAATTATGTAATGTTAGAATTTTTTTATAATAAAAATTTTAAAAGTGGTATATAACAGGTAAATCTATATGTAGTGACATAGGATGATTATAACATAGAATATATTATTAATTAACAAAGTTATAAGCCAGCTTCTAATGCAGGATCTCTTGTAAAATTCATACATATCTACATTTAGGTACAGGAAAAATCTAAAATGTCATCACTAGAATGTCAGTAGTGGGTCTCTTGGCAGCAGAGTTTCAATGATTTTTTAAAATTAATTAATTTATTTTTGGCTGCGTTGGGTC
The DNA here is from genome assembly GCF_965194825.1 of Balaenoptera physalus. Lineage (NCBI taxonomy): Eukaryota > Metazoa > Chordata > Mammalia > Artiodactyla > Balaenopteridae > Balaenoptera > Balaenoptera physalus. Next base: position 81,105,709 of record NC_138886.1, on the reverse strand, counting down.
TTCGTTGCTGCGTGTGGGCTTTCTCTAGTTGTGACGAGCGGGGGCTATTCTTTGTTGTGGTGCGCGGGCTTCTCATTGCGGTGGCTTCTCTTGTTGAGGAGCACGGGCTCTAGGCACGTGGCCTTCAGTAGTTGGGGCATGCGGGCCCAGTAGTTGTGGTGCACGGGCTTAGTCGCTCCGCGGGATGTGGGATCTTCCCAGACCAGGGCTTGAACCCATGTCCCCTGCATTGGCAGGAGGATTCCTAACCACTGCAACGCCAGGGAAGTCCCTCAGTGATATTGTTGTTATTCCTTTGCTTATCTGTATTTTCTAGTAGTGTCACTTAAAATACACCCCTCCCAGTTTTTCTTCAATATGTGCTGGTTGTGAATAAGAAGTTAGTAATAAAGGAGGAGAGAGAATATTGATTGCTCCTTTGCTCAGAAAGCCTAGAATGAAAATTCCTCACTTCCCTTCCCTGGGGCACAAACATTCTGCTTAGGCTAGCCAGCTCATCCAATCCTCTCAATTCACACAGCACTTCCCTTCTCAAAATTGCTCACCACCAACTCCTCCTGTCAAAATCTTTCAAGGTGTAGTTCAGGACCTAACTCTTTTAGAAAGTCTTCTATGATCACACCCTTCCTCAGGGAGCCCTGTTTTTCGGGGTCTTTCCAAGCACAGGCAGGAACATGATCGTCCCTAGAGCCCCAGAATCTTCTGGGGAGACTGAGTAAATTCCTTTGGGCCAATGAATTCATCATGAGCCCAGTAGGGGGAGCCAGAACTTACTTCCCAACCTCTGGAGGCACCACCCCTGTGTAAACAAACTCCATATGGAGTGTGATCAAAGATATGCACAAAACATTTTTTTAAGAAGGGAGGGAGGAGAGGTAGGCAGGGCTGTAATGTAATGTAAGTCTTAAAGGAGGTCTTTTTGTTTTGTTCTCTATAATGAACTTTTCAGTCCTTGAACCAAGCTCCCCTATGCATTTATGTACAGATTTGACTTACAAAAATATATGCACACAATTTCTCAAAAGTATGTGTGTGTGTACTGTTTAAAGACAGATAGACCTTGCTGTTCAAGGAACAACAGGATGTTGCCAGGGCATCTCCAAAGTCAATCAACTGAGCATTGGTTGGAGGAATTAGGTAGGAGGCAGCTTGGAGAAAGAGCACCGGATCTGAGGTTGATGTTCCTAGTTGTATCCTGTCTCTAATCATTAACCAGCTGTTTGACTGTAGGCTGTTTGAGTCTCTCTGGGCGGATTGTGAACTTCTGCGATAAGGGACGTGAAGGTGCTTTGAAATAGGGCACAACTGTGAAGTGTTCGTAGGGCTCCAACAAGCTGAGCCGTCTGCTGAGATTTCACAGTCCCTGGAAGATGACCAACCTCCCTCACTTAAACTCAGTCCAAATAATTGTGACTATGGGACAGCCAGGAGCATGGGAACTAGCTGGAGTTAACTTGGACAAAAGGATCCAAGCCTTCAAGCATCCAGCCAGGCCTTTACCCAAGCTAGAACTAGGGGCCCCTTTACACTTCCTGGTTGCATCCTCCCCTTTTAACCACAGAGAGGTGAGAGGCTTAGCCAGCCTGCCCCTGCCGGAGGGAGCCATGTGTGGCTTTTCCCTAGGACACAGGGGACCTGAACAACCCTAGAGAGAGAAGCTGAAAGCTGGGCTCCTTGAGTCATTGTTGGGATGCAGCTTCTCTAAGAACTCAGCTAGAAGCTGAGCTGGTAGAATTGGAGCAAGGCCTCAAGGAAAGAGATGTTTTTAGAAGTGGCCACTGCTGACCAGGGTTAGGGCACGATGAGCATTAGCTCTGCCCTGCAGGCAAGGCCCCAGCATCTACAGGTCCAGTTTGGGTTCATCTATGTTTGGAGTCAGGTGCTGATTTGTGTTTTCTCTGAGATCTTAGCCCTCTTTCTGCACTATTTGTAGCTGACTGTGGCTACAGTTGGGGACAGTAGTTTTCTGCAGGGGCTACTCCTCAACAGAACATGTTCAGGCCTGCAGGAACTGGCTTAACTTGCTTCTGAGAGTCTTAACTCCACCCCAGACTCCTTTGGCTTCAGGGAAGGGAGGTATAAGGGTGGGAGAGGAGGAGACCGGATACAGCCAAAAGGAACTGTGAAATCAGATGCCTGGAGAAGTAACTTTATTCTGAGGAAGGAGAAGTTTCCCTAGGTCTCCCTGAGCTTCCACCAAACTGTCTCCTCACACGTCCCAGGGCAGAGATGCCAGCCCCTCTCTCCTATAGCTGGCACCACTTTTGATTCTCCAGGAAGTCGCCCTGGTGGAGAAGTCTTCCCTGCCCATCAGCATCATGCAGGTCTCCAGGAGGAGTCATCTATGGTCAGGCCTCACCCTTTGCAGACTAGACTCAGATTCCTTGAGGGCAGGGCCTGGGCTGTTGAAAGGCTCTCCACCAAGTCTGTGTGGGTTCAGCACTGGGCTGAGGAGCAGAGCAGCCCCTGGAAACTTCCATCCACCCAGCTAGTCTTCTGCTTCCATCACTATATGACAGCTCAGTGTCCTAACTTGGAGCTTTCTTGACTCCTGTTGTATCTTATGTTCCTGGCAGCTTGCTGTGTTGCACACTTTAAGGCCTAATTATGGGGCATGAACAGCATTGTTTGAAATTTCAGTGAATAAAATGGTGATAGGTTGCTTCCTTGTAGCCTCCAGATCTGCTTTCCACCCTCCCTGTTCAGTGCCTCAGTTTGGTCTTTTATCAACAGACTTCCGTGTCCTCTGGCTTCTAGTTAGGTTCAGCCAATGGAGGCTAAAAGGGGGAAAAAGAGGGATGTGAGATTGTTTATTCCCCATCATACACCTCGCCTTCCTAAAAGCAGGGTCTCTGCAGACACTTTCTGCTCCCTCCCTTTGTCCCCTTAGGTCCCATAGTGATCAAGTTTCCCACTGTCATTGGCCCTGGGATACTGCAACATTTCTTGTTGCTTTTCCTTTATTAAACTCTCAGTTATCCATCTGTTTCTTGCTGGGCCTTCATAGATAGGACAAGTGCCACTGAGATATATGAATTACCACCTAACCTAGCTCTGTCACATGTCTGTGGGACCTTGACAAGTTACTCAACCTCTCTGAGCCTTGGTTTCCTCATATGTAAAATACTGCAGGGAGAGGAGGTATGCTCTGAGGTCACTTTTCAGTTTAGAATCTTTGGTTCTAAGGTGATAAGTGTAGGTCCTACAGAATTTAGCCAGGAGAATATGGGTCTGAATGGAAAAATATGTAAAATTATTCCATTGGGCATTTGGGAGTAGGGGTTACAGGAGTTACCTCAGAGTTAAGAGTTGGTAGAGAAAAAGGCAAGAAATACCTCCATCTGTGCTGCATGTGTATTTATTTTAAACATGATCCTTTCCAAGAAATTCTCTAGACTTGTGGTAGGAATCAGCTCTTATTTTGTCTTCAGCTCTGTTTGTATTTGTCTTCTTTTGTTAGAAAATGTAGGAAAAATCTCCTTCTCTTGGTGTTTCTTTCCCTACTTCTATTAATCTATTTCTGTTAACCTCGTCTCTCTCTGCATTTGTTTTCTTCTTTTTATTCCTGTTTCTCTCCATTAAAACAAAGAAAAGAGGGACTTCCCTGGTGGCGCAGTGGTTAGGAATCCGCCTGCCAATGCAGGGGACAGGGGTTCAAGCCCTGGTCCAGGAAGATCCCACATGCCGCGGAGCAACTAAGCCTGTGCGCCACAACTAGTGAGCCTGTGCTCTAGAGCCTGCGAACCACAACTACTGAGCCCATGTGCCGCAACTGCTGAAGCCCTCGTGCCTAGAGCCAGTGCTCCGCAACAAGAGAAGCCACCGTAATGAGAAGCCTGTGCACCTCAACGAAGAGTGGCCCCTGCTCGCTGCAAGTAGAGAAAGCCCGCGCGCAGCAACGAAGACCCAACACAGCCAAAAATAAATAAGTAAATAAATAAAATTTTTAAAAAAACAACAAAGAAAAGAAAAGAAAAAAATGTATTCCCTTCAGCACCTACTTAACAGGGGAGAATCAGAAAGTTCCAAAACAAAGGCTCCTGGCAGTTATCCAAATGAAGCAGTTGGAACTGACCAGCACCTGGAGCTGACAGTTAAAGAGAGTCGCAAATGCTGGAAATTGTTGGCTCAGGAGGAGTTTTCCCAGGCTGAGACCAAGGCTGACAATTTTAACTTTCCACTTCAGACTGAATCCACTTTGGAATCTACCTGGCTGTCTCTCACACCACTCAGGTGTCTTGTACCTGTGATTTCAGGAATAGAGCTTAAAACCCAGAGAGGGAGGCTGAGATTTCTCTTTAATTGGAGTCATAGAAGGCCCTAAGATTTCTAGAGCTGGAAGGACTTCAAAGATTATTTATAACAAAACCTCTATGTTTTACAAATACAGGAACTAAGATCCAGAGAGAGGAAGGGTCTTGCCCAAGGACACACAGTAGATTAACAGCAGAGCTATTAACAGTTAAAAGGTACAAGATGCCACATATTAACTCATTTAATCCTCATAACAACCCTATGGAGACAGCATTAGTATGACCTTCTCATTTTACAGATGAGGAAACAGGCCCAGAGAGGTAAAGAACTTGCCTGCACTGAAGTCTGTGCTCTCCACTACTTCACTCTACCACCTCCAAGGATGATGTTGTAGCTTGATGTAGCCTGTGGCTTGAAATATGGTGGGAATATTCATGTCACAGAAATCAGCAAATACTACAAATCAGCTTGTTTTGTTGATTGTCACAGCTTAAGAAAGTGATGAAGGACTTTCCTGGTGACGCACTGGTTAAAAATCCAGCTGTCAATGCAGGGGACATGGGTTCGATCCCTGGTCCGGGAAGCTCCCACATGCCGCAGAGCAACTAAGCCTGTGAGCCACAACTACTGAGCCCACGTGCTGCAACTACTGAAACCCACATGTCTAGAGCCCATGCTCCGCAACAAGAGAAGCCATGACAATGAGAAGCCAGCACACCACAATGAAGAGTAGCCCCCACTCGCCGCAACTAGAGAAAGCCCACACGGAGCAATGAAGATCCAAGGCAGACAAAAAAAAAACCAAATAAAAAAAAATAAATAAATGAAATAAAATTATTTTTTTAAAAAAGAGAAAGTGATGAAGATGCAGAAGCACGGGGAGATGCAGGGACCCCCATGAGAGAGATGGGAGGATCAATTTCAACGAGTTTCCAATATGGATCCTATTCTCTCTCATATGTAACCTTTAAAATAAACTCCTTTTTTCTTAAGTCTTCCCCATTATCAATAAAAGTGTGTGTGTATGTTTAGGTATAATTTATACAAAATAAAATGCAGAGATATTAAAAATTCAGTACACTGAGTTTTTACAGTGTTTACCCCCAGGCAACCACCACTCTAAATGAGAGAACATTTCCATCATTCCAGAAAGTTCGTTCAAGCCTCTAACCAGTAAAATTTCCACCATGGCTTCCAACCTGCTCTCCCCCAGCCATTTTCTGATTTCTTTCATGTATATGGTATTTCAGTCTTCCAGTTGCTCAGGCCAAAAACCTTAGAGTCATCCTTGACTCATCTCTTTCTCTCACACCCCACATCCACAGTGTTTCCTGTCAGGTAGATTTTCAAAATATATCTAAAATCTAACTGCTTCTCATCAACTCCACTGCTGCCTCCTTGGTCCAAGCCACATCATCTCTCGCCTTCTGACCAGTCTCCAGCTTCCTTACCTTCCCAAGCTCCTCCACTCCCCCTACAGTCTGTTCACACAGCTGCCTGAGCAATCTTTTAAAAATGTAAATTCAGATCATGACACCACTCTGTAAAACGCTCCAATGCTTACCATCTCTCAGAGTAGAATCAACCTCAAAGTCTCTACCATTATAAGGTCCTCTCCACTTTTTGGATCTCAATCTACTGCTCCCTGCTGGCTTACCAGGCTCCAGCCAAATCAGCCTCTTTGCTATTCCCAGAACACACAAGCACATTCCCCCCTCACAGACTTTGTCCTTTCTGGTTCTTTTTTTTTTTTTTTTAATCAGCTCTAGTGTGTGTGTGTGTGTGTGTAATATTTATTTATTTATTTGGTTGCATTGGGTCTTAGTTGCAGCTCACCAGCTCCTTAGTTGTGGCATGCCAACTCTTAGTTGCTGCATGCTTGTGGGATCTAGCTCCCAGACCAGGGATCAAACCCGGGCCTCCTGCATTGGGAGCACAGAGTCTTAACCACTGCGCCACCAGGGAAGTCCCTGTCCTTGCTGGTTTTGAAACAGGAGGGAACGGGCAGGGCACAACCTTTAAAAGAATGACAGAGAGCCTCATCCACCAGAGGGCAGACAGCAGAAGCAAGAAGAACTTCTGCAGCCTGTGGAAGGAAAACCACACTCACAGAAAAATAGACAAAATGAAAAGGCAGAGGACTTTGTACCAGATGAAGGAACAAGATAAAACCCCAGAAAAACAACTAAATGAAGCGGAGATAGGAAACCTTCCAGAAAAAGAGTTCAGAATAATGATAGTGAAGATGATCCAGGACCTCGGAAAAAGAATGGAGGCAAAGATTGAGAAGATGCAAGAAATTTTTAACAAACACCTAGAAGAATTAAAGAACAAACACCTAGAAGAATTAAAGAACAAACAAACAGAGATGAACAATACAATCACTGAAATGAAAAATACACTAGAAGGAATCAATAGCAGAATAACTGAGGCAGAAGAACGGATAAGTGACCTGGAAGACAGAATGGTGGAATTCACTGCCGTGGAACAGAATAAAGAAAAAAGAATGGCTTTTCCGATCGTTCCCCCCTCCCCCCGAGTGCCACTTCTGCTGCACTGCACTTGCTCTGAGCTCTGGGCTCCTACTAAGCTAGTGCCACCATTGTCTCCCTCCAGTCGCCATCATGATCATCTACCGGGACCTCATCAGCCATGAAGAGATGTTCTCTGACATGTACAAGATCCAGGAGGTTGCGGACAGGCTGTGTCTGGAGGTGGAGGGGAAGATGGTCAGTAGGAGAGAGGGTAACATTAATGACTTGCTCATTGGTGGAAATGCCTCCTCTGAAGGCTGTGAGGGTGAAGGTACCAAAAGCACAGTAATCACTGGTGTGTATATTGTCATGAACCATCACTTGCAAGAAACCAGCTTCACAAAAGAAGCCTACAAGAAGTACATCAAGGATTACATGAAGTCAATCAAAGGGAAGCTTGAAGAACAGAGACCAGAAAGAGTAAAACCTTTTATGACAGGGACTGCAGAACAAATCAAGCACATCCTTGCTAATTTCAAAAACTATCAGTTCTTTACTGGTGAAAACATGAATCCAGATGGCATGGTTGCTCTGCTGGACTACTGTGAGGATGGTGTGATATCAAATATGATTTTCTTTAAGGATGGTCTAGAAATGGAAAAATGTTAACAAATTTGGCTGTTTGGATCTATCACCTGCTCATCATAACTGGCTGGCTGCTGCTTTTCATCCACATAAAACCAGGACTTAGACAAATGGGACTGATGTCAACTTGAGCTCTTCATTTTGATGTTGATTTGTTTGGAGCGGAGGCACTGTTTTTGAGGAAAAAAAACATGTCATGTAGGTTGTCTAAAAATAAAATGCATTAAACTCAAAAAAAAAAAGAAAAAGGAATGAAAAGAAATGAAGACAGCCTAAGAGACTTTTGGGAGAATATTAAATGCAAAAACATTCTCATTATAAGGGTCCCAGAAGGAGAAGAGAGAAAGGACCCGAGAAAATATTTGAAGAGATTATAGTCGAAAACTTCCCTAACATGGGAAAGGAAATAGCCACCCAAGTCCAGGAAGCACAGAGAGTCCCAGGCAGGATAAACCCAAGAAGAAACACACCGAGACACATAGTAATCAAACTGACAAAAATTAAAGACAAAGAAAAATTATTGAAAGCAACAAGGGAAAAACGACAAATAACATACAAGGGAACTCCCATAAGGTTAACAGCTGATTTCTCAGCAGAAACTCTACAAGCCAGAAGGGACTGGCACAATATATTTAAAGTGATGAAAGGGAAGAACCTACAACCAAGATTACTGTACCTGGCAAGGATCTCATTCAGATTTGACTGAGAAATCAAAAGCTTTACAGACAACGCAGGGGGGTGGGGGTGGGGGTGTGATGAATTGGGCAATTGGGATTGACATGTATACTCTGATGTGTATAAAATTGATGGCTAATAAGAACCTGCTGTATAAAAAATTAAATAAAATTAAATTTAAAAATTAAAAAGAGAACAGATGAAAAGCCAAAACTGATTATTTTACTCCCAGTGACATTTTATATGTTAACTAATTATTTTATAAATTTTTCAGTTGATTATATTGGATTTGATAGGAATAAAAAAACAAAAAAAAAGCTTTACAGACAAGCAAAAGCTAAGAGAATGCAGCACCACCAAACCAGCTCTACAACAAATGCTAAAGGGACTTCTCTAAGTGGGAAACACAAAAGAAGAAAAGGACTTACAAAAACAAACCCATAACAACTAAGAAAATGGTAATAGGAACATACATATCGATAATTACCTTAAACGTGAATGGATTAAATGCTCCAACCAAAAGACACAGGCTTGCTGAATGGATACAAAAACAAGACCCATCTATATGCTGTCTACAAGAGACCCACTTCAGACCTAGGGACACATACAGACTGAAAGTGAGGGGATAGAAAAAGATATTCCATGCAAATGGAAATCAGAAGAAAGAGTAGCAATAGTCATATCAGATAAAATAGACTTTAAAATGAACAATGTTACAAGAGACAAGGAAGGACACTACATAATGATCAAGGGATCAATCCGAGAAGAAGATATAACAATTATAAATACATATGCACCCAACATAGGAGCACCTCAATACATAAGGGAAATGCTACCAGCTATAAAAGAGGAAATCAACAGTAACACAATAATAGTGGGGGACTTTAACACCTCACTTACACCAAGGGACAGATCATCGAGACAGAAAATTAATAAGGAAACACAAGCTTTAAATGACACATAGACCAGATAGATTTAATTGATATTTATAGGACATTCCATCCGAAAACAGCAGATTACACTTTCTTCTCAAGTGACCACGGCACATTCTCCAGGATAGATCACATCTTGGGTCACAAATCAAGCCTCCGTAAATTTAAGAAAATTGAAATCATATCAAGCATCTTTTCTGACCACAACGCTATGAGATTAGAAATAAATTATAGAGAAAAAAACGTAAAAAACACAAACACATGGAGGCTAAACAATACGTTACTAAATAACCAACGGATCACTGAAGAAATCAAAGCGGAAATCAAAAAATACCTAGAGACAAATGACAATGAAAACATGATGATCTAAAACCTATGGGATGCAGCAAAAGCAGTTCTAAGAGGGAAGTTTATAACAATACAAGCTTACCTCAAGAAACAAGGAAAATCCCAGATAAACAATCTAACCTTACACATAAAGGAACTAGAGAAAGAAGGACACACAAAACCCAAAGTTAGTAGAAGGAAAGAAATCATAAAGATCAGAGCAGAAATAAATGAAATAGAAACAAAGGAAACAATAGCAAAGATCAATAAAACTAAAAGCTGGTTCTTCGAGAAGATAAACAAAATTGATAAACATTTAGCCAGACTCATCAAGAAAAAGAGGGAGAGGACTCAAATCAATAAAATTAGAAATGAAAAAGAAGTTGCAACAGACCCTGCAGAAAAACAAAGCATCCTAAGAGACTACTACGAGCAACTCTATGCCAATAAAATGGACAACCTGGAAGAAATGGACAAATTCTTAGAAAGGTATACACTTCCAAGACCAAACCAGGAAGAAATAGAAAATATGAACAGACCAATCATAAGTATTGAAATTGAAACTGCGATCAAAAATCTTCCAACAAACAAAAGTCCAGGATCAGATGGCTTCACAGGTGAATTCTATCAAACATTTAGAGAAGAGCTAACACCCATCCTTCTCAAACTCTTCAAAAAACTTGCAGAGGAAGGAACACTCCCAAACTCATATTATGAGGCCACCATCACCCTGATACCAAAACCAGACAAAGATACTACAAAAAAAGAAAATTACAGACCAATATCACTAATGAATATAGATGCAAAAATCCTCAACAAAATACTAGCAAACAGAATCCAACAACACATTAAAAGGATCATACACCATGATCAAGTGGGATTTATCCCAGGGATGCAAGGATTCTTCAATACATGCAAATCAATCAATGTGATACACCATATTAACAAACTGAAGAAGAAAAACCATATGATCATCTCAATAGATGCAGAAAAAGCTTTTGACAAAATTCAGCACCTATTTATGATAAAAACTCTCCAGAAAGTGGGCATAGAGGGAACCTACCTCAACATAATTAAAAACCCACAGCAAATATGCATATATGAAAAACCCACAGCAAATATCATTCTCAATGGTGAAAAACTGAAAGCATTTCCTCTAAGATCAGGAACAAGACAAGAATGTCCACTCTCGCCACTATTATTCAACATAGTTTTGGAAGTCCTAGCCATGGCAATCAGAGAAGAAAAAGAAATAAAAGGAATACAACTTGGAAAAGAAGAAGTAAAATTATCACTGTTTGCAGATGACATGATACTATACATAGATAATCTTAAAGATGCCACCAGAGAACTACTAGAGCTAATGAATGAATTTGCAGGATACAAAATTAATGTATAGAAATCTCTTGCATTCCTATACACTAACAGCAAAAGATCAGAAAGAGAAATTAAGGAAACAATCCCATTCACCACTGCAACAAGAAGAATAAAATACCTAGGAATAAACCTACCTAAGGAGGTAAAAGACCTGTACTCAGAAAACTATAAGACACTGATGAAAGAAATCGAAGATGACACAAACAGATGGAGAGATATACCATGTTCTTGGATTGGAAGAATCAACATTGTGAAAATGACTATACTACCCAAAGCAATCTACAGATTCAATGCAATCCCTATCAAATTACCAGTGGCATTTTTTACAGAACTAGAACAAAAAATCTAAAATTTGTATGGAGACACAGAAGACCCCGAATAGCCAAAGCAGTCTTGAGGGAAAAAAACGGAGCTGGAGGAATCAGACTCCCTGACTTCAGACTATACTACAAAGCTACAGTAATCAAGACAATATGGTACTGGCCCAAAAACAGAAATATAGATCAATGGAACAGGATAGAAAGCCCAGAGATAAACCCACACACCTATGGTCAACTAATCTATGACAAAGGAGGCAAGAGTATACAACGGAGAAAAGACAGTCTCTTCAATAAGTGGTGCTGGGAAAAATGATACAGATGAACCAGTTTGCAGGGCAGAAATAGAGACACAGATGTAGAGAACAAACGTATGGACACCAAGGGGGGAAAGTGGTGGTGGGGCGGGGGGTGGTGGTGGGATGAATTGGGAGATTGGGATTGACATATATACACTAATATGTATAAAATCGATAACTAATAAGAACCTGCTGTATAAAAAATAAATAAAATAAAATTCAAAAAAAAGAATGACATAGTCCGAGGACATGACATAAACTGGTTAGAACCAACTAGGTCCAAGTTGGCTGATGACTGACTTCCACCAGACCTTGAGCACACTAAATGACACCCACAGGCGCCATGACAGTTCCAAGGCCTACCATAAAGGTGAAAAAGTGGGCAGTGGCCCAATTTCTGGGAATCCCCACCTCTTTCCCAAAATAGCTGGAATACTCCTCCCACTCATTAGCCTATGAAATTACCCACCTCTTTAAAAACTGACAACCCCATACCCTGGTGCTGCTCTTTCATTCTGAGATGATCCACATTCTGTCTGTGGAGTGTGTTTCTCTCTAAATAAATCCACTTCTTACCTATCACTTTGCCTCTCACCGAATTCTTTCTGTAATGAGACCTTAAGAAACTGAGACGAGGTGTGTGATCTCCGTTAAAAGACCATGAGTTCAAGTCCCAATCTGGGTTTTTGCTGGTTTCAAGTCCCAACCCATGGGTTCAAGTCCCAATCTGAATTACACAGTTTCAGTTTCTCTACTTGAGACACTCTTCACGTGGCTCACTCCCTCAGTTCATTTAGGTCTCTGTTCAGCTGTTATCTTATTTTAGAGACCTTCCCTGACTGCCCATCCAAAATAGCACATTCCCTGACACTCTGACCCCAGTCTCTGTTTATTATTTCTTCCTAGTCCTTAAGACCTCACATTTTGTTTATTTATTTATTTATTTATTTATTTATTTATTTTAGGCTGTGTTGGGTCTTCATTGCTGCGTGTGGGCTTTCTCTAGTCTCTAGTTGCGGCGAACGGGGGCTACTCTTTGTTGTGGTGCACCGGCTTCTCATTGTGGTGGCTTTTCTTTGTTGCAGAGCATGGACTCTAGGCGCGTGGACTTCAGTGGTGGTGATACACGGGCTCAGTAGTTGCGGCTCGTGGGCTCTAGAGCACAGGCTCAGTAGTGTGGCACACAGGCTTAGTTGCTCCGTGGCATGTGGGATCTTCCAGGACCAGGGCTCGAACCCATGTCCCCTGCATTGGCAGGCGGATTCTTAACCACTGCGCCACCAGGGAAGTCCCGAGACCTCACATATTATGTGTATTTACTGTCTTTTTCTCCCAATGGGTATGCTGGTAAAATGTTTAACATTTTAGCTAAATGTTTAACATTTAGCTCTCTGAAAACTGTTGAAACCGAGCGGGGCCCGGTGGGGCTCCCAGGCATGGAGGCCTTTTTGACCCCCACTTCTTGTAGCCAAGACACCAGCCTCCATGACCTTCCCTGAGTTCAAAAGGGCAGATTCAAACGGTTTCTCATCAAGGGAGGAGTAGCCAAAAAAACACCCAAGCAAGATTAAAGGGATCAGAGAAGCTCATCAAGATTAGGAGACCAAGATGAGATTAAGGAGGGCAGGCCCTGCGAGCACTCTAATCTTGTCAGAGACCCCACCTTTGAACCATTGTTATAAACCCTCATCAAATCCTCCCGGGTTGGGACACAGTTTTTCCGAGGCAGGAGCCCATTGTGCCCCCTTTTGCCTGGCTAAGTAATAAAGCTATCCTTCTCTACTTCACCCAAAACTCTGTCTCTGAGATTTAATTTGGCACCGGTGTACAGAAAGGCCAAGCTTTTGGTAACGGTATGAATGTGTTACGGAACACAGTTCACGTGCCTAACGGACAGTGAGGGCAAACATACCGAAACATTGGAGTTTGGAGCAGAGAAAGGTTTATTGCAGGGCCACGCTCAAACTCCCCAATGGATTTTGTTTTTGTTTCTAATTTTTTTTTAGCACCTTTATTAGAGTATAATTGCTTTACAATGGTGTGTTAGTTTCTGCTTTATAACAAAGTGAATCAGCTATACTCCCTAATGGTTTTGGGGGAAAGGTTTTTACAGGCAAAATTTGGGGTGAGGGCTGCAGGGTGTGTGACTTTCTTCCGATTGGTTGGTGGTGAGGTAACAGCAGTGCTCCAGGAGTCTTGTGCTCAGCCTGAAATTACCATCCTCCACCTGGGTGGGGACCTTAGTTCTCAGAGAATAACGCAAAGATATTGTTTTGTATATTCCCCCCCTTTATTTTTGGCCGCACTGTGAGGCATGTGGGATCCTAGTTTCCCAACCAGGGATCGAACCCATGCCCCTTGCAGTGGAAGTCCCTGTTTTGTATATTCCTTGAGGAGGAAACAGGACCCTACCCCAAGGCTGCACTAATGTTTCTTGACTGTTCCTCCTTTGTCTCTGCAACCCCTTCCTTCCCTGATAAGCAACTTTCTGAATCTGCCCTTTTAAATTCAGGGAAGGTCAAGGAAGCTAAATGAAGCCTTTTCCTACAAACAAGAAATAGGGGACACGGAAAGGCTTTTGTATCCTAGAGGGCCCCACAGAGCCCTTCTCAGTTTCAAACGTATATATATACATACCTAATTTTTTTTTAATTTATTTTATTTTTGGCTTTGTTGGGTCTTAGTTGCTGCACGTGGGCTTTTCTCTGGTTGCGGCGAGGGGGGGAAGCGGGGTGCCACTCTTTGTTGCAGTGCGCGGGCTTCTCATTGCGGTGGCTTCTCTTGTTGCGGAGCACGGGCTCTAGGCGTGCAGGCTTCAGTAGTTGTGGCTCACGGGCTCTAGAGTGCAGGCTCAGTAGTTGTGACGCACGGGTTTAGCTGCTCCGTGGCATGTGGAATCTTCCCGGACCAGGGCTTGAACCCATGTCCCCTGCCTTGGCAGGCAGATTCTTAACCACTGTGCCACCAGGGAAGCCCTACATACCTAACTTTATTTATAAATTTAGTGATACAAAGGATGTGTAAAACACAATTTACATATAACAAAATATAAATGCTCTTATTGGAAATTCCATATTCTCACAGAATGCTTTTGTTGCTATTTGACAAACTCTTGTATCCACAGCCAATCTATCTTTGCAGCTAACAAGTGTAGTTCCAACATAAACATTGGCTGATATTTTTGTTTATAGAGTGTTGTCCAACACCACCAAGTAATTCTCCAGTTCTCAGGTGGGCACAGACAGTGTACCCTCCATTGTAACTCAGTTCTGACACTATGTGTCAGATCTCACAGGTTAGGGGCTCAGTCCTACAGGACTGCCCTCAATTCAGATGCCAACTGCAAGCACACATTGCACCTGGACTTCTGACCAACCGGCTGTAAATTAGAGGTTCCCATGACCCCCTCCTTGGGTTCTTCATTTGTTAAAACAGGTCACAAATCTCAGGGAAATATTTACTTACGTTTACCAGTTTATTGTAAAGGATATTATAAAGGATACAGATGAGCAGCCAGATAAAGAGGTACACAGGTCAAGGTCCAGAAGGATCTTGAGAGCGGGAGTGGAATTGGGGTGTACCACCATCCAGTCCAGAAGCTCATCAAATCTTCCCTGAGGTCAGTGGGCGGGACTGAAAGTTCCAGCTCTCTAATCACTGGGTCTTCCTGATGACCAGTTCCATCCTGAGGCTGTGTAGGGAACTCCTCCAGGTCATCCATTAGTATAACTCAGGAGGGAGAGAAAGGGTTTTTTATGAATAACAAAAGATAGACAATCCTACCACTGAGATAATTACAAAGATTTTAGGAGCTTTGTGCCAGGAACCAGGGGCCAAATACAGTTTGTCTTCCAGCCCTCTGTATCTGTGGGTTCACACCCGCAGATTCAACCAAGGGAGGTTGGAAAATATTAAAAAGAAAGTTCCACAAAGTTCCAAAAAGCAAAACTTGAATTTCTTGTGCACCAGAAACTCTTTACATAGCATTTACATTGTATTAGGTATTATAAGTAATCTAGATAATTTAAAGTATACGGGAGGGGGAATTCCCTGGCAGTCCAGTGGTTAGGACTCCGAGCTTTCATTGTCTAGGGTGTGGGTTCAACCCCTGGTTGGGGAACTAAGATCTTGCAAGCCCCTGGCACTGCCAAAAAAAAAAAAAAAAGTATACGGGAGGACGTGTATAGCTAGGTTAAATGCAAATACTATGCCATTTTATATAATGTACTTGAACATCTGTGGATACATCCTCTGGGGGGTGGGGTGGGATCCTGGAACCAATCCCTCTGGATGCTAATGAAATAAAATTCATAATTAATAGCGAGACAGAAATATTTAAACATAAAATTCTTCTTTGCCCCTTTGGGCCTCCTCCCTCCCCTTTACTGTGTATTGTGCATCTGCATTAACCAGACCTCCTTAGGCGATAACATTCCTTTTTAATCTCATCAAGAGTCACAACTCATTAGGAGATAACCTTCCTTCTTAATCTTACAAGGGGCCAACGTGACCCAGGAGCCACTGCTTTGTACCTGTAGATCTGGATTGTGTAAACTGTCAATAATATGTCATTTGATGTAAACCCTTTGTCTCAAGAACTTCTATAATTGTGCTTTGACCTCCAAGGGGCAGAACAGTCCTCAAAGCTTTCTGAAAGACTGTCTCCCGGGTTATAATCCTCAGGTTGGCTCTAGTAAAATTTTCCACTTTTTTTAGATTGACTATTGATTAATTTTTTCATCAACAATACCAAGGGACAACTGTATATTTCCTTAAAAATTTTGTTTTTAAATTTTATTGAAGTATAGTTGATGTACAATATTATGTGAGTTACAGTTGTACAATATAGTGATTCATAATTTTTAAAGATTATACTCCATTCATAGTTATTATAAAATATTGGCTATATTCCCTGTGTTGTACAATCCATCCTTGTAGCTTTTTTTTTGGCCATGCCACTTTTGGCTTGCAGGATCTTAGTTTCCTGTAAAAGGAGTGAACCCGGGCAGTGAAAACCCCAGGTCTTAACTATTGGACTGCCAGGGAATTCCCCTGTAGCTTATTTTATTTATTTATTCATAATTTCTATTTATTTATTTATTGGGCTGCTTTGGGTCTTCATTGCTTCGTGTGGGCTGTCTCTAGTTGCGGCGAGTAGGGGCTACTCTTTGTTGCGGTGCGTGGGCTTCTCATTGTGGTGGCTTCTCTTGTTGCAGAGCATGGGCCCTAGAGTGCACGGGGCTTCAGTACTTGTGGCATGAGGGCTCAGTAGTTGTGGCTTGTGGACTCTAGAGTGCAGGCTCAGTAGTCATGGTGCACGAGCTTAGTTGCTCCGCGGCATGTGGGATCTTCCCGGACCAGGGCTTGAACCTGTGTCCCCTGCACTGGCAGGTGGATTCTTAACCACTGTGCCACCAGGGTAGCCCCTGTAGCTTATTTTATACAAAATAGTTTGTACTTCTTAATCCCTTACCCTTATACTGCCCCTCCCCCCTTCCCTCTCCCCACTGGTAACCACTAGTTTGTTCTCTGTATCTGTGAGTCTGCTTCTTTTTTGTTATATTCACTAGTTTGTTGTATTTTTTAGATTAACATATAAGTGATATCATACAGTGTTTTTCTCTAACTTATTTCACTTAGTATAATACCCTCCAAGTCCATGCATGTTGTTGCAAATGGCAAAATTTCATTCTTTTTTATGGCTGAGTAGTATTCCATTGTATATATGCACCACATCTTCTTTATCCTTTCATCTGTTAATGGACACTTAGGTTGCTTCTATATCTTGGCAACTGTAAATAGTGTTACTATGAACATTGGGGTGCATGTATATTTTTGAATTAGTGTTTTTGTTTTTTTCTAACATATATCCAGGAGCAGAATTGCTGGGTTACATGTGTATACTTTTTTTTTTGGCCACGACACCTGGCGTGTGAGATCTTAGTTCCCTGACCAGGAATCGAACCCGTGCCCCCTGCAGTGGAAGTGCAGAGTCCTAACCACTGGACCACCCTGGAATTCCCAACATGTGTATACTTCTTATCACACAGTAAATGAGAGGAAAGTGTAGGAACTTCTCTCATTCATCAGAGAAGTGAGCAACTTACTTGCTGAATTGAACAATAGCTTTTTATTTATTTATTTGACAAATTTATTTATTTGTCTTAGTTGCCGGCACATGGGATCTTCGTTGTGGTGCAAGGGCTTCTCTCTACTTGTGGCGTGTGGGCTCCAAAGTGTGCGGGCTCAGTAGTTGCAGAGTGCGGGCTCTCTAGTTGTGGCATGCAGGTTTAGTTGCCCTGCGGCATGTGGGATCTTAGTTCCCCGGCCAGGGATCGAACCCGTGTCCTCTGCATTGGAAGGCGGATTTTTAACCACTGGACCACTGGGGAAGTCCCTGAATAATAGTTTTTGAATGGTGGAAAAATATTTATTTAATTTTTGTGGTGTCCACAATGTAACAGCTACAGACACACTTTTAATATGCATTATTCATATTTTCTCCATCACTTTCTTAAGTCTAGACAATGACCCAAACTAGCCCTGATTTGTAGCATTTGCTGATTTCTGTGGGTAAATACTCCCACCATAGCCTATCTCAAGCTGCCAACAATGATGTCATTGAACATGAATTAGGAAGAAATGCACAGTAGCACACCATTATATAGTTTTTCCACCACACAGATACAATAGCATAGATAATAGTAAAATTATTAGAAGGCAATGAATTGGAATATTTATTATCTTTATTTTTATATAACTTATTTAATTTTAAGTTTATGTAATTTAATTTTTGAGGACTTGCAAAATTTCTGAAAATTTAGCAATTGGCTCTCATGAGCCCACAGGAGCCAGCTCCAGCACACCCTGGTTTCCTTACTAGACTGTAAGCTCCATGAAAATAATACCTGGCACATAATATGTACTCAATAAATTCTTCTGGCATAGATGAATGAAAGTAATTTTAGTGTTATTTAGTTCCTTGCCACCTAAAGAACCTGACTAAATTAATTTGGGAGGGAAGTAAGAGGTGGGCACTATTTGAGCTGTTGTCAGACTCTCGTGCCTTTTCTGAAGAAATCTGGGAGCAGGTTAGATAAAGGGGTAAATTGGTCAGGGAGGCCTGAAATCTCCAGACTGAGGATGAGGAGAGTGGGAATGTCCATAACATTATCAGTTCAGTCATCCTCCACAATGCCACCATAATTTATTATTTTTTTAAAGCACATTTCTGCTGAAATCCCTGCCATATCTTCTAGCCTTCAAGATAAAATTCTAAATTTTATCTAGGTCCTTCATGTTTCCAGCTTAATCACTATTACTGCATTCTATACCCCTATATCCAGCCTCATGGGGCCATTTACCTTCCCCTGAACTTGCTCTGCACTGTCTTGTCTTCAGACCTTTGCCCATGCTGGAGTCCCTTCCCTACCAGGAATGCCCCCCTACTCCTTTCTAACCCAGAGGCATCTCCATTTTTTCACATCCTGCTTGCATAGTTTCTCCTCTCTGAGGTCTTAGCTGGTACCCCATCCCCATCTCCTCTGGCATAATTAATTCTCTAGTATTTTCCTACATTGGAAGGATTTACATGGAGGAGATGTTGGTCAAGGATACAAACTTTCAGTTATAAGAAAATAAGTTCCGGGGATTCCCTGGTGACGCAGTGGTTGAGAGTCTGCCTGCCAATGCACGGGACACGGGTTCGGGCCCTGGTCTGGGAGGATCCCACATGCCGCAGAGCAACTGGGCCCGTGAGCCACAACTGCTGAGCCTGCGCGTCTGGAGCCTGTGCTCCGCAACAAGAGAGGCCGCGACAGTGAGAGGCCCGCGCACTGCGATGAAGAGTGGCCCCCGCTCACCGCAACTAGAGAAAGCCCTTGCACAGAAATGAAGACCCAACACAGCCAAAAATAAAAATAAAAAAATTAAAAAAAAAAAAAGAAAAGAAGTTCCAAAGATCTAATGTACAGTATGGTGATTACAGTTAACAATACTGTCTTGTATACTTAAAGCTGCTATGAGAGTAGAGCTTTCATGTTCTCACCATAACAACACCACAAAAGAGGGAATTCCCTGGTAGGCCAGTGGTTAGGACTCTGTGTTTCCACTGCAGGGCACAGGTTCAATCCCTGGTTGGGGAACAAAGATCCCTCCCGCAGGCCACACAGTGCCGCCAAAACAAACAAACAAAAAAACCCCCCACAAAATGGTAATAATGTAAGGTGAAGGACTTGTTAACTAACCTTATTGTGGTAAACATTCAGCAACATATATGTGTATCAAATCATCACATTGTATATCTTAAATTTATACAATGTTACATGTCAATTATATCTCAACAAAGCTGGAGAAAACAAGAATTGACATATCTGTTTCCCTAATAGATTATGAAAGCCTTGAGGACAGAATCTGATTCATTGTCTCCCATTGTCCAATTTAGCCTCAGGCATTTATTTAGTAGGCAGCAATAATTGTTTATCAAAGAGGCAGCCTAGGGAGAGGAAAGCATAACAGCTAATCTCTCTGGGCCTCAGATCCTCCTTTTTACAATAAGGATAATGTTTCCTTGCCTGCCAGGAAGCTGAAGGAGATGAGCTCACAAGTCATTTCCCAGATCCATGACCTACTTCACAATTTCCCCTAGAGCAGAGCCCGGTATCAGAAACGTTGAGAAGCACTGTGGTTTTGTCCTTCACCCCAAAGACATTTGATCCTACTTTAAGAAGCCAACAGGTGTAGCCATTCTGTCCCTGCAAAAGGCCATACTGAACTATCTTTGGCCCGGAACAAGGCCCAAGCTGCTGGGAGATTAGTGTTTGGCTGGCGGAATGTCAGGGAAGGTCTGGGCTGAACAGGTTATTAAGCCCCCTACTTCCCCTGCCTGTGTGCTATGGGAGGTGCACTTTCTTCCACAGCCAGGCTGGGAATTTTCCTCATCCTCGTCAGAGCAGATTTCTCCTGGCGACTACCAAGTGCATGTTCTTGGAAGCTCAATAGGAAAGTTTTGCCTAAGTTTACTCAGGAACTGAAAATTGACAGGCAAGTGAGTGCTGAGTGAAAATATTCTTTCTTTAGCGAGCACAGCTGCCCACCCTCAAGTTGGCAGAACTGGCGCCATATCAGCAGAGGATCTGAGGGGGTGGCCTCCTCATCTAAAATATCCACCCCTCCACCTGTCATTCCACCATTAGATCTTAATTCCTCAGCATCTCTAAGGAGGCTTTTCTGCTTCTAGAAACCCAATTGACATTCCAATTCCTCTGGAAAGTGAATTTTAGCTGGGATGAGTAATAGGAAGAAATAAATTCCTTAGCTTAGCATCAAGATACTATACAATCAGATGCTACTGACCTCTATAATTTTATCATCCACTACACTGATCCCCAAAGAACTCCCCCTTTAGCCAAACTGGTCTTTGAGCCTACCTTGCATTTATTTCCCCCTCTGCCTGCTGTTCACACAATTTCCCCTGCCTGGAATATTTGGCAACCCACCTTCCCCTAGTCTGTCTCTCTTCCTTTTCTCTTTCTTCCTTCTTTGTTTTTAATGGCTGTGTCAGGTCTTAGTTGAGGCATGCTGGATCTTTCGTTGTGGCTCACAGGCTTCTCTCTAGTTGTGGCGTGCTGGTTTTCTCTCTCTAGTTGTGGCAAGCAGGCTCCAGAGCGCATGGGCTCTGTAGTTTGCAGCACGTGGGCTCTCTCATTGAAGTGCGCAAGCTCAGTAGTTGTGGCGCGTGGGCTCCATTGCCCCACAGCATGTGGGATCTTAGTTCCCCCACCAGGGATTGAACCCGTGTCCCCTGCATTGGAAAGCGGATTCTTTACCACTGGACCACCAGGGAAGTCTCTCTCTTCCTTTTCTCAGTAGACATTTATTTATCACCTACTACAGTGAAGCACTGTATCAGGTTTTTTGTTTTTAATTGTTCACAGAGCCCAGAGCAAAGCTAGGCACATAGTGGGCATACAATAAACCCAAGGTCAAACTTGCCTTGTATTCTTTCCATCTCTAGAATCTGCTGAGTTATAATTTGGACATGCAGGCGGGTATGTATTGATTTCTGCATCTCCCTTGTAAGCAAAACGTAGAAGTGAAGGGCTCCCCTTGTGGCACAATGGTTAAGAATCCACCTGCCAATGCAGGGGACACAGGTTCGAGCCCTGGTCCGGGAAGATCCCACATGCCACGGAGCAACTAAGCCTGTGCGCCACAACTACTGAGCCTCTGCTCTAGAGTCTGCAAGCCACAACTACTGAAGCCCATGTGCAACAACTACTGAAGCCTGCGCTCCTAGACCCTGTGCTCTGCAACAAGAGAAGCCACCGCAATGAGAAGTCCTCGCACCGCAACAAAGAGTAGCCCCCGCTTGCTGCAACTAGAGGAAGCCCTCACACAGCAATGAAGACCCAACACAGCCAATAAATAAATAAATAAATAAAATCTATTTTAAAAAATGTGAAAAACAGAATTTTAAAAGATAACCATTGAAAGTATCACTCTTCATTTTAAAAATATTGAGTATGCTTGCTATGAGCTAGAAATTCAGACATGAAAAGACATGCTCCCTTGTCTCTAGAAGCTTACAGTCTCATGGGGAGAGGCAGACAAAAATACTAATGATTTTGGAGAAAATAAAGCATTATGTTTGGAGTTAGGGAGACCTGGGTTTTAATCCTGACTCTGCAACTTGTTAGCAGTATGTTTTGAATTAACTCTTTCTGAGGGGTGATGATGATGATGATGATGGTACTTCAGAGTTGCTGTGGAAAAGTAAAGTAATTTCTATAAAACATCTTGCACTGGGCCTGGCACTTCACATGGGCTCAATAAATATTAGTTTTCCTTCTTTTCTCTTTAAACCACAAGTATTTACTGAGTCACTCCTCTGAGTCTCATGAGGGCTAGACCATGAGGGAATTTAGAACAAGTACCAGATGCGATTTTCTGCTAATTTATAGTCTGTTAGAGTAGCAAGACCCACACATATGAAGAGTTAAGAATACTGTGAGACTGGATTAAGGAGGGCTGGGATTCCCTGGAGAGGTGGGCCTGGAGAGGAGGTGAGATCTACATTGTGGAAGTGTAGGTATTGGGTGGATAGTGAAGGTAGGGAGTCGTGAAGGTCTTGGGATGCAGGAGTGGAGGGGCTCCAATGGGTAGGAGAGAGAAATAAAGTGGAGCAGGTAGTACGAACTGGACTGTGGAACGCTTTGAGAAAAAGTCGGAGTTATTTTATGCTTATTTTCAAAGTACCGTGTTGATTTTTGAACAGAGGAGTGGTGTGTTTTTAAAATATAATTTCTCTATACATTTAAAATGTACTTAATCTATAAAGGATGGATATACAATTATCTTTGAAGGAAACATTTATGCATTAAGTGAGGTCTCTGACCTTGAGGACCAATGAAGCTTGTGTACAAGGTGTGTGTGGGGTGTCCTGTTCTTTTTTTTTTATTATTTTTTATTCTAACAGGGTGTCCTGTTCTTCATCAGACAGTAACGGTCCTAGGTCTTTCTACTTCCCCAACTATGCAATTCCCAGAATGAAAACAAATCTCTTCCAAGGGGAAGGAAGGCAATTCTTTGCCAGTCCATATTCTTCCTGCTTAGTAGTGCTCTAACATCCCATGTGTACTAGTTTGTTAGGACTGCTCTAGGACAGTACCATAGACTAGGTGATTTAAACAACAGGACTCTATTTTCTCACAGTTCAGGAGAAGTCCAAGATCAAGATGTTGGCAGCATTGTTTTTTGTTTTTGTTTTTTTTCCTGAGACTTCTCTCCTTGGTTTACAGATGGCTATCTTCTCCCTTTATCGTCACATGGTCTTTCCTCTCTCACTAATGTTCTTATAAGGACCTAAGTCATATTGGATTACTGCTCACCCCAGTGACCTCATTTAACCTTAATTACCTCTTTAAAGACCCTGTCTCCAAATACAGTCACATTCTGTAATACTACTAGTGGTTAGGACTTCAGCATATGAATTTGAAGGAGACATAATTCAGCCTATAATACCACCCTAGAAATTCAGTCTTCTCTTGTTATTATATTCATATTTATATATCTTGGATTCCTCTCTTAAAGCATACAGCTTTCAATATCCCAGCTCTAAATGCTCTGTTTAAACTTTTTTTTTTTTTTTTTTTTTTTGGCTGCGCTGTGCGGCATGAGGGATCTTAGTTCTTAGTTTTCTTAGTTCCCCGACCAGGGATCGAACCCGCACCCCTTGCAGTGGAAGCGTGGAGTCTTAACCACTGGACCGCCAGGGAAGTCCCTGTTTAAACATTTTTTAAATCATAAAAGACTTGTGTATTAAAGGCAATTTGAAAATACAGAAGTGAAAATGAGAAAGTGTTACCTACAATCCCATTATCTAAACATGGTCCATATTAATATTCTTTTGATGTATTTTTATAGCTTTTCCTATGCACAGTGTTCTTACATAGTTACATTCACTCAGCAGATTTGGTTTTGGCTTTTTATACCTAGCAGTATATAGCAAGCATTTCCCCATGTCCTGGCATGTTCTTTGTAAATGTTATTTATAAAGGCTGCATAGTGTGGGATCTAGTAAGAATGCCATAATTTACTTAACCATTCCTCTACAGTCAGACGTGGAAGATGCTTCCAATTTTTTGCTGTTATAAATAAAGCTGTGAGAAATGTTTTTTTCGGCATAACAATTTTCCATATTTAAAATTATTTCCTTAGGGCAGAGTACCAGAATTGCTTTGGATGAAGGAGTTTTAATATATTATAACTTTTTGCTTTCCAAAAGGGTTTATGCCAACATATATTTCTATTAGGCAAATAAGAGAGTGCCTCTTTTATGAAACACTGATTAGCATTAAGTAACACCATTATTTTCACTCCTTATTAATTTGGTAGGCAAAATGCATATTATTGTTATAACTTTCAACTTAAAAAATTGTGAGACAAACATCTTCCCATATGTTTGTTGATGGGCTCTATTCCCTCTTTTAGGAATTGTTGGTATGCTTTGTCCTCTTATCTACAGAAATTTCAGGGTTCTCAATTTGTATGAGCTTTTTTTTAAAAAAAATATTTACCTATTACTTAATTTATTTGGTTGCACTGGGTCTTAGTTGTGGCAGGCAGGTGCCTTAGTCACGGCTCCAGGGCTCCTTAGTTGCGGCAGGTGGGCTCCTTAGTTGTGGCATGCGAACTCTTAGTTGTGGCATGCATGTGGGATCTAGTTCCCTGACCAGGGATTGAACCCAGGCCCCCTGCATTGGGAGTGCGGAGTCTTATCCACTGCACCACCAGGGAAGTCCCTGTATGAGGTTTTTTAATGGTAAAAATATTAGACATTCAAAAATTTGTTTCCTCCATCTATTGTTTATCTTTTTTTTAATGTTACATAAAGAAGTTTTCTATTTAAGAGTTGCTTTATCTGTTTATTGCTTCCTTTCTGCCTCTCCATGCCTTGAATATTTATTTGTTTCCTTCAAGCGTTTCTATTTTACTTATTTATTTAAATTAAATTTTTAAAAATTATTTATTTTATTTTGGCTACACCGGGTGTTCGTTGTGGTGCACGGGCTTCTCTAGTTGCAGTGTGCAGGCTCTCTAGTTGTGGCGTGTGGGCTTAGTTGCCCCACGGCATGTGGGATTTTAGTTTCCCAACCAGGGATCGAACCCATGTCCCCTGCATTGGAAGGCGGATTCTCAACCACTGGACTACCAGGGAAGTCCCAAGGTTTGCTATTTTAAAAAAATGACAATTCTTGTTCACTAAATCAGGCTGGTTTTTTGACTAAACCAAGCTGAGTGGCGGCCTGGTTTAGTGGAAAGAGCAGGCTTTGAAGTCATAGTTTAGAATACTGGGTCTGCTATTTAAGGTGTCCTCTCCTCTCTGTTCTGTAAAATCTGCATATCTACCTTGAATATTTTTAATTGGGATAAAAATAAGATGGACTTATATAGCACTGTGCCTGACAGACAATAAATATTTACCCCCTTATCTTTAAACCATTTTGGTACAGAGAGTGCAGTGTGGCTCTAAATCTTTCCCCCAGATTGGTAATAAATTGTCTCACTACTTACTTTTTTTTTTTTTAATATTTATTTATTTATTTGGCTGCACCGGGTCTCAGTTGCCCCAGGCAGGATCTTCGTTGCAGCACGCGGGATTATTTGTTGTTTTTTTTTAGTTGCGGCACGCAGACTTCTTAGTTGTGGCATGCATGCAGAATCTAGTTCCCCGACCAGGGATCGAACCCAGGCCCCTTGAATTGGAGCTCGGAGTCTTATCCACTGGACCACAAAGGAAGTCCCATCCCACTACTTACCTTTTTTTCTTTTTATTTATTTATTTAGTTTTGGCTGTGTTGGGTCTTCATTGCTGCGCGTGGGCTTTCTCTAGTTGCGGCGAACGGGGGCTACTCTTCGTTGTGGTGCGCAGGCTTCTCACTGCGGTGGCTTCTCTTGTTGTGGAGCACAGGCTCTAGGCGCGCGGGCTTCAGTAGTTATGGCACGCAGGTGCAGTAGTTGTGGCTCATGGGCTCTAGAGCACAGGCTCAGTAGTTGTGGCGCACGGGTTTAGTTGCTCTGCGGCATGTGGGAGCTTCCCGGACCAGGGATCGAACCCGTGTCCCCTGCATTGGCAGGTGGATTCTTAACCACTGTGCCACCAGGGAAGCCCCCTCACTACTTACTTGTAACTACTGTCTGCTAAGACATAATCTGTCTCTTAGAAGTGGACAACAAGCAAGCTCCTTTCACAGTGGTGGCTGTTTGTAGAAGTCTAGCTTAGACTCCTTAATTAACTTTTTTCTGTCCCTCTGGGTCTTTTTAGGAAGTTTTTTCCTGCTACCTTAATGCTAGGGAGAGTATATATTGAAACTGGGATATCTCAGTTTGCCCCCAGTATTTTAGGCATAACAACTTTGAGAGTTATGATGAACTATTGTGTTATGCTAAATTAGTCTCTGTCTCTCCTACTTTAGTCTGGACTCTGGTCCGTACAGATGATACATGACATTCTATATTGAGGCCCATGTATTTTCAGCCACTAAAGGCAAGTCTGTTTGAACAAAAGAAAAAATTAACCTGGCAGAAAATTAACAATATTACTGGATCTTAGTATTAGCTAATATTTGTTAAGCACTTACAGCATGCCAGACAATGTTCTAAGTATTTGCTTGTATTAATTCAGTTTTTTCAACCTGCAGATCTAGATGTATTCGTGGGTCAAGAATTCAGTTTAGGACTTCCCTGGTGGCACAGTGGTTAAGAATCCACCTGCCAATGCAGGGGACACAGGTTCGATCCCTGGTCTGGGAAGATCCCACATGCTGTGGAGCAACTAAGCCTATGTGCCACAACTACTGAGCCTGCGCTCTACAGCCTGTGAGCCACAACTACTGAAGCCCACACACCTAGAGCTCGTGCTCCACAACAAGAGAAGCCACCGCAATGAGAAGTCCGCACACCGCAACAAAGAGTAGCCCCCTCTCACCACAACTAGAGAAAGCCTGCGTGCAACAACAAAGACCCAATGCAGCCAAAAATAAATAAATAAATTTATTAAAAAAAAAAAAAAGAATTCAGTTTAGTCGGTTGTGACCAGCCTTTTTAAAAAAATTATCTTGAAATAATTTAAGCCTTAAAGAAGAGCTGCAAAGATAGAAAAGAGAGTTTCTGTATACCTTTCATCTAGCTTCTTTGAATGTTAACATTTTCTGTAATCCTGGTAAGAAATGAACAAAACCTTTAAGCTACAGACTTTATTCAGATGTCCCCACTTTTTCCATTAATTTCCCTTTTCTATCCCAGAATCCAGACCAGGATCCCACATTGCATTTAGTTGTCATTAGTCTCTTCTGATCTGCATCAATTTATCAGTTTTTGCATGTTCTTTATAACTTTGACCCACTTGTATAGTACTGGTCAGGTATTTTGTATAATGTTCTTCAGTTTGGGTTTGTCTGCTATTTTCTTACAATAACACTCAGGTGATAGATTTTGGGGAAGAATACCACAGAGATGTGCCCTTCACATTGCCTCATATCAGGGTGTACATGATATCAACATGATTTTAAAATTTTTTATTTTTTAATTAAAATTTCATTTTTAATTTAATTTTAATTTTTCTATTTTTATTTCTATTTTTTCAACATGACTTCTTACTGTGCTGGTAACCTTGGCCACCTGGTTAAGGTGGTGTCTGTCAAGTCTCTACATTGTAAAATTATTATTTTTCCCATTCCATTCTTTTTTTTTTTTTTAAACGTATTTATTTATTTATTTTTGGCTGCCTTGGGTCTTCGTTGTTGCGCGCAGTCTTTCTCTAGCTGCGGCGAGAGGGGTCTACTCTTCCTTGCGGTGAACGTGCTTCTTCTCATTGTGTGGCTTCTTTTGTTGTAGAACACGGGCTCTAGGCATGCGTGTTTCAGTAGTTGTGGCACGTGTGCTCGGTAGTTGTGGCTCGTGGGCTCTAGAGTGCAGGCTCAGTAGTTGTGGTGCACGGGTTTAGTTGTTCCGCGGCACGTGGGATCTTCCCGAACCAGGGATCGAACCTGTGTTCCCTGCACTGGCAGGTGGATTCTTAACCACTGTCCCACCAAGGAAGTCCCTGGTCTCTCTTTTCTTAAAGTTAATCTTTAATTAAAACACCAGTACTACTCCGTGTAGAAATTAAAACATTATAGATTTCACTAGCACCCTCAATCACAAACCCTCTTTCCGACTTCTCAGATACAGCTGTTATCAGGTTTATATACATCCTTTTGGAAGTGTTTTCTTATGCTCTTTTCATTAAGTCTTTGCTTCTCAAGGGTGATTTTCATCTTAGACTCTCCCACACCTTTCTGTACGGCAGGAATACAAAAAGGAGAAAGACTGAATTGACCAGACAAAATCCTAGCTCACTGTCAAAAGAGAGATAAGATACATCTACACATGAATGGTCATGATAATAAGTTGTTTGTTAAAGGCACAGCCTGAGCGTTCTTTGATCAATGCAGATGAATAACAAAGGCTTCCCCTGAACTGAGCAGGACATTAAGGTTCCAAGTGTTTTTCATCAAGTAATTTAATCTGCAACTAGTCTATTATTGAAACTAGCAAGTTAGTAATTAGCATAGTGCCCTACACAAAGATCACTATATGCTAACTCCCTTCTCATCTTTACTTAGACCTGTTGTGCCCAAAGGATGCATACAGGGTGTGAAAATAATTACTAATACTTACTGAGGGTTTATTCTGTGCCAAAGTGGTAGTTCACGTAATCTCATTTAATTTCACAAGCAGGTGAAGTGGTGTTATCACAAAGAAAAGCTCGAATTGAGGTAAGGTCTGGTGGACTCCGAAGTCTGTGTGTCTAACCAGTCTCGGATACGGCCTTTGAGGATCAAATAGGCCAGTAAATGAGAAAATACTTTAAACTTTAAAATACTATGCTACAATTATAAACCATTATCTTCTTCTTTATGCCTAATTCCTGGAGTTAAAACAGGTGAGGTCATTTTGCAAGGCGGGTTACTCATTGTTTGGAGATAGAAAACCTGGTTTGGGTCTCTTCAGCCAGGAAACCGAATGCTTTCCCTACACTTAAAACCGGGACAATCCCTGCCTCAAAGGGTTGATTCTATGATTTAATAAAATTGGTTGTATAAACGACCGACAACGAGTGGGCTTTCAATAAATGTTAGTGTTTTCAGGCAGAAGGGGCTTGGGGATGCAGAATTCGAGCCCATATTCAACAGGACCGAAGCTGCGAGGCTCCTCCCGCCCCGTGGAGATGCTGCTTGAAGCCAGGTGGGTGCCGCGGCAACCTTTGCGAGCCGTTGGCATTTTCCCGCGCAGGAGGGCGGGGCGGAGCGTGAGCCCGGCAACGTGGTAGCGGAACCCCACGCCCCCGCCGGGATTACATCTCCCAGTAGGAACCACGCTCAGCCACCTGGCGGTGTCCCAGGTTATTAGTCTCAGATGCTAACCCTGTCCTCTTTCCGTCTCGGCCTTCCCTCGGTCCGAAGTCACAGGCGCACCATCTACGAACCCGGGAGGGGAAGGATGTGGTGGTGGGTGCCTTTGCTGTGCAGCAAGTTGGGAGTCGTGGCCCCCTCGCACAACGTTTGGGAGGCTAGGGTCGTCTTGAGTGGTTGGACCATATCACGTGACGAGGGGAAAGCGGCCGCAGGGGAGTGACCTGGGGTGCCTTGAGAGGTCATCACAGAGCGACAACGCTGCTCTTGTGGGCATCCTGGATGCGGTGGGTAGTAAGTCCCTGATAACTCCGAGTACGAGAAATTCCGTTAAATCTCCCTTATTGGCTCCATCCGCGTACCTCCCCGCACCTCGGAGCTGTTGGCCTCGCCCAGTGGGCGTCGGGGGCGGCTAAAGGAAGCGACGCGCTCTGTGGGCGGGCTGATGAGCCGCCGCAGCGAGCTAAGTGCAGCGGCTCCTCCTTCGCGCGTGACGTGAAGGTCACGTGACGGGCCGGACCGCCTCTGCCGCCGCCGCTTTGTAAGAGGCACATTGGCAGGTAACGAGCAGCGGCGGCGGCGGCGGCGGGTCCCGAGTCCAGCGAGAGCAGCAGCGGTAATTGGCACCCTCTCTATCTCCTTTCCCGTTCCAGGTCGCTGAGTGCTGCAGCTTGCGCTTCGTAGTCCTGGGTTCAGCTCTTCTTTCCTCCAGACCCCTTCATACTGCCCCAGCGCCCACCGTGAGATCTGGCCGAGCTTCCCTCGCCGGCTTCGTGCGTCCTCAGTTTGCCCAGGCCTGGGTGCTGTCCTTCCTCTCCCCCTCGGGTTGTCCTGTGCTCCTTCCTGCCTACCCGGATCCTTGGCGGCCCGGCTCCACCCAGCCCCAGGGGGCGCCTACCCCTCCCCCCCGTCGGGTTTGTGCCCTGGAGGGTGTGGTTTTTCTCTCCCACCGTTGTCCCTCCCTGCCTGTCCCCTCGCGCTCCCGCGCCACGCTGTCGCTGACCACCTTTCCGCTTTCACGCCTGTCGCTAGTCCTGGGACTGGACATCTCAGAGCCCAACTTCTGCACTCTCTAGCCTTTCCCGGCTAGCCGGAGGCATAGTTCAGTTCTATTTCTCCTCATTCTGGAAGGCTTTGGTGTCAGACACTTGGGACTCAGTTTTCCTCCTCAGTCCTAGTTTCTGTAGTCTGGCTGTGTCACAGTTCTTTAGTGTAGGTTTGAGAGGGGCTTTGTAATTAAATCGCTCTCTTTTATAGCATTATTCCAAATGTTATTCTTTAATTGGTGCATTGCATCTCAGTTTTCTTTACCGTTGAATCGCTTTCCCACTCTGCTTTCCCACCTTTTCCCCTGGATTTTCAATGTAATTAGTTGTCCAGGCATTTCAGGTGCCATCACTAGTCTCACCACTCTGGTCTTCGTTTATCCTTGTTCTCTCTAGGAGTTGATTCCATCATTATTCCTGTTATTTCCTGTTTGACATAGTCCTGTAGTTTACTTCCACCTCTGTTGGATATTGTTTCTACTTGTATCCGAGGTGTCTCTACCAGTATTTAGGCTTACTTTCTTCTGCTTTTCTGTGCCCTAACAATTGAGAGCTGAGGTCTCCATAAGATATCCAAAGATCATCTTTTATTTGAAGGGCATATAATTCACTTTTTGGGTGAACCCAGTTATTTTATATTTTCTCTTCGATTATGATAGTAATGTTTTAAACCAAGGGGTATGTCAGTAGTTAGTGTGTTCCTCACTTTTCACCATGAATTGTACATTCGTAATTTTTAGTGTCAGTTTGTCTAACAAAAGTGGAAGGAAGGTAAACATAATACCTAAGCGCTCCTATATCCCAGGGATTGGGTGACTCGGGTGGTGTCTGTCTCAGGAAAGGGAATAAATTCCACTCTGGAGATGGTAGGGTCGTCCAGTGCACCAGCGTCTCTTACCTACCTGCAGAGCCCCTTGGTTAGGGCTACCCTCCCATTGCTGTGGAGCCTTCACTTATCATTAGGCAGAAGTGATTAGTTTTCCCCACACTACTTTTCTGCTCGCTTGCAATATGTTCCTCCTGATTTTTCCTCCTTAAGGCTAGTTCACGTGTGTGGTGAGATTTTTCCCCCGCCCCTGTCCTCTTGCTTCCCACAGCTCTGATTTTCTCCGCCTGCTTCCTTGTAGTTTCTGACCTTAGATAATTAAAACGATTGAGAGAAGGGAGGTTTTTGTTGTGATTGAAATACGAGTGGAAGTGGTGCCATGGGAATGAGGCCATGGGAAAGGGTTGTGGTAGTTGCCCCTCCTGCCTATTTCCTGCTGCTCTGGTTTCCTCTGGCCTCTCTCTTTAAATGTGGGCTGGACCAGCAGTAGTCACATGGAGCTGCCTTTAGAACCAGGCTGGAACAACAGTAACACGTCTGCTTCCCTTTCCTCGTAACTGATGCAGCCTGTGCACTGCTCACCAGGAGTGTCTCTTGGTATTAGCCTGAGTGACTTTTATTGTTTGGTGAGAAATGGTAGGAGAACATGGAGGAGAATGGGTTTATTTCAGTATCTGTGTTTTGATGGGAACTGGCTGCTCTCTCTACTCCCTTGAGTATAAACTATACATAGGGAGTATAAACCAGTCTTGAAGGTTTGAACTGGTCTGAAGTGAAGCCTTTACTTTTGAAGTGTTGATTCCTCAGTCCTTTTTTTTTCTTTTTTTTTTTTTTAATGACAACTTAACTGTTAAGATTTTGTTGTTGTTATAAGACACTTTTTTGGGGGGGGGTAAGTGTATTATGAAGGATTAATGCCTGCTCAAAAGAAATGGTCTGCATGAATTCACAGACTGTGAAGTTCCTTTGCTTTTAAACAAATCTATCTTGTGAGGCAACCGGTAAGTCAGCAATTATCAGTTAGCTCTTGGTTGTTAATTTGAGTATATGGAGTGTCCTTTAAAAGCTAAATAGTGTGGCACTGGTGGTGTTGACTGGTGAGATGGTGGATCTCTGATAGAGCTCAGAAGCAGCTGTTTTCTCTTTTTTTCCCCCAAAAGGAGAGTGGAGATATAACTTGAAGTAAGGCAAAGACAGGAAATATCACTTTGGAAGCCTGTGGTAGGTTTTGAAATATTTTTGACCCAGCTATCAAATAAGTATTTAGGGATGGAGTCCTTTTTTTCTTTTTTAAGTCCAAAGACCAAATTAGTTGGGTTTGTTTTGACAATTATAATGCAAACTATGTATGCTGAAATTTCCTATTCATTTTTTTTTTTTAATTTTTTAAATTTTTTGACCATGTCGCGCAGCATGTGGGATCTTAGTTCCCACACCAGGGATCAAACCTGCGCCCCCTGCAGTGGAAGCGCAGAGTCTTAACCACTGGACCACCGGGCAAGTCCCCCTCCTACCTTTTTTTTCGTTCGTTTGTTTTCTTGACAGTGTTTCTGTCAAAGATGTGCCTCCTGTGCTTTTTAAAGAAAGTTATTTTAGTTTTTTTAAAAAAAATATTCATTTATTTTTGGCTGCGTGGGGTCTTCGTTGCTGCAGCGGGCTTTCTCTAGTTGCTGTGAGCAGAGGCTACTACTCTTCGTTGTGGTGAGCAGCCTTCTCATTGTGGTGGCTTCTCTTGTTGCGGAGCACCGGCTCTAGGTGAGCAGGCTTCGGTAGCTGTGGCACATGGACTCAGTAGTTGTGGCTCGTGGGCTCTAGAGCACAGGCTCAGTAGTTGTGGCACACGGGCTTAGTTGCTCCGCAGCATGTGGGATCTTCCCGGACCAGGGCTCGAACCCGTGTCCCCTGCATTGGCAGGCGGATTCTTAACCACTGCACCACCAGGGAAGTCCCATTATTTTAGTTGTGAAATTTCTTGGCCTAGGTATTGAAGAACAGGTTCGTGAATTTCTGGCTGACATAGCATGTGTACTACAGTGAGTTTCAATTTTCAGAAAACTCATTTTCATACTGGAGTTATGAACTCAATTAAATTGGAACCCAGTTAACTATTTGGAATTAATTTATGAAACAGGGCTTGGACTAAGGAGTAGGTGTTTCATTTTAGACTAGGCAATGCTCTACTTTTAAAGATTGTTAGGAATGTGTTGCTTGTTTTTCTTCATTTGGAACTCTAAAAATAAAAGAACGTATATTTGATTGACTAGGTCAGAAATTTCATTATGCTAATACTTTCAAGGATTTGTAGACGAGAGAATTTCATTTGGATTTAGACCTGTTGCTGTAACTTTGTTTCTTGTGTTATAATTAACTTTTTAAGTAAGATGTCACATAGGAACTTACTCATTTAAAGTTATGCTGTACATACACAACCCAGTAATACTTTATTTGGCCGTGTCACAGCCTGTGGGATCTTAGTTCCCCGACCGGGGATCGAACACGTGCCTTCTGCAGTGGAAGTGTGGAATCCTAACCACTGGACTGCCAGGGAATTCCCCCCAAAATACTTCAGTGCTTTAATATTTACTCAAAAATTTTTACCTGTCTTAATCTTCTCATCAAATCAGTCCTAGATATACCTATGAAGACTTTTGGAAGCTCAGAGTTGCTTCTCTTTATTAATGTCTTTCTCTCTCTTTGCCTTCTTTAATTCTTTCCACTCCCATCCTCCTTCTTTCTGTTTTCCTCTTATTCCTCTCTTTCCCTTGTTTTCTCTTTCTCTCTCTGTCTCTTTTTTTTTGCCTTCTTCTGTTCCTTCACCCCCATACAAAAACACTCAAGTCTCAACTGAGGAGGTTGTATTCCTTCTGACTCTCTTTGCCACCGTAACATGCTGCTTCCCAAGCAAGCAGATGAAAACCTGCAATATCTTTGCAATCTCATGGGCTTGGGGAAGGTGTGTAGTGCTACCTGTGTTGTGCATGTCTACACAGCTGGAATGCGTGCTCTTTGAAGGGTGGGATTTTTCATTTGATGATAATATAATGTTTGTCATTGTCAGATCATAAGCAAGAGAATAAGTGGGCTTAAAAAATACAAGTTTAACTGAAATAGGGTCTGGGAAAAAAGTGACTGGCTTTAGGATTGATTGACAAGCCTCACTTTAAGTTGTTTTCTATACCAAACCAGTTCCTCTTTCTCTCTTTTTTCAAGTTAATTTACAAATTTCCATTTTAAAGTTGGTTGTTTTTTTTTTTTTTAATTTTATTTATTTATTTATTTATTTATTTATTTTACTTATGGCTGTGTTGGGTCTTCGTTTCTGTGCAAGGGCTTTCTCTAGTTGCAGCAAGCGGGGGCCACTCTTCATCGCGGTGCACGGGCGTCTCACTATATCGCGGCCTCTCTTGTTGCGGAGCACAGGCTCCAGACGCGCAGGCTCAGTAATTGTGGCTCACGGGCCTAGTTGCTCCGCAGCATGTGGGATCTTCCCAGACCAGGGCTCGAACCCGTGTCCTCTGCATTAGCAGGCAGATTCTCAACCACTGCGCCACCAGGGAAGCCCTAAAGTTGGTTTTTGAGTCAGGTTGGCTGGCACTCTTTTACATAAGAAAATACATTTTAGAAAATTTGAAAAGAAGGAGACTTAAAATGGTTTTAACATTTTAGAATAAATCCTTTCTTTTTTTCCCTACGTGAAGTATATACTTTTTAAAAAGTGAGATTGTACTTTGCATACTTACTGATTTTTTATTGAAAAATACAGAGTACACACCAAAGGAGGTATATGAGGTAGAAAAACACGTGTAGAGTTTTCAAAAACGAGTTAAATGACCAACCAAGAAATAGAACATTAATGCTACCTAAAATCCCCATATCTAGGCGTTACTTTTTCTCTTTCCCAGGGGTTATCATTACCCTATATTTTGGCCTTATTATTTTTTAGAATAATGTTTACTTGGTATGTATCCATAAACAATATATAGTTTAGTATTGCCCATTTTCAGTCTTGATCTAAATGGGATTGTATGATTCTTCTGATACTTCTTTTATATGTTTTAGATTCATCCACATTGATTCTTACAACTCTCCATCATTTTCAGTAGTGTGGTATTCCATTGTAAGGATATGCCACATCTTATTCTATTGGGATGGATGTTCGTCTCATTTCCAGTTTTTTTGCAATTACAAATTATACTCATTCCCCTTGTGAACATTTGCACCCCACCTCAAAACAAGTACAGTAAACTAATTTGCTGAGACTATGTATAACTGAGAGTGGAATTTTTGGGTTGTGTGTGAGGTGTGTGTAACTTTACTAGGTAATCCCAAACTATTTTCCATAGTACTGTACAGTCGTTCTTAATTAGGCGCCACATTTGAACCACAGAACACAGAAAGTTGAGTGACTGTTTTCTCAGTTCTCTTGAGGATGTTCCATAGCTAGTATCATTCTAGACACCTACAGAAGAATTTAATTCGTACATACAATGGATACTATAGACATTGGAACTTAATTCGCAAGACCGAATGGGTAAGAGCTCCATATCCTTGCTAACATTTGGTATTGATTTAATTTTTAGTTTTAGCCAATTCTAGTGGGATGTTTTAGGTAGATCTTTTATGAACAACACACGGCTGGATTTTGCTTTTTAATACAAGCTGCCAACTTCTCTTTTAACTGGAGCATGGAGACCATTCATGTTTATGGTAATTATGGATGTTTTGGATATATTTCTGCCATACCTTTTTTTAAAAAAGTTATTTATTTATTTTTGGCTGCATTGGGTCTTCGTTGCTGCGCGCGGGCTTTCTCTAGTTGTGGTGAGCGGGGGCTACTCTTCGTTGCAGTGTGCGGGCTTCTCATTGCAGTGGTTTCTCTTGTTGCAGAGTACAGGCTCTAGGTGCGTGGGCTTCAGTAATTGTGGCACGCGGGCTCTGTAGTTGTGACTTGCGGTCTCTAGAGCACAGGCTCAGCAGTTGTGGCACATGGGCTTAGTTGCTACCGGGCATGTGGGATCTTCGTGGACCAGGGATTGAACCTGTGTCCCCTGCACTGGCAGGTGAATTCTTAACCACTGTGCCACCAGGGAAGTCCTGCCATACGGTCTTATACTTGCCTGGTGTTTATTGTTTTTCTGTCCTTTTGCAGTTTTAATTCTTTTTTCTGTTTGCTTTCCTCCAATTAAAAAAAAAATTTCAAATCTATAAAAGCTGAAAGAGTATAATGTGTACCTTTTAAGTAGAGTTACTACTTAATATTTTGCCACATTTTTTTCCTGTATATACTCCACACATTATCTTCTGTGGCTGAATGATTTGAAAGTGAAATGCAAACATCTTGACATTTATGCCTAAATATTTCCTTAGCAAGTGTCTCTTTACAACGAAAAGCTTCTCTTACAAACAGCCACAATAACATTATTACACCTAGGAAAGTGAATAATTATTTAAAAATGTATAATGTCAATAAAAATCTGATATAAATCCACATTCAGGTTTTCCCAATTGTTCAGAAAATGTCTTTTATAACTCCCTATTCAATCAGGGTTTCTGATTTACCCTATTTAGGTATTGTCACTGAAGTACACTAATGAATGATAATCCATTTCTTTCTTTTTTTTTTTTTTTTAGAGCTTAGGCTAGTATTTTTTTTTTTTTTTTTTTTTAGTTTATTTAGTTTTGGTTGTGTTGGGTCTTCGTTTCTGTGCGAGGGCTTTCTCTAGTTGTGGCAAGCGGGGGCCACTCTTCATCGCGGTGCGCGGGCCTCTCACTATCGTGGCCTCTCTTGTTGCGGAGCACAGGCTCCAGACGCGCAGGCTCAGTAATTGTGGCTCACGGGCCCAGCCGCTCCGCGGCATGTGGGATCTTCCCAGACCAGGGCTCGAACCCGTGTCCCCTGCATTAGCAGGCAGATTCTCAACCACTGCGCCACCAGGGAAGCCCCTAGGCTAGTATTTTTAATACTTATTTATTTTGGCTGCACCGGGTCTTAGCTGCGGGATCTTCGTTGCAGCATGCGGGATCTTTTCTAGTTGCGGCATGCATGCGGGATCTAGTTCCCTGACCAGGGATTGAACCCAGGCCCCCTGCATTGGGAGCATGGAGTCTTACCCACTGGACCACCAGGGAAGTCCCGATAATCCATTTCTTAAGTGATTATTTTCTCAATTATTTATCAGATGTAACTGCCAGTCAGATGATCTGATAAGCAAGAGGTAACTACTGCTGTTACTTAGTTAAGATAATTCGTGCAAATGTTAAGTAAATTGCAGTTTATTGTAGGATAAGTGTAATTTTCTTGGGCCATTTGAAGACTGAAAGTGTTCTGTTACTCCTTTGCCCACTCCAAGTTTTGAAACACTGATGAAAGTTCCTTTTTGTTGTGGGAATGAAGCTAAACTATTACATTTATAAAAACTTTTTTAGATAGTATATTCTCATGACATTTTATTTCTCTGAAATGCTCAGAATGTAGGTTAATCCAAATTAGGCCTGAATGACAGTTTTTTGTTGTTGTTAATGATATATGCTACTGTACAGGTGTTTACTTGAACAAAGATTTATTGTTGCTACTTGTTAGCAACTGTTAGGTGCTAGGGATACACATGAATAATGCACTGTCCCTGTTCTCTAGGTGCTTAATTCTAGTGGGAAGACAGTGCAGTTAGGAATGAGGATGCTGTTGGGAGTGACAGAGGAAAGCACTGCCAGTTGATTCCAGGTACGGGGCAAGGCTTCCTTGAGGTATTGGGAGTCTGAGCCTTACTTTTCCTGCATTATTCCTGTAGGGTCAATTATGGGCAAATTCCTGAAGTTATAATTGTTTCTTTTGTTAAAACACTTGGAATGTTAAAACATTTTGAATGTTCAAAATTAAGTTTTATTGGAATTTGCTATTATTTGGATTACCATATTATTGTATCTTTTGTTTGGCCTTGACTTGGTAGTTTATTTGTAGCAACTAGTAAAAGAGAAACAAAGTTATTCTTAATGTAATTTAGTTGCATTAAACATTTTCTTTGGGTCAGTTTTTTATTGTAACTTAATGAAGGGCTCAGTTTTTCCCCTCCAATCAAGATCTCATTTTATTTTGATGAAAAATTTCCTGGTATAATATCAGTTACTTGGTGAAATACTTTGAATTGCTGAAGATCAGATGACCTCTTAAAAAAATTCTAAGCTTATTTAGTACCTTTTTTTTTTAAAATAAATTTATTTATTTATTTTTGGCTGCGTTGGGTCTTCGTTGCTGCACGCGGGCTTTCTCTAGTTGTGGCGAGCTGGGGCTGCTCTTTGTTGTGGTGCACAGGCTTCTCATTGCGGTGGCTTCTCTTGTTGTAGAGCATGGACTCTAGGTGTGCGGGCTTCAGTAGGTGCGGCTCACGGGCTCTAGAGCGCAGGCTCAGTAGTTGTGGCGCACGGGCTTAGTTGCTCTGCGGCATGTGGGATCTTCCTGGACCAGGGCGCAAACCCGTGTCCCGTGCATTGGCAGGCAGATTCCTAACCACTGCACCACCAGGGAAGTCCCTATTTAGTACCTTTTTTTTTTTTTTTAAATAATTAATTAATTTATTTTTGGCTGTGTTGGGTCTTTGTCTCTGTGCGAGGGCTTTCTCTAGCTGTGGCAAGCGGGGACCACTCTTCATCGCGGTGCTCGGGCCTCTCACCATCGTGGCCTCTCTTGCTGCGGAGCACAGGCTCCAGACGCGCAGGCTCAGTAATTGTGGCTCACGGGCCTAGGTGCTCCGCGGCATGTGGGATATTCCCAGACCAGGGCTCGAACCCGTGTTCCCTGCATTGGCAGGCAGATTCTCAACCACTGCGCCACCAGGGAAGCCCCAATTTAGTACCTTTTTAATTACTTGTAATTGGGTGTGCTAAGGTAATGGTGGAAAAAATACCCCTGTATATTACAGAACAATCCTGGTGGTGGTAACAGGAATAAAATCCTTGTTAGCTAAAGTAGACCATTTACTATTTTATTATCACAGAAGAACTTTCACTTTTTTAAAGGTAGTTTGAGCTGTTTAATTGTTCTAATGCTTATCTCACTTCATCAAAAGATCCTAGCTGTAATGGGATGTAGCTAGCTTACCATG
Organism: Balaenoptera physalus; assembly: GCF_965194825.1. NCBI lineage: Eukaryota > Metazoa > Chordata > Mammalia > Artiodactyla > Balaenopteridae > Balaenoptera > Balaenoptera physalus. The sequence continues at coordinate 81,066,484 of NC_138886.1, read as the reverse complement.
AACCAATTTATATACTCTGACGGTCTAGCCATCTGTGGGACAAAGAAATGACCAGTGTCACACAGGATTTTGTTGGACTGAGAGTTGGCCTGTGGTGATAGTTGTACAGCTTCGTAAATTCTAAAAATCATTGAATTGTACACTTAGGAAGGGTGAACTTTATGATATTCATTATACCACAGTAAAGTTATTTGAATTGTTTGAATAAATTGAGAGTATTTTGAAATAGAATCAACAGAAAAGAAAGTGGTCAGTGTACATTAATCCAATAGTTGCTACCATTTATGGTAGCGATTAGGATCTAGGCTAAGCATCTGAGGTACATTATCTTCTTTGGTGCTCCTCACAGACTTGAGAAAGAGTAAAGTGGTCAAGGTTGCTTAATCTAGTAATTTTTGCGACTTCCAAGCCTGTGCTCCTAATCACAATACTGTACTACTTTACCTATGTGAAATACTGCTATTGCGAATACGGCCAAGTGCTAGCTGGTAAGTCAAACAGTGTCCACATTTGTGGTACATAAGGCTCGGGTTTTGTACTGGATGGGGAATGAGGGATGGATATGCAGGTGGGGCCGTTGCACTCCTGTGCCTGGTTCCACTAGACTTATTTCATTTTTATCTGTTTTATATGTTAGGGTTTAGTCACTGGTTTGGTTGGACTTGATTTCTGTGGTTTAAAAAATAAAAACAACACACCTGCCTTCGCTTTAGTTTTTCATTCTGATTTTACTCGCTGTTCTAATCAGCGTGGTGAGCTGGTCTCTAAGCCCTCTGCCAATTTAGGTGCATCCTATGAGGAAGGTCAGGCACACAACACTGAGAAGTGGCAATTGATCGCACACCAGCACACCCTAAGAAGAGTGACAGGAAGCCTATAAAATTACACTTAAGAACTCAAGCTGCTATTAAGTAGGGCTGTTTAGTATATTGTTAAGTGACCCTAAAACACCATGGAGTTACTATGGATGTCAAGTAAAGAGTAATTGCTGTTTCATTGAAGGACAGAAAATGAGAAAATAGGTGTATGTTCAGTATGCTGTTGAGAAAACCTGTCTGTGGAGGGTGGAGGCAAAAAACAAAACAGAACAAAAAAACAGGTGCAGTCTGGGAGAATGACAAGTGTAGGGATCAGAAAGGAATAAAGACCTTGTATTTATTTGTGATGGTTGGTGGTCTGTGAACAGAAGTTGATGGAGTTTAGCAGTATTCTAAAAGATTAAACATTCCACTTTGACATCAGTTTCATAATTAAGATAGTTCAGACAGGTAAATACGGGTGTGACATTTCAGTGAAGTAGAGAAGAGGCAATTATTGATATTCTAGTTGATATAGATACCTTAGAAATTCTTAGAACCTTTGAGGCTTTAAGTACAGTGACCCTTAATTCAGGTACCTGTAGAAAGTTGATGGCAGAGAGAATGTAAAGGAAGGCATAGATTTAAGGCCTTAAATCCTTTATTACTTAAATGGGTATAGGAAGAAATGGTGCACTAAAAGAATGGCTTAAAGGTTTTGAGCTCTGGAACACTTGAAACATGCCCTTGGTTACTTGGAAAATTTTGGAAATCTTCAAATGAGGCAGTTTTGGATGAATTCCATTATAGGTGTAGCTATCTAATAGGCAGTTACATGGAGGCTGAATCTCTGGAGAGACATAGTGTTTAGCTTTTGCGTTGAAGTTGGAGGTAATTATTGACGCCAGTAGGGCATAAAATTTTTGTGGGAAGAGAGAACGTGCTTAAGAATTGAACAATTTTGTTTTTTCAGGGGTGGGAGAAAGATGGGATGCCGCTTAGGATTTGAGAACAAAAGAACTAAGATGTTGTAGTGTCTTAAAAGCCAAGGGAAAAAGTTATACACTGTGTTGTATGCCAGAGACAGCCAAAAGAATGAGAACAAGAAAGATTCGACAATTATGTGGAGGTCAGTGGTGACCTGGGGAAATAGTATCTTTCCTTCTGTTGCAGTGGTAGGGTGGTGGAAAGCAGACTGAAAGTTAAGGAGTTGTTTAGTGAGGAAATGGAGGCAGTGAGTGTATTCTTTTTGAGAAATATAGCTTATGTAGTCATTGCTTAAAATTACATGCAGTTTCCAAGAGTACATGGAAGGTAATTTTTCTAAGCCGTTGTTTTTGAAATTAATCTGGATGTATAGAATAGTTGAACAGGTTTTGATGCACATCCTTGTGAGAAGGAAAAGGGTATGGAATAGTTTCTCAATGTAGTCGTAGGAGATTTCCTTATTAAGGAATTTTGTATTTGGTTTGAATGAAAACTGAGCCTGGTGCATAAGTGACAGGTGTGGTAACATTTAAATGGATTGCATGACTATGTTTTGATGGATACATTCTTCAGGTAACTGACATTTTTTAAAAAGTTGCTTTTGGCATGAGTGAAACAATAATAAGGATGCCATTAGAATAAAACAAATACGCTTTAAAAAAAAAAAAAGCCAAGCAATTCAAGACTTTATATCTTGGATATATGAGGAAAGCTGAAGAACTGTAACGAAAAGCTGTGGGTGTGAAGTACTTAAAAAATCAGTGTTTATATTTTTGGCTTATTTTATAGCTGTTTTCAAATAGCTCAATAATGGATATACTGAACCTTTTAAATCAATTGTGAAATATTTGTAACAATTGAGTGCCAAATGTTTAAATGATTTGTGCAGAGATGTGAAAAATGAGAGTACTTGAAATATTTTGTCTTCAGTAAGAATTGAAGATTTGTAATATAATATTGTAAATCAACTAAGCTTCAATTAAAAAAATAAAAAGAATTGAAGATTTGTAAAGTTTTGTCTGTTGTGAAAGTATAGTTGGGATTTAGTCACTTTTGGCAGTAAAAGTGATTACTATATGAGAGGGGTTAGCAGAGATGCTGCTTTGCCCAAAAACCAAAACAATAAATTAATGTGAGATAATGGATTAAAACTTTTAACTAATTAGGAGTTGAACTAGGTAACATTTTGAGTGTTGTTGAATAGGGCTATTTCCTGAAGTTCTTTTCACATCTTGGGGAGTTTGGAGATTTTCCAGTGTTGAGTATTGTTATGGCTTTTCTGTGCTTGAAAATAAGAAGCAAGAGTTAAACTGATATTACAGTTTAAGATAATGTTTTGGCTTAGAGTATCAAGAATAAAAAAATCTTTGATTCTTTAATTTTTTTTTAATTTTATTTTTGGCTGTGTCAGGTCTTTGTTGCGGCGCGTGGGCTCTGTAGTTGTGGTGTGCGGGTTCCAGAGTGCGTGGGCTCTGTAGTTGTGGTGTGCGGGTTCCAGAGTGCGTGGGCCCTGCAGTTGAGGCACACCTGGGCTCAGTAGTTGTGGTGTGGGCTTAGTTGCCCCGCAGCATGTGGGATCTTAGTTCCCTGACCAGGGCTCGAACCCATGTCCCCTGCATTGGAAGGCGGATTCTTAACCACTGGACCACCAGGGAAATCCTGAAAATCTTTGATTCTTGATCTTTGTAACTGGTTCTGGTCAATATGACTTGACTAAAAGAAAGACTTGGCTCATTGAACTTGTATCCCCAAGATTGGTGAGGTAGATTAGCCTATAGCTCGACACCTTCCCCTTTCTTTTTTTTTAAAATAAATTTATTTTGTTTATTTATTTTTGGCTGTGTTGGGTCTTTGCTGCTGCGCACGGGCTTTCTCTAGTTGCGGCTAGCGGGGGCTACTCTTGGTTGCAGTGTGTGCGCTTCTCATTGCTGTGGCTTCTCATTGCGGAGCACAGTCTCTAGGCGTGCGAGCTTCAGTAGTTGCAGTACGCGGGCTCGGTAGTTGTGGCTCACGGGCTCTAGAGCACAGGCTCAGTAGTTGTGGCGCATGGGCTTAGTTGCTCCGCGGCATGTGGGATCTTCCCGGACCAGGGCTTGGACCCGTGTCCCCTGCATTGGCAGGTGGATCCTCAACCACTGCGCCACCAGGGAAGCCCCACCTTCCTCTTTCTGACTGGGTCTCAGGAAGAGAAAATAAATAACCCAAAGGGAGAAGGCGACTTCCTTGCTTATCCCCTTCCCTATGAAGCCCTTGGGACGGAGCAACTAGCGAGAAGTTAATCTTGCTCTGATGGATGTGGAGCTGGAGGGTGGTGGCAGAATGGGAGTGAGGGTGTGAAGGCAAAAAATTTACAAAAATATGTCTCAGTCTTCACAGACTAAGACTATTGGCATTACGTCTATCCTGTTCTAATGACTCTTGAGACTTCACTTGATTCTCGCGAGAGGATAGGTGGGGATAAATGCAGCTGAACATGGTTGTGGAAGAGCCAAGTCAAACTAAAGTTAGAGATAGGAGAATTTGAGATGGGAGCATTCAGTTGGCAATTTATTACTCTTAGTTGTGGCATGCATGCAGGATCGAACCCTGGCCCCCTGCATTGGGAGCATGGAGTTTTACCCACTGGACCACCAGGGAAGTCCCTCTTTTTTCTTTTCTGGTTTTTTTTTTTTTTTTTTTTGGTGCCTGATATAATGCATGCTAACATCAGTGAATCAGTGGTTGTCTCTTAATCATTCAAGCTACCATAGAACAACCTGGGGAAAATCAAGAAACATTTAAGGGTTTACTCTGTGTAAGGCTTGGGTGGAAAGTCATCTCGCCCCCACCCCCCGAAAGACAGCAAATCAGTGATTAAAAACAGTGCAGATGATTTTAAAACAAATGACAAGGAAACAGCCTGAAAGATTGTATTGTCGTTGGGTTCGAAATTATTTTTGGAACGTGGCCATACTATGCTACCCAGAAGCCATGCAGATATGTCAATGCTGCCACTTTTGAGAAAGAAGCCAAGGACAAGAAGGATGATGATATGATGAATTTATTTAGGAAAGTAAGTTCCTAGGCATGTCCTGGAGTTAGAATAGTTCATACTAATTCCTCCCATTACCCATCATGTGGCTAAAATAACTGATGTAGAATCAGAAACAGTTAAATCATGTTTATTGTACTGTATTTGCCAAGGAAGAGAAGTATGGCATTTTAGAAGGCAGTTATATCAAAAAAGCTTGGAGCCAAAAACATTTTGGCCCCTAAAGAATTTTCTTTCATATTCCCATAATATACCCAACTTCTCAGCTGAATAGTGTAATTGAAGTGCTAATTATAATGCTACCTTGCTTTTCCATAATAGTTTATATGTTAATGTTCTGTGATAAAAGTACGATATAGTCTTTTCTTGTGGATTACAATGATGCAAAACAAATGATAACACTGGAAGGCTGGCTATTCACTAAACTATTAACAGTAGTTATTTTGGGGTGGTGGAACTGTAGGTGGTGGTTTTATTTTTCCCATTTTTCAGTGTTTTTTGGAACTTTGTATGACTGTTACACAGTCATACAGTAAAATAATAAAGTGAAATTATGCTTTTTGCAGCTTTCTCACCTTTCCATTTGAACCAGTTGGATCAAAGCTTTCATCTAAGGTTCTTTGAGGGCAGCAATTCTCAAATTTTATTGTTCATCAAGCCTTGTTTAAACATTTCTGATTCACTAGGTCTGGGATGACCTTGGAATTTGCATTTGTGACAGGTTCTCCGGTGATGCTGATGCTGATGCGGCTGGTCCAGACACCACACTGTGAGAGCCGCTGTTCCCGAGTAGTGGCCTGACATCCTGGCTGCACGTTAGAAATATGGAGAGCTTGTGTTTTTTTTTTTTTTTTTTTTTAATTAATTTTTATTGGAGTATGGTTGCTTGACAATGTTGTGTTAGCTTCCACTGCACAACAAAATGAATCCGCCATACACATACAGATATCCCCTCCCTTTTGGACTTCCCTCCCATTTAGGTTACCACAGGACATTAAGTAGAGTTCCCTGTGCTATACAGTATGTTCCCATTAGTTGTCTATTTTATACATAGTATCAGTAATGTATATGTGTCAATCCCAGTCTCCCAGTTCCTCCCTCCCCACCCCTTTCCCCCTTGGTATCCATACATTTGCTCTCCATACATTTGTTCTCTTTGTCTGTGTCTCTATTTCTGCTTTGCAAACAGGTTCATCTGTACCATTTTTCTAGGTTCCACATACATGTGTTATTATATGATATTTGCTTTTCTCTTTCTGACTTACTTCACTCTGTATGACACTCTCTAGGTCCATCCATGTCTCTACAAATGACCCAGTTTCGTTCCTTTTTATGGCTGAGTAATATTCCATTGTATATATGTACCACATTTTCTTTATCCGTTCCTCTGTTGATGGACATTTAGGTTGCTTCCATGTTCTGGCTGTTGTAAATAGTGCTGCTCTGAACATTTGGGGTGCGTGTGTTTTTTTCCTCTGGGTATAAGCCCAGTAGTGGGATTGTTGGGTCATATGTTAGTTCTGTTTTTAGTTTTTTAAGGAACCTCCATACTGTTCTCCATAGTGGCTGTATCAATTTACATTCCCACCAACAGTGTATGAGGGTTCCCTTTTCTCCACACCCTCTCCAGCATTTGTTTGTAGATTTTTTTCCTTTTTTTTTTTTAATAGCTACTTTATTTATTTATTTATTTATTTATTTATTTATTTATTTATTTATTTATTTTTGGCTGCGTTGGGTCTTCGGTTCGTGCGAGGGCTTTCTCTAGTTGCAGCAAGCGGGGACCACTCTTCATCGCGGTGCGCGGGCCTTTCACTATCGCGGCCCCTCCCGTTGCGGGGCACAGGCTCCAGACGCGCAGGCTCAGTAGTTGTGGCTCACGGGCCCAGCTGCTCCGTGGCATGTGGGATCTTCCCAGACCAGGGCTCGAACCCGTGTCCCCTGCATTAGCAGGCAGATTCTGAACCACTGCGCCACCAGGGAAGCCCTGTTTGTAGATTTTTTGATGATGGCCATTCTGACCGTTGTGAGGTGATACCTCATTGTAGTTTTGAGTTACATTTCTCTCATAATTAGTGATGTTGAGCATCTTTTCATGTGTTTGTTGGCCATCTGTGTGTCTTCTTTGGAGAAATGTCTATTTAGATCTTCTGCCCATTTTTTGATTGGATTGTTTGTTTTTTTGGTACTGAGCTGTATAAGCTGCTTGTATATTTTGGAGATTAATCCTTTGTCCATTGATTCGTTTGCAAATATTTTCTCCCATTCTGAGGGTTGTCTTTTCATCTTGTTTATGGTTTCCTTTGCTGTGCAAAAGCTTTTAAGTGGAGAGCTTGTCTTTTAAAAATAGATATGTAATTTATATACCATAACATTCATCCTTTTAAAGTATGCAACTCGGTGGTTTTTAGTATATTCACACAGTTGTGCAAACATCACTATTTCTAGAACATTTTCATCATCCCAAAAAGAAGCTTCCCATTAGCATCTGCCCATTCTCTCCTGATCCCATCTACTAATCTACTTTCTGGCTCTATGGATTTGCTTCTTCTGGAAATTACATATAAATGGAATAATACAGTATACATATGTGGTCTTTTGTGACTGGCTTCTTTCACTTAGCATAACATTTTCAAGGTTCATCCATGTTGTAGTTTTTTATCAGAAATTTTATTCCTTTTAGTACTTGAATAATACTTCATTGCGTGGTTATATCACAGTTTGTTTATCCATTCATCATTGGGTTGTTTCTGCTTTCTTGCTGTTATGAGTAATACTGCGTATGAACATTCCATGTGCACATTTCTGGGTGAATATATGTTTTCAGTTCTCTTGGGTATGTACCCAGGATTGGAATTGCTTGGTCATATGGTAAGTCTTTGTTTAACTTTTTAGAAACTGCTTGGAGAACTTTTAAAAAAGAATACTGATGTTTGGGTCTTACCTATTCTGAGCAGCCTGATTTTAATAGGACCTGGTTTCATTTTTTAGAAGTTGCTCAAGTGGTTGTGCTACGCAACGAGGGGTGGTGATGGATGGTATCCACTATTCCAGAGTCTTAAACTTTGTTTATTTGATGATGGGAAATTCCCCATGCTTCCGGAGATATCACTGTTAAGTATCGGACATGGATAGAAAGGCACTTGTAGCTAATAAGTAAGCTAACAAACCTGGGTTGACATTCTGGTGTTTTCATGGAGTAGCAGTTTTTCTGGGCTCCTCCTTTACTTGTTTCACCATTCTGTTGGTTCCTTAGGCCCACTGTGCAACCACAGGATCAGAACATGGCAGGAGATAATAGCATAGTTATCTAGTAATTCCTTTTCTTTTTTTTTTTTTAATTGAAGTATAGTAGCTTTACACTATTGTGTTAATTTCAGCACAGTGATTCAGTATTTTTGCAGGTTATATTTTATTAGAGGTTATTAAAGATAATGGGTATATAGTAATTCCTTGTTGCCAGAGCCTGTGAGGAACTTAGAAGGTTTCAGAAATGGAGGCTGAAAGCAGAAAGCTGACTCTGTGGATGTGTCACTGTATATGTGGGTGGGTACTAATTCTGGGGGAGCAAGACCAGAGAATAACACACAGGAAGGTGAACAGAATCTGATATACGCAGAGCAAGAAAAAGTGTGTGTGAGTGTCTGTGTTTAGCAAGAATTATTACTGGATTTATGAGAAAGCCATTAATATTATATTCTGGTAAGTGGGTGATTTATAGAAATTCTATTTTAATCTAGTTCCAGTGTAAGTTTTTTGTATGTATGTATGTATGTATGTATTTATTTATTTATTTATGGCTGTGTTGGGTCTTCGTTTCTGTGCGAGGGCTTTCTCTAGTTGCGGCAAGCGGGGGCCACTCTTCATCGCGGTGCGCGGGCCTCTCACTATCGTGGCCTCTCTTGTTGCGGAGCACAGGCTCCAGACTTGCAGGCTCAGTAGTTGTGGCTCACGGGCCTAGTTGCTCCGCGGCATGTGGGATCCTCCCACACCAGGGCTCGAACCTGTGTCCCCTGCATCGGCAGGCAGATTCTCAACCACTGCGCCACCAGGGAAGCCCCTGTTATATTTTTAATTAAAAAAAAACTAGACCCTTTACTAGTCTTTATGGTGTAGTAACCCTCTAATGAATGTAACATCTTGGTATTATTTGGAGAGTGCTTGTTTGATTGCAATCTAAATAAAAAGTACAGTATTACAACTTGTAGGTCTTCTGAAATGCTGTATAGTATAGGTGCCCCCTCCAACCTCCATCCATTTTTTATAAAAATATTATTTTTTTTTAAGATTTTTTTTTCTTGGCCATGCAGCGAGGCATGTGGGATCCTAGTTCCCCGACCAGGGATCGAACCTGCTCCCCCTGCGTTGGAAGCGTGGAATCATAACCACTGGAAGTCTGAAACCCCCTTCCCCACCTTTTTTGAGAGAAAGGGCTGTTAGAAGAAGGGATTAAGACTGGTCATGAACAACGAGGGGCTTCTAAGGGTTAGGAGGGCAAAGAATCATAAGATAGCTGCTGAACTAGGGTCTTGGTTAAAGATAGGCTTTAGAGCCAAGAAATTAGCAGTGTAGGAGTGGGACACATGTAAGGAAGCAGCCACAGGCAGTTAAATACTTTTTCTCCCCTGACCTTAGGTAACCTGAAAGAGAAATATGACTATACCAAATAATTTTTGATGGCCTATAATGTTCAAGGGTTCATCAGCACTCATCTTTTCTGTGGGCAGATTATATGTACAGAATAGCAGATAACATTGTCAGCCAAGCCTGGGTGTAGGGGAGTTAACCTTGTCCACCAACTGCTAGAGGCCTGACCCTGCCCTCAGCAGCTGTGGAGAATAAAAGTATCAGCTTGGTCAGCTCCTGGCACGCAGGGCACAAGAAGTTTAGCTGCGTGGAATTGGGTCTCATACTAGAGTTCCTTGGCACTCCTTGGCACCGTAGCTGCCTTACTCTCTCCTGAGTTGGGGATGTAGACTTCCGCTTGTTGGCTGCTTTGGGCGTCCCAAATTTGTTGAGGTTCTTAATACAAATCAGTGTTGTTCTCTGCAGGAATGAAAAAATGAATTTCCTCTGCAGAAAAAGGTTGAGAATAATGGGTATTTTCTTAATAGAAAAAGCAAGAACATGGCTTCCCTGGTGGTGCAGTGGTTAGGAATCCGCCTGCTAATGCAGGGGACACGGGTTCGAGCCCTGGTCCGGGAAGATCCCACATGCTGCGGAGCAACTAAGCCCGTGGGCCACAACTACTGAGCCTGCGCTCTAGAGCCCGCGAGCCACAGCTACTGAGCCCATGTGCCACAACTACTGAAGCCCACGGGCCTAGAGCCTGTGCTCCGCAACAAGAGAAGCCACTGCAATGAGAAGCCTGCGAACAGCAACGAAGAGTGACCCCCGCTCGCCGCAACTAGAGAAAGCCCTCGCACAGCAACGAAGACCCAACACAGCCAAGAAATAAATAAATAAAATAAATCTATTAAAAAAAACCAAAACCCAAAAAACATTACAATAGACAGCCAAGGGAGCACCTGTGGGTATCTGAAAGGCTGGGAAGCTAGGTGAGATTCTGACCCAGAACCAGATCTTTCGCATCAGGTATGAGTTATGAAGGTGACGCCAACAGTAGTTATGCCGTCTTAAAGAAGAGGAAGCTGAGTTGGAGTCTGTTGTATATCTATAATTGATATATATGCTTGCAGCATAGCATAGTGGGTGAGAACACAGACTGTGGAGCCAGATGGCCTGGGTTTGAATCTTGACCTTACCACTTAACTAGCTGTGAATCTTTGTATGTCTTAAGTTTCCTGTCTGTAAAATGGGAGTAGTATTAGGATGTATTTCAGAATGTTGTCGGCAAGGTAATGACTTAATTCTGTATGCATAAAGCACTTCAGTGGTGTCTGGCACTTGGTAAACAGTATGCATTTGTTGCTATATTATTGTCATTACTTAATGGTTTCAGGCTATTGAGAATGAGTGAATGAGTCTTTGATACAGATGAAGGACCCCCTACCCATCCTTGCCAGTCTAACTAAGATAGTCCTGGCTCCATTGGCCTAAGGACCGAGTGAACAGCATCTCTGTCAGCATTCTTTTTTTTTTGGGCTGAGCCATGCAGCATGTGAGATCTTAGTTCCCTGACCAGGGATCGAACCCGTGCCCCCTGCAGTGGAAGCACAGAGTCTAAACCACTGGACCGCCAGGGAAGTCCCCTCTGTGAGCATTCTTGATGGAGACTAGCTTCTGTTCTTAGTAGTTGAGCTCTTAGCTGATTAAATAATTCATGTTGTGTGGGTTAATTATATTCTGTTTGAAAAAAAAAAAAGACATTCATTTTGCTGTTTCTGGAATATAATTTTTTCTTGATGCAGTGGATGAAATACTCTATGAACCTCCTGGTTTCAGAGGTACCTTCCAATGCTGACACTTTGTGATACTTACTATCTTAAATAAAGCCCTTTGTGCTTTCACCAAAGTTTTCACAGTTCTCAGCATGTTATCAACAAGTGTTCTGTAACTTCTCAGGATGACCAAATGTATCCTTGTTTTTCTGTTAGGGTTTACATGGTTTGTAGATAAATTTTTACCCAACAATTTTTTTTTTTTTTTTAGCCGTGCTGCGTGGCATGTGGGATCCTAGTTCCCCAGCCAGAGATCGAACCCACACTCGCAGATTGGAAGCACAGAGTCTTAACCACTGGACTGCCAGGGAAGTCCCCCAACAATATTTTTTTTATGCCTTTTTAATGTCTAACTTTAGGTAGGGTCCTCTTACGAGTTTGTGGTATTTGCTTATGTAAACTTTAATAGAAGTGCAGGTGGCTGTTAACCACGTCCAGTTCATTCTGAAAATCTGGAACACTTGAAAATGCAGCTGTTTCACTGAGGTATCTTATCTACAAAAAGTCCTTGAAAAAAATAACAGTTAATAAAACATTTTCTAAAAGTGTCCCTTTACAGAGACAGTCTTTGTACTTTAATCAAATTGGTTTATTCTGCTGGTTTACTTTCCGTCTATTACAAGTAATTTTAGACCATTCTTGCACTTTAGATAATCTAGGAAGCTTTATGTGGTATTTTGCTGATTTTGTTTTTAAGGAGGTTAAAAATGTAGTAGCATTTCTTACCCCTGTTAAAATCTATCACATCTTTTAAATTTACTTTGAATGAGGTGAGGTTAAAATCGGTGTTAAAATTTGGTTGTATAGATTGAATAACCTGGTGCTTCCTGCCACTCAAGAACTTGAGATATGTATGTTTGAGTTTCTACTGGATTATTTTTAGAATCTCTTGCTCTTGACTGTTTCTATTCTAAGAATTCTCTTGGAACCTGTTCCAGGATAGTAGTTCTTGGGGGTGGAGAGTGATAGAGAGGATGGAACACAAGAGTAAACTGAATTCCTGTGGCCTGGCAACTGGGTTGCTTATTGGAGAAGCACTCTCATTTACTACACAGAGCTTTTTTCCCAGAAAAGGGAACAGAGAATTTCCCCATATGGCAGTATGCTAAAGGTGTTGATTTTTTAAAAAATTTATTTATTTATTATATTTTTGGCTGCGTTGGGTCTTCGTTGCTGCGCACGGGCTTTTCTGTAGTTGCGGTGAGCGGGGGCTTCTCTTTGTTCCAGTGCGCAGGCTTCTCATTGCCGTGGGTTCTCTTGTTGTGGAGCACGGGCTCTAGGTGCTTGGGTTTCAGTAGTTGTGGCACACGGGCTCAGTAGTTGTGGCTCGTGGGCTCTAGAGCACAGGCTCAGTAGTTGTGGCGCACGGGCTTAGTTGCTCCGCGGCCTGTGGGATCTTCCTGGACCAGGGTCGAACCCGTGTCCCCTGCATTGGCAGGCGGATTCTTAACCACTGCGCCACCAGGGAAGTCCCAAGGTGTTGATTTTTATAGTCTAATTTCCATGACTTACTCATTTTCACAATTCACTGGTGGTAATTTTTAAGGATGTCGATAATGATTTTGGTAACTTATGCTTTTTACCTTGTTTTATGAATTCATTGTCTCCAGAAGCTTTATGTAAAACATAAGAAAATTTGTTGAATCATACATCCTGTTAACTTTATGTTTTCTGAGCTCTGTTTTTTCCCAGAGGATTTTAGTAACACTTTTTTTTCCCCCACTGCTTACTTTGTAAACTTGCACGTTTATCTTTAGAGCACCGGCTCTAGGCGTGCGGGCTTCAGTAGTTGCAGCACTCAGGCTCAGTAGTTGTGGCTTGCGGGCTCTAGAGCTCAGGGTCAGTAGTTGTGGCGCACGAGCTTAGCTGCTCTGTGGCATGTGGGATCTTCCTGGACCAGGGCTCGAACCCGTGTCCCCTGCCTTGGCAGGCAGATTCTTAACCACTGTGCCACCAAGGAATTCTCTAGAGATATAAAGTCTTAATGTTTATATTGATGCAGTGAATTAGTAAATTTTTTATAGTTTGAAATATAAGGAATTTATGGTTTTTCTGATTGACAAGTGAGAACTCAGATACATTACATCAAAGTGTTTGGTTGTAATAGCAAGACAATTAAGACTAAAAGTGTTTTTTGTAAGTCAAAAAACTCAATCCAAGCATCCATTCAGTTTAGCTTATTTCTGTACATGCAGATTTTCATCACCAGATGGCACTGCTGTAAGAAGAAATTCTCATTTTGTTATATTTAATGGACCTAGTTTATTTTCATAAATGGGGGCACTGAGGATTAAACCGTTAAAGATGAGTGAGAAAAGGATCACATAATTCAATTAAAAAAAGAACTGTTTTGAGATCTGTGGGTAAACTAAAAATGATTTTTTAAAAAAAATGTTTTACCCTGGGAATACCACTCAGCCAGGCAGATTTTGGTTGGATGCTTAACTTAAGATATTTAGCATAGAATTATAGAGTATTAGTGCTCAAAGAGATTTTAGAAAGAATCAAGTAATCCCTTTATTTCAGAAATAGTAGTATGTTTCACATTTGTATGATGCTTGACAGTTTCATATGTTTGTATTCATATCTGAGTACACTAAACTCAAAGAAAGCTCTTAAAATAATCGTGACTAAACAATTAACCTTGTTTATATAGTACAACCAAAACAATAAACCCAAACCAATAAAATCTCAAAATCGTTTAACTCAAAAAAGTATGCAAAGTGTATATTCATACTGACAGTGAATAGAGTAAAAAGTTTTAAACCGGCACATTGGGCATATTGAGATATTCTGGTTAATTGGTTATTTGCTATTTATAGTGTATTTATAAGGCAGTGCAGTAATATGCCTGTGGCCTTTAGCATTCCAGTTGACAGAGGACCTATTAAGAAAATTAGTAAATAATATTAGAACAGTTGATTCAGTGAAAAGCTTGTGAAACCTTTTCTAGCTAAAATAGGTTTCAGGGACATAATTTTCCTTCTAATGCCTGAAATGGTATCCTGAATTATGGTTCGTCTCCTCTCTAAATTTAAGATACACAGGTCCAAAAGATAACTAGAAATACTTGCATAATGTCATTTCATTAACCAGAGATGTATAAGATTTATAAATAGGGGAACATTGTTTCACATCATGGGAGTGCTTGCTTTGAGGTGTCCGTAACTGATTGTTTTAGAAAACAGAATTCAATTCATGTATTGTTCTTTTTTGGAATCATTGGCTCTGTTATGATTTGGTCTTTCTTACGTCATTCTTAATTTTTATAAGTTACCAGCTTCTATCACATGTCATTTCAACACATTTTTCAAATGTCTCTTATATTGACACCTATTTAGTAGTGAAGGGAACAAAACAAAATAAAATGAATTTCTGGTCTTAACTCGTTTATGATTTAAGGTTAGGAAGACAAGTTAGATATAGAAGAAATAGAGAATTGATAAGCTAAAATATGAATTGCATATATGCACTATAGAATTCAAAGGAAAGTTAATATATAAAAAGTATTAGGAAATATAATCCTAGAAATCTGTAGGCTGTTTTGGGATATTTTAAATGGACTTTGATGGAAACTTAAGGGCTATTTTGGTTATCTACTATGAAGTTCTGACAAACTCTTGCTGGTTTTCCTATTGGATAATTTTCTGTTGCTTCGTGTTTCATAGTATTTCTCTTTGTTTTTTTTTTCTTTTTTTAATTTTTTTGGCTGCACTGAGCGGCTTATGGGATCTTAGTTCCCTGATGACTGGGTATTGAACCCGGGCCCTCAGCAGTGAAAGCACAGAGTCTTAACCACTGGACTGCCAGGGAATTCCCCATCGTATTTCTTTCTTTCTTTTTGTTTTAATTGAAGTATAGTTGATTTACAATGTTAGTTTCTGGTGTACAGCAAAGTGATTCAGTTTTACGTATATATTTTTCATATTCTTTTCCATTATGGTTTATTACGGGATATTGAATATAGTTCCCTGTGCTATACAATAGGACCTTGTTTATCCATCATAGTATTTTTTTTTTAAAAGATTTCTTTGATGTGGACCATTTTTAAAGTCTTTATTAAATTTGTTACAATATTCCTTCTGTTTTATGTTTTGGTTTTTTGGCCCTGAGGCACGTGGGAGCTTAGCTTCCCGACCAGGGATTGAACCCACATCCCCTGCATTGGAAGGCGAAGTCTTAACTACTGGACCGCCAGGGAAGTCCCCAGTATTTCTTTTTTTTTTAAATTTATTTATTTATTCATTTATTTCATTTTTGGTTGCATTGGGTCTTTGCTGCTGCACGCGGGCTTTCTCTAGTTGCAGTGAGTGGGGGCTACTCTTTGTTGTGGGGCGCAGGCTTCTCATTGCGGTGGCTTCTCTTGTTGTGGAGCACGGGCTCTAGGCGCGCAGGCTTCAGTAGTTGCGGCACACGGGCTCAGTAGTTGTGGCTTGCGGGCTCTAGAGCGCAGGCTCAGTAGTTGTGGCGCACGGGCTTAGTTGCTCCGCGGCATGTGGGATCTTCCCGGACCAGGGCTCGAACCCGTGTCCCCTGCATTGGCAGGCGGATTCTTAACCACTGCGCCACCAGGGAAGCCCCCCAGTATTTCTTAATATTGATAAAATCCAAATACTAATTCTTGTCACATGTATGTTGATAAAAAATTGCCCAGTTTATGGCTTGTATTTTCACAGGGCCAGCTGCTTTTTTATGAACAGAAGTTTTTCATTTTAAAGTTATTAATCTTTGGGACTTCCCTGGAGGTCCAGTGGTTAGGACTCTGCTCTTCCACTGCAGGGGGCCCGGGTTCAATCCCTGGTTGGGGAACTAAGATCCTGCATGCTGCTTGTATGGCCAAAAAAAAAAAAAAGTTATTAATCTTTGCCATTTTAGCAACTTTTGACTCTCTTAAGAAAATAATTACTATTATGAGATAAAAATTCCTTTATACAGGGTGAAGAAATTAGCCTTATTTTCTTCTGAAATCAATAATTTTGATTTTTGTATATTCTTAAAATACCTGTTCAGCAACTTTTTTTATGTATGGCCTAGTAAAAAACATTTTTTAAAGTATAGTCAACCAGTTCTTTCAACCTCTTTGAAAGTTGGTCTTTCCTGACCACATGCATTGTCATCTTTTTGGAAATCATATTTCTGGGCTTTCTCTTCTGATCCATTGCATGGGTTGTCTCTCCCTGTACCAGTCTTGTACTGTTGTAATTACTGTGGCATTATAATCCTTGATACCTGGGCGATCAGTCTTGGGCCTTGTTGTTTTTGTTTTAAGGAGCGTCTTAGCTGTTGACTATTTGCTCCCCTGTGTAATTTTAGAATCACCTTGTCAGGTTTGAGACAAACCCTTGTTAGACTTTAGTTGGGAATTTGTCGAATCTAGTTGAGGAAGAATGATAACTTTTATTGAGTGAACAGGTGTTGGAGCACATTTTTCAAGGGCCAGATAGGAAATATTTTCTGCTTTGCCTGTGTTATAGCTATTCAGTACTGCCACTGTAGTGCATAAAGCAGCCATAGACAATTTCTTTAGAATTTTTTTTGTTAGCTGGTATATAGGTATAATTAATTTTTGTACATTTATTTTTATTTTGTATCTAGAAGTTTTGCTAAACTTAACCAATTATAATAATATAGCTGAAGATTCTTTACACTTTTTTTGTTGAAGTATAGTTGATTTACAATGTTGTATTAGTTTCAGGTGTTTACACTTTTGTTTGTACAATTATTAGGGAAGTGGGATCTTTTAAAATATTATTTTCTAATCTTTTGAGTGTCTTTTAATTGCCACAGTGAGCTGGCTAGGACCTCCAAATCAGTGTTTAAGTGGAAGTGATCATGGCAGTGATGCCTGTATTTTGTTGTTTATTTTTGTTATCTTAAAGGAATGCTTTTAATTCAGTGCGGTTTTTGCTGCAGGTTTATATAGATAACCTTTTATCAAGTCAAAGAAGTATTCTTGTTTTCTAAGAATTTTTATTTTGAGTGAATGTTGAATTTTACTAATGTCTTTATTGAAATGCTTATATGATCATAAATTTTTAAATTTTATTCTGTGAAGTTGGTGATTTTATTAAATAATTTTTCATTTCTTCAGAATTTTATTTTTATTTAAAATTTAAAAAAAATTTTATATTGGAGTATAGTCGATTAACAATATTGTTAGTTTCAGGTGTACAGCAAAGTGATTCAGTTATACATATACATATATCTATTCTTTTTCAAATTCTTTTCCCATTTAGGTTGTTACAGAATATGGAGCAGAGTTCCCTATGCTATTCAGTAGGTCCTTTTTGGTTATATATTTTAAAGATAATAGTGTGTATACATCAGTCCCAGACTCCCAATTTATCCCTTCTCCCCACCTTTCCCCTTTGGTAACCATAAGTTTGTTTTCTGTGTCTGTGTGTCTGTTTCTGTTTTGTAAGTAAGTTCATTTGTATTATTTTTTAGATTCTGCATATAGGTGATATCATATATTTGTCTGGCTTACTTCACTCAGTATGATAATCTCTAAGATGCATCCATGTTGTTACAAATGGCAATATTTCATTTTTTTTTTCATAGCTGAGTAATATTCCATTGAAGTACATAATTTTTTATGTGCCACATTTAGGCCAGTTGATTCAAGCAGATATTTGTAGGGCATAGATGGTTAGTCTATTTCCAATTCATGCTCTTAAGTGTGGTTCAGAGGGGAGGATGTATACCTTTTCCTGCTAATTATATTCACCTAAAACAGCAGACTCTTTTAACATTACAATTAGTTGATTGGGTTTGTACCATCTCAGCAGATCTTGATAACATCAGTTTCTTCAGAAAGGACATATAGGTAGTATGTTGATTAAATACTAAGTGTAAGTTTATTGAGGGTCAGAGTTTTCCCCTAATTGTTCCTTTGGGAACAAAGCAGGTGCCTTTTGTTTTTAAGGGTCAACAGAGCCCATTAAAAATGTGTGAATTATATGATGTTGTTTAATGGCCAAATTAGCAGTTATAGTTTTAAATTTTGCTTGATCCAGGGATACCCTTAAGCTGTAAGTACAGTTTAGAGCTCTACTAAATTCTTAGAGCAGGGTTTTTGGCCTGGGCGTGCATCCATGGACACTGAGGAGGTGGAGTGGGTTGTTCATGGATGGGTTTTGGGGGAAGGCGGGGGAAGAGATGAGATATAATCCTCCTGAAATTTCAGGCAGAAATTTCTGTGGATGTGCCTTTTTCTGAGGGGAGGGTCCATAGTTTTCTTCAAATTGTCTTAAGTACTTAATGGCCCAAAAGATTGAGTCACCATATTATATTAGAATGAAACACATGTTTAATGACAAACATTAAAGTGTTATTTTTACCTTTAATGAGGTTGCAAATCTGGCATCCAGGGTTGTAATAAACTGGAGAGAGAACATTCTTTAGGATGGGATGTTTGCAAATATGTGTTGAGGCTTAAAGCTTATGAGAAAGGCCCCAGTGTTAGAGGTGGATATGAGCAGCTCTTCACCTGGCGACATCATCCGTGACTTGAGTAAGCGGACTCTTTCTAGTTTGAAATTCAAGTTCTTTTTATTTTGCGGGATATTTCAGCAAAGGATCTGTTCATCCTAACCCGCTTCTGCCTTGATTATTCATTTAAGTTGTGATCGTGAATTTCTGACAGTCTAGTTGATTTCTTGGTAATAGTGGATTAGAGCCACTGGAAGGTCAAGATTCCTGCTGTCAGTTGGGATCCTCCGTGTCACTCTTCTGTTCTTTTTACTTCTTTTAGCTTCCTCTCATATTCAGCTTAGTAGCAGTTAAAACCTTTGCCATTTTCTTACATTCCTCCACCCCCACTCGTCTAGTATGCATTCTCTGCAGGTGTTTTGTCTCTTTTACTAAAGAAGTAAAGACAAATACAACCGACTCCATTGTCTGTGTCTCCTAATCTCCTAAAAATTTAGCTGCTGCCATACCTGCCCTTCATTCTGTTGGCCTGAGGAGAGGGCACTCTCTTCCTGTCCAAGTGAATCATTTTTCTTTATTGCTGTCTCAATTTAATGCCTCTCAATTATCTCCTCTTCAGTTTATAAATAGGCCTCTTTTGTTCAGTAACTATATATTAACTAATTAAGCGCACACCCTGTGTTAGGCCCTGGAAGAGCAAAAGCCACAGGACAGATATAATCACTGTCCTCATGGGGCTTACAGTGTATTAGAATTGCTCAGTGTACCTCATCCTGACAAAATTCTGCTTTCATGCTCTGTATCTCTTTCTAGCTACCACCTCTTGCAAGTATGGTTAGTTTACTGCCACTCTCCCTCACTCACCTTGGCTTTTTCCATACCACTGTTTCAAAGCTCTATTGGCAGTGATCACCAGTGACCTCCTAGTTGTGGAGTTCCAATGGACCTTCAATTCAAGCAGTGATTTAAAATTCTTGAAAATATAAAAGGGTTTACTTTGATGTTATTTTAAATGTTCATGTTGTTCAACATTGCTATTTTTCTGAGTATATATGACTGTCAGGAAAAGTTAGGGAGATGGTAAGGCGTGCTAAAGATCGGCTACAAATTATGGTGTCTCTAGCCATAGGTCTTGTGTTTTGGAGACTGCAGTGTCTACAGCTGGATGTTGTGTGGCTTGTTTTCATAATTAAGAGTTTTGTCTCCT
Source organism: Balaenoptera physalus (assembly GCF_965194825.1). Classification (NCBI taxonomy): domain Eukaryota; kingdom Metazoa; phylum Chordata; class Mammalia; order Artiodactyla; family Balaenopteridae; genus Balaenoptera; species Balaenoptera physalus. The sequence goes on along the minus strand of NC_138886.1, from coordinate 81,046,630 downwards.
CCGTCCTGGCCTCTTGCTACTGTTTTGCTAGTTTAGGATTATGAAGGCAACAGTTATTTTGTAATTTAGTACCTGGTTTGGTTTGTAGGCTATATACCCTAGGAAATAAGCGATTGGGACTTAACTATATTGCATCTCATTGGTCTGTGTAGAACCTTTTCAAGTTTTATTTCCGATCCTTAAAATCGGGATTATGCCAAATTCTATAGACTGTTGAGGATTACAGGGAGAAATTTATGTAAAACATTTAGCTTGGTGCTCAGCACATAGTAAATTTAAATAAAAAGTTGCTGTAATCATATAAACATTACAGTTGAGCTGTGTTGCCTTTTATGGGGAACAATAATTGTTTTGGTTTTTTTTCCCACAGTTGCTTAGGTTTCTATGTACCCACCACTGATTAAACTCTATACTTTTTCTTCTTTTTTTTTTAAAATAAATTTATTTATTTAATTTTTGTTTGCGTTGTGTCTTCATTGCTGAGCGTGGGCTTTTTCTAGTTGCGGCAGGCGGGGGCTCCTCTTCGTTGTGGAGCATGGGCCCTAGGCACATGGGCTTCAGTAGTTGTGGTTCACAGGTTCTAGAGCACAGGCTCAGTAGTTGTCGCGCACGGGCTTAGTTGCTCCGCAGCATGTGGGATCTTCCCGGACTAGGGCTCGAACCCGTGTCCCCTGCATTGGCAGGCGGATTCTTAACCACTGCGCCACCAGGGAAGTCCCTATACTTTTTCATAAGTGCAAATTAACTTCTTTAGATGGTCAAGAACATTTTCTTGGAGGCGTCTATTTGGTATCCCTCTATTTTCCTGCTCTGATTAGATTTGGTTGCTCTATAGGCCTCCTGTCAGCTGTCAGCAGTCAAGATGTCATCTTGATATTTTTTGACTGTCATTTGGTGGAGCCTCCTGTCTCCTGTGTTAGACCCCCTTGTCATCCCCCAGTTCTTGGCAATTTCTGATCTGCTTTCTTTCTCTAGTTTTGTCTTTTCCAGAATGTCATAAAAATGTATCATACAGTATGCAGCCTTTTAAGTCTGGCTTCTTTCATTTAGCATAATGCATTTGAGATTCATTCGTGTTGTTCAATAGTTGATTCCTTTTCATTCATGAGTAATATTCAACTGTATGGTTATGCTATATTTACTCACTCTTTGAAGGACAGTTGGTGTATTTCCAGTTTTGGGAGACTGTGAATGAAGGCACTATGACTATTCAGATTATTTTCGAGAAAAGTGGCCTATGGCTATCCCAAGCTACAAGGGAGGCTGAGAAAGTATTTAGCTTTTCACCCTCTTTCCAAGAGGACTGCAAGGGAAAAATATGTTGTAAATGGATTTTGGTAGGTAATTTGTGGTGTCAGTTGCAAACGGCCTCTTCTTGGTTTGCTGTTTTAGAGGTTTTGTTTATTCCAGGAACTTCCTGAGTTTATGAGGTATTGTATGTGTGAACTCAACTTGTTTCTGTGTTCACGTTGATTGGAATTTTTGCTGAGTATAGAATTCTAGGTTGGAAATTAAACTCTTAAGGCATTGCTGCAGTTTTTTAAATTGGGGTAAAATATACATAACAAAAATTATCCCTTTAACCATTTTTATTTTTATTTTTGGCTGCATTGGGTCTTTGTTGCTGCACGCAGGCTTCCTCTAGTTGCAGCGAGTGGGGGCTACTCTTCATTGTGGTGGGTGGGCTTCTCATTGCGGTGGCTTCTCTTGTTGCGGAGCACAGGCTCTAGGGCGCGTGGTCTCAGTAGTTGTAGCTCGTGGGCTCTAGAGCGCAGGCTCAGTAGTTGTGGCACACGGGCTTAGTTGCTCCGCGGCATGTGGGATCTTCCCGGACCAGGGCTTGAACCCTTGTCCCCTGCATTGGCAGGCGGATTCTTAACCACTGTGCCACCAGGGAAGTCCCTAACCATTTTTAAAGTGTACTTTTTTGTGGCATTAAGTACATTCACATGGTTTTGTGACCATCCATCTTCAGAAGTTTTTATGTTTCTTCCTCAATGGAAACTCCATATCCAGTAAACAGTAACTCCCCATTTCCGCATGCTCCCAGCCTCTGGTAACCACTACTCGACTTTGCCTGTGAAATTGACTATTCCAAGTAACTCATATAAGTAGAGTCATAGGGTATTTGTCCTTTTGTGCCTGGCTTATTTTACTTAGTATAATGTCCTCAAGGTTCATCCATGTTTGTTGCATGTGTCAGAAATTCCTCCCTTTTTAAGGCTAAATAACATTCCATTGTATGTGTATACACCATATATGCTTATCCTTTCATCTATAGTTAGAAACTTGGGTTGCTTCTTCTTTTTAGCTACTGTGATTAATACTGCTATGAACATGGGTGTACAACTGTCTCTTTGAGACCCTGCTTTTACTTTTTTTTGGTGTATACCCAGAAGTGGAATTACTGAATCGACGGTAATTCCACTTTTGATTTTTTTTTCTTGAGGACCTACCATACTGGTTTTCCGTAGTGGCTGCACCATTTTACATTCCTACCAGTGGTATTCAAGGATTCCAATTTCTCTGCATCTTCTCCAAAACGTATTTTCTATTTTTAATTTTTTATCATAATAGCTATCCTACTGAGTGTGAAGTGTATTTTGTTGTTATAATAGTGTTTTGATGGCATATTATATTTAGTTATATGCTTGGCACTTAGTAGCTCTTCAGTAAGTGTTGAGTAAATAAAGGAAAATTACGGTCATTTTTGTCTGTTTGGAAGGTTTATTGTTTATAAGTGGTTTTTGCCTGAAGGTATAGCTTGCTCCTAGACATCACATTCTTTAAAAAAAAAAAAAATTTATTTATTTATTTATTTTTGGCTGCATTGGGTCTTAGTTGAGGCACATGGGATCTTTCTTAGCGGCGCGCAGGCTTAGTTGCCCCGCAGCCTGTGGGATCTTAGTTCCCTGACCAGAGATCGAACCCGCGTCCCCTGCATTGGAAGGTGGATTCTTAACCACTGGACCACCAGGGAAGTCCCCTAGACATCACATTTTCAATTACATTATTGCTGGTAAAATCCAGGCTGGACATAACGTCACCTTTGGGTTCAAATACTAACTGCAAATGGGAAGAGGCAGATAAAACTACATGTAGTACGGGGTTCCCCAACCCCCAGGCCACGGACTGGTACTGGTCTGTGGCCTGTTAGGAACTGGGCTGCACAGCAAGTGGTGAGCAGCAAGTGAGTGAAGCTTCATCTGTATTTACAGCTGCTCCCCATCACCTTCATTACCACCTGAGCTCCTCCTTCTATCAGATCAGTGGCGGCATTAGATTCTCATAGGAGCGCAAACCCTACTGTGCACCGTGCATGCAAGGGATCTAGGTTGTGCACTCCTTATGAGAATCTAATGCCTGATGATCTGAGGTGGAGCTGAGGTGGTGATGCTAGCACTGGGGAGCGGCTGCAGATACAGATTGTCATTAGCAGAGAGGTTTGACTGCACAGAGACCATAATAAATCAGTTGCTTGCAGACTCATGTCAAAACCCTGTCAGTGAGTGGCAAGTGAAAACAAGCTCAGGACTCCCACTGATTCTGCATTATGGTGAGTTGTGTAGTTATTTCATTATATATTACAGTGTAATAATAGTAAAAATAAAGTGCACAGTAAATGTAATGAGCTTGAATCATCCCGAAACCATCCCATCAACCCCACCCACCATCCACCGTCCGTGGAAAAACTGTCTTCCAGGAAAACGGTCCCTGGTGCCAAAAAGGTTGGGGACCGCTGATGTAGTAGTAACTACATACACTTGTCCCTTGGTATCTGCACAGGATTGGTACTAGGACCTCCCTCGGATACCAAAATTTGTGGATGCTCATGTCCCTTATAGAAATGGCATAATAGGGACATCCCTGGTGGTCCAGTGGTTAAGACTCTGTGCTTCCATTGCATGGGGCACGGGTTCTATCCCTGGTTGGGGAACTAAGATTCCACATGCCACATGGCGTGGCCTAAAAAAAAAAAAAAAAAGAAAAAGGAATGGCATGATATTTCTTGAATATAACCTATACACATCCTCCTGTATGCTTTAAATCATCTCTAGGACTTCCCTGGTGGCAGTAGTTAAGAATCCTCCTGCCAATGCAGGGGACACAGGTTCGGTCCCTCATCCGGGAAGATCCCACATGCTGCGGAGCAGCTAAGCCTGTGTGCTGCAACTACTGAGCCTGCACTCTAGAGCCCACGAGCCACAACTCCTGAGCCTGTGTGCCACAAGTACTGAAGCCTGCGCACCTAGAGCCCGTGCTCCACAACAAGAGAAGCCACCGCAATGAGAAGCCCGTGCACCACAACTAGGGAAAGCAACGAAGACCCAATGCAGCCAAAAATAAATTAATTAATTAATTTTTAAAAAGGGAAATCATCTCTAGATTACTTATAATACCTAATATAAGGTAAATGCTATGTAAATAGTTGCGATAGTGTGGCAGACTCAAAGTTTTGGTTTTTGAAACTTTCTGAAAAAATTTTTTTCTAATATTTTGCGTGGTTGGTTGAATCTGTGGATGCAGAGGGCTGATTATATAGTGGTAAAATAATTGCTGGTTAAAATTGGTGATATTTGATATTTTTGTTTAAAATTGCTATAATCATAAACCATAGACGTTTAGACTGCTTTAGTAAAATTGGCTTAAGAGCTACCAGGAAAATCTAAAATCCTAATGGTTTGTTTCTTTAGAATTTGCATTCTAGAGAACCTTTATGTTTTATCTCACATTTCTTCCGTATCCCTGAATTTTATCCTTGTCGTTTTCTGTAATCTGGAAGTTTTGTTTACTGTGTCTCCTTTCTTTCAGATTTTCTATTTTGTGCATACATTATTTTGTATATACTGTATATGATGACTTCGGTGAGCAGCGACCGGTCCAGAGGTGCTCGGGAAAAGCCACAGATTTCAGTGACACAGGCAACACAACTACAGAAACAAGTGGTACAGGTAAGTTTTTGTGGAACTCTTGTTCGCTTTGTTTAAAATTACAGAAATTAAGGGGGCACATTGCTTTAATGTTTTCTTTTTCAGGAAACCCGGGATTTTGAAACTTGTTTTTAAAAAATAGGTAGTATATAATACGAAAGAGTAGATACTGATTCAGGTAACGTGGGACGTTGTTTCTTAACTATTTAATCCTGAACTTTTTCCTCCTACCTGTTAGCACCTAGGCCATCTCCTTTTCTTTATTATTATTATTAAAAAAAAATTATTTATTTGGCTGCGCCTGGTCTTAGTTGTGGCTAGCTGGCTCTTAGTTGCGGCGTGCGGGATCTAGTTCCCGACCAGAGGTCGAACCCAGGCCCCCCTGCATTGGGAGCATGGAGTCTTAACCACTGGACCACCAGGGAAGTCCCTTCTTTTCTTTATTATTAATCTAGGTGTGTCCCTGGAATGTAATGTGAAAATCCCAAGTATATGGAGAAGTAATACTCTAAAGTGGAGAAATATCTGAATTATACAAGTTTAAAAAAAGTTTTATTTATTTATTTTTGGCTGCGTTTGGTCTTCGTTGCTGCGCACGGGCTTTCTCTAGTTGTGGCGAGCGGGGGCTACTCTTTGTTGCGGTGCTTGGGCTTCTCATTGCAGTGGCTTCTCCTGTTGCAGAGCAAGGGCTCTAGGCACGCGGGCTTTAGTAGTTGCAGCTTGCGGGCTCAGTAATTGTGGCTAGCAGGCTCTAGAGCGCAGGCTTAGTAGTTGTGGCACATGGGCTTAGTTGCTCCGCGGCATGTGGGATCTTCCCTGACCAGGGCTCGAACCTGTGTCCCTTGCATTGGCAGGCTCATTCTTAACCACTGTGCCACCTGGGAAGTCCCTGAATTATACAGTTTTAAAAAGCTGCCTTTTCTGGGACTTCCTTGGTGGTCCAGTGGTTAAGACTCTGCACTTCCACTGCAGGGGGTGCGGGTTCGATACTTGTTCTGGGAACTAAGATCCCACATGTTGCATGGTTCGGCCAAAAAAACAAACAAACAAAAAAAACCTTTTCTTTCATGCATCGTTACCTAGGAAGAGTGCTTTAATCTTAGAAAGGCTTTTTTTTTTTTTTAATTAATTAATTAATTAATTTTTGGCTGTGTTGGATCTTTGTTGCTGCGCGCAGGCTTTCTCTAGCTGTGGCGAGCGGGGGCTACTCTTCTTTGGTGCGCGGGCTTCTCACTGTGGGGGCTTCTCTTGTTGCGGAGCACAGGCTCTAGGCACACGGGCTTCAGTAGTTGTGGTGCACGGGCTTAGTTGCTCCGCAGCATGTGGGATCTTCCCGGACCAGGGCTCAAACCCGTGTCCCCTGCATTGGCAGGCGGGTTCTTAACCACTGCGCCACCAGGGAAGTCCCTTAGAAAGGCTTTTAATGAACAAGATCCATTTGTATAAAATATTCAGTGTTAAATAGTCCCTCCTTTTCAATTTGTTTGTGTTATTATTTTAAATGAAGTGAGATAATCCAAGTAAAATGCTAGCTAAGCACAGTACATGGTACAAAATTGAGCATTTTATACATGTTGTTGACTAGATTGGCAAACATTTTTTCAGAGACAGTATGGAAGTAAGTAAATAAACCTTATGCAGTCCATCATAATTTCAGATTGATGATTTGACTGTACTTTGATAGCTAATTACAGATACTTTTTTTAACAAGTTCCCTGTTGATGTTAAGGGACATAGGAGATGGACTCAACTCAGTGGTTGCATCATATCTTCCAGTATAAGGTTAGCCTTGTATTTTGCTGCTATCAACAAACAAACATCTTTTATTTAGTGTTTGCTCCTAAATACACTTACCCTGATAGGTATTTATTCACAACTGACCAAGAAAGACTGGCTATTGTGGGAAAAATTTGGACTTTTTGTATGTAGTAGGCCTTCCCTGTATAGATGAATGCTTAAGAAAAATGTTTGTTTCATGAATAGCCTAAATACAAGTTATGAGTAATCATAGGTACAATCTTGCTACAATCAAATATAAATTAAAACATTTTATTTTTTATTTATCAAATCAGTAAAGATTAAATATTAAAAGTGAATTGTTGAGAATGTAAACTGTCTCTATCTTCCACCCAAATAAAATCCTTAGAATGATTTCCAGAGAATCAAAGTCTCCGGAATGGAGGAAGGAGGACTCCCTTCCTGCCAAGTGTTGTCCCTAATAGTTTTTCCATTGGCCCTTTGGGGATGGCTCATTTTATATAATTAGAAGAAAAAAGCTGCCCACTGAGCTTTGAGAAGGATTCCTAGACCCTTAGATTTCTGATTTTCCTTGTAAAAAAAAAAAAAGTTTTGTGAGAATTTCTCAAAGGAGTATTAGTAAAATTGTCCATGTTCATTTATCCATTAACCCCATTCCGGGAAGTACTTCCTAAGGAAGCAACCTGAAATTGGGGGTGGGGTGTGTGTGCTTCATTCCACAAGATGCTTATTGCCCAATTCTAAATGTGTAATGGTGGAGGTGTACTGAGATACCCTATGGAGTTGGCAGGATGTAAGAGAAAAACGGATGAGCTCTTTTGAATCTGAGTAAACCTGGGTTTGGGACCTAAGTTTACCACTTTACCAATTAGATGTATTACTTAAGTCTCTTTGAACCTCAGTTTTTTTAAAAAAAAATACTTGGAGAGTTAGAGAAAAGTTTCAAGAGTAGTATACATAATTTCCGAATATCCTTCTTCCAGATCCCCCCAGATTTTACATTTTTACCATGTTTACTAATTTATCCTTTCCTCTCTCCTTCTACAAAGGAGAAACTACACACAGCTTTTCCCCTGAACCTTTGGAGAATAAGTTGCAGATATGGTGCATCTTTACCCCTAAATACTTTAGTGTGTATATTTTAAAAAACGAGGATCTTATTTTACGTAATCACAGTACAGTTATCAAAAATCAGGAAATCAACTCATCTAGTGTAACCTGTACATTGTATTCATGTTTTCCCGATTGTCCCAATAGTGTCCTTTTTAGCTAATTAAGTCCTTGATCATACATTGTATTCAGGTATCAATTCTTTTTAGTCTCTTTTTTAAAAATAAATTTATTTATATATTTATTTTATTTATTTGGCTGTGTTGGGTCTTCGTTACTGTGCGCGAGCTTACTCTAGTTGCAGGGAGCAGGGGCTACACTTCGTGGGCTTTCTATAGTTGCAGCAAGCGGGGGCTGTGCTTTGTTACGGTGTGCGGGCTTCTCATTGCGGTGGCTTCTCTTGTTGTGGAGCACGGGCTCTAGGCGCACGGGCTTCAGTAGTTGTGGCACATGGGCTCAGTAGTTGTGGCTCACGGGCTCTAGATCTCAGGCTCAGTAGTTGTGGCTCGTGGGCTTAGTTGCTCCGCTGCATGTGGGATCTTCTTGGACCAGGGCTCGAAGCTGTGTCCCCTGCATTGGCAGGTGGATTCTTAGGCACTGCGCCACCAGGTAAGTCCCTTTTTTGGTCTCTCTTAATGTGGTCTCTGTTTCATGACATTGATGTATTTGAAGAATATAGGCCATTTATTTTGTAGAATGTCTCCCAATTTCAGTTTGTGTGCTATTTCCTCATGATGAGAGGGGGGTTATGCATTTTTGGTAGAAATACCACAGAAATGATGATGTTTTTTTAAAATAAATTAATTTAATTTTGGCTGCGTTGGTCTTCGTTGCTGTGCGCGAACTTTTCTCTAGTTGCAGCGAGCGGGGGCTACTCTTCGTTGTGGTGCGCGGGCTTCTCACTGTGGTGGCTTCCTTTGTTGTGGAGCACGGGCTGTAGGGTGTGCGGGCTCAGTAGTTTTGGTGCACGGGCTTAGTTGCTCCGCGGCATGTGGGATCTTCCCAGACCAAGGCTCGAACCCATGTCCCCTGCATTGGCAGGCAGATTCTTAACCACTGCGCCACCAGGGAAGTCCTTATGATCTGTTCTTAATGCATCATATTATGACATATAGGACATAGGTTTGCCTTATAAACTCATAACCAGTTTTGTCATTTGATTATCTAGTATCATGTGGGGAGATAAAAAACTCCGGTTTTTAAAAATGTAATACGAAGTATGGTAATATTGAACTTAAAAATAAAAGTTATTTTATGAGCAAAAATGGGCTTATTTGGGAATAGCAGAGAATTGCAATTCAGAACAAGCAAGCCACGGCAAAAACCATAGGCAAGGGACTTCCCTAGTGGTCCAGTGGTAGAAAATCTGCCTTCCTGTGCAGGGGATGCGGGTTCGATCCCTGGTCGGGGAACTAAGATCCCACATGCTGCGGGGCAACTAAGCCCGCGCGCCACAACTACTGAGCCCGTGTGCCGCAAACTACAGAGCCCACGTACTCTGGAGCCCGTGCCACAACCAGAGAAGAGAAAACCCGCATGCCATAACTAGAGAGAAACCCGCGCACCGCAATGAAGAGCCCATGCGCCGCAGTGAAAGATCCCGCGTGCCTCAACAAAGATCCTGCATGCCAGAAGTGAGACCCGACACAGCCAAAAAAATAAAGAAAAGAAAAACAAAACAAAAACAACCATAGGCGGGTCCCAGAAACAGAGGAACCTTATTTTATAGTGGAAGAGGAAGTTGGGAGGGGTTGTTTGGAGCAAGTCCATTAGAGAAAAGTGAGGTTCAGGGTAATAAGGGTTTCTCATTAGCTGAGTTGCTAGAGTAGTTGATTTCTTGTAGGGATGCAGTGTACATCTTTTCCCATTGGGGCCTGCAATGATAGTTTTTCCTGTAATTGACCTCTAGTGGTACTGCATGAGAGCTTCCCCTTCTGGCCTCCTGATTCCATTTTAGCGAGGTTTCCTGTTATTATTCTCACAATATTTACTTTGCAGGATGGTTGGAAGGAGTTAGAAATTGCATAAGTTGTGTTCAGGAAATGGTAGCTTTTATTGTATATTGCACATAAGTTATGAAGTGATTATAATATTTGAAATTTTGATGGAAAAGGCCTGGTTATTGAAAGGACCCAATATTATAGCACAACAAAACATTTAAGAAAAAAGACTAGTAGGCTATATTAATAATGCTTATCTTTGGATGGTGGGCATAAGGATGATTAAAAACAAAAAATCCTACTTCATTATATTTTCCAAATTTACTGGGTGACAGCTCCAGCACAAAACATTTGGCTCCACTAGAAAAGCTATGAACACATTCTTCATTGTGAAAGTAGCTTTAGCTCCTTATGAGCCAAGTGAATGAAAGAGAGATCCAGAGAAAGAGAGTTAGTAATGCTGTTTTTTTTGGCAAGAGTTTTTTTCCACTTGACAGTTGTATGGTGGATGGCACTAATGTTTGTTGTAGGGGAGGGTGTATAACCGTGTTAACTTACCCCTTGATTCTGCTTTTTCCTCTGATTTCACAAGCTGTACAGATCTCTTGACACATTCTAGAGCTCAGCCTGACAGCTTGCCTATCATACTCTAATTTGTTTGGTGCTTTGGTTATCGAATATTTAAAGTAATTTTCTCTGGACTAGGTCAGTCAGCAAAGGAAAAAAAATATTTAAAGTTCCGATTTAAAACGTTTTATATCACTATGCTATGCTAGTATTGCAATACTGTACTTGTTAAACCACTGTCAGGTGCATCAACCGTGCTTTCAGAAGTTATGTCTAGATGGTCTGTAATCTCTTAGGAATAAAACAGATATCACTGAAGAGAAATGCAAAGAATCAGTATTTAAGCTGAAAAAGCTAAGTCTGAATAAATTAGTAATTGGTATTTACCTTACACATGGTAATGAGCAGTGACTTCACAGAAATGTGTGGGCGCAACAGAAGCAGCTAGCACAGGGAGATCAGCTCGGTGCTTTGTGACCGCCTAGAGGGGTCGGGTAGGGAGGGTGGGAGGGAGACGCAAGAGGGAGGAGATATGGGGATATATGTATATGTATAGCCAATTCACTTTGTTATATAGCAGAAACTAACACACCATTGTAAAGCAATTATACTCCAATAAAGATGTTAAAAAAATAAAATAAAATGAAAATAAATATGTAGAAGCCCTAGACTGTTGTCTACAGCAAAATGCTGTTGGTAATAACTATTCTGCTTATAATCTTTACTGGAAGTCTGTCAACTTGAGTGTTTTTCTTATTAATATTTTATAAGATATTTTAATAGAATTGGGAGCTTTCTTTGTTTCTGTAACTTGTATACATTTAGGAAGCACAGGCAATTCTCTGGCAGTTTTTAAGTTTAAATATTGCTGCTTTTAGAGCTCTTATTGTAGTTATCTTCCCCTTTGCCCTATTACTTTTAATTGATCCTACATCCCTTTTCAGAAAGATATTACAGCCAGAGTCCCTGGCTTTGGTGTATCTTATACTCTGTGAAATTTCTATATGCCATATTTTCTGTGTGAAATGTCTTGAACCAGGCACATTCTGCTAATAAACATCATACAGCGAGTGATTGAGTTTCTACAACTGGTTTGCAGTTCAATTTCTTGGATTTTTTCCCATTTATTATATATATATATATGTGTGTGTGTGTGTGTGTGTGTGTGTGTGTGTGTATATATATTTTTAATTGAAGCATAGTTGATTTACACATTGTTAGTTTCAGGTGTACAGCAGAGTGATTCAGTTTTATATATATATATATTTTTTTTTTCAGATTATTGTCCATTATAGGTTATTATATCAAATACAGTTCTCTGTGCTATGCAGTAAATCCTTGTTGCTTAACTATTTTCTGTAGAGTAGTTTGTATCTGTTAATCCCGTACTCCTCTAATTTATCCCTCCTCTGCTTTCTTTCCCCTTTGGTAACTATAAGTTTGTTTTCTATGTCTGTGAGTCCGTTTCTGTTTTGTATATCGATTCATTGCTATTATTTTTTATTTTACTGGTTGATTGACTGATTTATTGATTGATTGCTGCACTGCGTGGCATGCAGAACTTCCCCGATCAGGGATTGAACCCACACCTCCTGCAGTGGAAGTGTGGAGTCTTAACAACTGGACCACCAGGGAAGTCGGTATTATTTTTTAGATTCCATATATAAGTGATATCATATAATACTTGTCTTTCTCTGTCTTCGTTTATATTTTTTATTTTAGCTCCTGTTTAACATCTGTGTTTTCCCCTTCTTTTCCTTTGCTTCTCCCTCCCTCCCTTCCTTCCTTCCTTCCTTCTTCATTGGGTCTTCCTTGCTGCACGCAGTCTTTCTCTAGTTGCAGCGAGCGGGGTCTACTCTTCGTTGCGGTGCGCGGGCTTCTCATTGCGGTGGCTTCTCTTGTTGCGGAGCATGGGCTCTACGTGCGTGGGCTTCAGTAGTTGTGGCACATGGGCTCAGTAGTTGTGGCTCACGGGCTCTAGAGCGCAGGCTCAGTAGTTGTGGTGCATGGGCTTAGCTGCTCCACAGCATGTGGGATCTACCTGGACCAGGGATCGAACCTGTGTCCTCTTCATTGGCAGGCGAATTCTTAAGCACTGCGCCACCAGGGAAGTCCCTTGCCCTTTCTTTCTGACCTTCCTCCAGACCTCTTTTTCTGATCTGCTGAAATTTTTCCCCCCTAACATTTTATTATGAAAATGTTCAAATATAACGAGAAGCTGAAAGAGTTGTACAGCAAACACCCATACACTCACAATTACCTTTTTTGCTCTATTTGTTTTATCACATCTGACTAGCTATCCATCATGCTATCTTGTTTTTTTTTTTGATGCATTTCAAAGTAAAGACATCAATATACTTTACCCTTGAACACTTTAGCTTATATATCATTAACTAGAGTTTAATATTTATCTAGGTTTCTCTTTTTTTTTTTTACGTGAAGTTTACATACAGGCATTTTAAGTGTATCAGATCATTTTTTGTAGTATGCGTATACTTGCGTAACCCAGTCTCCTATCAAGATACAGAACATCACCCTCATCCCAGAAAGTTCTGCTCATTTTATTTTTCAAAAACATAATTTTTATTTTATATTCATTTATTTATTAATTATTTGTTTATAAATTTTGGCTGTGCTTGGTCTGAGTTGTAGCATGCGTGATCTTTAGTTATGGCATGCTGGCTCTTTAGTTGCGGCATGTGAACTCTTAGTTGCAGCATGTGGGATCTAGTTCCCCAACCAGGGATTGAACTCAGGCCCCCTACATGGGGAGAGCAGTCTTACCCACTGGACCACTGGGGAAGTCCCTTATTTTATTTTCTTGGTACAGACACCTGCTTTAGAGTTCTGGTGATTTTCTTAATGTACCGTTGACTGCTTTCCACCTTGCCCCGAACTCTCATTTCCATCTTTCTCTGTGCCTCTTTTCATTTGATTCTTGAAGGCTTCCTGTGATTAATGCAGACTGGGTTCTCCCAGTTCTTGTACATGTTGTAGTCACTTTTCTCAGTCTTCAAATGTAAAGTGACAGAAGAAACATCTCCTTTTACATCCCTTCCTTCTTGTGGCCACACTAGCCTAGGCTGTCATGACTGCATTCTTAGACTGTTCAGATAGCTTCTTCCCTTGTTGGGAGGCAGCATGATTGATATACTGGATACTACACACCTCTGGTAGTTAGAAGGTTTGTGCCAGTAACACCCAGCATAAAGCGTGAGTAAATTACTTAGGGGCACAGTATGGAGTTGAACTGTATTACTACCTCTTAAGATCTTTCTAGCGATAAAACAGAAGCTCTACTTTATGATTTAATAATTTTTATAATAGGAACTTTTTGATTTTATAGAAAGATAATGCTTCATGGATGAATAATTTCATGATGGTTATTTACCGAATTGCTGTTGGCCCTATCCTGTATAATACTTTTAATATGTTTTTCTCAAGTTTCGGCATTTTTCTGAGAGACAGAGTGTGTGTCTGTGTGTACTAATATTTTAGATCTGTAAGAATTTAGTTCATGCATATATTCTACTTTCCTTGCTTAATTGCCTAAGGACTTTCCCTGTCTAATTGCATTGATTAGACTCTTCAGTACAAATGGCTGGAACAGACATCCTTATTTTGTTCTTGATCTTAGGAGGAAAGCTTTCAGTTGTCTTTCACCATTAAGTAGAATGTTAAATTGTAGGTTTTTTAAGTTGACTTTATTAGGTTGAGGAAATTCCCTTCTATTTCTAATTTGTTGGGGTTTTTTTTGTTTATTTATCCTAAAAGGGTATTGGATCTTATCAAATTCTTTTTCTGTGTCTACTGAAATAATCATGTGGGTTTTGTCTGTTATTCTATTAATATGGTGTATTACATTAAGATGTTAAACAACCTTGCGTTCTTAGGATAAACTTAACTTGGTCATGGTACATATTGGTAAGTTGCTGGTATGGTAAGGTTTGCTAGGATTTTGTGGGGGGATATTTTTCTATAGTTGTCTTTTCTTGTGATGTCTTTGCTTTTGGTATCAGGGTAATACTGACCACATAGAATGAGTTAGAAAATGTTCCCTTCTCTATTTTTTTGGAAAAGTTTGTGAAAAATTGGTGATTGATGTTCTTTCCTTGTTTGATAGAATTTACCAGTGAAGCCATCTGGTCCTGGGTTTTTCTTTCTGGGAACTTCTTTTTTTTTTTTTTTTTTTTTAATTATTTATTTATTTATTTATGGCTGTGCTGGGTCTTCGTTTCTGCGCGAGGGCCTTCTCCAGTTGCAGCAAGTGGGGGCCACTCTTCATTGCGGTGCGCGGGTCTCTCACTATCGCGGCCTCTCTTATTGCGGCACACAGGCTCCAGACGCGCAGGCTCAGCAATTGTGGCTCACGGGCCTAGTTGCTCCGTGGCATGTGGGATCCTCCCAGACCAGGGCTCGAACCCGTGTCCTCTGCATTGGCAGGCAGACTCTCAACCACTGCGCCACCAGGGAAGCCCTCTGGGAACTTCTTTGATGACGAATTCAATCACTTGTTACAGATTTTCAGTTCTTCTTGAGTCAATTTCAGTAGTTTGTGTCTTTTTAGGAATTTGCCTTTTTAGACAAAATTGTTGGTTTTTGTCTAGGTTATCCAGCTTGATGGCATACACTTGTTCATGGTTATTTTCTTATAATCCTTTTTATTCCTCTAAAGTTTGTAGTGATGTCCCCTATTTCATTCCTAATTTTAATAACTTGAGGCTTCTCTCTCTTTTCTTGGTTGTTCTAGCTAAAAGGTTTGTCAATTTTGTTGATTTTTCTCTTCTTTATTTCGTTTATTTCTACTGTAGTTTCTATTATTTCTTTCTTTAAAAAACTGTTTTGGAATCAGTGTTTTGGAAGATTTTGCCAAAAAGTTGGAAAATGATACAGAGGTCTCTACAACATTTACCCATCTTCCCTTAATGCTAACATTTTATATCAAATGTTGGCAAACTTTTCCCAAAAAGGGTCAGATAGCAAGTATTTTATGCTCTGCAGGCCACACACAATCTCTGTTGCATGTTCCTTCTTTGTTTTTGTTGTATTACAACATTTTTTTTTTTAATTATGTTTGGCTGTGTTCAGTCTTAGTTGTGGCACACGGGGCATGAGGGATCTTTTGTTGCAGCACGCGGGTTCTTCAATGTGGCGTGCAGGCTTCTCTCTAGTTGTGGCTTGCGGGTTTTCTCTAGTTGAGGTGCGTAGGCTCCAGAGTGCATGGGCTCTGTAGTTTGCAGCACGCAGTCTCTCTAGTTGAGGCGCCTGAGCTCAGTAGTTGTGGTGCGTGGGCTTAGTTGCCCTATGGCATGTGTGATCTTAGTTCCCCGACCAGGGATCGAACCCACGTCCCTGCATTGGAAGGCAGATTCTTTATCACTGGACCACCAGGGAAGTCCCTACAACATTTTAAAAATGTTAAAACCTTTCTTAGCTGGCACACCATACAAAAATCAGATCTTAGGCTATAGTTTGTTAACTTCTGTCTTATATAATTATTTGTCAAGAGTAAGATAATAACATTGGCACAATATTATTAAATTAATACGGTCTTTATTTGGGTTTCCCTAGTTTTTCCACTAAGGTCTCTTTTCTTTCTTATTTTAAATATTTATTTATTTGGCTGAGTCAGGTCTTAGTTGTGGCACGCGGGATCTTCCTTGTGGCACGTGGGATCTTTTTGTTGCAGCGCACGGGCTTAGTTGCCCTACGGCGGCATGTGGGATCTTAGTTCCCTGCCCAGAGATCCAACCTGCGTCCTCTGCATTGGAAGGCAGATTCATAACCACTGGACCACCAGGGAAGTCCCAAGTTCTCTTTTCTGTTCCAGGATTTGTTTTCATGTCTCCTTAGTCTCTTCTGATCTACAACAGATTTTCAGTCTTTCCTTGTTTTTCATGACCATTGCACATTTGAAGAGTATATTTGTAGGTTTTTTGTTTTTTTTTTTATTTATAGGTTTTTAAAGTAATTATTTGTTTACCTATCATCTCCCAAAGGTGAATAATTAGTATTAAAAATATTATTATGAACCTATGAATTTAAACGTTTGAAGGGTTTCAGTTATTTGTAGTTATTACCCTTTTTGAAGTTGAAATTATCCTTTTTTTGGCCAGGTCTCTTCAAATTGGCTCCTGAGGGCTTTTTGACTTTCTAGTAATCTTTGATGGTTTCTTCATAAACTGGTATGATGAGTTATTCCAGACTTATCTTGTATAATTCCTGCTGTGTACCTAGATCAGACATTGCTCTAAGGAATCCTGGCATCTTTTAGTAGGAAATGGCACTTTAGAGACCTCAATCTGGTAACTGATGTTTATTGTTACTGGGTTTGTCATTGTTTATAGGTCTCTCCAGTGGACAGAGTTAAAAGTAAAATGCCTCATGAGTTAGTAATGCTGATAGTTCAAATTCAGGACTACAGGATTTTCACTTCTTTTATATTACATTTTGATCACTTCTACACTGAGAATACTAGTTTCTTCAGAACCAGGGGATGGTATAATTATATATATACATATTTTTTTAATTTAACTTTTTTGGCTGTGTTGGGTCTTCGTTGCTGCGTGTGGGCTTTCTCTAGTTGGGGCGAGTGGGGGCTACTCTTTGTTGTGGTGCGTGGGCTTCTCATCGCAGTGGCTTCTCTTGTTGCGGAGCACGGGCTGTAGGCATGCCGGCTTCAGTAGCTGTGGCACGCGGGCTCAGTAGTTGTGGCTTGCGGGCTCTAGAGTGCAGGCTTAGTAGTTGGGGCACACGGGCTTAGTTGCTCCACGGCATGTGGGATCTTCCCGGACCAGGGCTTGAACCCGTGTCCCCTGCATTGGCAGGCGGATTCTTAACCACTGTGCCACCAGGGAAGTCCCAGTAAGTGTATTTTTAAAAGATTACTCTAATGATCTAAGAAGTAAAAATCAAACCAAATAGAGATCATTTTTATTTTTAATTGGTTAAATTTGCATTTTTTTAGACTGGATTTTGAGGAAGCAGGCTCTTTTACACTGTTAATTGAGTATAAAGTTTTGCAGCCTTTGTGAAGAGCATTTTTGAGCAGATGGTATGAAACTCCTTTTAACATTTTTCTATATACTTCTTTGACCTAGTAGTTTCACATCTTTGTATTTATTTTAAGAAAGCTATCCTGGATGTATTAAGTGTAATAATGGCTCCCTGTAGTGTTTGAGTAGTAATGAAGAATTCATAGAGTAAGTAAAATGCAAGACCTATCCAGTAGATTTTTATGCAGCCAATAAACATTATGATATAGGTATTTACAATTGATTATGTGTTCCTACAAAGTAGTGTGATTAGTATTTTGTTTTTGATATAAGAGAAAAATATGTAAGTACCAAATAAATAGTTTTTGGTATTAGATAGATACCTTATGGGTCACTGTTATTTTTTTTTGGGCTTTGTGAAAATTTTGTAATTTAAGGAAATTTAATGGTAAGAAACGATGAACATTCATATTGCTTGGGTTGCAGCAGGCTCAATGAATATGCGTGAGGTACAATTTCTAGATTTGAAATTCAGAGTAGAAGTGATTGCTATCAGGAAGAACGGGCAAAAATTAATCATGTAGGGTTTTAGCACCAAGGGCCACGTTGGTTTACTTTCTTTTTTTTTTTAAATTTATTATTTTTTTATTTTTAAATTATTTTTTTATTTTTTACTTTTATTTTTATTGATGTAGAGTTGATATACAATGTTGTGTTAATTACAGCAGAGTGATTCAGTTATATATATATAACTTACTTAATGAAAGTTATATATATATAACTTACTTAATGAAAGTAAGCCACCGGGATAAAAAAAAGAATATATATATATATAATATATTCTTTTTTTTATCCCGGTGGCTTACTTTCATTCATAAAAGGTTGCCACTACCTAAAGCTCAAATGTATAATGTGGAAGTGCCGTTTTCCAGAACTCACCTTCCCCTTTGGTTTTCCTTTTTACCTCATTCATTTATTTCATACCTTGGTCCTTTTGGCTGCCTCATTGGGACTTCTCACTTGAGGGTGTGTGTAAAGAAGGCCCTTATATATACTGGTTAGAATTGAGGTAAAATTTGCCGTGTGTGTAGACACTGTACAAACATCTTTCTGGGTGTAATGTAGCACTACAACTGAGGTCACAGCAGGCATAGGTTGGGATGAAAGGATTGGCCATTAGATTGGAGGGAACAGACCAAAGCTACCTGGGGCTTGTATAATCAACCACCAACATGGACTGGAAAGCTCTTGTGAGAAGCGTTTTTACATTGTAAAAAACACTAACAACCTCTCCCCCTCCACCCCCATCGAGATTATTATGAATCTATATTAAAAGCAAAGATGAAAAGTTGTTTATTGGGACTTCCCTGGTGGCGCAGTGGTTAAGAATCCGCCTGCCAATGCAGGGGACACGGGTTTGAGCCCTGGGCCAGGAAGATCCCACATGCCGTGGAGCAACTAAGCCCGTGCACCACAACTACTGAGCCTGCGCTCTAGAGCCTGTAAGCCACAACTACTGAGCCTGCGTGCCACAACTACTGAAGCCCACGCGCCTAGAGCCCGTGCTCCGCCACAAAAGAAGCCACCGCAATGAGAAGCATGCGCACTGCAAAGAAGAATAGCCCCTGCTCTGCGCAACTAGAGAAAGCCCGCACACAGCAATGAAGACCCAATGCAGCCGTACATACATACATACATACATAAATAAATAAATATATTTTTTAAAAGTTGTTTATTATTAGCACTTAGTGGGTCTCCCCTCCCCCCCAAGCTCATTCAGTAATTTAAATGATTTAACTTTAAAAATATTTATGTTGGGAGTTAGTAAAGATTTTAGATAGCAATGGTTGGTATGTTGCTATTAACTGACTGCACAAGAGTTACCTTTTTCAAATTTCTTTTTTCTTTTTCTTTTTATTTTTTTTTTGGCTGTGCCACACGGCTTGTGGGATCTTAGTTCCCTGACCGGGGACTGAACCCACACCCTCGGCAGTGAAAACACGGAGTCCTAACCACTGGACCACCAGGGAATTCCCAAAAGTTTCCTTATTTAAAAAATATCTTTCTGGGCTTCCCTGGTGGTGCAGTGGTTAAGAATCTGCATGCCAATGCAGGGGACACAGGTTCGAGCCCTGGTCCGGGAGGATCCCACATGCCACGGAGCAACTAAGCCCGTGCGCCACAACTACTGAGCATGTGCTCTAGAGCCCGCGAGCCACAACTACTGAAGCCCGCACGCCTAGAGCCCGTGCTCCGCAACAAGAGAAGCCACTGCGATGAGAAGCCCGCACACCGAAACGAAGAGTAGTCCCCGCTCGCCGCAACTAGAGAAAAGCCCACGCACAGCAACAAAGACCCAACGCAGCCATATATAAATAAATTAACTAATAAAAAAAAATACCTTTCTAATTTTTAATTGCCAGAAATACTACAAAAGGAAACCTCAGAAATTCGGTAATTTGATTTTTTTTTAAGAAGGATTTTGAGTGAAAAAAGCAACTGGAAAAGTTTTCTACATAGTTGACTAATTTAAGCGTTTGAAAGTTGCTTCCTTTAAAATTCTGTTAAATTAAAACTATTTTAAAATTGTGGTTAAAAATAAAAATGTAACTTTAAAAATAATATTTATTTAGATAAATACAGCCTTTTCCCTTCCGAACTGACCTTTTTTGAGTTGATAGCAGAGCTTTTTTGCTTTTTGACAGCAAGGTTGTGTCTACGCCTGTATCCTGGCGGTTGTTTCCATTGCTTCCTGTTCTTCCACTTTCTGTTATGCTGTAACTTCATCTGCCCAGGGGAAAGAAAATTCAAGAAAGAAAATTCAAATGAGTCACAAGGCTAATGAAGATTAACAGGACTTTAGGTCCTTTGGTCAAAGGAATGGGAAGTTTACGCTATTTAATTTGGTGCTTATTTACCTTATGGGAATACATTATATACATTTAAGAGGTCTAAATTCAGAGTCCTTTTTTTTAGTTAATCAGTATTTCTGTTACCACAGTGATTGAGAGTTTTTATCTGTTTATACCAGATTTTGGCATCTAACTTGTATTTTTGCTGCTCCAATCTTGAACAGTTGTATGTGCTTTTCCAGGCAACAGCTGAACAGATGCGTCTCGCTCAAGTGATCTTTGATAAAAATGATTCAGAGTTTGAAGCTAAAGTTAAACAGGTATGTTTCTGGCAAAGGATACTGTCATTTTTGTAATCTATTCTTACTGTGCTTAAAAAGATAATTTCACTAGAGATTCTTATTTTAAACTATGCTTATTGCTTAGTTGTAAATAATTGGACTTGTGATTCAAAATCAAAATACCTGTATTGGTGGCTAGAGTGAAGGAGTTTTGGCAGTAGAACCTTTCTGAATTACTAGTGTTACATGTGAACAATGAGCATTTGTGAAAGTACAATGGCATTGAATATACCTGTGCATAGAAAGTATATTTAGTATATGGCAGGTTCTCAGAAAATTTTGTTCAATGTTACGGAAGAGCTGATTTGCCTTTTCACATATCGTGGTGATCCCAAACATAGATTGGAAAAGTTATAAAATTAAATTTTAGGGTGATGTCTTCAGTTAGAACTTCACTGATATAACATTATTTTAATTTCACATTCTTCTTTCCTGATAAGACTTCTTTTCTCTTCAAGATTCTAGAAACCAAGCAATAACCTTTACCTTGGTAGAGGTCTACCAATAATTCCTTGGAGTGAAAGTCCCTTGGTGAACTCTTTAGCCCTTTAGTATGTAAACTCTTTGTTCTTACTTATAGTTGCTGTCATTAGGCTTAATGGTGATATTTTTGGAAAGCCACAAAAATTATTTATTAAAAATCATAGAACTTATTAGCTGGAATGAGATTTATGAATTGTTTGAGACATACTTCTACATATTATATTGCCTTTTATCTGGGTAGCATAGCGGATACACAAAAAAGAGCACTGGTCCAGGAGTTCAGAGCTTTAAGTTTTAACAATGGTTCTCTCTCTTACTAATCCAATCACTGGGGGAGTTTTGATGGTTGCTATAAATCTTTTTTTTAAAAATAAATTTATTATTTATTTATTTATTTGGCTGCATTGGGTCTTGGTTGCTGTGTGCGGGCTTTCTCTAGTTGCGGTGAGTGGGGGCTACGCTTTGTTGCGGTGCCTGGGCTTCTCATTGCAGTGGCTTCTCTTGTTGCGGAACACAGGCTCTAGGTGCACGGGCTTCAGTAGTTGTGGCGTGCAGGCTCAGTAGTTGTGGCTCGTGGGCTTAGTTGCTCCACGGCATGTGGGATCTTCCCGGAACAGGGCTCGAACCTGTGTCCCCTGCATTGGCAGGTGGATTTTTAACCACTGCACCACCAGGGAAGTCCCTACTGTGCATCTTAACAACTGCATGTGACGGGTATTGGGCTACTACAGATCATTGATAAAAATCTGACCTTATTAGTAGACATCCAAAGACTGAAGCATTGGAAAGCTGTAGAATGTATAGAACCTTGCTGGGTAACACAGGGAGGAAATCAGATGGAATGATGTGGTGTAAAGAGCTGTATTTATGAGACCAGGAGACCTGGCTTCCCGATAGGCTAATTATTTTGTGACCACAGAGAAATCGCTTCAGATGTTGGGGGTCAAACTGTTTTGAACTGCAGCTGATACATGCTAAAATAGTTAAAGGTACTTAAAACACAGCAGATATTTATTTATTTATTTTTTATTTTTTTATTTTTTAAAATTTATTTATTTTATTTATTATTTATTTTTGGCTGTGTTGGGTGTTCGCTGCTGCGCACGGGCTTTTCTCTAGTTGCGGCGAGTGGGGGCTACTCTTCATTGTGGTGCGCGGGCTTCTCACTGCAGTGGCTTCTCTTGTTGCG
Organism: Balaenoptera physalus; assembly: GCF_965194825.1. NCBI lineage: Eukaryota > Metazoa > Chordata > Mammalia > Artiodactyla > Balaenopteridae > Balaenoptera > Balaenoptera physalus. The sequence continues at coordinate 81,024,464 of NC_138886.1, read as the reverse complement.
GAGCACGGGCTCTAGGCGTGTGGGCTTCAGTAGTTGTGGCACACGGGCTCAGTAGTTGTGGCTCGCGGGCTCTAGAGTGCAGGCTCAGTAGTTGTGGCGCACGGGCTTAGTTGCTCCGTGGCATGTGAGATCTTCCCCGACCAGGGCTCGAACCCGTGTCCCCTGCGTTGGCAGGTGGATTCGCAACCACTGCGCCACCAGGGAAGCCCCACAGCAGATATTTAAATCATACATTTGTTCACTGATAATTGAGAAACCTATATTGTGCCTAATCTGTGATTGTTCCTTGTGTTGAAAATATTAAATAGCTTAATTATCCCTTGTTAAAGGGAATGCACCAAGGAGATTTCTTTGATTTCAAACATAGCACCCTGTTGAGGCTACTTGAGAAAATAGTATGTCCAGGAGTGAGTTTTGTGATAGCTGCCAAATTCTATTTTTTTTCTTATTTATTTATTTATTTATTTATTTATTTATTTATTTATTTATTTATTTATACAGCAGGTTCTTACTAGTTACCTATTTTATACATATTAGTGTATATATGTCAATCCCAATCTCCCAGTTCATCCCACCACTATTAGCCCCGCTTTCCCCCTTTGGTTTCCATACGTTTGTTCTCTACACCTGTGTTGCTATTTCTGCCTTGCAAACCAGTTCATCTGTACCATTTTTCTTGATTCCACATATATGCGTTAATATACGATATTTGTTTTTCTCTTTCTGACTTACTTCACTCTGTATGACAGTCTCTAGGTCCATCCACGTCTCTGCAAATGACCCAATTTCGTTCCCACATATTCCATTGTATATATGTACCACATCTTCTTTATCCATTTGTCTGTCGATGAGCATTTAGGTTGCTTCCATGAGCTGGCTCTTGTAAATAGTGCTGCAGTGAACATTGGGGTGCATGTGTCATTTTGAATTATGGTTTTCTCTGAGTATATGCCCAGTAGTGGGATTGCTGGGTCATATGGTAATTCTATTTTTAGTTATTTAAGAAACCTCCATACTGTTCTCCATAGTGGCTGTATCAATTTACATTCCCACCAACAGTGCAAGAGGGTTCCCTTTTCTCCACACCCTCTCCAGCATTTGTTGTTTGTAGATTTTCTGATGATGCCCATTCTAACTGGTGTGAGGTGATACCTCATTGTAGTTTTGACTTGCATTTCTCTAATAATTAGTGATCTTGAGCAGCTTTTCACGTGCCTCTTGGCCATCTGTATGTCTTTGTGGAAATGTCTATTTAGGTCTTCTGCCCATTTTTGGATTGGGTTCTGCCTGTTTTTGGATTCGGTTGTTTGATTTTTTAATATTGAGCTGCATGAGCTGTTTATATATTTTGGAGATTAATCCTTTGTCCATTGATACATTTGCAAATATTTTCTCCCATTCTGAGGATTGTCTTTTCGTCTTGTTTATGGTTTCCTTTGTTGTGCAAAAGCTTTTAAGTTTCATTAGGTCCCATTGTTTATTTTTGTTTTCATTTCCATTACTGTAGGAGGTGGGTCAGAAGAGATCTTGCTGTGATTTATGTCAAAGAGTGTTCTGCCTATGTTTTCCTCTAAGAGTTTTATAGTGTCCGGTCTTACATTTAGGTCTTCAATCCATTTTGAGTTTATTTTTGTGTATGGTGTTAGGAAGTGTTCTAATTTCATTCCTTTACATGTAGCTGCCCAGTTTTCCCAGCACCACTTATTGAGGAGGCTGCCTTTTCTCCATTGTATATTCTTGCCTCCTTTGTCAAAGATAAGGTGACCATATGTGCGTGGGTTTATCTCTGGGCTTTCTATCCTGTTCCATTGATCTCTATTTCTGTTTTTGTGCCAGTACCATACTGTCTTGATTACTGTAGCTTTGTAGTATAGTCAGAAGTCAGGGAGTCTGATTCCTCTATCTCTGTTTTTCTTTCTCAAGATTGCTTCGGCTGTTCAGGGTCTTTTGTGTTTCCATACAAATTTTAAGGTTTTTTGTACTACTTCTGTAAAAAATGCCATTGGTAATTTGATAGGGATTTCATTGAATCTGTAGATTGCTTTGTCAAATTCTAATTGTGAGACTTTAGGGTGTTATAAATTATTTTGTATGTGCAGTGTTCTGATCCAAGCAGTGATAGCTCATGTATGGAACATTGACAGAGACAACTGGACTGTTGGACAGTGCAAACAGTTGGACTGGATGTTTGGCTAATTGTGGCCACATACTCATGCTTGGTCTTTGGGAAACATATAGTTCCACTTAATATTTGAGTAGCTCAGAAATTTGGGAGTCCCAGGCCATTGAACTAGTTTGAACAGTCACATAGCTCATCCTGAATATTCTGAGAATGTTGGTATGTATGTATGTGCTGCCGATTAAGAATTGATACTTCAGCTTGGAGGAGGGTTGATTTGTAGCTTGACTTTACCAGTATTGGTGGAAAGACATGGAGTAGCCCCCCAAAACAGGTAAACCGGATCTTGGATTGTAATCTCAGAGTCTTGAAAAGGCCATCTTCATGTGGAAGGATTGCATAATCTCTGTCTTTATATAGTAGAATCTTAGAATTAATATCAAGTGCCATTCTTGTGTTTCCCTAATCAGTCTTACAATTCCAACAGCTTATGGAAGTGACAGGAAAAAATCAGGATGAATGCATAGTGGCTCTGCACGACTGTAATGGAGATGTCAACAAAGCTATCAATATATTGCTGGAAGGGAATTCAGATACGGTAAGTGTTATTAATTGATTTGCAATGCTAAGATTTCTCTCCAGTTCCATATTGCATTTTCAACTTCACCTTATTTGGGGGTGGTGGTGGAGGGGGATTATGGGTGCCGTTCCTTTTTTTTTTTTTTAAAAGAGAGAGCTGCTCTTTTTATTTATTTATTTATTTATGGCTGTGTTGGGTCTTCGTTTCTGTGCAAGGGCTTTCTCTAGTTGCGGCAAGTGGGGGCCACTCTTCATCGTGGTGCGCAGGCTTCTCATTATCGCGGCCTCTCTTGTTGCGGAGCACAGGTTCCAGATGCGCAGGCTCAGTAATTGTGGCTCACGGGCCTAGTTGCTCTGCGGCATGTGGGATCTTCCCAGACCAGGGCTCGAACCCGTGTCCTCTGCATTGGCAGGCAGATTCTCAACCACTGTGCCACCAGGGAAGCCCTCCATATATGTTTTAAGACCAGAAAGAACACTAACCTGAAATGACTGTTTTTGTTATGTATGTTTTCTTCATGAACTTGTAGAATCTGAAGACTTGAAAGAGAACTTGGTCAACTACTCCAGCGTTACACAGTTGCCAAAATTCTCTGGGCCTGTGGACATTTTCACCACCTGAAAAACTTCTCTTGGCTCCACAGCTCATGTTTCTTCGTCTCAGTTGTCACCTCTTACTACTCCTTATATCTCTAGACTAACATAAGAAAAAAATATTTTTTAAACTTAGTAAAATTTGAGGAATGCGCATGCACACTAAAGCTCCTCCCTTTTATTTTAGGAAGGATGCAGCTAAAGCCACACCAGAGGCAGGTGTCAGCCCTAATCTTTTGATTTCTACATGGAAATTACACAGTATTTCATTTGTATTTTTTCATTGAGGAAACCAATTCAGAGCAGATTAAAACAAATAATGATTCACCTAAATGGGGTATAATGGTGAACACATCAAACAGTGCCTTCCTTATCATTGTTTGGGTTTAATCAAGTTCTCATTTTTAAGGGTAGGCTTTATTAGGCACAGGCTGTATTAAAATGAACTACTGTGACAAGCTCAAAACTGAAATGAGTATATTTTTATTTAATAGGAAACAAGCAGAATAAAATTTGTAATTATAAAAATTAATGATAATTGGGAAAATATTTCTTTATTTGAGCATAGCAGTATTTGTGGGTAAAATTCTATGCAGGATAACACTGGTCCAACATGATAAACTACCAAATATGTGAGTTTGTTGGGAAAATATATCATGTTAAGTGAGGAAATAAAATTTTGAAGAGTTTTTGTTTGCTGACACTTAGGCACGTATTTGCTGGGTTTTATAAACTATGGGGGGTGTTCAGCTCATTGCTAATGGATGCAGTGTAGAATGGTTCTCCTTTATTTTTAAAATGAACTGAAGGGCTTAACTGCCTTCTTTATTTAAAAAAAAAATCACTGTGAATAAATGAAATATTTCCAAATCATTAATTGGAGGGCGTGTTTTCTTTTATATGGTAGAGATAGTCTTGAATACTGTTTCCTGTTGCCTTTCCTTTAGCTCTCACAGATTCATCATTCCTTTTCTGTGGTGGCTGGGTGAATCTTTTAAGTTTTAAATGAACAGCCAGTTCTATCTCAATAAAGACTTTCAACTTCCTCTCCTCATTTGGGACTGAACCCAAAGGAGGTGGTTCTAGACTGAAAGTTACATAAAGATCTCTTTGGTTACCTCTTTTTTTTTTTTTTTAAATAAATTTTATTTATTTATTTATTTATTTTTGGCTGCATTGGGTCTTTGTTGCTGTGCGTGGACTTTTCTCTAGTAGCAGCGAGCAGGGTCTACTCTTTGTTTCGGTGCACGGGCTTCTCATTGCGGTGGCTTCATGTTGCGGAGCATGGGCTCTAGGTGCACGGGCTTCAGTAGTTGTGGCACACAGGCTCAGTAGTTGTGGCTTACTGACTCTAGAGTGCAGTCTCAGTAGTTGTGGCACACGGGCTTAGTTGCTCCACGGCATGTGGGATCTTCCAGGACAAGGGCTCGAACCCGTGTCTCCTGCATTGGCAGGCAGATTCTTAACCACTGTGCCACCAGGGAAGCCCTTTTGTTACCTCTTGAACCTAGAAATCACACAGTTGGGGCTAGATGTGTCATGTTGTTTTCTTAAAAGGTCAGAAACTAGCAAATTAGGGCCTGAATACAGACACAAAAGGCATTTGCCTGTTTGGAGGTGAGAAGGCTATAGGGAAAATGGAGAGGCAGAGGGGAAGTCCTTTGAAACCCTCGTTTGTTTAGGATTATTCCGTGGTCCATCTTTTCTTTCATCCTGTTTGCCTTGTTTCTTACCTTGTTGTTGTCTGCCGTAGCCATGGCTACTACTGAGGTAGGTGGGGATGGCATAGAGTGGGAGCTTGGGGAAATAACATTTAGTTTATGCTTATCAGCATAGGAAAAGGCTCTGTGGTGGGACAACATATAGTATGTTGCCAATTCAACTAGTTGCTGTAATCTTTTGTGCTGTCTATAGCAACAGGAACCTAATAGATTTGCTGTCTTTATCATCAGAGAGTATAGTACGTTTATGGAGAAGAATTAAAATGGTAGGCATGCAAGCTGTAAGGCATGAGTAATTAGGTCTGAAAGATAAATGCACACACTCTTGATGATTGTCCACACTTTGAGTGATAACTCTGAATAAATGCTCTTATTTTCGATAGACTTCATGGGAGACTGTAGGAGGGAAGAAGAAGAATTTTGGAAAAGAAAGTTCAGAAAACAAAGAGAATAGAGAGAAGAGAAGTGAGAGAGAAGTGAGCCGTGGACGCGGAAACAACAACCGGAAAGTAAGAGGTGGCAATCGTGGGAGAGAGTGTAAGTACAGACCTTTCTCCTCACCTTTGTTTTATGAAAATTTTCATGCATGTTAAAAAGCTGACAGAATGATCCAATGAATTCCTATAAATCCACTTCCTCAATGAAATATTTGTTAGTATAGTTAACAGTTAGTAATGAGCTACAACTGAGTAGTTTATTAGAACCCTAACTGATACAATTTCATATTTAGCACTGACCTGGGCTGTAGGTATTTGTGTTGTGTCTTAAGACCGCCTTCTGTTATGAATCAAGTGCATTGTCTAATTTTAAAGAAGGTTTTTTTGTTGACTGATAGCTAAAGCTGTTTATTCTTCCCCACTTATGGATATTCATGATATATGCAAGGTTTAGATTAAGAGGAAAGTTGTTGAATAGGAAAGGTTTTTCTCAGTTCTCTCCATTTGACTCAGGTTTTGGCATCATTCACCTAAAACAACACTACCTCCTATGCAGATGTACCAAAGTGGCTAAATTATGATAAATATTTAACACGTTCCTTTATAGACTTTTGCTAGTTTATTTATACCACAGATGTTTATTGAGTATCTACAGTGTAGTGGATAGTCTTCAAGGCATACAGCAATGAAGAAAACAGAAATCTTTGCCCTTCTAAAACATCTTTTAAGGGAGGTAGAGTGAGATGTAACAATAAAAAAGAGAAGTAACATTTCATATTAATATTATAATATTTTAATGGCATTATGTAGAAGATTATGCTCTGGAGAAAAACAAAGGCAGAGAGATGGGAATTATAGGTACGGGTTTGACAAATTTAAAGAGAGTGACCAAGGAAGGCCTCACTGACAACTCACATACTTAAGCCATGAAAGAGATGAGGGGAGCAAGCTGTGCCAATATTGTTCATAAAATTTCTGTATTATACAGAGTCATTAATGCCAATATAGGAATAAGGAGAAGAAAAGACTGTGTTGGCATCTTCTGGACAGTAACCTGGAAAAACCTCTCTCTAACAGCGATTTCCCCAAGAATTCAGTGTTTCCTTGGTATTGCAGTTTGCTCGTCTATGCCTTTCCAGGCTTTGAACTTAACCAATGAGCAAATTTTATTGTGTATGGTTACATAACAAAGGTATTTTTTTTGGAAGTAAACTTACTTTACAGGAGGGCACGTCAAAACAGAAAATAAAAGTGGTATGTCATTTTAATTTCTTTTTGAATTTTCACCAATGAATTAAGCAAGTTGTGCTGTCATTCAGTTTTTTGAGCCACGCTGGTTTGGTTTTTCTTGCTTTCTAAACCCTTTGGTTAAATTTTAACCTTTTTTAAAAAAGCGCCTTTTTTTGTTGAGGGGTGGAGGGAGTCTTTTTGTCCTTGTCTTTAATAGCTGGTGGTTTGCTTATGTATAAGGGGTGCTCTGTTCTTCCTCAGTTAGAGGTGAAGAGAATGGAATTGATTGCAGTCAAGGGGACAAGCCTTCAGACCGTGGCAAGAGAGCTCGTGGTAGAGGTAAGACAGAATAAGGCGGAAGGAGATGCTTGTGATCGGGAGAAGGAGGCAGCTTGTTCACATACTCAGTACATTAAGCCATGGCAGTGTACTCTGAAAGAATGGTTGATCTGAAATCTTTTGATTCATTTACTGATGCCTATGAATGAAGTGTTTGGATTATGTAATTTTGAGGAAACCTATTGGTTGTTTTCAGATGAGCTGAGAAAGGCCCTTTCTATGAATAATTTAAAGCTTGAAGCTCTGACCAAAAAGTTATTAATTCTCCTATGTTGGACTTTAACAGATGTGTTTTACCCATATGATACTGTTTTTTTTTTTTAATGTTTATTTATGTATTTATTTATTTGGCTGCATTGGATCTTAGTTGCAGCACACGGGATCTTCGTTCAGGCATGCAGGATCTTTCGTTGTGGCGTGCGGGCTTCTCTCTAGTTGTACTTTTTTTTTTTTTTTTTAAAGGAAATCCTTGGTAACCAACAACTGCTTTTTTTTTTTTTTTTTTTTTTTTAAGATTTAATTTTGGGACTTCCCTGGTGGTGCAGTGGTTAAGAATCCGCCTGCCAATGCAGGGGACATGGGTTCAAGCCCTGGTCTGGGAAGGTCCCACATGCCACAGAGCAACTAAGCCCATGCACCCCAACTACTGAGCCTGCGCTCTAGAGCCTGTGAGCTACAACTGCTGAGCCCACGTGCCACAGCTACTGAAGCCCGCACGCCTAGAGCCCGTGCTTCGCAACAAGAGAAGCCACCACAATGAGAAGCCCATGCACCGCAACGAAGAGTAGCCCCTCCTCGCCGCAACTAGAGAAAGCCTGTGTGCAGCAATGAAGACCCAATGCAGCCAAAAATAAATAAAATAAAACCTTTTAAAAATAAATTTATTTTATTCTATTTTATTTATTTGGCTGCTGTGGGTCTTCATTGCTGAATGCGGGCTTTCCCTAGTTGCGGCGAGCGGGGTCTACTCGTCGTTGTGGTGCGCGGGCTTCTCATTGCGGTGGCTTCTCTTGTTGCGGAGCACAGGCTCTAGGAGTGTGAGCTTCAGTAGCTGTGGCACGTGGGCTCAGTAGTTGTGGTTCTTTCTGACTTACACCACTCTGTATGACAGACTCTAGGTCCATCCACCTCACTACAAATAACGCAATTTGGTTTCTTTTTATGGCTGAGTAGCATCCCATTGTATATATGTGCCACATCTTCTTTATCCATTCATCTGTTGATGGACACTTAGGTTGCTTCCATGTCCTGGCTATTGTAAATAGTGCTACAGTGAACATTGTGGTACATGACTCTTTTTGAATTATGGTTTTCTCAGGGTATATGCCCAGTAGTGGGATTGCTGGGTCATATGGTAGTTCTATTTTTAGTTTTTTAAGGAACCTCCATAGTGTTCTCCATAGTGGCTGTATCAACTTACATTCCCACCCACAGTGCAAGAGGGTTCCCTTTTCTCCACACCCTCTCCAGCATTTATTGTTCGTAGATTTTTTGATGATGGCCGTTCTGACTGGTGTGAAGTGATACCTCATTGTGGTTTTGATTTGCATTTCTCTAATAATTAGTGATGTTGAGCATCCTTTCATGTGTTTGTTGGCAATCTGTATATCTTCTTTGGAGAAATGTCTATTTAGGTCTTCCACCCATTTTTGGTTGTTTGTTTTTTGGATATTGAGCTGCATGAGCTGCTTGTATATTTTGGAGATTAATCCTTTGTCAGCTGCTTCGTTTGCAAATATTTTCACCCATTCTGAGGGTTGTCTTTTCTTCTTGTTTATGGTTTCCTTTGCTATGCAAAAGCTCTTAAGTTTCATTAGGTCCCATTTGTTTATTTCTGTTTTTATTTCCATTTCTCTAGGAGGTGGGTCAAAAAGGATCTTGCTGTGATTTATGTCATAGAGTGTTCTGCCTATGTTTTCCTCTAAGAGTTTGATAGTGTCTGGCCTTACATTTAGGTCTTTAATCCATTTTGAGTTTATTTTTGTGTATGGTGTAAGGGAGCATTCTAATTTCATTCTTTTACATGTAGCTGTCCAGTTTTCCCAGCACCACTTATTGAAGAGGCTGTCTTTTCCCCATTGTATATTCTTGCCTTCTTTGTCAAAGATAAGGTGACCATATGTGCGTGGGTTTATTTCTGGGCTTTCTATCCTGTTCCATTGATCTGTATTTCTGTTTTTGTGCCAGTACCATACTGTCTTGATTACTCTAGCTTTGTAGTACAGTCTGAAGTCAGGGAGCCTGAATTCTCCATCTCCATTTTTCTTTCTCAAGATAGCTTTGGCTATTCGGGGTCTTTTGTGTTTCCATACACATTGTGAAATTTTTTGTTCTAGTTCTGTGAAAAATGCCATTGGTAGCTTGATAGCGATTGTACTGAATCTGTAGATTGCTTTGGGTAGTATAGTCATTTTAACAATGTTGATTCTTCCAATCCAAGAACATGGTGTATCTCTCTGTTTGTATCATCTTTAATTTCTTTCATCATTGTCTTATAGTTTTCTGCATACAGGTCTTTTGTCTCCTTAGGAAGGTTTATTCCTAGGTATTTTATTCTTTTTGTTGCAGTGGTAAATGGGATTGTCTCCTTAATTTCTCTTTCAGATTTTTTGGCATTAGTGTATAGGAACGCAAGAGATTTCTGTGTGTTAATTTTGTATCCTGCAACTTTACCAAATTCATTGATTATCTCTAGTAGTTTTCTGGTGGCATCTTTAGGATTATCTATGTATAGTATTTCATCTGCAAACAGTGACAGTTTTACTTTTTCTTTTCCAGTTTGTATTCTTTTATTTTTTTTTTCTTCTCTGATTGCCATGACTAGGACTTCCAAAGCTATGTTGAATAATAGTGGAGAGTGGACATCCTTGTCTTGTTCCTGATCTTAGAGGAAATGCTTTCAGTTTTTTACAATTGAGAATGATGTCTGCTGTGGGTTTGTCGTATATGGCCTTTATTATGTTGAGGTAGGTACTCTCTATGACCACTTGCTTGAGAGTTTTTATCATAAATATGGGTGTTGAATTTTGTCAAAAGCTTTTTCTGCATCCATTGACATGATCATATGGTTTTTCTTCTTCAATTTGTTAATATGGTGTATCACATTGATTGATTTGCATATATTGAAGAATCCTTGCATCCCTGGGATAAAATCCCACTTGATCATGGTGTATGATCTTTTTAATGTGTTGTTGGATTCTGTTTGCTAGTATTTTGTTGAGGATTTTTGCATCTATATTCATCAGTGATATTGGTCTGTAATTTTCTTTTTTTGTAGTATCTTTGTCTGGTTTTGGTATCAGGATGATGGTGGCTTCATAGAATGAGTTTGGGAATGTTCCTCCCCCTGCAATTTTTTGGAAGAGTTTGAGAAGGATGGGTGTTAGCTCTTCTCTAAATGTTTGATAGAATTCACCTGTGAAGCCATCCAGTCCTGGACTTTTGTTTGTTGGAAGATTTTTATTCACAGTTTCAATTTCATTGCTTGTGATTGATCTGTTCATATTTTCTCTTTCTTCCTGGTTCAGTCTTGGAAGGTTATACCTTTCTAAGAATTTGTCCATTTCTTCCAGGTTGTCCATTTTATTGGCATAGAGTTGCTTGTAGTAGTCTCTTAGGATGCTTTGTATTTCTGCAGTGTCTGTTGTAACTTCTCCTTTTTCATTTCTTAATTTTATTGATTTGAGTCCTCTCCCTCTTTTTCTTGATGAGTCTGGCTAATGGTTTATCAATGTTATTTATCTTCTCAAAGAACCAGCTTTTAGTTTTATTGATCTTTGCTATTGTTTTCTTTGTTTCTATTTCATTTATTTCTGCTCTGATCTTTATGGTTTCTTTCCTTCTACTAACTTTGGGTTTTGTTTGTTCCTCTTTCTCTAGTTCCTTTAGGTGTAAGGTTAGATTGTTTGTTTGAGATTTTTCTTGTTTCTTAAGGTAGGATTGTATTGCTATAAATTTCCCTCTTAGAACTGCTTTTGCTGCATCCCATAGGTTTTGGATTGTCGTGTTTTCATTGTCATTTGTCTCTAGGTATTTTTTAATTTCCTCTGATTTCTTCAGTGATCTCTTGGTTATTTAGTAGCATATTGTTTAGCCTCCATGTGTTTGTGTTTTTACGTTTTTTTCTCTGTAATTTATTTCTAATCTCATAGTGTTGTGGTCAGAAAAGATGCTTGATATGATTTCAGTTTTCTTAAATTTACCGAGGCTTGATTTGTGACCCAAGATGTGATCTATCCTGGAGAATGTGCCGTGGTCACTTGAGAAGAAAGTGTAATCTGCTGTTTTCAGATGAAATGTCCTATAAATATCAATTAAATCTATCTGGTCTATTGTGTCATTTAAAGCTTGTGTTTCCTTATTAATTTTCTGTCTGGATGATCTGCCCATTGGTGTAAGTGGGGTGTTAAAGCCCCCCAATATTATTGTGTTGCTGTCGATTTCATCTTTTTTAGCTGTTGGCATTTGCCTTATGTATTGAGGTGCTCCTATGTTGGGTTCATATATATTTATAATTGTTATATCTTCTTCTTGGATTGATCCCTTGATCATTATGTAGTGTCCTTCCTTGTCTCTTGTAACATTCTTTATTTTAAAGTCTATTTTATCTGATATAAGTATTGCTACTCTAGCTTTCTTTTTCCATTTGCATGGAATATCTTTTTCTATCACCTCCCTTTCAGTCTGTGTGTGTCCCTAGGCCTGAAGTGGGTCTCTTGTTAGAGAGCATATATATGGGTCTTCTTTTTGTGTCCATTCAGCGAGCCTGTGTCTTTTGGTTGGAGCATTTAATCCATTAACATTTACGGTAATTATCGATTTGAATGTTCCTATTACCATTTTCTTAATTTTGGGTTTGTTTTTTTAGGTCTTTTTCTTCTCTTGTGTTTTCCACTTAGAGAAATTCTTTTAGCATTTGTTGTAGAGCTGGTTTGGTGGTGCTGAATTCTCTTAGCTTTTGCTTGTCTGTAAAGCTTTTGATTTCTCCATCGAATCTGAATGAGATGCTTGACGGGTAGAGTAATCTTGGTTGTAGGTTCTTCACTTTCATCACTTTAAATATATTGTGACACTCCCTTCTGGCTTGTAGAGTTTTTGCTGAGAAATCAGCTGTTGACCTTAATGGGAGTTCCCTTGTATGTTATTTGTCGTTTTTCCCTTGTTGCTTTTAATAATTTTTCTTTGTCTTTAATTTTTATCAATTTAATTACTGTGTATCTCGGCATGTTTCTCCTTGGGTTTATCCTGCCTGGGACTCTCTGTGCTTCCTAGACTTGGGTGGCTATTTCCCTTACCATGTTAAGGTAGTTTTCGACTGTAATCTCTTCAGATATTTTCTTGGGTCCTTTCTCTCTCTCTTCTTCTGGGACCCCTATAATGCAAATGTTGGTGCGTTTAATGTTGTCCCAGAGGTCTTTTAGGCTGTATTCATTTTTTTCATTCTTTTTTCTTTGTTCTGTTCCACAGCGGTGAATTCCACCATTCTATCTCTGAGGTCATGTATCTGTTCTTCTGCCTCAGTTATTCTGCTGTTGATTCCTTCTAGTGTATTTTTCATTTCAGTTATTTTATTGTTCATCTCTGTTTGTTTGTTCTTTAATCCTTCTAGGTCTTTGTTAAACATTTCTTGCATCTTCTCGATCTTTGCCTCCATTCTTTTTCCAAGGTCCTGGATCATATTCACTATCATTGTTCTGAATTCTTTTTCTGGAAGGTTGCCTATCTCCACTTCATTTAGTTGTGTTTCTGGGGTTTTATCTTGTTCCTTTCTCTGGTACAAAGTCGTCTGCCTTTTCATTTTGTCTATCTTTCTGTGAATGTGGTTTTCGTTCCACAGGTTGCAGTATTGTAGTTCTTCTTGCCTCTGGTGGATGAGGCTGTCTAAGAGGCTTGTGCAAGTTTCCTGATGGGAGGGACTGGTGTTGGGTAGAGCTGGGTGTTGCTCAGGTGGGCAGGGCTCAGTAAAATTTTAATCCACTTGTCTGCTGATGTGTGGGGATGAGTTCCCTCCCTGTTGGTTGTTTGGCCTGAGGTGACCCAGCACTGGAGACTCTGGGAGGGCTCATGCCAAGGAGTACTTCCCAGAACTTCTGTGACAGTGTCCTTGTCCTCAGAGTGAACCACAGCCACCCCTTTGCACTGCAGGAGACCCTCTAACACTAGCAGGTAGGTCTGCTTCAGTCTCCTATGGGGTCACTGCTCCTTCCCCCGGGTCCTGATGTGCACACTACTTTGTGTGTGCCCTCCAAGAGTGGAGTCTCTTTTTACCCCAGTCCTGTCGAAGTCCTGCAATCAAATCCCGCCAGCCTTCAAAGTCTGATTCTCTAGGAATTCCTCCTCCCATCGCCCGACCCCCAGGTTTGGAAGCCTGACGTGGGGCTCAGAACCTTTACTCCAGTGGGTGGACTTCTGTGGTATAAGTGTTCTCCAGTTTGTGAGTCACCCACCCAGTGGTTATGGGATTTGATTTTATTGTGATTGCGCCCCTCCTACCGTCTCATTGCGGCTTCTCCTTTGTCTTTGGATATGGGGTATCTTTTTTGGTGAGTTGCAGTGTTTTCCTGTCGATGATTGTTCAGCAGTTAGTTGTGATTCTAGTGCTCTCGCAAGAGGGAGTGAGCACACGTCCTTCTCCTCTACCATCTTGAACCAGTCTTGGTCCTTGTTTTTTTTAAATCCACTTTATATATAGTAGTGTATATATGTTAATCCTACCCCCCCACCTCCTTATGTTTACTTTTTTTTTTTTTTAAAGAATTTTTTGATGTGGACCAGTTTTAAAGTCTTTATTGAATTTGTTACAGTATTGTTTCTGTTTTATGTTTTGGTTTGTTGGCCGTGAGGCATGTGGGATCTTAGCTCCCCGACCAGGGATCGAACCCTCACCCCCTGCATTGGAAGGCGAAGTCTTAACCACTGGACCTCCAGTGGAAGTCCCCTTATGTTTACTTTTTTTTTTTTTTTTTTTTTTAGTTAATTTATTTTTGGCTGCGTTGGGTCTTTGTTGCTGCGTGCGGCATTTCTCTAGTTGTGGCCAGTGGGGGCTACTCTTTGTTGCGGTGCACGGCTTCTCATTGCGGTGGCTTCTCTTGTTGCAGAGCATGGGCTCTAGGCATGTGGGCTTCAGTAGTTGTGGCATGCAGGCTTAGTAGTTGTGGCTCGCGGGCTCTAGAGCGCAGGCTTAGTAGTTGTGGCGCATGGGCTTAGTTGCTCTGTGGCATGTGGGATCTTCCTGGACCGGGGCATGAACCCATGTCCCCTGCATTGGCAGGCGGATTCTTAACCACTGCGCCACCAGGGAAGCCTCCTTATGTTTACTTTTAAAGAAGGTTGTAAAGTAGTGGGTAAGGGACTCAGATTGACTTTTTTTTTTTTTTGGCTGTGCTGCGTGGTTTGTGGGATCTTAGTTCCTGGACTAGGGATTGAACCCCAAGCCCTCACAGTGAAAGTGCCAAGTCCTAACCAGTGGACTGCCGGGGAATTCCCAGATTGACTGTTTATAAACCCAGTTAGATGTTAAAAAAATCAGTCCACCCTCTTCCACATATATATAAACTCTAGTGAGGTGTAATTTTTATATTATTAGCTGATATTTAAACATGTTTAAACAAGCTGTTGATGAGTAGTGGTCTGTGTCTAGGGATTTCTTAGAATCATTATCCCAGGTTCAACACAGGGCAAGAAGAGAGAAAACATTCAGTACCCAGTATGCACAAAAACAATTATTTTGCTTGGTGAATATTAGTAAAGTACAGTTTGATAATAAGTGAATAGTGGTGCAAGACAAATAATTTGTCCCTTTCATAATTAAAGGATAAGTGTCTTTTGTTTTATGTGTTTAATATAACTTTCCAGAAGTTTGGTTGTAAGTTATTTAATGTCTTAATCTATTCTCTCATGGTGTGTTGAATTAACCTTAAAACAGTTGATTGTACTATCCCTTTCCAGTTATTTGTGATCTGTTGGGTAGTATGCAGATTTTAAAATGCATCCTTAAAAAACAAGTACATGGTTTAAAGTGTGTACTTCAAAAATGATTCTTTAAGGTCTCCATTGCCTTTATTCTTTAATTTTGACCATACTTGTGGGCAGCTGTTGCTGACTTCACATTGGCTCTCCCTCAGAACAGTAATCTGTGTTCATGATTAAATTAGCTAAAATGTTAAGCTGCTAAAATTTTAATAAATCACCCCTTTCCTCCTTAATTTTTGCCTTATCTGCACAGTGTTAGCATAAAGAATATTATGAGACAGCATGGATTTAATATGCTAATGCACACTTTTTTGGTAATTTATGTTGAGAATTTGGTAATCTCTGTATTAAATAAAAAATCATGTATATAAAATGGGAGTATATTTTACTCCCATTTCATGGAAAGTATAAACTGTAGCAAATGAAATAAAATTAAGTTCCATTTATACACCTAGTTTTTCTGTACCTTTCCCTGAATGTTTTCTCTGCGGAGGAGCAAGAATCAGCGTGACACTTGTAACAGATCATTTTTCTATGATTCATTTAAAGTTTGTGGAAAGGTAGCTTGTGAGTTGTGTGTTTTTGTGAGAAAACAGCCTCTTCAGAAGAGGAGAGTAGCAGCTGTGGTAGGCTGTCGTTAGTGTTCTGGGCTTTGCTTTTTGGAAAGTAAGCCTGGTAGTTGGTGTGAAAACCTTTGGAACTTTATAAATGTTGCCCATTCATAGGTACTTGGCCATCAAATAATACTGTGTTTTGTGTACAAAATGTGGAATTTAACTGATACTTATAAAGTACCTTATCCTGACTTAATCCTGAGTTTAGATTGAAGATCATGTTAATAATCTGTGAGATTGGGAGTATTCTTTTTTTTTTTTTTTTTTTTTTAATATTGGAGCATAGTCTATTAACAATGTTGTATTAGTTTCAGGTGTATAGCAAAGTGATTCAGTTATACATATATATGTATCTATTCTTTTTCAAATTGTTTTCCCGTTTAGGTTATTACTGAATATTGAGCAAAGTTCCCTGTGCTATATAGTAGGTCCTTGTTGGTTATCTATTTTAAATATAGTAGTGTGTACATGTCAATCTCAAACTCAGATTGGGAGTATTGATAAAGTTCTTCATCATGTGCCATGTTAGTTAGTAAAAAATAATATAATTCTGTGTTCCAGGATGGAACTACTTGCTCTTGTGTAAGAAGTTATAATATAATCAAGGCACTCCGCTAACTTTTTTTTTTTTTAATTTTTAATTTTGGCTGCATTGGGTCTTCATTGCTGCACGCGGGCTTTCTCTAGTTGCAGCGAACAGGGGCTACTCTCCTTTGCGGTGTGTGGGCTTCTCATTGCAGTGGCTTCTCTTGTTGCGGAGCACGGGCTCTAGGCGCAAAGGCTTCAATAGTTGTGGCACGTGGGCTCAGTAGTTGTGGCTCACAGGCTCTAGAGCACAGGCTCAGTAGTTGTGGCACATGGGCTTAGTTGCTCTATGGCACGTGGGATCTTCCTGGACCAGGGCTCAAACCCGTGTCCTTTGCATTGGCAGGCGGATTCTTAACCACTGCGCCACCAGGGAAGCCCTGTTCTTCTACTTTTAAAACTAACTAATTTATGAATATGGCCTGTATAATATAATTGAAAGGTTAATTGTTGAGCACCTACTAGGTGCTGACATTCTAGTTTTAATTCTTGAATTTTCTATAATGCCTTCTCGGGTCCTGGTACAAAAAGTATTTTACAAAATGCAGTGCTCTAAAATTAGTTGCTGAACAGCTAGGTTATTTCCTGTAATTGAATAGTAATATTATTATTATGCCTCTAAATATGAGTCCGTGAAAAAAAATCCATGTTTATGACATTGGGGTTACATATCAGTCTTTAACGCAACAACTGATACTTAGGTACCTATTATATTGTTGAACATACTGCTGTGCATAAGACATGGTTCCTCACATCCTCAGTGGGGAAGGAGGAGAGACAATCAAGTAAAAGCACTGTTCGACCTACTTAAGAAAATGATTGGTGATGTGATCAACTGTCAATAGGGTTTCCTTTAGATGGACCTAGGGAGGTCTCTGAGGAGATGGGATTTAAAGTGAGGAGGAAGAAAGCCACGTGAAAATCTGGGTAGGAACATTCTGTGTAGAAGGATCAGCTTAGCTAGTGCAAACATGAAGAACAACTTAGATTTTTCACAGAATAAAATGTATTCACTGGAATATAAAATATACATATAAGTTCTCAGGGTACGGTTTTAACATTTTACTTTGAAATAAAAAAGCACAGCAGAATTTTGCATAGTGTTTACCCAGAGTCCCCAAACTTTAATATTTTGCTACATTTGCTACATATTCTCTCTGTATGTACATATTACTGTTTTTTTCTGAAACCCTTGTGTGTTCATTTCAAACATAATGCCATTTTACCCCTTAATATTTTAGTGTGTAACTCCTAAGAAAAAATATATTGTCTTAAAGAGCTACCTTAAAATGATAAAATCAGGAAATTACCATTGATACAATGTATAGGCCTTATTCAAAAATTTCCAGTTATCCTGCTAATGTTCTTTATAACAAAAAGCAAATATTCTGGTCCAGGATCCAGTCTGGGATCACACACAGTATTTAGTTCCCATGTCCGTGTAGTGTCCTTCAATGTAGAACAGTTCGTCAATCTGGAATAGTCTTTCTTTGTCTTTCATGCCCTTGACACTTTGGAAGTATCTCTTTTGTAGAATGTCCTTCATTAACAAACTGAGAAGTTTCCTCATGATTAGATTCATGTTACCAGTTTTTGGCTGGAATGCCACAGAATGATATAGCTGTACCTCATATTAGAGGGTACATGATACAGATTTATCCCATTGCTAGTGATGTTAGCTTTGATTACTTAAGGAAAGTGGTTTCTACCAAGTTTCTCCTTTGTAAAGTTACTCCCTCCTTCTTTGTAATTAATACATATTTTGGGGGGGGGGAGCGCTCTGAGACTGTGTAAATAACCGTTTTCCCATCAGACTTTTATTCACTGGTATTAGAATCCATTAATTCTTTCCTGAAATAATTATTGTGGCACATTTATAATCAGACTTCTTTGCTAAGGAAAAGCTAATATATGAGATATGAGGATAAGACTCTAAGCTCTCTTCCTCACTGAGTCCCTGGGGCATTTGCTGTTGTCATTTGACTCATTTATGCTACTTTGCGGTTGGGGAAGACGAATTCCTATCTCTGTGGATAAACCCTGACCCAGGGACAAAGAGGCACAACTTGCCTGAGTCCTTAGTCTCTGAGCCACACAAGCCCCAGAGGTGCCCTGTTCTCTTTGTGGGCTGAACAGGTCTCTGGGCAGGTGGGCAGCTTGTGGTCAACACAGCAACCATCTTTATCATTGAACCAGCCCTGAAAATCTGGAAACTTTTGTCTGTACAAAAAACTTTAGAACTAATCAGAATCTTATAGATCATGACCCAGAGTGTGCAGTGATAAATTCAAGAGCACACAGTTTCTGGTGCATTTGGCTGTTATCAAAGCCCTGCTTAGAGTCTCCTGGGGGTGAAGGAAAGGGATTGCTTTCTATCTTCTTATTTTTCTTTAGGTTGCACATGTTCGGCCCCAAGGGGGATATCTGCTATTTAGATTTGCCTTCTCCACTAGAGGTGGTTAGCTGTTCTCTGTGTTTTGGCTTTTTTCAAGGGAAATGGGCAACTTTTCTACTCTGGCTCTCAGCGTAAGACATAAATATTAAACGATTAAAAACTTGAGCAATTATTCAACATAGATGTAGTGCAGAGTCACTAGAGAGACCTCTATGAGTAAAGGTTTAGCATTTATCATAACATTGGTTTATTCTTTATGATAATTTACTTTAATGGTGTTTTTCTCAATTATAAGAACCCAGGTCTTTCTTCTGAGCTGTTAGTGAAAACAGCTATTTGTACCAGATAACAATATAGGAAAATGTATATACACAGAAAACAATGTTACTGGTAGCGTTACTAGCCAGGTGAATAGGAAGGAACAATTTTGTTAGCTTGCTAAAATGTACATGAAGATGGATTTGATTTTTTTAAATGTACCTAAGATAGTTGGCTTGTTTGTGTTTCATACTTGGGTGCGGCTACTGCTCTCTGGAGACATGGAGATATTTAGTTGATACTGACTTTTTCCAGGGGACTTGCAGGATTTCTTGAATTTTTCGCCTTAGGATATGTTTTTCTTTTATAAATTCCTTTCTTCTCTTTCATGTACATCTTGCTTTCTGGCTCAAGTATTAGATAATTGTTTAATGATTTCTTAGCAGAATCCTTTTTAAAAAAATTGCCACTATTTTCTTAATATTTAACCACTGTTAAATATTAAATATTGGTACCTTTTGTCACACAGTTTGCCACTGAATGTGTGCACATGAATGCACTTAATCAAGAGCAGTTGTGTTGTTTCTTTTGCTTTCTTCACTGGTAACAGTGTTTATTATAGCCCTCTAAAATTTCTTGAGATGTAATTTACATACTGTACAATTCACCCATTTACATTGCATAATTCAGTGGTTTTTAGTATATTTTTAGAATTATGCAGCCATCACCATAATCAATTTCATAACATTTTCATCACCTCGAAAAGAATATCCCATACCCTTTAAGTATCAATTCCCAATTCCTTCATCACCCCCCCACCATCCCAGCAGTAAACAACTGTTAATCTACTTCCTGTGTTTATAGATTTTCCTGTTCTGGACATATGATGTAAATGGAATCTAGTAATATGTGCTCTTTTGTGACTGGCTTCTTTGACCTAGCTTAATGTTTTAAAGATTCATTGATGTTCTCCCACATACCAGCACAATGTTGTAGCATGTATAAGTACTTCATTTCTTTTTATAGCCAAATAATATTCCATTGTATGGACATACTAAAGTTAGTTTGCTTTTTTTTTTTTTTTTTTTTTTTTTTTACAGTTAAGTGTTTTATGTCCTGAGAATTGGTTTTCTTATATGATGACTCTCCTCCCCCCACCCTACCACCTCTCTTAACTGTAAGGAATTTGGGGTTGTAGTCTTGCCAAAACCTGTTCATTGAAAGCTTTCTTCTTAGAGTTAGGTTTTGTTTTTTTTTTAAACCCAAGTTCCCAACCTTCTTTTAGATGTACCCGAAGTCTTACCTTTGCCTTTCGACGGTGTTAAAATAGATAGTAGCCACTAATATGCATTATTAGAATTCTTCCACTTTTTAGGACATTTCCCTCTATTCCCCTGTCTCCGGGGAGAGGGTAGATTTTTGTCAAGACCGTATCTTTTAATAGTTTAACTTGAACTACTGGATAAGTTAACTGTACATGATTAAATATACATTTAGTTACATTGGCATGGCTAACATATCCCTTGGCAACCACCTTTTTCTGAATTTGAGTACTCTTACATACCTCATCTAAGTGGAATCATGAAATATTTGTCCTTTTGTGACTGGCTTGTTTCACTTAGCAAAATGTCCTCAAGGTTCATCCACATTGTAGCATTTGTCAGAATTTCCTTCTGTGTTTTTTTTCTTTTTTTATAATTTATTTATTTTATTTATTTTATTTTTGGCTGCATTGGGTCTTTGTTGCTGCGTGCAGGCTTTTCTCTGGTTTTGGCAAGCGGGGTCTACTCATCGTTGTGGTGCGTGGGCTTCTCATTGTGGTGGCTTCTCTTTGTTGCAGAGCACGGGCTCTAGGCGCACGGACTTCAGTAGTTGTGGCATGCGGGCTCAGTAGCTGTGGCTCACAGGCTCAGTAGTTGTGGCACATGGGCTTAGTTGCTCTGCAGCACGTGGGATCTTCCCGGACCAGGGCTCGAACCCGTGTCCCCTGCATTGGCAGGCGGATTCTTAACCACTGTGCCACCAGGGAAACCCCTTCCTTCCTTTTTAAGGCTGAATAATATTACATTGTATGTATATGCCACATTCATTCATCAGTGGACACTTAGGTTGATTCTACCCTTTGGCTATTGTGAGTAAAGCTGCTATGAACGTGAACATGGGTGTACAAGTATCTCTTCAAGACCCTACTTTCAAATTCTCTTGGATACATATACCCACAAGTGGAATTGCAGGATCATATAATTCTTTTTTTTTTCGTTAAAAAAATTTTTTTTAAATTTTATATTGGACTACAGTTGACTTATAATGTTGTGTTAGTTTCAGGTGTACAGCAAAGTGCTTCAGTTATACCTATACATGTATCTATTCTTTTCAAATTCTTTCCCATTTAGGTTATTACAGAATATTGAGCAGAGTTCCCTGTGCTGTAAGGATCATATAGTTCTATTTTTAATTTTTGGGGAAATTGCCATACTGTTTTCCACAGTGGCTACACTATTGTACATTCCCATGAAACAGTATACAAAGGCTTTAGTTTCTCTACATCTTTGCCAACACTTATTTTCTCTTCTCTCTCTCTCTCTTTCTCTGTCTCTCACTCGTAGCCATTGTAATGGGTGCCACATTGCCCTCATGATTAGTGATGTTGAGAATATTTTCATCTGCTTATTGACCATTTTTATATCATATTTGGAGAAATGTCTATTCAAGTCCCTCGCCCATTTTTTAATCTGGTTGTTTGTTTTGTTAGAGAGTTGTAGAATTTCGTTATGTATTCTCAGTGTTACTCCCTTATCAAATGTAGAATGTGTAAATATTCTTTGGGTTGCCTTTTTACTCTGTTCATGTCTCTTGATACACCAGTTTAAAGTCTAATTTTTTCCTTTTCTTGCCTGAGTCTTTGGTGTCATATCCAAGAAATCATTACCAAATTCAGTGTCATGAAGCTTTTGCTCTATATTTTCTTCTAAGGGTTGTATAGTTTTAGCTCTTGTATTTAGGTCTTTAATCCACAATTTAGGATTCAATTAAGAAAAACTGGAGAGTCACTGAATAAAACTATTTCTTCTTGCTTCCTCGCTCTCTTGTTTGCTGCCCTTTTGGTCATCGGTCAGAATCTAGTATTAAAAATGGTATGTAATAACACCTTCAGGGGCTTCCCTAGTGGTGCAGTGGTTAAGAATCCGCCTGCCAATGCAGGGGACATGGGTTCGATCCCTGGTCCGGGAAGATCCCACATGTCACGGGGCAGCTAAGCCCGTGTGCCACAACTACTGAGCCTGTGCTCTAGAGCCCGCGAGCCACAACTACTGAGCCCACGTGCTGCAACTACTGAAGCCCACACCTAGAGCCCATGCTCCGCAACAAGAGAAGCCACTGCAATGAGAAGCCCATGCACCGCAACGAAGAGTAGCCCCTGCTCGCCATGACTAGAGAAAGCCCGCGGCCAGCAATGCAGACCCAGTGCAGCCAAAAATAAATTAAAAAAAAAAAATTTATATATATATAAAACCTGCCCGTGTTAAGCTGCTAAATATGACAAATGTTGTACAAGCAGTATTAAATTCTTTTCTATCCTTTGAGATCAATAACTGTAGATATTTGTGTCGTTAGGGACCAGCAGATTGGGTGCACTGGTTGGGAATGTTGGTGCTGTTAGGAACAATGACAGTAATGTTTGGGTAGGTATGTAAGGGATGAAGTTGGTAGAATTATAGTTGTGTAGGACTTAAGTATTATTTTTACACTATATTTTTTTAAAAGGATTTGGACGTGGCAGAGGGAGAGGGGCAGGAAGATTCTCAACCCAAGGCATGGGGTAAGTCTTAGCCATCCTATTTTTGAAGTTATTACCTTCTCTAGTTTTAAAGAGGCAATACTGAAAAAGCAAAATAACACAAATAAAATTGTATTGCAGTAGGCCTTAGAGCAGTTCTCTAGCCTTGGCTTTATCGACATTTTGGATTGGATAATAGTTTGTTGAGGTGGTGGGGTTCCCTTTACATTGTAGGATGTTTAGCAACATCCCTGGCCTCTCCCTACTAGATGCCAGTAGCACCCCTCCTCAAGTTGTGACAATCAAAAATGTCTCCAGACATCGCCACATGTTCCCTGGGAGGGAGGTGCACAGCCACCCCAGTTGAAAACCATTGCTTAAGAGTTATGTTGGTAAATCCAGCAATTGTCTTTGAATGGTAAGTAAATGCAATGTTTTTGTTTTGTTTTGTTTTTTATGAAAAGCAATCATTTTTATCTTGAATTGTAATAGTGAAGGATGAGTATATTGTTATTAAATAGATGGTATGATCAGTTATTTATTCATTATTTCTGGTTCTTTCACTTTTTGCTGTTATCCAAAACATTAGCTCCCCCCGATCTTTATAAAAAGTTTTTAAGCTTCTTATAGAGGCCATAAGTAGATGACAGTCAAGAAAGGAAAAGTCCTTTGTTTCTCCATATCTCCAGGGCAGCACTGTTGGGGGTCACTGCCTTCAGGTGGCGACTCCTGCCATCTCTGTTTTCTGCCTGAGCTCCCTGTGGACAAAGGAAGGATGAAAACACAGGGAGCAAACTGGCCGGAACATATGAACGTATGTGCCCAACCCAGTAGCTTTAAACGATTTTGTGGATTTTGCTGTCTACTTTAAAAAATACTCTTGTGGTTCTTTTTGTCAGTGACACCCCAATAATGCTGAAAAAATTTTTTTAAATTCTGTTGTGAAAATTTTAGCAGTGGCTCTAGTTAGACATCTGAATCATGGATATTGAGGATTTTAATTTAAAAAGAGGCACTGAACAAAACGTTTTCTTTTTATTTACATCCATCTAAACAAAAAGAATCATATACTTCTATTGTAAAAGGTTCAAATCCAAAATTGGATTCTGACTTTGGAAGAAAAGACCTCTTGCCTACTTAAGTCTAGTCTTAGTTGGGAGGGGGTGGGTGGGTTTTTCATTGGAGCCATTACCCTGCCTAGAACTATTATAGGTCTCCACACTTGCTTTAGGTTGCAGAGGACAACAATTTAGGGAAGTAGGAGCATCATACAAGAGTGTATGGAAGGTTCTAGGCAACCTCTGCTTTTCAGAAGATCTGCATTCCGATGACGAGAAGAATTGGCTATAATTAAATAGGAGAAGGAGGGTGAAGTTTCTTATAGTGGTTCTTAGAAGGGACGGGGCTTGTTTCGGGGAAGATGATGTACAGTTAATTTTGTGATTTGCCTTTATTCTTTATTTCAAACCCAAGGACATTTAACCCTGCGGACTATTCAGATTCTCCATCTATAGATGGGTATGGGACAAAACCAGTAGTTTGGGAAGCTGCTCAGAATGGTGCAGATGAGGGAACTGGTAAGTGTCTGTTCTCACCAGAGATGTATTTTAATTGTTTGAGCTCTTAACGTACAAAGATGACATCAAAGTGTGCTGGTGGAGAAGAATGAAAAACAGGCAGCTGTCCTACCTCTGAGACTACTCTTAGCTGATTCTTACCTCCAAAGTTTCTCACTTATAAATCTCATTGACGATAAAGTATGTGGTTTACCCCTTTTGCACTCTGAAGAAGACGCTGTAATAAATCTGTGTAAGGCAGTACAAACCCACACTCAAATCTCAGTGTCAGAGATATATAGAATTTCTTAGTGGAAGACTTGAAACAAAGTATTTACCATTCATAATGGTGAACACAAATTTGGCCAGATAAAGAGGTAGATGATGATATATGGGTTTAGGGCAACAGTTGCTTTTGCAGATTTTTCTGTGTCCTGCAGTTTTAAGATTATTTCTTTACTGAAATTCACAGGTTAAATACTTGTTAATTGTTAATACTTATTTATTTAATAAAGTTCTTTTAAAGATTTTTTCCTGATAATATATATGAACTGTTGTGATTATATTTATAAAAACATAATTTGACACTTCGTGAATTATAACCCAAAATACAAAAGTATAGCTCAATAATTAGCTAAAAAAGACAGTGCCACCATCACAGAAGCACAGCGAGCTAGAAATCAAATATACTATCGAGAGGACCAACGAAAGTTATAAAAATGGTAATTTGAAAAGACTAGTATCAATAAAATTGATAAGTTTATTGTGAGACTTATCAAGGGAAACAGAAGAAACATATAATTTGTTGTAGGAATGAGAAAAGGAATATTGATATTAATTATCTTTATAATCTATTATAATTAATATTATAGCTATTAAAAATCATCAGAAGATACTTTGTCAATAAATTTTTTGCTAACATTTGCAATTACAGATTAATCTCATTCTTCAAAACAACTGTAAAAATTTTAAGTCACAATATTGGAAATCAATTCAGTAAACTAGAAAAAGGCTAATATATCATGGCAATGTTAAGTTTATACATGATATTCAAGTTTAACATTTAAAAAATCAGACGACTCCTAGATATATACCCAAGAGAATGGAAGATACAGGTTCACATAAAAGCCAAATGTCCTTCAGTGGCTGAATGTATAAGAAAAATTATCCAGATTAGTCAGATACATAGAAACAGAAGTAGACTGGTGGCTGTTGGGGGCTGGGAATGTTTGGGAGAAATGGGGCGTGGCTAGGAATGGGTGCCAGATTTTTTTGGAGCGATGAAAATATTCTGGAATATGTAGTTGTGATTGTTGTACACCTTGTGAATATACTGAAAACCAATCAATTCTGTGCCTTAAAAGTGTGGATTTTATGTTATGTGAGTTATATCTCAATAACAAAAATATTATTCACCCCTTTAACAGAATAAAGGAGAAACTCCATATCATTTTAATAAGGAAAAGCATTTGACAAAACCCGACATTCATTCCCGATTTCTACAAAAGTCACAGCAGACCTCACAATTAATAGTGATGTGTAGAATATTTTTCTTTTGTAACAAGATCAAGAGGCTTACTCTCACTACTCTTACTTTTTTTTTTTAAATAAAGGCAAAAGATTTAGTCGAACTGAAGAGAAACAGGAGGATTACTCTCATTATTTCTATTCACCCCTGTACCAGAGGTCATAACCACTGAAATAAAGATTGAAAAAGAAAAGAAGGGTTGGAAAGGGAGGAAAAAACCTGTTATTTCTGGCAATGATATAAAAGAATCTATAGATAAATTAATGAAATTAATTAGGAAGCTTTAAACAGTGTAGATAGTTGACAGGTAATATTTCTATAAACCATCAACAAAGAGAAAATGGAAAAAAAATTAATGGCCTCAAAAAATATCAGATGCTTATGAAGAATTCTAATGATGTGCAAGATAAGACTTCTAAATGAAAATATAAATTATAAAATCTTACAGTAAAATGTAAAATTGAGTGTTTGAAGAAGCATTAATAAACAGAAGGATATACCATTTATAGTAGTACAGAAACATGAAGCACTTAGGTATAAATCTGACAAAATATGTGCAAGATTTGTATGTTGAAAATTATGCAACACGGTGATAAATATCAAAGATGACCCAAAAAGCCAGCAAGATACTCAGTGTTTATGAGTTGGAAGATTCAATATTATTGATATGTTGTTTCTCCCCAGATTGGTATACAGGTTCAGTACAAGTTCATTCAAAATCCTAGCAGATTTTTTGTGTGTCAGTTGTAACTTGATTCTAAAATTTTTATGGAAAAGTATAGGTATGAACATAGCCCAAACAGTTTTGAAAACTAACAGTGTTCAAAGATTCACACTCCTTGATTTCAAGAAGTTACCCTAAAGGTACAGTAGTCAAGACTGTGGAATTGGCAAAAGCACAGAGATAGATCAATTATATAATAGCAAATCTAGAAATAAACCCACAGATACAATTGGTTTTGGACAAAGGTTCCAAGGCAATTCAATGGCATACATTATACTGTATATAAAAAATAACCAAAAGTGGATAATAGCTCTACATGTGAAACCTGAAAGCACAACTTCTAAAGAAAATACAGGGCAAATCTTAGCCACCTTGGATTAAGCAAAAATTTCTTACATAGGGCATAATAAGCATGAGTCTAAAAGAAAAACATGGTTCTTCAGAAGAGAATAAAAAGAGAATGAAGGAGCAAGGCATAGTTTAGGAGGAAATATTTATTTAAACCTCTATTTGAAAAGGGACTTGTATACAGAATGTGTAAAGAATTATCACAACTTGCTGAGAAGAAAACAAACAGCCTAATAAAATGAGCAATTAAAAATGAACAAAAAATGAAAACTTGTGGAAATGGATGGTGATACTGGTTATATCACATTGTGAATTACTCAATGCCAGTGAACTGTACACTTAAAAAGGTTAGCATGGTAAATTTTATTTACCACATAAACATTATTTTACCACAGTACAAACTTCACATAGAACGGTATACACATTCTGTATCTATGTCAGTTTTTTTGCTATTATATTTTACTGGAATTATGTGAGATGTAAGCATAGGGGGAGACTGGGTGAAGGATAACTTCTTGTGAATGTATAATTATTTCAAAATAAAAAGTTAATGAAAAATGAGCAAATGATTTGAACAGATGCTTCACAAAGGAAGATATATGGATGGCAATAAGCACACAAAAATGTCCTAATCGTCATTGGTCATTGGGGAAATACAAATTAAAACCACAGTAGGCTACCACCTTTCATCCATTAAAATAGTTTTAAAAGAAAACTGACAGTTCCAAGTGTTAGTGAAGGTGACGGAGTAACTCGAACCCCTCCGTTCCTGATGTGAAAGCATACATATGCTATACAGTCTTACAATCCCAACCCTAGGTTTTTACTGAAGAGGAATGAAAACACCCACACAAAGACCTGCATGTGATGTTTATAGCGGCTTTATTTATAACCGCCACTGATTTTTAAATCAGATGTTTGAAACAGAATATTGAATTAGTCCATTAACTGCTATTTTTCTTTTTTCATATTCCTCCATCTCTTCTTCCTTCTCCTTTTGTCTTTTATCTCTTCCCTCTCATTCCTCTTATTTTCATTTAGAGTAGCAGAATGTGTTCGATGCAAAATACAGTTAAAAGATGTCATCTGATGGAGTGCTGGCTATTTCTCTAGAGGCCTCACAGAATGGTATTGTCTTGTTGATAACACAGAGTTCTGAGTCTAGCCCACAGCCTCATAGGCTCAGACACTTGACTTTTGACAGGATAATAGTCAAATCCATTCCCTAGAGTCAGACTCAAACATTACCCAAAATAGAAAGACTGAAGGATAGTCAAAATGCTAATTTATAAATTTACTAAAAACATACCTTTTAAACAGATTGGAATGTTTTCTTTGACAAGTGGGAAGGGAACTTGGTGAACATGGGAATGAGAACAAGCATAATTGATGCAAACTGAATGTTCAAGATCTGTCTGGCTGTTAAGATTCATAGTTGGACCACAGCAGTCTGTCATAGCATGGATTGCAGTAAGTTTCTTTTTCCTTTGACACACAGCATATACTTAGTTTGATGCTTTCCCTCCTTCGTTTAATTTGCTGACCAATTTCTCTTCTGATGAATACCTTAATTGTTGTGATATGTTAAAACCTTCCATTTTACATTGATCCACAGAACTGGCATCAAATGCTCAAAATGTAGCTCAGAATCTGCCAAACAAAAATTCTTTTGGACTCAAAGGTATGATTTTTTTTTTTTTAATTTCTTAGTTAAGAATCTGATAAAATGCTTAAAATATCTTCCATTTTTATCAAGGCTAGCTAATAAAATTTCATCAGATTAATGTTTGTAAACTATATTTTTACAGCTGCTTGATAAAATAATTATCAGCTTTTGATAATGGAAGTGTTTTTCACATTGACCTTCAAGGTGACACAGATTTTTGCATCACTGCTGTCCTTTTTTCTACAACGTTGCCTTATATGTCCTTTTGATAGAGGGCTAACATCAAGTTAAACTGAACATAAAGCATACATCTCAAATTTATTGTTTTAAGCTAAAAATAAATTAGTGTCTTTGAATTTTTCTCATATGTTTGACGTGAAGGTCTGTAGGTCTACAATGGGGGGCAAGGTCTTCCTGTAAAATTTTAATATTCCAAAATAAGATTAGGACCTGACTCTGTATTTTTCTGTATCTAATGTCATGTAGTTTTTAGAGTCCGTGTGTCTAGGGTGGGTCACTGCGACAGCTTGACCCTGGCTGCTGACACGGGACTTCCCCTCTGTTGCTTGACATAACACCTTACCATGTTGGACTTCTGCTTAACAATTTCATACGTTGTCTTCTGCCTGCTTTTAAATGGACTCAAGGGGCTTCCCTGGTGGCGCAGTGGTTAAGAATCCACCTGTCAGTGCAGGGGACACGGGTTCGAGCCCTGGTCCGGGAAGATCCCACATGTCGCAGGGCAACTAAGCCCGTGCATCACAACTACTGAGCCCACGCTCCCTAGAGCTGCAACAAGAGAAGCCACCGCAATGAGAAGCCTGTGCTCCGCAACGAAGAGTAGCTCTCGCTTGCTGCAACTAGAGAAAGCCCGTGCACAGTAACGAAGACACAGTGCAGCCAAAAATAAATAAAATAAGTAAATTTAAATGTACTCAGCTTCTCATCCTCTTCTACATGTCTAAGTTCGCGTTTTAATTATTTTCATAATACTCCTCTCTAAGTGGTAGGCCAGTCTCTTTACATGTCATGTATAAGAATGTGTTTTAAATTAGTATCACTGAATTGTACACTTAAAAAATGATTACCGTAGTAAATTTTATAAGTATTTTGCCACAACTTACACATTTTTTGGGGAAAAAAGGATGTTCTAAACTTTAGGTTAATTTTAATATTTTGTAATTTTTTGTAATGCCTCATCATTGTTTCTCTCCCCTGGAATATCCCTTCTTTTTTTTAAAAAAATATATATATTTATTCATTCATTTATTTATTTGGCTGCACCAGGTCTTAGTTGCAGCATTCAGGCTCTTAGCTGAGGCATGCGGGATCTAGTTCTCTGACCAGGGCCTCCTGTATTGGGAGCGCAGAGTCTAACCACTGAACCACCAGGGAAGTCCCAAATATCCCTTCTTAAATATCTGTTCAGATATTTTCCAGCCTTCAAGGTTTTTGCTGTGATTCATCTTCCCCATAAAGTTTCTCTTAGCATTCTAGCTTTCCGTAACTTTTTCATCCTGTAAATTTCCAGTGTATTAATCAGATTCACGTAATTTATATATCATCCAGTAATATACTACCCTGATCACTCCCTAAATTTTTACTTGTCTTTTCAGTGAGATATGACTTTGATACCTAGCATCATGCTTTCTTTACATGTAGGCTTTTAACCCAGTATTAGTTGGTTGATGATTGATGATGAAAGGTTCCTAAGGAAAATTCATCATAAATTGTTTCCTGTTGTAATCTTAGTTGCTTTGAAGGTGAAAGTTTTATGAATGATTTTTGAGGCTTTTTCTATTTCTTGACTAGAGTGTTCCTAAATCTGGTTAGAATGAGCCTCAGCTTTTTATAGAATTTGCAGTCTTTAGAGTACTGTCTCCTATGATGAATTTGACAGCATGAACACAGGGTAAGTTGGATGGAGGCAGCACCAAGACCACTGTGTACCAGCCATCTTTGAAATTAGTCCACTTGTAAACTTTTAACACTGTGCATGTACTTAAACAAAAGTCTGGAAGGAAATATATTAAAAGGTTGGAGAATATGTATTAGTACTTAAGAAAGGCACTAGTTAGTACTTAAGAAAGGAAGATGATAGTGAAGTATAGGTGGATGGCTTGCCTTGGATTCATTTAGCTTTGCGTACAGTGTGCTAAGAGGCCTGTGCAGAGGTCTAGAGATGCAGGTTCCAGTACTGATTTCTGACTGGGACTAATTGCACCTTGTGTTTCTTCCCTTAAACTATTATGTCTTTCTGCTTTCGTTTATGAGAATATTTTAATTCAAAGAGATGTTTTGGGGGCACATAAATTGATAGTTGTTTTGTGACATTTCTGGAGAAATTATGGAAACCATTTAAAGATATGATAAATTAGCCAAAACAAAGGATCAGATTGTCGGTTCAAATATTGAAACCTGGGACTTCCCTGCTGGAACAGTGGTTAAGAATCCGCCTGCCAATGCAGGGGACACAGGTTCAAGCCCTAGTCCGGGAAGATCCCACATGCCGCGGAGCAACTAAGCCTGTGCGCCACAACTACTGAGCCTGTGCTCTAGAGTCCGCGAGCCACAACTCCTGAGCCTGCATGCCACAACTACTGAAGCCCGTGCGCCTAGAGCCTGTGCTCCACAACAAGAGAAGCCACTGCAATGAGAAGCCCATGCACTGCAATGAAGAGTAGCCCCCGCTCGCCGCAACTAGAGAAAGCCCACGCACAGCAATGAAGACCCAATGCAGCCAAAAATAAATAAATAAATTTATTCTAAAAAATATTGAAACCTTTATCTATCAAGCTTTACTGTTATTTCAAGGATACATGCAATTGAGAGAGACAGAAGAGCAGGGAGTTCTTCCCTGCAATGCATATTCCCTGTGATCCACAGTATAGGTGAAGTCTCTAAGTGGTGTGTGTAGGTTTCTCACACACCAGAGAATGTTTTCAGGTTTGAAACATCTCCGTTTTATAACCACAGAGTAGCATATCTTGGGTGGTATTTTACAAGGAGCCATGCTCCATAAATCCATAGATTCTACTTTTGTTTGCCATGATCAATCTTCTTTTTTTTAAACTTAGCAATTATTATTCTTTTTTTAATATATTTTGTATACATTATTTTATTTATTTATTTTTATTTTTGGCTGCATTGGGTCTTCGTTGCTGCACGCAGGCTTTCCCTAGCTGCAGCGAGCGGAGGCCACTGTTTGTTGTGGTGCGCGGGCTTCTCATTGCGGTGCCTTCTCTTGTTGCGGAGCATGGGCTCTCGGCGCACGGGCTTCAGTAGTTGTGGCCCATGGGCTCCAGAGCGCAGGTTCAGCAGTTGTGGCGCATGGGCTTAGTTGCTCCGCGGCATGTGGAGTCTTCCCGGACCGGGGCTCGAACCCGTATCCCCTGCATTAGCAGGCGGATTCCCAACCACTGCACCACCAGGGAAGTCCTGCCATGATCAATCTTAAATTAGGGACATCCTATTGAAAGCATTCCATAGAAAAGGACTCTTTTCTTAGGTGACACCATCAGTTTAGTTATTAGGTTATTGACATGATTCCAAGGAAGTTAGATCTGTTCATCTGCCCTTTTCCTTCAGGGGTATGCCCTTCCTTTTCCCACACACAAACCTCATTGTAAGCAGGTGCTCAACTTATTTCTTCCCATTGAAGGAACTGAAAACATTCACAATCCTACTTCCTGATGGTGGTTATAGTTAGTATCTTGGTGTGCTTCTTTTTAAAAGCATTTTATCTGGGTATGTGTTTGCACGTATGCTTTAAAATAATGGGAATATACTTATACAGGATCGCTGAGCACTAATGTCAGCATATCTAAGCTCATATGCTTTTCTTTAAAGCGTTTAATTGTTTTATGTATAAATGATTGTCCTGTAAGAACTGTTTGAGCACATTTTCTGTACCTGCTCATCAGGAGTTAATAGCCATAGACCTTATATGAATAGGACTAATGTTTAGCTTTGCTGGAGACCTATTAGGAAACCATACAGTGGAACTAATATAAAAAGCATACTTCTCAGGTCTTTCCTGATGGCACGGTGGTTAAGAATCCGCCTGCCAATGCAGGGGACACGTGTTCGATCCCTGGTCCAGGAAGATCCCACATGCCGCGGAGCAAGTAACCCCGTGCGCCACAACTACTGAGCCCAGGCGCTCTAGGGCCCACGTGCTGCAACTACGGAGCCCGCATGCTCCACAGCAAGAGAAGCCACTGCAATGAGAAGAGTAGCCCCTGCTCACCGCAACAAAGCCTGCGCACAGCAACGAAGACCCAGTACAGCCAAAAAAAAAGAGAAAAGCCTACTTCTCTAAATTTGATAATCCACCTGAAATGAGGGCCCAAAGCAGAGCTGCCTTATACTGAATTGTGTTCTCTTTTAAATAATATATATCATAAGGAACTCCTTGTTAAACATATTTATTTTTGCTGTGCCATACTTTCTTTCTTAAGGCAGAATTGCTTGGATATCATCCAAAAGCAATCTGAGACATTGCTTTTGAGTTTTTGTGGATAGTACTTAGCCAAGTTGCATTTGAAAACATGACTGATTTTCTTGAGATAGATTAAGAGCCTCATATTTCTTGGATTGTAAACTATATTGCTAATGATATATGTGATATATCTTGTGCCGTACACAATAGAGAATCACTTGGAATCAGACATTATTTGACTTTGTGGTGTAAACTGTGATTGTCAACAGGGGCCTGGAAGAATTCTGTGGACGAGTGGACAACGGAAGACTGGACTGAAGATGTAAGTGTTTAGCACCAGATCTGACCATCTTTCTTTTGGATTCTGGTAGGGGCACATGTACTTTGAGGAAAGCTTGAGACACCTATGGCTGTTCTTGGCTCCCTTTCAGACTTCTGTGATTACCATGTTGTTTTTTTTAGCAGATGCTTCTCAGAAGGAAGTTGGTGTTTTCAGGTTTTTGAGAAACTTGATTTTAAAGCAACCGTTTAAAGATGACCAGGTGTTGGGACTTCCCTGGCGTTTCAGTGGTTAAGACTCTGTGCTTCCAATGCAGGGGGCACAGGTTCGATCCCTGGTCAGGGAACTAAGATCCCACATGCCACGTGGTGTGGCCAAAGGGAAAAAAAAAAAAGACCAGGTGTTAAATAGGAGTGACATCATTTTTTCTCTATCTTTGTTTTATTTGTCCTGATAACTAGCTGATGCTATTATCCTGGCCTGTGAACGATACTTCCTCTTTATAACCTTTTTATTAAAGGAGACACTCTATGTTTTGGGTTTATAGTTGAAATTAACCTGAATAAATCATTCTGGTTCTAGGCCCAACCAATTCCCTTTTCAACTAGACTGGCTCTTTTTGTATTCATTTATTCCACAGACATTTTTGAATATACTGTACTAGCTTCTGGGTAGTGTTGATCTCTAGGTTCTGTGTGCAGCATAAGATATCTTAACCATTTTTCTGTTTCACTCTTAAGGCCCAGAACAAAAGTATGTACATGTTAGAGAGTTACAGCTGACATTGGAAGGGAGAGAATAAAGGGTTTACAAGTATTGACCTTCAAAATTGCATAAAGTGACCCAGACTTTGAGAGTTTATTTTTCTTTTTGAGATTATTCCCCCTCTCCCCATTTTGTACTCACAAACATTTTTTAAAAAGAAACAAAACTGCACTTGTGCTTTCTTTCTTTTTAGCACTATTTTATCTGACTTGTTAGGGAATGAGCTGGGTAGGGTATGAAAAAGAAAGATATGCTCATTTGATTGGAATTTTGGAAATTTAGGGTTTTTTATTTTCTTCTGCCACATACTAACCATAAGTCCTTGGGGTATGATGTCAGTGGGCTCTCTGTTACCTGTAATCTGAGGAGACTGAACTAGATGGGTGGCTATTAGAATCAGTGGAGGGATGGTACCAGTGATGATAAGAAGTGAGAATGAGCAGCCTGTGGACACCATACCTTATTTCAAACAGAGCTGTCCTACTTTTAAATGTTTTGTGTTACTAGAATTTTTGCTAAGAGTTTGTTGGGAGAAAAAAAAGGCTTCCGGAGCTAAAAGCTTTATATCTCCTTGCCTGTTGTCTGGGTCAGTAGGCAGGTTAGAAAGTCAACAGGCTGTCAGAGGGCAGATGACCCATCTTCAAATTCTAGCTGGGTTGACCTGTTGACCTCGGGTGAGGCATCTTTCCTTTCTGAGCCTCCTGTTTTTCATCCCTAAAACAAATATCATAATAACTGTCATGCCTAACTCATGGGATTTTTCTGTGCTTCAGATGAGGTCTTATGATGTAAGTCTGCTAACAAGCAGTTCAAATGTACACACATATAGGCGGTAATATTCTGCTGTATGGACCATATTGAATCACAATATAATTACTGAAAAGAATTACAGTAGGG
Organism: Balaenoptera physalus; assembly: GCF_965194825.1. Classification (NCBI taxonomy): domain Eukaryota; kingdom Metazoa; phylum Chordata; class Mammalia; order Artiodactyla; family Balaenopteridae; genus Balaenoptera; species Balaenoptera physalus. The sequence continues at coordinate 80,989,639 of NC_138886.1, read as the reverse complement.
AATTTGGGCATCTTCTTTTCTCAGGAAATATCAAAATTACTTCAAAGTTTTCTGACATATACAAAGTAATGGTGATTGAAAGGTGAGTAATCTAAAATGCAAATCCTAAATTCCTTCTAGAGCTTAGGAGAAGAAAACTGCGATTTTCTGTACTCTACCGGGTTAGATAGGATTTCAGTGATAAATGTAGTTCTCATTTTCCTTGAACTTACTATTTTCAAGGCTTTAGATCTACTCTATTGTTAACTTTTAATAGAATTACTCCTTAATTGCTTCTCTCTTTGTCTTAATTTAATTTGTAAGATTCTTTAAGGCAAAAATGGATTCCTTAGAATTCTTAAGATACTACCTTGGATTAGGGTGCAACATAGCATAAGCCTTTCTTGTTGAAACAGTATAATCAATTCAGCACTTTTTGTTTTTACGGAGAATGAACATCTACTGTCTGCTCTGCCCCTGCCTTAATATCAGTGTCTTAGGAAGTCTGATTTTATGCCGGGTTTCAGAGTTCTGAGACATTTAGTGTTGTTAAGAATTACAGTAGTCTTCAAATAGCATTTTCATTAATTTTTCACATTATGTCATTAGATCAACAATATCAGCCTTTAAAAGCCCATGCCCCACTTTGAAAACATAAAAAGAGCCTGCCTTTCAACAATGTCAGTTGAGGTTTCAAGAAATTTTATCCTGTGTGCCTTAAAAGTACCTTAAAACAATATGTGTGAATCTCAAAACAGTTATGTTGAGTCAAAAAAGTCAGACAAAAAGGACTGCATGTTTAAAAATTCCACTTAAAATTCTGGAAAATACAGCCTAATCTGTAGTGACAGAAAACACATCGGGGGTTGCCTGGGGACAAAAGTGAGTGCTCGAGGAATTGATTACACAGGGACAGGAGCAAACTTTTAGGGTAATAGGTACGTTCATTGTCTTGATTTGGTGATGGTCTAACGGAATATACATATGACACAACTCATTCAGTTATTCGGTTTGAATATTCGCAGTTTATTGTATGTGTTATACCTCAATAAAATTATTTTGATAAAAACAGTAAGGAAATCTATGACTAGTAAACCTATTACTAATAAAATACTTAAAACCATCTGTGTTTGGGGAAAGAGAACGTCAATTATTTTGCCTTTTCAAACTTTCCTACTCCTTTTTGGTGTTTATAGTAACATTAGTGGTGGTTTTTAATTGGTGTTCTCATTTTATATAATGTGAAGTAGGATAGTGAAATGGGGACTTGAACTATGGCACAAGGGTCTGGCTTTACTACTTCACTTTCTTGTTTCGCTGATGTGGAATTATCAATCTAAATTTATCTTCACCATAAGAAAATTATGTGCCATGATCACTTGTATATTTCTTTTCCTTTGACCACCTTTTGGGTGAACTAGAATAAGAGTCCCAGTGACTAAAAATTGTCAGGAATTTGATTCATTTTGATTAAAATAAAGATTAAAATAAGATTAAAATATTTTTAATCCTTTCATTACAGCTTTCTGAAACAAAGGTCTTCACTTCCTCATCTGTTCCAGCAGAGCATCATGTCACACCTGGGCAAAGGTAAACGCTTTCCCTCACCTTCTGTTTTTTATTCAAAGCATAATTGAAATTTCTTGCCTCAGGAGAGTTGTTTTCTTCCTCAGATCTCTTTCTATTTTTTACCCTTTTCTTGACTCTCTTTCTGTTTTTTCTCTTTTTTGTGTAAGACTTTTATTTTATCCCTAACTTACTTGGCGAGCTGACAGAGCCTCCATCATTTCCTAATTTGTTATGATCACTGATGAATTAAAATAGCAGTTATGTTTGTGTTAGAATTTGTGACAGAGATAATGTTAAATCTATTTAGTGGTTCTTTTTTTACTTTTGTAAACATACTGTTTTTGACAGATAAACTTAACAGAACTATCCTTTGGTTTCTTCATATAATACCATTTATTTAGATCTCAGGGTAGTACAAACTTCTCATTTTATATGGGTTCTACTAGTTTTAATCTACTAATTTCGTAGATTACAGAAAAGAAAGGAGCTTTTGGGGTAATAGAAACATTGTTAGAATGTGTGTAAAATTGAATTATTGAAAAGCATTTATTTGCATCCTAGTGTTTACAATAACTCTAAAAATCTTTTATTATGGTTTCAAAATGCAGTGATCTAGAAGGATGAGAGCCTTGATATATATGACATCTGAGCATTGAAGGCAGTTTTGAACCCAACATGCTCAATCTCTTGCTAAATGTGATGGTTATAAGACTTCATTATAGGGAAATAAAAATGATCAAAGGTTATGTCTTGCAATATATTTTGTGAATTGCTCAGAATTTCTCCTTAAACGGATATAACTTCTGCATTGTATTTAGTACTCAATGAATTTGATAGGATCATTTTCATTTAAAAAATAAGAAGTGGACCTTTTCAATGGTTATTTTTCAGAAGACAGTGCTGGACTGTTTTTCATGCATATGTCTTATCAATCTTTTGGAATCGAACTTGGTTCTAGTTTTTTTAGTAATGGAACTTTTAAGATGGGTCATATGTAATATAACCACCATGAATTTGTATCCCTAGAACTAGGCTGTCATAAGTTAGAACATTACCTTGGGGTCCAAAATACTAGATCCCATAACTTCAATCCGGTTATGGGAACATGAGAGTTGGTAGTGTATAAGGAGGGAAACTTAGGCCTAGGAACTTTGCTATATATCACAAGTGAGTTTTGAATTATTTGACCTTCCAGAATCTGCCTCACTGGCATGGTGAGAGTTTCCGTTAGGAGAACTGCCTGGGAACTGGCCTTTAAAAAGATTTAATGGAGCAAATTATCATGTTAGGTCATCCTGTGGAGAAATTAGTGGCTCATTTCCATGTCAAGTAGTATATTATTTGGAAGATCATTTCTTCCTCATGCTTTCAGGTTGTAAGACCATGATTCTCAAATTTGGATCTCTGTCTTTCTGGGGACATTATAAGAACTCTAGTTAATGGAGTATTTTTTAATATATTGTGCAGTTTTTCCTAAATATTTAAGAGAGAAATTATATGAGGTTTATATAAATATAAATGTATTATTGGATAGAATGCAGAACTTATAGGAATATTTATGATAAATGTCAGACTGCTTCAGTGGTCTAGTATGGCTTTGGTCCTCATTCCTCAAAAATATGGATTCACTCTCCTTTAGGAAAGTTTAAGAGAGACTGGTTTCAAGTGATAAAGGGAGCCAAATATTCTAAAGGAAACAAACCAAACTTGAGAGAACTGTTTAAGTGTACTCAGTTGCTCCAGGTTTTCAAATCGGTTGTCATTGTGCCATTTCTGTGGAAACATCTTAATGCACCTTTTCGTTTCTCTTCTCTGCAAAGCCCTGTTTCAGTCTCTGTGGCTTGGTATGCCTTTTTGGGGAGGAGGGGTGTGCAGCGGATGATTGATTCCCTGCTTTTGGCTCCCTTAAACTCCAGTTTCCAAAGGTTTTCGTCACTGGGATTATTTTTAGCATGAACTTATTACTTTATATTGATTCACTTCTCAAATTCATTTTTTTGATGAGATTTGCTTATGACTCAATTCTTCATTTGCTTTTTTGTCTGCTTAGTGTTGATCTGGTAGCCTTGCTCCAGAAGCCTGTTCCTCACAGTCAAGCCTCAGAAGTCAACTCCTTTGAAACTTCCCAACAGCAGGGCTTTGGCCAAGCCCTTGTCTTCACAAATTCTCAGCACAGCAATCAGATGGCACAGGGCACTGGCATCTCCACTGCCGTCAATCCCTACCCGCCTCAGAGTCTGGTAACTCACTTTTATTTCAGTGTGGGATTTTAAGGAATGTACGCATGAACAAATGTATTCTAGAATGACACATGCCTTATGACTATTTTTTACATATAAAAATTTCTGTACTAGATCTCAGTCCAGAGAACAATGATGTGATCATTTCCAAGCACATATCTGATGATGCCATGTGGAATTCAACTACTGAGTTTTCTGGATGAAGATAAAAATACTTCTTTATGATTAGTTGAATTATGAATTAGTTTAGTCATAATCATTTAGTTAGGCATCCTTCTTACTAATGATTTTTTTTCTTGGATTTTGTTTCAAAGTCTGTCTCTATACTTAAGATGTTAAATTTTCATTTGTTTTTCAGTTTACTTAAATGCTAATGTTTGTGAGTATTGGCTTGCTAATATGCAAGAACAGTTCTTTCTGGGTCTGCCTAGGTTCTTACATTTTTTTGCATTTTTATTTGTTATTCCAAAAAATTATGTGGTAGAGGCCCTTAAAAATTTGAATGAGGGGCTTCCCTGGTGGCGCAGTGGTTGAGAATCTGCCTGCTAATGCAGGGGACACGGATTCGAGCCCTGGTCTGGGAAGATCCCACATGCCACGGAGCAGCTAGGCCCGTGAGCCACAACTACTGAGCCTGCGCGTCTGGAGCCTGTGCTCCGCAACAAGAGAGGCCACGATAGTGAGAGGCCTGCGCACCGCGATGAAGAGTGGCCCCCGCTTGCCGCAACTAGAGAGAGCCCTAGCACAGAAACGAAGACCCAACATAGCAATCAATTAATCAATCAATCGATAAATCTTTAAAAAAAATTTGAATGAATTTTCAATGAAACAGTGACATCTGTTGCTGCATATATGACTCTGGCTCCCATAAGAATTAAACTCCCATCAGAAAGAAGTTTAGGAACCTTTAGTGAAGCATATGAAGATAGGTGATGGGAATTAAAGAGCATAGAACGTGAAAGAATGTAGCTACAGAATGGTGAACTCAAGTTCCTATCCAAGTGTTGGCAGTTCTGAGTTGGCAGAGGGGAGGTTGGAAGGACTATAAACACAGATCCACAGCTTTCCCTAGTGACAATTACTTTGGTTCATTCTTTGCTGTGTTTTACCTGAAATCTACAGTTGAGAAATGGAATTTCTTATGAATACGATATATGATAATCACCCTCTCCCACTTGACTCAAAATCCTTTGCTGTTCCCTAAAAAAATGGAGAATTGAATAGGTAAACTTTTCATTGCTATCTTCTACTCTACATAGTCATGTGATGTCAAGTATAACTGGCTTGGGAACTTGACATTTTTAGTGCCATTGTTGATAGTGTTTGAGAGGGTATCAGTGCTTGAAGTCGGTCGGACAGACCCAAGGCAGGGTGCTGTCTCTGTTTTGAGAGGGCCCAGTAATACCCCTAAGTTTGATTGAGCCATCCAATTCCTTTCCTCCATCTGCCACTGGTATACTGATGTGATGTCCTTTCTGACTTGCTGGAATCATAGGCCACTGAGAGCGTAGATAAGACGTTAGTTGAGTTTCTGTTTTTGTTTCTGTTTTTTACAGCATCCCTCAGGTATGTTGCTTTTTGTTGTGGACAACATCTTGAGAAACTGGAGTAAGAATTGTTTGTTTAGCATATTAGAGCAGTGGTTCTCAACCCTACTATACTTTTTTTCTTTTAATATTTACTTTTATTTATTTATTTATTTGGTTGCATTGGGTCTTAGCTGCGGCACGCGGGATCTTCATTGCGGCATGAGGCATCTTTCGTTGCGGCACACGGGCTTCTCTCTAGTTGTGGCATGTGGGCTCTAGAGCGCGCGGGCTTAGTTGCCCCATGGCATGTGGGATCTTAGTTCCCCAACCAGGAACTAAGAGTCCCCTGCATTGGAAGGCGGATTCTTATACCACTGGACTACCAGGGAAGTTCCAACCCTACTATACTTTTATAATCATTGGAAAACTTTAGTTAATAACATTAATAATGATAATAATAATAAAATTATACCAGATTCTACACAAGACCAGTCAGAATCTTTGGGCTTGGGAGTTGGGCACTTGTGTGCGCTTATGTATATGTGAGTGCATGTGCACAAGTGTACCAATAGACACATTTGTAAACTGTCCCCCATTGATTGAAGTGCGTAGGTGGAATTAAAGTCCTGTGCTAAGTGTTACCTAAAGCAAGGTGCTAGTCATTGATGCAGTGATGTCATCATGTTGTGAAACACACAAAGTGCGTTAAGATTAAATGCTGAAACAGGATAGAGATTAGGTAAGAAAAGAGAGAAAGAATAGAAGCATCATCCAAGAAGCCTTTATTGAACAAGTAGGCTTGAGCTGGGTTTTGGTGGATTTATAGCAACATAAGAGTAGTGTAGCGGGCAGCATGGCACAGAATCAGGAGTAGTGATAAGTAATGTTAGCACAACTGTTCTAATAGAAGCAGATTCTGTGTTTGATGTGCAGTAATTGCCGACAACCTAAAGTTTTGGAGAATTTGGATATCTTTAGAACAACTGGGATAGATAGTCCATGCCTTTGGAAATTGATAGCAGAAATAATTCAGCTTTCTAGATCTGACCTCTTGATGGAATGCAAATCATTTCTATTTTTAACCTTTAAGATGGTTATGGAAAGCTTTTTAAAAAATTTTTTTAATGTTTGCTTGTTTATTTATTTATTTATTTATTGACCACACTACACAGCATGTGGGATCTTAGTTCCCCAACCAGGGATCGAACCTGTGCCCCCCTGCAGTGGAAGTGCGGAATCTTAATCACTGGAACGCCAGGGAAGTCCCTGGAAAGTTTTTTTTTTTAATTTTTATTGATTGATTGATTGATTGATTGATTGATTGCTGTGTTGGGTCTTCGTTTCTGTGCAAGGGCTTTCCCCAGTTGCGGCAAGTGGGGGCCACTCCTCATCGTGGTGCGCGGGCCTCTCACTATCGCGGCCTCTCTTGTTGCGGAGCACAGGCTCCAGACGCGCAGGCTCAGTAGTTGTGGCGCACAGGCTTAGTCGCTCCGTGGCATGTGGGATCTTCCCAGACCAGGGCTCGAACCCTTGTCCCCTGCACTGGCAGGCAGACTCTCAACCACTGCGCTACCAGGGAAGCCCCGAAAGTTATTTTTGACAAAGGACTTACCTTTCCAGAAACTGAATGATCGTGATAAGTAAAAATGCAGTTGATCTGCCACTGTATGTTGTCTAGTCATAGGCTTTCATTATCATTGGGAGCATATTTGGTGTAGTTAGTCATCTAAACACCTTGAAATAAACACGGCAGTGTCCAGGGAATCTGCTCAATACAGAGATACCATCTGTTTAATTCATATCTGATTTTGGACGAACTTTTTAGGTAAGTACTGCGACCTGCATCTAATCTTGCAGGATGACCTGATGGCTGATCTCTCTGTGGCTAAACCTATTAAAAACATAAAAAAGTTAAAGACTGTATTTTGTTTTTCAGGCTTGTCTCTGTCATTTTATTCATGGTATTTCTCTTTACTTTAAAAAAAGTAGTATTGTGTTTGTGAACGTGTGACATCACTTTTTAAATAAAAATCAATTTCTTAAAATCTAGGGAAAATATCCCCCTTCCCTCTAACCTCTTTTTTAAAAAAAAATTATTTATTTATTTATTTATTTATTTCTGGCTGCGTTGGGTCTTCGTTGCTGCGCACAGGCTTTCTCTAGTAGCGGCGAGTGGGGGTTACTCTTCGTTGCGGTGCGTGGCCTTTTCTTGTGGCGGTGCACGGGCTCTAGGTGCACGGGCTTCAGTAGTTGTGGCACGTGGGCTCAGTAGTTGTGGCTCACAGGCTTAGTTGCTCCACAGCATGTGGGATATTCCCGGACCAGGGATTGAACCTGTGTCCCCTGCATTGGCAGGCGGATTCTTAACCACTGCGCCACCAGGGAAGCCCCCCTCTAACCTCTGATATCAGAATCAGGAAGGACTGTTGGATTTATGTAGTCAGATCTTGTTGCATAGTAATGTTTTCATGTAGTATTTACTCAGATGATTCTTAGTAATTCAGAATATTTTAGGTTATAATTTTTAAAATCCTTGTGAAAATACATGGCGTGTTTTAGAGCCTGTTGTAGAAATTCTGTATTGCTGAGGACTTTTGCTTTTCTTTCCCTTTAAAGTCATCCGTCCTTGGTTCAGGATTTGGAGAGCTTGCACCTTCCAAAGTGGCAAACATCACCAGCTCCCAGATTTTGGACCAGTTGGAAGCTCCGAGTTTGGGCCAGTTTACCACCACCCCAAGTTCACAGCAGAATAATACAAGTCCTCCCACAACCGCTTCTTCTTGGGACCTCAAGCCCTCAGCATCCCAGTCCTCAGTCCTTAGTCATTTTGGTAAGTGTGCATTTTGGTAAGTGTGGTGGTTTGCCCCTAGTGAGGACATGCCGAACCTTAGCAGAGCAGGTTGACTTTTGGACACTAATGTGGATTTGACCAGACGTATTTCTTTTTTAGTAGACCTTCTGCAGAGTTGCTGAGTTAAATCAGTCAGCTTGGCATTGTATAAATACCTGCATTTATTTGTTAATATTAGTAGTAGTAGTAAGTACATACCTTGAAGAGATGTGCAAAAGCATGGGAATAGTCATGCAAATATAAGGAAACAACACTTTGAATAAATGCCTCGACAGATTTTTTGAGCTTTATTAGAATAAGAAGGTGGGATGTGGACAACACTTTAAATCACATCCTCTGGTTGCTTTCTGATTCTAACACATGCTTGTATCCACCATGATTTGGTCCAGCCTTAATGTCTGTGGTTTATAATTTAAAGGCATCATGTGTAAGTTGGATGTTTTCTAAGCTGTACTCCCATAGACTTTGTGACATTAAACCACCATTTCCGACCAAAACACATACGCCACAATAGCAGGCGGTTACTTTAACCATGGGTCAGCTGTCTGGTTTATGTTTAGGGTGTATTGAGAGACATGGAAGCACATTTCTCTGCTGAATGAAATGGTTTACTGTTATGGAAGTACCTGAGACTACTCTAGGTTTGAAGTCATGTCTACCAAGAAATTCACTAAAGATTCAGTGCCCAAGGTTTTTACTGGGGGACTGGTTACATGGGCACCCTCTACCTAGTACAAACCAAAATTGTAGAATCCCAGGAGGAAAGCAAGTAAACCATAAACCAAATTGTACAAATAATCGAGGCGTAGAGAATCCCCTTTATCAGTAAGAGTGTAGGCATCCTTTGTCTAGAACATACCAAAATTCCCTGTTCCCAGACAGAAGCTGAGAGCCCATCTGCAAGCTGGCATTTCTGATGGCAGCTATAGGCCTCCTATGTATGTTAACTTTTTTCTGCACAGTTAACAGATAAGTGGTGTGAGTTTTTAGATTTGAGCGTGCTATTCCGGTATTCTTTAAAGGCCTGTCTTCTTTGTACATGCCTCTAATATCAAGCCAAAAATAGATTCATCTATGATGGAAATATACTAAGTCATGGGATGGCAAACCTTCAACTGGATTTGCCACCTGTTTGTGTAAGTACACTTTTATAGGAACACAGCCACAGCCATTCATTTATGTTTTTCCTATAACTACTTTGAATCTACAAAGGCAGAGTTGAGAATTTGCTAACAGATGGCCTTCAGAACCTAAAATATTTACTGTCTGGTCCTTTACAGAAAAGGATCGCCAACCTCTATCCTATATGACAGAGGTAGCATTTCAACTCAGTGGTGGAAAGATGGTTTATTTCTGTTTGGTAACTGGCTGGAAAATGAAGTTGGATCCCTAACTCCCACTCTTCAGCAAAGTGCCAAATGAGTGAAATACCCAAACATACATAATGAATCTAGAACAATAATAGAGAAAAACATGGGAAGATTTTGATATACTCTGTGTGAGGTAGACCTTTCTAGGTATGATAGGAAACACCATAACCAAATGAAAAGGGAGACAACCTATGGAAAAAAAATTCGTATCATAGGCAAAGGGCTAACTTCCTTAATATAAAAACTAACTAAAAATCAAGGAGACCAACAACGAAGTAAAAAAATGGTCAAGAGAGGGTATGGACAGAGTTCATAGGCAAAGAAAACTTAAGTGTATGCAATGATTTTTAGCCAAACTTATATCATTTTTTTAAAAAATTTATTTATTTTTGGCTGTGTTGGGTCTTCATTGCTGTGCGTGGGTTTTCTCTAGTTGCGGTGAGTGGGGGCTGCTCTTTGTTGTGGTGCATGGGCTTCTCATTGCGGTGGCTTCTCTTGTTGCGGAGCACGGGTTCTAGGCACGCGGGCTCAGCAGTTGTGGCGCACGGGCTTAGTTGCTCTGCGGCATGTGGGTTCTTCCTGGACCAGGGCTCGAACCCATGTCCCCTGCACTGGCAGGTGGATTCTTAACCACTGAGCCACCAGGGAAGTCCCGAAACTTGTATCATTTTAATTTGTGTCTTTTCTGCCATTTTTCCACCAATCGAACTAGGAAGGATAAAAGTGTGGTTTTACAGTATGTTAAAAAGTTTGTGTTCTGTCTATGGATAGGAATTTTGAAGTGTTTGTCAAAATTTAAAATATAGTCACTCTTTGAACCAGCAATTGTATTTTAGCAATTGATCCTACAGATATACTTGCTCTTGACCAAAATGTCTTACGTAAAAATATATTCATTGCAGCATTGTTTTTCGTAGCAAGAGATTGGAAAACCTAAAAGTTTATTAATATAGTACTGGTTTTAAAAATCAGTATGTATGTACGATGGATTACTTTGTAATCATAAAAATGAAGTAGCTCTTTATACATTAATGTGGAACAGTCTCTGAAAACTAAATGGTTTGCGAGGAAGCAAGATATATGTGTGTGTGTGTGTCTCTATGTATATATACTGAAACAGTATATCTGAAGATATTCAAGAAACTGGGTACTGTGTCTGCTTCTGTGGATCAAATTTGGGGATGGGGTGGAAGGGTGATTTGTATTCATATCACATTCATATGTATTTTTGTACCTTTTAGATTTTGTAATATCACACGTTACTTACTGAAAAAAAATCAATAAAATAGTTTTCAGAAGTTAATACAAGATACCTATTCCCCACCCCATATGCTTTAGCATAAACTGAATCTCCTCTCTGCATAAGACATTAGCTACAAACCCATTCAGGTGTTCTTTTCAATCTATCATATACCAGTTGTTAAACATCATAGACACACGCACACACCACGTTTGGGATTCAGGTAGAAGACGGTTGGGAGAAACTAGTGATGACAGCAACCGTTCAGCATCAGTGATGGTGGAAGAGGGAGCTGTGAGCTCATGTGCCTAAAGGACTGATTGTTGCCCCCCACCCCCCGCCTTCTTAGACTTCCAATCTCAGCCCGAGCCATCCCCTGTTCTTAGCCAGCTGAGCCAACGACAGCAGCAGCAGACTCAGGCAGTCACTGTTCCTCCTCCTGGGTTGGAGTCCTTTCCTTCCCAGGTGAAACTCCGAGAGTCAGCACCCAGAGACAGCAGTACCTCCACTGTGAACAAACTTCTGCAGCTTCCCAGCGTGACTGTCGAAAACATCGCCGTGTCTGCTCACCAGCCACAGCCTAAACACATCAAACTCCCTAAGCGGCGAATACCTCCAGCTTCTAAGGTGGGTCTTCCGTCGTGAAGTCACGGTCCCAAAGATGGACGTATTTTGACACTTAGTTCCTGTGGTAGTTTCAAGTACATAGTTTACTGCTTTGTGAGGACTCGGTCATTTCTGAGCAACTGGGCTAATACAGAGGGAATGGGTTTGTGCTAAGAGATAGGGACTGTCCATTCAAATTACAGGTCTGGCTCAGGAAATCTGATGGTCTTGTGTATTTAACTCAGAGGACCTGCTGTTCTTACGTATTTAGCTGTGTTCTGTAGACAGAGGATGAGTGGTTCGTTGACCAGGTAATGCTTTCATTAGAGGCCCCTCTTCTTCACTCATCCTTCACCACAATCCTACCCCCTCTCTTTGCTCAAAGAAGCAGTTGGTGGCACTGACCATTCTCCTGTTAACTTTTTTTTTTTTTTAATCAGTCCCCAATTTTATACACATCACTGTATACATGTCAATCCCAATCGCCCAATTCAGCACACCACCATCCCCACCCCACCACAGTTTTCCCCCCTTGGTGTCCATACGTTTGTTCTCTACATCTGTGTCTCAACTTCTGCCCTGCAACCCGGTTCATCTGTACCATTTTTCTAGGTTTCACATACATGCGTTAATATACGATATTTGTTTTTCTCTTGCTGACTTACTTCACTCTGTATGACAGTCTCTAGATCCATCCACGTCTCAACAAATGACTCAATTCCATTCCTTTTTATGGCTGAGTAATATTCCATTGTATATATGTACCACAACTTCTTTATCCATTCGTCTGTCGATGGGCATTTAGGTTGCTTCCATGACCTGGGCTATTGTAAATAGTGCTGCAATGAACATTGGGGTGCATGTGTCTTTTTGAATTATGGTTTTCTCTGGATATATGCCCAGTAGTGGGATTGCTGGGTCATATGGTAATTCTATTTTTAGTTCTTTAAGAAACCTCCATACTGTTCTCCATAGTGGCTGTATCAATTTACATTCCCACCAACAATGCAAGAGGGTTCCCTTTTCTCCACACCCTCTCCAGCATTTGTTGTTTGTAGATTTTCTGATGATGCCCATTCTAACTGGTGTGAGGTGATATCTCATTGTAGTTTTGATTCGCATTTCTCTAATAATTAGTGATGTTGAGCATCTTTTCATGTGCTTCGTGGCCGTCTGTATGTCTTCTTTGGAGAAATGTCTATTTAGGTCTTCTGCCCATTTTTGGATTGGGTTGTTTGTTTCTTTAATATTGAGCTGAATGAGCTGTTTATATATTTTGGAGATTAATCCTTTGTCCGTTGATTTGTTTGCAAATATTTTCTCCCATTCTGAGAGTTGTCTTTTCGTCTTGTTTATGGTTTCCTTTGCTGTGCAAAAGCTTTGAAGTTTCATTAGGTCCCATTTGTTTATTTTTGCTTTTATTTCCATTACTCTAGGAGGTGGATCAAAAAAGATCTTGCTGTGATTTATGTCAAAGAGTGTTCTTCCTATGTTTTCCTCTAAGAGTTTTATAGTGTCCGGTCTTACATTTAGGTCTCTAATCCATTTTGAGTTTATTTTTGTGTATGGTGTTAGGGAGTGTTCTAACTTCATTCTTTTACATATAGCTGTTAACTTTTTAATTTTTCTTTGTTCCTTTCTCTCTCTTTAAAAAAAAAATCATCTTCCTTTTTCCTTCCTTTCAGCCTTTCACTCCTTGTTCCTCAGGCCTGCCCACAGTGCCCTGGGAACCCAGTGCTTGTTAGCTTTGTAGGCCTTTGGGACTTGGAATCTCTGACCTCTGTTGCTGACATCATGGTTTTGCTTTTTCAGATCCCAGCTTCTGCAGTGGAAATGCCTGGTTCAGCAGATGTCACAGGATTAAATGTCCAGTTTGGCGCCTTGGAATTTGGATCAGAACCATCTCTCTCTGAATTTGGATCAGCTGCAAGCAGTGAAAATAGTAGCCAGATTCCCATTAGCTTGTATCCGAAATCTTTAAGGTATTACAACTTCCCACTTCTCTCTCCGGTTCTGACTGAATTAAGTCCTTTGCAAAGTAAAACAAAATAGAGCCTAAGAAATCACCTGGTGGAGAAAAGACACCCTGTAGTGATGGGTTTGTGCCATCATCACCGGTATCTAATTACGGAACATTTCTTCCATCACCCTAAAAAGAAATCCTGTGCCTGTTAGCAGTCACTCCCAATTTCCCCCCTCCCCCATCCCCTGGAAACCAGTAATCTGTCTCTGAATTTGCCTGTTCTGGACACTGCACATAACTAGAAAAATGCAATAAGTGGCCTTTTGTATCTGACTTCTTTCACTTAACAAGGGTCATCCATGTTATACTGTGTATGCATTTTGTTTCCAAATAATATTTCATTTTGCAGATACGTCACATTTTGTTTATTCATTCATTAGTTTATGGACGTTTGGTTGCATCCACTCTTTGGCTATTATAAATCGTGCTGCTGTGAAAATTCAGTTAAAAATTTTGTGTGCTTTCATTTCTTTTGGATATATACCTAGGAATTGCTGGATCATATGGTAACTCTCATATTTAACCACTTGAGGAACTGTCAAACTTATCCCACAGAGGCTGCAGCATTTACATTCCTACCAGTAGTCTATGAGGGATGCAGTTTCTATACATCTTTGTCAATACTTATTTTCTTTCAGTGGAATATTTTATAAATAGAGAATCCCAGATTTTAGATTCTATTTCATTAAATATTTTACTTTCTAGAACCAAAATATGATAATTGCTTGAGTTCCCTTTTCTAAGGATGGACTCACAATATCTGGATTCCTTAAAGATTCTTAAGGATTCTTAAAGATGTCACCCTGCCTGTCAATTAAATTAGGTGGGTCTAGTTTGGGAGGGGGGGAGGGGTGGTTCTTTTGAATCTTCAGTTGCATCATTTAAATAATGCAGTAGTAACTGTGATTAAAAATCTTCCAACAAACAAAAGCACAGGACCAGATGGCTTCACAGGTGAATTCTATCAAACATTTAGAGAAGAGCTAACACCCATCCTTCTCAAACTCTTCCAAAATATAGCAGAGGGAGGGACACTCCCAAACTCATTCTATAAGGCCACCATCACCCTGATACCAAAACCAGACAAAGATGTCACAAAAAAAGAAAACTACAGACCAATATCACTGATGAACATAGCTGCAAAAATCCTCAACAAAATACCAGCAAACAGAATCCAATAGCACATTAAAAGGATCATACACCATGATCAGGTGGGGTTTATCCTAGGAATGCAAGGATTCTTCAGTATATGCAAATCAATCACTGTGATACACCATATTAACAAATTGAAGGATAAAAACCATATGATCGGGCTTCCCTGGTGGCGCAGTGGTTGGGGGTCTGCCTTCCAATGCAGGGGACACGGGTTTGGGCCCCGGTCTGGGAGGGTCCCATGTGCCGCGGAGCGGCTGGGCCCGTGAGCCACAGTTACTGAGCCTGCACGTCTGGAGCCTGTGCTCCGCAACAAGAGAGGCCGCGATAGAGGCCCGTGCACCGCGATGAGGAGTGGCCCCCGCTTGCCGCAACTGGAGAAAGCCCTCGCACAGAAACGAAGACCCAACGCACCCATAAATAATAAATAAATAAATTAAAAAAACAAAACAAAACCATATGATCATCTCAATAGATGCAGAAAAAGCTTTTGACAAAATTCAACACCCATATTTATGATAAAAACTCTCAAGCAAGTGGTCATAGAGAGTACCTACCTCAACATAATAAAGGCCATATATGACAAACCTACAGCCAACATCGTTCTCAATGGTGAAAAACTGAAACCATATCCTCTAAGATCAGGAACAAGACAAGGTTGCCCACTCTCACTGCTGTTATTCAACATAGTTTTGGAAGTTTTAGTCACAGCAGTCAGAGAAGAAAAATAAGAGGATTCCAAATCAGAAAAGAAGAAGTAAAACTGTCACTGTTTGCAGATGACATGATACTACACCTGAGAATCCTAAAGATGCCACCAGAAAACTACTAGAGCTAATCAATGAATTTGGTAAAGTAGCAGGATACAAAATTAATGCACAGAAATCTCTTGCATTCCTATACACTAACGATGAAAAATCTGGAAGAGAAATTAAGGAAACAACCCCATTTACCATTGCAACAAAAAGAATAAAATACCTAGGAATAAACCTTCCTGAGGCGACAAAAGACCTGTATGCAGAAAACTATAAGATAATGATGAAAGAAATTAAAGACGATATAAACAGATGGAGAGATATACCATGTTCTTGGATTAGAAGAATCAACATTGTGAAAATGACTATACTACCCAAAGCAATCTACAGATTCAATGCAATCCCTATCAAGCTACCAATGGCATTTTTCTTAGAACTAGAACAAAAAATTTTACAATGTTTATGGAAATGCAAAAGACCCTGAATAGCCAAAGCAATCTTTTTTTTTTTTTTTTAAATAAATTTATTTATTTATTTTTGGCTGCATTGGGTCTTCGTTCCTGCATGCGGGCTTTCTCTAGTTGCGATGAATGGGGGCTACTCTTCATTGCAATGCACAGGCTTCTCATTGCGGCGGCCTCTCCTGTCACAGAGCACAGGCTCTAGGCGTGCGGGCTTCAGTAGTTGTGGCATGTGGGCTCAGTAGTTGTGGCTCGTGGGCTTTAGAGCGCAGGCTCAGTAGTTCTGGTGCACGGGCTTAGTTGCTCTGTGGCATGTGGGATCTTCCCGGACCAGGGCTCGAACCCATGTCCCCTTCATTGACAGGCGGATTCCCAACCACTGCGCCACCAGGGAAGCCCCCCAAAGCAATCTTGAGAAGGAAAAACGGAGCTGGAGGAATCAGGCTCCCTGACTTTAGACTATACTACAAATCTACAGTAATGAAGACAGTATGGTACTGGCACAAAAATAGAAATATAGATCAGTGGAACAGGGTAGAAAGCCCAGAGATAAACCCACGCACATATGGTCACCTTATCTTTGACAAAGGAGGCAAGAATATACAATGGAGAAAAGACAGCCCCTTCAATAAGTGGTGCTGGGAAAACTGGACAGCTACCTGTAAAAGGATGAAATTAGAACACTCCCTAACACCATACACAAAAATAAACTCAAAATGGATTAAAGACCTAAATGTAAGGCCAGACACTATAAAACTCTTAGAGGAAAACGTAGGCAGAACACTCGGACATAAATCACAGCAAGATCCTTTTTGACCCACCTCCTAGAGAAATGGAAATAAAAACAAAAATAAACACATGGGACCTAATGAAACTTAAAAGCTTTTGCACAACAAAGGAAACCATAAACAAGACGAAAAGACAACCCTCAGAATGGGAAAAAATACTCGCAAACGAAGCAACTGACAAAGGATTAATCTCCAAAATATACAAGCAGCTCATGCAGCTCAATGTCAAAAAAACAAACAACCCAATCCAAAAATGGGTGGAAGACCTAAATAGACATTCCTCCAAAGAAGATATACAGATTGCCAACAAACACATGAACGGATGCTCAACATCACTAATCATTAGAGAAGTGCAAATCAAAACCACAATGAGGTATCGCTTCACACTGATCAGAATGGCCATCATCAAAAAATCTACAAACGTTCTTCAGAACCGAGGGGCAGGGCAGGAATAAAGACACAGATGTAGAGAATGGACTTGAGGACCCGGGGAGGGGCCCAGGTAAGAAGCTGGGACGAAGTGAGAGAGTGGCATTGACATATATACACTACCAGGTATAAGTTTGTAGTTACAGATATGTTTATTTAACTTAGAATATGACAGTAAAGAGATGAAATCACTCTACTTCATGAAAACCTGTAAAGTGGCACAAATTTATGTCTCATGTCTTTTATTCTTTGTAGTGACTCTTTGAATACCTCCCTAGCAGTGAACAGTGCAGTGCAGAACTCCACCCACACAACTTCAGTCATTACCTCCTCCAGTCTGACCAGCTCATTGCTGAGCTCCACTAGTCCCGTAACAACGTCTTCCTCCTACGACCAGAGTTCTGTGCACGACAGGAGCGCATACCAAAGCTCTGTGAGTCCATCGGAGTCAGCTCCAGGAACCATCACGGTTAGTGGTGTTTCCGGTTTCTCCTCATAGGAAATCCTATTTGGAGCTCAGTGTGTAGTTGGGAAATCAAGCTTTTTGGCTACGATTTCCTTTTAGAAATGGCTAACCTTTTAAGTAGAATCCGTATAGTTTGTTGGATTTGCCATTAGTGGCCATCTCGTTTGAAACCTGTGTTTCAAGCACCCTTGCACAAGGACTGTGTGAATGGACCCAGACACTTGGTATAAGGATAATGTAAGGATATATATACCCTGAGTTGTTCAGAGTGGCTTGGATGGGGTAGGCAGGGACTATAGTCTGTAATATTCCACTTTCCTGTAAGGCAAAGACATTCAAGCATTACAGCGAGAGCTACTTTAAAGAGTGGATGAGAACATGAAAATAAAAAAAACAATTGAATTGGCATAGCAGAAATTTGGGAACGTTGTCTTTTCTTAGGTTTCCTTCTAAGATTCTGAGGAAATATTTATACGTATCAACTTAAGAGTTTTTTTCTCCCTTCCTTTTCCATCTTTCATGTTAGATGTTTTCCTCAAATGTCTGGTGATTCCAGGCCACCCACTTGACACTAAAAGGTTAACTGCCCGTTGGATGTGGGCTTTCATGAGGGACATTGTGGGTGGCCATTTCTCTAGGGGTGGGGAGTTCCTTCATCAGCCCCTGTGGGCCTTTTCTGTTGAGTTTGTTTGGATTCTCCAGGGACTGTTCTTCTAGTCTCTTCCCTGTAGGGCCTATACCTGTCTTTAGTGTCTTAAGAGCCTAGTGCAGATAGAAGGCTGCCGTTGGAATAATTTTTGTCTGCATTGGCTTAATCTGTGTTTTTTTTAAATAGTACTCCTTGCCGTGTGTTACCCTCTTGATGAAGTTTAGAGCCTGTGGGAGAAGGTGGAAGGGGGCATTCACCCTGCTGTACAGAGTTTAAAACATTTCTCCTATTTTTAGCCCTACCTCCACACCCACTTCCAAAGTTATGTGATATATATAAGTACTGAGTTGCTTGGTGTGGTTCTTTGATGTAAGTTGAGTGGTTTTCTGGTTTTCCCTACTAGTTGCTTACGATTTGGCTTTACTGGGTCAGCTAAGTCAGAGTTACTCTCTGGCATCTGCTTTCTACTGTGCAGAATTTTGTTGCTCTCATTTTCCACCTGTATTTGCCTTTCTTGGTTTACATATTTTTAAAAAGCTGTGTATTCTTCATACATCTTCTTTAAGAAGTTTATTTTTGTGATTTCCGACATGGCAACCACTAGCCACATGTAATAGTTTATTTAAATTAAATACACAATTAAAAGTTGTTTCTCAGACACACCACATTTTAATGCTCGCTGTCTAGATATGGTTAGTCACTACAATATAAGACCAAGCACACACAGACAGTATTTCCATTATTGCAGAATATTCTGTTCCCGGGCTTCCCTGGTGGCACAGTGGTTAAGAATCTGCCTGCCAATGCCAGGGACACGGGTTCGAGCCCTGGTCCGGGAAGATCCCACATGCCGTGGAGCAGCTAAGCCCGTGTGCCACAACTACTGAGCCTGCACTCTAGAGCCCACGAGCCACAACTACTGAGCCTGCGTGCCACAGCTTCTGAAGCCCACGTGCACCTAGAGCCCGTGCTCCACAACAATAGAAGCCACCGCTATGAGAATATACAAGATATTGAATATAGTTCCTTGTGCTATACAGTAGGACCTTGTTGTTCCATTGTTTGTATTTAAAAATGATTTTCTAGGGACTTCCCTGGTGGTCCAGTGGCTAAGACTCCACGCTGCCAATGTAGGGGGCCCAGGTTCAATCCCTGGTCAGGGAACTAGATCCCGCATGCTTGCAGCTAAGATACCGCATGCCCACAACTAAGACCCGGCACAGCCAAATAAATTAAAAAAATGATTTTCTAGGTGGGATGAAGCGTTCCTAAGGTATGATGGCAGCTGTTTCGTTCCCCTTTTCTGTTTTTTTTGTCTGGTGTAGTTTTGAGAAGACTTTGTATGTCAGGGTTTGTGCTGTCCTGGCTGCACATGCTTGATGTCATGTGTATGTATTTACTGAATAGTGAACCCCTGTTGAGAGGGAGGCAAAAGAGTAGAACTTTGATTGCTCTCCACCTATCTTTGTATATTGGTGTTTCCCTTTCTCTGACTTTAGTCTTTTAACTCTTGTTTTGTTTTTCCCTAGCAGTTCTGTTTCATTGTCTACATTTCTTGTAAATAATCTCATTGTTTTAAGCTAAAATGTGTTGTAAATAAGATTTTATGAGCAGAAATTGTACTGGATTTTGGTTAAGGCAGAGTTGAAAGCTATAAGGTTTGTCTTTTTCTTTAGTAGTTTTTTTTTTTTTTTTTTAAATTTTATTTTTTTTTTAAATTTTTATTTATTTATTTATTTTTAATTTATGGCTATGTTGGGTCTTCGTTTCTGTGCGAGGGCTTTCACTAGTTGTGGCAAGTGGGGGTCACTCTTCATCGCTGTGCGCGGGCCTCTCACTATCGCGGCCTCTCTTGTTGCGGAGCACAGGCTCCAGACGCGCAGGCTCAGTAATTATGGCTCACGGGCCCAGCCGCTCCGCGGCATGTGGGATCTTCCCAGACCAGGGCTCGAACCCGTGTTCCCTGCATTAGCAGGCAGATTCTCAACCACTGCGCCACCAGGGAAGCCCTCTTTAGTAGTTTTGACATTTGTGAGAAGGTCATTTCCTCAGCTTCCTTCTCCCATCCAGGACCAGTGTCTGAGCCCTGTAGGTTCCACTGTCAATCACTCTTTGCCGGGTCTCCCCACCCAGTCTGTGGAAGTAAAGTTTTCCTTGTGAGGATGCCTCCTTCTGGGAGAAGGTTTCAGTGAAGTGCTTTATGCTTAACTCAAACCAGTTGTTTTCAGATTCTGTTCTTTTTGGGACCGACTACCACACAGTCCTAACTCACTCTTTCCCCACCCAGTTCAGAAAAAAACGTGTTTCAAAGTAACGTCTTTCTCTGAGACCCATTTTGTTAATAATATAAAATATGTTAATTCCTTGTATGAAAGTTATCTCTGTTATAATTTGGAAACATTTTCTTTCTTGTATGGGGGGTACTCAGGAGACAGAATGTGCTTGAGGCAGAAAGGCTTGTGGTGATTTCAATATAATGAGAATTCCTAAGTCCTTCCTGCGGCTTAATAATTTTTAGGACTGTTTCATTGCTTCCTGTGCTTTTGGTCTTACGTTTTATCCTTGTTACTTCCTTAAATACCCAGTTTGTTTTTAAAAAAAGTCAGCTTGTTGAGATTTATTAAGAATTTGTTGTATTGCCTCTCCTTTTATTAAGAAACAAAACAAAATAGGCCATAGTTCTTTGCTTAATTCATGATGCTTCATCTGTTTGTGGCTAAATCCCAATAGAAAGTCATCTAGGTTGTCATTTGATTTTGCGGGTTTACTTACTTTCTTTTCTCTTTCTTATAGAATGGACATGGTGGTAGTCGAAGTCAGCAGACAGTAGACAGTAAGTATATGAGCTAACTATTCTTGTCGTGGCTGGTGGAAACCACAGACAGAAAAAGCGTAGCTAATGTGATGGGAAAACGATTGGCCAATGGCTAATTCTGCAAAAATAGTCCTTTTACATTTTTTCTGAGAGCTATGTCTGATCCATCTTTGGCATCATTTCTTTGGGTTTAGAGTTTAGCTAGAGATTCCCCGTGACCAGGTGGTAGCTGATGGTATTATTAGAAATGTTATATCCACAGCAAGAAGGAGGTATTGTATTATTCTGACCTTGTCAGACTGCACCCCCAAGTGTAGAGTGTAGGCTGGATTTAAAAGATGCTTTGCTCAGAGGCCCAGGTTCCAGGATGCTCAGAGGGCTCTCACTTCAATAACGTGAAGACATTTAGAGCAGAAATTGGCGTGCTAGTTCAGGAAAGCCATTGTGAGGAAGAGAGATAAAATGTTGCTCACTATAAACACTT
Source organism: Balaenoptera physalus (assembly GCF_965194825.1). Lineage (NCBI taxonomy): Eukaryota > Metazoa > Chordata > Mammalia > Artiodactyla > Balaenopteridae > Balaenoptera > Balaenoptera physalus. The sequence continues at coordinate 80,968,233 of NC_138886.1, read as the reverse complement.
GGGAGAAAAGGAGGGGGCCCTCCACATCCAGCACAGCTCAGTGATCACTGGAGATAGTGTAGGTGAATCCCCGTTAGTTGTTTCCTTTGTTCTTAGCTAATTTATCTATGGTTATGATCATAATCTAAAATGAAACTGATTTTCATTCATCATTCAGTAAAGCAAATGGGTATCCACTATCGGTATGGAAGTCAAAAAGGCCCTCTTTATTTAGGAATTTTTGGAGAGTGGCCGTGGGATTTTGCCAGACCAGGAGTGGGCCTCAGTTGGAATTGAAATGACACATGTGACTTACCCAGAGTTGGGTTTGGTGTTTCTGGGCCGCCAGAGCAACAGATAACGTGGTTAGCTCTGAGAACATTGGATGTCACAGGAAATGTGAATTCCACAAGCCGTGGTGGGAAGTTTCTTTTGTCCAGGCATGGGGTCGAGAGCACATAGAGGTGTACTGGAGATTTTAAGTGAGATAATGAGATGTGAAATGTCTGTAAAACATAGTGCACGTTTTAGATAGGTTTTTATCTCCTGTGCTCTCTTCTCCAACCGTCTCTCTCTCTCTCTCTCTTTCTCTCTCTGTCACACACACACACACACACACACTCACTCAAATTCATACAAACACACGTTCTTTGAGAGGCTTTCTGTGAACCTGTCATTAATGTGATCCGACACTCAGGGAGGTGAGTTTGGGGCCAGGGGCATCTATGGTGTGTTTATCTAGTTTCTGTAAGAACAGGTGTCATTTGGGAAGGACTGTCAGTAAAAAGCAAGCCTCAGGGGTGTGAAGACCACTCTTAAGAACTGACTGTGCTGTGTTGCCCTGTTGCTGCCTGTTCTGGTTTTCGAGCTGGCCTCCATTTAGAGACCAGTGTGTGTCCCCTGGACTCCCAGGGCCTCCTGAGGAAAGGTGCTGCCTCCTCCTAACTGGAAAAGACAATGATGCTTTATTTCCAAGCACATATCTGAGTTGTATGTGTGGATGGCACTAAAACTGAGTCTTTTCTGCAGCTAGGATTGATCGCATTCATGCTCTTCTGAAAGCCTAACACGTGCGTTTGTGTGCTCTGAGGTCTGTTCTGTTCAAGCACATGCGAAGGAAGTGCTCACTGCGCTTTTGAAAGTAGGTGTGGACAGCAGGGGTGTCTTCTGCAGATTTTAGGCCTGTGTAGCTCTCCACAGTATATGTACCCTGGGCTCTCAACCCCTTCCTGCCCTAAACTGTCTGTGACCTTTCACAAAGTCAGCCTGATTTGATAGAAGCAGACCTAACCCCTGGGTGGTTCGCCTACCAGATTTTCACTGTCCCTTGCTGTGCTCGTGCTGTAACTGTATTTGTCAATCTTAGAGCCTCTTTCCCTTCTGGGTGTGGCTCAGGGTCGGGTCCCTTTAGTTGGGAGGGGCATGCTCACCCCAGAGGGGCCGTGTACGCTGGTAAAGATGTCATTTCCCTCCTCGCCTGGGGCCTGTGTTCTGACAGTCCTCTCCGTAGTCGCAGCAGACAGAGAAGGGCCTGCCTGCGGCATGCTTGCGCATTTTCCCCAGGGGTGTAACTTTGTATGTGTCTCAACTGAGCCTGACGTGTCACAAAACATTGAGCATATTTCTGATACCATTGGTTCTGGCGCTAAACAGATCTGTTTCTTACAGCTCCTTCATCTGTTCCAGCTCCAAAGACTACAGACCCTCCCTCCGCTCTCCCATCCGTGGGCTCCCTGCCCAGCACCACCTCCTGCACTCCGCTTCTGCCCTCTGCACCCCAGCACACTGCCGCTCTGCCCTCCTTGTCCCAGCCTGGTGACCTGTCCAGCAGCCCCCTCTCTCAGCTTAGCAGGTATGTGGAAAATACGGGCCGAGAGTCCGAGGCACACAGCGAAGTCCTGGAGCCCTTCTAGATGGCTGTTCCCATGAGCAGCACCCACTGTTGCTCCCTGCACGACGTCCTGGCCTTTTGCAGTAAGGCCGCAGCGTAGGTGGCTGGGTAGTGTCTCACAAGCGCCGAGCGTGAAAGCCTTGCTGGCCTGTAATGCCCCTGCTGTCACAGAGCCCTGGGTCCCCTGGGAATGGGGTGGGTCCAAGGGTTGCTGCTACTCTTCTTCAGCCCTCAGGAGGGTGCCCCAAACCTTGTCCCTCCTCTGCATTCTGGGCCCCTTGCTGTGATGTGGGGTGAGAGTGCTGGGGGGTTTCTCAGCATGTCACTGCCTTGCACTTGTCATGGTGTCAGAGATCAAGTTATCAGAACAGGGTGCAGGAGAATGGGATTTGTCTGGTCCTTACCCTATCTTCTGAGTAGACTTCTCCTCTTGCCTCCTGTAGCGAGGAACAAAAGCGTTTGGTTTGAATTCTGCATTTGATGGGAATTCAAGCTCTGTCTCTGGCATGTGGGGTTGAACATAGGAACTTTCTTCCCTCACACACAGATTTAATGGGGTCTCTGGGGCTGGCAGTGTTCTTAGTGCAATCCTGTTCTTAGCATTTACAGTCTACAGAGCAGATGGTTAGAGTTGCCTGAGCTGGCTCTGTAGCTTTCCTAGGGCAGGATGTCCCGGATCCTCATGCTGAGTGACCCTTTAGGTCATTTCTAACCACAGAGCACCTGGACTGGGCTCCAGGGCCACACGGAAGGAAGGATGTGAAGGGATGGGCAAGCTCGCGTGCAGCCCTCCTGGACGCGTGGGTCCCTCGGGTGGAGTGCCGGGGGGTGGACACGCGGGGCTCTGCCTTGTCTTCCAGCTCCCTCTCTGGCCACCAGAGCAGCCTCTCCTCCGCGCACACGGTGCTCTCCACCAGCACGTCACACACGGTAAGTGTTTGCCCTGCTCCCTCACCCAGCACCCTGCTTAGCCAGCTTGGAGCTTAGTCATGTGCAGGTGGGGCTTTAGTTTGTGGATTTTAAATATCTGAAATACTCTAATAGCTTGGCTGTAATGTCTCCATCTAGGTACATGGTTTGAACAGATGATTTCCTAGGCACCATGGAGGACATCTTGCTTCCTAAGTCCATGTCCCCGTGGAAGAATTGGTCCTCCATACCTGGTAGATGATTGGCAGGGCTGTCAGGTGGTGAATTTGTTCCCAAGAACTCACTGAGCTCCCTGTTCATGATAGGAGACCTTTCTACCTGGCAGGGTTGGTTTCATTTGCTGGGGCTTCTTATGTTGAGGTCTTTGCAGGTTTTTTAGAGGAAAGTAGACCCGTTGCTAACTTCCGCGTGGGCTCCACTAAAACTCAACTTTAATCAAGAGCAGTGTCCCTGGGGAGCGCTCTGTTACTCTGTGAAGCCCACTGTAGGGAGAGTGCTCGACAGGAAAGGGAGCTTATGTGTCTCGGAGACTGACAGCCCAGTCAGTGTAACTGTATTCCAGGTTGCTGGTGGTCGTGGAGACGTCACTCTTGCCGTCTCGGGCCATCTTCCCCAGCTCAGAGGCAGAGGCTTTGGGGAGGTTGCTGTTGAAGAAGGAAGTGTGGGTGTGGAGAGGCAAGAGTGGAAGCACAAGTGGGCGAGTGTCCTGATGGGCTGAAGAGTGACCTAGATGGTGGTTGCTGAGGTGCGGCTTCTGAGCTATGGAGCTGGGAGCATGGTCTCAGGGGTAGGGCTCGGTCTAGACCGAGCGGGGTGAGGGCTGACGGCCGGGCCGTGGCAAGGAGGCAGGGCAGCGGGCGGGTGTTGTGCTAGAAGCCGGAGAGGCTGGCACGTGGAAGGAAAGGTGCCTGGAGAGAACACAGTGTCCCTCTCCTGGGAGACAGCAGGCTTCCACAAGGTGGAAGTAGATGGTTCCTCAAGTGGGGAAGGAAGTTTTGGGTGCAGATGTAACGGGAGAGTCAGGAAATTCGGAGAAATTTGTTTCCTCTGAAGAAGAAGTCAAATCTTTCACTGTAGAATGAAGCGATGGAAAAGGTTCAAGTCCTATCCTTTATCAGGATCTGGCTAACATCGTGGCTTTCATACTCTAGCTTTCCAAGCGAAATCAGTTTACACATAATTCTTTGTCTTAAAACACATAGATCACTGTCTTCATAGCAGAGATTGGTGTGAATATCTCTGCCCTTGGAGTAAGTTGCCCACCAGCCAGTGCCTCCTGTTTGGCCAGTGGGAGCCCTGAGCTGTCCCCTTTGTGAGCCCTGCAGAGCTGGCCTCCTGTTCCGGGCACTGTGTGTTGGAGCCCAGAGCTCTTGCTCTCATGGGCTAGCTGCACTCTGTGTCTTAGCAGGAAACCCCAAATCTTACAGTCCCAATGGCCATGGCCAGAATCGCCTTGTACAATTGCTAACGTCGTCACAGATTCAGTAACGAAAGACATAAAAAGATATATACTGAAAAGTTTTTGTCTCTTTTCTACTTGGTTGTACCCCTTTTCCTACTATTTTCTTGATCCTCTAGTTTGTTTTTTATAAACCCATAAAATGCATACATAGTAGTTTTCCTTTTAACCTTTTTCTTTTCCTGTAATATAAATGGGAGTATTCTCTACATAGTGTCCTTTATCTTTTTCCCTCACTTAACAGTGTATCTTCAGGAGGTTTCTGTGTTGAATCAGAGTTCTTTGTTCTTTTTTTCACAGCTCTGCTGCATTACATTATTTAATCAGGCCTCCTCTGATGGAACTTTAGGGCCATTTTCAGTCTTGATACCTTGGAAATACTGTGGGTTCAGTTATAGACCACCACCGTGGGAATATTGTGGGAAAGTGAGTCATATATCTTTTGATTTCTTAGTGCATATAAGTTTTGTTTACACTATACTGTAGTCTGTTAAGGTGTGCAATAACATGTCTACAAAAACAACATACATATCTTAATTAAAAAATTATTAGCTAAAAATGCTAGCCATCACCTGAGCCTTGAGCAAGTTGTAATCTTTTTGCATTTGTAACATCAGAGGTCACTGATCATTATAGCAAATATAATAATGAAAAGATTTGAAATATTGTGAGAATTACCAAAATGTGATGCAGAGAGAGGAAGTGAGCCAATGCTGTTGGAAAAATGGTGCCGATAGACTTGCTTGACCCAGGGTTGCCTCAGACCCTCACTTTGTAAGAAATGCAGTATCTGAGAAGCATAAGAACACAAGATGTGCCTGTACAAACAACGATGTATATAACCTTCTGCACATGTTTCACGTGTGCATCTGTGTCTGGAGGGTAAACCCTGGAGGTGGAATTGCTAGGCATTTGTCATTTTATATAAATTGCTCTGCATAGTGATTTTAACCCACTTAGATCTCACTGGCAAAGAATGAAATGTCCTCTTTCCCCGTGACCTCCTGAAATGATGTTACCAAATATTTGTATTTTTCCAATGTGTTAATAGAAAAATGACCTGTCAGTATAGTGTTTAATCGAAAGAGCTTGAACATCTATTTTATATTATTGGAAAGCCATTAATTTCCTTTTGGGTGAGCTGTTTACATTTTTCATTTTCCTGTCAGGTCTGTGGTCTTTATTTCTATAGTTGGGAGACTTAGTAGGTAGCCTTTTGTGATGGGAAGTGCAAATATTTTTCCTAGGTTTGTCATTTTATGAATTGATTTTTGAATAGTCAGATATATCGTAGTCTATCAGAGCCAGGTCTTTCCTACCTTGTCTGTAAAGGAAATCTAGTGTTTTCTCCTGCCCTGCATGTTCTGTGGAAGGTTTGGTGCAGCTGTGCTTTTCTGGGCCCATCTGAGGAACTGAGTGGCAGCCCCGTCGGATGGTCTGAGCGAGCCAGCAACTTGTCTCCCTCAGATTTGAGAGGTGAGGGGGCAGATGCAGGAACGCCGTCAGGGTCCATTGAAGGCAGGAGAGGCTTGCTGGATGACTCTGGAGTTCCCGTGGATTCCCCGTACTCCCCAGTCTGGGAATGTTCTTTTTTTTTTTTTAATCCTGCGGCCAGTGCCACCATCACAGTGTGGTGGTCAGAACCGTTCCTGATCCTGTGGCGGGTGCCCTTGGCTCCACACAGGGGACCGTGGAGTGGGTGCTGGGCAGCCCCAGCCCTACCCTGGGCTCTCCTCTCCCTGGTTCTGTCTGTCCATCTAGGCGGAAGGAGCGGGAATCCTGAGGAGCCCCAGGAGACCCTAATTTTAGCGGTCTTCACTTGCTGAGCCGATTCTGGATACTAGAGCTCGGGTGGGCAGGGCTGCCCACGGGGCTGGGACCCGCACGGCGCCGTCTGTGCCGTGGAAAGCAGAGCATATGGTGGCCCCCTTTCTCCTGGTCCTTCCTCTTCTTCAGCTTCCCCTCCAGGAGTTTCCCGGCTTCTTTGTTGTGCGCAAGTTCTGATTTGGAGGCTGGTCTCAGCCTTACAGAGCCTTTTCCTCCCTCTCTGACCCTTGCTTTGCCCAGCCAGGTGTATCTCTTCCACCCACCCCTCAGCCCTTGAAGCCCTTCCTGATGCCTTGTTCACTAGCAGCTGGGCAGGACCCTTGGCACTCAGGCTCTTCACAGCTTTCTGCTAGGCGTTGCCCTTCTTTCCTCGGTGGCTCTTGTCGGGCAGGCACAGGGCCGGGCCGGGCCCTGCTTGGTAGTCCCTGGTGACCTACAAAGTGTCCCCAGATCCTGGAGCAAAGGCCTCTCTTGGCCACCTGTGACTTAAGGTCAGAGGAGCCAGGAAGGCTCTGACTTGGGCTGGGCTGCTTGTGGCCCCAGGCTCGACTCTCCTGAGGCTCCTTGCTTTTCTGTGAGGTGGGTTTTCACCTCACATTGAGATGCTCTGTGCTCATCTGTGTCTGTGCTTTGTTTCACTTACCAAAGCCTGAGCAACTTTAATGATTTTTTAGGAGGGTTTTTTGGTCGTAAATCTCCATTTTAATGGTCTTGAAAGCTCAGCCGATGAGTTGTGTCCCGATGGCCTAATCTGGCTGCAGTGTGAGAGGCCACAGTGAGCACACTGGTCCGTCTGAGACTGCGGGCACACAGGCCAGGCCGCTTCTTGTGCACTCTTGTGCTTTGCCCCCAGATCCATGTGTCCTGGCTTTTGTCTTGCCAGCATGCCGGCGTGGAGAGCGCCCCTTCCCTCCAGTCCTCAGCCACCTTCTCAACGGCAGCAACCTGTGCCTCGAGTGCCGCGTCCTCAGGGCTCAGCCTGCCGAGCAGCATGAACACGGTCAGCAGCCTCTGCCTGGGCGGTACCGCTGTGAGTGCCCCCAGCAGCAGTGCCAGGGCCACGCCCTTGGTGACCTCAGGTGTGTGCCCCCCGGGGCCTTTCCGGCTCCCCCGCCCCTCGAAGGTGCCGTTCCGCTTCCCGGGAGGAGGCCGAGGGGGGCAGGCCTGGGGGCGGTCCACGAGCGCCGGAAGCTCACAGTCTCCCTCCGGCTCTGCCGCCACTTGCTTGTCCTCTTTGTTCCACTCACCTCTTGAGGCCGGATCTTCCAGAGCTAACGTGGGGGGCCAGGTTCTGGGTGGTGCTGAAATCAGCGTCTGGGGGGCACGCTCCCCTGGGCAGATTCCTGGCAGCCCTCGTGCTCGTAGCTCCCCATTCTCTTCTGTCCTCGCTCGTCGCTGGAGCTGAGATGACGGAGAAGCTCTCGTGGGCTTCTTCTGCTCTCAGTGCGGCCGCCCGGCAGCCGGACCTGGGCGGTCTGTGTGGGCCCAGCACACTGTGGTTTGGTAGCAACGGCTCGCCCGCCTTTGGCCCAGCTGTGCCTCTCCTGGCGCTGCCCGGCCTGCTTTGTTCTGAGGGGCAGGCGGTCCCTGCTGCTCGGGCCCTCTCGGGCGGTGCGGCCCTCAGGAGAGGGTGGCGGTGTTTCGTGCTGCAGGGCGCGGACCCCTCTGGTAACACAGCCTGGATGTGGTGGCACGTGCTCTGTCTCCCCCGCTCCCTAGCATGGCTTCCGTTTCTCTCGGCTGCTGCCCTCCCCTCTTGCCCGTGGCGTCGTCTGGGACGGCGCCGTGACAGTGGGCTCGACACCCGCCGTGCCCACAGTACCTGAGGAACCTCGCCCTTGTGGTGGCCCCTTCACTCCATTTGAGTTTGCCTTCACAGGCAAAGCGCCCCCCAGCCTGCCCCAGGGGGCGCCTCCCCTGCTGCACAGCCAGTACCTCGTGGGCCCCGGAGGACTGCTTCCTGCCTACCCGGTGAGCGCACGGGGGGCTCTGGGCCGGCCCCCGGCAGGACCTGGGGGCCTCGGGTTGCTGCTGCTCCTTCCCTGAGCCCACCTCTGCCGCTCGGACCCCGGGCGTTTCTCCGGCTAGACTCCGTCAAGGCAGGGCATCTAACAGCCTTTTTGGTCCTCACACAGATTTATGGCTATGACGAGCTCCAGATGCTGCAGTCACGGCTGCCGATGGTGAGTGGGTTTGGGGTGGTGGCCGGGGGGATTCAGGCTCTGAGTCTCGCGCATCTCACCCGCGCGGCCCTGACTGCCACCCTGTCTGGCCTTCAGGACGCTCGGCCTGAGGACTTCCCTCAGCACCACAGCTGAGAAAGCTGCTTCCATTTGGTGGTTGTGCCTGGTGCACCTACAGCCTGGGCACTCGAGTGTCCTGTGCTTGTGCCTGGGGATCTTGAAGATCATTGGGACCTGGGGCCCCCGTAGGCAGTGTCCCTACCAAACGTGGGTCCTTCTCTTCCCTTGAGTTCCACCCCTCCCCCCACCAAAACAAACAAACAAACAGGACGTGGCGTTGCTTACCTGCCCCTAGACTTTTTATAAAGTCCTCTCCGAAGTACCATCTAGTGTTTTTGGCTTCTGAAGTGGCCATTGGTGATGCTCGTGATGGCAGCTTTGTTCTTCTGAGTGAGCGCCTGGAGCCGGCAGTCTTCAAGGGCCCTTCTGGGTTTAGCCTGCCATCCCGTGTATAAGAACGCTGGCCCCAGGATCTCTCTGGTTGCTGCAGCCTCACTCTGAGGGCAGCATTGCCTCTTTATTCTGGCCCTTGCTACCAGGCTGAAGCCCTGGGCCTTCTCTGGGATGGCCACGTGAGCAGGACTGCAGTGCGGAAGAGGTACAGGACGAGGCATGCTCCCTGCCCGCACAGCCTGCAGCCTCCTGTACCGCCACCCCCTTCTTGGTCTGGCGTTTCCCAGACTCCTGATCATTTGCAGCAGACCAGGGCATCTGTCATATTGTCTGGGAGTAAATAGCTATTTGGACCCCGATGTCAACTCTCCTGGGTATGGTCTTTCCTTTTCCCCAAGTGAAGGTGAAGGCGTCCTTCCTCAGACTCCTCTCCACTGCTGTTAGCTCCTCTTGGGCTGGCCACAGAGAGCTCAGGGAGCTGCAGGCACCACCTCTACCTCCCAGGCCCAGTGGCTGAAGCTCGTGTCTCTCAGAAGACTCTTTCATCTGCTTGGAATGTTTCCGTAGGTTGGTAGCTGGGCAGCTCTCCCCCAGTGTGCAAACCAGCAGCCAATCACACTACTGCTCAAGGGGCCTGCGGGACTCTCCAGCTGCTGCCCATGTCCCTGGAGGGCCCAGAAAGGATATTGAGGACATGATGACAGATTTCTAGGGTGGAAAACAGAACTTAGGGTTTCTGGGGATGCCTTAAGCCCTAGGGCTTTGCAGGGAAACCAGAAGTGGCCCTAGTCCCCCTGACACTCAGGAAACCTTGCAGCCAGGAGCCCCAGGGCATCAGAGATGTAATGCAGGAGGTGGTCCTGAATGAGTCTGAAGGTGGTGCCTGGTCGGGCCCCTAGGAGTGACTCTGTGGGATTCTAGCCCTGGGAATCATCCTGGGCTGCTTCATATTCCTTCTGTCTTTTTGTGCCTTAGAAGCAATCACCTCTGAGCCTGCCTTTTGAGATGCATTTCTTTCATTTTCCCCTTTGGTCATTTCTTAGATTCTGGTACTTTTGTGCCTCATTTCCACCTTTGGATTTTCTTGTGTGAAAGAGCTCCCCCTCCTGGGCTTCCTCCAGGCCTGTCCCCGCTTGTGTTCTACTAACTGTGCTTTCCTAGCCCTGCCTTCTCTTGTGGTTCTGGTCTGAGGGTGCCGTGGATTTCCTGGAGGTGTCCGGAAGATGGGGCCAAAGGAGGCTGTAGGTGCCTTTCCTAGACACTGCTGCCCACGAGGAAAGCAGGAGGGCTTTCCCTCGGCTCAGTGGCCCGGGGTACAGTATGTCCAGGGCTGCCAGAGCCCGGGGCGGTGAGTGAGGGTCAGGGCAGGCCTCCCCTTCTTCATAGAGCTCCACTGTGTTTTGCCTCAGCATCCACACTTCTCCTGACTCCTGTGCAGTCAGCGTTGCCAGGGCAGAGTGGGTGGTCTCTCCTAGTTCAGGACCTGACCTCTGTTAAACCCTTTAGGCTCCTCCTCCTTCTCAGGTTTCTCCTGGTCCAGTTAACTTTCCTAGCTGCCCTTTAGAATCCCTGTCACTGGAGAAGCCAGTAGAGTTGGTTTGGCCCCTGACGTTCACCAGCATCCATCTGTGATGTGGAATGGATGTGTGTGACTGGGCCTCCCATGGCTCTGCCCGGGGAAGGCTGAGGGATTGGTCAGTGTGTCTACATGCTGTGTGCCTGCCACATTGCACAGCTCTGACCGGCACCATTTGTCTTGAATCCTCTGTGAGTGCTGCCCTCTGGTGGTGTGCCTGTGACGTCCCTGCGGTCTGGGCGGCCTGGGGAACGTGGCATTGCCTGGAGCACCCCTACTGCCTGCAGGTTCTGCTGTCCGGGGAGTGGGGTGAGGCTCTTGTGCTGACTGGACGTCTCTGGTCTCTCCTAGGATTACTATGGGATTCCTTTCGCTACACCTGCAGCCCTCGCCACTCGAGATGGGAGCCTCGCTAATAATCCCTATTCAGGTTAGTCTTGTTCAAGGGATCAGGCATGGGGGCGGAGTGGTCATTGGACTGGCCTGTGGCTCATCCCAGGAGTCTGGGAACAGATGCAGAAGGGCTGCAGAGACCTGCCAGCTTCCTGTTGTTGAGCTGGCAGCCAGGCCTGTTCCTGTTCCCAGGGACCAGTCTGGCTTTTTCCTGGCTGGGTAGGGGGCAGTGACTGGATTCAGTGCCCCGTTTCTCCCAGGTGATGTCACAAAGTTTGGCCGAGGAGACTCTGCGTCCCCTGCACCTGCCACCACCCTGGCTCAGCCCCAGCAGAGCCAGTCCCAGGCCCACCACACAGCCCAGCAGCCCTTTCTGAACCCTGCCCTGCCACCTGGCTACAGCTACACTGGCCTCCCCTACTATACAGGCGTACCCAGTGCCTTCCAGTATGGGCCCACCGTGTTTGTGAGTATTCGGGGGGGTGTTACTCCAGCTCCAGGGAGCAGAAGCAGGGAGGGAGGGACAGGTCCCCACTCAGAGTGTCACCTGGCCTTGAGGAATGAGTCAGGCTGGGGGCGAGGTTCCTTTCCCATCTGTTTTGAGATCTAGCGTGTTGCGCTACTGAAGACGCCTCCCTAGTGGTTGTGCCACCTGCTGCCTGAGGCTAAGCCGGGGTGACCTGCTCCCCCGCCTCTGTCCCCCTACTAATGCCTCTCCTGCTTGCCTGCCACCAGGTCCCTCCGGCCTCAGCCAAGCAGCACGGTGTGAGCCTCAGCAGCCCCAGCACCCCTTTCCAGCAGGCCAGTGGCTACGGCCAGCACAGCTACAGCACAGGTGAGGGCTGCTCCCGCCACGGAGAGGCACGGGAAGGACAGGCTCGCCTAGCTCACACGCACCTCTTGTCCCCTGCCGTGCTAGGTTACGATGACGTGAGCCAGGGGGCAGCAGCGGGAGACTACACCAAGGGTGGCTATGGTGGATCATCGCAGGCACAGAGCAAGTCTGCAGGTTCTGGGCCTGGCAAAGGTAGGCCTTTCCAGGATTGCGGCCCAGAGCAGTCGTCTCCTCCCCTGACTCCTCCGCAGGCGAGGCTGCCCCAGAGGGCCCCTGCAGCGGGGCAGGCTGGCGCTGGGGCCAGCTGCCGTGGGAACAGCCGCTTTTCCTTCCAGGAGTGTCAGCGTCTTCGAGCGCCCCCGGCCTCCCTGACGTGACTGGGTCCGTCTACAGCAAGACTCAGGTGAGGGAGGGCCGGCGCTGGCGGGAGGGCTGGCGGAGTGCCGCCAAGCGAGCCTCACTGTCGTCTCTCTGCCCTGCAGACTTTCGACAGGCAGGGATTTCACGCGGGGACCCCGCCGCCGTTCAGCCTGCCCTCGGCCTTGGGCTCCCCTGGGCCCCTGGGCCCCGGTTACGCGCCCTCACCGCTCGTGCACGTCCTGCCCGCCCACCAGCAGCCCCACTCACAGCTGCTGCACCACCACCTCCCGCAGGACGCTCAGGTGAGCCCGGTGGAGCAGGCGGCAATCCTGCCCTGGGCTGGGGGCTCCGCTCCCGCCTTGACAGCCTTCTCTCCTCTTCCTCAGAGCGGCTCCGGTCAGCGCAGCCAGCCCAGCTCCCTGCAGCCCAAGTCGCAAGCCTCCAAACCTGCCTACGGCAACTCTCCATACTGGACAAACTGAACCCTGAAGAGGGGGTGGGCCGGGGCGGGGCCTACCCCGGGCAGGAGAGAGCACACGGAGCCCGGTGCCCTTCCCCAGAGCTTCTGAGACGTGCAACTGTGTCAGCCGAGCCTCTGTGGGGAGCCTGCCTCCCAGACTCCCTGTTGTATGTAATGTATTTATGTATGTATTTGTAAATGTGGTAGAAGGCTTGGGGGAGGGGGAGCAGCTGCTCCTCTCCCCACTCAAGCCCCTTCCCACTGTAGCAGAAGCAGCCCCCTTCCCCCCTTCTGCCTTCAGGCCTTCTACAGAGCCCCCCGGTGGGCAGGGTCTGGAAGGGCTGGCTCGAGGCAGTTTGGGTACTGGGGTCAGGTACCAATGAAGAATCACGACTCATCTCGCTCCCTTGTAAACCATTATTTGAGTTTTCGTCCCTGTGTAATTATTTTATCCCTTGCTTTTTGAGAAACTGGTCCTTTTGTCATCTTTCATGTTCCCCTCCCTCCAAACCTTGATCTGGGAATGGCAGAGAGATAGCCCTGCCCCACACCCACATAGAGGTGGCACCTGTTTGTCTCCACAGAGAGCAGGGGCTTCGGCTTCTGGTCTGGTCTTGTCCCCAGAGACTTGCCTTCCTCTGGCTGACCATTTCTAAAATAATCTGAATTTGCGCTCAGAGATACTCAGCCAGTCAGCTCCCCTTTAAAAAAAATAATCAAAGATATGCTTTCATCTCAGTGACAGCATGTCTCCAAGCAAAGGCTCCTCTATTCCAGTCGTCCTGAACCAGGTGGGCGACTGTTTCAGAGGTTTTCTCTTTTGCCCAAACTCCACCTAATAAAGTTCTGAGAGCATACTTGGTCTCTGTGTGGTGTGACTCAGGGAGAGCTCAGGGCAGAGACCATCTTCATTATGGTTCCAGGGACCCTGGACTTCACAGGGCTGAAGTAGAGCTCACGTGGTCACAGGCTTCTGATAACAGGGTGTCAGGGCTTCAGTGGGTATTCCTTGCTTTGCTGGGTCCTTCTCTTGCCCCAAAACAATCAGCATTCAGGGAGGGAAAAGGTAAAGGACACAGCAGACAAGGTAGCCAACCCTCCTGACAGGCAGTGCTTATCAACGGTTACCTTTGTTTTTCTTGCAACTCTGTAACAGACTTAGGGGACAAGGCAGTCTCTAAAAGGGTCTTGTCAACAGGAATATTAGGGTAGGGTAATTTCTTTTCCAAAGGAACAAAGGTAAGAACTCTGAGAATACAGTTCCAGGCCTGTGAGAGAGTAAGTTTGCACAGCTAAACCTCTCTGTCCTTTGGTCTTCATCAACCAAATGCAATCTTGATTGAACGTCGAGGACTGTGGCGGGACAGATGACTAGTGAGCCAGGGTGGTGTGAAGTAGGTAAGTGGGTCCTGGGCTAAATATCTGCTCCAGCAAGTCCCAAGGAACCATTCACCTGGGGGCAGAATTCTGACTTCTCTTAAGCTCCTCCCTCTTGATTCCAGGTCACCAGTCCAGAAGGAACTGGAGCTGTAAAACTATGCATGTGTCCGCCAGGAGGCAGATCTCCATGCTTGTCTGAGGCGCAGCTGTATTCCAGCCTGGCAGCTAGCTCAGGGCCTTGCGGTGCTGCCCGAGGCATTATAGCGTCCCGTTTCAAGTCAGCGTGCCAGAACCAGCCCAGGGGTACAGTCTTTACCTTGTCTGTTTTTGACCTCCAAAATCAATGGTCATTCGTCAGATAGGTCAAGCACTGCTGGCTTAAAAAAAAGGTCAGTGTCCACAACTGAAACTTACTAAATTATGTGATCTATTGCTTCCTGATCCCTTCTTTTAGCAGCGGGAAGTTGACAAGTGACAATGAAAACAAAAAACTTGCCGAAGGAGGGCAGTGGAGCACTCCTCCATCACTTCACCGACCTACTTGTACTGGCAGATTGTGCCCTATTTCAGAATTAATGTTAATAAATGGCTTTGTCTTTAATAACCTTTCTTAAAAGCTAGTAAGGATTTGGGGATATTTATTCTGCAAGGAGGTGAGTTGAGCAGACTGTCAAAAGGCAGGTGAGCAAGATTTCGTTTTTGTTTTAGTTTTTCAGCTGAGTCCTGTGCATAATCTGCAAGGGAACAGAGGAAGTATTAAGACCACCTTTTAATTTTAATACACAAAAAAGAAGAGGGTCATCCCATGGGGAAGTAGCAATACAGGTATATTTTATTTCACATTTTATTAGTAGACAGATGGGCAGAAAAAGACAAAAATAAACCACTAAAGGGGAAATTGAACACAAAATGCATCAGATAATCTTTTCTCATAAGTTAAACTGAAGAAAAACATCTACAATTTCAGCTAAGAAAACTATTAAAGTCAGGTGTGTCCTGCTGGTTTCAGAATAGTTGAAAATTGCATCTGAATCTTTGTAAATGTAAACCTCTTTAAAAACCAGGATGGGAGGGTAGAGAGTTAATTTTCAGTGGAGAACTACACATTTTCCCCTTCAAAAGCTTACTATGTATTTTCCAAACATAAGGAAACCAGCAAATAAAGAAGCAAATAATTACCAGGGAAGAGGAAAGAAGGGACTACAAAAAAGTCTGGCTAATAGCAAAGAACTCTGGAATGATATGAAATAAAAGTGGGGAAGACTGTGAGAAGCAACAACAGAATCATGATATACTTTCTCCACCCAGCCTCAAAATACACAGACCTGAAGAGCATCCAGAGGCCTCCACTAGAACCAAAAGGAACCTAAAAATGCAGGATGGATCCTGAATTCATGTTACACCAAATAATCAGCACAACTGTACTCACAAGGTTGTGGCCTAAGCCTGAGATCTCCACTCCTGAAAGAAGTTACGTGCTTCAGTTTTCTTTTGCCATAGTATGTGTTCGCAGGACAGAGCTCTGGAACCAGCACCTGGGTTTTACAAGTCAGTCTGAGCTATCAGAATGTCCCACCTCCTAGCAAATCAACACACCCCAGTCTTTTCTGGAACTGACTACTCTCATCAGAGGCAAACCCAGCTCTCAAGAGTAACACCCCAAAGGCTGAGAGGTACAACCTCCACCTGGCTCTCTGAGTCAACGTAAAACAGAGGCCAGCAGGGCCTGTGGGGCAGGGCTGAGCAGCACAGCACCTCCCACAGTGCCAAGGAGTCTGGCCTGCCCTGGGGGAGAGATGCTTTGGCAGGAAGAGAAAAGGCTTAGTTTTAGGGCTCCGAGAGAGCTTAAGACCAAGCACGCGGCACACGCGTGTGTTTTGGGAGTGTGGAGTGATTGATAGGGGGTGATCAGAGCATTGAGTATGTGTGGGGCGAAAAACTAGTTTCAACGTCCTTCTACGAGAGTGAGTTTGCACTCAGTGTTTTGTCACAGGAGAGCTGCTCTGTTCTCTGAATCTGACTGGAGTCACTTGACTCAGGGGTGCAAGTAGGCCATGGAGTTTGGACAGATTCTGGGACCAGGCTCAACAGTGTCCCATGTGAACCTTAGCACGTTCAACATTCCCACTTTTTTAAGACTAGATTCCGGAGAAGGCTGCTGGGAATTAGTTGGCAAACGTTTGGAGAGTTTGAAGAGCGAATGAAAACCCTGAGATCAGAAAGGAAGGAGGAACTAAGGACCTAAGTATCACCGACTGCGTCCTAGGGTCCATCCTACCCCTGTCCCTCATCAACCCTTTCGTTCTTTCTGAGCTATACGATCTGAAGAAAAGGAGTTGACGCTAGCGCGCAGGGATCTGAAGTAGGTTTTTAGCGGTATTTTCCCCACTGAAAGAACACTGCCCTCCTGTGAACTGACCCGCCCCCATACGAAACCAAAATCATCGCCAAGTACTGAAAAAGTCCCTGGTTGGTGAAGGCTGATGGAACTCGGTATTGATTGAAGTAACACACGATCAACACGGGGGAAATCAAGGCTGCAGCAATTGCGTGGCAGGAAGATCTAGCGTTGCCCAGACACTGCTTGCAGCCAACTCCCTTGGCTCTGCCAGAAGAGTCAAAGAAGCTCAGGGGAAAGCTCCATGCACAACTTCCGCTTGCACTCCACAGCCCGAGCACATTGAAAGGAGAGAAAAGTCCAGGTCACATCCAGTGAGAAAAGCGGGAACCGATCACTCATGTCTCACATATATCCACAGTTACCACTATCAATCAGTATAAGCAGCTCAATGAAAACCAAAATCTTAACACATGCACCTAGTATTAATACTGAGTAATTAAAACTCGCTACTTAAAAAAAATCCTCATGGTGAGAGTGTATCTATCTTTCAGGGAAAGGCCATGTTTGTTAAATATATAAAACAGATGTTTTCTCTCCCAACAGTGGTCACCAGTAGTTTGACTTTTTCCCCCAGCAGCATCAACCAAAACCAGCATAGTGATTGATTTTAACTCTTCGTTCCCGTCACTAAGACTCCACACATACACACACACACTAATCCCCACTCTCTCCCCACTCCCTGGGGGAAAAAAATAACTCTGCCTTCAAAATAAATAGCAATCAGTTCTATGTAAAGTATGAATATTTATTTCAGGCTTTAGATCCCAATCGATTTCAAAAAACAAAATCTGATCTCTCTCCTCAGAGTAGCTGAGGCCTCTGTTAGGCTGAAGGGCCCTGTGCCCTTAGGAACACGTTTCATCAGGTTCGGAACAAAGTCCCTGAAGCCTGCTGTACCCCAGCCTTAAGAAGGGAAAGAAAATTCACCACCATGGGGCTGAACGAATGCACACACACTAATGTAAATGAGCAGCTAAAACTTGGCAAATTTGCTTTGTTAAGAAAAAGTTGTTTGTTTTGTGGGGCTTTTACGGTTTTTTTTTTTCTTTTGCTACCCAGCATATGCAGCACTTGTGAACTCCCGATGGGTTCCCAGCTTTAAACACATTAAACGTCTTGATGAAAGACTATTTAATTCTTCAAGAATCTAAAAACAGACCAAACGTGTTTTGCTGTGAACACTTTGCAGAGACAAAGTGAGGTGGGAGTTTGGGTTTAAAGAAAGAAAAAAAAAAAAATCAATACAGTGATGGAAGGGTAAAGAACGCAAGAATTCAGACATTCTGTGGAGGATTAGTTTCTCTCCATTAAGAGGTCCATAAAAAGGAGCAAACTGAGATCCATAAGGGGAGTCACCAGGAGCCGTGTTTGTTTTCCCCACCCCCATGATAGGTTTTTGCTGAGGGGCCACTGCTAGGTCCCCACTTGCTCCCCTCCCTTTGGCCTGAGACGGCAGGGCAGTGCAGGGGCCTTGAAGGAGCACGTCACGACTCCTCATTCCCAGAATCATCATCGTCATAACAGTCGGCATCTTCCTCTTCCTCATCTTCATCATCAATGTCGTCGTCGTACAAGTCGTCATAAAGCAAATCTGAGCTGTTGTCATTGGAAGGCACTTTAGTTTTGATGCAGTATTCCGCCAGGGTTGTGGGGACCTTCACTCCATCCTTTTCTGCTTCGGCTTTAGTGGCTGACACCTGTTTCCTGAAGGGAGGATAGTTTATGTAAGTCTCTGGAAGATGGATTTATAATTGGCCTAAACAATCCAAAATTCCTTACGGGTTTCTGAACTTAAGTACCTACCTACCTGAAAGCATCTTTGACAAGATACCCTCTACTACACCAAAGGTTCTAGCCCATCAGGTACCATTCTGAAGGACACTTAAAAATGACCCTTCTGAAGGGCGTTTAAAGCCATGGACCTCACATGCTGGTTGGCCAGAAATCACCTCAGGTTTTCCGCCTTGTCTCCTCGCACTAAACTCAGAATGCAGCCCCAACAACTCAATAATCCTCCTACTTAGAGAAAAATCCAAATATCTTATGTTGGATTCTAAAGTCTTGCATGAGCCACCTGCCCACCACTTCATTCTCGCCACCCATTATTTTCTCCAATTCCAAAACATTCAGGCCACTCTGGGGATTTTTAGTACCTTCAAACATACCTAGTTGATTTTTCTGTGAGGACCAGTTGCTCTTCTGCCCTACATACGGTTGACTGCTTCTTGTCACTCAGGTACTAACTTATATGTCACCTTAGAGGAGGCCTATTTGGACAATCCAATTTAAAGCAGCCATCTTGTCATTCCTTCATATTATCCTACTCATCTTCCTCATTTGTTCATTTTTCTGTTGTTCTCCTTGCCTCTGAATGTGAGCAGAGACCTTGTCTATCTTAGTTAATTCTACTTCCCCAGTGCTTAGAACACCGCCTGGGCACATACAGCTGTGCAACAAATACTGACTGTATGAACGCATGAAGGTTAATGTTTCAACCCCTCAAGGGACTAGAAAACAAGTATGAAAATTCGACCCCTCAAGGGACTAGAAAAACTTAACTTAAAAACATCAAACCACTATTCTCAGGACTTCCCTGGTGGTCCAGTGGCTAAGACTCTGTGCTCCCAATGCAGGGGGCCCGGGTTCGATCCCTGGTCAGGGAACTAGATCCCGCATGCCACCACTAAGAGTTCACATGCCACAACTAAAGATCCCGCATGCCGCAGCTTAAAAAAAAGAAAAAAAAAAAATCCCACATGCTGCCACTAAGACCCAGTGCAGCCAAATAAATAAATAAATACTTTTAAAAAACCACAAAAACACAACCACTATTCTCCCTGTCTTTTAGTTAGACCTCTCTTGGTGGATCCTGTTGCCTTACATCCTGATGCTGCTGAGACTTTCAGGCTTGAATCTCTCTTCTCACAGCCTTCTCCTTGAACCATCTTGTCCATTCCCATGGTTCTAACCCTTCATGCTGATAGCTCTCAAATCATCAGGGTCCAGCCTAAACTTTTCTTCTGAGCTCTGTACCCTTATCTGAGCATCTGGATGTCTCCGTCCTGACGCTCCCTATAGGAATCCTAACTCAGCAAGTCTGCATTTGTCATTGTCCACCTCCATGGAGTATTCAGTTCCTAAAATTATAACTCTTACTACTCCAAAGTCCTAAATGTTTTCAAATCTGTTTTCTCATTCTTGATTGTTACTACGTCAGTTTAGTCTTCATCTCAGCCTCCTCAAACCGCAGCCGGTCTCCTGGTCAGTCGTGTTCTTTTGGAACTCAAATAGGATTATCCTTTCACACAAAATCTTTAAGTGACACTCCAACACCTCTAAGATTAAGGCCCAAACCCACCTTATGACTTCAGTGTCTTTTAAGACCTGATGCGTTTCTTGATTTCCCATTACTTCTCAAATCAGAATTTACAATACTCTTGATGTGTCTGTCATGCTGTTATACACCCGTGCTTTAGCAAGCATGTTTCTCTCTCCCTGAAAAATTCTTGGTTATGAGGCATTCTCTCTCCTAGGAACCATATTATATGTTCCTTCCACTGTATCTTGTTTATGCTTCTATAGTTGCACTTAATCATATTACATGTTCATTTCTTTGTTTACAAACAAAAGTATGAGCTCTAGAGAGCTGAGAAAGACTGCACCTTACATCCTACCTTTCCTTGAACATTAGGCTCCAGTCCTGACTATTTTATGAAGCATTCCCATTTTCCAATCCTCAGTCCACTCTCACTCTAAACTTCTACAGGTCTTTACTATTTACACTAGTTATCTTCAATCTTTGGTATATACCAGTCACCTAAGTGGCTTGGTAAAAACAAAATACAGATGCCCAGATTCTATCCTTGTAATTTCATTAAATGACTCTGGATTAGGGAGAGGGTCTAAAGCTGATTACAGTGGGCAGAAAACTTATTCAGCTGTCAGATGACATGCATTTTTTTTTTCATATCACATGGTATCATGCCAACTAGATTATTATAGACAGGGACTTTGAAAAGTCACAGAATGTACTGCAACTGTCCTTGGGGCTCTACCAATCCTTAAGTACTGTTAGGAAAATCTTATATCCTATGTAGGATATAATTTGAGAGATGAATGGTTGAGCTTAATACCTTCTCTTTTTTTTTCTACAGATGGAAATATTAAAAACCCCCAAAAGTTAACTGATAAAAGGTCACATGAGGGTAGCAGAGCTAGGAGTATATTCCAAGTCTCCTGATTCTTATTCTAGGGCTCTGTTAAACCATATACTAGAGTTGCTGATAATGATGATTCCCAGAAGATACTTGCTGCTATGGTCAGAAAGGCCAATAATCTATAGGGTTTCGTTAATAAAAAATTTGAAAACAAAAATACCTGTAATGTCTGGAATACACTAGGTGTTTGATACATTTAAAGGACATGTTCAAAGCCCAGAACAGTGTCCCTAAAATGATCAGGAGGAAGAGTTTGCAAACTTGACTAGTTTAGAACCTGGAAGTTCTGCTTCCTGGGAAATCAGATCTGCTGCTGTCTCAAACGCCAAACTCATTAGGCTCAGGCAGAAACCTCTTCCCAAACAATAAATCTAACTGACAGAAGTGGAGTGGATATTTAAGTTCAATTTAAACCCTTGGTTCTAGGATATACTTTGGTTCTGTATGAAGACTTGAAGTAATCAAAAAGAAGACAAAACAAAACACCTTACCTAATGATTTCAGCATATTCTTTGTCTTTTCCTTTACTGTCCCTCCATTTCCTGAACATAACTGAGGCATCCACATTGGCTGGGGAGAAGGTGTTGGGCTCATTAAGCAATGAGATTACACTTAACAGGATAGTCCTAGAAACAGGAAAAAAGGGTCAGCTATGAATACTCATATTCACAGTATTCAACAGTATTTTGTTTTAAATTTAAGACTATAATATTTGAGACTTTAGGGAAATGGAAATAGAGTGTCAAAATTTTGTTTTCAGTACTCATCTGGCTAGGCTAGGAACCTGGGAGACAAAGCAGAGGGAATCTGAGTTTAGCATAAAAGTTAGGTTGCAGGGCAAAATATGAACTCTGTAGAAGGCACTGTCTTAACTGGCAACATGTTCCAATCTACAAAAATTGGAGGTCTGGAAGCTTTTCAAATAACATTTAAAAAATTACAAGTTAAGTGCAATAGGAAAAAGCAGAAGCAAAAAATATTTAGCTTGAAGGCAATCTTTTTGTGGAAAAGGGTAAAAATGATGCTACTCCATATATTTAATTCATATCACGGCTGCTTAGAAGATCTGAAAACCAATTTTACATACAAATGTATTTGTTTTCCATACTTCTAAGGGAAGCAAGATAAGAGTTAAGCAGGAGAATGGAGAAAAAGCAATAGCCTTGACATGGAAGAACTAGTCTCTGAATAACAGAAATCTTGATTCAAAAAATATTTACTAAGCCCTTACTATTGTGCCAGAGGCATCAAGTGAGATGTTGGATGTACAATAGTGAGAGAGTTATTAGTTGCCATCCCTGATCTCTCAGGGCTTAGAAATCCTGTGGGAAATTTTCATCCACAGATAAAAACTAGACACCTTAATCAAAGGGAATAAAGTTTCCGTGAAATAAAATAAGCTCAATAAGCTCCAAAAATGTTTGAAATAGTTCCCAGGCTTTTTTCTCCCCTAAAAGCTATGTGCATGTAGGTAAGGAGAAACATGGGAGGAAAAATTAAATTTCTCTACCTTTTCTCATTGGTGCGAGGTTATAGATTGTGTTGTTGCAAAATAGCCTTTTGCTCCTGGCCCCAAGCAAAAAATAAAGGGAGGGAACCAGGCAATTAGATGTTTGATTTGATGAAACCTTTTCCTAAAAAGGGTAGAGAGTTTCTGTTATGTGATTATACAAGATTACGACAAAGGCACTTTCAAAGAAAACTTTCCCATCTAGTTCAAATTCATTTACCACATATACACCCCCCACGTTTCTATTAGGGTAAGAATAACTCCCTGTATCCCCACTTCCATCCTTCTGGACTTCTTCAGTAATTACACTAAGAAGATTCAAAGAAACTCATCATTGCCAAAAATGCGAAATGTACTGACAATGTCCTAGAAGCAAAAGAAAAATTCCGTAAGGATTGCTTCAGAAGAAAACATATACAAAACCTGATAGAAAGATAAGCAGGATAAGAACAAACTGTGGTACAGTTTAATGGTCCAGATCAGCATTGTATCTTTAAAACTTTCTGTGATGATGGAAATGTAAAATCTGTGTTATCCAATATGGTAACCACTAGCCACATGTGGCCACTGAGCACTTTGAAAAGTAGATTATGCAACTGAAGAAATGAGTTTTTAGTACTAATTTTAATTAATTTAAGTTTAAATAGCCACATGTAGTCAGTGGCTATCATACTGGACAACACAGGTCTAGATGAATTATATTAAATGAATTAGGAAATTTTTCCCAGGAGTGGTTTCACCAGGTTGATTTTCTTATATCTTGTGTTTATTATTAAAATACCATATTGGGAAGTACAATTTTTTTAAATGGTGAATCATCCAGTTCTATCATAAGAAACTCACTTCTAATACCATGTACTCCCTAAACTGAAATCCATGATGCTTTCAGAAGCCTCAGGCACTAACTATAGCTGACTGTGATAATAGTTATTAACCCAGCACGCTTTCACGTCCTCCCTTTGTCTGGAGGGTAGAGCCGCTTTTTGTACGGGGAACCCACTGCACCAATTCAGGCAGGGTTAGTCTCCCTCCTCAAGTGCACCGTCAAACAGCAACCGTGCCACACCTTCATAAAAGCCCACCTACCCACAGCAGCAGACATACCACCAAGTGCTGGCAGAGGACTCCAACACCAGTGAAGATTCCTGATGCAATTCATATGCAATATCCTATTCCAAATTTCCCAACCAGTATGTTGTGAGTGGGTTACAGGTAAATTGTCTGTGACTCCCTCACACAGACTGGTAGGTAGGACCTGGGACAACTTGAGCCTCTGGAACAATAACTTTTGGCCAAAGGAGCATCTTCAGCTTACTACATTGTGATCTACGAATACTATCATTTCATATTTTCTATGTAACATGACTGGAAGAGGATGGGAAGCAATATCATACACAGTTTAAACTGTCTGGCACTCGTACCAAAATAATTTAACACAGGTGTTAGTTACATCTGTAGCATGGTAAGCAACTCTGCAAGGTAGTATTATTAATCCTATTTTTATAGAGTGGAAAAATGAAACTGCGAATACTGGTAGAACATACAAAACAGAATTGAATCCTGAAGCTATTCCAACAATTACCTCTTTTTTTGTTGTTGCTATTTTTTGGTGTTGTTAATTTCAGTAAGTATTTTAAAATCTTTTTTCATTTATTTTTTTCAGAAGAAAAAGAAGTACTTAAGGGAGATAGGAAATCATAATTAAACATCTATGACCCAATGGGTAATACTGTATTTGTCCCTTTTCAACATATAGACAATAATCAATGAGATGGGTCTGCCCTTTCTCTGTTAGCTACTATGTCACCACAAGTACAATTCTAGCAGGGAGGGCAGAAACTGGCCTTAGCTCAACAAAGAAGACATGGCTTATGGGTCTCCCCAGAAGCCAAGCAGCAAAAGTTTGGAATTCTGCAGGATTAAAGATGGGCATTTTTCCTCCAGTGCATACACATACCCTCCCAGGCAACGTGTGAGGTAGAAAGGGTTCACTCTTTAAAACTTCAACTTACTTGACTCTTAAAACATACACAGAAATACTGAAAGAGGGTTTGAATGATTGAGATTCTTAGATTTTACAGGCCTTAATTTGATAAAAAGTGACGTACAGAGAAGCAAAGCTCATTGCCTGACCCCTCTAGTTGACCTAGAAGGGTTCTTTTAATCTCTCATTTACACTATTTCAAAAGATGGACCAGTAACACCAGAAGATCACCCAATTAAAACTCAATCCTCATTATATGTTTTCAAGATGGGAGAGGAATTTAAAGAGGACATCATGGTAAAGAAGTCTGTTATGACTGGGAAGATAAAACGTAGTAGCTTAATGGGTCCACATACTACAAATAGTTTTTCTTTATGCTGCTAAAGCACCTAACAGGGACTTCCTGGTGGTCCAGTGGCTAAGACTACCAGCTCCCAATGCAGGGGGCCTGGGTTCGATCCTTGGTCAGGGAACTAGATCCCACATACTGCAACTAAGAGTTCACATGCCGCAACCAAAGATGCTGCATGCCGCAATGAACATCCCATGTGCCACAACCAAGACCCAGAGCAGCCAAATAAATAAATAAATAAAATATTTTTAAAAAAATAATAAAGCAACTAACAAATACAACAGTTTCCGCTGTGCAGTCCCTGGAGCTGCCGTTGACTGACATACCCCTGAGAACTCATGGTAGGAATGAGGGTCTCAGATTAAAACACACAAAGTGACCAAATCACAACATTTTAGTTTAAAAAGGAAAAATTTTAAATACACAAAATACATATCATTTGCACAGAATGAAACTGGCAATCTGAGTGCAGTGGGACCCAATGTGCAAACATCAAGGGAGCAAATAAATAAAATAGTCCTGGCTCAGAATGGGGTTTACAGGAGCCCTAGGAACAGCACAGCCATAGCCATTTCCTCTGACCTTGCCTACTTTGCCACCCAATCGTTGCAGCAGTCTCTAGCTCCCTGCCCTTTCAGTGGGTTATAGAGAAGACTAGATAGGAAAACATCCTACCCTACTCCTGAGAAACGCTTCTACATGAAGGTGTGGCCTCTGGAGTGGATCCATAAATCTGGTCCCATGACACATCTTCACAGTGGCAAAGAAAACACTGTTATCTATCCTTCAAAGGAAAGCAAATCCCTACCAAAGACCACTTTCCTATCCAAGAGCCTGCAGCAAGTATGGCAGGTAGTTCTGGGGGTGGTGCCTCAGAGAAAGCACTTGTGAATTCTACTGCAAGGTCTGAGAGGCCCCCCTACCACCCACCCCACCCACCCCACCCACCCCGAAAGCTCCCACTTGGTTCTGGACAGAACATGGATTAAGGCACATTTTGTTTCTTTCACCAAAAAGAGGCATGGTGTTGTGGACTCCTCATCACATACATGTAGCAGCATCAGGGGGCCCTATCCTCCCAACTTCATTCTTTGCTGACTAATGCCTACTCCTCAAAACTTCCCAATTCCATCAGGAACTCTCACCCCCTAAACTTAATCCTGGACATCTGAGGATAGGACTGTGGATCTCTTCTTCCGGAAAGCATGCTGCCTTCCTCTAAAAGGAGGAGAACTACTGAGCTTCCAGTGGAAACTAGCTGGCTGCCGCTCTGGATCCCTACAAGTAGTAGCATAGTACATTTTTCTTGCTTTCCCCTTTAGCCAACTCTCACTACTCGCTAGGTCTTGTTATATAAATTGACTTCGGCTCTCAAAGGTAACTGGAATTCCTTACTCTTCTTCAGGTTACAAAAGCCTGTACAACTTTATTTTCTGAATATGTTCACTGAGGTGTTAAATGAAAGACTAGTGCAGGTGGTCATGGAGAAGTCCAAACACATGTGAACATGGAACCACTTTCAGATAACAGTGCCATTCAGCAGTCAAGACCCTACAACAGGCTGAACTGAACCTTCTGCCACCTCCACTGCTGTCTTGGCTACAGCCATAAACTGGATATGGAGCTTAGAACCCTTAGTCAGACAAGTGCTTACTCTGGATAATTTAGTAGCAAAGGGATATAAAGGAAAATCCCTGGCATCTCATATCTTGCCTCTTGTGTAAATAACCTGTGAGAAATATGTACAGTTTACTACCTTAAGGAACTCCCTTGTCTCAAAACAAATAACAGAAACAAATGGGAAAGGGAAAAGTGTCCCACATTAGGTAGTACTTTTCTGACTTTTCAGAGTTCTGGACATCACCAGGTGTTCCAGATGACATTCCACAAGGCATGCAAAACACTCTATGTCCCCCCCATAAATCCACAAACACCAAAACTCTCCATTCACTCTCCCACCCCAAGCAACACATTGAAGAACCATCCAATGATTATATGGAACTAAGAAACAAAAAGGTCCAAGAAGGTAACGATTTCCAATGCAAATACCTTTTAGAGCCATGGATGAAGATCAAAGGGGCAACCTGAAGATAACTAAGTTCTGGTTGTGAAGCCTCTAAATAAAAAAAGCATAAACGCAGGGAAGGCAATCCCTCATGTGAAGTCCAGGTGCTTCTAACTTGGGGCTCAGGTGACCTGAGGGCCCAGAGAGAAAAAAAGTGATGCTGGTACCCAAAGTGGCTAAGGTAGTTTTAAAGGGCAGATTAATATGAAAGGAGTTCCCTGCCCCCTAAGGAATGGATTAAATGAGAAACAGGCCTTTCTTTTCTTTTTTTTTTTTTGGCCGTGCCACGTGGTTTGTGGGATCTTAGTTCCCCGACCAGGGATTGAACCTGGGCCACAGCAGTGAAAGCACTGAGTCCTAACCACTGGACCACCAGGGAATTCCCCAAACAGACCTTTCTTAAAAAGAAAAAATGTTTATAACATTTTAGGCTGAGACAAGGCAAATACAGTCTGTGTGTATTTACACAGAAGTAAAGGCAAAAATTTTGAATTCCTGTGGGTAATGGTAATAGATTGTCCATCCAAGCAGCACGAGAATGCAATGAGAAAAATCTTGTTTGGGGCTTTGCATCTAAAGAACAGGGAGGCTTCAAATTCTATACTGAAGTTTTAACCCCCAGTACCTCAGACTGTATTTGGAGATAGAGTCTTTCAAGAGGTAATTAAGTTAAAATGAGGTCCTGAGAACAGGTCTTAATCCAGTATGACTAATGTCCTTATAAGAAGAGGCAATTAGGACACAGACATGAACAGAAGGAAGACCATGTGAAGACAAAGAGAGAAGACAAGATGAGGAGAGAAGCCTCAGAGGAAACCAACCTTGCCGGTACCTTCTAGAGTCCAGAATTGTGAAATAATAAATTTCTGTTGTTTAAGCTGCACCAAAAAAAAAAAAAAAAAGAGGAGGCTTGTTTTCTCAAGGGTGGGTGTGGTGGTGGTATGTGAAGCATTTGATTCAACATTCAACCTCCAAAAGCAAGAATCACTAACACCTTAGAGCTACTACTTCTTCTAGTCTAGGGTTACTACTAGTCCTGAAAAACAAGCACCAAAATCATACTTAAAGGACAACTCTGCATTTTTGGTCCAATTTTTCAACAAATCTTCCAAGATATTTAAAACCTTTTCTCTACATTGTCAGTTTAATTTTACTAATAAAATAATGTGTTTCTTTCGAAAGCATGCCAGCCTCTTAAACAATTATATAATGTGAAAGGGATGAGAAATAGGGTAGCCAAACTTCTCCACGGCAACAATAGAGTAATGCCCATAATATCCTCAAGGAAAAGAAAGCATGATCCTGAAATCTTATATCTAGTTAAAATCTGTCATTTGAAGTATAATGGCAAACACACACGTATACTCCCATATACACAAGCACATAATATTTTGAACACGTAACAACTCAGGGAATGTAATATAGCTCCTAGGAGCAATCCCTTGAGAAATTACTGATGGACAAATTTCAACCAGTTAATAGACCAAAGGAAGTAAATAATGAGGAACAAACAATGAATTCATTTAACAACAGGAATAAGAATTTTTAAAACTGGGATTAAGCTACAGAAGAGTACAGATTATAAATTTTATAACCCTGACAATAAAGAAACAATAATATTTAAAAGTTAGAAGGGGGAGGTAGAAGGTTTCCTTTTCTTTTATATCTAACTGTCAGTATAGCATTTGATGCTGAAAAATCAAGTAATAAGTATGTATAAGTTAAAGGTCTAAATAATCAAAATAATCAGCTAACAACTGTGTGATACACGGATATGAG
The DNA here is from genome assembly GCF_965194825.1 of Balaenoptera physalus. Classification (NCBI taxonomy): domain Eukaryota; kingdom Metazoa; phylum Chordata; class Mammalia; order Artiodactyla; family Balaenopteridae; genus Balaenoptera; species Balaenoptera physalus. Next base: position 80,940,199 of record NC_138886.1, on the reverse strand, counting down.
GGGATGAAGTAGAAATATACTAATTTTACTAATGATCATAAACGATCCTGTGTAAAACAATGGTCTTAAAACTAATATATACATGCCCCTGGAGACATATGAAATATCCTATCAGTTCTCCTTTCCAGCTTCCCTTTTCACAACTGCCCTTTACAAGAAATGTATACCTCCCACACATCCCAAATATTTCTATGGTGCATTGCCTAGTGGTGATGAAACATCAGAAGTACAAAAACAGAGAAATTTACAAATAGAGCCGACTGCTTTTCCCTTCTCATAAATAATTTTGTTAAAAGCATAGAGTGATGTTAAAAAAAAAGTATTTTGCTATGTAGTGGAGTATAATAAATTCAGATATGTATAGATTGGGGCTGCTGGAATTATATTTTCACTAAAACGAATTAATTCCATCTCTGATTACTGTTAAGAAATGCATCGTCGCCAAGGGAGAGTTCCACTAAAGTAAAGCAGAAAGTATATGGAATATGCAATGATTCCTTATTTCATAGACATAATAAACTTATGGCAAGTCTCAATGCCTGATCTATCTGAGAATTATTCAGAGGCATGACGTTTGTCAAGGTGAGGTGTATCAACACATTTATTTAAATTAAAAAGGGAAGTCAGTTTTTTCTCATTAAAAAAATATACTGGCAAGATGTGCTGAAATCTAAAATATATCTGTTTTCCCAATCCTTTCTAAGTATACTGGATGGAACAAAGTACCTAAAGAAATGAGTAACCAGCATAATCAATAGTATTTGATATGTCTTTAATAGACTTTTTGGTCTACTCTTCCCAGAAAGTGGGAAGCAAACACATAACTTGATAAGAGACAGGTAAGAAATCCTTGTGTGCATCAGGAAGCTTCAAGTTCTTTGCTTTTGACAAAAATGGAGATTCTAACTGAGTTACTAGCTTCCAGATCATTAAAAATGATTAACAAAATGAATGAATGAGTAAATGGGGGAGAGAAGATTAATCTCCTGTGCAGAGGAGTTGAAGTAACTTACACAGATATCTCAGCCTTGCGGGAGTATAATTCCCCCCTCCTTAGTGTGGGCTGCACCTAGGACTTCCCTTATACAGAACAGAAAGGGGGACAGGAGGAACTTTACAGAGGAGAAACCCTAAAAAACAAGAGTCTCAGCCAGGTGATGAATGTTAACATCAAGAGTGGTAAGTCAGGCTGACAGTATGTACCCCTGCTACGACGTGATGAAAATGTACTTTACATCCATGTCTTCCTCCCCAACACTTATAACTCCAGTATAATAAGCAGAAAAACATCAAAAAAAATAAAAATCCCATCTGGGGGACATTCTACAAAATACCTGATCAGTATTCCTCAAAATTGTTAAGGTCATCAAAACCAAGGAAAGTCCAAGAAACTGCTGCAGTTGTCTAAGGAGAACTGTCTATTAAATATAATGTGCTATCTATCATGCATGGGGATCTCAGAGCAGAAAAATGATATTAGGTAAAAATTAAGGAAACGTGAAAGAGTATGGACTTTAGTCAATAATAATGTACTAATACAGGTTCACTAACTGTAATAAATGAACCAAATGAATGTTAGATGTTAATAACAAAGAAATCTGGCAGGTGTGGGGAATATGGGAACTATCTGTACTTTCCTCATAATTTTTCTAAAAATCTAAAACCATTCTAAAATTTTGACAGTTATTTTAAAAGAAACACACTGATGACAAAACTACAATGAGAATACCATGTCCGCCGTCTCGGATGGCTATAATAAAAGACATGGAAAATAACAAGTGTTAACAAAGATGTGGAGAAATTAGAATTCTCACACACTGCTGGTGGGAATGCTCTAAAATTTAGTGCAGCCATGTTGGAAAATACGGTCATCCCTCAAGAAGTTAAACACTGAGTTATGCACCCCCAATTCCATTTCCAGGTATATGTCCAAGGAAATGAAAACATATGTGCACATAAAAACTTGCACAGAATGTTCACAGCAGCATTATTCATAATAGCCAAAAAGCGGAAACAACCCAAATGTCCATCAACTGGTGAATGGATAAACAAAGTGTAAAGACTAAGACTTTTCCGCAAAAAGTAATAAGAATCCTAGAATAAGGAAGCAACCAATCCAAACATGGAACTCATGAAATCCAAAGCAGCAGGATGGAACTTAGATAATGTAAGAGGAAGAATTCAGAGTAGAAAAATTCTTCCAAAGTGAACACAGAGAAATGAGTAGCATATGCATTTTTACTCCAGAAATACAACTCTTCAAAATGAGGCATACATGCTACTTAAAGCTCCAGTAGAAGACAAAACAACCAAATATAGAAAGGATTCGTTTGTACTTGTTAAAAGATAATATCCAATCTTTAGAGTCACCTAAAAACCAGATTATTCCTTATGTAATTCCTTACCTGACATTTTGAGTAGGATTCCACCTTTCAGAGGGCAGTTCTCCACTCTGTGGGTCATCTACAGGTGGATGAAGAATTGAAATGCATACATCTCCATTCTACGAGATACAAATATCACATTCAGTAAATACTCAAAAGTATGTTATTCAAAAAATATCAATTCCACTGAAATTTCTTTTATTCCTAGAAGACTTGTTTTCTTACCATTAGGGGAGTAAACAATCCTGCTTTTTCTTCTTGTTTGGAATCAGTGATAAAGAAGAATTAAACATTTTTTTATATTATAAATATTCATTTTGACCAATCTCCAAAATACATTTCTTAGTTAAAAAAAGAAACACTATGTCTGTAACACCATCCTTCTAAAAAAAACATTTAAAAATAGAAACAGACAAACATGATAAATCATGATTCAAGAGTCTTGAGAAGCAACTAAATCTCTCTCTTTATTTTCACACATCTAACATTAAAAGAAACAAAAAAAAATCTGACCTTGCTTAAAATCTGCCTGGAGAGAAGCTATAATCACCTTTAATATTAATCACTGGTTTCAATAAATATGGTTTATATAAACTGACACATGCCTCACAACAACTTAATTATATATAACTCCCTCAGTATATGGATAGAAGAATTCACCACTATAATATTCTGGTTCATAAATTTAAATTATAGGACCTAAATTACAAGTACATTTAAAGTCAAACATACATGGATTGTGTACCATATGCAATACAGATTGTTAACAGAAAAGACAAGACTGAGAACGATACAGATGCTTATCTCTCGGTCTAAAATGAAACAAAAGATTCAAATGTTTAAAAAATTAGAGGTGTAACCATATAAAGTGAAAAAAACTTACATATAAACCCAAATTTATATATACATACACACACACCAAGATAACAGAACATTTTTTAAAGGAGAATAAAATTTTAATAAAGCCAATACCGAATATTATATTCCAAAACTCTGTATTGTTAGATAACATGAGGAAGGTAAAAAAGCACTACAGAAACAAGGAGAGAGAAACTAGGTATATTTGGAGAGGACACCTGGGAGATGGTGTGGAAGAAAAACAAAAAGCTTAATGGTGGAGGAAGCTTTGAGATGGGCTTTCAATAATGATTACAATTTTAATAACCTAAGGGAAATTCAGACATGAGATTGCCTGAAGAAACCAACATCATAAATAAAATAAATATGTTCAGGCAGTTACATTTATTTTGTATTATTACACCAACTACCACAAACTTAGTGGCTTAAAACAACACAAATTTATTATTTTACAGTTTTGTAGGTCTAAGTCTGACACTGCTCTTCACAGAGCTAAAGTTAATGTGTGGGCAGCAATGCATTCCTTCCTGGAGGCTCTAAGAAAGAATCCCTTTCCTTGCCCTTTCTGGCTTCTAAAGGCCACCCACATTCCTTTGTTCTTGGCCCCCTTCCTCTAATCCTCAAAGCAAGCAATGTTGCATTTTTTGAGCCTTTCTTCCAAAGTCACATCTCCTCACTCTCATTTTCTGCCTACCCTATCTCTTCCACTTTAAAGGACCCTTGTGATTACACTGGGCCCACCTAGATAATCCAGAATAATCTTAGTTTAAGGTCATCTGATAAGCAATCTTAATTCCTCTTAACATGTAATCTAATATAACACAGGTTCCAGGGATTAGAATGTAGACATCTCTGAGGGACCATTATTCTACCTACCACAGGAGTCAAGAACACAGTTTGAATGAAAAATAGAGCACAAATATTAGGCCAGGAGTATGTTACTTTGTTCAGAGTTTAATATGTGTGTAAGTAAAATTTCTTAGTAGTGAAATGACAAAAATAGATCTGTGCTTAGAAATGACATATTAAAAGATGGGCATCTCGGCTTCCCTGGTGGCGCAGTGGTTGAGAATCTGCCTGCCAGTGCAGGGAACATGGGTTCGAGCCCTGGTCTGGGAAGATCCCACATGCCGCGGAGCGGCTGGGCCCGTGAGCCACAACTACTGAGCCTGTGCGTCTGGACAGGAGAGGCCGCGATAGTGAAAGGCCCCCAAACCGCGATGAAGAGTGGCCCCCGCTAGCTGCAACTAGAGAAAGCCCTAGCACAGAAACGAAGACCCAACATAGCAATCAATCAATAAATAAATCTTTAAAAAAAAAAAAAAAAAAAAAAAGATGGGCATCTCAACAGATGCAGACAAAGCACTTGACAAGACCCAACACTTTCTCATAATAAAAACACTCAGAAAACTATAGTTACCTTCTAGCTATCTTAAAATTGTAAAGGGGATTTATTTAAAAAAACAAAAACAAAAAACCCACAGCTAATAAACAGCATACTTAATTAATGGTGAAAACTCTCCTCCTAAGATCAGAAATAAGACAAGGGCACCCACTTTCACCACTGCTATTTAACACTGTCCTGGAAGTTCTAGCCAGAGCAATTAGAGAAGAAAAAGAAAATTTAAAAGTGTACAAATTGAAAAGGAAGAAGTAAATCTATTTCCATTGCAAATGTCAAAGAAAATTCCAAAGAATTCACAAGAAAGCTACTAGACCTAATCAATTCAGCAAAGTTGTAGGATACAAGATCAACACTCAAAAATCAGTTTCATTTTGGGATTCCCTGGCAGTCCAGTGGTTAGGACTCCGCACTTTCACTGCCAAGAGCCCAGGTTCGATCCCTGGTCGGGGAACTAAGATCCTGCAAGCTGTGTAGTGTGGCAAAAAAAAAAAAAAAGTTTCATTTTTATACACCAGTGATGAATAACCTAAAAAAAAATTAAGCAGGACTTCCCTGGTGGCACAGTGGTTAAGACTCTGCGCTCCCAACGCAGGGGGCTGGGGGGTTCAATCCCTGGTCAGGGAACTAGATCCCACATGCGTGCCACAACTAAGAGTTCCCATGCCACAACTAAGGAGCCCACCTGCTGCAACTAAGACCCAGCACAATTAAATAAATAAATATTAACAACAACAAAAAACAAATTAAGCAAACAATTCCATTTACAATGGCCTCTAAAAGAATAAAATATCTAGAAATAAATCTAACCAGGGAGGTGAAAGTCCTGTACACAGAAAGCTACAAAACATTGCTCAAAGAAATTAAAGAAGACCTAAATAAATAGAAAATCAGCCTGCATTCATGGGTAGGACGACTTGATGTTGGCAATATTCCCCAGTTTGAGCTACAGACTCAATGCAATCCCAATCAAAATCCTAGCTTCCCTTTTTGTAGAAACTGACAGACTGTTCCTAAAACTTATATGGAAATTTAAGGGACCCATAATAGCCAAAACAATCTTGGAGAAGAATAATAAAGTCGAAGGACTCACACTTCCTGATTTCAAAACTTACTATAAAGCTACAGACAAGAAGACAGTTTAGGATTGGCATAATGATAGACATATAGACCAAGGCAATAGAACTGAGAGTCCATAAATGGACCCATACATTGCCGATTTTTTTTGTTTTTTTTTTTTTTGCCAATTGATTTTTGACAAGATGGTTAAGTCCATTCAATGGGGAAAGAACAGTCTCTTCAGCAAATGATGCTGGGACTGGATTTCCAAAAACAAAAGAAGGAAACTGAACTCCTACCTCATACCATATACAAAATTAACTCAAGATGGAACAAAGATCTAAGAGCTAAAATCATCAACTCTTAAAAAGAGGGTGTGTGTGTGTGTGTGTGTGTGTGTGTGTGTGTGTGTAAAATCTTCATGACCTTGGATTTGACAATGGATTTTTTTTAGGTACGACACAAAAAGCATGAGCAACAAACAAGAAACCAAAAAAGATAAACTAGACTTCATTAAAATGAAAAAATTTTGTGCAAAGGACATTACCAAAGAAAGTGAAAAAAACAACCTAAGTATCTGCAAGTCATACATCTAATAAGAATTTAATGTCCATAATATATACGGAACGTCTATGATTCAATGACAAAAAGACAAACCAGCCAATTAAAAAATGAACAAAGGACCTGAACAGACATTTCTCAAAAGAAGATACATAAACGGACAATAAGCATGAAAGGATGCTCAATATCATTAGTCATTAGGGAAATACAAATCAAAATGACAGTGAGTTATCACATCATATCCCCTTAGGACAGCTATAATTAAAATTTAAAAATGCGGGCTTCCCTGGTGGCGCAGTGGTTGAGAATCTGCCTCCCAATGCAGGGGACACGGGTTCGAGCCCTGGTCTAGGAAGATCCCACATGCCACGGAGCAACTAGGCCCGTGAGCCACAACTACTGAGCCTGCGCGTCTGAAGCCTGTGCTCTGCAACAAGAGAGGCCGCGACAGTGAGAGGCCCGCGCACAGTGATGAAGAGTGGCCCCCACTCGCCACAACTAGAGAAAGCCCTCGCACAGAAACAAAGACCCAACACAGCCAAAAATAAATAAATAAAAATTTTTTTAAAAATTAAAAACTGCAAAATAAGGATGGATGTAGAGAAACTGGAACCCTCATAAATTGCTGGTGGTTGGTGAAGTGGTTCATCTGCTATAGAACAGTTTGGCAGTTCCTCAAAAAGTAAAACACAAGATCACAATTTGACCCCTGCAATTCCCTTCCTAGGTATACAACCAAAAGAAGTGAAAAAAGTATTTAAACAAGTACATGTATACACATGGTTATAGCAGCACTAGTTATATATACAAAAGGTGGACACAAAAAAAATGGTCCTGAAGAACCTAGGGGCAGGACAGGTATAAAGACGCAGACGTAGAGAATGGACTTGAGGACACGGGGCGGGGGACAGGTAAGCTGGGATGAAGTGAGAGAGTGGCATGGACATATATACACTACCAAATGTAAAACAGATAGCTAGTGTGAAGCAGCTGCATAGCATAGGGAGATCAGCTCGGTGCTTTGTGACCACCTAGAGGGGTGGGATAGACAGGATGGGAGGGAGACGCAAGAGGGAGGAGATATGGGGATATATGTATATGTAGAGCTGATTCACTGTTATAAAGCAGAAACTAACACACCATTTTAAAGCAATTATACTCCAATAAAGATGTTAAAAAAAAAAAGGTGGACACAGACCAAATGCCCATCAATAGAGAAATGGATAAACTGTGATATATCCATGCAGTGGAATATTATTCAGCCATGAAGAGGAATGAAGTACTAATACATGCTACAACATGGATGAACCTCCAAAACATTATGCTAAGTGAAAGCCAAACAAAAAAGGTCACATATTGTATGATTCCATTTATATGAAATATCCAGAATGGAAAGAGACATAAACCTGACTGGTGGTTGTCAGAGACTAGGGAGAAATGGGAATGCAGAAGAATCACTTCATGGGTAAGATGTTTTACGTTGGAGTGATGGAAATGCCTTACAAATAGAGGTGTTAGATGTACCACGCTGGGAATGTACTAAATGTCACAGAATTGTGTTCACTTTAAATGGTTAATTTTATGTATGTGAAATTTTATCTCAATAAATTATTGGGTTTTTAAATAAATTTATTTATTTATTTTTATTTTTGGCCGTGTCGGGTCTTCATTGCAGCGCGCAGGCTTCTCATTGCGAAGCACGGGCTCTAGGCACGCGGGCTTCAGTAGTTGTAGCGTGTGGGCTCAATAGTTGTGGCTCACAGGCTCTAGAACACAGGCTCAGTAGTTGTGGTGCACGGGCTTAGTTGCTCCGCGGCATGTGGGATCTTCCCGGACCAGGGACCATGTCCCCTGGATTGGCAGGCAGATTCTAAACCACTGCGCCACCAGGGAAGCCCCCCCACCCTTTTTTTTTTAATGGGAGAAGTTCTAGGCCTCCAGAAAGGCAGTTCTAAGATGTAAAATGAAGGCTATATAGCCTAGGCCCTATCTAAATCCAATCAAACCAAAATCTCCAGTATTCTTTATTTTTAACAACTGCTCCACATGATTCTGATAAGCTGCCAAATTTGGGGACATCATTGCCTAGAGAAACCTATTCCTTATACCTTAAAGTTAGAGAGAATGCATAATATCTCAAATCCATGAATATAATTACATAAATATACACAAAATCCTGCTTGTCACAAATTATTTACAAACCAGAGCTCAGCTCTAAAAAGGACAAATTTGGTGGCCCAAATATCATCATGTTCTAAATGGTGGCTAATGTATCTATAGTTAAATACTTAAGGTATATATATCTTCATAGAGCAAACTGGCATCTTTATTTACATTTTTTAAAAGAAAAAAATACGAGGAAAAAGAAGCAAAATCTAAATCTAAACAAGCACAAGATAGAGTTCAAACCTTTAATAATGTGTAATACTAAATTACATTTACTAGGCAAACTTTCAACACCAAATCAGAGTCAAAGTCTTCTGGTTTCTGTTAACTTTCTACCTTACTCATTTGGTTCATATAAGCCAAGATGAAACTCACATTGTAGACTTTAGAAGTTTTATAGGAACATTCTACCACTAAACTTTTCTCTAATATTTTAGAAATAAAGAATATTTTACAAGTCAATTAATGATGAGTTATTTTAATGATAAAAACCACTGAAAGAAAACAAAGATATTTTACCAGGTACCAAAGAGAAGTTATTTATGTCAATTTATCCTAGTAGCTAAAGCAAATAAAATATATTACATAACACATTTCTGATTAGCTGATTAAGCAAGCATTCATTCATTTAAAGAATCTTTTGTTTTATTCAGGTCCCTTCTTAAAGACAACTGAGTAAAATTATGTAAATTTAAAATGTTCATCAAATGCATATTTTAAAAAATGAACACAATAAATTCTGATAATATAACAAAATCTTAACACAGCACTCAGCACCTTTATGTGAATTAAGATCAGAGTTCAAGCATGTTGTTTCCGATGGTTTAATAACACAATACAGACATAGAGTTTGTCTCACCTAGCTAAGGACAAGTAATACATGTTTTAGGTTCCCCATGCCATACTTTATTCCAAATGGAGTCTAGTTTACTTAATAGTATTGTACCAAAGTTAATTTCTTGGTTTTGATAAATGTACCATGATTGTAAAAGATATTAACATTAGAAGAAAATGAGTAAAAGGTACGTATATGAGAACTTTCTGTACTAGTTTTGAAACTCTTCTTTAAGACCAAAATTATTTCAAAATAATTTTTTAAATTAGTGGGTTTAAACTTAATATTTTAGTATGTTTATAACATAGACATTGAAATCAAAGCATTTTAACAAAACATATTCTAAATTTTTTATAATTTGGAAGCTCTGTATTTAAAATTTATATGCAATGAGTTCAAGAATAATGAACTAAAGCAGTTTGTCCTAGTCTTGAAAGATCATCAGAGAATGTAATATTCCAACTTTGTAATCAATCCTAATGTATTTTTGGGGGTTCATTATTTGATTCTTGAGTGGAAAAACCATTAAACTAAATTCTCAAAGAAATTACGGAAATACCACAGAAGCTCTGAGATAATTCCACTCAACAGAGAAAAGAATAATAATTTAATTAGAGAGAAAAATGTGTGTTGAATGATCAGAGGAGATGAAGCAGAACCAGCTGGGCTACCATTGTTTTTCTATCTAAATATAATTTTACTACATGTAATGAAAGAAGAAGGGCGTAAACCCTTACTATAAACAACTTGCTATTTCAAGGATTCAAGTGTAGTGCCAGTCAAATTACACCCCATGAGAACATAATGATGTACACAGAGTATAGAAGGACCATAATGTGGATGACAAGGGGGGAATGGTAGAAAAAGAGAGCTATCTGTGATGGTTAATTTTGTGTGTCAACTTGACTGGGCTATGGGATGCTCAGATAGCTGGTAAAACATTATTTCTGAGTGTATCTGTGAGGGTGTTTCTGGAAAAGATTAGTATTTGAATCGGTAGATTGAGTAAAAAAGACTTGCCCTCATCATGATGATGTGATAGGCATTATCGAATCCTTTGAGGGCCTGAAAAGAACAAACAGGCAGAGGAAGGACAAATTCTCTCTCTTTTTGGGCTGCTACATCTGAACTCCTAGTTCTTGGGTCCTGGGACTCTGGGACTCATACCAACAGCTCCCAGTCCTACAGCCTCAAACTGAATTATAATTCCAGATTTCCTGGCTCTATAGCTTGCAGAAGGCAGACTGTGGGATTTCTCAGTCTTCATAACCACGTGAGCCAATTCCTATGATAAATCTCCTCTTACATATATCTCTATATATCCTATTGGTTCTGTTTCTCTGGAGACTCCCAACTGACACAGTATCTTTGCTTTTACCTGATCTTTTCTGTGTAATTTCAAAATATAATTTATAATTACAGCTTTATTGTAAAGGACCTCTTGATACACTGAGTTCTTTCAGTTTTCGAAGCGCTGATTGTGGGTCTCATCCACTTCGCTCCTAATGGCCTATCATCCATATAAATAAATACAAAGATCATAAACGATATGTAATCAGACCCATCTTCCACCTACATAGCCTAAATTTTACTATTCCAAAAAGCAATTGCTCTGCAGACTTGGCAAAAACCTTTTTAAAACCTTTTAAGAGGGACTTCCCTGGTGGCGCAGTGGTTAAGAATCCGCCTGCCAATGCAGGGGATGTGGGTTCAAGCCCTGGTCTGGGAAGATCTCACGTGCCGCAGAGCAACTAAGCCCATGTGCCACAACTACTGAAGCCCATGCACCTAGAGCCCGTGCTCTGCAACAAAGAGAAGCCACCACAATGAGAAGCCCGTGCACCGCAATGAAGAGTAGCCCCCACTCTCCACAACTAGAGAAAGCCCGCACACAGCAACGAAGACCCAATGCAGCCAATAATTAATTAATTAATTAATTTTTTTTAAAAACCTTGTAAGAGACATCAGAGAGCTAGCTTGTGCTCTCTCTCCTCTCAAGCCACATGAAGACACAGAGATAAGCCAGGAGGAGTCTTCAGTAGAAACTATGTTTCCTAAACTGTGAGAAAGTTAATTTCTGTTGTTTTAAGCTAATGCATCTATGGTATTTTGTTATGGCAGCCGGAGTTATATTAAAACAGTAGGATCTATTTTTAATCATTATTAAAACAATAACATTTAAGAACACCATGCCCTAATGATAGTGGAATAGTAGCCAAATTGGTATATCCTTGCCGTGTCAGTGGCTACAGAGATTAGTATAATGTCTTGAGAATCATCTGAATCTAGAATCAAGAATACCTCTTCAGAACTAGAACCTTACGTAAAACAGCAAAATATTTTCCTACTGGCTATCAAGTATCCTAAAATACACCATCTTACTGTAACATTTATTTCATGACTACACCTGTAACATTCATCTGTAAACACTATACAGGAAAAATGATCTGTATACTCCTTCAAAAAACATCCAACATCTTTATTATTTTTTAAAAGAAAGAGCCATACTGTGTCCTACAACTCACTAGCAATAAAAGGATCATCAAATGCTAAATACTTCTGTATAATTTCCATTTAATTTTGTGGCAAAACTAACTATTCTAAATATTATTCTATTACCAAAAAAATTATTTAAATAAATACATACTAAGAGCAGTGAGGTTCTGAGTTGCCATAGCTCTGAAGTTCACAGTGAAGAGTGTACAAAAACCTCATTTTAATACACGGTTTGTGAAGCAAATGGGCTTCACTGGTTATCTACTTCTGAGCACACAGTAACAAACATAACCAGGAAACTGTTATTGAGATCACTCAACATATTATGAAGCAAGAAGGAGTAGACTGTGCAGTATGATCATTGATGACAAGCTCATATTAAATTTATTTTGTTCTCCAAGCTTCCCCTTGGTATTTATAAATTTCACAAATGTGGCAATGATATTAGAAATGTTAAATTAATTAAATTCATTCAAATAACACAGCAGTATTTATAACTTTTGCGGCTGCAGTAATGTGTCTGTGAATGTATTTAATAAAACTGTAACCAAAGCTCTTATAGTTTTAAAAACTTGATAAAATAAAACTATTTTCTACCAAAAATAGTCCTTATATTTTTAATACTCATGAAGTTATTAATATACAAAAACTCATCAATTCACATATTTTGGCATTTGTGTAGGCTTTTGCTTTTGTATTTTTGTCTTGTTGCTGTTGACATTGTTGCCATTGTTCCCCCATTTAATCCCCAGTTCTATTACAAATAACTCTGCAGTAAACAATTTGGTGACCAGAGCAATTTGACATTGAGGTCCATTGTGTTTCTAGGTGACAACATAAGATGGATGAGGAGAGAGCAACTTCCAGGAATATCCCTTTGGCTAAGAACCATGGGCCCTAATGTCTAAAATCACAAATACTGACTTGGGCCCTCAAAAAGTTCAATTCTGATACCATTTCCAGAATGCAGCAAAGTAAATTAACATATTATTAATTTGTGAGAAGAGTCTCTTGTGACTCATTTGATTATATCAAATTTAATTCCTAACTAGGACTTAACACTTCTTTAAAAACAGAACTTTTATGGTATGGGAAACAATTGCATATTTATAAGATATGCATGTATTATTTTACTGCTGAAATTTTTATTATGAATATGAAAAATATTTTAAAAAATAATGATCCAATGCTAAATCTTAAGAGACAGAACTAAATAGCCTACCTAAGTGGTGAAAAAGCAGTGGAAAGGGGAGTGTATCTACACCTTCTTCTGAAAGAGCTTTGAATCCTTTATCCTGTTTTTGGGTTTTTTTTTTCCTTTTTGCTTCTTTGTTGAGAAGGGTCTGAGAATTAGATAACTGAGATGGAAACAGGCGAATATATGGCTCTAAGGTGAATTAGTTCTCAGTAACAAGACAAAAGCTTGAGTCTTCTCACTTCTCTTTTGCTATCTAAAATCTATACATACCACATAGTTGGGTTTTTTTTCTTGGATTCACGTTCCTTTTAATTTTTTTTAAATTAATTTTTATTGGAGTATAGTTGCTTTATACCACATAGTTTTGAAGGCAAGAATTTTTGATTATTAAATGGACAGGGACAGAAAAATATTTCTATGTGTATTAAACCCAGTTTGAACTTATGAACAGTGAATTATTTCTACAGTCTCTTCCTACAACAGGATAACTTTGTTATATAGAATAGTACGACATATTCATTGTTGTTTATTTGTATTATGATTATGTCAAATACTAAAGATACTAAAGAAAACAATATTCTGGGAACCTATTTCTGGAAATGTTACTATGCATCACCTTTTGAGCACTAGTTTGTCCTGTTTTAAGAAGGAAAGAAAAATGAAGATAATGACTGACAGAAAAAGCAGGTTGTGAAAAATAATAAAACTACCCCAGTGTGCTCATTTATAGACTGAGATCCAAATTCAGGACTATAGAGTAAGTTCTCCATCCCTTGCCTATAAGCATTTTAAAGGCTCTGTAGCTCTGTTTCTGGAGCAAAGGTGCTTGCCAATAACCACCTGACCAAAAAAAGAACTATGACTAAGGCTGCAAATTTTAAAAAACAATTTTAATGCCTGGGCCTCAGCTACAACTTCACAGCACTACTGCAATGAAAAAGATTACAGAATGGTAAAGGAGTAGATTCAAAGGATATTTTAGTGGGCCTGACATATATCCTGAGAAACATAATGCATTGTTCCAGCATCCTTATAAATTAGCACAAAGCTAAGTACATTTCATTCCAAAAGCTACAAATCATTTTCCCAGGCATGTGGACTTGTCTAGTAGAAGAACCTAACCTTGGATTTATTCCAAAAGAGGCTCTCAACTGGTATGCAGCCAACTCCTTAAAGGACACCAGTACAAATATAGTAGGATAAATTCCCACCCCCTCCTGTCCAAAAGTTGAATCTCTGATCAAAGCAACAAACAAACCCTTGCTGTGAAGCTAGAGGATAGGTACACAAATAAATTTGCATGACTTTATCTACTAAATTAAAAAAATGTAAATGTTAACAAATATGAAATTATAATCTTAGCAATGAGCAGCAAAGGTTTAAAGCCTCAACCTTAAATTAACCATAATATACACTGGTATTAAAAAACTACCCTCAGGCTTCCCTGGTGGCGCAGTGGTTAAGAATCCGCCTGCCAATGCAGGGAACACGGGTTCGAGCCCTGGTCTGGGAAGATCCCACATGCCGTGGAGCGGCAGGCCCGTGAGCCACAACTACTGAGCCTGTGTGTCTGGAGCCTGTGCTCCGCAACAGGAGAGGCCGCGACAGTGAGAGGCCCGCGCACCACGATGAAGAGTGGCCCCCGCTCGCCGCAACTGGAGAAAGCCCTCGCACAGAAACGAAGACCCAACACAGCCAAAATAAATAAATTAAAAAAAAAAAAAAAAAACTACCCTCAATTTTTGAGCTATTCAACTACAGACTGTTAACCAAAAACGGGAAACCATGAATACTTCTCTGTGGCTACAGCATAGCTACCACAGCATACTGAGCTATGGAGGCTATTTTAAAGGATAGTATCTTAAATCTTCAGAGAAATTCATAATAGACATCTCTTACCTCATAAATGTTGGGGTGCCACATTTTGGTCAAGAATCTGAAGGTAGGTGGTGAATATGGGTAGTCAATAGGAAATTTAATATGCGCCTGTAGAGAAAAAGAATGAAATGCTAGTAAGTAAGACTACAGGTTATTCATCTAACTAACAATTCACCCTGATATACTCCAGCGCAACAAAACTCCTTTCTACACAGTAGACTCTGGAGATTAAAATAGCTCATATATATTTTGTTAGCCCCAATGCCAGGGTTATTATTAGCATGTGCTTCTATCTCTTTAAATATTTATAAAAATTAATGTTAAATTGCCAAAGCTCAACAGTTATATAAATGAACACACGAATGAAAAACAGTTTAATATGTGTGTCACATTAATGGATACATTTTATTTTAATAACAAAAAATAATTAATACAACCTTATGGTACATAATACAGAACAAAGATAATTTGTTTTACTTAACACCGTTTACCACCCAGAAGTAACAAATGCTACCATTTTGATATGGCTCCTCCAAGAGTTTTTGATGCTTATATATGCTCATCTCTTTACAAAACTTATTTTTAAAAACTTGAATATACTTTATTTTATACTCTGTTTTTTCCATCTGTATCATATCATAAACATTTTCCTTTGTATATATGATTGTTAGTATGTGCATAATGTTCCATCATACAGATATATAGATGAACCATTAAAAAAAAAAACTACTTCCTTATTTTGGAATATCTGGGTTGTTTTTCACTCTTTTGCTATTGTAAATACTGCTACAGTGAATGTCTTTGGCAGTATCCCACATTTCACATATGAAAAAATCCAGACAAATTCTCATCTAACAGTACTAGTAAAAGGGAGTGAAGAAGGGAATGAAAGGACAAGGTAAGAATAAATAAGCTAAGGACAGCAGTGAAAATGGCAGAGTCAGGATCCTCAAAAATTCTGTCTTCAGGACTTCCCTGGTGGCGCGGGAAGTGGTTGAGAATCCGCCTGCCAATGCAGGGGACACAGGTTCGAGCCCTGGTCCAGGAAGATCTCACATGCTGCGGAGCAACTAAGCCCATGCGCCACAGCTACTGAGCCTGCGCTCTAGAGCCAGTGAGCCACAACTACTGAACCTGCATGCCACAACTACTGAAGCCCGCGTGCCTAGAGCCCATGCTCTGCAACGAGAAGCCACCGCAATGAGAAGCCCACACACCTCAACGAAGAGTAGCCCCCAGTCGCCGCAACTAGAGAATGCCCGCACGCAGCAACGAAGACCCAACAGAGCCAAAAGTAAATTAATTAATTAATTAAACAAACAAACAAACAAAATGTTTGGCCAGGATGTCGTGAAATTAGAACGCTTTATACATTGCTGGAAGGGATCAAAATGGTATAGCCACTTTGAAAAACAGTCTAGCATTTCCTTGAAAGAATAAACATAGTTACCATGTACCACGCAAGTCCACTACCAGGTATATGTCCAAGAGAAATGAAAACATTACATCCACATAAGAACTTGTACAGAAATGTTCACAGCAGCATAATAGACAAAATGTAGAACAACCCCAAATGTCCATCACCTGAGGAAATGAATGAACAAAAGGTGGTATATATCCATACACTAGAATATTATGTGGCAGTTAAAAGGAATGAAGTACTGGACTTCCCTGGTGGTCCAGTGGTTAAGACTCCGAGCTTCCACTGCAAGGGGTGCAGATTCGATCCCTGGTCAGGGAAGATCCCACATGCCACATGGTGCAGCCAAAAAAAATAATAATAATAATGAAGTATTGATATATGTTACAATGTGGATGAACCTCAAAAACATTAGCTATGTGAAAGAAGTCAGTCACAAAAGACCACATATTTATGAAATGTCCAGAAGAGATTAGTAGTTGCCTACAGCTGGGGGTAAACTGGGAGGAAACAGAGGTGACTATTAAAACGTATAGGGCTTTGGGGATGAGGAAAATGTTCTAAAATTGATTATGGTGATGGTTGCACAATTTTATGAATATACTAGAAACCACTGAATTGTGTACTTTAAATGAGTGAGTTGTATATATACATTAAAATCACAATAAAGCTGCTTATTAAAAAAAAAACCAGGGACTTCCCTGGTGGTCCAGGGGTAAAGAATCCGCTTTACAATGCTTACAATGCAGGGGATGCGGGTTCCATCCCTGGTCAGGGAACTAAGATCCCATATGCCCCAGGGCAACTAAGCCTGTGCACCACAACTACTGAGCTCATGCGCTTCAACTAGAGAGCCTGCGCGCCGCAAACTACAGAGCCCATGTGCCCTGGAGCCTGCGCACCACAACTAGAGAAGAGAAAACCTACACAACACAACTAGAGAGAAGCCCAAGCGCCACAACTAGAGAAGAGAAAACCTGCACGCCACAACTAGAGAGCGGCCTGTGCACCGCAACGAAGAGCCCACATGCTGCAACTAAGACCTGATGCAGCCAAAAATAAATAATAAATAAATCTTTAAAAATAAATAAATAGGGCTTCCCTGGTGGCGCAGTGGTTGAGAATCTGCCTGCCAATGCAGGGGACACGGGTTCGAGCCCTGGTCTGGGAAGATCCCACATGCCACGGAGCAACTAGGCCCGTGAGCCACAACTACTGAGCCTGCGCGTCTGGAGCCTGTGCTCCGCAACAAGAAAGGCCGCGATAGTGAGAGGCCCATGCACCGCGATGAAGAGTGGCCCCCGCTTGCCGCAACTAGAGAAAAGTCCTCGCACAGAAACAAGGACCCAACACAGCCAAAAATAAATAAATAATTAATTAATTAAAAAAAAAAAAAAAGAATTTCAGCAAGTGAATGAAGTTTCAGTATTGAAACCATAAGAGCGAGTGACAGGGAATGTTTAGGGTGTGGCCCAGGATGGAAGGAGTCAGGGAGTCGGGGAGCATCCGGGAAAGCTTTAAAAAATAAACAAACAAACAAACAAACAAGCAAACAAACAAAAAACTGGAGTCCAAAAGCAGTCACACCCCAATAGCAACAAGAATACCCAGTTCCTCATATCTTGGTTTCAAAATACCATTTTCTAATAAAAAGAAACAAGGTTCTTTGGAGAAATACTTGATTCTACATGTGGGGCAAGGAAAATACAAGATGAGCATGGAGCATCTTATAGTGCCTGAAAGTAAGGAAATGCTAAAGAAAAAATATGGAGGCATGTCAAAAACAAAAAACAAACAAAAAAAAGCAAACAACAACAAAAAGCCATAGGAGCCCACCTGAAAGCGCCCATGCTGGCCAAAAGTAAAGCAATTCATAGTACTGGACGGTAACCCAAGGTATAAAATAAATAAATGAGTGCATATTGGTATAAATTATTGAATGAAAAAATATCGGGGAAGGGACAAATCTTCCTTACAGCATATATTATCTTCCTCCAGAAAATACATGTAGATATATCCCATTAAGGAGGTGGAGTTTAATTCCCCTCCCCCCACGTGTGGGCTGGGCTGAATGACTCACTTCCTAAGAATATGGAAAGGAAGACATACTAACTTTATAATAGAGAAACCTGGCAGACAACACCTTAACCAAGTGATCAAGGTTAACATCACTGGTGTTAAGTCGCTGAAATCATGGCCTCCCTTATAAGATGTGGTGAGAAACGCAGCTCATCTCTGTGGTGCTCTTACCCAAAACCCATAAGCCAGTCTAATCATGAGACAAACATCAGACAAACCCAAATGGAGGGACATTCTACACAATACCTGACCACTTCTTTTCAAAACTGTCAAGGTCATGAAAAACAAAGAAAGATGGGGAAACCATCAAATATTGGAGGAAACTAAGGAGACATGACAACTAAATGCAGTCAGTATTCTGAATTGTATCCAGGAATAATAAAAGGACATTAGGGGTGGTAGGGGAGAACTGAGCATGACTGCTAATGGATATGAGGTTTCTTTTGGAGGTGATGAAATAAACTGGAGTTAGATGGTGGTGATGGCTGTATGACCTTGTGAATAAAAAACCACTGAATTGTACACTTTGAAAGCCTATAAAGTATTGGTACCATGGCTAGGTGTTGTTTGAGTAGGTCCCTGGGTGGATAAAAGCAGAGGAAATAGCAAGGCACCAGGTGCAAAGAATGTGGAGTGGTCAGCTATGGCTAGTGGGATGCCTGGTGGTAACTACAGGAGATAGAAGACTGGATGAAGGTAGGTTGAAGCCTTGTTTAGGTGTTTTAGTGGGAAACTACATAAAGTCAGAAAATCAGGGACTTCCCTGGTGGCGCAGTGGTTAAGTTGCCAATTCAGCGGACATGGGTTCAAGCCCTGGTCCAGGAAGATCTCACATGCCGCGGAGCAACTAAGCCCGCAGGTCACAACTACTGAGCCCATGCGCCTAGAGCCCATGCTCCGCAACAAGAGAAGCCACCGCAATGAGAAGCCCATGAACCCCAAGAGTAGTCCCTGCTTCCCGCAACTGCAGAAAACCCGTGCACAGCAATGAAGACCCTATACAACCATAAATAAATAAATAAATTTATTAAAAAAGAAAAAGAAAATCAAAGGCAAGATGTCTATTTTAGAATAAATGACTCTAGGACAGCACTGTAAAAGATGGATTGAATGGGATAAAAGACAGACATAAGTTAGGAGTGGTTTCCTATCTTTTTCATTTAATCAGCCTCATCTCCAGAATATGCATATACTTTAGAAAGCTTTAGTAATGGTGACATAGTTACATAATGCATATCTGAAAAAACAGGATTGTAAAAATTTCCATACAAAATTGGAACTCTGATCGTTGAAAATGTAACCTCCTTTAACATATTTCTATGGGAAATTAGATTATCCTTTCTAAAAATAAATAATCAATAAAATTTAGCATTGTTAGTCAAATCTTTAGGTCCCCAAAAATGTCTTCCTAGACTACTAACTATATTAAAAGAAATCTTTGCAGAGTAACTAGGAATGGTTGCACGAAAATTTATAAAGAACATATGACATGCACCAATATGAAAGAGTAGTAAAGAACATCCACTCAAGAAGCTAGACTGCCTGGGTTTGAATCCTGGCTCTGCCATTCATTAGCTGTTTTTTGAAGTAAGTTATTTGTGTCTCCAGTTTCCTCATCAGTAAAATAAAGCTTATAGTATTTAATTAAACAGCTTGGTATGAGAATTAAATGAGTAAATGCTTGTGTAAAATGCATGAGAACAGTGTTTAACATATAATAAAAGATATGTAAGAGTTTTGTTTAAAAACTGCAAATTAAACTGGCAGAGGTTATGTCAGAAAACCTTTAATAAAAAGCCTCTTTTATAGACTGCTCATTTTCGCTTTGTTTTATCGCTTTTACTTACCTGCCTTTTGATTATAACACTACCAGCTTTAGAAAAGACAACTAGAGAGATTCTTCCCAACCTGAAGAACTTGAATCTTATGGAACCAGTTTTCTAAAAGCTTTACAAATCCTAATTACTTTTTACTTAAACATAATTAATAAACATTAATTACTTACTATTGTTAATTGGGTTTCTATATTTTCTCTAAGCATCTACTAATATTTTGAGCTTTTATCTTTATCTCTGTACCTTGAACACTACTTATCGCCACAAAATTTTTAAAAGTAGCATCTCCAGAATAAAGTCAAAAACTATTTTTGATTTTTAAAAGTATCATGTCTGGGAGTTCCCTGGCGGTCCAGTGGTTAGGACTCAGCACTTTCACTGCCATGGCCCAGGTTCAATCCCTGGTCGGGGAGCTAAGACCCCGAAAGCCACGTGGCGCAGCTGGGAAAAAAAAAAAAAGAATGTATCACGCCTGAATTATGCTTATGTTACAACTGAAAAAGGTAACATTGGGTGGTGTACCCCTGTAAGGCTATTTAAAATTGTTATAATAACTCCTTCAATGGAATTTACAATCCTAAAGAATTTAGCTGAAGTTAAAATCAAGGGGAATATTCTGCTACAGTGCTTCCCTGATATTCAGTTTTACCATTATTACTTTTTTTCAGAACCTTATTAATAATTTAAACATATTATTTCATATATATGTTCACCCATAATTATATCGATGAATTTTTTAAAAGTTTAATTAAGTATAAAACTTGCTCTTATCCATTCCCAATCCTAGTAAATCTTAGGGTATGATTTGAACAAACTATAAACTTATTTATAAGTTTATAACAAGGAACAAGGGAAATGTGAACACTGACTGGATATTAAGGAATTAACTTTTTCAGCTGTAATAATAGCATTGTGGTTACTTTTTTAAAGGAGGCCCTTATATTTTAGAAATATATTCTGAAATATTCACAAATGAAATGATATGATGTCTATAATCAGTTACAAAATAATGTGAAGAGGAGTAGATAAGGTATAGATTAAACATATTTGCTATGAGTTAATTATGGATGCTGAGTGATGGGTACACAAAGAGTTTACTGTACTCCTATTTCTAATTTCATATTATGGAAAATTTCAAACATACAAAAAGCTTAAAAAATGAGATGACTAATACACAATTATTTTTTAAAAGCGTTACAGTGCTTTGCATAACTAACATAATCATACCATTATGATAGCAATAGATGCCACTATTAACCACGTGAACATGATGGAACTTGGCAAGGTGATAATAAAGTTCATGTGAAAGAGAAAATACTTGAAAATAATACTGTTTTTGATAAAAACCAATAACAGGGAGGGGTTCACACTAGCAGACAGAAAAACATCCTACAAAGATGCTATTAAAGGAGGAAACTACACACAGATCAATGATATAGAATAAGTTATTCAGAAAACAACAAAGGCAACATTTCAAATAAGTAGGAGAAAGATTCAAATAATGTTGGGGGAAATGACTCTTCCTTTGGATAAAGGGGTAAAGATGCTTATAGACAATTGAAAAGAAAATCAGATTTCACTTTCAAGGAGAAAAAGATCAAACCTCATCTTCAAGAAGAATCAACAACAGTGGTGAAGAACTGGACAATCCTTGATCTCCAAGAATAAAAAGGAGTTCATATGCTAGTAGCAAAAGATAGATTGTTCTGTTGCCACAGTAACAAAGAGCCACCAGAATGAGTTTTTTAAAATGAAGTATAGTTGATTAATTTCTGCTGTACAACAAAGTGATTCAGTTACATATATGTGTGTGTATACACATATATATATGTACATACACACACACATTCTTTTTTTATATTCTTTTCCATTATGGTTTATCACAGGATACTGAATATAATTCCCTGTGCTATACATACAGTAGGACCTTGTTTTTATCCATTCTATATATAATCAGAATCAGTTTTAAATTGCTTAAGCAATACCTGACAGTTCTGTAGGCACGGAACAAGAACCAACTTTAAACCCATTTAAACAACTTTTATTGGTGAGTATGTTTTGGCAAGCCAACCTATCAGTAACGGTCCCTTGTTTCTGAAAGCCAGCCAACTGGGAACACACTCCTGTCAACAAACACACTTCTGAATACCAACCAATCAGTAATGGTCTCAGCCAAGTACCCATGCTTCCACGGCTGATGCCAACCCCACAAAGACTGTGAAAAATCCACCAATCCCTAAACTTCACACTTCTCAAAAACTCTATAATAAAATCAGTAGTCTGCTCTATGTGTAGAGACTGTGATTGACCAGCAAAACTCTCTTAAGTAAGCAATAAACTCAGCTTTGCGATTTTTGGTTTAAGTACTGAAGAGTGGTCTTTTACACCTTTTACAAATTTATTCATGAAGTACAGTTTTAAATTTCATATATGACTGTATCAAGAAATATGGGAAATAAATCTGAAAAGTCACACCTTAAAACATACAAATTGCTTTACAAGTAATTTAGACTCGGACTCTTTTTTAAGGCAACTAGGCAACTCCTTATATCTTTCTTGACTAACTTGCAAATGCCTAAGAAGTATCTCCAAAATATTTTCTGTACCATTACCACATACGCTTTCCCTAAAATGCTCAGGTTACTCCTAAGTGTACCCTTAATGAAATCACTGAACTCACCAGACATCTATGTTTAGTTATTCACACACTGAGCATTTATGTTAATATTTTCATTTATTCAATCATTCAACGTATCACTGTTGAAAACCAATGATACTGGGACTCCCCTGGTGGCACAGTGGTTAAGAATCCGCCTGCCAATGCAGGGGACATGGGTTCGAGCCCTGGTCCAGGAAGATCCCACATGCCGCGGAGCAACTAAGCCCGTGTGCCGCTACTGAGCCTGCGCTCTAGAGCCTGCAAGCCACAACTACTGAGCCCGCGTGCCACAACTACTGAAGCCCTCGCGCCTAAAGGCCGTGCTGGACAACAAAGAGAAGCCGCAGCAATGAGAAGCGCATGCAACGAAAAGTAGCCCCCGCTCTCTGCAACTAGAGGAAGCCCACGCACAGCAACGAAGACACAATGCAGCCATAAATAAATAAATAAATGAATGAATGAATAAATAATACAAAGTATGTACTAAATGGCAGGCATTGGGTTACATGCTTCATATGCATCATTTCATTTCATCACTCAGTTGTAAAATTAGAAGGTGAGATGCATGTACAGCCACAAATGCAGACGACTTTTAACTTAGGAACAGATTATCTTCCAGTCCACATTTCTGACTACCAAGAAGCATCTCCCCAATGTTTATCATTTTGTCTAACCATGTATTCACTGGGCTTCACCAATTCCACTGTCTCCTCATGCTCTAGCTTTTCTGCCCATTCTTTCTTATACTCCTTAGCTCCTTCTCATCTTCTTTTTAACTTAATGTGCTCTCATTATAACTTTTCCCTGTTTCTTTAAAGAATACTTTTCTTCTTTAAAGAATCTTCTCCCCAGATGTGACACATTACAAAAACCAAAAACTTCTGGGCAAAGAAAAAGAAACCCTAAAATGCATAACACCAAAAACTAATTTAGATAACATTAATATATGGAAATGAAGTATACATCAGCTTGGGACAAAATTTTGCTAACCCAATGTGCAACATTAAAGTAATTTTGTTATCCCACTAATTATTTTCATATGGAATTTCAGCTATAACATAACAAAAAACAAATATGAATAGAGAATATATTCTAATTATTCCTGCTACCTGGTTATTAATATGAGTAAGTTAAGAAAAAGCTTCCCAGTCCTAAACACAACTATATTTGGTAATAGGTCAGCTGACAACAAATGTAGAGTTGCTGTTCCATTTGGATTAGTGCCTGAAGATAGTGTGAAATGAGGATACTCCCACTGCTGAGTTTTTCTGCTATGTCATCAGCTCACATCTGCTATAGGATATGTTTCCAACATGATAGCAAAAGCAATCAAAACATGTTTTCTTATTAACTTGCTGAAAGTTTCAAAAGTCTGCCAACCACCATTACAAACTTAAATAGTTCATTAACAGTATGTAATTAATATATTGAATAGCTATACCTAGTGATGCTATAATATGTGCCACAGGCTTTAAAGTCAAGAAATTATGTCTTTATTGATTACAAATCTCAATATAAAAAGTTAATTTAGAATTACTATAATACTTAACATAATTATTGTAAAGTTAAGATGAAATATAAATAACAGGAAATCCCTGATGCTCTTACTGGACTCTTTTTTTTTTTTTGGCTGCACCACGGGGCATGTGGGATCCTAGTTCCCTGACCAGGGTTCAAACCCGTGTCCCCTGCAGTGGAAGCACGGAGTCCTAACCACTGGACCACCAGGGAAGTCCCCTGGACTCTTAAAAGTAAACTTCTGATACTTAAGGAGAAGTAACTCTCAGTATTAATACTGATAGTCCTCTATTTTTTTAACAGAATGATATAAAAATGTTTCTTTCAGCTTAGAAAGTAAAGCCTTTTTGTTCCCAAAATACACTACTAGGTTACAAGACTTACCATATGCTATAGTTATTGACTGTTATTGGTACAAGGCTAGACAAACAGACAAATGGTACAGAAGAGAGTATCCAAAAACAGATATATACAGAATCACCTACTTTACAATGAAAGCAACACTACAATTCAGTGGGTGACAGGATAGTGTTTTCAATAAATGGTACTAGAGCAACTGGATATCCACATAGAAAAATTAACCTTGAACCTTGTCTCACATCATTTACAGATAGATCACAAACCTAACTGCAAAACTAAAACTATAAAGGTTTCTAGACGAAAACATAAAAGAATATCTTCACACTGGAATTCCTAACCAGAGCAATTAGACAAGAAAAAAGAAATAAAAGGCATCCAAATTTCCAAGTTAGAAAAAATTATCTGTTTGCAGACATGATCTTATAAATAGAAAACCCTGAAGATTCCACACAAAACAAAAACCGTTAGAACTAATAAACAAATTTAGCAATATTGCAAGATGTAAAAATCAACATCTAAAAATCACTTGCAAAAAAAAAAGTATACAATAGCAATGAATTCAAAGAGGAAATTAAGAAAATAATTCTGTTTACAATAACATCAGCAAGAATAAAGTACTTAGGCATAGGGAATTCCCTGGCGGTCCAGTAGTTAGGGCTCTGAGCTTCCACTGCAGGGGGCACGGGTTCGATCCCCGTTCGGGGAATTAAGATCTCGCGTGCTCCACAGCACAGCCAAAAAAAAAAAAGGAAGAAATAAAACGCATGCTGTATGATGCTCTATTCTCACATGTATTTTTGTAATAAAGTATTTATATAAAAAAAGATAATAAAATACTTAGGCATAAACTTAACCAAAGGTGAAAGACTTATACACTGACAACTACAAAACACTGTTGGAAGAAATTAAAGATGACACAAACAAATGGAAAGACAACCCATGTTCATGCGGTTGGAAGACTTAATATTGTTAAGCTGTCAATACTACCCAAAGCGATCTACAGATTTGATGCAATCCTTATCAAAATCCCAATTATGATTTTTGCAGAAACAGAAAAAGTCATCCTAAAATTCATATGGAACCTCAAGGGACTCCAAACAGCTAAAACAATCTTGCAAAAGAAGAACAAAGTTTGGAGGTCTCATACTTCCTGATCTTAAAACTTAATATAAAGCTACAGTAATCAAGACAATGTGATACTGGCATAAAGACATACATTGATGGAACACAACAGAAAGCCCAAAAATAAACCCTCACTTATATGATCGAATAATTTTTGACAAGGGTGCCAAGACCATTCAATGGGGAAGGTACAGTCTTTTCAACAAATGATAGAAAAACTGGTTATCTATATGGAAAAGAATGAAATTGGACCCTTACCTTACACCATATATGAATATTAACTCAAAATGGATCAAAGACCTAAATATAACACGTAAATTTATAAAACTCTTAAAAGAAAATGGGAAGAGCTTCATGACACTCAGTTTGGCAATGATTTCTAGGACATGACATCAAAAGCACAGCAACAAAAGAAAAAAATGTAAATTAGACTACATCAAAATTAAAAATGTTTATGCATCAAATGACACTATCAAGGGACTTCCCTGGTGGTCCAGTGGTTAAGAACCCACCTTCCAATGCAGGGGACATGGGTTCTATCCCTGGTTGGGGAACTAAGATCCCACATGCCACAGGGCAACTAAGCCCGCACACCACAACTACTGAGCCTGCACATCACAACTAGAGAGAAGCCTGTGCGCCACGGAAGATCCCACATGCCATAACAAAGATCCCGCATGCCACAACTAAGGCCCGTCGCAGCCAAATAAAAATAAATAAATAAATAAATGTTTCATCAAATGACACTATCAACAGAGTGAAAAGGCAACCCACAGGAGAAAATATCTGCAAATCATACATCTGATGAGGGATTAATATTCAGAATATATATAGTGAACTACATACAACTCAACAACAGGATTAAAAATCAGACAAAAGACAAGTAGACATTTCTCCAAAGAAAATTTACAAATGGCCAATAAGCACATGAAAAGATGCTCAACAGCAACAGTCATTAAGGAAACATAATGACTAAACCACAAAACCACAATGAGATATCACTTTACAGCCATTAGGATGGCTATTAACAAATCAAAACAACAAAATAAATGTTGGTGAGGATGTGGAGAAACTGGAAACACTTTTCGTGCAGTGCTGGTAGGAATGTAAAATGGTGCAGCCACTATGGAAGACAATAGGGTGGTTCCTTAAAAAATTAAAAATAGAATTACCATATGATTCAGCAATTCCATTTCTAGGTATATACCCAAAAGAATCAAAAGCAGAGTCTCAAACAGATATTTGCACACCTATAGTCATAGCAGCTTATTCATAACAGCCAAATGGTGAAAGCAACCCAGGAATCGATCAATGGAAAAATGGATAAACAAAATGTGATATATACACAGAATGGAATATTTAGCCTCTAAAAGGAAGGAAATTCTGACACATGCTACGATCATGGAGAACCCTGGAAGATATTATGCTAAGTTAAGCCAGTCATAAAAGGACATATACTGTATGAGTCTACTTATACGAGTTCCCTAGAATAATTAAATTTAGAGACAGAAAGCAGAATGGTGGTTGCCAGGAGCTAGAAGAGGGGCAGGGGGTAAAGAGTTATTATTTAATGGTTCAGTTTGAGAAGATGTCAAAAGTTCTGGAGATGGATGGTGGTGATGGTTACACAACAACATGAATGTACTTACAATGCCACTGAACTGTACACTTAGATATATTTTATCACACACACACACACACACACACACACACAATATCTTCATGACACTGGAGAAGACAAATGTTCTTAAATAAGACACAAAAGGCACTAACCACAAAAGAAAACATTGATAAATTTGACTCCATTAAAACTAAGAACTTCTGGTTCATCAAAAGACATCATTAAGACAGGGAACAAGCACAAGTAGAAGAAGATAATTCACCATACATATATCCAAGAAATGATCTTTACCCAGAGTATATGAAGAACTCCTGCAAATTAATAAGAAAAAGACAAAAGAATAAAAATGGGTGAAAGACTTAAACAGGCACACCATAAAAGAGAATATCCAAATGCCAAGAGTAAAATAAAAAATAAAGATAGATGTTCAACTCCATTAGTCATTAGAGAAGTGCAAATTTAAAACACAATAGTTGGGACTTCCCTGGTGGCCCGGTGGTTAAGAATCCACCTGCCAATGCAGCAGACACAGGTTAGAGCCCTGGTCTGGGAAGATCCCACATGCCGCGGAGCAACTAAGCCCGTGCGCCAGAACTACTGAGGCTGCGCTCTAGAGCCTGCGCGCCACAACTACTGAAGCCCGCGCACCTAGAGCCTGTGCTCTGCAACAAGAGAAGCCACCGCAATGAGAAGCCCACGCACGGCAACGAAGGGTAGCCCCCGCTCACTGCAACGAGAGAAAGCGTGCGCACAGCAACGAAGACCCAACGCAGCCAAAAAAAATTAATTAATTAATTAAATAAATAAATAAAACACAATACTTAAAATGAAAGAGACTGGCAAGGCAATGATGCAGAAGAACAATAACTCTCACACCGTCCTTGTGGGAATATAAACCACTTTAGAAAACTGTTGGTATCTACTACAGCTGTTCATATGTATACCCTATGACTCAGAAATTCCATTCCTAGTATATATACCCAACAGAAAGATATATATTTTTACCAAAATACATGCACTGGAAGGTTCATAGTAGGAATATTCATATAGACAAAATCTTAAACTACCCAAATGGCCATCAATAGGAGAACAGGTAAAGTGAAATAGTCATTTAATAGAACACCATATAGCAATGAGAAAGAGTGATCTACAACTACACATAATAATTTGGTTAAATCACAGAAGCATAACTTTGAGAGAAAGAAGCCAGACACAAAATAGATTGATACCGTATAAATCTATTCACAATAAAATTCAAGAACAGGCAAGACTAATTTATGCTTTTAGAAATTAGGATTATCCAGGTAGTGGGAGGACAGTTCTGTAAGGAAGCACAAAAAAGGGCTCTTGGAGTGCTGGTAATATTTTTTTTCTTGATCTGGGTACTGGCTACATGGATGACCCAGTTTGTGAAAATTCATTAAGCTGCATACTTACGACATATATACTTTTCTGCCTTCATATAATTTGATAAAATTAAAATATAATATTTTCATTAGTTAAAATAACCTTGTATATTTGAACATTTTGAGGAGAGATTTACACTTCTGGCAGAGTTCATTTACTAAATACTAATGTATTTACTGATAAATACATTAGAAAACTAAGTAAATAGGAGGTGGGGAGGTCAATCAACTCCACCAGAAAACAAAACACTATATGTGAAAGAAAAAGTAATTATGGTATATGACATGATTCAACTGGGACTATTTCACATTACAATACTGAAAATAAATCTAAACCAAAATTATGACTAAACTGGAAGGATGGGAGGGCCAATGAGCTTGTGGGCTAGGGTGTTATCATAATGCATGAAATCCTTATCTTCCGTAGTAAAAATTCAATAGTTAATAACAAACTAAAAAATAAAAAATAAATCTAGAAACAGCAAGGAAAACATTTAGAAATATGGGGGCAAATACCAGAACACAAGGTTGAAAAGTTTCAAAGTAGTTGTCTTTGGGGAGAAGTGTTCATGGGTAGGAAGAGGACAGTGCAAGTGATTATAAATCCTGTAGGATTATCAGACTCTTCAAACCATTTACATATATTAATTTGACAACAACTTTTGAAAAATATAGTTAATTGCTATTAACAATTAAGTAGCATTTTGGCCTCTCACAGAGTTCCTACTACATAACTGTGTTACAGGTAATCCATGAATGATTTGTTATGGATAACCTAAGAATGATGGGACCATTGGCAGCCAGGGTAAGACATCCTGGGTTCCTGATCTTCTGAACATATGAGCTCAAAGCTAAAAAGCGGGACACTTCCCTGGTGGTCCAGTAGGTAGTCTCCATGTTCCCAATGCAGAGGGCCTGGGTTCACTCCCTGGTCGGGGAACTAAATACTGCACGCATGCCGCAATAAGAGTCCGCATGCCGCAACTAAGACCAGGCGCAGCCTAAATAAATGAATAAATATTTTATTTAAAAAAAAAAAAAGCTAAAAAGCTAGTATGCTTTCAGTCACAAGAAAAGGCATTCTAGTGCTAAGGGATTTTTCCTCTCAGCTTTTTCTGCCTTTATTAACAAGGTATCTTTAGCACCTCATATGTTCACATATGTGGAACAATGGCAGATAAAATTACTAACCAGTTTTGATGCTATATTGGGAGAGTGTACCTAAGACAAGTTAAAAATGATTATGCATAAGCAATTGTAAAATGGTACAGTAAGATAAAAAATAAAGAACAATTTATAGGGAATTCCCTGGTGGTTCAGTGGCTAGGACTCAGCGCTCTCACTGCCGGAGCCCGGGTTCGATCCCCTGGTCAGGGGAACATAAATCCCGCAAGCCATGAAGTACAGCCAAAAAAAAAAAAGATGAATTATTTTCTCTCTACATTTTTCATGAAAAACTTTAATTCCATCATGTACTTTCTCTAGGCATGACAGCAAAGGTTAAAAACCCTAAAGGAAATGATTGATGAATTTTATAACATGAAAATTAAACAATTCCACATTACACAGCAAAATACACCATAAATATGGTTAAAGGCAAAACCACAAACTAGGGAAGATGTATATAACTTCTGACAAAAGGTTAACATACTTACATAAAGAATGCTTCTAAATCAAAGCATAAAGACAAACCTGTCTGTAGTATAACAGGTAAAGGATGCGAACAAGCCAAAAACAGAGAAATACATTCTACTACTTAGCAGCCTTTTAATGGACTCTCCAGGACTTTGAGAAATTTAGATAGAAAACCACTCCTATACGCAAAATGAGTCAGCAACTTTTACAAATATAATTTTTTTGTATATACCAGTGGGAAATGAGAGTATACAGCATATAATTCAGCCAAGCAGAGAGAAATATATGCGAAGCATCAAGTTTATCAAAAGAAGAAAAGGAATCTAATAGTATTCTGCCTATATATACTATCTTCTGCATTCCTACCCAACTAAACACCAGGGAAAGGCACTACAGTTTCTCGAGCAGGAGACTGACATAATGAGCAAGGAGGTATTTGATAAGGGTATGCATGACAGCTGAAGGGGTTTAAATTAACTCACCAGATATGAAGGGGGGAAAAGTCTAGATTTTGATAGTGGCAATGGCAAAAGAGAAAAAGGAACAAATCGCTAACTCTTGGCTCTGTTTCTCATATCAAATGACAAGCAATAACATTTTATTACCAAAGATGAAAGCAGATCAACAAACGATACCTCCAGTGACAATCATCTGGAGAAGAAACAGAATGAAAAGATTTAAAACCCCTTTCTTCACTAATCCATATTTTACTCTGTCAAATAATAAATAATAAAGCTTAATATAATTACTTGTCATCTTTTTTCAAAATCAAAAATTTCTCAAGTACATAAACTAGATCCTCAGTAAAACTGCAGAGGACAAAGCTAGATCTTATCTTGCATTATCTAATTACTGAAGAATAGCTTGTTAAAACTTAACACTGAGTCAACTCGTATTCTCTTTTACCACACCACCCCCAGAAAGAAAAAAAGTAGGTGTCAGACATGACAAGTAAAAAATGGGTATCTGATGTTATACAACCATGGATTTGTGAAAATTCTGATTTCAAATACATATGAATTCAACAATGAACACATGTGACATACAAGAACTCATTTAGAAAAGGTATTGGCAGTAATGTTTTTACTTAGCCAAAGAGTGCTATGGAATATTATGCCATGCCAACATAACAAGACGTTGCATCCTCACTCTCTCAAAATGGTACTTGCTGTTTGAGACCTAACTAATGATAGAAAAATGTTAGGGAAAAGCCATTAGGAATCAGAGGCAATAAAATACAAACTTATACCAAAGGCTAAGATGTCAGGAGAAAAAGAGGCTTAAGTATCAACATTTGGCATGTCATGAAAGTGCTATTCCCAATTAAGAGAATTTCCTTTGGCAAAATTACTTGGAAAAGGTGCATTCCTAAATGCAATTATATTAAAATAAAATAGCTTGAACACCCACAAGGATTATATGCTAAACATTAAATTTATTTTTAAATAATCAAATTGTGTTTTACTGAATACAAAAATCATTCTGTAAAACAAAAAGAAGCTTAAATAAGGTCTTCTATGTCACACAAAAACATAGGGGAAAAAAATCCTACTTCTAATAAGTTTTCCAAAATAAAGACATAAAAAGAAAAACAGTATCTACAAGTCCATCCCAGTCATAAGATTTTATGATGACCTTCCATGTTAAAACAGGGATATTCTCAAGGGTCTAAAACTGTCAGGTAGGGCAGGAATTCTAAACTAAACTTGGGCAATGAGCCTAAACAAATTTAAATATAAATTGTCCTTCCTAGTTCAGCTGTTTTCATGAGGATCCAAGTGTGTCAGCTTAGGGCAGGTATTAATCTACCAAGAGATAAAATATACAAAGCGACACTATAGTAGCAATTACATATACTGATGAGATAATGAACATTTTCAAAGTAAGAATTTATAAAGGTTAAATGTCTTTCAAAGTATTTGCATTTCTGCTCCCAAATACAGGAACCATAACTCATAGCGTATTTTTAAAAGACATTAAAATGAACTCTTCTATAAACTGAAATGTAAAGAAAATAGACTATTACATGGCATAGTCCTAGAGTGGAATACAATAGTTTAGTAATAATTATAATTAGAAATTTAACATTTATACAGTATTATTATAGATCATCAATTTCCAAAAACCTAAGCTTAACGAAGTATAATTATTGTCTTCACCTGTTCCCCTGGTAACTGTCTTCATATTTTCTTTAATCTCTGATTAGAATATAACAGTAAGAAGACATTTTATAGGAGAATAAAGAGCACTACCTCACAATAATGGTAAAAAGCCATCTTTCTACATCTAACTTAGCCTTCCTGAGAGGATTCTGAAGATACATCAGGATACTACATCAAAACTGTTATTTACATCACTCAGTAATGTACTACAGGTAGATATGTGAAAGTGCCTAAGTATTTTATCTACAATGAGTGAATAGGTTAGCTTTTACTATATGCGATTATTCCATGAGTTCCAAACAAAAAAAAAAAGTTCTAAATGAGCAGTTATTAGTGCCTAAAAAAGTTAGTGTCTTAGACTTAGAGTAGTATAAAACAGAAATATGACCCAAGACTTCCTAACTTATATGTAAAAAAATGAAAAAAGCTACCCCTTTAAGGATTTAGCCCTTATTAAGGAACAATTCTGAACGACAAAAAATTCTTAAGTCACTGTATACTACTACTATAAGCAAAACAGCTTGCATGCCTTTCAACAATTAGTCAATTTTTTGCATAGTTAAAGCATAAAAGGTTAACAATCTCGCCAGTCTAATCAGCTAGCTGAGTTATTTTTCTCTCACACACACACACACACACACACACACACACAAGACTAAATACTACCTTATAAATTAAATAATACCTAATATGACTTTCAAGTACAGTTTATCACAGGAAATAACACTTTCTAACCTAAAATTATTTAAAAGTCAATACTAATTGTGGTTTGAACACAGAAGAAGAAACTTAAGTATTCACCTCTATTCTCTTCTGAAACCCTAACAAAAAGACCATAAGAAGAATAAAGATATATATAAAATCAAAAGGATAAAGATAATAGAAGAGGACAGTGGACCAGATATTGAGAGAATATTGCAATATGAAAAAAGATGAATTTAGCAGACTGGTAGAAGGCTGAAACCTAACAGGATGGGGGGGGGAGAGAATGGGAGAGAATGAGGGGTTGAAGCAAGCTCTTGTGTATAGATAAACCTGAAAAGGCTTAGGATCGAAACAGTTTGAAAGTCAAGGTGTGAGATGGGGCTGAAAATAAAAGGATAAAAGGTATATAAAGTTATAAACAGTTAAACACATAAATCTCTTCCTCTGGCTCTTCAGTCAGGTGACTACCCCTATATGGCAGAAGGTTTGTACTCTGGGAAGGTTAAACAAGAGAACCACTAGCTGAGAGCAGAAGTAAGATTTATTGAAAAACAAGGAGATTAAATTCTGTAACTAAATGCTAAAACCACAGGCTTGTCCCATTCATGTACCCAATCCAGACACCAGTCTTTTCTCTCTCAGGTGGAAGATTAGAGGAATCCTATCCAGAGAAACTACTCACTCAAGAGAAAAGGCCTATAGATGCTGATACTTGTGGGTTTCCCATAAAAAGGTCGATGCCCTAATCTAAACTCGTTGAGACCCACTAATCAACAAGGTGCACTCACACACAGTTTCCCACTTGCAGCTTCTTAGTGATTCACTCTTAAATATAAATCAAGGGCTACAGAAAACTAGAAATTTGAGGAAAATCTCCAAAATGAGAGGCAAAATTAGAAGAAAAAAAAGTAAAAAGCAACTAAGAAAACAGAGACAAATGAAAAGAATGAAAAACAACACTACAATTAATATCTTCAGATAATTTGTTTCACAAAACAGTAACATTAAGTTATGAAAGGGGTAAACTTGGAAAAAGAAAGCCTTCCAGTTAATAACAAGATAACCACAGTTAGAGAAGCATATTGAATTATTTATGGGTAAAATGGCATGATGTCTAAACCTGCTCTCAGAAACTAGAGAGAAATGAAACATTGGCAAAATGTTAATCACTAAACTGGGTGATAGGTAGATCATAGTTCATTTTAAGATTCTCTCCCCACTCTTGTTTATGTTTACATTTTCAGTAATAAAGTTTTTAAAATAACCAAAATTTTAAAACACATTTCAAAAGACTGTGAAGATTAAAGTTGAGAAAATTATTGACAGTAGAACAAAAAGACAAAAATGCAGAAAACACAAGAGAACATGAAAATTAGAGAATCAATCTAACTCATCATCTAAGTAATAGGAGTTCCAGAAAGAGAGAAAAGAAAATGTCAGAAAGAGAATTAAAGAATTTAATAAAATTTCCCAGAACTAAAGGACTGGAGTTTCCAGAGAAGCCTCCAAAGTAAGGTAAGTATAATAAATGATAAAAGACCTAAAATGAAATCAAGAATAATCTATTTGACCATATGGAAAACAGTATTCAAAGGGGTTTTACAATTCTATTAGAGAATTTAGGATCAGAAATGAGAGTGACAAAGGAAACCAAGGAAAATGGGAAAACAATTATTAACTCCAGGAAAAATAAAAGATATTCCAAGAAAGGAAATGTAATCACACTGCACAGCTGGAGACGGAGTCAACATAATACTTACATATATAGTCGTCCCTCAGTACCCATGGTTTCAGGACCCCCATGGATACCAAAATCTGAGGGTGCTCCAAGTCCCTTTATATAAAATAGCATAGTATTTGCATTAACCTACACACATCCTTCCATATACTTTAAATCATCTCTAGATTACTTGTATAAGATGACTAAACTGTTAGGTTCCATAACAGCAATTCAAAAGAAAATGTTAAAAATTGAAAAATCATTTACAGTATCAGCACATCATTTAGAAATCTGGAGGTAAAAACTGTATCAGAAAACAAGACTGAAAAGAGGAAATATAGGAGGGAATAGGTAAAACAGGGTACTGCTATTTAACATCATAAATCTAGAAGTATTTTTTAATAACTATGTACACATTATTCACAATAGCCAAAATATCCCAAGAATTCAAATGTCCATCAACAGACTAACAGACAAAAGGAAATGTGGTGTATACATACAACAGGATATTATTCATCCTTAAAAAAGAAGGAAACCCCACCATTTGCAACAACATGGATGGCACTGTGCTAAGTGAAGTTAGTCAGTTACAGAAGGACAAATATTGCATGATTCCACTTATATGAGGTATCTATAAAATAGTCAAAACTCACAGAAGCAGAGAACAGAATGGTGGTTGCCAGGGAATAATAGGGGGAGGGGAAATGAGGAAGTTGATGTTCAAAGGGTATAAAGTTACCCAAAAAACCACCCCCCAAAACCCCAAAAAACCCCACAACTATATA
Organism: Balaenoptera physalus; assembly: GCF_965194825.1. NCBI lineage: Eukaryota > Metazoa > Chordata > Mammalia > Artiodactyla > Balaenopteridae > Balaenoptera > Balaenoptera physalus. The sequence goes on along the minus strand of NC_138886.1, from coordinate 80,904,335 downwards.
CACATATTACTTTGATAAAAGTAAAACAAAATAAAGACTGCCTGCGGGGAGGGTGGTGAAAGAACAGGGTGGTGAAAAGTTTTTACATTTTGTCCTTAGCTCTCCCCTGTTTATGCTTTGGGATAATGACTGCCTGTCCCTTTCTCCAAATAAATCAACAGTCTAATCACACTTTGCAGTGTAAAGTCAGGACAGTGCAAAAGCCTTGCTACTACGGGGGGATCAGCTCGGTGCTTTGTGACCACCTAGAGGGGTGGGATAGGGAGGGTGGGAGGGAGACACAAGAGAGAGAGGATATAGGGATATATGTATACATATAGCTGATTCACTTTGTTATACAGCAGAAACTAACACAACAATGTAAAGCAATTATACTCCAATAAAGATGTTAAAAAAAAAAAAAAAAAGCCTTGCTACTGTAAGGCACTGAGGAAAACGGGTGCAAGGTGATTAGCTTACCCTAAACATTCACTCTTCCAAGCCTTTCTTCCTTTCCTCCTCCAGATCCCCAGGGAGGATAGATTATAATCTAAGGCCTCCTTCCACTACTTTTTCCCATGAGTTTCAAAGTAAAACCCTGTCCAGTGTTGTTGTATGGTAAAGTGGCAGCAAACAGGAATGACCAACACTGATTTTATGGTGCCTGGGGCTCATTCTTCCCCTAGAAATGTACACAGACTTCGACCTGGACTTTAATTATTTCCCCAAAATAGTAGCTGAAAACCAAACACAGTAGCTGAAAACCTCAGGAAAAAGCAGCTAATGAACCAAAATAATCACCTGAAGATACATACAACTATAATAAGAGACAGACAGAACCAGACAACAAATACCATTTCAATTCTTTATTTTCTTAAATATACTACCATGATTATTTTAGTTCTCGATCCATCTGTTCCAAAACCCAACAATTTGTTATCTATAAGATTAAAAACAACTGGAAAAAATAAAAGGATAGAAAAATGTACTAAGAAAAAATAAGCTAAAAGAAGCTGGAGAAGCAATCTGATAAAATGCAATTCAAGACCAAAAAATGCCTTTAACAGACAAAGAAGGACAGTACGTACATTTATAGATTGGCCAAAACAAGAAAGCTGCATATTGTTAAGTGTTGGCAAAGATAAAAGAAATATGCACTGTTAATTAAGAGTACAGATTCATTTCTTCCCTATTCTATTCCCTATACTAGAGAACAATCCTACACTCTTCAGTCAAATTAAGTATGCATCCCCTATAATCCAGCAATTCTGCTCCTGGCTCTATATTCCAAAGAAACTCTCATAAAGGTACATAACAAGATCCATACTTGGATGTTCACTATATATAGCAGTGACAATCACAAAGTAAAGATGGAGTCAACCTGGGTGGTCATCATTGAAAATCAACAGCTAAACTGTGATGGACTCATACTACAGTATTAAGTAACAGTCATGAGCAATTAGGTGTATACACAGCAACATGGATGGATCTTTAAAATATACTGCTTAGGAGGAAAAAAATTCATAGAAAGAAATAGGAAAAACAATACCTAAATAACATAAAGTACATGTACATGAACAAAACACATTTTATAGGAACAAGAACAAGTAAAGTAGAATGGCTGCCTATGGCAGGAGGAGAGAAATGAAAGTGGAGTTTGGGGATAAAAGGAAGGAAATAATGAGAGGTATAATTTGCACAGACCAATGACAACAATGGGCTATAAACTGAGGATTATGATTAATTTAACCCTCTGCACCTAAGATCCAAAAAGAAAATGTTGTGGGTGGATAATCGGCAGAAATTTGAAAATAATTCAAGAATGGTGATAATACATAATAGAATTAAAATAGAAAAGTTAAAGACACTTAAGACTTGCTTTGGAAGAGAGAATTCTTTTACATAGCCAGAACAAGTCCTGAGGGTAGGCCTTAAATAAACACTACTTGAAAATTTTTTTGCAGTCCTGGAAGACAGTTCCTACATAAATGACCTACTCACTTGCCTTTTTCTCTGTTAAAAATTAATCTTGGGACTTCCCTGGTGGCACAGTGGTTAAGAATCCGCCTGGCCAATGCAGGGGACATGAGTTGGAGCCCTGGTCCTAGAAGATCCCACATGCCTCGGAGCAACTAAGCCCAGGCACCACAACTACTGAGCCTGCGCTCTAGAGCCCGTGAGCCACAACTACTGAAGCCCACCCGCCCTAGAGCCGGTGCTCCGCAACAGGAGAACCCACTGCAATGAGAAGCCCGTGCACCGCAACGAAGAGTAGCCCCAGCTCACAACTAGAGAAAGCCCACGCGCAGCAATGAAGACCCAATGCAGCCAAAAATAAATAAATAGATAAATCATTTTAAAAAGAGTACCTACCAAAGGATATTCATAAATTTGAATGGTTGCCCAAGGGATAGGAGAAGGAGAGAAATGGAATGGGAATAAAAAGAAATGGAGGGCTTCCCTGGTGGCACAGTGGTTGAGAATCTGCCTGCTAATGCAGGGGACGCGGGTTCGAGCCCTGGTCTGGGAAGATCCCACATGCTACGGAGCGGCTGGGCCCGTGAGCCACAATCACTGAGCCTGCGCGTCTGGAGCCTGTGCTCTGCAACAAGAGAGGCCCGCGCACTGCGATGAAGATGCGATGAAGAGTGGCCCCCGCTCGCCGCAACTAGAGAAAGCCCTCGCACAGAAACGAAGACCCAACACAGCCATGAACAGATAAATAAATAATAAATAAAATTAAATTAAAAAAAAAAAAGAAATGGATACATATATACATACCAACCAACAAAAGAAAAGGTCTGGTATAGGCAAAATAATGATAAAGAATCATGAATTGATAAGTATGATTATTAATTCAATCCTAGGAACAATAACAAAAAACTGGTTTAAAAATATATGTGACTGAGTCTGGGGGTAAGGCTCACCTCAGGTGTGGCTTTATGCTAGACATAACCATGGGAGTAACCAAAGACTCACTTTCTCTCCATTTCTAAAACAGCTACAAGAGATATCTGGTCCTCTTACCAGACAACTTCGTGACAAACCTCCCTGTCTGAAGAGGTTGCTTTTGAGTAGTGGGGAGTGGTAAGGAACTAGTGTTCCTTATAAACTTTATAGTATATTTGACTTTTAAAACTATATATATGAGTTATTTTTATAAATGAAAAATAAATTTAATTAAAAGAAAGAAGCAAGTGTCAAATCAGTAATGGGAAGGCAGTAAGGAATCTAAATTAGCAGGATTTGGAGGAAAAAGAGTAAGCCAGAAGTCAGGAATCCAGATAGGCAGGTCAGTTAAGTTATCAGCCATCAGGACGCAGGTTATTGCAAAGGGCATCTAAACCATTAGTTCAGCAGCTCATGAGTCCAGCTGTTATCAAGGGAACAGCTGGTCTAGTATGATGAGAAGAAGAGTAAATACAGGTGATTTACTCTTCCCAGTTTCTCCCATAATCGTACCTATAGCTAGCTATCGCCACTTTCAACATCCACAGAATCAGTGCATCTCTAACTCCCAGGGACAATTCTGACTTACTATTTAAAACCCTCAACCAGGACTTCCCTGGTGGCGCAGTGGTTGGGAATCCGCCTGCCAGTGCAGGGGACACGGTTTTGATCCCTGGTCTGGGAGGATCCCACATGCCGAGGAGCGCCTAAGCCCATGTGCCACAACTACTGAGCCTGTGCTCTAGAGCCCACGAGCCACAACTACTGAGCCCGTGAGCCTAGAGCCCATGCTCCGCAACAAGAGAAGCCACCACAGTGAGAAGCCCACACACTGCATCGAACAGTAGCCCCCGGTCTCCACAACCAGAGAAAGCCCGTGCGCAGCAACGAAGACCCAACGCAGCCAAAAATAAATAAATATGTAAAATAAATTTTAATAAATAAACAAATAAATAAAGCCCTCAATCCTCAGACTCACTTGAATCCTGAATGGTCTAATTACTGGACTCCAACCTCTTTCATCCAGCCCAAATGCCAATGTATGCCCCAACTCTAATTCTTAAGTTCTTGTTCTAAAAGTATATTCAGTTTCTGTTTACCATGGCCAATGTCTTCCTGAAGGCTGTACTCTGCTCCAAACTCCAGTAGCAGGGATCTATCTGGTCCTCTTAGCAGACAACTTCTTGACAAATCTCCCTGTCTGAATATGCAAGTATCCTGCTTTGGGAGCCAGGACAAAACTAAGGCAGACGGACTTAATAAACTAAAGAACCAGGAATCTGTGTAACCCTGGACTCTTAAACTCCCTGCCTTAGTTTCCCCACATATATAGAACTGGTTCAGTGATACTTACCTCATGGGGATGCTGCAAGGAATATAAGTATAATAGTAGCAGTTCTCACTTACTGAGTGCTTACTATGTGCCAGGCACTGCTCTACATTTTTTACATATATTAACTCATTTATTTATTTATTTTTGGCCGCGCCATGTGGCTTGCAGAATCTTTGTTCCCTGACCAGGGATTGAACCCAGGCCTTTGGCAGTGAAAGCGAGGAGTCCTAACCACTGGACTACCAGGGAATTCCCTTAACTCATTTAATTCTTAAAACCACCTATGAGGTAGGTATTATCATCAAACCCTTATTACAAAGAGGAAGATAAATAAAAAGAATTTTAGAAATTTGCACAAGGTCACACATCTAGTAACTAATGGAGTCTGGATATTACTCTCTCTCTGTCTCTCTCTCTCTCTCTATATATATATATATTTTTTAATTCCCCTTAGCACAGGGCAAGGCACATGTTAATCACTCAAACAGTGCCTGGGACTTCCCTGGCAGTCCAGTGGTTAAGACTTTGCCTTCCAGTGCAGGGGGAGCAGGTTTGATCCCTGGTTGAGGAGCTAAGATCCCACGTGCCTCGTGGCCAAAAAAACCAAAAACATAAAACAGAAGCAATACTGTAACAAATTCAATAAAGACTTTAAAAATAGTCCACATCAAAAAATAAATAAATAAATAAAAATAAACAGTGCCTATTATTAACTCTGTAAATCTTTGTTAAGACAATATTCTCATCTCAGATTAGACTCATCTTGGCCTGAAAATTGCCCAGCCCATTAGACTGGACCGTTTTTCTACATGTGTGAGGCTGGTTCAGTTCCAGGCAGTCTTATTCCAAACAAGTGGGCAAGTCTAGACCTTCTCCACCTTCCTTAACTGGTTCTAAATAATAACCATGCGCCACCAGGTTTATTTATTTATCAAATGGTTCAATGGTTAATAGAATTGGGAGTGAAAAACCAGATGATCATCTCCAAAGATACTGAAAACTCATGCAACAGAATTCAACATCCATTCTTGACTATTTTTTAAAAAGCCAGATACTTCAATAACATAGTAAAGCATGTATGTCTAACCCAAAACCCAATATAATCTTTGATAAGTGCCCCAAGCACCCTCAATAAAGTCAGAAAGAAGATAAGAATATTCTTTATCATTATAGTTTTTAACATTATTCTGCATATACCAGTCAATGTAATTAACAGGAAAAAGAAAAGTGCAAAAATTAGAAAACTATCATGATTTTCAGTTATATGATTTACTTGGAAATCTAAAAAGAATCAACTGGAAAATTATTTCAAATGTTAACAGAATCCATTTGGGTGCTGGTACAAATTTAACACCAATAAATTCAATAGTACTCCCACATACAAAAATCTATTTAGAAAATAGAAGCAAATACCCTGTTTGAAATAACAACAATAAAGATTAATTACTTAGCAATAAACTTAAATGTGCAAAATTAATAACTAAATTAAAAGGATGAAGATATTCTTTAATAATACGGAAAGTATATATTAAGGGAAAAAAACAAGGGTGCTGCAAATTAAGTGTGCGATTTGTGTAAAAATAGGTATCTAGACACAGACCTTACACCCTTCACAAAAATTAACTCAAAATGGATCACAGACCTAAAGTAAAACATAAACCATAAAACTCCTAGAATGTAACATAGGAAAAAATTCTAAATGACCTTGGATTTGGTAATAACTTTTCAGATATAATGCCAAAGGCACAAAAGAATTGATCAGTTGAACTTAATTAAAATTAAAAACATGCTCTGTGAAAGACACTGCCAAGAGAATGAAAAGACAAGCCACACACTAGGAGAAAATATTTGCATAAGACACATCTGATAAAAGACTTATCCAAAATATACAAAGACCTCTTAAAGCTCAACAGTAAGAAAATGAACAACCTGACTTAAAAACGGGCAAAATATATGAACAGACATCTCACTAAGGAAGATATACAGATGGCAAAGAAGCATATGAAAATATTCTCAACATTACACATCATAGGAATTGCAAGTTAAAACAATGAGATTCTACTACATACCTATTAGACTGGTTAAAATCCAAAACACTGGGCTTCCCTGGTGGCGCAGTAGTTAAGAATCCGCCTGCCAATGCAGGGGACACAGGTTCAAGCCCTGGTCCGCGAAGATCCCCCATGCCACGGAGCAACTAAGCCCATGGGCCACAACTACCGAGCCTGTGCTCTAGGGCCCGTGTGCCACAACAATTGAAGCCCACGCACCACAACTATTGAAGCCCACGTGCCTAGAGCCCACGCTCCACAACAAGAGAAGCCACTGCAACAAGAAGCCTGCACACCACAACGAAGAGTAGCTCCCGCTCGCCGCAACTAGAGAAAGCCCGCACGCAGCAACGAAGACCCAATGCAGCCATAAATAAATAAATTAATTAAATTTATATATATATACATATATATATAAAAATCCAAAACACTGACAAACACCAAATGCTGGTGAGGATTAGGAACTAACAGAACTCTCATTTATTGCTGGTGGGAATACAAAGTGATACAGCCACTTTGAAAGACAGTTGGCAGTCTCTTACAAAATTAAACATACTCTTATCATACAATCCAGCAATTGTGCTCCTTGGTATTTAAAACCCAAATCAGTTGAAAACTTATGTCCACATAAAAACCTGTACATGAATGTTTATAGCAGCCTTATTCATAATTGCCAAAACCTGGAAGCAACCAAGATGTCCTTCAATAGGTAAACAGATAAGCAAATCGTGATGCATCCAGACAATGGAATATTACTCAGTGATAAAAAAGAAACGAGATATCAAGCCACTAAAAGACATGGACATCCTCAATGCATATTTCTAAGTAAAAGCCAATCTGAAAAGGCAACATACTATATGATTCCAAATATAGGACATTCTGAAAAAGATAAAACTATGACGACAGAAAAAAGATCAGTAGTTGCCAGTGGTTGGGGAGTGGCAGGGTGAACAGGCAGAGCACAGAGGATTTTTAGGACAGTGAAAATACTCTGTATTATACTCTAATGATGGATACATGTTGTCCTACATTTGTGAATGTACAGGACCAAGAGTGAACCTTAATGTAAGCTACAGCCTATAGCTGACTGTGATGTGTCAATGTAGGTTCATCAATTATAACAAATGTACCTCCCTGCTGGGGGATGCTGACAATGAGGAAAGCTATACATGCATGGGGGCAGAGGATATATGGGAAACCTCTGTACCTTCCTCTTAATTTTGCTGTGAACCTAAAACTGCTCTAAGAAAATAGTCTTTATTTACCAAAAAAAAAAATACAATTAAAAAACACACACACACACCCCTAAAATGTCTGAAGTCTGAAAGAAACGAAAAAGAAGCTTTGAATAAATGGAAGGTCAGAGAAAGATTTTAATATATCAAGATGTCAACTCTCTTCAAACTAATTTATAAATGTAAACAACAAAAAATGCAACGACAAAAAATATATACACTAAAAGGATCGGGGTCGGGGGGCGGCTAGCTAATTTGATTCAAAGATTCATACAAAAAAATAAGGAAGAATAGCCAAGAAATTTCTCAGGGAAAAACAAAAGTAACGAGAGGGCAATAACCCTAACAGACATTAAAAATATATTCTAAGCCAAAATAAGTAGAACTAGGTAGAGATTAATGTTAACAAACAACAGAAATAGACTCAAGTAAACAGGGGAATTTGGATTATGATAAAGGTAGCATTTCAAATCAACAGAGAAAAAATAGATTATTCAGACTAACTTTTTGCTATATGTCTCCTTTTATACCTTATGAATTTGAAACCATATTACCTTTTTTTAGTGCTATAGACTGAACAGACACAGTTCTATTTTTGCCCACTCTCAAAATCCACTGAAAGTTAAAATACAGGGATTAAAAAAAAAAAGCACATACAAGGACAAAGACAATTGGCAAAGAGACAACAGCAATTAAATTCTGGACAGTAGAAAACAGATGGAAAAGAAAGAAATTATTCCAAATGACCAGAGAAAGCCAAATCTTAAACTGGTGGTGGAAAAAGTAAAAAACCAACATAATTTACACATACAATCCCCCAAAATCTTGAGAACTAGAAGTATCAAATCGCTCTAGAAGTGGGAGTATGAAGAGGCTAAGAGGAGGAAAACTGCCTGAAAGTTTATTTATGAAGCAGATAGATTTTTCAGATCCCCTCCCTTACTTTATGTAGCTGGGTACTCATGCCAGAAGATGGACACCTTATTCTCTGGGGAAGGTCTTTGAGTTGGGCAACATCAGGCTCAGATTGGGGCAGGAGCCCCATGCTGCAAATACGGGGGGGGATGAAGGAAAAGTTAATATGCTAAATGTTGACAACCCTAGTCCTCTTCCCCAGGTGACTCACAGGATGATGGCAGTCCCTTACCCTCCAGAAACAGAAAAATGGAAGAGCCTTCACTGGGAAAACTCACAGACCCAAGAGAAAGGCCTAACGATAGTGACATTGGGAGGTTCCATTAGGAAAAAGCCAGCCAGATCACTCTATAAAGAAGTTAAAAGTTGCCAGCCCCCCCAATCCATGCACTGAGAACTTTGTCAGCTTTCGGTCACTCACTCAGACACTAAAAAGACAGTTCTGCTTCCAATGCTCCCACTGCAATAATCTGGGGGAGTAGTTTTGCAAAAATGGTATTTTAAAAAAGATTTCGGAAACCTACAAAAGTAACAACTGTATGAACTAAAATTTCAGAAGGAGAGAGCCCTTTTTTGGTGAGCCATAAGTTGTTGGCCATTTTTTTCATTTTCTTTTTCTGGGGGGCATTTGCCAATTTTGGAGGTAGGCTAAAAAACCAGACTGGGCACAGGCAGAAGGATGCTACTAAAAGAAAGAAATCAGCTCAATTTTTGGTGGTCACACAGAGCTGAAATGAAGGACAGGACAAGCCATAAACTGTTGAAAACAAAGACAAAGAAAATCTTAAAAGTAACCAGAAGAAAAAGATATTACCTTAAAGTAGCAATAACAGTATTAATGGCTGACTTGTCAAAAGAAAATAAGGAAAAAAAAAAAAGAAAATAAGGAAGTGTGTGTACACACACACACACACACACACACACACACACACACACACACACACAGTGGAATATTATTCAGCCATTAAAAGGGGGGAATCCTACCATTTGGGACAACATGGATGAACACTGAGACCATTATGCTAAGTGAAATAAGTTAGAGAAATACAAATGCTGTATGATCTCACTTATATGTGGAATCTAAAAGAGCCAAAGTCACAGAAACAGAGAGTAGACTGGTGGTTGCCAGGGGCTGGCAGTGAGGGGAGGTGGGATGGGAGACATGAGGAGATACTGGTCAAAGGGTACGAACTTCCAGTTATAAGAGGAATAAGTTCTGGGGATCTAATGTACAGCATGGTGATTTACAGTTAACAACAATGTATTGTATACTTGAAAGCTGGGAAGAGAGTAAATCTTAAGTGTTACCACCACCACCACCACCACTACAACATGGTAATTATGTGAGATGAAGGATGTGTTAACTAACTTTATTGTGGTAATCTTTTTGCAATACAAATATCAAAATTATCATATTGTACACCTTAAACTTACACAAGGTTGCATGTCAATTATAGCTTAATAAAGCTAGAAAAGAGAAATTAAGGGAGTCAGAAAACACTGAAATGACAACGTAGACGTGCTGAAAGGAGATGATTTAAAAAGAAAAAAGCCAACTTAGAAATCTACACCCAGCCAAAAAAAGTTTCAAAAAAATAAAGATGCTTGGGACTCCCTTGGTGGTCCAGTGGGTAAGAATCTGTGCTCCCAATGCAGGGGGCACAGGTTCGATCCCTGGTCTTGGAACTAGATTCCCCCATGCATGCCACAACTAAGAGTCTCGCATGCTGCAACTAAGACCCGGTGCAGCCAAAATAAATAAATACATAATATTAAAAAACAAAACAAAAAATAAAGATGCTTCCAGGCAAACAAAATCTGAGAGAGGTTGCTGCTAGCAGACTTGCACACAAAATTTATTAAAAGTTCTGTAGACTGAAGGAAGATATCTTAGATAAAAATACCACTGCAGGAAGTAGTGAAAAACACTGGAAAGGGAACATAAATACAAAAGAACATTTGTGCCACATGAAAATATATAAATAAAATTCAAATTTCACTATCCATAAAATAAAGTTTTATTGGAACACAGTCATGGTCATTTATTTATCACTTGTCTGTGGCTGCTTTGACACTGCAATGGCAAAATGAGTAGTTGCAATAGAGCCCATATGCGGTGCCCTTATGGCTTCAAACTGCTGCATCATGGTACACGAGAAACTGCAGTGATATAGTTATATCCAACAGCATTTTGGGTGTCACACATGCTGCTGCACCATGACATTTTTATTTTATTTACGAGTGCATAACCTATCATGTCAAAACAAGAAAAGTGCACTTCAAATGCCACACATTAAGGCACAGTGGAGTGTGTTTTGTCACCAAATTAAATGGCAAAGCCTTGTCTTTATTATGCAATAACACTATAACTATGCTAAAGAATACAACATACCTAGACATTACTAGACTGCACTCATCACAACAATCCCCAACTCACAGGAAAGCAATAGTCAGAAAAATTAGAAAATTTTAAATTGAATATCATATTGTAGCACAATTTTTTCATAAAACAAAAAATGAAACTGCAAATAAACTAAGTGTGTGAGTGGTCATTTGTCAGCCTAGCAAGGAAAGCCATTTACTGTTGGCAAGTTAATTAAATCGTGTTTGATTACAGTAGTCAAAGAAATGCGTCCAGAGAAAATAAACTTGTTTGAGATTGTCAGCTTTTCAGTGAGAACGGTTGTTCAAGCAAGTTCACGATACTGGTAGCAACATCAACAGTCAATTAAGGGGACTAGCCTGGCGGTCCAGTGATTAAGACTCTGCGCTTCCAATGCAGGGGGCGAGGGTTTGATCCCTGGTCGGGGAACTAAGATCCCACATGCCGCTCGGCATGGCCAAAAAAATTTTTTTTAATTAAAAAAAAATAGTTAAGAAATAAGACAAATGGGGGCTTCCCTGGTGGCGCAGTGGTTAAGAATCCACCTGCCAATGCAGGGGACACGGGTTCGAGCCTTGGTCTGGGAGGATCCCACATGCCGTGGAGCAACTAAGCCCTTGCGCCACAACTACTGAGTCTGCGCTCTAGAGCCCGCGAGCCACAACTACTGAAGCCCGCATGCCTGGAGCCCATGCTTGACAACAAAGAGAAGCCACCGCAATGAGAAGCCCGCTCACTGCAACGAAGAGTAGCCCCTGCTCGCCGCAACTAGAGCAAGCCCACGCGCAGCAACAAAGACCCAGCGCAGCCAAAAATAAATAAATAAATAAATTTATTAAAAATACATAAATAAATAAGACAAATGGTTTCCAGTGGGTTTCCTTGGCTCTAGAGGAGTCAACAGATGTTACTGATTACTATTCAGTTGTTTATTTGAGCAGTCAATACAGAATTTGAAGTGCCTAAGGAACTAACCTCTAAGAATATCTGTGAAACTACAACAGGAAACAGTATTTTCAAACTTGAGAAAACACGAAGTCAGTACAACCTGAAGTGGAATCTGCTAAAGAATGTTACAAGTGATGGTGGCAAAAATACGTGTGTAACAGAAAAAGGCTTAGTTGGACAAATTAACAAAACCTGTGGGAATGTAAAATGTATAAGGCTCTGCAAACCTATGGTTACTCATCAGCAGGTACTTTGTGGAAAACATTTGAATCTATCATGTCTTATTGACCATGTCTTAGTGCCAAACGATATATTTCATTTGCTTTCGTGGATTTAGCCATCTTCTGTTCCAAAACAGAAGCCAAATATCCTGACTTGCCACCACACAGTAGATCAATGGCTTGGCAGTTGATTAATGTTTTATTGTGATTTTTTGAGCTCAGGAATGAGCTCAAATTTTTTCTAAAGGGGAAAACTAGCCTCAACCATTATTACAAAACACCAAATGGCTTTGGAAATCAGCTTTTGCTACAAACTTGATAATGTTCCTTAATGAATTTAAAATAAAATTATAAGGCAAAATACTGCTTATATGCAAAATTTATATTGTAGTAAAACTTAAAATATTCTGATGACAACTAAAGCCTGTTGGAATCACATGTAATGTTAAACTGCTTTATTCACTTCCTATTCAGTCAAAATTTAAAACAAGGAGTGAGATCTCCATTCCCATACAAATTTGCAACAGAGATATTTTCTGAGCTCAAAGGATAGTTTCAGCAGTGTTTTCCAAACCTTGAGCAAAGTATGATAGAAATTTACATATTCTTAAATCTACTTGTGCAGTTGAAGAGCTTCCACCTAAACTTCAACTGGAAGTGATTAATCTGCATTGTAATGACATGCTAAAAGACAAATATCAACAGGAGAAATCTATGCCAGGGAGCAACTAGGCCTGTGCGCCACAACTACTGAGCCTGCGCTCCAGAGCCTGCGAGCCACAACTACTGAAGCCCATGCGCCTAGAGCCCATGCTCTGCGACGAGAAGCCACTGCAATGAGAAGCCTGCGCACTGCAACGAAGAGTAGTCCCCATTCACCACAACTAGAGAAAGCCCGAACACAGCAACAAAGACCCAACGCAGCCATAAATAAATTTTTTAAAAATTTTTTATTTATTTATTTATTTTTGGCTGTGTTGGGTCTTCGTTTCTGTGCAAGGGCTTTCTCTAGTTGTGGCGAGTGGGGGCCACTCTTCATCGCGGTGCGCGGGCCTCTCACTGTCGCGGCCTCTCCCGTTGCGGAGCACAGGCTCCAGATGCACAGGCTTCAGTAGTTGTGGCTCGCAGGCTCTAGAGCGCAGGCTCAGTAGTTGTGGTGCACGGGCTTAGTTGCTCCGCGGCATGTGGGATCTTCCCAGACCAGGGCTCGAACCCGTGTCCCCTGCATTGGCAGGCAGATTCTTAACCACTGCGCCACCAGGGAAGCCCAATAAATTTACTTTTTAAAAAAGAAAAAAGAGTACAGTATTGCCCCCTTATCCATGGATTTGCTTTCCACACTTTCAGCTTCCTGCAGGCAAGGGGTCCAAAAACATCATATGGCAAATTCCAGAAATAAGCAATTCATAAGTTTTAAATTGAGTTGCTGTTCTGAGTAGCATGATGAAATCTTGCACCATCCTCTCCATCCTGCCCTGGATGTGAATCATCCCTTTGTCCAGTGTATCCATGCTGTACATGCTACCCACGTGTTACTCACTTAGTCGCTGTCTGGGTTATGGGGATCAACTGTCGCAGTACCGCAGTGCTTGTATTCAAGTAATCCTTATTTTACCAAATAATGGCCCCAAAGCACAAGAGTAGTGGCAATTCAGATGTTCTCTTACTGTGCCTAATTTATAAGTTAAACTTTATCATATGTATGTACATACAGAAAAAACACAGTATATATAGGGTTCAGTACTATCCGCATTTTCAGGCATCCACTGAGGGTCTTGGAACATATCCCCCACAGATAAGGGGTGACTACTACATAATATGTAATGGCAATATAATCTGATGATACAGTATGGTACAGATACAAAATGAGAAGGGAATGAGGATAACATATGCAAGACATTTTATGCAACTGCTCTCAGTAATCATATTGGAAATGGTAATACTAGTATTGCTATTGTGAGACTACTGTATAATGTGGAATAAAACAAATGAGTAATTAATAATGAGGATATTCTAATTCATTATCCCCTGTATCCTTGAGAACCAGAATTTTTGGCATAGAAAAAAGGAACTATAGATGTAATATAGAAGAGAGTAAATTTTTTAAATCTTTATGTGTGTGTGTATATGTATAGATAGATATACAGATATACAGATGTACATATATCACCCTTAACTGTCCTAGACACAATAACTCACAGCAACGAGCACCCTCAGTGCCCAGATTGGAGAAACCAGCTGGTTACAACTCTGGAGCAGGAAATGTAAAAGATAAGCCTGGAACACTTGGTCATACCAGATAACAAGGATGCTACAAAGACTACCTGGAATGGATCAAGTTATCTAGGAGCCAACTTGAGGAGGCTCCAACTGGCCAAAGACAGGACAATTTGAGCATAAATAATAACTGCCATTGATTAAAAACCATCAAATATGTTTGAATCCCTGAATTCACAATGGTATTTTTAAAAAGAGCTGTTTCTCGGGAATTCCCTGGTGGTACAGTGGTTAGGACTCCACCCTTTCACTGACAAGGGCCTGGGTTCAATCCCTGGTCAGGTAACTAAGATCCCACAAGCTGCACAGCGTGGCAAAAAAAAAAAAAAGCTGTTTCTCTTAGGGGATTATAAGGAACTAATCTATCTTGAAAAGTGATAAAAGCAAAGAATCAAGCATCTATCCTACCTTTCCTATATAACTTGTACTTCTGGATAACTATATACAGTTGAGGGACTTCCCTGGTGGCGCAATGGTTAAGAATCCGCCTGCCAATGCAGGGGACACAGGTTCGAGCCCTGCTCCGGGAAAATCCCACACGCCGAGGAGCAACTAAGCCCATGCACCACAACTACTGAGCCTGCGCTCTAGAACCCACAAGCCACAACTACTGAAGCCCGTGCGCCTAGAGCCCGTGCTCCACAACAAGAGAAGCCACCACAATGAGAACCACACGCACTGTAACAAAGAGTAGCCCCCGCTCGCCACAACTAGAGAAGGCCCACGCACTGCAACAAAGACCCAACGCAGCCAAATTAATTAATTAATTAATTTTTAAAAACTAACTAAATAAATAAATACACTTGACCCTTGAACCACACACGGGTTAGAGGTGCTGACCCTCCATGCAGCTGAAAATCTGCACATAACTTTACAGTTAGTCCTCCATATATGTGATTCTGCATCCATGGACTCAACCAACAGCAGATTGTGTAGTACTGTAGCACATATTTATTGAAAAAAGTCCACATATAAGTGAACCCACACAGTTCAAATCCATGTCATTCAAGGGTCAACTGTAGTAGACAAGCAGAAGCATCTCTTAATAAAAGTATTCCAACTAATAAATGAAAAAGAAATAACAGATTGGTCACTATTCTGCAACTACAAATAATTTAATAGATCTGGGCATTGAGCCCAACTGCTATCATCATAAAAAGAGAGAAACCCAGTAATGTGCCTCCTGATGAAAGAACACAGCACTGCCTATAATAATATCAAAGAGACTGAACCAGAGTCTGACCAAGACTCTGAATCCAACTACCAATTTGCAATAAATACCGAGGATGAAGGAACATGCTGAACTGCAACATGAGTGTGCAATCAGTAAAATTCACATTTTGGCAAGCATTCTTCAACAGAAAAACTAAGTAAAAGAAAGGGACAGAGAGGTAAACTGTAGATTAAAAGATATTTAAAAGATACCAAATTTAAAAAACTGAATAACACTAAACTACAGTGTTTACGAATGCACACTTGGTGATAAGACAAAAAATAATAAGGAAATGAATTACTATAAAAGTCAGAACAGTAGTTATGGGAGCGGGGAGGCACAGGTTTGTAACTGAAATGGGACATGTAGAGGGATTCCGGGATGGCTGAAAAGTTCTACTTCTTGACCTAGGTGGTGTGGTTACAAGGATGTTTGCCTTATTTATTAAAAATTTTAAAAAAAAAGTTTGTGTGTGAGATTTTCCGCTTATTTTACAATACAAAGATTAAAAATGATAACTATATAAAACTACAATGTTATTGCCTTAGAGGTTTATAAGACAGGTGGAACTAAAATATACAACATCGATAGCACAAAGGGCAAGGGGGATGGGATGGAATTAAACTGCTGTACAGTTCTTGCATTCTTTGAAAAGCATTAACTTAAACTGTAATAAATTAACAATGCATACTGAAATATCTAGGGCAATGGTTCTTAACCAGGGAGTATTTTGCCCCCGAGGGGACATTCAGTAATGTCTGAAGACATTTTTGGTTGTCAAAACTGGGAAATGGGGGGTTGCTACTGATATCTAGTGGGTAGTGACCAGGGATGCTGTTAAACATCCTACAACACACAGGACAGCCCCCTCCACCCCCAAACAAAAAACTATCTGGCCCCAAATGTCAATAGTGCTAAGGCTGAAAAACTCTGATCCAGGGTAACCAATGAAACCAATTAAAGAATGTATAACAAACAAGTAGAGAAGAAAAAAAATGGAACAATTTCACTTATATGAAGTTGAAAAATAGGCAAGACTAAATCGTGGTGATATAAGTCTTCAGAATAATTAATGGTTATAGGAGAATGAAGGTACTGACTTGGAAGTGGTACAATGGTGCCTTCTGGGGAACTAAAAATGTTCTCTCTCTTGTTCTAGGCAGTGAATATATGAGAGAGTGTACAGTAAAAGTTCATTAAGCTGTACCCTTAAGATATATACCCTTTCCTGTACATATGTTATACCTCAACTAAAAACCATTAAGCAGATAACCAAAGATTACAAGACATCTGGGGAAAGTATTTAACATGAAACACACCTATCAAAAACAAAAAAAATCTGGAGGAAACAGCCTACAAGGGAAAGTAAACTTTTAAAACATACATATTATACATTACATTATATGTATGTATTTATAAGTAGTGTGTTCAGAGAATTAAGAGGAGACACTTCAACCATGACTCAAAAACAGAATGTTATTTTTTTAAATTTATTTTAGAATGTTAAGTTTTTAAAATCGGATATCAAAAGAGAGCTCTTAGAAATTAAATAAAACAGCAGAAATAAACATACAACAAATTCCACTCCTAGGTATTTACCCAAGAGAAATAAGTAAATATCCACTAA
The DNA here is from genome assembly GCF_965194825.1 of Balaenoptera physalus. Taxonomy (NCBI): domain Eukaryota; kingdom Metazoa; phylum Chordata; class Mammalia; order Artiodactyla; family Balaenopteridae; genus Balaenoptera; species Balaenoptera physalus. Next base: position 80,887,204 of record NC_138886.1, on the reverse strand, counting down.
AAGACCTTAACATGAATGTTCATAATAATTGCTTTATTCAGAATAGCCAAAAATCGGAAGCAATTCAAGTATCTATCAACAGAGAAATGGATAAACAAATTAAGGTATACTGATACAGTGGAATACTACTCAACAAAAGGAACAAACTACCATACATGTAACATATGTGAATCTCAAAAACACTATGTTGAGCAAAAGAAGCTAAACCCAAGAATACATACTGTATGATTTCCTGCAACAGGAAAAACTAAGAGCTATGGTGATAGAAAACCACAGTGGTTGCCTAGAATGGTGTGGGAGAAATGACTGGAAAGGGAGGGAACTTTCTGGAATAATGGAAATGTTCCATAATTTTACTGTGGTGGTGGCTAAATGGGGTGTATGCATTTCTCAAAACTAATCAAATCACACACTTGAAACTGGCACATTTTATTGCATGTAAATTATACTCCAAAAAAACGCCAGACAAAACACAAACAAAAAGCTCCATTGAAAGGATGGAAGATAAAGGTGAGATAAAAAGTAGTAAAAACACAAAGAAACTGAAAATCAGATCAGAGAAAAAGACTTTTTAAATTAGAGAATTAATCTAGGCAATCCAATATCCTGATAATCGGTGCTTCCAAAAGAAAACAGCAAAAATGAATAGGAGAAAATATCATTTAAATAATTCAAGAAAATTTCCCAATGCTGAAGAACATGAGTTTCCAGACTGAAAGTACCTATAGTAATGTGAAATTTCAGAACACTGGGAACACAAAGAAGATCCTGCAAACTTCTGGAAGAAAACAGTTCACATACAACGGACAGGACTTAGAATGGCTTTGAATTTCAAACAGCACTTCTAGAACCAAGAAGACAAAAAGCAATAGCCTCAAAATTCTAAAGGTATGTGATTCCCAACCTAGAATTCTATACCCTGCCAAGCAATTCAAGTATAAAGTTAGAAGAATTCAAAAAATTTACCTGCTATGCATACTTCCTCAAAAATCTACTCAAGGATGTGATAAACCAAAACAAAAGAATCAATCAAAGAAGACAGAGAAGATATAGGAAAGAGCCACTCCAACACAGGTAGAAGGAGCTTTCATGAAATACCCAGGACGAAGGTGAAGGGTGTGAACTCAGATAACAGCTGTGAACTAGGTATAGAAAAAGCAACCATACAGAATGAAGTTCAGAATACTCCAGGAGACCAAGTGGGAAGGTAAAATGATGCAGCCACTTTGAAAGACAGTCTGGCAATTCCCCAAAAGGCTAATACATTTACCACATGATCTAGCAATCTGACTCCTAGGTATACATCCAAGAGAAATGAATGTATGTTCACACAAAACTTGTACATAAATAGTCACAGAAGCCTTATTCATAATAGCCAAAAAGTAGAAACAACCCAAATGTCCATCGACAGATGAATGGATAAACAAAATGTGGTATGTCCATATAATGGAGTATTATTCAGCAATAAAAAGGAATGAAGTACTGATACGTGCTACAACACGGATGAACCCTGAAACCATTAGGCTAAGTGAAAGAAGTCAGTCACAAAAGATCACATATTATGTATCGTATAATTCCATTTATATGAAATGTTCAGAATAGGCAAATCTATACAGATAGAAAGTAGACTGGTGGTTGCCTAAGTTTGAAGAGGAGGGGAAATGGGGTGTGACTGTTAATGGACAAAAGGTTTTCTTGGGCGGTGATGAAAATATCTTCTAAAAATGATTATAATAATGGCTGCACAACTCTAAATATATTAAAACCACTGAATTATATACTTTAAATTGGTGAATTATATGATAATGTGAGTTATATTGCAACAAAGCTGTTAGTAAAATTTCTTAGAATTAGTGGTAAATATATAGAAAACTAAGAAAAAAAAGGATAATTACATGGAAAACAAAATGTATGTGGGAAATGAAAACTATTTAATTACATCTTAAGACTGTAAGCAGTGAAGATCTATAATTATGATATAACTTTACTGGGAGACTGAAGAAATCTACATGCATGTATGTGTGAATGTATGTACATGTATGTTGCAGGGAGAGAGGAGGAGGTTGAGGGAAAAGAATGAAATCCTTATCTTCCGTGGGGAGCTATCATATATAATGAATAAAATTTAGAAATTGAAAACTAGTGGGACTTCCCTGGCGGTCCAGCGGTTAAGACTCCACACTTTCACTGCTGAGGGCCGGGGTTTGATCCCTGGTCGGGGAACTAAGATCCCTCAAGCCGTGCGGGGTGCGGCCAAAAAAAAGAAGTAGCAACAGACGCAGACTATTTACAAGTAGGTAAATGCCAAAATAATAAGCTGAAAGAATTAGAAGTTGTTTCATGTAGAGTGGTAGAAATGGGGAAGAGGGGTGTTTGGAGGACTGCTATTTTATGTAATAACTTTGTGGAACTCATTTGATTCTTTAAATTAGGGACATTGATAACTTCTACTTTTTAAAAGTGTTTTAACTCAAAACAAGAAATTTTAAAGTTTAAGAAACTATTACAAAATTGGGAGGCTATACAACAGAGGGGAAGTAGATGATATATTACGTGTTTTTCTCCCATAGCAAAAAAACTAGATAGCTTTTAAAATACAAAACTCAGGGAATTCCCTGGCAGTCCAGCGCTTAGGACTCCACACTTTCACTGCCAAAAGCCCGGGTCAGGGAACTAAGATCCTGCAGGCCACGCAGCATGGCCAAATAAATAAATAAAATTTAAAAATCAATGGCATTAAGTACTGAATACACACTTTTAAAAGGTCAAAAATGGGAACTGTTATGTTATATACACTTTACCACAACTTTTTAAATAAATTATTTTTTAAATTAAAAAAAAAAAAAACCTCTAGGAGGTAAGACCAAGGATATGGGGGAGGGGTGTTAACGTAGTAGGCATATAAAACTCATCACCTAATATCACTTTATACTATTTTTACCTTGCACATGTATTAACTTATAAACTGAAAAGCACCATTCAAAACAGTATAGCTAACATTAGTAGCAACTAACACTAATTGAGTGCTTTTTATATAGCAGGCACATTCTAAGTACTTCTACATGTACTAACATACTGTATTTAATTCTCACAGTTCCCCTGACAGAGCAGATGCCATACTTTCCCCCATTTTACAAGAGAAATTAAAACATACAGAGGTTAAATAATCTGCCCAAGATCACAGCTATAGACCCTGAACTGGAACCTAGCTGTCCAACTCTAGAGTTCATATTTTTAACCACTATACTATACTGCCTCTCTGTTCTTTCACATTAAGAACAAGATTCAGCACAATAAAACAAAGGATCACTAAAATACTTAACGCCTACTCTCCAACTCCACTGAAAAATAAATATCATCAATAGTTTTAAGTGGCAACCTTGAGGCTATAATCTCTAAAGTTGCTTGTAGACTCAAATCATAACCCATAAAAACCCAATAAATTAGTTAACACTAAACAGCACTTAAAAAAAAAAAATCTAACCACAAGCCTTTACAACAGAAAACAATTCAACTTTTTACTCACTGCCTTCTACTTGATTAACTCAGGAGGGCATACACTAAAGAACAATATTCTTTTTTTTTTTTGGTTGCACCAGCTCTTAGTTGCAGCACGTGGGCTCCTCAGTTGTGGCTCCAGGGCTCCTTTAGTTGCAGCTTGCCAGCTCCTCAGTTGTGGCATGTGAGCCCTTAGTTGCAGCATGCATGTGGGATCTAGTTCCCTGACCAGGAATTGAACCCAGGTCCCCTGCATTGGGAGCACAGAGGCTTATCCACTGCGCCACCAGGGAAGTCCCCAATACTCTATTCTTCAGCTCTCCAGTAAGATGCTCTTCCACATAGCCTCATGGTTAGCTCTATCCTTTCCTTATGATTTCACTCCAAAAGCCACCTTCACCTTTCTTCAGAGATGTCTAAAATGTCACACACAAAGAAAAATTTTAATATCCTCTTCCCAGCTTCAGACCCTACCTCACTGCTTCCCACTTCTCTCCTCAGAACTTACCACTTCTAAGTCGGCACATACTTTTTTGTTCACTGCTTATCTCTCCCACTAGGATGAAAGCTCCATGAAGTAGGAAATTTTTGGTTTTTGTTCACTGTTTCCTCAGCACCTACAACAGTACCTGACACATAGTAAGTGCTCAATAAATCTTTAATGATGAAACTAACAATAAAAATAACAAACTTTAAAATAAATGTTTTCCATATTTCTGAAGTTAATATTGACAATTTTAATTATATATGAGAAAGAACATATTGATGGTGTACTTAGGCCCCAAATCCTTCCGTAAGTGGTAAAGCATTACCTAAGAAGCTATAATATTCAGTTTAGCAATACTTTCTACTCATGTTCTCATTTACTAAGGAAATTTATTACTGACTCAGAAATACATCAGATATGTTATGAAACAACTTCCTTATCTGAACAAAAATCAAAACTGTCAACTACTCATTAAAAACATCATACATACACAACACTGTGAATTAACTATACTTCAATTTTTAAAAATCATGCACAAAAATCCTTAGAATAAAATTAGGCAAGCTATTAACAACAATTCCAAAGCTTAAAAAAATTTGTTTATAATTTCATGGGTGTGTGTTTCACCTGTAGGAGGGGAAGATAAGTATTTGGTGGTAGAGAGAAGCTACATAACAATGAATTTTAAAGTATCCTTTTTTGGCTAATAAAGAACTTATAGATGCATTACCTTTGGAACATAAATGCACTCTACCCAGAAAATAAAGCAAAACATAGAATCATACTGAATCTCAGCAATAGGAACCTTGCTTTACATCAGAATCACCTGGAGATGCCCACCAGAGTCTCAAAATATTCTGATTCTAGGGACTTCCCTGGAGGTCCAGTGGTTAAGACCCAGTGCTTCTACTGCAGGGGGCATGGGTTCGATTCCTGGTCGGGGAACTAAGATCCCACATGCCACAAGGAGCAGCCAAAAAAAAAAAGACTGAATCTATAAAATAGTGTGTAAGAATAGAGCCAGGAATCTTTTATTTCTAAAAGTTTCCAACATGATTCTAAAGCAGTTTAATCACTCATGCAGATGATTAATATCCTCTTAGAACACTGTCCCTAGGTGTCATCCAACATGTATTTGACTATCCCCAGGAACAAAAAATTCACTACCTCCCAAAATACTTTAATTCTAATGAAAAGCACTAAATTTTGGGAATCCTTACTTATGTTGAAATGGATTGATATCTGCCTTCTTTTACTTTTTCTCCTCCTCTAGTTTCTACGTAACTGGTTATTAAACTTAAAAGTTGTTAGTATTCAATACCAATACTACTCAGGCATTGGATATCACTCAGGAAAGAAAATGAAAATCTAAATATCCTTCAGGAACTTGCTTCAATCTAATTTTTGTGAAAATCATATTAAATTTGTAACAAATGTCTTTAGATGTAAACATATTTGAACCATAAAATCTATTCCTAGGAATTTATCCTAAAGATACAACTAAATTGTAATATTTTATGCCAATGCTGGATGTTGTTTGCAATGGACCAAATTTATGTCCCCCAAAACTCATGCTGAAATCCTAACCCCAAATGTGATGATATTAGGAAGAAGGACTTTGGGCAGCAATTAGGTCTTGAGGGTAGAACGCTCGTTAATGGGATCAGCACCCTTAAAACAAGGGAACCCAGAGAGCTCTCTTGCCCTCTTTCTTACCACGTAAGGATACAATAAGTCTACAACCTGGAAGAGAGCCCTCACCAGAACCTGACCATGATGGCAACCTGATCTCAGACTTCAAGCCTTCAGAACTGTGAAAAATAAATTTCTGTTGTTTATAAGCTACTCAGTCTGTGGTACTCTGTTATTTATAACAAAGTCATTTCTGCATCTTTTTTTAAAACAAGGACATTTTCTTTTATTCTTTAAAATTTTTACTGTCTTATTTTTTCAGCCTTACTGAGGTATAATCAACAAATAAAATTATAAGATAATTAAATCTATAATTTTTTTACTTTTTAAATTTACATCTAGCAGTATTCACTTCCTCGGCATACACTTTTATAAGTTTTAGCATGTACATAGATTATTGTAACCACCACCATAAGTAGAATACAAAACAATTCCAATATCCACAAAGAATTCCCTCACGCTATCCCTTTGTAGTCAAACCCTTCCTCCACCCCTAAACCCTGGCAACCACTGATCTGTTGTTCTCTGTGCCTACAGTTTTGTCTTTTCGAGAATATCGTGTTAGCAGACCCATTCAGAATGTAATCTTATGTGACTGCCATAATGCCTTTGATATTTATCCATATTACTAGTATGTCAATACTTGATTCCTTTTTATTGCTGAATAGCATTCCATAATATAGATATACCAGTTTACTTATCCATTCAACCACTGAAGGACATTTGGGTTGTTTCCAGTTTGGGGCAATTATGAATAGTGCTGCTACAAACATTCACATACACATTTTTGTGTAAACAGTAAGTTTATATTGCCCTAAGACAAATTCCTAGAAATGGGCTTGTTGAGACAGATGGTAATTGCATACTCTGTAATAAACTGACAGACTTTTCCAGAGTCTACATTCTCACCAGAAGTATTAGTTTCAGCTAATCCTCATCCTCACCAATACTCAGTACTGTCAGTGCAGTATTTTATTATTTTAGCCATTCTAAAAGATACGTAAATGGCACCTCATTGTGGTTTTAATTTGCATTTCCCTAATGACTAAAGATGAACATCTTTACATGTGCTTATAAGCCATCCAAACGTCTTTACTGAAATATCTGTTCAAATCTTTCACCCATTTTTGAAATTGGGTTGTTGATTTTTTAGGGGTATTTTCCCCCTATGTTGAGTTTTGAAAGCTCTTCATAAATTCTGGATGTTAAGTCCTTTCTAAGATATGTGGTTTGCAAATATATTCTCCCAATTCATGGCGTGTCTTTTCATTCTCTTTAACTGTGTCCTTCACAGGAAAAAGTTTTAAATTCTGATTCTGAAGTCCACCTTCACCAATTTTTTCTTTCACAGATCATGCTTTTGGTACTGTATTTAAGAGCTCTTTGCCAAACCCTAGGTCAAGAAGACTTTTTCCAATGCTTTCTTCTAAAGGTTTTACTGCTTTATGTTTTACATTTAGGTTTATGATCCATTTGAGTTAATTTTTGTATAAAATATATGTTATATAGGTTGAGGCTCACTTTACATGTGGATGCCCAGTTTTCCAACATCATATATTTGAAAAGACTATCCCTTCTCCATTGAAGTATGTTTGCACCTTTGTCAAAAAATCAGTTGACTATATCTTATTTCTGGGCCATCTATTCCGTGCCTTTAGTCAATACACCACACTGTCTTGATTAGTGTAGCTTTACAGTACATCTTAAAATTGGATATTGTGAGTCTTCCAACTTCGTTCTTTTTCGAAATTGTTTTGATTATTCTAGTTCCTTTAACTTCTCGATACATTATTATTTAAAACTAAAGCCATAATAGTCATCTCCTTAGTGGTTTCCTTGCCCTCAAGAAAACTGGCATTTTTACTGTTGCATTTTATCTTGTCAAAACCAGTTCAAAATATGTTCTCTAAATATGATAATATGTAGGCACTCATAACTTTTGACCCAATATATCCAGTACCAGAAACTTATGTGAAAAACACAAATATAGATATAAAAATGTGTTCAACATAGTATTGTTTAGAAAGCAAAATAAATCTGCAGACCCAACAAAAGGGGAAAGGTTAAATAATGACTAGTTGGGAAAATGTTCAAAATATGTTAAGTTTTTTTTAAATGGATACACAGTATCCAACTTTTTAGATGAAATATAGTGTATTTCAGAAGAAATATACTTTAAAGTATTATTTCTGGATAGCATCATTACAAGTGACTTTTTTAAAGATTTTTTAAAATTAATTTATTTCATTTATTTATTTTTGGCTGTGTTGGGTCTTCATTGCTGCGTGTGGGCTTTCTCCAGTTGTGTGTACTCTTCGTTGCGATGCGCGGGCTTCTCATTGCAGTGGCTTCTCCTGTTGTGGAGCACGGGCTCTAGGCACACGGGCTTCAGTAGTTGTGGCTCGCAGGCTCAGTAGTTGTGGTTCACAGGCTCTAAGGTGCAGGCTCAGTAGTTGTGGCGCATGGGCCTACCTGCTCCACGGAATGTGGGACCTTCCCGGACCAGGGCTCAAACCTGTGTCCCCTGCATTGGCAGGCAGATTCTTAACCACTGCACGACCAGGGAAGCCCACAAGTGACTTTTTTTTCATAGTTTCAAGAACTTTAAAAACTTTCTACCATAAACATGTGTTCACTTATAACTGGGTATAAATATTTTGAGTTTTTTTTTAAAATTTAGTTATTTTTTATTTATTTTTGTTTGCACTGGGTCTTTGTTGCTGTGCGTGGGCTTTCTTTGGTTGCGGTGAGCGGGGGCTACTCTTCCTTGTGGTGCGCAGGCTTCTCATTGCGGTGGCTTCTCTTGTTGCAGAGCACGGGCTCTAGGCTCACGCAGGCTCAGTAGTTGTGGCTCGCGGGCTATAGAGCGCAGGCTCGGCAGTTGTGGCGCACAGGCTTAGTTGCTCCGCAGCATGTGGGATCTTCCAGGACCAAAGCTCGAACCCGTGTCTCCTGCATTGGCAGGCGGATTCTTAACCACTGAACCACCAGGGAAGCCCATATTTTGAGTTTAAAAAAAAAAAAAAGTGTTACTGCCACTTACACAGAAAAATAGAGGTACCTCCGTATCAGCTTATACATTATTAGTATCAAGCTTGTTCATTAAGATATGAGTAACCCACATGACAATGTTAAGAGAACTTACTCTAAACCCTACAAATTCTTCTCCTCGGCTGTCACAACAGTTACAACACAACTTTCTCTACACTTGTCTTCATGTTTAACATTGGACAGAATTCTAAGCACAATATTTTAAATTACATCATTAATAAATGACACACAAAGAAAAGATATTTGCAACATGCAATACATCTGACCAATGACTAACTTCCTTTATGCAAGCAGCCTTTATTCTATTAAAAAAAAAAAAACCTAAAGAAAAATGGGCAAAGAACAAGTACAGTTAACTTGCATAAATATTACAAATGGCCAATGACATGAAAGTAAGCTAAATTTCATTCACAATTAAAAGAAACAACTAGGGCTTCCCTGGTGGCACAGTGGTTAAGAATCTACCTGCCAATGCAGGGGACACGGGTTCGAGCCCTGGTCCAGGAAGATCCCACATGCTGCGGAGCAACTAAGCCTGTGCGCCACAACTGCCGAGCCTGCGCTCTAGAGCCCGCGTGCCACAACTACTGAGCCCCATGTGCTTAGAGCCCGTGCTCCGCAACAAGAGGACACTGCAATGAGAAGCCCACAAACTGCAACCAAGAGTAGCCCCCGCTCGACGCAACTAAAGAAAGCTCGTGTGCAGCAACTAAGACCCAACGCAGCCATAAATAAATAAGAAACAAACAAACAACCAGACTTCCCTGGTGGTGCAGTCATTAAGAATCTGCCTGCCAATGCAGGAACATGGGTTCGATCCCTGGTTCAGGAAGATCCCACATGCCATGGAGCAACTAAGCCCGTGCGCCACAACTACTGAGCCTGTGCTCTAGAGCCCGTGAGTCACAACTACTGAGCCCATGCGCCACAACTACTGAAGCCTGCACACCTAGAGCCTGTGCTCCACAACAAGAGAGCCACTGCAACGAGAAGCCCACGCACCGCAACGAAGAGTAGACCCTGCCTGCCGCAACTAAAGAAAGCCCTCGCGCAGCAACGAAGACCCAACACAGCCAAAAATAAACAAATAAATAAAAAAGGAAAGAAAAGAAACAACCATCATAAAGGCTGATTTATCAGGACTGCAAATTTTATACTTTGACAATACCCATATGTTTCCTCACAGAATATATATTAACATTTTTTGAAGGGTAATTTGACTATCTAGTAAAATTAAATACACATACCCTTTAATCCAGCAAATCCACTCACAAAAGTATAGAGGTATGTAAAAGTTTCCTGTTCAGCCTTGCTTATCAGAGTAAAGAGCTGAAAACAATTTTTCATCAATAGGGGAATAAATAAAGTACATCCTTAACAACTAGAATATTGTGCAACAGTTACAAATTATGAGATAACCCATAAATATTAATAATGGAAAGATCTCCAAAATAAACTTTTTTAAGCAAGATGCATGGACTTCCCTGGTGGTGCAGTGGTTAAGAATCCGCCTGCCAATGCAGGGGACATGGGTTCTAGCCCTGATCCGGGAAGACTCCACATGCCGCGTAGCAACTAAGCCCATGCACCACAACTACTGAGCCTGTGCTCTACAGCCCACGAGCCACAACTACTGAGCCTGCGTGCCACAACTACTGAAGCCTGCGCACCTAGAGCCAGTGCTCCGCAATGAGAAGCCCGCGCACCACAACAAAGAGTAGCCTCCGCTTGAAGCAACTAGAGAAAAGCCCGCGCACAGCAACGAAGACCCAATGCAGCCAAAAATAAGTAAATAAATAAATTTGTTTTAAAAAAAGCAAAAAAATAAATAAAAATAAAAAATAAAAAAAGCAAGATGCAGAAAAATACTTATAGTATAACCACATTCATAGTTTTAAAATGCATAGATACGTTTGTAGATACATAGAATGTTTCTGGAGCATTACAATCAAACAGTTAAGTGATTTTCGGGGGAGAGAAAGACTTTCATACTGCTTGAATTGTTTTCCTAGATTAATTTTAAGAAAAATAATAAATGAACACCCTTAATAAATGTTCCTCATTACATCTTTAATGTTAGGAAAAAATATATTCCTATATAACACCTACATGATAGATTAATCCATCATGAACTTAGTATTTTTCCCCACCAAATCTACTAAACTAAATTTAAGTGGCTCCGCTGAGATAAGACTAAGTCCTGCACGAAGATGTTTATGAGTTAAAGCAGAGAAGAAATAATGTGGAAAAAATAGGTAGCTAACCAGATTTCGGGCCAAAACTTATCATAATTACTTTATAACAAATGTCTGATGACCTTCAGGGTTAGAAACATAGTAACTTTACTTTTGGTACTATAATAATATATTTAGTTTGGAATAAAATATAATTATCATCAGTCTAGTTTTAATGTCTTAAAACTGAAGACAGCAGTTCAGCAATTAAATATATTCAGTTGCCAACAAACAATTTTTCTTTTTTAAAGAGAGAGAGAACAAGTGTTGCTGAAGATGTAGAGAAATTAGAACCATCATACTACTGGTGGGAATGTAAAATTGGAAAACAGTCTGGCAGTTCCTCAAATAGTTACACATAGAGTTATCATATGACCCAGTAATTCTATTCCTAGGTAAATACTCAAGAGAAATGAAAACACTTGTACACAAATGTTCGTATCAGCATTATTTATAACTGCCTAAGAGTGGAAAACAACCTAAATGTTCATCAACTGATGAATGGATAAATAAAATGTCCATACAATGGAACATTATTTAACAATGAAAAGGAATGAAGTATTGATACATGCCACAACATATATGAATCTTGAAAACAATATGCTAAGTGAAAGGCCATATATTATATGATTACATTTATATGAAATACAAATCTATATGTTTACAAAATAGGCAAACCTATAGTCCCAGAAAGCAGACAGGTTGCCTAGAGCATGGGGAGAAATGGGGAGTGACTGCTAATGGGTATGGGATTTCTTTTTGGAGTGATGAAAATATTCTAAAATTGTGGTGATGGTTGTACAACTCTGTGAATATACTAAAAGTCACTGAATTGTACATTTAAATGGGCGAATTGTATGTAAATTATATCTCAATAAAGCTGCTATTTTTTTAAAAAGGAAGAAGGGAAATCTATCTATTACAGTCTTAAGAGGCACATCACCAAATGCAATCGTGGACCTTACTGTGGGTTTTGATTCAAACTAACTTAAAAGTATATCTATGAGACAACTGGGGAAATCTGAACACTGACTGGATATTAGATAATATTAAGGAATTGTTTATTTAGTAAGTGTAAGGATAATACAATTACATTTTTTAAAAGATTCCTTATTTTTCAGGGACTCCAATATTTAGGGATGAAAGGATATGATATCTGGGGTTTATTTTAAAACAATCTAATTAGGGAGAGTGGGGATTAACAGGAGAGAATCCAAGAGGTCATTCACAGTGAACTGGGTCTTAAGATACAAGCTGGAGTTCACGGACTAAAGAGGGCACGAGAAACATTGAAAAATGAAAAAGGCATTCCAGACAGGTAACAGCTTAGGCAATGGCACTGTCAAAGACCACCTATGGGGCAAGAACGGAAAATACAGTTGGAAAAGTAAGCAACAACCAGATCATGAAGGGCCGTGTATGTCACACAAAGGAATTTTTATTTAATTTTGTGGAAGATGGACTGATAAGTTGTTTTTGTTTTTGTTTGTGTTTTTTTTTTGGTGGGGACAGGTCAGATTAGAGCTTTAGATAGGTTACTCTGGTGGCATTATAGACTGAAGGGGCACAAAACACTGCTGTCAAAGTCCAAGTGAGTGAAAACTGAGTGGGAATTTACATGGTGAGAGTAGGAATAAAGATTAGGGGCTAAATACCAGAGACATGAGATACTAAAAATAATTGGATATGTGGAAAGAGGAAGCAGAAATCATCTGAACTGATTTCCAGCTTCTAGGCTTGTGTGACTAGGTAGACAATGTCCAATATCCAGGAGAATGAATATAGAAGAGGCTTATGGGAAAGGTAGAGTTCAGTTTAGTGTTTAGTGTAAATAGGACACACTGGTATAAATGTCTACTAGGCAGGCAAAAACTCAAGACAGGTCTAATTAGAGATGGAGACATGTAAGTCTTCAGGATATATCTGGTAGCTGGAACAACAACCCAGGAGAGCTTGTTTGTTACAGTTCATAAGCCACAGAAATTTAACCTATTTTAAAAGTTCCCTCCCTACTCTACCTTGTTAAGAATTAATTATTTCATTCAAGGTGTGTATGTAAACAGAATGATCAAGATGTAGTTAATCTTATATTTAGGAGACTTTATATATATTGGAGAGGGGAGAAAAAATATATATATTTGGCCAAAAGTCACCAAAATTATTCTTTAACAAACTGCATGCATGCAGAGTATTATCAAAGCACAAGTACAGCTATAAAAATATACTTTTCTAATTATTCTGATTCCTTTAATGTATCAAGAACCATTAAAATATTCATAACATTTATTTCAAAATCCTCCACTTTATAAGAAATTCTGCACTTCTGAAATGCACTTCTAGTCTGCTTTTAAAAGATCTAATGTCTTCTGAAAAGTAAGGCTAAAACAAAACTGGGTTTAATTGTTTTATTCATTAGATTTTCCAAAATGAGGTTAAGCAATCTTGATCTTCATGGGACTACAGAAGTCAAGGTTGCTTTATCTAGCAGGTTTTGCTAATGCCTCTCATTATCACTGCTCCAAAATTCTTAACCTCTCCTAAATGTTTTATAATACTTAAATTATAAGAGGAGCCCTTTACAAAGATCCTAATTTGCTATATTATTATATAACCAAGAACTCAATCTTAATTTTTAGCTAAACCTTCAGTCACCAAGAACATTAGATTTAATTGAGGCAACCTGGCAACTATAGAAAAATGTCACTGATGGAAAAACCCAAATAAAATCCAATTTCTTCCAGAAAGGGAAAGCACAACTAGAGGAACTAAGCAATCCAAATATTGAGCCACTAGTCTTACCACTATGTTCTAGACGAGGGACTGAATCACCTAAGATCTACGGAAGAAATTCAGGTATCAGTTATTTCTTGAAGCTGCATGGAGAATTGGGGGGCACGACTGTCGTTCTCAAAGGATGTGACCTCCCTCAAAAGATAACTTATTCTACAATTTACCAATAAAAAAAAATAATAACTTCAGAAAAAAATGGTCATATAAGAAAAGTGGCAACTCATCAATTCAAAACTCAGTAAGTGCTCTCCCCTTAAAACCCTTTCAATATTAGATTCCTTAGATCTTAATCTAAATTCTACAGAATTTCCAGATCTTCAGTAAGCTGTCTCTTTTTTTGTCTAGTAATTTTTTCCTCACTCTTATTTAGAGTAAATGTTGAAATATGATTAACAAAGTCCAAAGAACTCAGAGTAGAAACCCTGAGGACACAGTTACTATACTTTTTTTCTTTTTAAGTTTTATTGAAGTACAGTTGATTCACAATGTTATGTTAATTTCTGCTGTACAGCAAAGGGACTCAGTTATACACATATATATTCTTTTTCATATTCTTTTCCATTATGGTTTATCACAGGATATTGGCTATAGTTCCCTATGTTATCCAGTAGGACCTTGTTGTTGTGTTTTTTTTCTTTTTTTACCTTTAGGGCTGAAGTTTTTCCACAGGGGTTAGCCCTTAATGGCTTAAATATATTACTCCTATCCCTATTTAACCAATGGGAGAAACAGCAGTTATGTGACAAGACCAAGATGAGCCTTCTTAAGTAATAAGGTTTTTTTGTTTGTTTGTTTTAAACCCAACTACCAGAACTCAAATGAGCTTTGCCCCCTTCAGAGCAAACACCTCAGAAGGCTGGCTATACACCCATTCCAACAACGCCAGACTGCCACTGCTCAAAACAATTCCAGACTCCTTTTTTTGAGAACTGCCTTCAGAACCTATTGCACACTTCTTAATGTTCTTATTAGTGGCAAATCTTTACTTCTTCAGTGTGGACTTTTTTTAAAACATCCAAAGGTGATTCAGATTCAACTTGGTAAATGAGGGAAATAATCTGAGTAATAGTATATTTTAGTCAAAAATGAAATGTGAACATGAAGTATTAGACTAATTTTACCTGTGCCTCTACCAACAATTTCAAAAGTAAAGTTTCAAATCATATTTGAAGGATATTCAAAGTTTCAAATCATATTTGAAGGATATTCCTTTGAATAATGAAACTTTTTTGTTTTGCCTTATATATATCAGGTATGGTTTCAAGTAAACTTAAAAATCTGTTTTCTAACCTTTAAATCACTCTGTTTCTATAAAGAATTACTACATATTGTCCAAGTTTTTGTGACTTTGCCAATTCTTAATATTATCTTATAAATGGGGTCATGGTTATTTTCAATGAGGTAGTAAACAGTCAATGTTTACAATCTGAATTACTATGTATGCTACCAAATGAGCCACATAATCCAAATTATTTCAAGGGATTTATCTCTCAAATTAAGCATGAGCTGCCCATGCAGCAAATACAGAAAAGCAGATAACTGTGAAATTTGAAAATCCAAAGACACAACAGATTGAAACTATGGCAATGATCTTAAGATGCTGTAATAACGCATGAATATATGGCTTCCTCTGATGATTAAATTTTTTAACATCTTATTTTAGAATAGTTATAGATTCACAACATATATTTGCAAAGATAGTAAAGAGAGATCTGTACCTTTCACTAAACTTCCCCCAATGGTTGCATCTTACATAATTATAGTCCCATATTAGAACTAGGAATCTGACACTGGTACAATATATGAGTGTAGTTCTGCATCATTTTATGGTCTGTGTAGATCTGTGTAACTGCCAACACAATTAAGTTATAGACCTATTCCATCCACAAAGATCTCCCCCATGCTCCTCCTTCATAATCACATCCACTTCCTTCCCCCCACCCCAACATCTCTAACCCCCTAGCAACCACTGACTTGTTTTTGTTTATACTTTTGACATTTCAAGAATGTTATATAGGGCTTCCCTGGTGGTACAGTGGTTGGGAATCCGCCTGCCGGCGCGGGGGACGCAGGTTCGAGCCCTGGTCCAGGAGGATCCCACATGCCGCGGAGCAACTGAGCCTGTGCACCACAGCTGCTGAGCCTGCGCTCTAGAGCCCACAGCCACAACTACTGCCACAACTACTGAGCCCATGTGCCACAACTACTGAAGCCCGCGTGCCTGGGGCCCGCGCTTGGCAACGGGAGAGGCCACTGCAATGAGACCCGCGCACCACAGCGAGGAGTAGCCCCCGCTCGCCGCAACTGGAGAAGGCCCGCACACAGCAGCGAGGACCCAACACAGCCAAAAATAAATAAATAAAATAAATTTATTAAAAACAAGAATGTTATATAAATGGGACCATACAATATGTAACCTTTTGAGATTGACTTTTTTTTCACTCAGTGTAATGCTCATCCAAATTATTACATGTATCAATAGTTCAAAAAATAAAGATGCTGTTAACAGAGATAAGGAATACCAGGGCTTCCCTGGTGGCGCAGTGGTTGAGAATCTGCCTGCCAATGCAGGGGACACGGGTTCGAGCCCTGGTCCGGGAAGATCCCACATGCTGCAGAGCAACTAGGCCCGTGAGCCACAACTCACGCCTTTCTGAGCCTGCGCGTGTGGAGCTTGTGCTCCGCAACAAGAGAGGCCGCGACAGTGAGAGGCCCGCGCACCGCGATGAAGAGTGGCCCCCGCTCGCCGCAACTACAGAAAGCCCTCACACAGAAAATAAGGCCCAACACAGCCAAAATAAATAAATAAATAAACAGCGTTCCCTTTAAAAAAAAAAAAAAAAAAAGGAATACCAGTTAACAGACTCAACTGAAACAACAACAAAGTAAGTTTTAATCTTACACTGCTCAAGTTTCCTATGGTGCTTAAATGTACTTGGAAAAGTATTAAGACACTATTATCTTAAAAGCATAAATGTCCATCGACAGATGAATGGATAAAGATGTGGCACATATATACAATGGAATAGTGCTCAGCCATAAAAAGAAACGAAATTGAGTTATCTGTAGTGAGGTGGATGGACCTAGAGTCTGTCATACAGAGTGAAGTAAGTCAGAAAGAGAAAAACAAATACCATATGCTAACGCATATATATGAAATCTAAAAAGAAAAAAAAAATGGTACTGATGAACCTAGTTGCAGGGCAGGAATAAAGAGGTAGACATAGAGAATGGACTTGAGAACATGGGGTGGGAGGGCGAAGCTGGGGCGAAGTGAGAGTAGCATCTACATGTATTTACTACGGAATGTAAAATAGTTGGCTGGTGGGAAGCAGCAGCATAGCACAGGGAGATCGGCTCTGGGCTTTGCAATGACCTACAGGGGTGGGATAGGGAGGATGGGAGGGAGACTCAAGAGGGAGGGGATATGGTGACATGTGTATGCATATTGCTGATTGGTTTTGTTGTGCAACAGGAACTAACACGGTATTGTGAAGCAATTATATACTCCAATAAAGATCTATTTTAAAAAAAGCATAAACCAATATTGTATTAAGAAATTTAACTCCCGCTATGATCTCCCACCATCACTTCAGAGGTGTTTTATCATCATTTCTAACCCCAAGATTAGTTTTTTTAGACATATTTCTCAACTCTAGCACCATCCCACTCTCCCCTTAATGAGAAAGTTGCTATTAAAGGAATCAATTTGCCAATAAAAAAAATCCTTCTGCAATATGATTTGTTACTCTCTAATCCAAGTAGTCCAACAACAACAACAAAATCCAATTTTTCCAGTGAATTTAAGAGTTATAAGCTGAAGTCATAACAATCTCTCCCCATAATTTGAAGGGACAATTACCTTGTGACCTTTAAACTTATAAAATTTAAAATAAAAATAGTTCCTTTTCAAATGCTCCTTAAAGTTTCTTTTCCTTTTTTTTCTGGACCGCACGGTGCAGCATATGGGATCTTAGTTACCTGACTAGGGATCGAACCTGTGCCCCCTGCAGTGGAAGCACAGAGTCTTAACCACTGGACCGCCAGGGAAGTCTCATCCATAAATTTTATTTTCTTAAAGCTCCACTTTTACACCTTCAAACAACATCCTGAGAGGTAAAAGCTCTCACCAAGAGAATAACACAGGCTTTAGAGTCAAGCAGTCTGGTAGTCCAGCTTGGTATTACAACTTTCTAAATGAGGACCCCGAGCAAGTTAAACAAACTCTGTTATTGTTTCCATATATATATATATATATATATATATATATATATATATATATGTAATAGCAGCCACACCTCACAGGAGGATTATGTGAGATATTCTATTTAAAGTATGTGGCACATAGTAAGCACTCAATAAATGTTAGCTACTAATATCTATATTACTGTAATAAGGATAGTAGCGTGTATCTGCAATTAGATATGACTTTCAGAGTTTTAGCATGTTTTAAGTGCTCATTCTACTTACCTTGCCAATAGGTTTACAACAGAAATTTAATTTATTGGGTTGTAACAAAAACATTTTTATATTTGTTATTAAAACAAATCAAGTAAAGGTGCTTAAAGTGGATATTCATTTTCTATCTTAAATACATATTCCCAAATCTGAATATTCCAATTCTCATATGGAAGAATATTTATGTAAAATCAAACCTTGGCAATCCAAACTAAAATTATCTCTTCAATTTAGTATCTATCATTCCATTCACTTCAGAATCAATTCGTTTAAAGATACATAAGCATAAACCCTGAATAACAATTTCTCGTTGAATAAAGCTGAAATGAATTAATTCTGTGCTGACAAAACACTTTCAAAGAGGCTCAGCTCAGTCTTATTTGGATATCTATCTAGCTGTACACGAAACAGTCCAAAAGAATTTCAGGAACATAAAAGAATTAAAACTTTTAAATATGACCTTTCAGCAAGTCGGAGTTCTGTAGTCTTAAACCCTGAATCTGTAACTCTTCCTGTTATTTTCCCATAACTAGATTAGCAGAAGTAGGCCAATTTCTTAGATGATCTCCTTTATTTCACCTGTCTCCAACAGACAGATTCTTCTGGAACCTTAGACTAGGACCACTAATACTAAGTTGCAAAGATGGAACAGAACATTTCATCATGACAAACTGTGGTTATGTTGACCAATGCGCTAACTGGCCTTAAAACTTTGATTTTAATTACCATTACAATTCTGTCAGCAACACCTACACCTCACATTTCTGTATTTCAAAGTCTGCACAAAGATTTTTATGAAGATCATTCATAAAAGCTCTAAGGTTATCAATGTCCTAATACTTTTCCTTACTATCTAAAAGGTAGTGACACTTCCTACAGTGCTTTGCCTTTGATGTGTGTTCAATAAATATTGTTTACGAACACAAACCTCTGAAAAAGGGGAATCAATAAGCAGCAAAAAGTACTGAGGACACAAATCCTTGGTTCAAAAAGAAATAATCCTTAGTTTATCAAATTTAAGACACTGATGCTGGCATTAAAAAAATTTTATCAGAAGATTTCAATGGAAGGGTCTCTTACAACTAGGTCACAAGTGTCAGCTGGCTGATGGCAATTCTAAGACTTCATGGACTCATTCCAAATTTGAGAAGTGAAACTAGAAAAATATGCATCTTGGAATCAACTTAATACAGTAAAAGCATACTCTATGAAATGCTGAGGTGTTATATTTGCCAGAGGTGGGGGCTGGGGATAGGGGACTAAAATTGCATTTAGTGCCCCAAACCATTGGACATTAACCACGTTTCCATTTACAATGTTGCTTTAGTTCACCCAGCACTCAAGACAAGTTCAGCTTCCAGAAAAGGTAACAGCTAAAAGCCCTAAGAGGTGTTCTTAAAGCAACTGAGGAAAAACTTAAAACTAAGAAAATTTTAACTGACTGATTCATCATAAAATTGCTTTCTAAAAAAATAGCAATACTTTTATAATGTCAAAGGTGTTTAATTTTGTTTTTAAAGTTGCCAATCCAATCCCTTAAAACAGGGATTCTTTTTTTTTCTTTTTTTTTTAAATATTTATTTATTTATTTGGCTGTGTCGGGTCTTAGTTCCCAGACCCTTGTCCCCTGCATTGGTAGGCAGATTCTTAACCACTGGACCACCAGGGAAGTCCCAAAAGAGAGATTCTTAACAGGTCAGTTAACCATCTGAAAATGCATACAAACTACTTTGTGTGTCCTCATTGTCTTTCGAAGAAAATTTATCAAGTTCTCAAAAGGATCCCTACACCAAAAAGACTAAGAGTTGCTTACAAAAATTGTTTCAACTGTACGTTAAGAACTTTAAAGTCATAAAATAGAATGTGCTATATATAATCTGAAGACCATTGCCAGGCACAGAGGTTAAGTTTGGTAGTTTGGTGGGGTTTTTTTTTGTTTTTTTTTTTTTTGCATGGGGGCGGGTGGCATGCGAAGAATAGATTCATTTACTCTAGAACAAATGAAAATAATGCATGTCCTTTATTTTAAAAAACAACTACTATTGAAGAGTTTCTTTAATATAAAACAAAGTGGTAAGTCTGATGAAGAAGATCCTATTATGGAAAACTTTGAGTATATCACAAATACTTCCTAAATTTTATTAGTTGGGAGTTATCCAAAAAAGAAACACACCTATTTCATTCCCCTACATTACTGAATAAAACCAAAACTACAAAAACTGCAATACTTTAAGCATTCTGCATCACTTAAACTTTAACGTTATTCATACATGAAAGAGTCACTCTCACTTTCTGGTATCTAGACTCATTGCTATTGTGCATTTAGATAAATAATGCAGGAGTTCCAAGGAGGTTCTATACTAAAGCAGCCACACTAAGTTATGATCATTATCAGGACTTACTTGAAAAGACAGTTCTTTTTAAAGGAACGGAGGTGAACGTGTTAAAAGTCATCACTAACTGCTCACTTGATCAACAAGTTATTCTTCCAGTAACATAATAAAATTCCAACTTTCTCCACATTAGCAAAATTAAGTTCAGACGTGTTCTGGGTGTTCTAAGTCATCTCCTACTTTATGTTCTATAATGGTTGACCCCAGAGGAAAAATTCGAAGCAGCAAAGAAATTCACTGGGTGAATAATGAGATCAAGAAATTGGACAAAAAGATAGTGAAGCCAAAGAAGAGTTTATAACATGCAGAAAATCAGACACAAGAAACTACCTTTGCCCATCATATATCTAGATTCCCCCCGCCCAGCCAAGCTAAGAATCATACAGATTCAAGATATTTAAAAAAGAAAAATAGGATGAAAAAACAAATTTGTGAAATACAGGTCTCACAAATCTCTACTACAACAGATGCCACAGTTAAAACAGACTGGAGCCAACTATTTCATGATGAAAAAGATCAGTTAGAAGCCTATTAATATGTAAAAGGTAAAGGAGTTACGTTATGAAAAATTTAAAGAATGACTGGCAGCCCACCGCCTTTGGAAACTATAATGCAAAACAGAGAAGAGTTTAACTTGAAAATATTGATAAATTATATTAAATGTTCAAGGACCACCATTTGATAAGGGAGAACAGTAGTACAGAAAGGTCTGTGCCAACTTTTAACTGCAGCTGTAGTGGAACACACTAAAAGCCTTGTTTCACAAAAGCAGTGAAATAAAAAACAATGGTTTTAAACTTATCACCAGTGTTAACTGCTCATGACCATAAATTTGCCTTTTTCCAACGAAGGACTTTGGTATAAAAAGCCAAAGTCCTTTGCCAAAAGCAGAAGAAACAAAACTAACCAAAATTCTTACCCAAGACTAAAACACTAAACCTGTTTAAAATTTTTCATATTTTTTTTTACATGCCACAATTAAAGGCAAAAAAAAAGATTAAGATATCTAACACAACAAAACTGGAGATCAAACCATTCTTTTTAAATAAGACTGAAATTAAAAAGCAGTTAATTTAAATCAGTGTATGCTACAGGCAATCCTCCTGCCTATTCCAAACTGAGAGGGTTCACCACACTCCCTTCCCAATTACTTAAGCAAAAATATTACAATTTAATAATAATATAACCTATTATTTCCTTCCATGTACAGTTTGTTGTTGTTTTGTTTTTTTAACAAACTGCATAGGAGTAAGATCATTCTAGCTAGTATCCATTTATCTTGACTACTGATTGTCCCAAACAATGATACTTTTTGGAAATTAAACTTCATTTCACTAAAGTTAGCCAGTAGATTTTGCAAGTATCTGCATCTGAGGAGTACAGCGTATGGTGACCACAAAACATGAAGCATACAGTTGGTATACACAATATTCTAAACACTGAATACATATTTTTAACTAGGTATTTAGTGACTATCACAGACATGAATATTAAACATTCCCCTATCAATTCCTGACATTTTCTACAAAATAGACCCAATTTCAAGCCTGAAACTGAGGCTTCTACCTTTAGAGGAGTAGAAACTAAAGTAACTGGGTACTCCTTAAAAATACACGTAACTACATGACTAAGATACTCATTTAAAACTTTTGCCAAGATAGCCCCTCCCTTTGAAACAAACCAAGACTGACTCACAGCCCTATTTTACTTAATTTTGGAAACAAAAAATTAAATTAAATGAATTCCTAAGCACTCTTTTCCTCGCTCTCTGTTCCCCCACCATTTAAAGCATTCGACCTTCAATCTGTGATTTGCCCCTTAAAAAATGGTAAAACAAAAACAGAAACCCCTCAGTATCTCCAAGTTATCTATCTTGGAATAAAGAAACTACTGGATTCAGGAATGATAATAACCACTGTTCTAACATCCTGGAAAACAACAGAAACAATGTCTATGGTCGTTAAGGAGCGGTCCTACTCTGTGAAACCATCCCACCTCAGATGATACTTTTCATCCGTAAGACCACCCCCCATTTGTTAGAGTTAACCATCTGAGCAAAAGGTTTCAATTTTGTGTCCCTAAAGTGGGAAACTCTCTCTCTACATAACATGTCCCGCCCTCTGTGGATATTTCTACATGGGAGGCGGGGGGTGAGGGGAGCGGGGGCAGTAAAGTTGGTAGCAGGGTGAGGACAAAGGGCATTTTGAAACACCACTGAAGTAAATACAAAACGAGGACAGAAAGGGGGCTAAATTACAGTTCCCTCAAGTGGCTAATGGCAAGAAAACGCAGGCACCCTTGTTTAGCACCCCTAGGGTTCCTATTCTCCATTAACGCCCGCTGGAATGCGAAGTTGGAACCACCACTATGCCAGAAGCCCATCAAACCCCCCAAATGTCAGGCCACTAGGCAGCCTCCGGAATGACAGGCCGGTACCCCTCCCCCACTCCCCCCAAAAAAGGTCCAATCCCGTAAGTGCAGGTCACTCTGCCCTCTGGGGTAGTTCCAGCCGGCGCAGAGATGGGAAGACGAGAGGGGAAAGACAGACCACCTCTCTTTCCGTACACCCTCGGCTGGGGAAACAAAACAAAGACCGCCCTCCTCCTCCGGTAGCCACTACCCTAGCCAAAGAGGCTTTCCTATTTCCCGGTGCAGTCTGGCCTCCCGCCCCCGCCCCCATGACAAAGAAAAGGCACTTGGTGAGCGAGCGAGGCCTTCCTGCCTCCACCGATGGGGGGAGGGAGCTGCCGAGGTGAGCAGCCCCCTCCGCTCACCCGCGCTCCCACTCTTGGCCGGGAAAACTACCGAAAGCGGCAGCCTCCGCCCGGGGGAGCCTGGTCTGAGATGGGGTCGGGGGTACCTTAAAGTAGCCGCCTTCGTAGAGGGTGTTAGGGGGTCCGAAGATGGCAACCTCCCAGTTGTAGAGGTCGGATTCATCCACCAGGGTGATCCGGAAGCCCTCCACCGGCTCCTCCTGAAGGGATTTCAGCTCGAGCATCAGGGCCTTCTGCGAACTGGTCATCTGCTGCTGGGCCATCGCGGCGACGGCGGCGCCGGGCCGGGGCCCCAGTTCTCACGCACCGGCCGGGCCGGACCAGGCCCCTCCCCTCCGCTCCGCTCGCCCTCGGCCGGCCCGCACCGGGCCCCTGTCTTCACACACCCGGTGGCCCGGACCAGGCCCCAGACGGCCCGTGGGCCGGCCCGGTTCCTCCTCACACACGACGCGGGCCGGGCCGGGCCCTTCTCCTCACACTCGGGCCGGGTGGGGGGAAGGTGGAGAGAGTTAGAGAAATTCGCTCCGGGTCCCGGGCCTCCCCCCCCCGGAGGGGGCCTCAACTTGGCGGGGGGGGGGGAGAGGAGGTGGAAGCGGAGGAAGGCGGCGGAGGGCCGGCGATGGTGAGCGGACGGGGCCGAGCCGGCCCGGGAGCGCCGCGCTCGCTCGCCCTCTCGTTTCCTCGGGGGCCGCCGGGGCCGAAGGGCGCGCGGGGCCGAAGGGCGGGGGTGGGGGGGGAGAGCGCGGCACGCGGGGGTCTCCTGGCGGCGGCGGCGGCTGCGCGGGGGGAGGGGCGACGGCGGAGGAGGAGGAGAAGAGCAAGAGCGCCTCGCGCCGCGGGAGCGACGGAGCCGAGAAGAAGGAGGGAGGGAGAGTGGGAGGAGGGGCGCACGTCGGGAGGGAGGGCGGCTCTCGGCGGCGGGCGGCCCGACGCGACGCGCGTGCGCGCGCCCCTCCTTCCCCCGCCCTCCTCTCCCTCCTCTCCCTCCTCCTCCTCCTCCTCCTCCCACTTCCCTGCCTCCTCTCCACCGGCCCGCGCAGTGGCGGCGCTTTGTGACGCCGGCGAGTGTCCCCTGCCCTTAAAGGGCCAAGCGGCAGTGGGGGTCGAGGGTGGCCGCAGGGGATGCCCTTGGCCCCAAAATGACGGCTGTGCGGCTTGACGCCGCGGTTCCGAAGGCGCGCCCCGGAAGGGACCTCTGTTCTAGAGCTGTCATCGCCCTGCTCCCCACAACTTGTATCCACCGGCCTCCCGCAGCCATCCTACGAGCCCCAGATCCTCTGCAGGCCTAACCCCCCGCCCCCCGCGCCATGACACACAGTTTATCGTCCCTGCACTCAGTAGGTGCTTGACAAGGATGTGCTGACAATGTGGGTTTTGTCGGTGGAAACAAGCTTCCTGACATCTCTTCTGCAGGTCCAGTCCTCATGCCATTGTGTCCTTGGAGAGCAGTGTGTCACCAACTTAGGGGGTTGGGGGGCAGTTTCCCATCCGAGAAATGGGGAAGGCGGATAGGTCAGTTTCTACTTCCCTTCTTAACTACAAAGAGGAAGTTGTGGGAAATAAGGAGAGAAATAATAATACAGACTGAACCTGAGTTCTTGGCCCTTTTCTGTGTGATTTGGGGCAAATGCTCTGGCTATCCCCCAGTTTACCCATTTGTCAAATGGCGTATTTGGTTGAACTTTGACCCCCTACAGATCTTTTCCGGCTTGAAAGTGCAACTTAGAACTGGGGGACTTTTAAGATAATCCTGGAAGAAGTGAGATGTGGAGGTCTTCAATCCCCATGATTTAAAATACCCCTTTCTCTTTGGAAGGCATGTCCTGTGATAACTCCATGAACATTTCCTAGAAAAGCCAGGATACTGTGAGAGTTCCGTACGCTTAGAATTTGGGGATCAGAAAGATCCTTGGTTCCAACCCCGGCTCCACCATTTACATTATATTACCTCTTTTTCATCAGCTTCTGTAAAAGAGGGTTTATTATGCCTAATATGTAAACAATTGTAAAGATTTAAATGAGATCATCCATGTACAGAGTTTATCACAATGACTGGCATATGGTAAATGATCCACAAATAGGAAATTTTATTTAAAAAAAAATTTAAGGCAAAGTTATATTCTGGATACCACCCCCTCCATTTTTTTTTTTTTTTTTGAAAATTTATTTATTTATTTTTGGCTGTGTTGGGTCTTCATTTCTGTGCGAGGGCTTTCTCTAGTTGCGGCGAGCGGGGGCCACTGTTCATCGCGGTGCGCGGGCCTCTCACTATCGCGGCCTCTCTTGTTGCGGAGCACAGGCTCCAGACGCGCAGGCTCAGTAGTTGTGGCTCACGGGCCTAGTTGCTCCGCGGCATGTGGGATCTTCCCAGACCAGGGCTCGAACCCGTGTCCCCTGCATTGGCAGGCAGATTCTCAACCACTGCGCCACCAGGGAAGCCCCCCTCCATTTTTTAAATAGACTTTTTTTTTAAACAGTTTTAGATTTATAGAAAAATGGAGAAGATAGTACAGATAGTTCCCATATACCTGGTACCCAAGTTCCCCTATTATTAACATCTTACATTAGTGTAGTACATTTATTACAATTAATGAACCAATATTGATATATTATTTTTTTAACAAATTTATTTATTTTTATTTATGTATTTTTGGCTGCATTGGGTCTTCGTTGCTGCACGAGGGCTTCTCCCTAGTTGCAGCAAGCGGGGACTACTCTTCATTGCAGTGCACGGGCTTCTCATTGCAGTGGCTTCTCTTGTTGCAGAGCATGGGCTCTAGGTGCACGGGTTTCAGTAGTTGTGGCACACGGGCTCAGTAGTTGTGGCTAGCGGGCTCTAGAGCTCAGGCTCAGTAGTTGTGGCACACGGGCTTAGCTGGTCCGCGGCATGTGGAATCTTCCCAGACCAGGGCTCGAACCCGTGTCCCCTGCATTGGCAAGCGGATTCTTAACCACTGTGCCACCAGGGAAGCCCTGATATATTATTATTGACTAAAGTCTTTACTCACATTTCCTTAGTTCTTACCTAAAGTCCCTTTTCTGTTCCAGGAGCCTATCCTAGACGCCATATTTAGTTTTCATGTTTTATTAAGCTCCTCTTGACTGTGACAGTTTCTCAGACTTTCCTTGTTTTTGATGACCTTAAAAGTTTTGAAGAGTACTAGTCAAGGATACTGTAGAATGTCCCTCAGTTAGAATTTGTGATGTTTTTCTCATGATTAAACTGGAGTTTTGGGGTTTTGAAGGGGAGATCACAGGAGTAAAATGATATTTTCATCACATCATATCAAGAACACATAATATCAACATGACTTAGTGTTGATATTGACCTCAGTCACCTGGCTGACGGAATATGTCAGCCACTCTTCTCCACTGTAAAGTTACTCTTTTTACCTCCTTTCTATACTGTACTCTTTAGAAGGAAGTCACTATGCACAATCCAGAATGAAAGAGCCCCTTCATTTTGTTGTTGTTGTTATTTTTTCTCAGAGATGAGGCCTCAGTATTTTAAAGAATCATTCCTTAGCCTCCCAACTCTATTCCCTCAGTTTTGAGACTAAACTCCACTGGAATTAGAGCGTATTTTAGTCAATTCAGCCCCTCCTCCCCAAAGGATGGTGTTTGACTGGTTCTGACTTCCCCTCCTCCACCATTCAATTTAGGGAGATTGCTGACCTGGAAACGTGGGAGATGATGTTGACACTTTTAATAGCAAGGCTGTGAGTAGACAAATAGGCAGAAAGTTCATCTTCAAAGCATTTCACCCACATAAACTCATCATAGCCCCACCCTGACCCAGAAGATGGCAGATCCCTAGCCTAAGTCACTGGAACATACACCTGGCACCCAGACCAGAAGCCTGTCTCTGGACTCAGATCAACTCACAAACTCATACAAAATATTCACAATGCCATGACCCTAAGATGGGTGACTAATAAACATATACCTATCTAGGAAGCTCACAGCCTAGTGTGTTAATGAGTTGCTGCGTACTTAAGACTCCATACTCAGGTCAGAGGAACTCAAATTCCATGGAACTTGTCTCATGCCTTTTTATCTCAGCGGGTAAGACATTGTTTATTAGTAGGTTACAACTGTGTCTTATTCATCCCTAGATCCTCAGCAACCAGCACGCTGTCTGACACAAAATAGACACTAAGTAATTGTTCTCATGGGCTCACAGCCAAGGGCAGGAAGATAGTAACAACAACAACAACAAATCACAAATTGAACCCCACCCTCCACCCCTCCCCCCGTGTCTAATAGGGTCTCTCAGACACATAGTAGGTGCTCAAGATTATAAATTCCAGAAGGACAACAGATCTTTCTCATAACCATATACAAGCTACTATAATGTTTGGTGCATAGTGGGTACTTACAACACAAAGAATGAATGGCAGAGATAGCTTCCTAGAGCTTTCTTATAGTTTCACGACAGGTAGAGATTGACTTGACTGACTGGTGCCCTCTGGTGGCAAAGAAAACAGGACCTTCACCCCCTCCCCCAATCTCTATGGCATCACCTAGTATTCTCCAACCAGGGCTCCTATAAAGAATTTATTACCTTTCTTCCAAAAAGAAAAGATGTGGAAATCTTGGTGAAATAACTGAGAGGGAGGGTTATTTGCTTTATAAAGGTTAATTCTGACCTTATAGAATGACTTTTTTTTTTTTTTTTGGCCATGCTGCTCGGCTTGCGGGATCTCAGTTCCCCAACCAGGGATTGAAACCTGGCCATGCAGTAAAAGCCCAGAATCCTAACCACTAGGGCACCAGGGAACTCCCTAGAATGACTTTTTTTAAAGAGTCCACCGTTTTTGTTTTTGTTTTTGTTTTTCATTCTGCATATGTTAATACATGTAAGTCTTGAATAGTGCTCTTAAGGAGCCACAGTCTTCCTTTGATAACAACAGCTAACATTTGCGATGCATCAGTATGTGACAGGCTCTTCACATGCGGTAAATCTCATTTAATTCTCACAAAAATCCTCAACATGGTCATTACTAGAATATCTAAATCTTAGGGAGGTTAAGAAAGTTACTCAAGGTCACCCAGTGAGTGAATGGCAGAACCTGAAGTTGAACCTTGGCCATCCCACTTTAGTGTGACCGCTTTTAACCACCATGCTGTAATGTTCCTAGTCTAATGTGCCCACAGCAATCTGTACATATCATAACACCCCCGTGCTCTACTGCAACTATTTGTTTACATTTTTCTCCCAGCCTCTGAGTTGCTCTTAAGAAAGAGCCATTCATTCATTCAACAAATATTTATTGAGGGCCTGCTATGCGACAGGCCCTGTGCTAAATGCCAAGGATACAGTAGTGAATGAGACACAAATGACTGGGTCCTGCCCTCATGGAGCTGACATTCTAGTGGTTGACACAGAAACAGACAAAAACAAGTAATTAGTAGACAAATAACATTGCAAGTTTTGGTGAGTACTAATGAAGGTGACTGGGGGGGTGGCTAAGATGGAAACTGTTGGGGTGGATGCAATTTTATATGGAGGCAGGGTCAGAAGAAGCCTCGCTGAGGTTACTTTTAAATGAATAGAGGGACTAGCCTGTGAAATGTGAAGGCAAGAGCATTATTCCAGATTTCTGGCTTGTGATCATCATGTCTTATTTATCTTTATCCTTGACACAGCACAGGGCTTGACATTTCTTAAGTATCATCCAGTGTGGAATGAATGGTTGACCAATCTCTGGCCCCTTTGGTCTTCCTCCGACTTCCACAGTGGTGCTTTCTCCTCTCAGTCAATTCAAACTCAGATCGTGCTTCAAGACTTAGCACCAGCCCCATCTCCTCCAGGAAACCTTCCTTAACAATCAAAATACTCTTCAGGTATAAAGAAGGAAATCCTGCCACTTGTGACAACATGGATGAATACTGAGGGCATTATGCTAAGTGAAATAAGTCAG
This sequence comes from Balaenoptera physalus, assembly GCF_965194825.1. Taxonomy (NCBI): domain Eukaryota; kingdom Metazoa; phylum Chordata; class Mammalia; order Artiodactyla; family Balaenopteridae; genus Balaenoptera; species Balaenoptera physalus. The sequence goes on along the minus strand of NC_138886.1, from coordinate 80,857,903 downwards.
AGAAAGACAAATACAAATCCTGTAGTATCTTGGAGATCCCTGGTGGCCTAGTGGTGAGGATTCTGAGCTTTCACTGCCATGGGCCAGGTTCAATCGCTGGTCGGAGAACAGAGATCCCGCAAACTGCTTGGCGTGGCCAAAAACGAACAAACAAACAAACAAACAAACACTGTAGTATCTCACTTACATGTGGAATCCAGAAAAGCCAAACCCATAGAAACAGAAAGTAGATTGGTGGTTGCCAGGGCCTGGGAGGTGGGGGAAATGAGGAGATGTTGGTTAAAGGGTACCAACTTCCAGTTTTATAACTTATAAGAATAAGTTCTAGGGATCTAATGTAGAGCATGGTGACAATATTTTAAAATATTGTATTATAGACTTGAAAATTGCTACAAGAGTGGATCTTCAATGTTCTCACCATAACAACAACAACAAATGGTAATTACTTGAGGTGAAGGATATGTTAAATATGTTAACTAACCTTATTGAGGTAATCATTTTGCAATATATGTGTAACAAATCATCACATTGTACAACTAAAACTTAAACAATGTTATATGTCAATTGTATCTCAATAAAGCTGTGGAAAAAAATCAAAACATTCTTAGCAAAGAGGGTAATAAGTTCAAAGGCCCAGGACAAGAAAGCAAGATAGAGTAGGGAAACTCCTCCAAGTAGTTCAGTATGGCTGGGGCTTAAAATTTGATGGAGATGATGAGAGACAAGGTTGGAAGGTTGACAGTGGTCACATTAATTCATTCAGTAAACATTTATTGAGTATGTATAGTGTGCTAGGCATTGGACATGTAGACCTGGTCCTTGTTTTCATGGACTCACAGTCAAGGACAAAGAGACAGACAATTGACAACCAACCAAAAATCATTTTTAAAAGTGCTAAAAAGGAAATCAATGGGGTGAAGAGATAAGGGAAAACATATTTCAGGTTGGATGATCAGTGAAGGCCTAACTAAAGAGATGATATTTACACTGAAAGCTGAGGGATGAAAAGAAAAAAAAAATTCAAGAAGAAGCATTCCAGGCAGAGCAAGACAGCTTGGCTCAAGTCTCTGAGGTGAGAAAGAACTTGATACACCCAAGGAATTGAAAGAAGGTGGATGTTGCTGGAGCTCAGCGAGCAAGGGGTGGAGTGTCAAGAAAAAGGATGGGCCAGCAAGTGAGAGAATATATTGATCATGGCCTTGTAGAAATCTGTATTTCATTCTAAGTGCAATTGGGAGCCACTGATGAGTTTTTAAAAGGAGAGTGGCATGATAGGATTTTAGTTGCAGAATACTCATTCTGGTAACCATGTGGAATGGATTGAAGAAGGACAAGACCACTTTTGTGAAAATTCCTTTAAAAGCCATTGCATAAAATATCCTATGCTATTAGAAGTTGGGATAGTGGTTACTGTTGGGGGGCAGTGACTAGACGGCAGAATGAAGGGAGATTGGCAAGGTGCAGGAAATGTTCTGCTTTTTTTTTTTCTGGGAGCTGATTACATGTGTATGTTTGGTTTGTGAATATCCAAGCTGTATCCTTGAGATATGTATTGTACTTCAATAAAAAAGATTAAAAGAAAAAGTTATTAAATGAAACTGTCCTATATTCCTCAAAACTGTTGTCAAAAAAACAACAACAAAAAAACCCCACAAAAAACAAAAAAGGGAGAGCTCAGAAAATGTTCCAGATTAAGAGAGAGAAAAGAAACATAATGACTAAATAGATGTCTGATCTTGCACCGGGAAATAAAATGCTACTATGTAAGGTTATTATTGGGATAACTGCAAAATTTGAATATGGACTTTATATAATGGCATTGAATCAAGGTTAAATTTCTTGAATTTTATAATTGAATTATGACTACATAAGAGATAGTCCTTATTCTTGGTAGACACAGGCCAAAGTAATTAGGCATGGTTTTTCAGAACCATTTGATTCTCAAATGGTGCCACGCAGCTACTGAGCCCGTGTGCTCTAGAGCCCGCACACCACAACTAGAGAGCCTGTGCGCCACAAAGAAATATCCCACATGCCGCAAGGAAGATCCCGCCTGCCACAACTAAGACCCGATGCAGCCAAATAAATAAATAAATATTAAACAAACAAGTAAAACTCAGGCTTCTAAAAAAACCATAAAGACAAAACAAATTTGGCAAAACATCAACACTAAGTTATGATAGGTAGGTGAAGGGTATATGGGCGTTCATCATAATATTATTGCAACGTTTCAGTAGATTTGGAAAATGTAATAAACTGGAAAAAAGCTGTTACATTATTCTAGGCACAAGATGATGTGATGCGCACCAAACTCGACAGCAAATACAGAGTAGAGTGAATAAACTCAAGATGTACTTTGGAAGTAGAACTGACGAGATTGGTTAATTGATAAGATGAGAAAAGAAAAGGACTCACTGGCGTAAGTAAACAAACCCTCCCCAGAGAGCCCAATCTAGCCCCGCCCTTCCCCTTTCGACCCAAACGGAGGAAGTGAGGAAAAGGAAGCGACCGCCAAGCTAAGGGCAGGCTTCAGGCCTGGCGTCGCAAGGAGGCCGTAAATGGGAGAACCCTATTTGGCCCCTCCCCCATAATGGGCGGTCCTGGAGAGTGACAGAAACCAATGACGAGCGACTCGTCGGGCACTCACCCAATGGCTCTTGAACTGGGTGGAGTCCTGTGCCACGAGGCTAGCTTCCGCGCTCCGCAGCAAGGCTGTCGCTCTGGGCTGCATAACTGCTGCTGTTTGGGCACTTCTGTCAACGTGGGAAGAAGTTGTGCAGAGCAAGTGGACTTTAAACCCGAAGTGCGGGAGCAGTACGGGAGGGATGGGCCCCGCACATGCGGGAGCGCAGCATCGCGGAACTGCTGGGGTGCCGGAGGTGGGTGAGCCATCTGGGAGGAAGGAATGCGCAACGTGTCGGAGATGGCAGAACCTAACAGCGCTCTAGCGAGGGCACGAGAACGGTCCCTTCTGGAAGAGCCCCATTTCCCCTGATGCTTCCAGCCCAGGGTACCGAGACAATCAGAGCTTGCTAAGGGAGATGGAACTTGGCATTATCCGGATGGAAATAGTAAAGCCAATTGAGCTTCTCTTTGTTCGCTAGCTCTACGCCTTGAAACTGAAAAAAACCCCACCCCCTTCTGCGGCTTGGGTCTTTTCCCTGACGAAGTCCTCCTGGAGGTTGGACGGGATCTTCTTCCCTCTTGTGTCTAGTTTTGTGCTCTCCACGTGGTGGCGCTCCTGGAGCGCTACAGTAATGCTCTCCAGGGTGTGGGATCGTGGAGGGGGACGGGGCCCAGGGCTGTAGGGGAGAAGGTTTGGGATCCCGCAGCCCAGGGTTCGAAGCCTGCTCACAGTTTAGGCATACCAACTGGAACCTCTAGCTCACTGGGCTTCGTTCGGGTGTCCGTTTTCTGCTAGGATTATTGTGAGGATTGGATGATTCACTGAGTGTGTCCTTCAAAGTCAGTAGGCTCTTCCATCATTGAGCACTTAATGTATACTTATATAGTTTATAGTCAGGGCTTGCTGGGGCAGGGTGTGTGTGTGTGTGTTTGTGTGTCTGTATGTGTGTAACCTGGCAGGATTTGGATAGAGCAAGAGTGGAGATGGCATTTGCAAAGTCCCAGGATTAACCCAGCAGAAGAGGAAGCTCCTGGTACTTACAAGGACCTGAGGCATGGCTTGGGCAATGGCCCAGTTAGCTACTACCCCTAGCAACTTGTGCTGTCAGGTAGATGGGGAACCCTCAACTCAAGGAGTTTTCAGTATAGAGCTCAGTAATGTTCTTTTAAGTAAAAATTACTCTGAGTTTTACACAATCTGACTCCTATTCAAGAGAGACCAGGAGCAGGTAAAGCCTTTACCCACATCCTGTCATGGTGGCACATCAGGCAGTGGATGCTAGATATCTGTGATGTCACCCTGGGTTCTCCCTCTCATTGGCCACAGGTCATGGCGTCAGCTCTGGAAGGCACAGGCAAGGAGGGGAAGAAGGAATCCTCAAAGAAGCGTTCGGTGGCTGGTTCTCCAGTGGAGGGCCTCCTGCAGCCCGTGAAGCTCAGCCGGGCAGAACTGTACAAGGAGCCTACCAATGAGGAGCTGAATCGCCTTCGGGAGACTGAGAGTCTGTTCCATTCCAGCTTGCTTCGTTTACAGGTACCATTGGGTGGTTGGGGCTTGGGTTAGAGAGGTGGGCCTGAGACCCTGAGGCTGAAGTACTACTCACCCCTGCCACTTCTTACAGGTAGAGGAGCTACTGAAGGAAGTGAGGCTGTCAGAGAAGAAGAAAGAGCGGATTGATGCTTTTCTACGGAAGGTCAACCAGCGGATCATGAGGGTGCCCTCAACCCCTGAGACAGAGGTAAGGCAGGTAGTGGAGGGAACTGGAAAGCCCAGAAGAGGTCCTTAGGGACCTTGCTATTCTCTGAAGGGGATGGGGTGCTAGGGAGCTCATTCTCACTGCCAGGAGTCTCAGCTAGGAGTGCAGTCAATTATGTGTTCATTCATTTAGCAAACACTTCCGTGCCTTGCAGTTGTTGTGTTCTTAGGGTACATCAGTGAACAAAGCAGCCTATGTTCTAGTGTTAGACTTATGGACGATAGATAATGAACACGACAAGTAAACTGTATGGCAGTGTTAGAAGGTGGTAAGTAGTATGGAAAAGGGAAGAAGGGCAAGGTAAGGGGATTATGGGAATATCAGAGGATGAGAGTGGTTGGCAACTTTAAATAGCGTGGCTGAGGTAGGCCTTATTGAAGTGACATTTGTGTGAAGGAAGTGAGTCAGCTATATAGATATCTAAGGGAAGAAGAGCATTCCAGGAAGGGAAAATAGCCAACACAAATGTTCAAAGGCAAGAATAGGTCTGGTATGATGAATTGGGAGATTGGGATTGACATATATACACTAATATGTATAAAATGGATAACTAATAAGAACCTGCTGTATAAAAAAATAAATAAAGTTAAACTAAAAAATTAAAAAAAAAAAAAGAATAGGTCTGGTACATTCCTTGGAATGAATGAGGGGAAGATAGAAGGAGGTAAGTTCAGAAAGGTTATGGAGGAAGGGGGCATATCACGCAGGGCCTTGTGCACCAAAACAAGTACTTTCGCTGTTGCTCTGGATAAGATGGGGAATAACTGCAGGCATTTTGTTTGTGATCTAACTTCAGTATTAAAAAGTTCACCCAGGTTTTTGTGTTAAAAGTAGAATGCAGGGGGACAAAGGTGAAATCAGGGAGACTAGTTAGAAACCTATTGTACAATGATCCACTGAAAAATTGCTCAGACTAGGGTAGAGTAGAGAAGTGGTCAGTGTCTGGATACCTTTTGAAAGTGAAATGGGTGTTCTTAACAGAGATGAGTCAAGGTGATTTAAATGTTTTTAGCTTGAGCAACTAGTATGGAGTTGTTTTAATGGGGAAGACATGTTTATAGGAAGATCAGAAGTTTGGTTTCAAACATTTTGACATGTTGAATTTGAGATGTCTCCTAGACATCAAGGGGACATGTTAGGAAGGCAATCAAGTTAATACGTGTCACTGTCTCTGTCCCCACAGCTGACCAACCAGGCATGGCTCCGGGGTGGGGTTCAAGTCCCCCTCCACCAAGTGCCCTATACTGTGAAGGGCTGTTTCCGCTTCCTGCCCCCAGCCCAGGTCACTGTTGTGGGCAGTTACCTTCTGGGCACCTGCATCCGGCCGGACATCAATGTGGATGTGGCATTGACCATGCCCAGGGTGAGGTTCAGAGTTTGGGGAATGGAGAGGTCTGCCATTTCACCACCTACAAATCCCTTGATCCCTCTCTTTTTCCCACCTCTCGCTTGCCAGAGCATTGAAATCTGAATTCTAAATCCAAAGAACAGACCACTGCAGTTGTCCTGAGGGAGCTTAGATTTGCCATTTGGAACTTTGTCTTCCTCACCTGAGTTGTGGTATTGCTACTAGCCTTGGCTTAAGCATCCTGGCCAGCAGATGGGGTTGCCAAGCTTTGACCTTGGCTTCGTCTTGGCCCCCAAGTTCTCCAACAACAAGGGCTTAAGTGACTGGCCATCTCTCTCTTCTCCTGACCCCCTCCAGGAGATCCTACAGGACAAGGATGGGCTGAACCAGCGCTACTTCCGCAAGCGTGCCCTCTACCTGGCCCACTTGGCTCACCACCTGTCCCAAGACCCACTCTTTGGCAGTGTTCGCTTTTCCTACACCAATGGCTGCCACCTGAAACCCTCGCTGCTGCTGCGGCCGCATGGTAGGAGGCATATACCAGGTGGAGGGCACCGTATGGGGTGACAAATCCAGTGGGGGAGGAACTGGGGCCTCAAGTCCAAGGTGAGAGGCTTGGGCCTCAAGTTTGAGGGGAAAGGTGTAAGGCCCTCAAATGGGGCGGGGGGGGCGGTGCGGGTGGTACAGGGACTCCTCCGGCTCCAGGGGACTGCAGGGTCTCCACATCTCCCATCTCCCCCCAGGGAAGTATGAGCGTCTGGTCACTGTCCGTCTGCATCCATGCCCTCCACCTGACTTCTTCCGCCCGTGCCGCCTGCTGCCGTCCAAGAACAATGTGCGCACTGCCTGGTACCGAGGGAAGAGTCCTTCAGGGGATGGTGAGTATCAAGGTGGAGTTGGAGGGAAGGGTGTTGCAGGGACTTCTCCTCTCATGACTTCCCCTTTCCTCCCACAGGTAGCCCAGAGCCCCCCACCCCCCACTATAACACATGGGTCCTGCAGGACACAGCCCTTGAGTCCCATGCACAGCTGCTATCAACCGTGCTGGGCTCAGCCTCGGGGCTGAAGGATGGTGTGGCACTTCTGAAGGTCTGGCTGCGGCAGCGGGAACTGGACAAGGTGAGTGGGGAGTGGCCCAGCTTCCCTGCCTCACTGAGTGGTGGGTTGGCTCTGAGCTCCGGCCTTTCCCTCTGTCTCTCCCTCAGGGCCTGGGAGGATTCAGTGGGTTCCTTGTCTCCATGCTGGTTGCCTTCCTTGTGTCTACACACAAGATCCATACCACCATGAGCGGCTACCAGGTCCTGAGAAGCACCTTGCAGTTTCTGGGTGAGGCGGCTGGACTTCGAAAGGCCAAGGGCCCCACTCTTACCCATCAGGGATCATTCGGTCTCTGGTCCTCAGACAGATGAGCAAACCGAATCCCAGAGGCAGGCAGTTGCAGCCACCTGTCCGGAGGGTGGGTGTCAAGAGGGCTGGGTCCCTAGGGAGGGGGATACCTTCTGATATACCCACCTTCTCTGGCTCATTTCAGCCAGTACAGATCTGACGGTCAACGGGATCAGTTTGTGCTTCAGCTCAGATCCTTCCCTGGTGAGTAGGGCAGTGCTGAGTCTGGGCAAGACGTCCTGAAGTTAAGGCCCAGCCCTGACTGGCTTCTCTCTCCCCCTCCCAGCCGGCCCTGGCTGACTTCCACCAGGCCTTCCCTGTTGTTTTCCTGGACTCCTCAGGCCGTCTCAACCTCTGTGCTGATGTCACTGCCTCCACTTGCCACCAGGTACAGGTGTCGCCCACTCCTGGCTTCCCCAGATGTCCCAGCCCAGACCCTGTCCCTTCTGCCAGCACCAGAACCCCAGAAACTCCTCTCCAGAGACCTTCGGTCAGGCGCATCTCTGGGTCTGGGCCCTGTGTTCCGTGAGGGGAGGGGTGCAGTGCTGGTGGTCTCACGTGGGAGTTCCCTCCTTACTCTGTGGCCCCAGGTGCAGCACGAGGCACGGCTGTCTATGGTGTTACTGGACAGCAAAGCTGATGATGGGTTCCAGCTGCTGTTGATGACTCCCAAACCCATGATCCGGGCTTTTGACCACATACTGCAGTAAGTTTTGGGGTGCCAGGATATGCCAGTGAGTCCTGTGTCCCTGGAGCTAGTGATGGGGCAAAGGTCCTCAGGCAGGTGCTCAGATAGATCATCCTGGTGGTGGGGGTGGTGATACTCGGGGCCAGCAGTACCTGATTCCCCCTCATTGTCCCTCTCTGCCCCCCAAGTCTCCGTCCAGTGAGTCGCCTGCAGGCAGCGTGTCACCGACTAAAGCTGTGGCCAGAGCTGCAGGATCATGGTGGGGACTATGTCTCAGCTGCTTTGGGCCCACTAACCACCCTTCTGGAGCAGGGCCTGGGGTCCCGGCTGCACCTGCTGGCCCACTCTCGGCCCCCAGTCTCAGAGGTGAGATGGTGTTGGTTGGGGAGTTTGTGGGACCGAGGGGGTTGGACCCAGGGTCCCAAGGGATACAAAAGACACACCATCCCTCTCACTAGAAAGTGGGTTTCCAGACCAAGCTGTGGGATGCTTGGATTGAGCTCAGCCTTTCTACATCCTACAGTGGGACATCAGCCAGGATCCACCGAAGCACAGAGACTCTGGGGTCCTGACCCTGGGATTGCTCCTCCGGCCTGAGGGGCTGACCAGTGTTCTCGAGCTGGGTCCAGAGGCTGACCAGCCTGAGGTGAGGAGCCCTGGAGTCTGAGGGGTGATTTGGTCCTGTCTTGCATTGGAAGGAGTGGAGTGGACCGTCCTCATGCCACCTGGATTGAGGCCTGTCAGGAGACTTCTTTCTTTTTTCTCTTTTTTGCAAGATTTATTTATTATCTATTTAGTTTATTTTTGGCTGCATCGGGTCTTAGTTGCGGCACGCGGGATCTTTGTTGAGGCATGCAGGATCTTTCATTGCGGCTCACGGGCTTCTCCCTAGTTGTGGCGTGTGGGTTTTTTCTCCCTAGTTGTGGCATTCAGGCTCCAGGGCGCGTGGGCTCTGTAGTTTGCGGCACGCAGGCTCTCTCGTTGAGGCACACGAGCTCTGTAGTTGTGGCGCACGCGCTTAGTTGCCCCGCGGCATGTGGCATCTTATTTCCCCGACCAGGTACTGAACCCATGTCCCCTGCCTTGTACAGCAGATTCTTTACCACTGGGCCACCAGGGAAGTCCCCTGTTGGGAGATTTCTGACAGAGCCCTTCTTTGTTGATCTCTACCACTACCCCTTTCCTGTTCCCAGGCTGCTGACTTCCGCCAGTTCTGGGGATCTCGCTCCGAGCTTCGGCGTTTCCAGGATGGAGCCATTCGGGAAGCTGTGGTCTGGGAGGCAGCCTCTATGGCCCAGAAGCGCCTTATTCCCCACCAGGTGGTCAATCATCTCTTAACACTGTGAGTGTTAGCATCTGAATGCCAGGAGGCAGCCATGGGCCAGGGAGCCTTTTAGGAGGGTCTGGCCCAAGCTTTTGGGGTGAGCAGCCCACATCCAGTAGCTCTCGGCATGGCCCCCAGTGCCCACACTGTGCCTGTGCCCCTTTTCTAGCCATGCTGACATCCCAGATACCTGTGTCCACTATACGGGGGGCCTCCTGGATGCACTGATTCAAGGCCTGAAAGAGGTAAGGGCCCTGGTTCAGGGCTTGGGTTAAGGCTAGGGGCTGTAGAGTAAGCAGCCTGTGTGGCTGGATTTGCGGGGTGGGGATGGGGGTGGAGAGCCCCACCTTAGGCAGGCTGCACTTCCCAGAGCGTCCCCCAGGGGGCCCTCTGGCTATGCAGCAGCAGCCTGAGCCATGGCTGTATCCCAGGTGGTCGGGCTCTTCTGAAAGGTCGTGCCCTCCTGTCTTTCTTTTCCCTCTCAGACCTCCAGCACAGGTGAGGAGGCCCTGGCAGCTGCGGTGCGTTGCTACGATGACCTCAGCCGCTTGCTGTGGGGACTGGAAGGTCTGCCGCTGACCGTGTCTGCCGTGCAGGGAGCTCACCCAGTGCTGCGCTACACTGAGGTGAGGCGCAAGGGGCAGGGAGCTCTTTCTGCTTGGTGACACCCACCTCTGCTCCACTCACCCGGTAGTCTCCCTTCCAGCTTCTTGACTCTGGGCACTCCCTCCCAGTCCCAGGCCTCTTCCTCAGCCCCGCTTTTTCCATAGGTGTTCCCACCAACCGCAGTCCGGCCAGCCTACTCCTTCTATGAACAGCTGCGAGAGCGGGCCTCGCTGTTGCCTCGGCCTGACAAGCCCTGTCCGGCCTACGTGGAGCCCATGACTGGTGAGGGAGCTCTTGCGAGGGGGTGAGAGGGACTGTTCTCACCCCAGGCCGCAGGCTGAGGCCTCTCACTCTTCTCCACAGTGGTATGTCACCTGGAGGGCAGTGGGCAGTGGCCACAGGATGCTGAGGCCATACGGAGGGTCCGGGCTGCCTTCCAGCTGCGCCTGGCAGAGCTGCTGACGCAGCAGCATGGGCTGCAGTGCCGCGCCTCGGCCACGCACACCGATGTCCTCAAGGTTCGGCTGGTGTAGGGCAGGGATACCCAGGGAGGGAGGGGACAGGGGTGTCAGGGTGCCCCGCCTCCCATGCCATCCCCTCTTCCAACAGGATGGGTTTGTATTCCGGATTCGTGTGGCCTATCAGCGGGAGCCCCAGATCCTGAGGGAGATGCGGAGCCCCGAGGGGATCATCTCCTTGAGGGACACTCCCGCCTCCCTCCGCCTTGAGAGGGACACTAGGCAGTTGCCCCTGCTCACCAGCACCTTGCATGGGTATGGCCACCCCCACAGGCTCTTATGTCTGTAGACCCTTTCCTGGCCCCATTCTGCTCTCCTGGCCATCTGTCTCTCTGGAAGGCCAGTTAGAGATATGAGTTCTGGAGTCAGGCAAGTGCTAGAATCCTGGCCCTGCCAATTCACTGGCTGTGTCCCTTGGGCAGGATTCCCCCTCCCCTCAACCTTATTTTTCTCATCTGTAAAATGGGAATCATGCTAGGACCAACCTCTTGGGGTATTAATTAGGAAGATGTGAGGTGGTACGTGTAATGCATTAGCACAGAGGCCAGTGTTGGGTAAAGTTGAGTAAATAGCAGCAGCGGGGCCGAAACACTGTTCTTGGGCCCTGAGGACCTCACTATCATGGCCACTACCCTCCTCTCCCTGCAGACTCCAGCAGCAGCACTCAGCCTTCTCGGGTGTGGCTCGGCTGGCCAAGCGGTGGGTGCGTGCCCAGCTCCTAGGTGAGGAGCTCACCGATGAGTGCCTGGACCTGGTGGCTGCTGCCCTTTTCCTGCACCCTGAGCCCTTCACCCCTCCCAGGTGATTCCCTCCACCTTTTCCCTAGCCAGGAAGTCCCACTGGGGCCAGCTTTCATCCCCCATGCTTCAGTCCACATGGGAGAGGTGGCTGAACCAAGGGACAGAAGGGGTTTTAACCCCCGCAGTCCACACCAAGGGGTCTAGGCTCTCCGGACTGTGGGGAGCCTGGGCATGTGTGACTGGGCCCCAGATGCTTTGCTTACTTCTTCCTCTCAGCTCCCCCCAGGTGGGCTTCCTTCGGTTCCTTTTCCTGATATCAACCTTTGATTGGAAGAACAACCCTCTAATTGTCAACCTCAACAATGAGCTCACTGGTAAGTTGTAGGATCAGGGTCAGACTAGTGCAAGAACTACCCTCTGTGGATTGTAGAATAGGGCAGGCAAGGGTTTTCCCTGTCAGTCTGTTGGGTTTTCTCTCTGCCTCCCCTATCCTGGATATCCACTCCTGACCCTGACTGCCTGGGGGTAGGGAATTGTTAAGGAGGAAGAGGACCAAATCAAGCTTTTAGGGAGCTCCGAGACTGTAGAGATATGGTTTGCCCACGTGATGATCAGAAACACAGCGGACTGGGGGTGGTAAGCAGGCTACCTGGGGGACTGTGAAGGGAAGAGGAGAGAGGAAGAGGGACTCTGAACACCAGGTGAGAAATCTTACGGTGGGGAGCCGGGAACGGTTCAGGCTAGAATACAGGCCCAGACCTCTTGGGCGTGGGGGGTGAGTGATGATTTCTGGTTGTAATATGAGGAGGTTCTGGTCCCAGCAGAGAGGAAGGTATCAGCTTTCTAATTCCCCAGGTGTTTGGGAACCCAGGGCAGGAAGGGGCCAGGGGCAGGCCTCAGCTTGTGCAGGCCTGGAAACCAGACTAGGGTGCCAGGCAGTGGAAAATTCTGCTTCTGGTCCCAGGCTGGGAGTTTAACACCCTGCCCAGTTGAGGCAGATGCGGTGTCCCTTTCATCGCTTCTGCCATTTGGGGGATGTTGGAAAATCCCTGTGATGGGCAGCTGCTAAGTGTACAGTAGGAGGACCCAGGGCAGTAGAGGGTGTCTGGGGGGAGGAGTAGGCTGACCCAAGACCCCCTCTCATCCGACCCCCTCTCATCCGCAGCGGAGGAGCAGGTGGAGATCCGCAGTGTCTTCCTGGCAACCCGGACAAAACTCCCCGTCATGGTCATCATTACCCCCCAGGATCGCAAAAGCTCTGTATGGACACAGGATGGACCCTCGCCCCAGGTTTAATTTCGTTCCTGCTCCCAAGTGTGTGGTTTTCTCCCCCAAGGAAAAAGCAGGCCCAGCCTGAGCTATGAGAGACCTGTGGTCAGGTCTGACCTATCTGATGTATGTGTGCCCCCCAGATCCTACACCAGCTCGTGGTCCTGGCAGCCGAGGCCTTGCCCGTCCTAGAGAAGCAGCTAATGGATCCCCAGGGTCCTGGGGACATCAGGGTAAGCCCCGGGCCCAGACTGACTCCAGGGGCTCTGGGGGCTCTGCCTTTGAACCATGGAAGTCTGGAGCTCTAGGGGCCCTTGTTTGGTGAGACTGAATCCAGAGAAGGCGTTGCAGCTGCCCACGACGCCTGGCAGTGGGGGAGCCTGCAGGAGAATCGGGGCCCTGGCTTCGCACTTCTACCCTGCGCTCCTCCTGCTGGACCCAAGCTGCCACCAGCTGGGTCTTGTTGTTCCTGCCTTCAATTGAGCATTTGGGCCCATAATGGGCGGGTCAGACAAAAGGGAAGGAGGGAACCAGAGTGGGCACGTGGAGGGGTTTGTGGTCCAGTTCCCAGCCCCCAAGTGGGCACTGCTGAGCACCCCGTACCCCTCCTCAGACAGTGTTCCGGCCACCGTTGGACATGTTCGACGTGCTGATCCACCTGTCTCCCCGCCACATCCCCCGGCACCGCCAGGCTGTGGACTCGCCCGCTGCCTCCTTCTGCCGGGGCCTGCTTAGTGAGCCGGGGCCCTCCTCCCTGATGCCCGTGCTGGGCTACGATCCTCCTCAGCTCTACCTGGCACAGCTCAGGGTAGGTCCTCGAGGGCTGACTGACCCTGGGGAGGGGACATCCAGGTGGAGCTGGGGCCGTGGAGGTGGCTCTCAGGTGTCCACCTGTAATCTTGTCTCTGTCCTGCCCTTTTCTAGGAGGCCTTTGGGGACCTGGCCCTTTTCTTCTATGACCAGCATGGCGGAAAGGTGATCGGCGTCCTCTGGAAGCCCACCAGCTTCCAGCCCCAGCCCTTAAAGGTGAGCTGGCTGGTGACAATTGTCTGTTTCTGAGTGTGTACATGCGTTCCACATGGGCATGCGTGTCTGTGTGTGGTTCCACGAGTGACCCGGTGGCAGGTGTGAAACATGTGTTTTGGTGTCTCTGCGTGTGCCTCTCGTGACACCTCAATCTACATTTCTCTGATTCTCCCAGGCCTCCAACACAAAGGGGCGCATGGTGGTGTCTCAAGGTGGGGAGCTGGTGATGGTGCCCAATGTAGAAGCCATCCTGGAGGACTTTGCCATCCTGGGCGAAGGCCTGGTCCAGGCTGTGGAGGCCCGAAGTGAGAGGTGGACCGTGTGACCTCCAGCCCAGGAGGAAGCTGTAGATGGACAACAGGACTGCAGACCTCTGGAGCAAGATGTCAATGCCATGACCACCCTTGCTGCATACGGACCTTCCAAGGAGGGCTTGCTGGCCTGCACACGCTGAATCATCCCCAACAAAGCCCTGTCCCAATTTTCTGTCTGATGCCCCAGCATTGGGGCAGGGGCCGTGGTGCCCTGTGGAGTCCCCTGGGCCTGACCAGAAGAGGACTGGGAGCCAGCTCAGAGGGGACACTGAATGAACCCAGGAGATCCATCTACTTGTCAGCCTGGCCTGGACCTTTTTTATTTTTTTCCTTCCCAGGCTGCTCGCAGAAGCCCAGAGAAGAGGCTGTGTGCCCGGGGCTGAGGCTCTGTCCCAACCCCTCTGCCAGGATGTGTGCCTCGATCTCACTATGCCCTTCGGTGCATCGTCAGGCCTTTTAAATGGGGCTCAGAGAAGGTGTGGCACTGCCTGAGAGTCACAGAGCACCAGCACTGAGCAGTGGAGAGGGGGCTATGTGGGCTGAATACACCGCATTGAAGGGGCACAATGTCCTCCTGTGTTGGTTCTGCTGCATCCCGGGGTGGGGACATGGAAAAGCACAGAGGACAGGAAGGGGCCGGGTGGGTGAAGGGGCGAGGGGGACTGGTGGTCCCCCATCCAGGAGAGATGCAGAAAGCACTGATTGCTGCCCTGGCCTCCGGTGTCTGAGCCCCTCAGGCTCTGTGCTCCTGCAGTGGTGGCGCAGAGGTGAGTGGAACCCAAGACCTGCTCTCCAGGAGCTCCCAGTGCCCTGGGGGAGGGGGTGCTGCTTCCTTTCAGCCTGGTCCACACCCCCCTTCCAGCAGCCTCTCCCTAATCCTGGCTGTTTTTCCAGACTCAGCTCAAACAGTGACTCCTTAAACCCTTCCTCGCCCTCAGCCTAAGGTGCGCTTTCTCTCCTCTGAAACATTAGAGCAATTACTGCCTGTTCATTTCTCTTTGCAGTCACGTAAGTGGCATGAACTCCTCTCTTGTCTTAAACCGTGATTTAAAATTAAATCATTTAATTTCCCTATGTTATTGGCTTGTCTGCCTTTTCTGCATGGTTTTGACCTTCTCTCCTAAATGTAAGCTCTTTGAGGGCAGGAAACATATTTGAACAGATTTCATGGCACCTAGTACAGCACTCTGCCCAAGTAGGATACAGGTGTGTGCAGAAGGGGCACCTGGCCCAGGCAGATGGAGGACAGGGCAGGCCACCAGAAGACTTCAAAGAAAAGAGAATCATGATTTGTGATCTCTGCCTAGAATGGGTAGGGTTTTGATGGTGAAAGGCCTGAGAATTAAAAAGTTGATGTTGGGAATTCCTTGGCAGTCCAATGGTTAGGATTCCACGCTCTCACAGCTGAGGGCCCGGGTTCAGTCCCTGGTCGAGGAACTAAAATCACTCAAGCTATGCAGTGCAGCCAAAAAAAAAAAAAAAAATAGGTTTATTGAGTGCCTGCCTAATAAGGTACCCTTGGTTATTTTCCATATCTTACATAAGGAAATTGATCATATAATCATACCAGCCCTATGAAGTACCTGCTTTTCCTCATTATCCTCATTTTCTGAATGAGGTCAAGTTCAGCAGCAGGTGGGGGTGTGTTTGTAGAGGGACTTGGATACCTGGCTATCTGGTTTCATCCTCAAGATGCTTAGCCACGCATGGGAACTCTGGTTTCCAATTTTGTCCCAATTCTGTTAGTCTTTGTGAACCCATGCCAGCCCCTGTCTGTCACTGTCATGGGACAGCTTGGCCTGGGGTTGAAATTAGTATAGGGAATACACTGATTGGCTGTGTGAACTGAGGTCTGTGTCCATCTCTCTCCCTGTGCCATTCATTCATGTACTCCAGACCTCAGTGTGCCAGGCTGTATTTTCAGTGAGATACAAGAGATGCAGTCCCAGCCCTGTGGTCGTTCCTGGCTTCTCAGCTTTCCTTTCTCTTAGTCCCTCACATGTGGCAGTCCCTCCGTGGACTCTGGGGAGGGACAGGGGGTACAGCCTGGTTTCAAACCATCCCGTTTCATCCCAGGGTCAGCTTCAGGCTCGTAGCTTCCTTCACAACCCCAGTGCAGGGAGCGTGTGGAATCTGCCCCCAGGTAAGCTCGTGGCTCCAAGAAGTGCAGATACCAGTCCCAATCAGGAGAAATGAGCCTTGGCCCCCTACCTCCCCATGTGGTCCTGGGCAAGTCACTTCCCCTTGCTGGGCTCAACCTCCCCATCTTTAAAATGGGCATGAAAAAAAAAGGGGCATGATAGGGACTTCCCTGGCGGCCCAGTGCTTAGGACTCTGCTTCCACTGCAAGGAGCATGGGCTTGATCCCTGGTCAGGGAGCTAAGATCCCTCAAGCCGTGCGGTGCAGCCAAAAAAAAAAAAAGAAAGAAAAAAAAGCCATGATAATGGCTTTGTCAGGTGCCCAGTGTGGCAAGGGAAGAGGGCAGATGACTCAGAAGCCCAAGGAGGTACATCCACCATGCTTTCTGCACTGCCTGCTCCAGCTTGGGGTGGGGGGTGAGGGGAGCAGGAAGTCCAGGCTCCAATTTCAATGCTTGCTCCAACCTGTTTTCCTTGGATTTTCTCTGTGAAGTAGGTGAGGAGGCTGGTGTGGTCTAACATGACCTTGGGGGAGAGGGGACATGAGGAGCTGGAGCCTCAGGGGAAGAGAAGGAGAGGAGCCTAGGAGGAACTCCTGCTGGAGCGAGGGTGTGCAGGGGGATGTGTGTTACGGCGCCGCCCACGCGTGCGTCTGCCCCTGTGGGCCTCTGCGTTTGCAAGTAGGCATGGATGGGGCGGGAGGCTGTGTGTGATGTATGGTGTGATCTGTCTGCTCTGTGTGTGTTGGAGTGGGGTGTGTGCACATCTGTATATACTAGTCTGCTTGTGCAGGTTTTTGCCTCCAGCTCTGGGTTGCTGTAAAAGGCAAAATCTGCTCTGTTTTTTTTTTTTTTTTTAATTTTTATTTATTTATATTTATCTTTGGCTGTGTTGGGTCTTCGTTTCTGTGCGAGGGCTTTCTCTAGTTGCGGCAAGCGGGGGCCACTCTTCATCGCGGTGCGCGGGCCTCTCACTGTCGCGGCCTCTCTTGTTGCGGAGCACAAGCTCCAGACGCGCAGGCTCAGTAGTTGTGGCTCACGGGCCTGGTTGCTCCGCAGCATGTGGGATCTTCCCAGACCAGGGCTCGAACCTGTGTCCCCTGCATTGGCAGGCAGATTCTCAACCGCTGCGCCACCAGGGAAGCCCTGCTCTGTTTTTAAAGAGCAAGTCAGGAGGAAAAGCTCTCAGGAGGCAGGAACTCTGGATTCCTTCCTGTAAATTTAAATGGCTGTAAATAAAGGCTTCCCCTTCTTGGGGCTTCAGTTTCCCCAGTTCTGTCAGACCTCCCAAACCTCTCTATGTAGTCACATTCAGTGAATTCTCAAAGGGTCCTCTCTTCGGGCTGTGCTATCTGACAACCTCCTCTAAACCAGAATCCTTTTAGCTGAAGACCCTGTTTTCCTCTGCCCAGCTCCTTACTTTGGAGAAAAAGAGCAAGACCCCAAAGCCCAGGGGTCCTTGCAGCAGGTTACATTCAGTGAAATCCTGAGGGCTGCTCCGTCCCTGACCTAGTAAGTCAGATTGGGCTAGTCTGAGGCCCACCACTTCCACCCCAATAAATATGCACCTAACCTCCTCAACATCTGGTACTTGCTTTGTGAGTCACAGATTAATCTAGGTGAGCGATAAAGATAAAGGGGAGGGGAAGCCTGGGGCACGTGAGTCACCCCCACCTTCCTCGGGAAAGGCCAGTCTGCCCACCTCTCTGCTGCAGAGAGAAGGTGACATCTTGGGCTGCCCTGGGGAACTAAGGGGGACAAGATTGTTCCAAACCCAGAGGGAGACTCACTTCCCTCTCCCACTTCAGTTTCTGGAAGAGGGAGGGAGAGGATAATTTTTCTCATTTGCAAGAGGCCCAGAGAGGTGTAGGAACTTGTCTAGGGTCACACAGGGAGTTACAGAGAATCTATGTATCCTGGCTGCAGGCCTTGCTTCTGAGCCTGGGCTTTCCCAGGGGTCGGGTGATGAGGAATAAAAGAATAGAGAGGCCGGAGCTCTGGATCTCTCCAGTGAGGCGGGGAGGAGTGAAAAGCCGGGCCCCGCCCCTGTCCTGGGCTGCCTGCCAGTCTTGGCCCTTCCCTTCTGCGCAAGGCAGCAGAATGAAGCTGTTATTAGACCCAGGGGAGCAAGGTCAAGGATCGGGGTGGCGGGTGGGAGCATGAGCACTCTGGTCCACCGCAAGCCTATGTCTCTGTTTCCCTGTCTGGGAGCTCTCCTCTGTTCTCCCAGGCTAGAAACCTCCACAGAACAGAGCTGGGGTCTCCTAGAGACTGACGAGGCCAAGGTTGGAGCCTGACTGAGGGGTCACTGAGGGGCATTGAGACCCAGCTCCTGTTCCACCTGATGGCCAAATGGTTTGGATGAAAAAGATAGATATGACATCCTGGCCTTTCCCCAGTCTCCCTCTCCACTGCCCCAAGGTCTAGAGAACCTCAGGAAGTCATTCCTGAAGTCTGACTGCAGAATCTCCGGCTGCGGGCTGTCCTCTCCTCTCGATCCTTCCCCTGAGACTTCTCTCCCTTAGGGCCAGCAGTGGGTGGCTGCCCTGTAATTAGCACCCAGACTGGGCTTGGATGAGGGGAGAGTATACTGGGGCTCATACATACCCGTCACCTTTCTGGAACACCAGATGCAGAGCCTTCCACCACCTGTCCTCCCACGGCCACCTTCAGACCGCAGGCCTCTCAGAGAGCAGTTGTCCTGGGCCCCACCCAGGTTCAGGTTCCTGTCTACGCAATTCTGCCTGCCTTCAACTTCAGCTTCTTGCCTACCTGCCCTGCCCATTCTGCCTCCTAAATCCCAAATCCAAACCCTCTCATCATGTTGTACCAGGTCCCTTTGTCTCCAGACTCCTCAACAGATCCCCACCTCCTATCGCTGGCTTTTATAAATACTGAACCCAGACCCACAGCCAAGCCCAGACAGGGATACACACAGATATGCACACAAAACCCCAGGGTCGCCCACATGTACACACAGACCTCCATGGGTACATGCATACACAGAGCCAAGAACGCACATGGATGTGCACGACATTCGTACAGGAGGAAACGTGACTCGTTAACGAGGCAGCTTCTGGAATGAACCTTTCCTTCTACATTGACTGTAATACAGTTTTCAAAGCCTGAAACATCTGTAATCTTGTCTGATTCTTTCAGGGGCCCTGGGTGTGTGTGTGTTGGGGGGACTCCACCTGAAACCTGCAGGAGACTGATGAGGAAACTGAAACTGAGGGGCGGGGAAAGGGAGCTGGCTCGGCCACCTGACTGGTCAGTGGCCAAGTGAGGCTTGGAGCTGAGCTTCTGGGTCTACAGGAGGGCTCTGCCCCCATCAGCCCAGCCCCTGTGGCTCTGGGCTCTTCCTCAGCACAGGGCCTAGGCCTCCCGTCCCATTCCTCTGCCTCCTCTCTGTGACCCTCTGCTGTCCTCAAAGGGTGCCGAGGGCAGCTCAGGGTGACACCAGAAGGTGAACACAGAGTCCCCGGGATATGGGTCAAAAGGTAGATTTTCTCAAGTTCCAGCGGGACATCTGGCCGGAGGTGCCCCGGGGTGTGGTTTGTGTTCACAGGCTCTCCTCCATCTCGTCTGCCTGGAGACAGGGGGTGACTGTTGGTGCAGCAGGAGGAACTGCTTGCCCACCCCCCAGTCTGGGGACGCTCATAAGAGGGTTATTCATCTCTGCTCTCCACTCCCCGTTCCTGTCCAGAGCCAGCCCCCGACTCTCAAGGCCCAGAAACAGGAATAGCATGCAGCAGTGGCCTAAGAGTGGGGCACACTCTAGACAGGGTGCTGAAGCATGGAGGGACCTGTGGCTCCCTGGCTTCCCTGCCCTCTTCACATCTCCTCCATATCCGCATGGCG
Organism: Balaenoptera physalus; assembly: GCF_965194825.1. Lineage (NCBI taxonomy): Eukaryota > Metazoa > Chordata > Mammalia > Artiodactyla > Balaenopteridae > Balaenoptera > Balaenoptera physalus. The sequence goes on along the minus strand of NC_138886.1, from coordinate 80,838,303 downwards.
TTTGAATCCAGCTCAACACTTAACGGGGGGGCTTCCCTGATGGCGCAGTGGTTAAGAATCAGCCTGCCAATGCAGGGGACATAGGTTCGAGCCCTGGTCCGGGAAGATCCCACATGCCACGGAGCAACTAAGCCCGTGCGACACAACTACTGAGCCTGTGCTCTAGAGCCTGCGAGCCGCAACTACTGAAGCCCATGCACCTAGAGCCCGTGCTCCGCAACAAGAGAAGTCACTGCAATGAGAAGCCCGTGCACAGCAACGAAGACCCAATGCAGCCCTAAATAAATAAATAAATAAATAATATTTTAAATAAATAAATAAATAAATAAACTTGAAAAATGTATGTCTGTCTGTTTTGGTCAGCCCCTCCCCCATCCCACTCCAATGCTCGGGAAGAGGTTAGGGGTTCAGGGAGGCCAGGGGGACTGTAGTATGACTTGTTTCCTATGTCTACACTCTTCTCCACTCCACTTGCTGACAGCAAGGCCCATGTCTCCTCCTCTGCTGGTTCAAGCTGCTCGCATTCAGGCAAAAAGAGTTTGGGGGGCAGGAAATGAAGGGCGTGCCACCACTACCCCTTACAGGGCCCCAGCCAGTCCCTCTGGTCCAACAGGCTGGCACTTGCGTCTTCAGCCCTTCCCTTGCCTGGGAACCCACTCCCCCAGCTCTGACCTCAAGGAGTCACGGCCTCCCACGGGGTGGATCGGCTGTCAGTCCCCTTCCTGGCTCAGCCCTCCTGCCCTCAGCCCTCCTGCACAGGTGAGACACAGACCTTGCTCAAGATGCGTTGGGAGGAGGTAGGGCCTCCACTTGTGCCTCGTCCTGGAGCTCCCAGGCAGGCAGGCTGGCTTCCAGCCCGTACTCAGGCTTTCCTTCCCGAAGCACAGGAGGGAGCCCAGATGGCGCTGGGTAAGCCGTGTGTCTCAGGGTCAGGGTCTGCCTCACCAAGCTCAGGCTCTTCCTGTGAAGCCGAGCTTCCTTCTATCTTTTGCTCCAGGGGGTGCCATTCACACTGACTACAATGAGAATGAGCCCCCTCACGCCAACACCTGCATCCAGTTGTGCAGTGAGGTCCTGCTTCAGCCCCCCAAACTCAGGCCAGCCAGCCCAGCGCTTCTGGACAAGCATCCTCAGGCCCTGACCCTCTTATTCCCAGATGACCCGAGGAGGGCTGACAGGAATAAGGGACCCTTGGAAAGCATTGCCTCCTTCCCCCTCCTCCAGGCAGGGTCCTCTCAGGCCCACTAAGAAGCACGAAGCCCTACCCATACCTCCTCAGCTCCAACCCTAACCCATCCCAATATGCATGGTGTGTACATGTATGAACATGTGTGTACACACTAGTTATAGATAAGAACCAGTTTGGTGGGAGTATATGGGGTCATGGTCTTGAAGGTTGGACCTTGATTTGGGGTGAGGGGCCATTGGGAACTGGCTCTCGTGCCACTTGCCAAGCCATGTGCCCCAGCATGGCGCTGCATCCACTGGGGAAGTGGGAGGTCACAAAGATGCTCTATGGTGAGCTGCAGCCCCAGGATTATAGGTGAGCACGTACACACATGTGCACATGTGTGAGCACATGTAAATGCACATGTGTAAATAGATGCTACTTACAAGATACACAGATCCACAGTTATGTGTGTGACCTGCCCCCTCAGGGTACAACCCATGTGAACACCTATGTGAACTGAGTGCAAACACATGTGTATATGGGGCGGGGGGGGGGGGAGGTGTGTGCTCTGCATGCTGATGGTGGAGCTGCCCCGTTTTTCTCCGGTTTCCAGGCCAGGCTCGGCTGCTGGCAGGCCCAGGACCGGCAGGAGTGAGGATGAGGTTCTGTGGGCTGGGGTTCCCTACTTTCTTTCAGTGTTGAGGAACCACTTTGCCACTTCCTGCCCTGTGCAGCCCCACCTGGGGCAGTGAGGGGCTGAGAAGCATACCAGGGAGTGGGGAGAAGAGAGTGAAGCCTTGTGGGGGGCTTTCCCCCTTTCCCACAGTCTGGGCTCTGGCACCAGGAGTCTAGGGTTTTGTCCTGAGTCACAGATGGGCAGTGGGGCCTCCGGCAGGCACTCAGTGATGGCTCCCTGATTTACCCTGGGCCCTCCCAGCCCATGGGGTTCAGGGGGTATGGTGCTTCTTCTTGGGCCAAGGGTCACGGGGGACCTCTTGTGTGGGGATTACATATATATGTGAGCCTATGGCTACGCTCTCATGGGCAATGGGCTCCCAGGAGCACGTGAACAAAGCTCAGGGTCTATAGGCAAGTATGGCTGCCAGCCTCGGGGGGTAGTGTGTGTGCGTGCACACCTGCATGTGCACCTGTGAATCTACCTATGTGTGTTGCCAAACACTCTTTGGGCATGAGTCGCCTCTGGAGCCCTCATTTGTGACAGCCATTCCTCAAGGGACAAGTCCCCTGGGCCCTTAGCCCACCTGGATTACGTCCCTTTGGAAAATGTGCTCTTCCCTGGCAAAGCTGCCTTTAGATACTGGGGTGAGGGCATATTTGCTCCCAGTCCTGTGGGAGTAAGGCCCAGGCTACCAGACCTCAGTTTTCCAATTATCAGATGCAGCATAGGGAACAGGGTTGCCCCATGCCTCCCCTCAGATGGGACTGACACACCCACAGTTCAGCCAGCTTAATCTCTTAAAGGGACAGACTTGCCCCTGGCCAGGGATCAGACAGAGTGGGAGAGGAGAGGGTTAAAAGCAGCTGGAACTCAGGACTTCCCCGGTGGTCCAGGGGTTAAGACTCCGCCCTCCCAATGCAGGGGGCCCGGGGTTTGATCCCCAGTCAGGGAACTAGATCCCACGTGTGCAGCCAAATAAATAAATATTAAAAATCAAAAAACAAACCGGCTGGAACTCACCTTGCTGGCAAGCATGTGGCCTGTGGCATGCCAGGACAACTGCAGCTCAGCCTCTGGAGCCATGTGCAAGATGCACACAGGTACAAGTGTGACAGCTCTGTTAACCCAGCCATGTTCAACAGTCATGAGCAAAGCCATGAAAAATGCCCAGAAAGTGTGATCAGGCACATAGGACAGATGTCATGTGTGGACACAGCTGAGAACGGAGCAGGTCAAGACATGCAACATGTGACATGTACTAATTGCACAAGAAGCAAGGGCCGGTGTACTCTGGCTGGAACTCAGCACCTGTGTTCCTGAGTCCACCTGGGTCTGGACTCTGAGAGGGTCTCTTCTCCCTTGGGGCCCACAGCCTCCTCCCTCCAGGCCCCTGACTGAGGACACTCCAGGTCCAGCCATCGTGTAGAGCTGGGGCTGGTTCCTTTCCTTTCTCTCTTTAAAAAAAAAAAAAAAAAAAAAATTTTATTAGCTGATTTTTATTGGAGTATGGTTGCTTGACAATGCTGTATTAGCTTCCACTGCACAGCAAAATGAATCAGCTATACATATACATATATCCCCTCCCTTTTGGATTTCCCTCCCACTTAGGACACCACAGTGCATTAAGCAGAGTTTCTTTCCTTTCTGACATGTCTCCTCTCCCCTCCACCGTGGTGAGGATGGCCGCGAGGCTCACCGCGAGTGGTCCAAGGAGGTCTCTTTGGCGGCTCCTTTTCCCCCCTTGAGCCCCCGTCCTGCACGTGCCTACACCCCATCATCGGCTCTCAGACTCCACAATCCCGCAGTCTGGTCTCAGCCCCCAGACACCTCCTCCCTGGGCCAACACCAGCCCTAAAGGCTCCTCACACCACACACCCCTACCTTCCTTATCAGCGTCCCCCCAACCCAACGTCCCCTCCAGCCTCCCTAGGCGAGCAGTGCGGGGTGGCCGCCCACTCCCGAGGCCGGCACCCGGCTCAGCGGGCGGCGTTGCCGGCGGGCGGGGCGCGTGCCTCCGGCTCCTATAAAGGGCACCACTCGGCGCTGACGGCCACTGCTGCTGCGTCCGCCGCCCGCCCGCCCGCCAGCACCGCCGCCTGCCCCAGCCATGGGTCGACAGAAGGAGCTGGTGTCCCGCTGCGGGGAGATGCTCCACATCCGCTACCGGCTGCTTCGCCAGGCGCTGGCTGAGTGCCTGGGGACCCTCATCCTCGTGGTGAGTGGAGAGAGAAGCCTCTCTCCAGCCCCACACTCCCCAGTGCCTCTGTTCACCGGAGGGTCTGTGTTTTTTAAGACAGCCTTGACCCCTCTCCCAGCTCTGATCCCTCGCCCCCAACTTGACCCCTTCCGGAGCACTCTTCGCCCATAGCGCTAACCCCCTCAGTGACTGACAGCTCCGACTCTTGCCAGAATGACAGCTGTTATGCCCCAGTGACAGCTCTGATCCTTTACCCTCTCACCAGTGACCCAGCCCACAGGCTGGGGACAGCAGTCACCTGTGCAGTCTGGGACCTCCAGCCCTTTCTGGCTTCCACAGCTCCCCAGGTTCCTAGAGTCCCAGCCCTGAGAGGCAGTGGAGGCAGTGGCAAATGGGCCCCTCTTGGGTTATTTGGGTCTTGGATGCCTGGCCCCTAATGAATAATTAAGCCTCAGAAAGTCCAAAAGTTGCCCTGCCGTAAGGACAGTTTGCCACAGGTTGGGGCAGAGGGCGGAGGCTACACAGCAAACAGCAAGAGGCAAGGAAGGAGGATCCTGAAGATAGGAGGCTGTGGAAGGCAGCTGTGCCCCCAGGCACAAAGGACGTGGTGTCACTAAAGTTCCTTCCCTTGTGCTGAATAACTCCCAGACAGATGCTGTCAGCTTCCATGCAGAAGCACTCTGAGTTACTCCCCGGGGCCTGAGTTACTGTACAGGTTCTCTGAGGGGGACGCTTCCCTGCCTGGGTTACTCCCCAGTCCCAGTTATTCCCTGGCTATGCCAGTTTGGGTCTGGGTTGTTCCTGGGTGACTCTGCACTTCTTGGGTGTGGCAGACACACCAGTTATGGGCTCCATTTCCTGTCCCAGTTACTCTCAGATTTTCGGCCACTCTTGTGGTTACACCCGTTTCCTTCTGGGTTACGTCTGGGTTCATTTGCTCCGTTGCAGGGGATGGGGTACTCCGTGTCCCAGTTCCAGCCCTAGGTAACATAGACCAGCCGGCCCCCTGCGGACTAACAAGATTAACTAGGGGCAAGTAGGGCTGTATGGCCCATGCCAAATGGGTGGTGGTGGTGGAGCAGATTCTACAGGGAGAGGAAAGCTGGACTCACCTCTGGCTTCCAGGAACAGGAAGCGGGGAAACCAGCTCCTGCCCCCGAGCCTTGTGTCCCCCCGTCCCTGTCTGATTTTTAGTGCAGCCCCCTGTTTGAGAGCAGCCAGGACAGAGCAAGTTGTCTTCCCTTCACAGAGGGGCCTCCCTATCTCCTCCCTAGTCTCAGTTTGCCTTCCCCCAAAGGAGCAGTCAGGCCTCCCGCTGAGCCCCAGGCTTCTCCCTGACCACAGAAGGAGGGTGTTATGTCTGTGAAGGCTTTCAGGCTCAGGTGGCTGAGAGGCATTTTGTATCAGTGCCCGAAGAGGAGAGGCCAGACCCGGGAGATGCCCAAGTGGTCGGTGAGGGCTTACCTGCATACCTCTGTGGGTTGGGGACCGAGAGCCTGCAGTGGCAGAATCAAGGCTGGCTTTCGGGCGAGGGAAGCCGCTTTCTCTGAGGCACCTAGTTAGGTGAGGAGAGGGAGAAGGAGCCGGGAGGAAGAGGAAGATTAGTTTCAAGGTGGTGGAACTGGCTCTGACAGCTTCTCCCTCCAAGGCCTCCTGGGATGGAGCCAGGTTTGGGCCTCAGGCAGGCAAGGAGCTGAGGCCAGGGCTGGCCAAGCCGGGCAGGGTGCCCCAGACCCTCACGTGCCTGTTCCAACACACATACAAACTTACACTCTCTGACCTTTGCTCTCACCTGCCTGCACACCTTTGCCCTGCATCACTGCTGCTGGCTTCCCCACTATCTCTTGGTCCTCGTGAAGGATGATAATCAAAATGCTTCACCACCCAGTACAGCAGGACACTGACCGTTTAGAAGGGACGAGGGCCCTTAGCGCAGGTTTTGGAAAATTTCTGCTGGATAGGCATACAAACTTTAGTTATGGAGAGGTGGGAGAGGAGAGCTGGGGCAGGGCTGGAGCAGCTTCGGGGGACTCTTTGGGGGCTCAGGGCAATGGCTCTTCACAGAGGAGCTAGTACAGAAACATTTTTACATCTGAACAAGGGGAACCGACAAATAGCACATTCTATACTTGCAGGACATCAGGGATTTTAGTCCTCTTGAATCCCCCCCCCCTAATTTCCAGCAGAAAGCTTACAACCAATCTCCCCACTTCCACTGCTCTGGGGGTCCTGGACTACGGCTAGTGAGACTAGACAGATGGCTGTCTTTAGGACCTCCAAATCTGAGTGGGGAACCTGGACCTCGGAGGGCAGGGAGGTCAGGGCGAGTGGAGAGGGGAGGCTCTGGGTCAGGAACAGGTCAAGGAGACTGAAGATCCTGAGAGGGAGAACAGGGAGAGGCAGGAGCTCTGACACCCCAGATTCAGGAGAAATGGACTCAAACTAACTTCTGGCTTCCTCCCTTTCTTTGCGCCCTCCCCCCCTCAGCTCTTCTTTGGGGCAGAGAGGGAGGCAATTGCAGGTGGGGGATGAGTGAGAGCCTTCCCACTCCTATGGACCAGGCCTGAAGGGCTGGGGGAGGAACTGCTCAGGTGAGAGTGTCCCCTTCCACCCACTCCTACTGAGAGTCAAGAAAAATCAGTGGAGATGGTTCAGCCATCTTCTGGGCTCGAAGTTGCAAACTTTGCTTCCAGTGCCTTCCATCGGACTCTGTTATTAGTAGAGTTGGGACATTGGGGCTAAGAGGGCATGTCTGCTTCTTCTGCAGGGTATAATTTCAGCAGGAGGAGGAGGGGTTCGATTCCAGGAAAGGACTTCTCACCCTCCCGTCCTCCCCATGAAGGCAGGGGGAGGTTGTTGGCTTCATCCCTGCCCTCTGGAGTGAGACTCACTGGTCCTCACCCTCCCTGCTTTGTTCTGTTTCCTGACACAGCTGTTTGGCTGTGGCTCTGTGGCCCAGGTCGTGCTCAGCCGGGGCACCCACGGTGGTTTCCTCACCATCAACCTGGCCTTTGGCTTCGCCGTCACCCTAGGCATCCTTATCGCTGGCCAGGTCTCTGGTAAGGCCTTACCCCACCCTCAGCCATCACCCCTCCACAGCATTCCCACAAGGTGTCCCGCTGGAGAATAGGGTGGGAGTGGAGGTCGTCTCAGAACAGGGCATAGCCAGGCCTTAGCTTTGGGTCCTTGGAAGAGAAGAGTGGTGAAGGAACTTGATACTTGGAAATTTCAACTCTCACCTTGGAATCAGAGATTAGTCGAGTTGGTCTGTTACACAGTCCAACACACCATTCTGTACAAGAAACCCTTCTCTGCATCCCTGCTCACCAGGGCCAGAGAGGGGGAGTATGGGGCGGGGGAGTCCTGGTCTCCCCACTGTGGCAGGCGGGGGCTAATAGGTTCCATCTCCCCTCTGCCCAGGGGCCCACCTGAACCCTGCTGTGACCTTTGCTATGTGCTTCCTGGCGCGTGAGCCCTGGATCAAGCTGCCCATCTACGCCATGGCTCAGACTCTGGGAGCCTTCCTGGGTGCCGGGATCGTTTTTGGGCTGTATTATGGTGAGCCTTCCCACCCTGCCTTCCTCCACTACCCCCTCCCTCTGGCACCAGGCCTTTCGATGACAGATAGCTGGGGCCTGCCCAGGCCCCGGGCTTATGACTCATTCACGCACAGGCCCCAGGAGGGGGTCATGAGGGGAAAGAAATGAGTCGGGCAACAATGGAGTCAGGCCCTCCACCCCTCCACTTTCCCACCCCCGACTCCAGGGTAATAAAGCAGCGATTACACTCACCTGTGACCCTTGGGAGGGTGGGCCCAGCCTGAGAGGGGAGATGGGGCTCAGGCCTCTGCCCTCACCCACTTGGTATCTAATCTGTGACCAGATGCAATCTGGGCCTTCGCCAACAACCAGCTTATAGTTTCGGGCCCCAATGGCACAGCCGGCATCTTTGCCACCTACCCCTCTGGACATTTGGACATGGTCAATGGCTTCTTCGACCAGGTACGGGCTGGGGGTGAGTGAGGGGAACTCGGGGAGGAGGACCAGGCTGCCTCGGGTTGCTCATGGGCTGGCTGGGGGACAGGACTCCTCGTCTAGAGCAGATTCCTAGGAGTCTGCAAATTTAACCAGAAAAAGTCTTAGCACCACTGCTCTGGAGAGCAGAGCGCGGGAGATGCCAAGACTCTGAGCGTGGAGGGAAGTTGGACGATGGAAGGAGGGGCCGGAAGGTGGATGGGGGCTCTTCTCACCCTGTTCTCCCCGCTCCCCAGTTCATTGGCACAGCCTCCCTCATCGTGTGTGTGCTGGCCATTGTGGACCCCTACAATAACCCTGTCCCGCGTGGCCTGGAGGCCTTCACTGTGGGCCTGGTGGTCCTGGTCATCGGCACCTCCATGGGCTTCAACTCTGGCTACGCCGTCAACCCCGCCCGGGACTTCGGCCCTCGCCTTTTCACAGCCATTGCCGGCTGGGGCTCGGAAGTCTTCACGTGAGTGCAGTCCCCGCCAGCGTGCGCCAGCCCGTCTCCCCTCTGCCCTGCCCCACGCGTCCCTGACCACATCTGTCTGCCCCCAGGACCGGCCGCCACTGGTGGTGGGTGCCCATCGTCTCCCCGCTCCTGGGTTCCATTGCGGGTGTCCTCGTGTATCAGCTCATGATCGGCTGCCACCTGGAACCGCCTCCACCCTCCACCGATGAGGAGAATGTGAAGCTGTCCCACGTGAAGCACAAGGGGCAGATATGAATGGGCAGGGGGCCTCCCGCCCACCCCCTCTCATGAGCATCCTTTGACTGTGCAGGGGCTGCTTCCTAGAAGCCCTCTTCATGACCCCGCTCCCAGGCTAAGAAGCTCCTTGTCTACCACTGTCCCTCTAGACAGCCCCCTTCAGGATTTTCCATCCTGAAGGAAATAGGACCCAATAGGACCGCTGGCCACTGCCTGGAAGCTGGTGGCACAGGGAGTAGGGCCAATCTAGTCCTTTGTCTCCCAAAGAGAGAGAATGGGCAGCAGATGTGTGCATGTGTGTGTGTGTGGTTTTCCAGATATTCAGGGCAAAGGACCAAGTGGAAAGGATTCTATCTGTGGGCGTGCGGGGGAGGCCCGGAGGGAGGGACGGTGTCGTGTCCATCTATGAGTGAGGAAAGCACCAGGGGTCTGCGTGTTTCAGGGGCTCCGTGTGGAGGAGGGTCCAGGTACATGTGTTTCTTAGTATGTGTGTGTCGGCTGTTTTTTCTACATAAGGGGCTTCTATAGGCTTTGGGAGAGGTAGGGTGGGAATATGAGTAGGGCTAGGAGGAGGGGACCACAGCCCAGATGAGGAGCTCTGGCTATTCATACATAAGTAGGAGCAGAGTGATGTGTTTCTGTCACAATGGAGGCATGAGGCGGGTGGGGTGAAGTCCAGGTCATAAGTTTCACATCTGCTCTTTAAAAAAAGAAAAAAAGAAGTGTATATATATATATATATATATATATGTGTGTGTGTGTGTGTATGTGTGTGTGTGTATATATATATATATATATATATATATATATATATATATATATATATATATATAAGATGTTACAGTTTTAGGGATGGGGGTTGGGAGACTCTAAATAGGCTCTTCATTTCTTTTTTTTTTTTTTCTTCACTCCTTTAATCCTCAACACATGTACTCTTTTGCCTTTTATAAAAAAAATAATAAAACATATGCCAATTGTGTAAATATCTCTCTGCTTGCTCTGCTGTTTTTCTGGCACCAGCTAAAGAGCTTCGCTGAGTTTGGCCACAGATAGCCAGAGCACCCTGAGGGCAGTACTCAAACCTGCCCTAGGGGCAGGGGTCAGTCACACAGAGAGGTCAGAGAGCTCCTTCAGCTCAGCTTGAACTCGGCGTCCCACACTTTTCCCCAAGCTTCCATCTTCCTGGGAGCCCCCAGTACAATGAATCACATCTTCCCAACCCCTGCACCCACCCACTACCCCAGGAAGGCAGGCTGAAGCCTGGCCTAGGGAAGAACTTTCTCCCAGGCAGAGCTGCCCAAAGGACAGGACTGCTACCCAAGAAATAGTGAGCTCCCTGTTGCTGGAAGAGACCAATCAGACCGGGAACCTGTTATTGCCTTCTACACCTCGCAGCTGTTTGGGCTCTATCACCTTCAACTAGACCTTGACCACGGCCCCCCGAGCAGCCTCTCTGACTCCAGTTTGCCCCAGTCAGTCCACACAGCAACCAGAGGGATCTTTCTGAAAACCCCTGCTGAAAGTGTGCCTCTTTCTACGGCTCTCCCCGCTACCCAGAGACAATTCAAATCCCTCCATCCTGCAGTCAGGCCCTCCAGGACCTGGCCCTGGTCCCTACACCTCCCCTCACAGTGCTCCATCCACCCCAGAATACTTTGTGTGCTCCTGTGCCTTCCTACCTCACTGCCCACTCACTGAAATCCTCCTGATCTGCTCCATCACCTCCTCCAGGAAGTCATCCCTGCCCTTACCCATTCTTTCACCATCTCTACAGTCAGTTGTCTGAACCCAGAGACCACAGCTGCATTCATTCGTGCCTCCTGTGCTTCAGTTCTTCAGTTCTTCAGTCTGAGGCACCCCTGTGTCCTTTAAGGCTGGGATCTGGGATTGGACTGACTCTGGTGCCCTGACTGAAGCCTGGGAAGCTCTGTTGGGAGATCACGTGCCCCTTCCCACCTCCTTCTCCTTCCTTACCGAATCCTCCTCAGATTTCACTGGGAATAAAAGGGAAGGAGGCCCCAACCCAAGCTCTCCTGCAGAGTTAACCACGTTGGGATGCCTGGATCTGGAGGAGAACTGTGGTTTTTAGAGGATAAGCCAACTCTTGCTCCCCAGAGACGATGGCCCAGAGGGGGTGGGTGGTAAATGCATGGTCACACAGCCTGGACCCTGGGCGGGTGGGGCTGGGGGAAGGCAGTTCCATCTCAGGTCTCCACCCACTCGTCCCCAGCTCCCAAGAGGCGTGTCTGGAATGTTGAAGGGACCTGAGCCAGAGGGAGTGTCCCCTTCTCAGGCCCTGGGGGGAGAAAGGGCAAACCAAGGGAGGAGAATGCGTGCTTCAGAGTTTCACTGCAGCCACACCTGTCCCGCTTTGGGTACCCTCACTCTGCTATCCTCCCCAGCATGCCCCATGCCCTTTGTCTTCTCTTACTCTCAAATCCTGCAGTTGACCCTGACCAGTCAGCCCAGGGGGTGGTGGGAGGGCTTCTGGCCCAGTGGTGAACAAGTAGTAAGACCTGGATTCCAAGCCCAGCTTGGCCTCTCTCTAGCTGTGTGATACTGGGGTGGTCATTTTCTTTCCCTGAACCTCAGTTTCTTCATCTGTGAATTGGGAAACATTGAGAGGAGGAGGTAATGGAAGATAATAGTCAATAAATGTCAAAAAAATGATTTGTTTCTGCAGAACAGGGGAGGGGGGATGGTGGTGGTGGAGAGATCTGAAGGCTGTTTTTTAAAGGTCATTGAATTTAATATCCTCTTCCGCCTCAGATTCCTTCCACGAATCTGAAGTTCCTGAGAGGGGGGAGGAAGAACGGCGTGATGGCTTGCCGTGCCCTAACTTGAGGAGGGTTTTGGGAGGAATAGAAGGGAGACACAAGAGGGGCCCACCACGGGTGTAGAGAGCAGAGGAGCATGCAGCCTAGGGAACACGATGGATGGAAGGTCAGACCAAGTGAGGAAGAGGAAGGCCTGGCCGCCCAGTGACAGAAGCCAAGTAGCAGCATGACCCCTGGGGGCAGGAGCGAGTCTTCCCACCTCCCCTACTCCCTTCTAAGATATGCCTCCTACCAGCAGTTCTGTCTGATAGCAAGTTCTAGAAAGAAACCTCTTCATCTCCTTCAGGAAAGTAGCTTAATCCGTTTTCCAGGGTGGACTTAGAGAGAGAATCAAGATCCCACATCTCATCTCTGTCCCTTCTTCCTGAGCTAGTCCTCTCCACAGCTATCTTTGGAGGAGCTCATGTTTCCTTAAAGCTCTGACTTGCTTGCATTGAAATCCACCTCCCTGAAACCTGAGCTTGGTTTCCATTTCCTTGTGTGCCTGCTTGTGTGTGCGCACATGCAGCTGTGCACCTCTCAGTGCTGCTGGGTGAAACTATCTTTCTCTCAGTCTGTCTGGTATGGCTCTGGGTCTGTGCCCCTGGCTGACCATGTCTCTGTCTCTTTCTGTGTCTCTGTCCCTGCCTGACTCTTTGTGTCTGGGTCTTTCTATGTGTACTTCTAAGTGAACATCTCATGTAACTAAGTACCTAAGAGAGACTGAGTGACCAGTCCCGCTCATCTTACCCCAGGGCATACTTCCTCCTTAATTCCTGGTAATGAGCTCTCTCCTTCTTGCTAACTCTTTCCCCTTGATTTTGTTTGTCTAAAAGCCTGGGTGGGGCCCCCCCCAGGCTTGGGGAGGCGTGGGTGGGGTAGAATTGGGTGGGGTGAGAAGGGGAGAGGAGGGACTACTCCACCCTGTACAGAGACCCCAGAGGCCAGAGACACCCTTGGTCCCCCACAGGAGGGTCTGTGAAGGTACTGGCCTCCTCACTGGGAGAAGGGAGCCTGTCCTGAGGTGGGGACACTGAGTTGTGCATCTGGGAATGCTGGCAGTGCAAAGGAAGGAGAAAGTCAGGTGGGGAGCCTCCTTCACCTGCAACTTTACCGAATTCATCAATTCATTCATCAATGAATTTGGTAAAGTTGCAGGACACAAAATTAATATACAGAAATCTGTTGCATTTCTATAGACTAACAATGAACTAACAGAAAGAGAAACTAAGGAACCAATCCTATTTACCATCGCATCAAAAAGAACAAGATACCTAAGAAAAAGCGTACCTAAGGAGGGAAAAGACCTGTACTTGGAAAACTATAAGACACTGATGAAAGAAATTGAAGACAGCACAAACAGATAGAAAGATATACCATGTTCTTGGACTGGAAGAATTAATATTGTTAAAATGGCTATACTACCTGAGGCCATCTACAGATTCAATGCAATCCCTGTCAAAATACCAAGGATATTTTTCACAGAACTAGAACAAATAATCTTAAAATTTGTATGGACCCTGAGTAGCCAAAACAATCTTGAGAAAGAAGAACAGAGCTGGAGGAATCACGTCCCACCTGACTTTCAGACTATACTACAAAGCTACAGTAATCAAAACACTATGGTACTGGCACAAAAACAGACACATAGATCAATGGAACAGAATAGAGAGCCCAGCAATAAACTCATGCACTTTTTGTCAATTAATCTATGACAAAGGAGGCAAGAATATACAATGGAGAAAAGACAGTCTCTTCAATAAGTGGTGCTGGGAAAACTGGACAACTACATGTAAACTAATGAAATTAGAACATTCTCTAACACTATATACAAAAATAAACTAAAAATGGATTAAGACCTAAATGTAAGACCAGAGACTGTGGGCTTCCCTGGTGGTGCAGTGGTTAAGAATCCGCCTGCCAATGGAGGGGACACGGGTTCAAGCCCTGGTCCAGGAAGATCTCACATGCTGTGGAGCAGCTAAGCCTGCGAGGCACAACTACTGAGCCCACATGCCACAACTACTGAAGCCCACGCACCGAGAGCCCATGTTCCGCAATAAGAGAAGCCACCGCAATGAGAAGCCTGAGCACCGCAATGAAGAGTAGCTCCTGCTTGCTGCAACTAGAGGAAGCCCGCACGCAGCAACGAAGACCCAACACAGCCAAAAAAAAAAAAAAAAAAAAAAACACCAGAGACCGTAAAACTCCTAGAGGAAAACAGGCAGAACACTCTTTGGCATAAATAGTAGCAATATTTTTTTGGATCAGTCTCCTAAAGCAAAGGAAATAAAACAAAAATAAGCAAATGGGACCTAATTAAACTTAAAAGCTTTTGCACAGCAAAGGAAACCACTGACAAAACGAAAAGACACCTACTGAATGGGAGAAAATATTTGCAAATGATATGACTGATAAGGAGCTAATACCCAACATATATAAACAGCTCATAAAACTCAACATCAAAAAAATAAACAACCTGATTAAAACATGGGCAGAAGACTTGGATAGACATTTCTTCAAAGAGAACATGCAGATGGCCAAGCAGCACGTGAAAAGATGCTCAACATCACTAATCATCAGGGAAATGCAAATCAAAACCACAATGAGCTATCACCTCATACCTGTCAGAATGGCTATCATCAAAAATAACACAAGTAACAAACATTGGTGAGGATGTGGAGAAAAGGGAACCCTTGGGACTGGTGGTCCAGTGGCTAAGACTCCGAGCTCCCAATGCAGTGGGTGGGCCGGGTTCAATCCCTGGTCAGGGAACTAGATCCCACGTGCATGCCGCAACTAAGAATTCACATGCTGCAACTAAATATCCCGCATGCTGCAACTGAGACCCGGCGCAGCCTAAATAAATAAATAAATAAATATGTTTTTTCCAAAAAGAAAGGGAACGCTCATACACTGTTGGTGGGAATATAAATTGGTGCAGCCACTGTGGAAACAGTATCTCAAAAAACTAAAAATAGAACTATTATATGACCCAGAAATACCACTCCTGGATATATATCTGAAAAAACCAAGAACACTAATTCTAAAAGATACACGCACTCCAATATTCATAGTAGCATTGTTTACAATTGATATGGAAAAAGATATGGAAACAACCTAAATGTCCATCAACAGATGAATGGATTAAGATGTGGTATATATATTATCCATTCATCTGTTAATCTTAATCCATTCATCTGCTGAATAATATTCCATTATATACATATAATGGATACTACTTATACTATATGTATACTACATATATGTATATATATATATAAATATATATACAATGGAATACTATTCAGCCATAAAAAAGAATGAAAATTTGTCCTTTGCAACAAAATGGATAGACTTGGAGGGTATTATGCTAAGTGAAATAAGTCAGACAGAGAAAAATACTGTATGATATCACTTTTTGTGTGTGTGTGTGTGATGTGACTGTAGCAGTCTATATTTGAAACTCAAGGAGGAAACAACTGTGTTCCAAAACACCTAAATAAGCAGGTCCAAACAATGAAGGCATTTTTTTAAACTGCCACATTCACTCCGAAGCCCATTCATCTCCTTCAGCATCCCAAAGATTAAGGACATGTTCTGCTTAGCTATATAGTAAAGTGGCAAACACGCTGCACCACTGACATCACAGGACAGTTGCTTATAAAACTAGACTTCTGACGCTGGGGTCCAGCTTCACTTTCTCCCCATCTGGGAGGGCAGTTGTCTGAGCAACCTCTAGATCCTGCTCGTACTGCGCTGCCAACGCTGAGTCCATGACCACCCCTGGCGGGGCGAGAGCTGGCATGGTGATGAACTCCAAGTTAGGGTCTCCCATCAGTTTTCTAGCAAGCCAGAGGAAGGGCTTTTCAAAGTCGTAGTTACTTTTGGCAGAAATGTCATAGTACTGAAGATTCTTCTTTCGGTGGAAGACAATTGACTTTGCCTTAACCTTTCTGTCCTTAATACCCACTTTGTTGCCACCCAACATCATGGGGATGTTCTCACACACTTGTACCAGATCTCTATGCCAGTTAGGCACGTTCTTGTAAGTAACTCTCGATGTTACATCAAACATTGTAATGGGCACATTTGAGCTTGGATATAATAGCTATCTCCCAGTCCACCAAATTTCTCCTGACCAGCTGCATCCCATACATTGAACTTAATAGGTCCTCTGTTGGTATGGAACACAAGGCGATGGACCTCAACACCCAAGGTAGCTACATACTTCTTCTCAAATTCACCAGATGACGTTTCACAAATGTAGTTTTTCCAGTACCACCATCACCAACCAATACAAGTTTGAACTGAACTTGGGGTTCTCCTTGGGCAGCCATCGTGATGTTACTTCTAGAAGCGTCTCCGTGCCTGTCTGACTGAGGGCTGGAAAGATGGCAGAAGCCTGTATGATATCATTTATATGTGGAATCTAAAAAATATAACAAACTAGTGAATATAACAAAAAAGAAACAGACTCATAGATACAGAGAACAAACTGGTGGTTACCAGATGGGAGATGGAAGGTGGGGGAGGGGTAATATAGGGGTAGGGGATTAAGAGGTACAAACCATTATATATAAAATAAGCTACAAGGATATATCATACAAACCAGGGAGGGACTTCCCTGGTGGTCCAGTAGTTAAGACTTCACCCTCCCAATGCAGGGAGCACGGGTTTGATCCCTGGTGGGGGAACTAAGATCCCACCTACTGCATGGCGTGGCCAAAACAAACAAACAAAAAAAACCACACAAAAAAAGCACAGGGAGGGCTTCCCTGGTGGCGCAGTTGTTGAGAATCTGCCTGCCGATGCAGGGAACACGGGTTCGAGCCCTGGTCTGGGAAGATCCCACATGCCGCGGAGCAACTAGGCCCGTGAGCCACTACTGAGCCTGCGCGTCTGGAGCCTGTGCTCCGCAGCAAGAGAGGTTGCGATAGTGAGAGGCCCGCGCACCACGATGAAGAGTGGTCCCCACTTGCCGCAACTAGAGAAAGCCCTCGCACAGAAACGAAGACCCAACACAGCCAAAAATAAATATTAAAAAATTAATTAATTAATTAATTAAAAAAAAAAGCACAGGGAATATAGCCAATATTTTATAGTAACTATAAATGGAGTATAACCTTTAAAAATTGTGAATTACTATACTGTACACCTGTAACTTATATAATGTACATCAACTATACTTCAATTAAAAAAATAAAGTAAAAACTAAACTAAACTATAAAAATTTTTTTAAATCAGAAGGAGGCACTGGGGCCCTCAAGGGGCTCACCTTGGAACACTGAGTAGAACGTCTGAGTCCTAAGCAGGCAGAGCAGTGGGTGTGTCCGCCCAGCAGCTGGGGGTGGCCTCCTCAGGCACTCAGTGTCTCCACACCTGGGGCCTTGGCCTTTGGTGCCAGGCTTATTTGCGGTAAGAAGGAGGATGGCAGTGGGAACAGAGACTCTGCCTGGTCTGGGCACTGTGGCTGTCCCAGAAAGGCACCCACCTTGCATAAAGGGGAAACTGAGGCCCAGAGTCTCACTCAGGGTCACAGAGCAGTGCAGCAAAGCCTGGATTAGAACTCAGCTTACTGTCCCCAACCTGGTTGCCCTGAACCCCTTTCCCAGGCAGCACTTTGCAACATCTCAGGGAGCAGGGCGCCCGGGCCAGATCACCTGTGTTCCAAACAAGCGCTTCCCAGACATGGGCCCTTGGGCGTGTGGTCTCATTTCCTCCAGATCCAATCTCCGCCTGCTCTGTGCCCAGGGAGGTTGACACCTGTGGGCCGCATCACCTGGGCCCTCTTGCCCTCTGGCTTCCAGGTGGGTTTGGTAAGTGGGAGGCACAGCTAGGAAATCAGAAGGCAGGGCGGGTGTGAGGGGGTCGGGAAGAAAGTCTGGGTACTCACGCCTTTTCCAGGACTTTCACTGCATCCAGTAACACTGCTCTCTCCTCTCGCCTCCTCTGGCTGAGGACGGAATGGCTGCCCACTGTTAGTGCTTGGGCCATCCCTTGACCCTGCCCCGCCTCTGTAAATAGTCCCTTCCTAAACTCTCTTCAGTGAAGCCCTCTGACAATATACTGTTCCTGCTGGATTTCTGACAGGTTCCACTTCTCTACTCTTTAGTTTCTTCATCTGTAAAATGGGGATAATAGATAGTTCTACTTACCTCATTAAGTTGCACAAGGTGAGGACTGAATGAGTTAACACGTGTATGGAACAACGCCAGATGTAGCAGTGAGTGCTGTAGAATATAAAATAATAATAATACTATCACTGTCATGCTTCCTTCCTTGTGAGCTCCCAGTGTACTGTGAGGAGAGAAAGTGTGAAGCCAGGCTTGGAGAGAGATACCTGACTGTCCAAGGCCATCTCCTCCAGCTCCAGGCTGCTTGGCGCTTCCATGGGACCTTTGTCAGCCTGGTTGTTTAGCCTCAGTCCCTCCAACTCAAGTGGAACCAACTTTCCCTAGGAAGACTGGAGTCAGGGGAGATGAAACCAGAGCCCCATTCCCATCCTGGCTCTTCTCTAGAAAACTCAGGTTCCTGAGAAACGGAGAGGTAGGCACCCCACCATTTCGTGGGGCTCTGGGGATCTGGTAGAGGTTGAGAATGGTTGCGGTGATGCATTAGGGGTGTAGAGGGAGAGGGTTGATCCCAGGGCGGCTGAAGACAGAAGCAAAAATCCCAATCTGTGTTTCCAAACCTTGTTTCTTTGCTACTCAGGAAATCCTTCCTCAGGGCTCACTGCCATCCTGCTTCAGCTCCCAGGACAATTACCATGACACTGTGGGTCTTTTCCAGCTTTCACCAATGCACCGGGAGTTCCAGTAGCTTTGGGAGGAGGAAGAGGGTCTGTGTGCCCCTACCCAATCCTGCATATGACCGAAAGACGGGAGGTCTGGGGGTCACTAATGGGGGGTCTTATGGACAGCTGAGGTTGCCAGTGGGGTGAGATTATGAAGAGGCTGAAAACTGACTAATAACCTGACACCTCCCTGGACTGCCTTGGTCATACCTTCAGGTCAGATGTGATGTGGTGTGGAGAAGGGGTGGGTGCTACTCTTCTCTGTCTCCAGAGCTCTCTGGGGATAAAGGCTTAAACCAGATGCAGTCATCTCAACCAGCTTCTCTGATCCTTGCTGTGGGAAGTCGTCTTGGCCCACTCCCAGGAACCTTAGCCCCTGTCTCTTCTCTGGAAGCCCCTTTGAGGAGTGATGGACTTTTGCCAGGCTTCCTCACTGTGCTCAGAGCCAAGGAGGCCTGACTGGGTGAGGGAAGGGAGGACTCTGGGAGTCCTGATAACCATCTGGACATGGTCCACCACTCACCTCCATGGAGACACCCCACCCCCACCCCATAGCCAAGGAAGTACCTGGAATGTCCTGCCTCCCACCCTCATCCTTTGCCTCTCTGCTCAGGGTCACTGCCAGGGCCTGGCCGGAAACAGATGAGATGGGGGGAGTAGGGAGGAGACTGGCTTAAGTGGGGAGGCAGGCTGCAGGCTCTGGTCTGAGGGAGCTCCTTCCTAGGAGAGGTAGCCTTTAGCTACCCAGGGAAGTCAGCTCCCCAGTTCCAAGTCAGGGGTGGAGGAGGGAAACCGACCCCGGCCTGTGGACAAAGTCTCCCCTTTATTGGACTAAAGGTTTATAGCTTGAGCCACACATGTAGTGTGCCCACATACATGTGAGGCTGTGTCTGCTGTAACTGGTGAAGGACTGGAGGGGTTGTGCATTTTTTCTTAGTTCCCCAACCAAGGATTGAACCGGCGCCTTCAGCAGTGAAAGCTCGGAGTCCTAACCACTGGACCACCAGGGAATTCTGGGGGCTGGGGGTGTGTGTGCCTATTCACACAAGTGCATTTACATGCTCACTCACTCACTCATCAACACACCCAGGCACACTCACTTCACATTCAACCCACCTATATTCATACATGCACACTCATACTCTGACAGTGACTCACACTCACCCATACTCTGGTGCTCAAACACACTTAGATACATTCCTGTACACCCAGTACTTCCACATTCAAACTCTGACGCGCACCTCCACTCCATGGCCTTACACACACATACTCTTACAGCCATGCACGCTTAAGTACACGTCAACACACTCACTCACAGTTGAATACACACTTACCCAGCTCGAAGGCACTCCTCCTTGCAGGTCGCCAGAAGCCACACATCTGTGCAATGAGTCTGATGTGTGTGTGTGGGTGAGTGCAGAGACCGGAGGTAAAGAGGTGGGCATCGCAGGGGTCAGGATGTGGGCTTGGGAAGCCTTTAGGTGTTGAGGTCACAACCCAGATTTTCAGGGCAAAGGGTCAGGAAGCAGGAGGTTTAGAGAATGTGACTGAGAGTCCCAGTGGCTGGGCAGGGCACATAGTAACTGTTGACAAATACTTGCTGAATAAGAGAACAGCAGGATTGACTAAAACTCCCCATTTCCAGTTGGTAGAGCTGCCTGTCTGTGTCACAGAAGTTTAGAATCCTAGGCAACCAAAGAATCAGGGCCATCTCACCCTCTGAAGTCAACGGCTCTCCATCCTCACTGCCATCCCCCAGAGCAGGAGTCTGCGTCTCAGATGCAGGTGACTTCAGACATAGAGAACAGACTTCTGGTTTCCAAGGGGGAGGGAGGTGGGGAAGGGATGGAGTGGGAGTTTGGGATTAACAGATGCAAAGTATTATATATAGGATGGATAAACAACAAGGTCCTACTGTATAACACAGGGAACCATATCCAATACCCCATAATAAACCATAATGGAAAAGAATTTTTTAAAAATCTTGTATTCCCCAGCCTTCAGAACTATGAGAAATAAATGTTTATTGTTTAAGCCAATAAATAAATAAATAAATAAATACATACAGGTGACTTACATGAAGCTACTAGGTCAGGCAGTGCCAGTCCAGACCTAGGGCCCAGTCTCAGGGGAAGCTTCTAAGCCCAGTGACACTTGAATGAAGACAGAAGCCACAGCAGGCCCAGCTGCTTGGGGATGAACAGAAAGTGACTAAGCTCTGACCTGTCCCAGGGATTTGGGCCCTAGCCAGGAAAGATGGAGACCTGTTGGGGTCCCTTAAGGTATACAGGATCAAGAAGACCAGCAGAAACTCTGCAGAAAAGCCCCTGGAAAGGTCTCATGTATAAAGTAGTACCTCTGGTCTTTCTGCCAGAGGGCTTGGGTTGAATTCATTTGTTTGCTTATTATTTCATCAAATATTTATTGAGGATCTTTTTCATGCCAGGTTGTGGTAGATACCTGGATTACTATAATGAGCAAGATATATACAAGATCATATAGGATGCATCTGGGTGCACAAAAGAGGAAACCTGACTCGATCTGATTTGGGGAGCAGTGGTAATTCATTGGCTCAGAAAACTGGAAAATCAGAGGAGAACTTCAGGTGAGGCTTGATCCAGCACTTATTTCCATTCTGTTTTTCCTCTCCTCCTTCCATGAGGCGTCAGCCTCATCCTGAGCCTGGATTCTCTTATGATTCCAGGATACCTGGCTCCAGGCTACATGCTTCTTGTTAATGTCCAGCAGGGAAGAGGGAGCACCATTGTCACCACAGTTCCAGAAAATACCCAGAGGCACACTCTGATTGGACCAGCTTGGTTTCATGCCCAGCCCTGTGTCACAAGCATGGCCCAACTAATTGGATTAGCTTAAGTCACATGTTCCATCTCTGGCCCCAAGAGAGATGTCAGCTGCACCCGAACAAAATGGATTACCAAATGGAAACGAGGACTGTTAGGAAAAGGGAAACCAGAGCCTACCAAATAGTTCCTGTCTTCATGGAACTTAAAGATGAATTAGTGGAGGAGACTACAAATACAATCAAACAGGTGAAATTGGGAATTGGGACATTTTACCAGAACAAAACATTTCTACGGGACTGGATACATAATTTGTGGGGCTTAGTGTAAAATGAAAATGCAGGGCCCTTTATTCAAAAATTATTTAGAATTTCAAGACAGCAACAGTATTAAATCAAGTCTAGGGCCCTTTTAAGGCCCAGGTCACCTGTCCATAAAGCCAGCCCTGTACCTCTCTGTTGAGACCTGGAGGAGGAGAAGGAATCAGCTAGATGGGGTACTCCAGGTAGCAGTAACAATTTGTGCAAAAGCCTGGTGGCAGGAGATCAGGTTCCCTGGAAAAGCTGGAGGGAATTCGGTTGCGGCTGGAGCTTAGAGTACTAGATGAGACTGGAAAGTGGGGTGTGGCCGTGTCGGGTAGGATACCGGTCATGGAGTATCTGGGAAAATGAAGCTTCCTAAGTCTCCTGCTTAGTGGCCCCGTGAGCCCATCCGTCACCAAGCTAACGGGCAGGGAGGAGCCAGCTGGGGGCCAGACCCTGCCTCGGAAGGAGATCAGATGCACAGTGAACAGATCAGGGAGGTAAGCGGAGTATGATGAGAGGCCTGGGTGTCAGGAGCACCAGGCTGCTCTGAGACCCAAAGCAAGTTCCAGCACAGAAGCTCTATGAGTCTCTTCCGGGGTTCCTAACAGTCTTAGATTCAGATGATGGAAGGAAGGAAGGAAAGAAGGAAAGGAGGGAGGGAGAGAGGAGGGAGGGAGGGAAGGAGGAAGGAAGGAAGGAAGGAAGGAGGGAAGAGAGGAGAGAAAGAAAAAGAAAGAGAAAGAAATTCCCTTTTTATAGCAGGTCTTACGTTAGTAACAAACTGCTGAAGGCTTGGGGAGATGGAGGGAGTTTGCTTTGCACAAACCCAACAGTATCGGGCACTCCTGTTCTTGGAAACTACGCTGGTGGTGATTTCTCACTGGCCCTTTATCCTACTTAGCATCCTAGCCTCTGGCCACATCACAGGTTTTTTTTCTCTTCTTACTTCCTCTCCTCACTTTCTCCCTCTGGATTGCTCACTATACTCTAAACTTTTTTGGTAAAGTATTCAGCTGAGCAAAAGGGTCACTAACACAGGTCCTGAGATTTCCTTTAATGGGACCCACTCTCCTCAGGTTTTAAAAAGCAGTCGGCCCTTCTCCATTACAAAGGAATAGAACTCTCTCCCCATGGTGACTGCCATTTACCTGTCTGTCCCCGAGACTGAGCTTCATGGAGACAGGGAAACACAGGTCTGATTGCAAAAGCTAGCGCCTCATATGATGCAAGGGGCTCAGTAAATATTTGCAGAATGAATGAATGGGATTATTCAGATCTCCCCTCGAAGCCCACGTTTTTTCTCTCTCCTTCCAGGGAATGGTTATGACAAAGCATTAGAAGAATCAGCTGTGGAAGAAGCTGGTGGAATAGACAAATCCCCGGCTAGGACAGTTGTGGAAGCTGTATTCTCCAAGGAGAGGGAATTTAGGGGTTCTTGGTGGACCTCAGATTGGGGTGGATGTGTGCCCAGGACAGAGGAGGCAGAGGCAACACTAAGGTTTCTTGATGGGCCTGGACGTAGCCAAGAAAGGCACCCAGCCAGCCCCTCTGGCTGTGGCTGCACCCAGAGATCTTATCTGGGGGCCGGCTGATGGATGGTCCTGAGTCATGAGACCTGCAGCCTAGAAAACAGTTCTGATGTTGAAACAGGCCCAGGGGAGGGGGCACGGTGGGTGTCTCTACAGCACAGACATCTTCACCTCCCATATTTTGTGTCAACCCCGAGTCACCTTTTTTTTTTTTTAATTAATTAATTAATTAATTTATGGCTGTGTTGGGTCTTCGTTTCTGTGCGAGGGCTTTCTCTAGTTGTGGCAAGTGGGGGCCACTCTTCATCGCGGTGCGTGGGCCTCTCACTATCGCAGCCTCTCTTGTTGCAGAGCACAGGCTCCAGACACACAGGCTCAGTAATTGTGGTTCAAGGGCCCAGTTGCTCCGCGGCATGTGGGATCTTCCCAGACCAGGGCTCAAACCCGTGTCCCCTGCATTGGCAGGCAGATTCTCAACCACTGCGCCACCAGGGAAGCCCCCGAGTCACCTTTATTGTCATCACTCATCTCCCATCCTGTCACTCATTTGCCACCCTCATCAGCATCCCTGCATCACAACCACTGCCGCTTTCTTAACCATGCTGTCACTTGACCCAGTTCCCATCGCCGTGTTACCTTCTCCAGATTGCCACCATCCCTGTCCCAGCCCCATGCCCAAGGCTGTTGCTATCTGAACCCACACTGTCTTCTTTATTAAAGGCCTTTACCCAACCCTGCCACTGGCTAGTTCCATTCCCATCTCCCTGTCACTTTTTAATTAATTAATTAATTAATTAATTAATTAATTAATTAATTTATTTATGGCTGTGCTGGGTCTTTGTTGCTGCGTGTGGGCTTTCTCTAGTTACAGCGAGCGGGGGCTACTCTTTGTTGTGGTGCACAGGCTTCTCATCGCAGTGGCTTCTCTTGTTGCGGAGCTCGGGCTTTAGGTGCCCAGGCTTCAGTAGCTGTAGCACACGGGCTCAGTAGTTGTGGCACGTGGGCTCAGTAGTTGTGGCTTACGGGCTCTAGAGCGCAGGCTCAGTAGTTGTGGTGCATGGGCTTAGTTGCTCCGCGGCATGTGGGATCTTCCTGGACCAGGGCTCGAACCCGTGTCCCCTGCATTGGCAGGCGGATTCTGCGCCACCAGGGAAGCCCCTCCCTGTCACTTTCACCGTTACCACCTGTGCCTGTCATCCTCGTCATCCTAGTCACTGCAGCCCTTACCACCTGTCCCAGTCTCTATCACCTCTAAGTCCTCTGGACCGTCACCACCTTTCCCCGGTTAGTTCACCAGCACTGCCCATCTCCACCACCCCCATCGCTGTCATCTACATCTTCCTGTCTCCAGCCCCTCATCTAGGTCTCGAAATGGGCTTTCCCCTCTGGGTAGACATTCTCAACATGGGCCCACCTCTGAGCCTTTGCTCCTGCCTTTCCAGCCTCTGGCCTCCTCTGGGTTTCTGTATCTGGAATTGCAAAGCTCTTTACCTTTGCTCTCTGCTCTGGCCAGGGTGCTTCATTTCACCATGTTGTCTGGACCCTGGGGCCATGCACTTATTCCCAGAGTATTGAAACAGTACTAGGTAGAGGCCTTACCAGGAAGCCCTGAATCTCCTCTGCCTATACCTGTGACATCTGGCAGTTCCTTCCACCCAGGCGAGACCTAAAATTTCCAGTTATTAATTTGACTGTTGGGAATTCCCTGGCGGTCCAATGTTTAGGACTTTGTGCTTTCACTGCCGCGGGCCCGGGTTCGATCCCTGGTTGGGAACTAAGATCCCGCAAGCCCCGTGGCATGGCCAATAAATAAATAAATAGACTATTAGTTCCCTTTTAAAAATTCCTTGATGTTCCCTCCCTCAGACTATTACCTAACCCCCTGTGATACACTCTCAGAGCCCCCCAGTACCTTGACACCTAACACTTGTGATCAGCTACTTATTCATACAATCATGTGTTTAGGATCGTCTTGCCCACCAGATGGGACACTCTGGGAGGATGGTAGCTGTGTTCATCTTGGTCACTGTCAGGTCCCCAGAGCCTAGCACAGTGCCTGGCTTCTGGTAGGGACTCAGTGAATGTCTGTTGAGCACTTAACAGCGCCAGGCACTGTGCTAAGTACTATACTCATATTAACTTGTTCCCTCCCTGTTGTAGTTTGGTGTCCCTTTTCATTGTATTTACATTTGAGCATCTCAAGGGCTTTTTAGCTGATTTGGCACAAGCACTTCTGACAAAGTTCAAGCAGAGAAGCACATTTCCAGTTACTCATCAGAAAGTGAGGAGACTTAGAGAAAGTCAGTTACTCACAGAACAAGGAAAAGCACTGCTGTGATTAAGGCAAAGGAAATGGCGGCTTGTAATGTCACCTCTTGATTTCATCTTTCCGCTCTGCAAGGGAGGTGGAAGAAGCCAGGGGCTGATGGGAAGCGGGAGGGGCTAACACAGGAGGAGCACTTCTTCTGATCTCTGGAAAGCAATAGTTAGATCCTTTCCTCACACCATAAAACTGGTGCTTTTGAGAGGTAAATAATATATAAAGGGTTAAAATAAACCTGGATTTTTGGGTATTATTTGTCCCCATTATTTCATTTTTGGGAATTTATCCTTGGGAAAATAATTGGAGATGTAGACAAAGCCTTTGCCCAGAGATCTTCATTGCCTTCTTCTTCAGGGTTATTTATGCCATTAAAACATTGAAATACAAATGTATATTTACCTATAAAAAAATGGAATAGAAAATTTTAGAAGCTGGCAACAAACTGAATACCCAATGATAGAGGAGGATAGATTAAATAAAGTATGGTTTACCTCTTTGTTATTAAAATCATGGTTCTGAAGAGTTGATAATTATTCTATAATCATGGCATTAGGTGAAAAGGGCATTATACAAATAAGCTTATACAGCATTATTTTCAATTATGTCAACAGAGTACTGTACTTAGAAAGATTAAAGGATAAAAAAGTGAAAGGATTAATAGGCATTTTGTTGTTTCTGAATTGCGAGAATTTATTTTTATGATGGGCATTATTATTTTTATAATAAAAGCTCTGCATTTGTAAAGAAAAAAACAACAGAGAGGCAAAAATAATGTTTTATGTGAAAGTGTTAGTATTTTATAACCCTAGATTACTTTTTCTTTTAGAACTTTCTGTTTTTTAAAACATTTATTTATTTATTTTATTATTTATTTTGGCTACGCTGGATCTTAGTTGCGGCACACAGGATCTTCGTTGCGGCATGTGGGCTCTTTAGTTGCAGCATGTGGACTCTTAATTGCAGCATGAGGGCTTCTTAGTTGCAGCATGCAGACTCTTAGCTGTGGCTTGCATGCAGGATCTAGTTCCCTGACCAGGGATTGAACCCAGGCCCCCTGCATTGGAAACACGGAGTCTTACCCACTGGACCACTAGGAAAGTCCCCTAGATTACTTTTTAAAAAAATTTTTATTTATTTATTTATTTGTGTATTTATTTTTGGCTGCATTGGGTCTTCGTTGCTGTGCACGGGCTTTCTCTAGTTGCGGTGAGCAGGGGCTACTCTTCGTTGCGTTGCACGGGCTTCTCATTGCAGTGGCTTCTCTTGTTGCAGAGCATGGGCTCTAGGCACGTGGGCTTCAGTAGTTGTGGCTCGTGGGCTCTAGAGCGCAGGCTTAGTAGTTGTGACACACAGGCTTAGTTGCTCCGCGGCATGTGGGATCTTCCTGGACCAGGGTTTGAACCCATGTCCCCTGCATTGGCAGGTGGATTCTTAACCACTGCGCCACCAGGGAAGCCTCTGTTTCTGTTTTCTGTTTTGTTTTTTTGGCCCTGAGGCATGTGGAATCTTACCTCCCTAAGCAGGGATGGAACCCACACCCCCTGTATTGGAAGGCGAAGTCTTAACCACTGGACTGCCAGGGAAGTCCCTAAAGCATCTTCTGGTGGGACTCCGATATCAAGCTGTCTTGGTGAAAATTTACTTGAGTATCTAGTTTATAGAAGAGATCTCGGTCCAGGAGGGGCATAGGGCATTCTGGAATGTACAAGAAAATATGTTTTAATGTCAGGGCTCCCTCCCCCTTGGCAACCACAAGTCTATTTTCTATGTCCCTGATTCTGTTTCTGCTTCATAGATAGGTTCATTTGTGTCATATGTTAGATTCCACATATAAGTGATATCATATGGTATTTGTCTTTCTGACTTACTTCATTTAGTATGATAATCTCTAGTTGCATCCATGTTGCTGCAAATGGCATTATTTTGTTCTTTTTTATGGCTGAGTAGTATTCCATTGTATATACGTACCACATCTTCTTTAGCCATTCATCTGTTGATGGATGGATGGATGGATGGATGGATGAATCCTTTATACTGTTTTTGTTCTCTGCTGTTGAATACCTTAAAAGCAATGTCTACCAACTGAGAAGGATTCATTCCAAATGTGCCATCTAATTTTTGCAATTTCCTCCTGGTATCTGGGGCGCTTTGCCCAATGAAGATCATATTTACCATTCTAGCACTTTCAGGGGCCTCAGGATCTGCATCTGTATAATGTCTGTAGGCCTGATAAATCCTTTCCAAAAATTCAGAGGGGTCTTCATTTGTTTTTTGCTGAATTTCTTGAATTTTGTTCAAATCCTTTTGCTTTGGTACTACTTTTTGAAGGGACGCTCTGCCAAGATGCACTTACGGCAGTGCTCTAATAAGGGCATTCCTCCCTCAGTGGGGTCCCAGTCTGGTTCAGCTGTGGGTACTGCCAAGTGGGCTTCAGGTGTACCATTTGGGTCTGTTAGGTGGAGCTAGTACACTTCTTCCCTGGCCTTATCAATGACCATTCTCCTTTCATCTCCTGTAAGCATTATATTGAGAAGAATGCACACGTCTGCCCATGAAGGGTGGTAGGTAGCAAAAATAGAAGTGAGGATCCTCCCTGTAAGGAAGGTTGTGATCTTTCTCATTAAACAAGTCTGAGGTGGAGAAAGGACCACGCATCCATAGAAACCCAGCCAGCTGGCCATTTGCCTTTAGACTTCCTACAGGATAACTGCGTAAGGGAAATTGCCCTGCCCCGGGAGTGGCTCCTGGCCCTAATTGGGTGCCCTGTCAGGTTTAGATGAACAATACCAGGCCAGGTTCATGTGCCTCAGGAACAAACACAAGATTTTCTCTTTCTTTTTCTTTTTTTTCCAAATATTTATTTATTTATTATTTATTTATTTGGCTGTGTCAAGTTTTAGTTGCGGCACGTGGGATCTTTAGTTGCGGCATGCAGGATCTAGTTCCCTGACCAAAGATCAAACCCAGGCCCCCTGCATTGGAAGCACAGAGCCTTAACCACTGGACCACCAGGGAAGTCCTCACAGGATATTCTTTCTTTTTTAAAATTTTATTTTATTTATTTATTTATTTATTTTTGGCTGCGTTGGGTCTTCGTTGCTGCCCACGGGCTTTCTCTAGTTGTGGCGAGTGGGAGTTACTCTTTGTTGTGGTGCGCGGGCTTCTCGTTGCGGTGGCTTCTCTTATTGCGGATCATGGGCTCTAGGCACGTGGGCCTCAGTAGTTGTGGCACACGGGCTCAGTAGTTGTGACCCGCGGGCTCTAGAGCGCAGGATCAGTAGTTGTGGCGCAAGGGCTTAGTTGCTCTGCAGCATGTGGGATCTTCCCGGACCAGGGCTCGAACCCATGTCCCCTGCATTGGCAGGCGGGTTCTTAACCACTGCGTAGTCCCCCGTAGGATTTTCTAATTGATGCCTATAAGGATGGGGAGTCAGTCTGACCACTTCCTGAGCCACAGTGTTAGGAACTGGGTATAGGAATGGGAGGCTGTGGAAGGAGAGGAAGTCTTGGCACAGCGGCTGGAGTGCCTGGAACAGCCATCTCAGCCAGTAAAGCAACAAATCATCACTCTCATCTCCTTCCTTTTTTAATTTTAATCACAGAATAGTTCTAATTGCAGGATTGTATAGAGCCATTCAAAGGCCACCATTCCTCAGTGTTTTATTGTAAAGCAATTGATCTTCTCTAACCATTGAAAGAATGCCTTTTTTTGCCTTGCCATCAACCAACCGGGCTGAATTCTGGGCTGGAGCTTATTGATGATTTTAGGAACCAAGTGTAACCTTTCTTTTCTCCATGGGAATGTGCCTCTTTCAGACAAGAACAGACAGGGTTTGGCTTTTTTTTTTTTTTTTCTGTTCCTTTCCTCTATTTGACATTAGTAAAAGTTTTAAACATCACAAAGAATTTGGCTATAAGTGGAGAAATGGTACCAAAACAAAATGAAATGAAAAACCCAAAGGACAAAGAGAAAACCCTAAATAAACCCTCAAGTTTGGTCTTGGGCTTTTACCTATCACAAGAACCATCAAATCAAACCCCATGCAGTGTGACTCCTGGAGAGCTGTTGGTTCCAGACCAATGACACAGGAGACCGCAAACAACATAATTAACATGGCAAGAGTGACAGTACACGGTACACAGGGTCCCAAGATAATCCTGCATAAATCCCTTGTGAAGATCCTTATAGGTACTATGGTCACACATTGTTCATCTTCCTCTTAGTCATGGGTTCATAGCTGTACTCAGACTACTTATCCAAAATGCACCCCAGAGCACTTTCTTTAGGGATAAATGAAACATTCCCCATCTTTTAAAGACAGAAATACAAGACAAACAAAACACAAATGGCACACACAAATGCTAGCATCTAAAGAAACAAACGAACCAGTTCACAAATCGGGTAAAAGTCCAGCAACTATTTCCTCTCTCCAACAGGGTACCCCACTCAACTACAAAATAGCTTAGCTTATTCCAGAGAAAAAAGTCCCAAACGGAGAGTAATCAAGTTTCCGGCTATACACAGTGGAGTGACTTACCCTACTGTATGGAGCCCATCAGCTTCCAGATGTTGATTCCTTGTTCCACCTGTCAAGTGCTGGGGCAGCTAGAGCTCCTTCAGAGAATTTTGAAGGGAAGATCCTCAGGACAAGTGATCCCAGCAGCTGCTTGAGCCTTACTTGAAAATTCCCCAACTGGGGCTGGCTGGCCGAGAGCAGCAGGGCTCCTGTCTGGCTTCTCCAAAATTTGTTACCAAGTCCAAGGTCGTACTGCTCACCACATGACAGGCCAATCAATTGAGAGACAAGCAGAGACTCCATTTGGAAAGCCCGCAAACTGAGAAGGTGGTGGACTAGTGTCCCAAAGAACAATATTGCCTGGGTTTGGATGTCAGTTTCTTTTACAGAGCAAAGAGGAGAAGGTGAGGAGGTAAAGTAAAAAAAGGGGAGAAGTTGTTGCAGATATTTCCTGGTTCCAGCCAGACTCTGGAGGGGAGGTGTTAATTTCTTCTTTCCTGCAGCCATTCACAGGTGGGCCTGGTCAGGATGTTTCCTGTGAGCTAAACAAAGGATTATTTTTTGTTGTTTGTTTGTTTGTTTGTTTTAAATTTTATTTATTTATTGGCTGAACTACGTGGCATGTGGGATCTTAGTTCTCCGACCAGGGATCGAACCTGTACCCCTTGCAGTGGAAGCGTGGAGTCTTAACCACTGGACCGCTAGGGAGGTCCCTAAACAAAGGTATTTTAGCTTAAACTCAGGAATGGAAGGCGGGATTCCCAGAGACTGGCCATTATGTATACGTTCAGCTATAGGCAACATCCCTTTAGTGATTAACTTGTAGCAAAAGCAACAGAATACAAAGGTTAAAGTAAAATAAACAGATCCAATATGGACTCAGATTTGTTCTTCCGTGTTACATCACTGATTTTCAGTTTAATTCTTCAGAGTAACCCCTCCTTACACAAAAAGAGTGTTTTGGGGGATGCCTTGATCTTGATCTTGATAAAACCAAAAACCCTCACACACTTGATGGTACGTTTAAGAAATGAGGGAATTTGAGAAAATCTTATCAGAAATATGAAAATAGGGGCTTCCCTGGTGGTGCAGTGGTTAAGAATCCGCCTGCCAATGCAGGGGACGTGGGTTCGAGCCCTGGTCCGGGAAGATCCCACATGCTGCAGAACAACTAAGCCCGTGAGCCACAACTACTGAGCCTGCGCTCTAGAGCCTGCGAGCCACAACTACGGAAGCCCGTGCGCCTAGAGCCCGTGCTCTGCAACAAGAGAAGCCACTGCAGTGAGAAGCCCGTGCACTGCAACGAAGAGTAGCCCTCGCTCGCCGCTGCTAGAGAAAGCCCGCACACAGCAACAAAGACCCAACACAGCCAAAAATAAAAACAAATAAATAAATTTATATTAAAAAAAAAGATTACTGAGGTCTTGTTAAAATGACACTGGAACCAACTTGAAGACACTTCCAGTGGCCAAAGATGGGAAAATCTGAGCACCAAAAGAATACTGAGTGTAATAGGTTGAAACACAACAAATGTATAAAATCAGTACATCATAAAGATGCTAATAAAAAAGCAAACTTCATTAAAAAAAAAGCAATATGAAAATAAAACCTGATGATACACTAAGCCTGTGCCTCCTCCTTTGTACCCATCTCAGAGAGGAGCACCGCCCTAGCCAGAAACCTGAAAGTCATTCCACACTTCAGGCTCCTATACCCCCCGAGTCAGTTATTCACAAGCCCAACCCCCTTTTCCTCCCTTTTTTCCAGCCACTACCATCTCCTGCCTTCACTACTGCAGCTGCCTCCTAACCAGTTTCTCTGCTCTACTCTTACTCTTCCCACTCCAAATTCATGCCTTCTGTGCTACAGCCATGCTGAGCTTTCTAATACACTAACCTACCCCTGCCACTCCCCTGTTTACAGCCCTTCCGTGGCTCCCCATCGCTCTCAAGAGCAAGGAGAAAACAGTCCATGATCTGGCTCAGGCTGACCTCTCTACCATCACCACACTCCCACCCTACTCCAGCCACACAGAATTTTGCTCTTGGCATTTCCCAGGCTCCCCCTGGGCCTTTGCATGAGTTGTTTCCTCTCCAGGGGAAACACTCCTTTCTGCTCCACACTCCTTTGCCTGGCTAACTAACTCTTTCTCACATCTCGGCTGTTAAAGTGAACATCCTTTCCTCCAGGAAAGCTTCCCTGGTGTCCCCCTCCGCCCAGCTTGGTTAGGTGACCCTCCTCTCAACTCCTACAGGCCCTTGTGCTTATTACCTCTGATCTCTGCATTGTGACTTTATTTGCTCACCAGCTTCCCTACATGCCTTGTAAGCTCTCCAGTGCTGGGCCTGTGACTTGTTCTTCATGGCACGTCCGGCAACCAGCACTTGGTAGGTCTTCCAAGGCTGTTGAATGAATGAATGAATGAATGAATGAGTAATTAATAAATCAAGTACCCTTGTAGGAACTGATTAATACTTCTTAAGATGCTCAGAAGTAGACATTCAGAAAAAAGATGCCCTTGAAGGATGCATAAATTCTCCAAAGGGGATGAAATTGTCTTATGATCTAAGAAATAATGTGAATTTGATAGGCAAGAATTTGGGAGTGAATGTGTAGTTAGGAACAGTGGTGTACTAAGTGAGGGGCAACGTGAGTGATCTACTCTTTCTGAAAGAAGTATTTTATTATTGACATTGTTTAGGATTGCTGCTGCTGCTGATAATAAGCAGACTGACTTTTAGTCAGTTCGGTTGTTTTTCAGTTCTCTGCAGGTCATGCACCCCCTATTGTTTGTCCTCAGGGAGGACTGCTCCCACCCCACCCCCATGTAGTATGCCACTGGTAAGGAACCCTGATTACTGGGTGAGCTGGTCTGTTTTCTTCCCCTCGGCACTGAGCTGGGAGTGATGTCAAAGGTATCCAACTTCTCAAAATTCTGCAGGGCAAGGTTGTCCTCTGCTAGAATTGACGCTGGCCTCTGACTCCTCTGGTACCCCCAGCTTCCTCCGGGGAGCTCTCTGAGTCTCCTGGCTAGTGGCTGTCCGTGGCAAGGAGGCCATCCCGTGCAGGGATGGGAGACTATGCAAAGGATCCAGCCCTGGATCTAGTCTTGTCCCTACCACTAACCCACGCTGAGGCCTTGGGCCGGCTCTCAGGGTCCACACTCTCAAGGCCCTCTGGGGGCCTCATTTTGCCCACTCATAAAACTGGGGATTTTGGTGACCTGCTCCTCTCACTGACCTGAGTGAGACAGTCTACCACAGGGGACTAGCTAGGTTGGGTGTGTCAGCCAGCAGGACAGAAGGCGAGTCTGGACAGGTGGACAGTGGAGCCTGGGCCCCAGGATGGGGTGTGTGTGTATGTGTCGTGGAGAGGGGGTAGGTGAGGGCGGATCCCAGGCAAAGGTCAAAGATGGGAGAGGTGGCTCCAGCAGGTCAGCCGACCTGGCCTGGTGACGGCCTTCAGGAACTGCAGAGATACAAGCTGGGTTCGGCTAGGTCCTGGCTCTGCCGTGGGGTTGGGGAAGGGCTGGGGCATGGAGAACTACCCCTTGGTGAGATCACTTCTAAGGTGGGAGCCAAGGTCCCCTTCTGGGAAGGAAAGGCGGTGTCATGAAAGCAGGAAGGATTTAGGTGAGACTGCAGTGGGGGCAGGTGATGGTGGATCAGGGAGGATGAGGTGCCTCTTCTTGGACTGCTTCCCAGGAGGGTGGGGAAAAATCATTCCACCCAGCCCCAGTGGGAGAGAGCTGTCTTGTTAGAAGGCAGGACAGATAGACAGGATGACCCGGGGAACAAAGTAGCCTGTAGCTCTGAGCCAGGGTTTAGGGGATTCACAGTTGAAGAGGAAGCCTTGGGATATCTAAGGCTTGGTTCAGGCACCTGCCAGCCCTGGACCTTGGTTGTTTCTCTGTGAAATGGGGAGGATCTCCTTGGTCCTCGTCTACCAAAGACAAAATGTTTCCTGATCTGGTCACCAAAGACCAGGGAGTCTCCCTTATAAATTCCTTCTGAAGTGTTGGGGAGCTAAGAGAAAACTCCGTTGAAATTTGGGCTGAGTGAGGTGGAGAGTGGAGAGCCTGGACCTGTTGGGGGCAGAGTGGTGCTTTAGGATATAAGTAGCCTGACCAGAATTCCCCACCCAAAGGTGCCCACAGCAATTAGGCAACATTCTGACCCTGCCTTCCCAGACATTCTGAACCCCTGGATTAAGCCCCTCTCATCAGCCCACTTCCCTAATTCTGTTTCTTTGCTGCAGGGTCCTTCCTCAAGGCTCCTCAGCCCTTCCCTGCTTCATTCCACAAATATTTGTCCAGCCCCTGTTATTTGCCAGGTATTTTCTAAGCCCTAGGGATTCAGAGGTGAACAAGACTGTTGGTCCTTGTGCCCAGTCCCCCCTCAGGGGAAAACAAGCAGGAAGATAAGTGAGGTAGCTTTGCCTTTACTGGCTACTTGAGAGAGGCCACATGGCTGTGGGAGCTCAGAGAAGCCCAGGGGAGGTCAGGGCCAAGGTAACGTAGACCCTGAGCCTGGAAGGGTCAGTGGGAGTTTGCCAGGGAGGCCATGGGGGACAGCCTCGTTCAGAGACAGAGGCAAAGGTTCTGAAGCCACTCCAATAGGCTTACAAGGGCCAATTGTTATGTTTTCAGGAATTTGGCAAACCACTTGTTAAACACAGCCATTATTAAAAAGTAAATTGTATAAATGTATAATCACAGAAATTATTTTTAAAACAAAGGTAATAATTAATGAAACTTATTACTTCCTAATTGTTATTACATTTTATGCTCTTGAAGTTATTTATAGCTACTGAATCTTTGGGTGGAGGAACTACCTAATGGTGTACTGCTGCTCATCTCTATGTTGGTAGTTTATAATCAGTCATGGTGGTAGTATTTGCATCATTGAAAAAAAAATTTTTTTTTTTTCTGGCCGCACCACGCAGCTTGTGGGATCTTAGTTCCCCGACCAGGGACTGAAACTGGGCCCTCGGTAGTAAGAGTACAGAGTCCTAACCACTGGACCGCCAGGGCATTCCCTGCATTATTGAAATGGACTAACACAAATCAGGGCTTAATTTATGGTTTTGTTGATTGCATGGACCAGGGGTCAACAGACTACAGCTTGCAGGTCAAATCCAGCCTGTGAGCTAATAATGGTTTTTATATTGTTTAATAGTTAAGATACTTTGTGACACGAGGAAATTGAAAATTCAGCGATCGCAAATGAAGTTGTATTGGAACACAGCCCCGTGCATTTGTTTACGTACTGTCTGTGGCTGCTTTCACGCGGCCACAGCAGAGCTGAGTAGTTGAACAGGGACTGTATGCCCTACAAAACCTAAAATATTTCCCATTAGACCCTTAACAAAAATGTTTATTGACCCCTGGTCTAGACTTAAGAAAGCGATGGAGAAAACATTAACGCAGATGAAACATAAAAGTTTGTCATGTCGGGCTTCCCTGGTGGCGCAGTGGTTGAGAATCCGCCTGCCAATGCAGGGGACACGGGTTCGAGCCCTGGTCTGGGAAGATCCCACATGCCGCGGAGCAACTGGGCCCGTGAGCCACAATTACTGAGCCTGCGCGTCTGGAGCCTGTGCTCCACAACAAGAGAGGCCGCGATAGTGAGAGGCCCGCACACCGCGATGAAGAGTGGCCCCCGCTTGCCACAACTAGAGAAAGCCCTCGCACAGAAACGAAGACCCAACACAGCCAAAAATAAATAAATAAATTTATAAAAAAAAAAAAAAAAAAGTTTGTCATGTCTATGGCCATTACGTTGTGAATAGCACAAAACCTTGAGGAAACATTCTTCCAATATTTGAAGACCATCATCCAATTCAGCAAAAAAGGTCACATATCTCTGGTGAATGACTGATGTTTCAAATACGTGTCTTTGCTCTTTTACTTCTGTTTTACTCTTTAATGTAAATGAAAATATCAGCCAACATTAAGGTCAGAACTATGCTCGTTAGTCAATGATGTGAATGACTTTTTGCAGAATTGAATAGTAATCAAGCATTTGTTCATGATCTGATTTTGTCAGATCTTGGATAAACTGCAACCATAGATTGGCTACAGATATAAGGGTTGGCAAAAATCAAAGAGAGCATTCCATAGAGCAATTGATGCTGTAGAATTTACAATAAAGAACACTGTATATTTTAGTAGTATTTGTAAATTGTGTGCTATTTTACAGCTTTGTACCGATAAAATTTATGATAAATTTGTGTATATATATAGAAGTACACATTATTTCTAGAAAGCCAGGTGTTAAGCATTTACCAGCACACGGGGGAACAGAGGGCTCAGGCAGAAAGGGTCCAGGGGAGTCCAGGTATTCAGGGCAGAGTGAGAGGGGAGATGGTGAGGCTGGAGCACTGGAACAGGTGTGAAGGGCCTTGTGAGCAGGGCTCAGGAGCCAGATACCACAGGGGAGGGGGGACCTCACAGGAGACAGGGGACCTCACAGAAGGGGGACCTCACAGGGAACACAGGAACTCACAGAGGGGGGACATCACAGGGGAGGGGGTACCTCACAGAGGGGTGACCTCACAGAGGATAGGGGATATCACAGGGGAGAGGGGACCTCACAGATGGGGGACCTCACATAGGGGGGACCTCACAGGGGAGGGGGGACCTCACAGACAGGGGACCTCACAGGGGAGAGGGGACCTCACAGAGGGGGGACCTCAAAGGGGAGAGGGGACCTCACAGCGGAGGGGGGGACCTCACAGGGGAACCACAAGAGGATTTTGAGTACAGGAGAGACCCCACTGGACCTGTGTTTAGATCATGCTGGCAAGTTGTGCGAAGACTGGATTGTTAGGGACAGCTTATAAGGCACTGGATTAGTGGAGGGAGGGAGAACATTCGCAGCAAACTCAGCACTTACCCTAGGCCAGGCCCTCTCCCAAGCACTTCATGTGTGTTATTGCCTCCCTTTTACTGATGAGGAAACTGAGGCCCAGAGAGATTAAATAACTAGTAAGAGGCAGAGTTGAGATTTGAACCCAGGAGTCTGGCTTCAGAGGCAACACTCCTAACCATGACATATTTTCAGACGTGAAAGACAACGAGACTTGGAGTGATGTTTCTTAATATTAATGCATGTACAAAGTTGATCAATGTTTACAGATATGCTTGGCAGATAGTAGGAGCTTGAGGACATTCTTCAGACCCAGCAGGACTTGCCTTGCTGATAATGGTGTATGAGGAGCCAGGGTAGGTGGGCTTTACCAGCTTCCTTCATCTGGTGGACAGTACACTCACCTGGGCTACTCTGGCCTCCTGGTTCTCCCTCTGCCCTCAGCGAGCTCCCCGTCTCAGGGACAGACTCCTGAACAGGCATATACAGGTGGGACAGAGCCTGTCTGGGCCCAGAGTAGGGCTCTTGACTCAAGTGTACGCAAGTTAAGAGGAGAAAGAGATGTGAATTATCATCAATAGGAAGGGCTTCCGTGGAGGAGGCATAGATAGGAGGCTTGGGTTTGGATGGGGAGAGGAAAGAGGATGGGTCCTGCTGGATTCGTGGTTTTTCTCCTTGGGCATCTGTATTTAACAGCAGAAGTTTGATGGGAGCCCTTGAGGCATAGTGACAGACAGCTAGCTCAGCTGCAGATATATATATATATATATATATATATATATATATATATATATATATATATATATATATATATATATATATTTGAAAGGACTAGAGGTGCCTTTCTGGCGTGAGTTCTGGCTGAGGGGGTGGGCAGGAGATAATAAGGGTGGAAGCGGAGTGTTACGGGGGTACTGTGGGTTGGTGGCAGGGCGGGCCCCACAAGGGGTGTTGGTCCCTCAAGGCCACAGCCGTCAGCTTGGGGCTTCCCATCCTGCTGGCTCAGCAGGTCCCACAGGTTGGCAGGTGACTCACCCCTCACCTTCACGTGACCGTGGTCCAGGTAGGGGCAGCGGGGGTATGTAGAATGAACCTGTGTATACTTCCACATGGGGGTACACGCTGTGTTACATGCCCGAGTGTGGGATGTGTGCTCATGTCTGACTGTGCCTACAGGCCGTGTGGGATGTCCAGAGATGTGGGCCACAGGTGTGGAGGGTGCCCCACGAACACTGGGGGTGGTGGTGAACACATAGCTCTTCGAGGGCACGTGTGCACGGGTTCAGGTGTCTCCCTGAAAGAGGGATGCGGCTCTGGAGCGTGGTGAGCCATCAGCGAAGGAAGCCTGGGTGGGAGGCGGGTGAGGAATCTCCCTGATGATGCTCATCCTCCCCAAGGAAGGCTTGGCTGGACCAGCTGACAATGCCAGGCACTCTAAGCCCGTGCTGATGGCAGCAGCTTCCCTGAGCTCATCTCTTAAGCCCCCCGCTACAGGCCAGGATGGCTCCCCATCCTAGCCCTGAGAGGGCAGGCACGCTCCACAGGCCACAGGCAGGCCAGGAGCAGTGAGTGCGGGCATCCAGCCAGAGCTTCCTCTCACTCCCTCTGTGGGTGGGAAGGACATAAGGGTCCGAGTGGTGTCTGGTCTGCTGGGATACGGGGAGAGCACGGCGGCCCCAGGTTGCCCATGCCCCTGCTACGTGTGCTGGCATGCAGTGTGCGTGCGTACCCACGTCTGGGTGTGCTGGCCCCTGACCCAGCCCCCGGGGCTTCCCATCGTGCTCCATGATCTGCGAGATGCTTGAAGTGGGGCAAAGAGCTTGGGCTAGGAGCCAGGAAGCCTGAGTTCTACCCCAAGCTCTCTTATTGACTTTGGAGAGGTCCCTTTACCCTCTCTGAGGCTCAAGTTTCCCTTTGTAAAATGTGCAGGGGCGGCAATCCCTGTGGTGCCACCTCACAGGTTGTTGGGTAACAGAGTCTCACGGAGGTGTTGAAAAGTCAGGAAGGCTTGGTTCTGGGGGCTTCACAAAGGGAATGTTTGGTTGAAGGACTAGGGTTTGAAAGCAGGGAACAACTTCCAGAGAATCTGCCCTCTTCCCTGCAAGGGGTATTCAAACCTCCTGGAGAAATGAGGTGTTTAGAGTTCTGGGGCTGAACTTCAAAACAACTTAACGTTACAAGCCAAGACCTGCCTGCAGTGAGACTGGGAAAGTCTGTCCACCCATCCTTGCCCCTCCCAACCCTGCTTGCCTTGTAGGGGGGTGAACAGCAGATTCCCCCAGACCGAGGCTGGGAACCAGCTCGCAGCTCTCCCTCTCTCATTCCCCCCCGCCCCACTCCCAGCTTGCTGTCTTTCAGGCTCAAATGCCCTGAGTTCAGATTTCTCATCCTGGGGCTGTAGGCTTAGCCAGAGCAAACAAACAGCAAAAAGTCAACAAAACAAGAAAGGAAGCAGCACAGGTGACGTGGAACAGAAAACTTGGAGGCCACAGTGAAGGTGTGTGGGTTGAGCTGGATGGAGCCGTGCGTCCCTCCTAAGAGCAGGACCCTGGGACTAAGGCTGGCCCAGCCAGTCCCTCGTGGGGTGGGGGAGGAGGGGGCTCCTGGGGGGGTGCCTCCAGTGGACTCTGGCCAAAGGTGTCAGCTTAGGTCGGCAGCAGGGGTCGCTAGTGCCGCCTCATGAGTCTTGCAAAAAGGGTGTGATTGGGAAGGGGACGGGGTTCAACATCCCCTCCCCCTCAACCGCCCCCCTGAAGCCTAGGCTAGGTTGCCTCAGCTGCTGTGGAAAGCAGTTGAGAGGCTAACTGGGGGCCAGGGTGGTAGGTGCAGCAGGAGTGGAACAGGCTGGAACTAGAGCCGGAGTGAGGATCTCCCGGCTGTACGCCCTCCTCGGCTGTTCGCCCCAGGGCTCAGGGTCTCGGAGCCATGAATTCCTGGGGATGCCCAAGACTTCCCCTCACCCCACCCCACCCACAGGCATAGCTGCCCTCCCTGACAGCCTATTTCTCTCCCACTCAGGGCAGGCGGAGCTCAGTTCTCTTAACATACATTTATTGTGCACCTGCTCTGCACATCCTTTGCAGGCCGGGGCATCCCCAGGAGGCTGCCTGCTCAAGGCCCTGTCACCCCTGGACCTGACTGCCTGTTGACTGAGCTGGCGATTGCCAGGTGCTTGGGGCAAGCCCCGCCCCCAGACCCTGGGTTTGGGGGCGGCAACCGGGAAGTCAAGTCCCAGAGCTGAGCGGGCCGAGCTGTAATTGGAAGCGCTGGAGACCAGATGCACCCAGCTGGCTGGAGCGTCTTGAGATCTGGGCGGAAGTCCATGGGCTTTGGTTTTGCTGTCTGCCTGTGGAATGAGCACGGTATCCTTCCCTACCCCATCCCCAGGCCCCGCAGCCCTTCTAGCTTTGGCCCTGGAGTCAGGCAAGAGTCATTCAGGGCAGAAGGGATGGGGTAGAAGGTTCCTTTCCTCAAAGAGGCATCCTCTTGGGAGATATATATACACTAATATGTATAAAATGGATAACTAATGAGAAAAAAAAAAAAAAGAGGCATCCTCTCCACCACAGAGTGTTTACTCCCCACCAGGCACTCACCACCAACTCATTCTCCCAAAACACTGCGAGGTGAGGATTAGTATTTCCATCATACAGATGAAGACACCCAATTGAATATCTTGCTCAAAGGCACCCAGCACCAATTAAGAAGCCAAACTGGATTCAAGCTCAGGTCTGCTGGCTATGAAGTCTGAGTTAGGAACCACAGCTCACTACCTGGATGTGGGGAACCATCCCTGAACAGCCAAACCCCAAAACAGCCCCACACTCAGGCTCCCAGCCAGGAGGTCCCTGGGTTTTTCACTGCTCCTTTCTGCTACCACCTCACTCTTTCGTCTTCTCATGAAGCATCCCTGATCTGGACTCCCCTCTTTGCTCTGATTAACTCAGTACCTGAGATGCCACCATTATTAGACTCTTGCTTTCTTTTTTATTTTTTTTAAATAAATTTATTTATTTTATTTATTTTTGGCTATGTTGGGTCTTCGTTGCTGCACATGGGCTTTCTATAGTTGCGGTGAGCGGGGGCTACTCTCCGTTGCGGTGCGCGGGCTTCTCATTGCGGTGGCTTCTCTTGTTGTGGAGCACAGGCTCTAGGTGTGCGGGCTTCAGTAGTTGTGGCACACGGGCTCAGTAGTTGTGGCACACAGGCTTAGTTGCTCCACGGCATGTGGGATCTTCCCAGACCAGGGCTCGAACCCGTGTCCCCTGCATTGGCAGGCGGATTCTTAACCACTGTGCCACCAGGGAAGCCCTGACTCTTGTTTTCTTGTGGGTTAAGAAATTGCTGCTCAGAGCTTCTCCTTTAAAATGTTTTACTGTAGAAGGATTTTTTGATATTGATTTAGGCAGAAATCAAAGGATGAAACCAGAAGGTGAATGGCTGATGGGGAACTTGACAGTGGTGGGATCAGCCTGCCACCCTCTGAACCCACTGACCGGTCAGCATCACTAAGCTTGGGGCAACTAGACATGATGTGTCTCTGGATGAGGTACAGTAGGAAGCACACAGCACTGTCCACAAAGCATTCCCTACCCCCCAAATTGATCCTATATAAAATTACACGATTAGAGCTAACTTCCTATATATTCTAAGAAATACAGGGGATGGAGGAAAAGTTAAACGACACCACAAGGAAGCAAACACAAACCCAGAACTGTGACTTCCTATGGAACCACATTTACTCAACAGTGACAGTGACAGGAACAGAATGTGAACAGAACAGAAAGGGGAACTGGTCATGTTTAAGACAACATTTAACCCAGTGCAATGCGTTTGGATCCTGACTGGAACAAACCAACAAATTAAGATATTTGGAAACAATGTGAGTGTTTGGTAATTCCATGGAATTGTTCATTTTGTTAGGCATGGGATTGTCATTATGTAAGTAAATGTTCATAGATTTTAGAGATGAATACTGAAGAATGCAGGAGTGAAATGCCATAATGGCTGGAATTTGTTTTAAAATACTTCATAAAAAAAAAAAACCCGAAAATATCTGTGACACCAGAATGCCAAAAGGTTGATGATTTTATTGGGTGAAGGTTATATGGAGGTTCGTACACTACTTTGGTGCCTGTTAGAAATTTTCATTAAAAAATGCTTTAAAGGGGTATGGAGCCTGCTTCCAGGCGTTGGGCCTGGGCATCTGAGCTGGGCTGACTGCTGGGAACTCATCTCTGTCCAGTCACCGCCTCCATCTCAGCTCCTCTGACATCCGCGTAGCTGGTGGGAATCCTTGTTTGGAACTGAAACATAGCGCATTGTCCCCAAGACGGGGCAGGCCCTCTGGGTCAGCCCAGGCAGACAGAGGCAGCCCTTCTTCCAACTCCACTTACTCTGTAATCATTCAAGCCTTCCTGCC
The DNA here is from genome assembly GCF_965194825.1 of Balaenoptera physalus. NCBI lineage: Eukaryota > Metazoa > Chordata > Mammalia > Artiodactyla > Balaenopteridae > Balaenoptera > Balaenoptera physalus. The sequence continues at coordinate 80,796,153 of NC_138886.1, read as the reverse complement.
CTCCATCCTCGTCTCTCCTGCCATGGAAACCTGACCAAAGATGCTCAGTCTTTGGGCTGAGGGACATCAAGAGGAGAGCTCAGAGTTGTAGGCAGAGGAAGGCCTCTGGCCCTGTTACGGAGGGTGGGGGGAGAGATGAGGGCTGAGCTAGTGCCCCCAGCCAGATGAGATGGGAAGGGGCCCAGAAGGCAAGACCAGCTCTCTGGATACCCTCCTTCGTGTGGGACAGGGCAATGGAGGCACCTAGACCATCACCAGAGCTGAACAAGTTGTAGTCTGTCTCGGGAGGGTCTCTCCCCCAACCTCTGCTGACTCTTCTAAATTCACTCAGCAACATGTCCTCATTTCCTTCCTGCAATTCCATCCGATTACAATGTCAACCACCGTCATATTAAACCACCCCTTCTGCAGTCACTGCTGCTAATTCTGCACCGTGGGAAACAACACTGCTGGGGTGGTCCTCCTCCCTGTACGCTCCATCCTTGTCTCTCCCATGCAGAGATGCATTAGGGCATCCTCAGGCCGGGCTAGGAGCCAGGACACCTGGGCTTGACTCACGCTGGACCTTCGGCTATGCCGAGAGCAGAAGAGACTGTGTCTACCTGCTCAGTCCAATCTGGCTCAGCTGGTACTGCAGGGGGCCAGCCTGGGCGTGGGAGGAACCTCCATTGATACTGGGAGAGGCCCGGGAACTGGGAAGGCCCCACCTCACCTTGGGCCCCTGTGTTCTACCAAGCCTTCCTGGGCTCAATGCCTGTGGGTGCCTGGGCCCAAGTCCCTGCCCACACAGACCTCTGAACAGTCCCCTGGGCAATCACTGTGTTTCTGGAATGCTGTAAATCAAATCCCACCTTCCCGCAGGCTAGCACGGTCATTTCAGAGCTGCTTTCCTGCTGAAGGGGGGCACCTTGTGAGCGTTTCCTCGGGGTCTCTATTCCCTCTTTGTCCTCAGTGGAACATATATATGTGTGGAGAGGCCTCCAGATTTGGGCAGAGATGACAGGTGGGGAAGGTATCTCAGGGAGTAGCTGACCTTGCCCACCTGGAAGGAGGTAGGGAGACCGCTCCACCTGGGGAGTCGCCAGTGTGTTTGGGGAGATGGCGTAGTCACATCACACCCTGGTAGCCAGGCCCTCTGGGCGTGCCTCCTTTTTCAGGCTGAGCAGGAGAGTGGAGAGAGAGTAGCTTGCCTGGGGTTGCTGAGATAGGCTCTCTGCCCACACTCAGCCCCCTGTTCCAGATCAGATAGGGCACGTTTCTGCCGTGAGTTGCCCGCTGATGGGCACCGTGCTGACGCAGGCAGGAAAATATTAACCCAGAGGAATGGGCGCATGCTCGTGTGTGTACGACTCTGTGTGTTTGTGTGTGTGTGTGTGTGTGAGAGAGACAGTGAGTCCACAGAGAGGTTTTCACTCAAGACCAGACATAGACATGCACATATACACACACACCTACTCATTCACACATATGTTCACATACAGATATATACAAAGATACAAATGTTTCTCACACATGCAAATTTCTTCACTGTCATCTCCCAACTTCTTCTGTCAATGAGACCCCCTCCTCTAGGAAGCCTTCCCTGATAGCTCCAGCTCATACTAAAAAGTGACAGGCCTGAGCTCTATGCCTGGTTTCTGATGCCAAATTACGTAGCCTGATGAGGACTTTAGAGCGGAGCAGGCGGGGTTTGAATTCTGGTTCCATGACTTATAGGATGTTTGTCCTTGGGCAAGTGGTGGTGCCTCCTGACCCTGTCTGCCTCAGCCTCTGTCCACTCTTTCCTGGAGGCCCACGTATGACTCTGAGAAGGAAGGATGAGAGCCTGGGCTCGGGGGAGGGTCTGGTCATTGGAGAATGTCAGGGTTAAAGACCATGCTGGGTCCTGCCTGTGCCCCCAGCCCTTGCCAGCCCAGCCACCTAGCCCCCAGTTCTCCTAGCTTGGGTCCCTGGCCTCCTGGGCAGATCTGGATGTTCTAGTTCTTGGTGATCTTGGGTAGTAAGTTGCTACCTTGCTCTGAATCTCAGTTTCCCTACTTGAGTTTGAAAGGGGACACTTACCTGGGTGAGGATTAAGGGTCTTTTCTTTTTTGAGCAGTCTGAGAATTTTCAAGGCGTCAGGTGATTTCAGAGAGACCAGGGTTTGTTGAGGTACAGGCACTGCTCTCCCACCCCGCTCCCTGCTCCTTCAACCAGAGCTGCTCATTTCTTACTGATTGGTACCACAGTGCCTGAGTTACATGGACTCTGTAGCTCCATGCTTCCACTGCAGGGGGCATGGGTTCGATCCCCGGTCGGGGAACTAAGATCCCGTATGTTGCGTGGCACGGCCAAAAAAAAAAGTTCTTAAAAAAAAAAAAAAGTCTGGAAAATCCCAAGTGGAAAACAATTTGATTGAAAGCCAGTTTACATGATAAATAAGTTAATCAACTGGCATGTTAGTGGAAATAAATAGTTGAAATGATTCATTTTTTACACATTGATACTTTGGGGGGCATTTGAGGGAAGTTCAGAGAAGTTTTAGTGTATTTGGGCATTTTTCTTTATTCTGATTTTTAAAAATTTCTATTTGCATTTTTATTCCTAACCGGGTTTCAGACAACTGTGTCTGCCCCATGCTATTCATAATAGAAAAGAGTTGGATACATTTAAAATTGGAGACAATTCTGTGCTGTACAGCCACATATATGACATGGATGTGGACCTACTGGCATGGAAAAGATATTCTTAATGTTTGAGTGAAAAATGTACTTTACAAAACTTTATATAAGTTTCATTCTACTTATTGTTGACAAAGTGCGGGGCAGGGGAGGAGAATGTGTGTATGTGTATACATAAAAAAAAGGATTAGAAAGACACCTACCAGAATTTTTGTAGTTGTTGTCATGGAGGGAAAATGCTCTTTTCGCTTATTTCTATTTTAGGTAATAGAAGAATTAAAAGAAAAGAATCTGAGATTTTTTTTCCATTTTTTAAAACTTTCCACTCCAATGATGGACAATTATACCTGCTTGACTTGTTTGGCTACGCGTTCATAAACATTTAAATTTTCAGTTAGGTTGAACATTAATGTCCCCAATCACTAGATCACATTAAAAGATATTTAGTGTAGTGAGTAAGAAAGGGGAGGTTGATGAGCACTGGGTTATTTCCAACCTATTTACTAGCAAAAGTAGTGTATTGCAGGCAAAATTAAAATAAGAAAACTGAATGACTTCTGAAAGAGGAACCAAATGCCTAAAGATACATCAGAGTCTGCAAAAATTGCCCTGTAGCACACTAATATTACCAAATCATTTCAACTGATTTATCATTTCAACCAAATTAGTTTTTGAGTTAATGGTCTGCTGCTGCCTTTGTAAACCTTTTCCTGGATCCTTTCTGGATGCCAAAAGTAGTGGGGTGAGAGGACTGCATACCCTCCAGCCCCATTTCACAGGTAGGGAAACAGAGGCTCAGGGGCAGGGACTGAGCCAGGGTGGGGCAGTGAATCTGATGCCCAGCTGGGACTCAAATCCAGGTAAATGTGCAAGGCATCTGGTGGGGTCTTCACTGAAGCCAGAGCTAGAATACTTGGTTAAATTTGAATTTCAGAGAAACTATGGGTAATTTTTTGTTTGTTTTTCTTTTTTGTTTGTAAACAATGGGTAATTTTTTAGCATATGTCCCAAATATTGCATATATTGTTTCTCTGAAATTCAAATTCAAAACTGAGCATCTTGTGTTTTATTTGGTGGCCCTACTCAGAGCCCATCTTGTGCAGACAGGACCCCGGGTATTCCCTGTCTGCCTGCACCATCCCCATTGGCCCTGGAGATCCCCCCAGGCTCTGTCTAGACCCACCTCTGACCCTAGTGCCCAGCCTCGCAGACCCTTTTGCTGCCTGTCTTCTCTCCACGGTTGAACTTTCTGCCACCTCAGCCTCCACTTCTTCAGCGCTGTGACCGTCCTCCATCCCGCCAGTTCACCAAGGCTGGCACCTCAGCACGCACCTCTGGGGCCACGGCCTCCCCGAGCTTCCAGTGTCCTCTTGGCAGCCTGGTGTCTGGGTTTCTATCTCCCTCCTCACCTGCTCCTTCTCAGTCCCCCTCCTGTCCCCAGAATCCTGGCCCCATCCCTTGCCCCACACCCCCGTGCTTCCCGGCGATCCCATCGACTCCTGTGGCAGATGCCCAGGGGCTGACATCTGTTCTCTTTCTCCAGCCTGAGCCTGGGCCCAATCATGCCCCTGCCTGCTGGACGCTCTGAGGCCTCAAGGACCCCAGACTGACTACTTCACTCTTCTTTTTGCTTAGCACCTTTCAAGGGCTCCTCAGGCCCTTGGGATAAAGTCTGCCTCTGTGTCCTGGCAGACAAAGCTCTTCGTGGTCTGTCCCTGCCCATTTCTCCAGCCCTCTGCAAACCACTGACAGATCCCAGAACATATTAGGTTTTCTCACAATCCCACTGGGCTTCAAATGACTTAAAATAACCACTACCGGGGCTTCCCTGGTGGCTCAGTGGTTAAGAATCCGCCTGCCAATGCAGGGGACACGGGTTTGAGCCCTGGCCCTGGAAGATCCCACATGCCATGGAGCAACTAAGCCCATGCACTACAACTACTGAGCCTGCGTGCCACAACTACTGAAGCCCGCATGCCTAGAGCCTGTGCTCCGCAACAAGAGAAGCCACTGCAATGAGAAGCCAGCGCACTGCAACAGAGTAGTCCCCTCTCTCCGCAACCAAAGAAAAGCCCACGTGCAGCAACGAAGACTCAACGCAGCCAAAAATAAAATAAATAAAATAAAAAACAAAACAAAACAAAAAAACCACTACCACCCCATCCTCCCTCTCTCATTTTAGAGGACTCAGTGCCCATCTCATCTCTTCTGGAAGATTCTTGCCCACCTCCAGGCTGGCTTAGCTGTTCCTGTATCCCATCTACCTTAACACAGTGTATCCTAAGTCACCTGCCGTTTTTTTTTTTTTTCTTTTGAAGGTTGATTTTAATGAACGAAAATCTCTGTATAAAAACATTTAAACTTTATCAAATGCTTTAAAAATACACACACACACAGATCCAAATCCAATACAGAATCTTTTGAACATTATCATTTTTCACCTCAGCATAACATGTAGAGGGCTTTCTGGATAAAACTTTACATGTGAAAAAAGACCCATAGTCTTACACATGCACACACACAAGAGCACACAATCACAATCAGGAAGAACTAAAGTATATGGTAAGAATGCAAACAGGATGGGAATGAATTTCTTGTAAAGCTTATATAAAAGAACACTACATGAGTAAAAGAACTTTCTATACCAAGAGAAGATGCAGAGAGGGGAAAGAGAAAGCAGAGGTTAGTCTAACTCATTAATAAATAGTTTGAGAAATTCCTTCAAGAACAGTGAATTTGGGGAGTTACAGATAATCCCTAGTTTTCACCACCTCAGATTCTGTGAATCTGATAACTGATGATGCTTTGAAAGTGTCTATGTTTTCATTTTTTTGTAGGTCTTGATTTGTTCATCATTATTTAGGTGTGGTTTGTCCTTTTTGGTGTTAATTCCTCAGTTCTCACTCAGTGTTACAACCAATTCACCAGAAGAGCCACAGTAAGAAACGATGGCAAGCACAGAGGACTGCAAGGGTGGCAGTCACGGATGGCAGTTAATAAGAGCCAGACGGCCTGGGTTTGCATTTCAGTGTCACTAGCTGCTAGCTGCCTGTTACTCAGCAAGCTCCTCGGCCACTCTATGTCTCCATTTCCTCATCTTCAGTTAGGGATCATTATTACCTACTTCATATAGGGCTATTAAGAGGATTTAAACAAGATAATCCATTTAAAGAATTTATCACACTGCCTGACACAACTAAATGTGCAATAAATGTTACCTAAAATTACTATTAGTCATAGAATTACAGGGGAATCAAAAGAAGAATTTTCTTCTTTCTCCGTATTTCTCTTTAATGAGGTTTTCAGAGGCAAAAAAGATTGAGGATCGTCTTATGAATATAGCTGTTTGCTTTTATGTTAGAAAAAAAATTGACATGGCTCCATATCACAAAATTTAATTTAACATCTTTCCATTAAACATCACACAATTCTCATCATCATTATGCCCTACACACACCCTAAATGATGTGGAGTTTCTATTGATATTCAACAACAGTAGGGTCCAGAAATTTTAAATAAGAAATAGCTGCAGAAACGCATGTTGGGCAGTAATCTGTGGGTGCCCTAAGAGCTTGGGCCAACACAGACGCCTGGGATTCTGCCTCCAAGGCCTGGACCCGCCCACACACAGTCAGATGGGTCAGGTTCCTGCAGCCCTTCAAAGCTCCGTTTGCGACCCCCTTCAAGAGGGGAGTTCCCAATAGGTGAAAACAGCAGCAGCCACTGAGGATGGAATGCCCCACACCTACTTCAGTATGGTATGATAGCTATCACTGGTTTCTTTCATTGTGTCCAGAATAAAACAGGCTTCTTCCTGAAAGTTCTGTATCATCTCATCACTAAAGAGCACATGGATTCCTGTGGGCCCCTGCTTGTAGATCTGGCTGATCTGGCAAGGGGAAATGCTGAAAAGCCGAGCAATTTTTTCTGTCCGTTCAACAGCTGTCAGTTCTTCTAGGCAGATGGCACGGTAAACGAAGAAAGTACCATGTGAGTCTCCACCCTCATGCTTCTGCTGCTGTTGCTGCTTCCTCAGCTGCAAGGACTCCTGACAAACACAAATGGTTAGCTTTGGGCGCACCATCCGGCCTTTTAACGCATTAAAAAGCCTGATTCCGGGCTTCCCTGGTGGCGCAGTGGTTGAGAATCTGCCTGCTAATGCAGGGGACACGGGTTCGAGCCCTGGTCTGGGAGGATCCCACGTGCCGCGGAGCAACTGGGCCCGTGAGCCACAACTACTGAGCCTGCGCGTCTGGAGCCTGTGCTCCGCAACAAGAGAGGCCGCGACAGTGAGAGGCCCGCGCACCGCGATGAAGAGTGGCCCCCGCTTGCTGCAACTAGAGAAAGCCCTCGCACAGAAACGAAGACCCAGCAGAGCCATAAATAAATTAATTGATTAAAAAAAAAAAAAGCCTGATTCCATCTGCAGGGCCACAGATTTGAATCACATCATCTCTAGTTAGTTTCAATAAATCTGCTCCTGAGAAGTTTGCAAAAAGCCTCGTGACTGTGGAAAAACGGTTTCGATGCCACCACTGCTGAGCCTCCTGAGGTGTGGTTGTCGGCAAGAGGTTGTCTGTGACTGGAGGGGGTGCTCTGGCTGGTGATTTGGTGAACCATTTCCTTCCCCAAGAGAACGACTGCTATGGGAACTGCTGAAGCCAGGTGATGGGGAATTATTGACATACGTGATCTCGGGCCATGGAGAACACTCTGTGAGTATAGTTGTCTCATGGGAAGGTTGATATTTCTCCTTCTCATGAGGCGTTCGTTTCTCCATTTTCTCCCTGTCTGTTTTTTGTTTTCTGTCTGCACCTTTGGGCTTGAGGACTTTGATCTGGCAGCTGGCTGAGTGTAAGTGCTCAGTATATTCCCCGTTCTCATTCTCCTTGAAGGTCCTGATTTGTACTCGAAATGGCACTCTCTTCTCTCCACCATGTTTCCTCATAGTGAACTCTGTGCTAATACAATGCACCTGAATAAACACAGATGTCCTCTTTGCAGGGTCCCACAGGAACTCCACTGTATTTAGTTGGTTTGGATTAGCCCTAGGATCGATTATACCCACAGACATTGGGATATCTATGTCAAGAATTCTATCTCCAGGTCGGTTCCATCTCCAGCCCTCCAGCTGCTGATGTTCAGTGTATTGTAGCCGTCTGTCGTGGAACACGACACGGAATATACTCTTCACCAACTTGCCATTCATTTCTGGAAGTTCTCCAAGTTTCCTATTGTTTAGCATTCGGATTTCATAAGACTGGCCTTGATTGAGATATGTCAGGGTTTCATCATGGGGTTTCACAGCTGGGGAGGTGGCAGCACAAAGCACGTATTGAAAAGGGAGGATTTTATTCTCATTATCTGGAGGCAAACTTGACTCTTCTTGCTTAAAAATGGGCAATGCTAGGACACCACCTGCGCTCCCACGCCGCTTTCGCACCTTTTCCCCGCCCCTTTCTGTGGGAACCACCTGCCGTTTATCTGTCTGTCCCAAGACACAGGCAGGAGGGTGTCTGCTCTACCTCTGGGTCCTCAGCCTACAGCCCAGTAAGTGAGTCCAGGGCTGGATCCCTGACTCCAACATGGATCCCAATTCCCTCCGTCACCAGCCTGATCCCAGCCCAATCCAGCTCTGCTCAAGTTCCGACCACATCCAAGACCCCAGCTTCACTTTTGACTCTTACCTCGCCGTGGCCTCAACAGCACACAAAGGAAAGGAATAAAGGCAGGTGCCTCTCACTACCAGGGGTACATCCCTACCTCCCTGAAGAAGCACTCAGCGTCCTGAGCCCTCTTCGAGTCTGCAGAGGGGAGTGAGGGGCAGAGCCTCAGCCAAGGTGCTGCAGTGGAAGAGTTCATTCCTTCAGGATTGTCTCTGACTGGGCAGCCTACCTCTGTCTCTCCTTACAGAGGGACCTGCTGCGTAAGTAGGCTTGGGGACCCGGGCAAGTAGGGGTGGGAACCTGGGCAATGCAAGTTCCAGACCTGACCCGGTCTATTGGCACCCTCTGGAGGACAGTTCTATTACCAGAGCTGGCTTTGCAGCCAGATCCTATACCACCTCTCCACAAAGAGGGGCTGCAGGCCTCAGAAGCTTCTGGACCCACTGCCCACCATCCACTACTCCACCTGGTGGGTCTCCTTACAGTCTGCAGACCAGCAACCCCTCCCTTGTTTCTCAGCACCAGGTCACCTGCTCAAATCCCAAACTGGCCCATCTTTGGAGGCTCAGCCATCCCCTGGCTCCAGAAGTCCTCTCAGATGGCAGCTGGTGCTCTGGTTTGCTCCTGACCCCTCCTTGGTCACCCCACCTGCAGCCTTACATTCTGGTCCAGCTTGGCTCCTTCCCAGAGGCCTTGCTTGCTGTTTCCAAGGGAGGGGTCTTCCTGCGGGCGGGGCCTAGGGTTCCCCTTCCCCCACTCAGACGGGGGCTCCCAGAGGACGAGGCCCAGGCTCTGTCTCCTCCCCGACAGACTAAGAACCTCCAGAGAACCAGGCCTGGCTTTCTACCTCCCCTCTTAGACTGAGGTTTTCCTGCAAATATGGCTTATGTCTCTTCCTTCCCCTCAGACTGGGAGGCCCGAGTCCAGGGCGTGAGTCTCCCCTTCTTCCTTCGGGATGGGCGCTCCCTTAGGTCTGACCCAGGGTCTTCTCCCCAACCCTTCCACCTGGCTGTTGATCTCCAGACTTTTCCACCTCCAATCCCCTTTCTGTGCAGTTCTGACCACCGCGGGGGCACTCAGGAGCCTCTGGAGCCTCCCCCAGGTCTGGGGCCCTGCGAGGGCTTCCTTTGGCTCTGGGCTGGACCCTTGGCTTGGAGCACAGGCCCTTCCTCTGGGACCATGAGGCCCAGAGCGCCCACCCCGAGTTCCACCTCTGACCTCACAAAGGCTGCCTCAGAACCTGGTCTCCGTGGCGCTGCTGGCAGGAGAACGGATGTTATTTTGGGCAGTGCATCTGGACTTGGCTCAAGTGACAGGGGCCAAACCCCTGCCCCACTGACCTCTTCCCTGGAGCAGCAGAGCAGAGCAGTGCTCGGGCCACCCCGAGGAGGGCCGAGAGGCGGGCTCTAGCCTGGGGACGCAGGGACAGCGGAGCCCTTGCAGGGGCTGCAGCCAGAGCCTGAGACAGTCACGGAGGAACAAGTTCAAGACCTGCTGTAACTGAGAGGCCCCCAAGGCAGACGCTGGGACGCACAAGGCACTTCGGCAGAGTGAGTCGGGTTCCAGGCAGGGCTGGGACAGGGGGCCTCCCCTGGGACCCAGGCCTGGGAGTGCCACTCCTGGGGACCACATGGGGAGGAGGTGACCGTGGGACTGTCTGGGGAAGGAACCCCAGCTGGGAGTTGAAGGCCTGGATATCCGTTCTGGTTTAGTCCTGTGTTGCTGTGTCATATGGGCGCATCACACTTCCTCTCTGGGCTTCGGTTTCCTTATCTGTAAACTGACTGCTGGGAGGCCCAGTGGTGCAGCAGAGACTGGGAGGGTGTGTGGGGCTGGGAGGCCAGCAGAGCCTGGGGCGGTGGGAGTGGGGGGGCGAGTAGAGACTGGCGACATGGGACCAAAGCAGAAGGGATGCAGACCAGAGTAATGGGTGGATTTCTGGCTTTGCTGGAGTGGTTCCTCCCTCTGGAGTCCCCTCCTGAGAGGCTGGGGCTAGAGGGTTTCTGCCATCAGGGCTAGGGATGTGAACTTAGGCTGCCGTTAGAGGGAAGCGGGCTAGAGAACAAGGGAGCATGCAGGATGGGGAAACTCCAGGGTTACCTTTGTGCTGTCATTTGTGAGGAAAATGGGGATTAAAAGGGGGAATTTTCAGGAAAGGTGAGAGGGTAGATTTCATTCTGAGGTGGGGGTTAGGACTAAATGAACTTTCAGGACCTCATCCTGTGTGTGTGTGAGTGTGTGTGTGTGTGTGTGTGTGTGTGTGAGTGTGTGTGTGTGTGTGTGTGTGTGTGAGTGTTTGTGTGTGCAAGGGGAGGCAGACAAGGCCCTGGAAAGTCACAGTTTAAGTCAGCAGCAAGAGAGCTTGAGGTTAGACTGAAGACAATAATACCCGCATATGTGAGGGTGGAGCTGCTGGGGAGAGGCTGTGGGCATCTCCACTGTCCAAAGCTGGGCTGCAGACTTGGGAAGGTCAGGAGGACCTCCGCAGGGCCCGGTCCGGGGGCCACGAGTCAGGGGGGCCACGAGTCTGGGGGCCAGCAGGGGTGAGAGGGTGGGGCTTCAGTGCCACTCCCCATTGGCTGAAGACACCGACCCCTCCTTCCCTCTCCCTGCCAGCTCGGCTGGGTTGAGGGGTTGGCCCTGGCAGGAGCTGTCCCTGTGGCTTCTCCCCTGGGGGAGCTGAGGTCTGATGGGAACGAGGGGCGAAGTTCTGAGCCCCCAGCCCTAGTGACCTCTCTCTGGCTCCACAGCACCTAAAAATCTCAAAGACAGAATATGACTCAGGCCGACAGGAAGAAGCGGTAAGCATCCCACCCATTCCCCTACCCCAGCCCTCCCGTCCTGCACCCAGCACACCCCCAGGGCCCTCCCTGCCCCTCTCTCAGCCTCTCCCTCATGGTAGCTGATCCTCCCAGACTCCTTCCTTCCCACCCCGTACCAGCCCATGGGGCCCAGAAGAAGGGTCTCTCCCACCTGTGCCCATAGCCAAGCATGGGCTGGGCCCTGGGCTGAGGGGAGGCTCAGAAAGACCCAGATGAGGGTCAAGGGGTTGGGCAGTGGGTTCCAGCTGCCCCTGTGTAGGTTGTGCTCAATTGAACTGAACTCACTACCTCTCACCCGCTCAGGCTCAGGTCTCTTTGGGGTGAAATAAAAGCCAAAGTCCTTGCAGTGGCCAAGGCCCTGCCTATCTAGTGCCCGTTTCCTCTCTGACCTTCCCCCACCCCACTCTCCCCTCCTTTCCTTTCCTTCAGACATGCTCAGAGTCCTTCAGTGACCATCCCCCCTGCCTGAAATGTTCTTTCCGCAGTTCCCCACAGGGCTCGCTCCCTCCCCTCCTCCCTGTCCTTTTTGTTTTTTAAATAAATTTATTTATTTATTTATTGGCTTCGTTGGGTCTTCGTTGCTGCGCTCAGGCTTTCTCTAGTTGGGGCTACTCCTCCTTGCAGTGCGTGGGCTTCTCATTGCGGTGGCTTCTCTTGTTGCGGAGCACGGGCTCTAGGTGCGTGGGCTTGAGTAGTTGCGGCGCACAGGCTCAGTGGTTGTGGCTCACGGGCTCTAGAGCGCAGGCTCAGTAGTTGTGGCGCACAGGCTTAGTTGCTCCGCGGCATGTGGGATCTTCCCGGACCAGGGCTCGAACCCGTGTCCCCTGCATTGGTAGGCGGATTCTTAACCACTGTGCCACCTGGGAAGCCCCCTTCTCCCTGTCTTTGCTCAAATGCACCTTCTCAGTGAAGCTCACCCTGACTGCCCTACTCAGTCACTGCCCACCCCCTTTTCCTTGCTCTACATTTTCCCGTAGGATGTACTACATCCTACCACACAGATGACCACTTAGGACATTTCATCTCTGCCTGTCAGCTCCACATGAGCATGGATGTTGGTCTGCTTGTGTGCTCTTGGATAGAGAGAATGAATGGGTCCCCTCTGTGCCGATGACATCGCTGTCTCTGCCCAGGACTCTCATAGGGCTTTAGACACTTTTTCCAAAGACCCACTGGTCCTGCAGGCAGCTCAGTCCCAGCTGAAAACAGCCTTCTCCACTCCTCTCCCGCCACTTCCTGTGGTCTCAGCTCAGTCAAGGATCCCCTTCTCCTCCAATGCTCAAGCCAGAAGTCAAGGCCTTGTCCTTGATATTCTGTCCCCCACGCCTCACATCTAACCACCAATCTGCTAAAATATGAAAGATATCCTCACTCCCACATCCCTACTCCCTCACAGCCACTTTAGGCCACCACCTGCCCATTCTTCAAGTGTCTTCAGGCCTTGCCTCCCGCCCGGGGGCTTCTTGCTCTGATGGTGTTATCCACCTCCTCCACTGGATGAAGCCATCCAAGGGCAGAGACTGGATTTTTACTTTTACCCCTTGTGCCTGACTTATAAGTAGCTGCTCAACAAACATTTGTTAAATGGATAAATATTGGTTAGCCGGGTAAATGGTTGGCTTGAGGTTAGTTGGATAGTTTGCAGCTGGTTGGTTTATTAGATAATTAAACGAGCTGGTTAATAGGAGAATCAGTTAGTTGGTTAAGTTGCTAGGTTGATGAGTCGAAGGGTTGGTTGGTGAGTTGTTAGATATGTAGTTCCTTGGTTAGCACATATTACTTAGGTAATTACCTCATTGGCGGTTAGTTTCTTGGTTTGTAGGCTAGTTTTCTTAGATGCCCTTTATCATTCTATACCCTTCCTTGAGCTCTCTCATCTATGCCCATGGGTCAGATGACCATCTATGATATGACGACCTCCAAATGGGTATCTCTAAACAAGACCACGTGACCAGCAGCCTCCTTACTGGTCACCTCCACTTAGCTGTCTAGTGAGCTCCCCAAACTCACCACACCCAGAAGGGGACCCCTCATTCTCCAGCCTAAGCCTGCAGCTTCTCTCATGTGCCTCAGGCAGGCCATTGTGCTGCTCTAGCCAGAGCCTGGGATCATCCCTGACTCTTCCTTCTCCACTGTCCTCTCTAATAAGACACCAAGTCTGTCAGTTTGACTGTCTTCCTCTCACCACCGCCACTGCACCTTCTCGGCTCAGGCTGCCATCACCTCTCAGCCTGTCTGATTGCTCACCACGCCTCTACTCCTGCTCCCTTATTCCTGCCTCCAAAGAGGAGACAGACAGTGCTTCTGCTTAAATCCTCCACCCCACGGCCCTCTGGGGCGAGGTCAGACTCCCTAACGTGGGCCATGAGGCCATCTGCCCCTCTCTGCCCATCTCGTGCCACTCTCCCTTCTCTCTCTGCAGCCCATCCTTATAGAATTCCTCTATACACCACACACTGTCGTAGCTGCAAGCCTGTGTCCAAGCATTAGCCCAGAACTTTCCCCAGCCTCCCTTGATGCTCCTTCATCTGGCCGGTCTTCTATTCTCGACCTAAATTTCCCTTCCTCTGGGAGAACCTCCTACTCCCTCCTCTGGGTCATCTGCTTCCTCCCTGCAATCCCATAGCGCCCACTCTTCACTTGTGGCAACACTCTTTACACTTTTAAGTAACTGCTTAGTTAATTGTTCGTCTTCCTAAGAGCAGGGATCATGCCAATGTTCTTTACTACAGTCACTGAACATAGTAGGCATGCTAGGCATTCAATAAATCTTTGGTTCATTGGCTCCTAGGTGGTTGTCACTTACTGCTTCCTGCCTGCTTTGTGGTGAGGAGGAAGGGGCCAGGGTTCCAGAGCTCTCTTGGTGTCTGTGACTTCCTGCTTTGTCTGCCTCTCCTCTGCCTCTGTGGTATCTTCCCAGGACTGTTCTTGAATTCCTGCTGTCTCAGGCTCTTCTTCAGGGCTGAGGAGGCATAGGGGCAAGGCGACCCTTATATGATGCTGCATGGGAGCTGCAGTTAGATGGGAGCCAGTGGACCGACCATCCAGGCAACTCTACATCCCCCTCCATATGCTCAGTCCTGGGTTTGTTTCCCTGAAGTAAGGAGAGAGCAAGGACTAGGGTGGGTGAGAAATGAACATGGGGTCTCAGCCAGAAAAGCGGAAGGTGTTCTATCCATGCCTGGTTTACATTTCTCACTTCCTGTCCTTACTCTTTGCTGGTGTGAGGCTGGGGAAAGTCAGCAAGCTGAGGCAGGGTGCAGGTGATGTTGCTGACCCCAGCAGGGTGAGGAAGGTGAGGGTCACTTAGCGTGGGAGGCGGGGGAGGGTCACCAGTCTGAACAAGCACTGAGGCTGCACTTAGAGGCATCTGCACCCCTCCTCCTCCTCCTTAGCCTCCGGACACCGTCTCCTTCCTCACACTCAAGTCCTATTCCCCCACCACCAACAGAAGATAGAGCCTCTAACTCCCTTTTTCATCTGTCTATCCATCCAATCATGCACTTACTAAACAAACATTTATCAAGCCTCTACCATGTGTCAGGCACTGTGGGAAGTTCTGGGGATCCAGTGGAGAGTAACAGATGAATTCTCAGTTTTCGTTCATTCGACAGTGTATGTTGCACACCTACTATGTGCCCGGCACTGTGCAAGACAATGAGGATACACCAGGGAGTAAGACACAGTCCCTCCTTTCCTCTGTCCCTCCCGTTCATTTGTTCATTCATTCACTCACTCACAAACATTCATTTGTGTTGACCTTGCTTCAGAGCCTGGTATACTCTGCCGTCCCCGTCGTCTCTGGCAGAACCTGGGGCATGCTTCAGGCCTCGGTGCTGTTTCTAGAGCCCGGGAGCAGACTTTGCCACAACCTGTGCTGTTTGCAGAGCCTCACTGTTGCCAGCTCCTGCCTGATGCCTTACCTATGTCCCCAGAGCTCTGGCCCCAGCAGACAGGCAGACAGACAGACAACTGAGCTCCACTCTCCTGCCTGCTCTCTCCCACCTGCTTCTCCCCTGAGGCTCTTTGGCAGCACAGATGGCGCGTAGTACTGGCTTCCCAGCTGCCCCCTCTGCAACCTGGCCTCACTAGTGCGCCCTTCCCAGTGGTCCAGTCCCCATCAGGAGGAAGAAGGGGCATGATCTGGATACCCCCAGTCCCTCTCCACATCCCTGGGACTCTCACATGCCTCTGACCCCAGCAGTACCAGCTGCCCTGGGCAAGAGGAGGTGTGTGGAGAGGCCACTGGGTTACCCATTAACTCAGCCATGAGTTGAAAACCCGATGGACTGTAAGTGCGCCTGATCTCATTTCTGCCCATGGGCTCGGGCTGCTGCTTCAGGTCTACCCGCATGTCCAAGATGGTCACACCGCCTGCGGTAACAAGGATGAAAGCAGTACTGCAGAAGGAGATGGTGCGCGAGTTCCTGGCCGAGTTCCTGAGCACGTTTGTCATGATGGTGAGTGGGTGGGTGGCACAGGGTGAGCAGGCCCTGCAGAAGGGGCCTCAGGAAGGTGGGGCTCAGCAAGGGCAATCCATGACCCCCTCCCCACCGCTGGGCCCTGAGTCACACTGTCCATCCCCCGGCATCTGAGCTACGAGCCTGAGGGAGAAGCATGGGAAAACAAGGAGAGAGCTCTGTCTTTCTCACCAAGTCTTTTTGGGAGAGAAAGGGCTCTTGGTACGTGGGAGCAGAATGAAATCCTGGGCTGCTTGGGGGTGGGTGGGTCGGGAGGCATGCCTGGAAGTGGGGGGAAGGGAAGCGAAGAGCAAAGAGATTGGAGAGGACATTGAGGCTTTGAGAATCAATCCTGAGGGCAATGGGGAGGCATCGAAGGTTTTCAAGCAGGGGAATGATATGGCCAGATTTGGATTTTAGAAGGAAATTCTGGGCGCAGTGTGGAGCCTAAGCCGAACGGGCAAAGCTGGAGGGAGGGGAACCAAAGAGGCTGTGGCAATGACCTAGGATAGAGAGAGGGTGTGACCGGTCCAGGGATGGAGAAGAAAGCACACATCTGAGAGAGTTATGGAAGATGGAACCTGCGAGCAACAGATGTGGGGTAAGTGCTTAGGGGGCCGTTCCGCGGAGCCTGCGGCCCAGCGCAGGGCGAGGCGTGAGGTCAGTGTTAATGTGACCAGGTGAGGTGCCGGGGAGAAATCTCGGGGGTGCTTGGTTATAGAGGTCTGGAACTCTAGAGAGTGGCTTGGGCTGGAAGTAAAGAGTTAGACTACATCAGAATATGAATTGTGGTTATAAAAACTGTCCAGTGAGAATGTACAGAAAGAGAAAAAAACTGAGTTGAGGACAGAGCCTGAAGAATGAAGAGGAGCACACAAAGGGGCCTGAGAAGGAGTGACCGGAGGGGTGAGAGGAGAAGGGGGGGGGACCAGGTTACAGAAGTGGCGGGGTCCACAAGGAGGGAGTGGTCAGCAGGGTGGGAGGCTGCAGACAGGCCAGAGAAGTGAGTGCTGACGCCTTCTTGTAGAGTATGGCAACCTGGAGGTCCCGGGGCACCTTGGTGAGGGCTCTTTTAGTGGATGATGGGACAGAAACCATATGCAAGTGGGATGTGGGTTTTCTTGGAAACTCCCTGTCCCTCCACCTGCGTCGGCCCTGCCACTTATCCCATCCAGCCTCTGCCCTTAAGCTGTGGCCATGCTTGTTTGCACCTTATGAAGGCCCAGGTCCATGAAAAGAAGGGCTAGCCTCTGGGAAGGGAAGCGAAGGCGTCGGGAGCACGCCAGAGGCGGCAGGGGGCTGGGAGTGGGGGAGAGAGGATGAGTGTGGTTGTGTGTGTGTGTGAGTGTCTGTGCGTTGAGTCACGGGGTAGGAGACAGTGGGATCCACAGAGCCCAGGAGACTCTGGACACCGAGGTTCTTATCCTGATCATCCTGCCACTGAGTCACCAGCTGGCCTTGGGCAGGTCTCTCTGTGGCTCAGAGTCTGTCTTCTCAGACATTATTAAGTGTGTTGAATCGGGCCTCCATGGGCTTTGGAGCTGGCTTTGAATTCCGGCTCTGCTATCTTCTAGCTCTGTGATCTTACATAAGCATCTTAACTGTTCAGAACTTTACTAATATCGAGCTGGCCAACTTGTGCGAAGAAGGTCAAGAGCCCGACACCCAGCACACACATAGGACATATGTGTTGGTTGCTTGTCAAACTGACAAGCGCTCTCAGCTGCTCTCCCCTCCCTGCCTCTCGCTGTCTCCCCCTCCTCCATTACCTGCCCTCCTGAGTTGTGACGACAGCATCTAGATCCGCTCTTGCCTTAATCCAGGGCAAAGTAATTCATTTATGACAAGACATTCCAGCCCCATGAGGGCTGTTAAACCTTGGAACTGTGGAGGCGGGAGGGTGCCTCCTCAGAGAGCTCTTAGGGAAAGCAAGCACTGATCACATGTATTCATGCCTGCCCACTGCCCACGTTTGCATTTTTCTTCCTTTTATTGAGATTATTATTGAGCACTTACTGCATACCAGGCACTATAATGTTAAGCCCTTATGTGCAGCATCTTCCCAAATCCTCACAACAGCCCTGTAAGGGAGGTACTATTATTATCCCCATTTCACAGGTGGGGAGACTGAGGCTCCGTGAGACAAAGTCACTTGTCCAAGGTCACATTTTACGTTAAGATGAAATCCAGTCCAGTCTAATATCCCCGTCTTGACCCTTCATCGCTATGCTCTGTCCCTTAGCTTAGCTGTGGATTTCTGACTGTCCCCCAGCTGAGGTAAGGCCCTCACTTTGGGTAGTTCAAGGCCACTCTCCAGGCCTCAGTTTCCCTTGGGAGCAGAAACGTTTGCCGTTCAGTTGTTGTGAAGATCAAAGGGAAGTTTACCCCCTTGTAAAAGAACTTTGTGAGATTCATGCTCACAGAGGACATTGTGTTGTTGCTATTTTTAGGTGTCGGGCCTGTGTGCCAAGAAGTGATGGCTTTTTCAGTTGATAGGAAGCTCAGTGAGTCACCAGCGCAAAGGTTTCCTTAGAAAAGCTAGAGTGACCTTGGGCCCCATTTATTGCCGACAAGATGAGGGAAATAGACTGTTCCACTCGGTTCCACTCTGTAACCTCCGGGGCTGTTGTCTTCCGGGCTGGGCCCGTGGCTATTGGAGGGACCGGGACAGGCTGGGCCATGTTCACTGACCAGAGAGGGTGGGCGCTGGGCTATCAGAGCCCTGGCAAACCAGCTGTGGTTGTCAGTAGTAGGGCAGGGGTTGCAAACTCGTGCTGTGGGGGGCCAGAGAGAGTCACCTGAGGGTGGTGGGATGGTGGCTAACGGCAGAGTGCGGACCTATGCGAAGACGTGGCCGCCACCACTCCAGCCGACCGTTGCCATGCTACGTAGAATGCGGGCCACTGTTGCGGAGCTTCTGATTTTGCAAGAGAAGCTGAATCTTCTGTGCGTGTGTCAAAACCAGGTTATCCAAACAAAACGTGTGCTGGACGGCTTAGGTCCAGGGGCTGGCAGTTGGCAACCTTGACACAGGAGATCACGTGGGGTTTATTCACTCATTCATTATTTTTAGTAAATGATTTTGAGCTCCTACTTGGAAATGGGGACCCTTGGTCTTCAGATCCTCCATGCCTGCTCCAGCCCCTGCACCTCCTGACCCCCCAAGCCTGCCAGCCTGGCCTGGCCTTGCTCCCCGCCCCCAGCGCTACTCAGACACTTTGCTCGTCCTTTCCTCTCTCCTTTATCTTCAGCCCCTCCCTTTCTCAACCTTAACACACTCAGGTCTCTCGACCTAAAACAGCAGAACACAGAACATCCCTCCCTTCACCCCGTGACCCCCTTCATTTATCACACTCGCTCTCCCTCCCTTCTCAGGTAGGTTCTCAAAGGCATGTCTACCCTGGTCCTTTCAACTGTTCACCACCTACCCCCCTCACGCTTTCTGGGGCCTGGCTTCTGACCCCATGGCCTGATGATACAGTGCTCACCATGCTACTCATGACCACTGGATGGTCACACCCAAAGGGATGCTTTCCAGGCCTTCTCGCGCTTGACCAGGAGTCTGCACATGACCGTGTGGGCCACACCCTTCTTGGGAAACTCTGCTTCTCCCTGGGGTCCAGGGCACATTCTCTTTGTTCTTCCATTTCAACAGCTGCTCCAGCTGGGGTTTCTAACGCCCACCCCTGAGGGCTGACGTTCGGCCCTAGGTTCAGCCCTCAGCTGCCCACTCACCCTGCGCCCTCTCCCCGGGGGTCTTCATCCTCCCCGACGGCTTCAACTGCAGCCCTTGTGTCCACAATTCTTCAGGTTTTCTTTTTTCAAAAACTCTAGAACTGTTCAAAGGAAATACAATATGAGCTACATATGTAATCTAAAATTTTCTAGTAGCCACATTAAAAAGGTAAAAAGTGACAGATGAAATTAATTTTAATAGTTATTGTATTTAACCCATATACCCAGAATGTTACCAGTTCAGCATGTAATCAATATACAATTATGAATAAGATCTTCTACATTTTCCTTTTCCTACTAAGCCTTTGAAATCTGGTGTGCCTTACACATACAGTAGATCTCAATTTGGACTAGCCACATTTCAAGTACATAATGGCCACATGTGGCTCATGGCCATCATATTGGATGACACGGGTCTAGACTCTGATTTCCAGCAGTCTGGACATCTAGAGGTCCCTCAAAGACAACATATCCAAAACACATAGACTTTTCAGAGGAGGTGCCGTCTGAATGTGGTCTTTTTTTAAACATTTTTAATAATTAATTTTTTGGGCTGCATCGGGTCTTAGTTGCGGTGCGCGGGCTTCTCTCTAGTTGTGGCTCATGGGCTCCAGAGCGTGTGGGCTCTGTAGTTTCTGGTGTGCAGGCTCTCTAGTTGAGGCATGTGGGCTCAGTGGTTGTGGAGCACGCGGGCTGAGTTGCCCCGCAGCATGTGGGATCTTAGTAGCCCGACCAGGGATTGAACCTGTGTCCCCTGCATTGGAAGGTGGATTCTTAACCACTGGACCACCAGGGAAGTCTCTGAACCTGATCTTAGAGTGTCAGTTTTTCAGGATCTAGGATCAGGTAGGTATTCCAGAGGGAGGGAGTGGCATGTGCAAAAACACAGAGGCATGAGAAAGCAAGGCATGCAGGGAGCAGTGTGCTTGTTTGCTCTGAGACTGGTATAGGTGACTGCTTACATTCAAAAACTGGCTTACCATGTGCAAGATTTGTACTTTGGACAAGCCACTCAACATCTCTTAGCCTCTGGTTGCCCATCTGTCAAATGGGGAGAATAATAGTACCTAATGAATAAGTTGGTTTAAGGGTTAGAGGAGGTGACAGATAGAACTTGCTGTCATATAGTAAGTGTTCAATAAATGGTTATTTTTCTTAATAATAGTAGTAATGCTATTATTAGTAACACTAATGCTCAACATAGAGAACACTGGAGCAGATAAGAAACTGAGAGGCAGAAGGCATGAAATCAAGGGTCTTAAAAGGTGGCTTACTGAGTTTGGACTTCATCCTAGAAATGGAAGGGAACCAGTGAACCTTTGAACAAAAGGCAGACATGGTCAGATTTTTGTGTTAGGTCACTCTGGCTGCAAGAAGGAGACTGAGTAAGATCTGGGAGAATGTAAGCTGAGCTGATTGTGTGTGGGGGAGGAGGGAGAGGACATCCAAGCTTCTGGCTTGGCCAACTGGGATGGGGGAACATGGGATGAAGATCACACTTTCTGAGAGATGGTGAGCTTTCAAAACAGAGCTGGAGATGCTTGTGAAGCACCCCGGAGACTTCCAGTGGGTATCTGGAAATAGGGATCTGGCTCCCAGGTGGAGGTTTTGGGAATTAGTGCATCAGGCATATCTGAAGCTCTAGCCCTGGTAAGAAAACGCAGGAGTGACTGGGGTGAGATATGAAAAGGGCCAGGGTTAGAACCCTGGAATCATCTGTATTTTATGAGGCAGATGAAGGAAGAAGAATGTGGGAAGGAACTGTGGACCGGGGGAGGCTACAGAGGGAAAAGGAAAGGGGAGAGGGATGGAAGCCAAAGAGGAAGTACTTTCCAGAAGCACAGTGTGTTTAAGGGGGTGAAAGTCAGCACAGTCAAGTGAGATGATGCCTGAAGGGACCTTTGGGCAATCTGGAGGTTGGAGCCCTCGGACAGAGCGCCGGTGTCCGTGACAGTTGGAAGCAGAAGCCGGGCTGAGGAGGGAGGGCAAGGGAAGGGATAAAGGAGCCAGCCAGCGGGTCCTTCCTGGAGCCTGACTGACATGGGAGGGGGCGTCCAGCAGTCCACAGGTGGACAGGGAGGCCGGCCTGAGGCGGGAGGCTTTACTTTCAGGAAGGAAGAGACCCGAGTGTGTGGCAGCCAGTCAAGGGGAGTGTGGAGGATACAGGCCAGGGGGAGGTCTCTGCAGAAGGAGAGAGAGGTGGGAGCAGGAGCCAGAGCTGAAGGGAAGGTGGATATAGAGGCAGGTGGGTGTTGTTGAGTGAGGGCCTCCTTTTAGGTCTCTAACCTCCCTGTGAAGGGGGTCAGTGGGCTGTGTCACCTGCTGAGATCTGGTGCTTGGGGATGGGCAAGAAGTTCAGGAGTGACGCCCGAGGGCAATGGGAACGAGGCTGGCTCCAGGGCTCAGTGTGTGGGGCTCTTGATGGTTGGAGGTTCCTGGCAGAGTCCAGATGTGAGGCTTGGAGATTCCTTGAAGAAACTCCCTTCGGGCTAGGCTGAAGTGTGAGAAGCTCTGAGGGGTCGAATCCACACCAGCCCTGCCCTCCCGGAAGCCCTGCCTCCTCCAGGACCTTCAGGTGCGCCTGGAGTCTAGGGACCTGGACATGCCCGTAAGAGCCCCTCACTCCACTGCCTCACCCCGGCTCCTTGCACAGCCCTCACCCAGCTCTCACTGGTCATGTCTGAGAGGCCTTGGCAGGGGCAAGGGGGGAGAGGTCACGAGGAGGGAAGTCTCTGGAGGAGGGGGGCGGGCAGAGGGTCCCCAAGGGCAATGCCGGGGAGGCCTAGCACGGGAGGGGCGGGGCCCCAGCTGAGCTCCGAGCGCTGCTCTGAGGTTGGGGTTTCTGGGTGGGCAGCCCCCTCAGAGGCCCTCTCCTACAGGTGTTTGGTCTCGGCGCCATAGCCCACATGGTTCTAGGAGACAAGATGGGGAGCTACCTCGGTGTCAACTTGGGTTTTGGCTTCGGAGTCACCATGGGAGTGCACATGGCAGGGAACATCTCCGGTGAGTGGCCTGGGCCCAGCCTGGCAGGCACGGCCAGGTGTCCCCTGCGGGCTCCGCCTGCCCCCTTCCGGCCGTCCCCTTCTCCAAGTCAGCCAGCGCCTTGCCCTCACGGGCCACGTGGAGGGAGAACACCCTGAGCCCTTTTCCTCTGCCCAGACGCTTCACGAGCCCCCTTGACCCCTTGTTTTTACTAGCTGGGTCAACTTAGGCAAGCGATTGAACCTCTCCATCCCTCACTTTCCGTAATGGCTAAATGGAGATGGTGGTGCCTGCCTCGTGGGGTCCGTGTTCGTGGAGTGAGTACGCTGCACGAACGCTAGCCGTTATTATTGTTGCTCTCAGTATTACTGATTAGTGTTGTTTGTTTCTACGCCGACACACTTGACCCTCCCTGCAGGGGCCCATATGAACGCGGCCTTGACCTTCACCAACTGTGCACTAGGCCGCATGTCCTGGAAGAAGTTTCCCGTGTATGTTCTGGGTCAGTTCCTGGGTTCCTTCCTGGCTGCTGCCACCATCTACTGCCTCTTCTACAGTGAGTGTCCCGCCCTGGGTTGTCCATCTCTGGCCTCAGCCTCCTCCCCTGAAATATGGGCTGATCCAGCCAAGTGTCCTAGCCTGTGAAAATGTCTGGGAGAGAAAAGTCTTGGAGCTGCTCCCTGCCCTCCATCCTACAACCTCATCTCTGAGACTGCAGTGTGGTTTGGCTGGGGGCAGGTTTATACTCAATCTGTGTTTCCACAGCCGCCATCATCGACTACTCGGGGGGAAGGCTGACAGTGACTGGTCCCACAGCCACTGCTAACATTTTTGCCACCTACCTTCCTGACCACATGACCTTGTGGAGGGGCTTCCTGGATGAGGTCAGTGGTCCAGGGTGGGTGCCCCTCCTCAAGCCCTCCCCCACTCAGGAGGGGGCCAGCAGGCAGCCCCTCATGGTGAAGAGGACAAGAACTCTGGATGGGGACTTGTCCTTGTACCAGGACATGTCTCTGCCAGCGGGTTTGGGCTGGGGGCACTGCTGAGGCCCTATGGCTTGGCTAGGGACCCCAGGTGGCTGCCACGGTGTCTGCTCCCCAGGTGTTAGTGACAGGGATGCTTCAGCTGTGTCTCTTAGCCATCACGGACAAGGGGAACAACCCAGCACTGCAAGGGACACAGGCCTTGGTGATCGGCATCCTTGTTGTCATCATTGGAGCGTCCATGGGCATGAACTCAGGATATGCCATCAACCCCTCCCGGGACCTGCCTCCACGCTTCTTCACCTTCATTGCTGGCTGGGGCACACAGGTCTTCAGGTACTGCCTAGTCCAGCCCACTCCTGTGAGTTTTCTGTGGGTTCCCTACATGTGGAGGGGTGGAGTGGCCCGGGAGCAACCTGCAGAGCTCCCAGTGGCCTGGGGAGGCAAGAGTGGGTCCTGACTTTCCTCCAGACCCTGCTCCTGGACTGAATGTCAACCCTGCCCCAGACCCGCCTCTGTCCCTGAATCAGGCTGAAGCTGGTCGGTGCCCCAGGCTCAGGGGCAACTCCCGGGTTAAGGTGGGGTTTCTCCTCTACTCTCAGGCCCTACTCTCTGTCTCGGCCTGAGGTAGATGCAGGTGCCATGCTGGGCATCGGTCCCCTAAGCAGGCCTCTGCCTCTTGCCTGCAGCGCCAAGGACTGGTGGTGGGTGCCAGTGGTGGCCCCACCCCTGGGTGCCTACTTAGGTGCCATCATCTACTTGATCTTCATTGGCTCCAGCATCCAACAGGAGCCCCAGATACTGGAGACTCCCTCGACGTATGAAGACCGCAGAACACCTGTGTTGCCCAAGACCATGTCTCACCCACCCATGACCTCTTCCCTCACCCCTGTCTCTGTGTCCCCCGACAACAGACCTTCAGTCCTGTCCCACCCTTAAGTGACCCCATCTGCCTAGAGCACCTCTAAGTAAGACTATTTGTGACCCCATCCCCATCCCAATAAAGAAAGCCTTGTCCCACAGTGGCACCCCCGGTTCCTGGGTGCCTCCTGTGGTTGGGCTTCCCTCGTGGATTCTTCCAGGAGCCCCAGGGTTATGCCGTAGCCCAAGGCTGAGCATAGAGCTGAGAGGCCTCTGACTCCTTCCGACCCTGGGAGCTGGGTCGCCCCTGGGGAAGAAAGTGGAAGGGCCAACCTGTGGCCTCGGTAAGAACAGGATCAGATCACAGGACACCGGACACAGAACAATGGACTTTCAGGCACAGGGTAGGAGGGGACAGCTTGGGGGAGGGGACACCAGCCAGCAGGTGGGGGTCAGTTCTGGATATACCCTGAGTGCCCTGGGATAGGACTCTACACTCTCCCTCAGTTCTGGCCAGTCCTTGGACCAGGCAAGGCAAGTCCCAAGTGTGTAGGTCAGAGTTTCTCAATCCTGTTTTCATTATCGCCCCCTCAGGAGCCTTTTAGACATTTCTTCCTTAATCACACAGTATTTTAATACCACAGATATACTGTATATCTGTTTAGGTACTGTACATATGTCTTTGCTTTATACAAAAAAAGTAAGATTAAAAAAAATCTCTCCCTTCCAAGGATCCATTTTTTCTCCCATGGGAGCAAAGTCTCCCCGACCCTTGAAAATGCCTGATGAAGACTGAAAGGAGGTAAGAGATTGGGCTCATCTTCCTTCTTCCTGAGGCCGGAGCTCTCCCACAGTAAGGAGTTCCAGAGTTGGAAAGGAAGATGCAGAGAGGAAAATCCTTCCAAAGGGCACAGGAAATGGTCTCGTGGGGTGCAGGGGGACAGGTGCAGAGGTTGGGTGGCGGTGGGGCAGCCAGAGTCCACTGACCCCGGGGTGCAGAATCATCTGCCTTCTGGGGCTCAGAAGGCAGCATCACCCATGGCTCCTGTCACTGCTCGTGCATTTAGCCTTCCAACAATCACGGAGCTCCTCCTGGGTGCAGGCCCTGGGGATGAGGCTGGGTCTCTGCCTTCGAGGGGGGCAGCCCCTACTGGGGACAGGCAATCACAAGGAAGGAGCTAAGTGGTGAAGAGGGGGCTCGTAACCCAGCCTCAGGAGGAGACAGAGCAGAATGGGGGCTGGGGGGTGTCCTTCCTGGGGCTGGTTGCCACACTTTAAGGTAGGAGGAGACAGCGGGCAGAGGAGGCTGGGCTTTCTTCTGGAAGTGTGGGCATGGCAAGATGAGGTTTAGAAAGCCCACCTGAGCTGCAGTGTGCAGGATGCTGGAAAACGGGGAGACTGGGGCCTGCAAGGGAGTGTGGTGTGAGGCTGCTCCAGAGGAGTGGCAGGCCAGCTAACAGGTCAGCGCTTGTGGGCAGAGAGGAGAGAAGGGATTTGCCTAATACCAAGGAGGTAAAACCTGCAGAACCTGGGCTTGGACTGGAGGAAGGAGTGGGTGAGGAAGAGGCGGGGGCCAGGGCTCACTTCCAGTTTCTGGCTTGGGCCCAGGGTGTTGGAGACGTCCCCACTGAGCGAGGGGCGTGGGAGACGAACTGGTTTGAAGAGGAAGATGGTAAGTTATATCGTGGACACATTGACTTTGAGGTGCCTATGGGACTTGGGCAAGAGGTGTGTAGTCTTGGGCAAGTTACTCAGCCTCTCTGGGCCTCGGTTTTCTCATTTGTAAAATGGGTCTAATAATATTACCTGCCATTTGGGTTGATGTGAATATTCAATGAAATAAAATATGTACAATGCTGAGGATAGTGCCTGGCACAGAGTAAGTGCTCAATAAACCATTATGCCTTTTGTGTGGTCTGGAGCTCAGAAGAGAGTTGAAGCAGAGATTGGGGAAACTGTGGTTGTGGGGATATAGCTGGGGCCGAGGAAGGGTGAAAGAAGGGTCAGTGAGCAGGGTCCTGGGAGCACAGCCAAGAGGCAGCTGTGAGGTGGAGTGGGCCTCTCAAGAGGTTTGGCTGACGAGGGGCACAAGCTGCGTGGTCAGGGGACACTGGAAACATCCCAGATGTCCATCAACAGAGGAACAGATACATTGCGGTCTAGTCACATATAGTGGAATACGATACAACAGTGAAAACTAAGGCACAACAGCTCCCTGCCACAACACGGGGAAAGTTTGGAGGCACAGAGAGCGAGGGAGCACGACACCTTACACCATTAAAAAACAAGCAGAGGGGCTTCCCTGGTGGTGCAGTGGTTGAGAATCTGCCTGCTAATGCAGGGGACACGGGTTCAAGCCCTGGTCTGGGAAGATCCCACATGCTGCAGAGCAGCTAGGTCCGTGAGCCACAAGTACTGAGCCTGCGTGTCTGGAGCCTGTGCTCCGCAACAAGAGAGGCCACAATAGTGAGAGGCCCGCGCACCGTGATGAAGAGTGGCCCCCGCTTGCCACAACTGGAGAAAGCCCTCGCACAGAAACGAAGACCCAACACAGCCATAAATAAATAAATAAATAAATAAGTAAATTAAAAAAAAAAAAAAAAACAAGCAGAAAGGAATATATTCTTTGGGTGTACGTATGTGATAAAACTACTTAAAAAAAAAAGAAGGGAGGCTTCCTCCATGGAGATAGAGATGGGTGATAAGATGGGGAGGAGCATGGGGGGCAAGCTATTAATAATTTTCTAGTTCTGGAGTTGGGGTAAATTTTTGGGTTTGTTATGTGATTGTGCTTATAACATACAACTGTGATATATATTCATTCGTAGGTATCATGTATTCTAAAAGATGAAGAAGAAATAGCAATAGCATGAAAACAGGTGGTGGGAAGAGTGACAGGTATGGGACCCACTGAGATTAGGGGGCTGGGGGTGCAGGGAGGAAGGAGAGACTTGAGTGTGTCTGACATCCCACGATGGGAGGAGCTGAGCCAGGGAACCAGGGCTGGGAGTGGCTAGGGAGGGGCCCACAGCTGGAAATGCCAGCCAGCTGCCTCCCTCCGTGACCTTGGACGGGTCTCTTCCCCTCTCGGCCTCAGTGACCCTGTGAACACAGGGTGGGTGGCCACTCTCATTCCTGGTGTTCCAGAGCAGTGTGACCCTAAGGCCTCAGTCACAGATGGGAGGGGCATATACAGGCCCTAGGGTTCTGCCTCCTACCCTCCTCTGCCCCACTGACCACTTCAGCCTCCTGGCATCCTCATGTTCCCGGGAGGCGGCTTTGGAGGCAGGCCAGCCAGGGGGTTCTGTCCAGAACCCCTCCTCCTGTCCACTGCTCTGCTACAGATCTACACTAGGCCCATTGCCCATAACCTCCTGCAGACTCTCATCCCAGTGTCAGGCTCAGATGAATCCTGACCCTAGTCACAGAGCATTTCTGTGCACAGGGCACACACCCCTTTTGTTCTCTTGGCAGACTTTGGTTGACAGCCTACAAACGTGCCAGACACCGTTCCAGAGCCGAGGATGTAGGCACAATTAAGATGGAAAATGTCCTTGTTCTCACGGAGCTGACATTCTGTGCAAAATATGTGGTGTGTTTGTGATACACACTAAGCAGGAAAAGCAGGAAAGGAGGATAGGAATTGTGTGTGGGAGTGAAGACTGGAGAGCTGAAGAAGTAAATGAGTAAAGAACTGAAGGGGGTGAGGCAGTGAGCCATGTGGACATGTGGGGGAAGAGCATGCCAGGCTGAGGGAATAGCCAGTGCAAGGAACCTGAGGTTCGAGCATGGACGGACCATTGCTGGAATGGAAAGAGTGGGGGAGTGGAAGAAGACAAGGTCAGAGAAGTGGTGGTGGGGGGGGGGGGTAGGGTGAACCCAGCCCAAGCCTGTGGAGAGGTGAGGCCAAGGCTTGGGGCAGAGGTGAGGGAGGTCTCTGGAGGAGAGAGGGAGGTGCCACTGCAGGAGGGAAGGAACGAAGGAAGGAAAGAAGGGAGGGAGGGAGGGAGAGAGGAAAGGAGGGAGGGAGGGAAGGAGGGAAGGAGGGGAGGAGGGAAGGAAGGAAGGAAGGAGGGAAGGAGGGGAGGAAGGGAGGGAGGGAGGGAGGAGGTGGGGCGGGTGTCACGGCACCTTATGGGTCCCTGATCTGAGTTCTGCTCACACACAGTCCCTCCTGTAACCACTCCCTGGCTGGACTCAGGAGGGACATTTGTGCAGCTCAGGGGGCCAGGCTGGGATGTGAGCTATAGGAGCTCTGGCTCCTCTCCCACTCTCCTAGTCCCAGACCAGCATGCACTGGCTGTGTGACCCAGACAGGACCCTTCCCTTCTCGGGGCCTCAGTTTCCCTGTCTGTACAATGAGGCTTGGATCTGTTGGTGTCTGGGGAGCCTCCCAGCTCTGACTTCTTTCAGCACTTCGAAGCCTCATGTCATGACCCCATTACTGTCCCCTGCCCCTATGCCAGCTGAGGCTGTGTTTGAGATGGGGACAGGGATGGGACAAGAATGACCCCCCAGGCCCAGGCCAAGCCCCTCCAGGGCTTTGCCGATGAAGGTTGGGTCCTCAGCTCGGTGGTCCTGGCCTTGGGAAGAGCCCCTAACTCCCTGTCCAGCCTGCTGCTCTCCCACTCAGGGCCTCCGAGGGACAGACACACACAGGCAGCACCTCGGTCTGGCTGGTCTCATTGTCCCTCCCTCAGATGAGGTCTTGCAGCCCAGGAAAAGGTGGGAGAAGCCATCTCGGGCTGGACCTTGGTGTTGGCACCCTCAGACGGAGAAGGCTGTGGCCACTTAGAGCCATGCAGCCTGAGCTTGGCTCTGCATCCACCCCTGTGCTTAACCCAGAGTGGGAATAGGTGTGACGCCACCCTCCCATGTGCTGCAGGGCTTATAACCGTGGCACCTAAGAGCACAGACAGTGAGGCCAGCCCGCCCGGATCCAAATACCCGCTCTGCCACTCACTAGCTGTATGACCTTAGGCAGGACAGAAGAATAATAGCTCCCACCTCCCAGGGCTGCTGGGATGATGAAATGAGTTATGCCTGGCACATGGGGAGTATGCGTACTGTTATCACTCTACACCGTCTCGTGGTCATGTCACCACGCCCACCTGACACCCAAGGAATCTGGGAGCTGGGGAGGCTGGCTCAGTAAGGGGTACAGAGTAGGGATTCCAGTCCTTTGTTGATACAATCTCTGCCGGGTTTTGTTTGGTCTTTAAATTGTGAAATATATTCTGTAAACGTATGTATAAAACATACAGGTACAGTTAAAATAACAGGAAAACATTAAAAAACAAAAACAAAATCTCTAAATAAACAAAAGAGCCCAAACACTCAAGTGCCCCCTACCGAGCTCTGGCAGGTTATTGAACCTCTCTGGGCCTCAGTTTCCTCATCTGCAAAATGGGGGTCACGTGGCCCAGAGGAATGAGGTGCTTCAGGTTTCAGTGTTGCCATCAGCATTCCACTATGATGGAACAAGTTTACCAGAGTTCGCGGTCTCCCCTTGGGTCTGTGTTCAGGAGCCAAGGTGGTGGGGGGAGGTGCTGGAGGGTGTGTGCAGGGGATGCTCTGGGCTCAGATGGGGGCCTGAGTGAGTGACGGAGCTCAGAGGCTGAGAGATGAGACACACGGTTCAGAGCCAGGCACGCAGATGAGGTCATAAATCTAGGGCTGAGCCTTTGAGTCCTCCAGGGACCCAACAGAACCCCCGTTGGCTGATAAAGAGGATTCCTCAGATGAGGGTTCCAACAGGCCCCCGGAACAGCCCTGCCAGGGCCAGCAAGAGTGTGTTCCTGCCCTCACTGCCCCGCCACATTCTTCCACCTATGCCCTGGCCTCTGGCCCCAGGTCAGGGGACACTAGACTGAAGATAAATTCCTAACGGAGGCCCAGTGCCAGGGCAGGGGAGACTGGATGGGGGAGACTGGTTGGAGACACCGGAGACAGTCTAGAGGTTGGATGTGCTGAGTTAGAGGGACTTGTGGGACATGGTGGGAGAGGCATGGGCCTGGGCTAGAGAAAGAGCTTTGAAGCCCAGGGTGGCAGCTGAAGGCCTGCAGTTGGGTGAGGTGCCCAGGGAGACACGATGGAGCCCTGGGGGGCACCCATGGTTTAGAGACGGCTAAAGAGGAGGAAGCGGCCAAGGCCCATGACCTCCCCGGGCCCCGGGAGCCCAAACACTCTGGGGCCTTAACTGACCTGTACCTTGGGGCCGGTTCCTTCCCTCAGGTGGTTCAGACGGTCAGGACAAGTGAGGGAAGCTCATGCCCTCCTGGGCAACGTGGAAAAAAGCCCTAGAGACCCTCACTCCGCAGCACTTCCCCGTATCACTGAGTCCCGCAGCTTCAGGCCCCAGCTCTGGCTCTGGCAATTTCTGATTCCTGCCCTGTCCTCAGCTCCCTGCCCTCTGGATGACAGAGTGCCCAGGGCAAAATCCTTGGACCTCTTCTCTTTCACCCTCCCTCCCAAAATGATTTCACCAGCCTTTAAATACCATTATATGCCAACAGCTCCCCAAATGAGATCTCCAGCTCAATCCTGTCTCCAGGCTTCAGACTCCCACAGACAACCGCCTACTGGACAGATTTTCGTCCTGCAAGCCTGCTCCTCCCACACTCTTTCCCATCCCAGTAAATGGCAAATTCAATCTTCCCGTTGCTCAGGCCCAAAACTTTGAAGTCGTTTCTGCTCCTCTCACACACCACATCCCAGCCGTCAGCAAATCCTATAGGTGTTATCTGCAAATCGCACCTAGAATCCAACCACCTCTCAGCATTACAGCAGTGGTTCTGACTGCTCTCCCAGCCTCTCCGCTTGCTCTGACTCAGCCCTACAGTCTAGTCTCAATACAGCAGCTGGGATGATCCTTTCCAAAAATGAGCCAGATCTTAGCATTCACTCCTCTGCCCGAAGCCCTCCAATGACCTCAAGGCCCCTGCTGCTCTCTCCTTTATTCACCCCCTTTTGGCCTGGTGGCTTTGCTGTTCCTTGAAGGTGCATGGCATGTTTCTACCACTGAGCCTTCACCACGGCTGCTCCCTCTGCCTGGGATGTTTTTCCTCCTGTGCCTATACTGTGTCTATCAATAAGCATAGAAAAAACAGTATTAAAAAAAGGATGAAAAGGTGATAAACTTAAAAGATATTGGTTATAAACTCATCTAAAAAGTTTTAAAGAGTGTTTTCCTGAGGCAAAGTGTTAAGTACTTCCCTCGCCCCATGCCCAGGCTCCTGGTTTGGGGATACACACTGCCCCCACGAGGGGGCAGTCTCATCTTCTGGGGGTCTTCTCTACACTGGGACATGGTATAGGCTTCCCTCCCACTTGTCCTGACCTGCTGGGCCGCGCAGTCTTAGTGACTCCAGGATGAGCTGTGTGAGCTGCCACTGCTCTGCCCAGGGAGTGGGGAGGACACAGGTCTTGGGGTCAGACCTGGTAGGAATTTCAGATCCCCAACTCACTGAGTGGTCTTGGGCAAGTGATCTAACTTCTCCAACCTTCGGTTTCCTCATCGGGAAAATAAGGGTACATACTTTATGGGGCTTTGAGGAGTAAAAGAGATGAGCACAGTACTTGGTGTATCAAAAGTGCTCAAAAGCTATTAGAAGCTATTCTTCTATTAGAAATTCTTGGGAAAGTGTGGGTAGGTGAAGACCCCTCACTCCCTCACCCATGTGGCAGGCTTGGGGTAGGTGGGGGGCGGGTGGGGGGTAAGGGGGGAGGTGACTGAATGCCCCAGCCCTTGCCAGAGCAGCTTCACGACTGCTCTGTTCCTTCCCTCCCTACGCCCTGAGAGACAGTCCTGGGACAGGCTCCAGAGGCTTGACCATGCTGAGATGCCACATGACACTGGGAGACCCTCCCTACCCACTATCCTCCCAAAGGCTCGCAGCAGGAGGCAGGAACTATCACCCAGCTGACAGGTAGGAAAATCAATGCCCGGACACTGGAAGCAAACTGCTCAGGCACAGGGCAAGTTGAGGCAACCAATCGGGGGTCCCGGCAGTTCAGCCGGGTTCTCTGCAGCAGGGTCTCCCAAGAGGCTGTGTGCATGAAACCTGGGGCTGAGGGCAGCCTAAGGCACTGGGAAGGACTCCAAGGGAACTGTGTGGGGAAGACAGCTCCCCCTTTCCTGAGGACGCAGCCCCTCCTGGCC
This sequence comes from Balaenoptera physalus, assembly GCF_965194825.1. Taxonomy (NCBI): domain Eukaryota; kingdom Metazoa; phylum Chordata; class Mammalia; order Artiodactyla; family Balaenopteridae; genus Balaenoptera; species Balaenoptera physalus. Next base: position 80,763,823 of record NC_138886.1, on the reverse strand, counting down.
TAGGTTGGGAAACCCAAGGCCTGGATTCTAGTTCTGGCCTGACACACAGCCCTTACAGCCCTGTCCCTTCTGGCTAGGCCTTTCTAGACTGGGGTTGGTCTGGCTTAGAGGATGCCCTGGGGATCTGTGAGCTCTCAAAGGCCACTGGAGACGGTATGGGACACCTGTGCTGAGGCCACGTGGGGAGTTTGGGAGGTAGAACTTTCCCGATGGCTGTGGCAGGTGTGTGAGTGAGGTGACTGATGAAGAAGGCAGGTCTGTGAAGGGGAAGGAGCTCTGGCCTGGCCTGGCCTGGCCATCCCTCCCCAGTTCTGGAAGAGGAGGCACACCGGCAGGTTTTCCTTAGAGAACAAGATCTCCAGGCTCTCAGGCAGGAAGCAAGGCCGGCACCACATGGCAAGGACTCCCCCAGACCTAAACCTCAGGACCCACCGTATGAGACTCTGCACCTCCCCCACAAGACTGACATTCCTTCTTCCCCTCCCCTGGCCTCTTCCCCGGCCTGGCCAGGCCCTGTCCAGGACAGGATGCAGAGCCACTTCACACAGACCCTGAAATGAGGAGGGCTGCTTTCATCTCCTTCCTGCACACAACCTCCCGCCACACGCCAGACTGTACCACTGTTGAGAGAAGCCAGCCCCGCTAGACAAGCCAGAGGGAATTCCAGAGTTAAGAACTTGGCCTCTGGAAAGCTCTGGCCCCATGAAGAAACTCCTGTTGGAGGAGACTGTGGGGCTGGAGGGGTAGGAAGATACCACCAGATTCTTAGGGAGCAAAAGTGGGGTCCTGATGCCCACTGGCTCCCTCCACGGAAGGGGTGGAGGTGTCTTTTCCTTTAGCCCACACTAAATGTAATTTACGTTGATGTGTAAAATTTTGTCTAAGGCCACTGCTTAGTGAAGAATCCACCAAACACATGAGAAACAGCTTCCCTTTGCTGAGGGGTCTGAGGTCCCTTTGGTGATCCAAGGGGGGCTAGCTCCCTGCTGAACCCTGGCAGCCTATCCTACCTCCTGGATCTCCTGAACCTCTTCCCTCTTTGCAGCACCAACTCCCGCCACCCTCTTCCTCTCACTTGGATCATTCTGGCAGCTCTTGGCTGGGTCTCTTGCCTCAAAGTTAGCCCTCCAATCCCTTTTACACACTCTGCCTGAGTAACAGCTCTAGGAACAGGGTGGGCAAACTAAGGTCACGGCCAAATCTAGCCTGTTTTTGAACAACCCACAAGCTAAGAATGTTTTTTTTTTTTAATTTCTAAAAGGTTGGAAAAAAATAAAATTATTTTGGGACATGTAAGAGTTCACTGAAATTCTGATTTGGTGTCTATAAAGGGTTATCACAACAGTCATGCTCATCCCCTCAGGTACTGTCTGGGGCTGTGTGCACACGACGGTGGCAGGGTTGGGTGGCCGCAACACAGTCTAAAGTATCTGGCCCTTTACAGAAAACCTTTGCCAACTCCTGTCCTAGGTCATCAATCCAGCCATGCTGCTCTCTGCTTAGGATCCTTCAGTGGCTCCCTGTGGCTCTCTACAAACTGACCCCCGTCCACCTCTCCAGCTTAACAACCGTCTCTCCAGTTGTCTGCCCACTCTGGACAACTAATCCTTCCTCAAACCTCCCACAAACCACAGCCCCGGGCTTCATGCCTTTTACCTTTACTCAGCATGCCTCTCTCCTCCAAATGGCAGTCTGCCATCTCAAGACTCAGCTCAAATGCTTCCTTCTGCTTTTGTTCCCCGTCCAGGGGTCCTTCCCCTAAGCATGAGGGCTAAGCCGTTCCTAGCATGCCACAAAAAACTCCTGGTACAGCCCTTCAGCTTTTAATAAACAGACTAATGACCTATTTGTGCCAGTCCAAACCATTTCATTTTATTTGTTCAGGTATGTGTCCCCCACTGGATTACTAACTGTAAAAGAACAGGCCATGTCTGTTTCCCACAGCCCTAGCACATGCTGGCACGGGTAGGGACGCAAGCATTCACCAGAAGTGCCCTGCTTAGCATTCTAATTTTTCACTTGGCTGGTATTATGGAGAAAGAAGATGCCTATATATTTTCCAGCTACTATAAACTTTCAGCACCTATAACAGACCAGGCACCTCCATGTACGTTATCTCATTTAATCCTCACAACCCTGGTGAGTTAGGTGATATCGCCACTCCACCAAGCAGCCGCAAGCTGTTACGTGGCAGAGCTGAAATGTGAGATCAGGTCTCCTGCTTCCTGCTGATTTTGAGATGCTCTCAATGTACAGTTCACCCACTGAACTCACTGCTTGAAAGAAGTAACAGATGCTCATGAGCTTCCTGTTGGGTGTGGTGCCACTGACCCTCTGCTAAACGGGCTCAGTTAGAGGTGGTTTTGTAGCTCTCCGTCTCTTCCCTCCAGTCACCTGTTCCCATTGCTGTACATCATGTCCTTCAAGGCAGATCATCTGGGTCAGGACCAAAGGGCAGCCCTGCTCTTCCTAGTAAAATTAAGTGCCAGGTTTGTGATGTCACTTCTCAATTCTCCTTCTGTTGCTCTGGGGCTTGTGGCTTGTTCTGGAGCAGAAGGAAGTTGTTGGAAGTCTGGCCTCCATGCTGGAGAGGTGCCAAGGCAAAGAGAGCCAAACGAATGTAACTACTGATGTACCTGCCTTAAAAGGAGCCTGAAGAATGCCTCCAGTGGGCTGCTGGCATAAGCCCTGGACTGTCCACATGGTTTTTTGAATATTCAAACAGAGGTCCAGAGCTCAGAGACAGGGAAAGCCAATACGGCTGCTGCAGGCCTGGGAGAAAGCAACAGAGGAAAGTTAAGTGTCCCAGAGACTCTTTCTCAACCAGAGAGGAGGAGTTCGGGCTGCACTGGTCAGTACGCAGAGGCTGCAGTGTGAACCCGCTGGAAGGAGGAGCTCGCTCTATGTCCTGCACCACCACAATGGATAGGCTAACCTGTCTGTCACCACACAGGCTCAGCGATGTGCTATGAGAGGCCTTCCCCCGGACTCCAGAAGACGGAATTCTGTAAAGTCTCCCGACCCCTCTCCTAGGTCTGGAACTGATGGTACTGAGGACCACTAAAACAAGTTCAGCTCGGTAGACCTACGAGAATTTTGGACAAAAGACTCAGCTAACACAGCTGGGTTTAACCACATGTGTGATTCCAGCTGTGGTGTACCAATTCAATGTTTGGTATTTTGGATTGAGAAGTTAGCCTATGTCTTTCCAAAGATAGTGATCACTTTGGATTAAAAAAACGAGGTGCACCTGATGCTGCAGGCATTTTCAGGAGGAGGATGGATAACTGGGACAACTGAGACCATGACTAAGGGACATTTTCAGGCTAAAATTCTGGTTTGACTGAATGAAGCCCAATGTTCCCCCAACCATCAGAGCGATCACGGTGGTGGTGTGAGGAGCCTCTGCAAATACGACTGAATCACTAGTGACCGTCTAGTTAGAGACATACTGAAACACTTTATACAGACAGAAGAGAGGACAAGGGGATTTCTGACACACTCATGCTTTGGATGTATCAGTTCAAGACAGTATGTGAGCTCTGAGTCCACCAGGCAGTTGGGAACAAGCATGATTTATCTGCTGGCAAAAGAGTCTCCACCCCACCTAATCATTCTTTTTTCTAAGTGCATCTTGATCGCCTCAGTCCTGGACATCAAAGTAGTCAATTACTGGCTCCTTGGCTATTTTCTGTAAATTACTGCTCCCAGGATTCCTGAAAAGCAAACACAGAATGATCAATCTTTTCTTGCTTGGGGGAAACAGATTCAGGTCTTGGAAAGTTCAGGATCAGCTGATTTACCATGTGTGAAGCTTTGATAAGACAGTGGGGTCCACATGAGCTGGTAACTGTTGAAATTTGGTGATGGGCACACAGGGGTTTATATTAATATATTATATTAATACCATTCTCTCTACTCTAAAAATTTTCCACAATTAAGTCTTGTAAAAAAAAATACAGCAAGCAAAGGAAAAAAAAAGATAGCATGTGATAAGCAGGCCAGTAACTTTACGTCCCCCAGGTGGTACTGGACACAGCTGTGGAGTAACGTGAGGAAACGCAGCCTGTGCTCCTGGGAGTCCAGGCCGCCTGCTTCCAGGGCTAGAGTGGGGCTGGTGCTGGGGAGCTACACGGCCCCAGGTGCTCCTGGCTGAGGCTGTGCCCAGTGGGCAACACCTAGTTGTCCCGTCCAGTTCCAGGGGAACACAGATGGCTAGGACGCTCATGGTGATCTTGCAAACTTCCCTACCCAGAGGTTCTGTGTAGGAGGTACTGCTAGGAGAGACCCCACTGTGTTTCCCAGCAACTTCCAGCAGTGTGGCCTTGTCACAGCAGGGCAGCCGGCCCCCTCCTGGGAAGGGAGAGGAAAGGAAGGAAGGATGAAGACCCCTCTCTGCTCCTGTCTGAGAAAACACCTGCCAGATTTGCTGCTTGCCAATGTGGTTTTCTTTTCTCTTTAAATCACGAACATATGTTTTTGTTGTAAAAATGCTTCAAACCATATATAAGCAGACAGAGCAAAACATGAAAGTTCCCCCCTTCACTGTCAACCGCCCCCTAGAATCCCACTTCCATCCCCAGAGTAACTGCTGTGGACCACATGAGGTTCCTAAATCATCTGGTGTGACAGACTGAATCCATTTCCCAGTGTCACCACCTACACCGCGGAAATTACGGCCAGTGACTGTGCCCCCTGGAGGGGAAGTGGGCGTTACAGACATCAAACTTGGGACCCCTCTGGAATGAACGTATGTGTCCGACATCTCAGTCAAACCTTATATATCTGAACACAGCACCCCAAAGCCAGGCCCAAGGAGGCCGCCAATGGCTGGTGCAGCCCAGGGCAGTTCAGCCCCTGCTGGCTTCTCTGCACAGACAGGGCTCTTTGGAAAGCAGCTGAAGAATCCTTACTTGTCTGTCTGATGTCTGTGATGAGGAATCGGTGGTGGAGGCCGTGACTGTATCTCCTTTTCAAGTACACCTGTCAGCGTGGTAGGAGGACAAATAGACTTCCCTCTGATAAAAGTAAGAACACAATGTATTGAAAAGTTAGAACTGTCTGCGGAGAGAGGCAGACAGCTGGAAATGCAGTCCGAGATTTTCACTGTGACGCTGCGTAGCACTCTCTGATATGACCCGTCTCCTCTCAGGCATGGTCAACTTTGTTTAACCCTTGTCCCTTTCACCCACCTCTGCTGGGCCTGCTACCTGCTTCCTCTCGTCTCACACTTGAGTTTTCTTTGTTGGGAGGTTCTTCCGACTCCCCCTGGTTCTGACAGTGATCTTAGGTCCTACTGTCCCCTCCTGGCCCACACTACTGCCTTGGTTTCCTCTAATGGCAAACACTGTTTACAGAGGATGCCTTGAGTCACAGGTCAGCATTCTTTCTGTTTCCATCACGCCAGGAGGATACAAGGGAAAAAGGGACAGATGTGATGGGCAGGTACCCACTCCAGGCCCTCAGGGTCTGACGTGGATTGTATCCTTTAGGTGTGTCTGGCCTGAGGACTGAGGCATGGGCTTTACTTTCTGGTTTGGACCTTTAGATCAGTCAGAATGGCTGGCCCAGAGGCAGACCTTCCACTTCATCTTCCAAGGAAGGAAGTAAGGAAAGCAAATATTGACCAGCCCTGTTTCCCAGGTCCAGCTTGCTCCACCGAGCAGTTCCTTCTGTAATGGCAAGATTCACCCACCTGACCGCAGTGACCACGACGTTGCGCTTCGGTTCACTGTCATAGCTCACGCTCTCCAGGCCGTACACTTGGGCCAGGTCGTGGATGATCCGGCGGTGGTCTCTGTTCATGGGAGGGAAGCAGTGGCTCTTCTTACTATTCTTTCCCTGTATTGAGGGAAAAGATGACTGATTGATAAAAATCATCTTGAAAACAGGATATGTCCACAGAGGTCCTTCCCACCATCCCAGAACAGTCTGGGTCAATACAGAGACAGCTGAGTTTTGAAGGCCCACAGCACACAGCATTTCACTGACTGCTAAGCAAGCCGAGGGTGTGGGAGGATGAGGGCTGATGCATTTCCTTCATCTCCTCTGTGAGCCACATGGTAGCAGTTGGCCGGGGTTAGAGGAACAGAGGGCAAGTAAACTGAGACTTACACGGACAGTGCAATGGTTCCTCCTGTGGGGCCCGTAACTGGGGAGTGAGTGATGTTCCCAAGAAATGACTAAATAAATTGAAGACTTATAAACAAGAAAATCTCACTTCCTATAAAAAGTACATTTACGCTAAAAATCATGAGTGTACAGATACAGACACGCAAGCACAGAAATACATTTGCTCAGGCTTCCTAATTAGGAGGGGAACAATGATTCCATTTTCTCCTTTGTGTTAGTATCCTGCTGGGAAGTGGGAACAGAAGGGAAGGGGATGAGGAGATGGCGGGAAGGAAACGCATCTTCCCAAGATGCGGAGCTAAAGTAGCCACCTCACCCTCACCCACAGGCCCCTGAATGAAGAGGGAGCCACCGAGGGGCTGGCTGCCTCCAGGACAGCTTCACTCTCTTGAAGGGGTCTGTGCCACTACCCATTCAACTTTTTATCCTCGCCCAACGGTTTCTCTCCTGCCTCTGGGGTACTAAGAACCAGTGTGTCCCATTATACAACAGCCCTTCAGAGATCTGAGGACCGAGCATGTCTTCCTAAGTATCCCTACTGAATCCCCATCATCCAGAGTTTCTTCACCCATTCTTAGGCACGGAGCTAGGATTTTTATTTACATTTAATATTATTGCAGTATCTTTTCTGAACCAGGACAGGGTTTCCATGGATGTTATAATGTATGGACTTTTGGGAGAGATAAGGATCCTCAAGGCAGCTGTGACTTTTTCCTGTAACTACTTTATACCGACAGTGTTTCCGGGACTTGACTTTTTTATCAAGCTGGCCTTAGAGACATGTACAACTGGATGTTTTGACTTCAACCTTATTCACGGCCTCCACAAGGGCTTCCATTTCCTTCTCAATGTCGCTGACAAACTTTAAGTCCTTCCTGAAATGAGAAATAACCACAGTTAATTTCATTTGTTTCTGATCTTCTGAGAATCCCTTCTACCCACCCTCTGCCTGTAAAGTGCAGGCAGTGGACAATGTGGGCAGAAAACCTGCAGAGGTCAGGAACTGTCAGATAACAGAAGGTTGACTGTGATGGAACAAAGGAAGAGAAAGTAAGAAAACAAATATGAGAAAAGGGAAGATGGAAGGAGAACTAGCCACCAGAGGGCCAGGAGACTGGAGGAAAATAAGACTTTTTACCACCCAAGTGAGGACCACCCATGTGATTAAGACCTGGGCAGACAGAGGTGGAATGCAGCCAGAGATCCTTCAATTCAGGCTAGTCCAGCCCTTGGGGGGGGGTCCCGACTCCTACCACAGGGCCCAAACACACACACACACACACTCTTTCTCCCCAAGTTCAATTCTTCAATGGGACAGTTTTGAGACACCAAGAGAAGGATTTTTATTAAACATCGTATAATCCCTTATAGATATATAAACTGGCTCAATCACAGAGGACTGCATATTAGTTACTACATCTTAAAAGATCAAACACTCTGGTAAGTCACAATTAAGAAAGTAGGTAACAACTTACATACCTAGCATCTTCTTTCAAACTGTCACTGAATTTTGACCCTGAAGAACGTACGTTGAAAGGATCAGAATCATCACTGATATGAAATGCCTCTGCTAATCGCCTGAAAGTGAGAGAGAAGTAAGTAAATGAAAGGAAAGGAGGGGGAGGAAAACTATCTCATAGTAACAGAGTGCCCACCAGGTCCTAAATTCTTTATACGTTAATGATCTCATTTCAATAAACCTAATTATTAAGGAGAATAAGAACAACTTGGGACAAGATATTGAATTGTCTTCAAAGAACAAAAAAAATAAGACAGATCTAGATGGTTCTGAGCAAGCTGTAGGCTGATACTGGGGACTTAGATTGTTAGGTGAAGAGAAGGCTGAGGGAGGGAAAGCACTGGGGATGGTCAGTGGGGGATGACTTCCTCTGAGGTTTCACCTAAACATCAGATACATAGACAGATAATATTAAAATTAATATCACTTTAGAAAATAAAGAATTGCATTTACAACACAAGCTCTGCATTATTTTTAATGTATTTCCTTTCAGATTTTTCCTCTGTAATTTTAAGTAGTTGCAATCAGTGTATATAAAACTTTGAATCTTTTTTCACCTTATTATTATGTGATTAGCATTTCTCATATTACTATTTGATTTTCACACTCCCTGTATTAATAGCTGCATAATCTTCTAATTATATACATCCCACATTTTACTTAAACAGTCCCCATTTAGGTTTCTTTTGTTTATTTGTTTTTTCTTGTTTTGTTCTTTTTCTTCTTTCGTTTTTTAAAATTTATTAAAAAAATTTTTTTATATCCCATTTAGGTTTCTTCAACAGTTCTCCAGTTTCTCAGTATTATAAGTAACACAATATCTCTGAACAAAAAGCTTTTGAGATTATTTTTCTGGAAAATGTTTCCAAGGTGTGGGATAACTAGGTTAAAATGGTATGGACATCAGACCCTTGATCATCATGGTCTAAGGGCTCCACAGTGCTGCTTCTGTTTTGACCAGCAGTATGTGAGCTTCATGTCACCTCACCAACATCCAGGTATGTATGTCATTTTTTTGTTTGTTTGTTTGTTTTTAAAGATAGATAAAATTCAGCTTAGCACTTAGTACAATTTTCTTTTACACAGAGATAGGGTTCTCTTACATGCTTCATGCCCATAAGAATTTGGTTTACTGTTGCTAGATTTTCTAATTTTTTAATAGAGGTTTAATTTTCAAATTTTTAAGAGAATTCCTAGGGGGGAGATATTTCGATGTTTTGATTAGTTGGACACTAATTCAAACACAAACACCAATAAAACATCAGTCTGTGGGATGAATATGGCCAGCCAGTTTTTCATTTTTGCAATGGAGCATATATTTGCAACTTTATTTTTCATTTATCTATTTTTTATTTTGGCTGTGCTGGGTCTTCGTTGTTGGATTCTCTCTAGTTGCAGTGCGCAGGCTCCAGAGCGCGCGGGCTCAGTAGCTGTGGTGCGTGGGCTCCAAAGCACACGGGCTCAGTAGTTGCAGTGCGTGGGCTTCTCTCTAGCTGCGGCATGCGGGTTTAGTTGCCCCACGGCGTGTGCGAATCTTAGTTCCCCGACCAGGGATTGAACCCATGTTCCCTGGATTGGAAGGCGGATTCTTAACCACAGGACTACCAGGGAGGTCCCTATTTGCAAGTTTAGATGGCATTTTCCCTTTCAAATTCACATTTCTTTCTTTTTTTCTTAGGTCTGTGAGTATTTAAGAAAAAATCCTTACATAAAGGGTCATTATGTGATCATTCAAAGATCGAGGAGAAATTCAAAAGGTTTTCAGAAATAGCTAGTTCTAATCAATAACTGACATTTGCCGAGCATCTACTATGGTTTAGGCTTGTGCCAAGAGTTTTATGTATATCTTCTTTAATTTTTTAATTTATTATTTATTTATTATTTTTATTTTTGGCTGTGTTGGGTCTTCGTTTCTGTGCGAGGGCTTTCTCCAGTTGCGGCGAGTGGGGGCCACTCTTCATCGCGGTGCGCGGGCCTCTCACTATCGCGGCCTCTCTTGTTGCGGAGCAGAGGCTCCAGACGCTCAGGCTCAGTAGTTGTGGCTCACGGGCCCAGTTGCTCCGCGGCATGTGGGATCTTCCCAGACCAGGGCTCGAACCCGTGTCCCCTGCATTGGCAGGCAGATTCTCAACCACTGTGCCACCAGGGAAGCCCCTATCTTCTTTAATTTTAATGTATAATCCTCATAACAACTCAGGGAGGTAGGTACTATTATTGTCACCATTTCCCCAAATATTTAAGAAAATTAAGGCTTGGAGAGATAATGTGATTTGCCCATGGTCACATTGCTAATTGATTTGTGAAGCTAGGATTCAAATCTGGGCAATCTAAGCTAGAGCTCTGGCTGGCTCTAACTACCATGCAATACTGTCTCAACTACACAAAGGTGCATTTCCATGTTTTTGAGACCTTCTGTGTATTCATCACAGCATTTCTGAATATTCAGGACTCTTAGTTCACATTTTGGAGTGGAGAACAATGTTACAGTTCTTAAGGGACAAGAGTTTTCAATAGCAGTTATTACAAAGTTACCATAAGGGTCAAACCAAGGGAAATTTGGGCAGTGCTATTAATCATCATTTTACCTTCTATACATTTAGCCACCTAAAGAGGTATTGTTAACAACTGTTGAAAGTCAAACTTCTAGGTAAAACAAAACTGCACTTTGACTGCATTTGTCTGTTTCTGCTTCACTTTTTATCTTGAAAAATTTTCAAAGAAAGATAAGTTACAAGAATATTACAATGAACTCCTACATACTCTTCAGCTAAATTCTCCAAATGTTAACATTTTCACAGAGCTATACCTTTAATCTTTGTTGGAACCAGAAAGTTTGCCAGTCATTGAATAAATGCCCCTTAATCTGATAAGGAGTATACTCAAATAACTTACAGCAAACATCATACATAGTGGTGAAATACTTAAAACCTTCCCTATGAGACTGGAGATAAGTTAGAAATACCTATTATCACCACCCTTCATTCAACACTGTACTGGAGGACTGCCGTGGTGGCACAGTGGTTAAGAATCCGCCTGCCATTGCAGGGAACACAGGTTCGAGCCCTGGTCCGGGAAGATCCCACATGCCATGGAGCAACTAAGCCCGTGCGCCGCAACTACTGAGCCTGCGCTCTAGAGCCCCTGAGCCACAAGTACTGAGCCCGCATGCCACAAGTACTGAAGCCCACACGCCTAGAGCCTGTGCTCCACAAGAGAAGCCACCACAATGAGAAGCCCGTGTACCGCAATGAAGGGTAGCCCCCGCTCGCCGCAACTAGAGAAAGCCTGCGCGCAGCAATGAAGACCCAATGCAGCCAAAAAAAATAAAAATAAAATTAATTAACAAACAAACAAACAAAAAAACACTGTACTGGAGGCCTAGCCAGTGTAATAAGGCAAGAAAAAGATAAAAGTTAAGAATTAGAAAGAAATTAGAAGAGGACATGATTGTGTACATGCAAAATCTAAAAGAAGCTAAAGATAAGCTATTAGAAATAAGTAATTTAGCAAGGTTGTGAATACAGGTCAACAAATATCCACTGTATTCCTATATGCCAGCAACAAGCAATTAGAGAATTAAATTTTAAAAGTGATACAAGAAAAAATACCAGTTATAAGAGCATCAAAATACATCAAATAGCAAGGAACAAAATCTACTGAAAGATGTACAAAATCTATATAAAGAAAACTATAAAATATCATTGAGAGAAAACATGACTAAATAGAAGGATATACTTTGCTCATGGATTAGAGGCCTCAATATTATAAAGATGTCAAATCTCTCCAAACTGATCTATAAATTAAATACCAGCTCAATCAAAATCCCAGTAGTTTTTTTTTTTTGCAAATATTGATAAGCTATTTCTAAAATTTAAATGGACATGCAAATGGCCAAGAACAGCCAAGACAATCTTGGAGAAAGACCATGTTTGAAGAGATATGCTACCAGTTATAAAGGTACAGTAATTAAGATAATGTGATACTAGCGCAATGCAATAGAATGAGTTCAGAAATAACCCATACACAATATGAATACTTGATTTAAGACAAAGGTGGCACTGCAGAGCACTGGGAAAAGGATTTCTTGATAAATGATGTTGGTCAAATGAATATTTGTATGGAAAAAAATGGAATCATCAACCCTCCTTATACCGTGCTTAGAAAAAAAAAAAAAAAAATTGGTCCAGGTCAACTGTAGATCTAAACGTGCAAGGTAAAATAAGGCTCCTAGATAATAACACAGAATATCATCATGACCTCAGGATAGGCAAATATTTCTTAAACGACATAAAAAGTACTATTCACTAAGGAAAAGACTGATAAACCGGACTACATTAAAATTAGAAACTTCCGTTTATCAAGACACCAGTTAGAGAGTGAAAAGTGAAGGCACGGAGTGTGAGGAAAACAATATATAAAACAAAGGACTCATATCCAAAATATATACAGAATTCCTAGTAATCAATATGAAAAAGACAGATGATACAATTCAAAAAATAAGCAAAGACTTGAATAGGTACTTCACAAAAGAGGATATCCAAATGGCCAACAAACATATGAGGAGGTGCTCAACCTCACCAGTCATCAGGCAAATATAAATTAGAAGCTCAATGACATCCAGTTATACATCTACAAAAATGGATTAAAATGAAAAAGACTGACAATTCCAAGGGCTGACACAAACAGAGAGCAACAGAGAGCAACGGAAAATATGACCCTGCTCGTGGGAGCGTAACTGGTACAACCATTTTGAACACTGGTCAGCAGAATCAATTAAAGTTGAAAATATGCATACCCTATTAATCAGCAATTCTACTCCTGAGCTTATATCCAACAGAGATGAGTACATATATACAGCCAGGCAAGTACAAGGATATTCTTAAAAGAGCATTATTTGTCATAGCCCAACACTGATAACAACACATATATCTATAAGCTATAGAATAAATGATGATAAATTAATATAATAAAATATCATGCAGAAATGAAAATTAACAAAATGCTGCTACATGTAGCAACAGGAATGAACGTCACAAATGTAATGAAAGAAACCAGACAAAAATAATACAACAATATGATTTCATCATTTACATAAAGTCCAAAAGCAGACAAAAATAACCTAAACTGTTAGAAGTCAGGATAGAGGCTATATCTCGGTGGAGTGTAAGAGTGGGTTCTCATAGTTTTCTATCTCTTGACCTTGGTGCTGATTACACCACTGTATTCCCTTTGTGATGACTATACATCAGTATAGTTCTGATCTATATGAAGTATATTATACTTCAACATAAAAGTTCATTAAAAGAATTTTAAGCCTCTTGTCTCCATTGGAATCAGGAAGTCCGCCAGTCCCTGAATTAGTACGCTTTGGAGCATGTGATGTTTACACTTGCCTGAAACCACACAAGTTCATGTTTCAGAAATATGCTGAAATCACCTAACTGGTTTATCCTCAGACACTTCGATTCTTGATGACTGAATTTCTCCTGCTCCCCAATAGCAGCAAAAGACTCAGAGCAGGTGCTGAATGAATGCTTGAAGGGTTGCTCCCTCCCACTAATTTCACAGAGCTCAAGGACAATTAGATAAACAGCAGTTGAAACTACTTACTTTCTCCTTTCCAAGGCTGAACACTCCTCATCACACTCCAGCCTTGAGAAGCAAATGAAAAAAAAATTAAGTCAGGGTACAAGTTTCACAGCTCCTACTCAGCAATAAGTTCTTAGATGGTCAACCTGGAGACAGAACAGACTGGCCAAAACAATGGCTGAATGAGGTCCTTCTCAAGGACAGGTGCACAGGCCTCTGAGTTACGGGAGACTAGGAGTCCTCAGAAGGGCTTCAGAGTGTCCCCTGGCTGCTCAGCCCCCAAAATGTTCCTGGCGCCCCCGCGACAGCCCCACCTCCCTCTCTCGACACAGCAAACCACTCTGTTCTCTGTTCTCCTGTGGGCTGGAATGGACACGTCAAGGTCTCTGCTTCCTCTGGCTACTGTCTGCAGTGAGGCCCAGAAAAGCCTCCTCTGGTCTTAGCTGTATCCCGAGTAGGACTCACTGCATTGGAGTGGGTGTGGTCTCTTAATATCAGATGTCTGTTGAACACCTACTGTGTGTGTAAGGCTTTCCTGTTGCACAGTGACACAAATGAATGGTTCCTGCCCTTTGGAAATTAAGTCTAATGGGAGAAAGAAGGCACAGCTACACATTAAAAAAATTACCTGGCTTGGTGAATTTCCTTCTTAGTAATTAACTTGCTGATCTCCACTGAATCTCCAAGCTGCATGTCTGTTATTTTGGAGGCCATGGAAATAGCAGCTATTCTGAAGTATAAAAAAGAAAGGGAAGAAAGGCGCTGCAGTTTCACAAGAACCTCCCCATACCAGGCACACAGAACACTTCTTTCAAGGCAAATCTACCACTCGACAATCTGTGTGGCCTTGGAAGCCCATCTATTATGAACTATCCACACGTTTATGTGGTATCTCCTCGATTAGACGCTAAGCAGCTCCATAGGAAATGAGGTAATCCATTCCTCAGTACCCCCTTGAGCATCCGGGCCAATGCCAGGCACTCAGTGTGTATTCAAACACAGTCAATCTGATGTCTGCATACTCCTAGAGTCCCATCTCCATGGTGCATCTCTGCATCTATTCATCCATCCATCCCTAAACACCTCCACTTCTGTACGGTGTGACCACACAGGTCCCAAGATTTCAGGAGGCTGCAAAGACAACTCACAGAACAGTCAGAACCCCCCAGACCACAGCCGGAGCGCAGGACCTGGTCCTGGCTGTGCCCCAAGCGGTGGGACGCTGAAGCAATGCACGCAACTTCAGGACATCTTCCCTTCTGATCTCATGGTGTCACAAGACCAAAAGGGAGAGAGAGAGAGGAAGGAGGAGGAGAGAAACAAAAAGGTTATTTTACAAATTGAAGTTAGGGAAGGTAAGGTACATAAAGCAGTACTTTTTCTTTTAACCAGAAAAACTAGACTCAAGAAAATTTATTTAAAAAACCTTCCTTAAAAGTTGCAAAGATCCTACAATAAACTCCTGTATACCCTTTACCTAGACCCATCAATTGTTAACATTTAAGTAGCACTAACCTTTGATAAGTACTGGATGCTTCAGAGCAAATCATGATTTCTTTTCTTCGTCCACATTCACACTGCAGCTCTATCTGAAATAAGATTAACATGTAGCAACTTTCAGCCCATGGTAAATATGTGAATGGGCAGGTTTCACTTTTAAAGCCTCTCTCAAACCAAACCACGGCAGAGAATAGAGAGACAGTGAGTGGCTACCTTCCAAGACGGAGGAGCTAACCACACATGCAAAGTGTCAACGTGGTGGCTGACATGCTAGGAGAGAAGTGTCCAGTCGACAGCGCCCCTTACCGGGAATGACTTCTGTCCTTAATCCTGCCTGAAGGGGCAGGCCTAGAATGAAGTTTTTACCACTGAACCAGAGGTAGACACTTGACCCAGGACCAGCCAAGGTCTAATCGACTCCACTTCATCCCTCTGCTTTCACCTCCTCGGGGGGGAGACCTTGCTTAATCCCTCAGACCAGCTAAGTCCCTCACTCACATGTTCTTGTGGCACCCCCTACAAGGGGGTAACTACTCCTTCACGACATTACCAAAGTCACAATTAATTATCTGAGTAATTAATTAGTATCTGTCCCTCTAATTAAGGGAACCACGTGTCCTCTGTTCACTGGTGGAGCCCCAGCACCTACCACAGCATTACATCTTATACAAAATAGACACTTATGTATTTGTTGAATAAATGGAGTGGACAATCAGAGGCTCTCTTGAGAATTTGATCGAAGGGAGACAGAAACTGGTCAGGTGGCAGTGGGTACTTTCTGAATTAAAAGACCATCTCAAGCTTGGCAGATAGAAGTCTGTACAATTTACTCCACCTTTCTCTTGTTAACTTAACTTGCAGTTCCTTGCAACCAAAGACCCCTGGTAAGGATGTGTGCCCAGGTGCCACTGTAGGCAGTTCTGGACTCATCAGCAGCCCCAGAACCACAGTCAGTGCCCCACCAGGAGCCAGGATTACTCACCTTGGCTTTGCAAGCAGTCACAGGGCAGGGTGAGCTGAGGTGGCAAGGTGCCATACATGGGTGGCCACAGTCAGCTCTGGAGATGGTGCAGGGCTGCTTGCAGACTTCATCCACAAGACACTCTCCTTTGTGACAGAGTCTCTGACACCTGTGCATCCCACACGGTAGCGTGGCACCGCAGGGTAATCCGCAAGAGATATCAACCAGGTGACAGGGGATGTTGCTTCGTAACTAGGAGAGACAGAAGTAGCCAGATTCTCATCTCCATGCAGGATTTGGGGTGGATTTTAACTTCCTACTTAAACATTTCTGAACTTTCAAAAAGAGCATGTTTTAAAAAAAGTTATTATTATTTTTTATATTTTTATCTGAAACAAAAATCAGGCTGTTTTTCAAAGTCTGAAAGGTTAGTTTGAAAAGAAAACAAACCTGAACCTTATTTAATAATGCTTGTTATGGGACTTCCCTGGTGGCACACTGGTTAAGAATCTGCCTGCCAATGCAGGGAATATGGGTTCGATCCCTGGTCCGGGAAGATCCCACATGCCGCGGAGCAACTAAGCCCGTGCGCCACAACTACTGAGCCTGCACTCTAGAGCCCCTGAGCCACAACTACTGAACCCACGTGCCACAACTACTGAAGCCCGCGCACCTAGAGCCCGTGCTCCGCAACAAGAGAAGCCACCGCAGTGAGAAACCCGCACACCACAACGAAGAGTAGCCCCCGCTCGACACAACTAGAGAAAGCCTGCGAGCAGCAACAAAGACCCAATGCAGCCAAAAATAAAAAAAATAAATAAATGCTTGTTATGATCTAAAAGGATTTGTTTTAGCAACCGAGTGTGACTTGCAACATAAACTTCCCAAGATGGGTAACAAGCATGTGAAACCAGATAACTAGGGAGTTTCTGAAAATTTTATGACTAACTGGGAGGATCAGGTGATCTTTTCCCTCTGCAAACAGCTAGGGCACTGAGTTCACAGAAACCCTGGGGGTGGGGGCACCCTTGGCTCATGGTTTCAAGACTGCTTGCAGGGCTGTTTTATGTAATTAATTACTCAACTCTCCTCACGTCTCCCAACCCATGATCTCCATAGTTTTAGACAGCTCTGTCATTAAAAAAAATTAAGAGGCAACAGACCGTGGACCAACCAAATCATTTTTTTTTTCTTGAGAAATTGCCTCCATTCAGGATTCTTCACTCCAGGAAAAAGATGCTGGAATTTTATTCCTGTGGAACCAAAGGTTACTCTTAACGTATTCACTCAAATTCTTTTAAGAACCCTCAAAATGAGGAATATACTTCGACTCTGGTGACACATAACTTGTACTCTTGAAGAGGCCCCCAAAGTCTAGGACGTACATGCTTTGGAATCAGTATTTTGGTAGAATGTAGTTCCCAGTCATTAAACACTCACCTATTCCACCACTGGGATAATTTGTGCACATGCTATGCCCTCTGTTGTCCCCTCCCCACATTACTTGCCTATCTTCTCACTGTCCTTTAGGATGTTACTTATGCTACTTCCTCCAGAAACACCTTCCCTGGGTAAGGGCCCCTTCTATCCCCTTCAGTACTCTGTACTTCCCACATTACTGTACTTTTTTTTTTTTTAGTATTTATTTATTTATTTGGCTGTGCCAGGTCTTAGTTGCGGCATGCAGGATCTTTTAGTTGTGGCATGCAGGATCTAGTTCCCCGACCAGGGATTGAACCCGAGCCCCCTGCATTGGGAGCACAAAGTCTTAACCACTGGACCACCAGGGAAGTCCCACACACTACTGTACTTACAATCGACTGTTTACACGTCTGCTTCCTGCCCCAGAGTGAAGGCTCCACAAGGGCAGGGGCGGCACCTGTCTTGTTCATTTCTGAATCACCCAAACCTAGCCTGTTACCTAGTACATAGCAGGTATGCAGTAAGTATTTGTTGACTGAAGTCCATCAACACAAAGATGACACATGGATGTCTTAGAATGGTTACTCTCAGAGGAAGTGAGATTTTTAGACGAAGAATAAATACCAAGGATTATGACTTGAGAACCACTGACAGGAAGTAAGTGGAGGAAAATGTGTCCATCAAGATAAGAATACTGAAAGCATATTGTCATAGTTGTCAAGAGTTTCAAGAAATGTTGGCCAACATGTTACAAAGTAAAAAAAGCAGGTTACAAAACAGTATAATCTTCATAGAGTAGGGGAAAGAGTGTATCATACATGCCTGGAAGTCTATACACCAGGATGTTAAGAGTATTTCTTTCTGCATAGCAAAACTGTACTATCTTAACTGTCTACAATGAATATGCATTTTTAAGATAAACAAATCTTTTTAAAGTGTTTCAAAGTGTCTATAGTCAGCGGTGCCAAATATAGCTTAGACACTAAGAATAAGGATGAAAGTCCTTCATGGCAATGGCAGCAAGGAGGGGTAGGTTAGCCTGGAGCAAGGTGTACGGCCGATCACTCAGGATGGAGAGCTGCGTAGGGAGTAGAGAGAAGGAACGGTGGCAACTGGTGGAGAGCCCACTCTCACTCTTGGGATATTCTCACTGTAACACCTTTCCCCAGACTAGCAACCCCTCCCCATGCTGGCTAACCTAGAAGTTGTCTCTGAACACGGCTCATGCTCTCAAGGCCAACTGGCTGAGTTTCATTTGATTGTAACCAGATTAAAAATGAGAGCAGGGACTTCCCTGGTGGCACAGTGGTTAAGAATCCGCCTGCCAATGCAGGGGACACGGCGAGTTTAAGCCCTGGTCCAGGAAGATCCCACATGCTGCAGAGCAACTAAGCCTATGTGCCACAACTACTGAGCCTGCACTCTACAGCCCATGAGCCACGACCACTGAGCCCGTGCGCCACAACTACTGAAGCCCGCGTGCCTAGAGCCCGTGCTCCGCAACAAGAGATGCCACCGCAATGAGAAGCCCGCGCACCACAATGAATAGTAGCCCCTACTCTCGCCGCAACTAGAGAAAGCCCGCGTGCAGCAACGAAGCAGCCAAATAAATAAATAAATTTATTAAAAAATAAACAAATAAAATAAAAATGAGAGCAGAATAGACTCAGAATGCTACCTACTGTATGATCCCATTTATGTGATATTCTGAAAAGGCAAAACTACAGGGGCAGACAACAGATCATTGGTTGCCAGGGCCTGGGGGAAAGGGGAGAGTAACTATGAAGTGGCCCAAAGGAATGTCTGGGGGTGAATGAATGTTCTACATCTTGACTGTGGTGGTGGTTACATGACTGTATGAATGCTTTTGTCAAAATTCATAGACTTGTACACTCAAAAGGGTACATTTCATTTTATGCAAACTATACCTTAATGAAAAGAAAAAGAAAAAAAGTGGCAACAGCAAATCTCTGCTCCTTGCAGTATATTTATTTTGAGAAACAATGAGGCTAACCCTCTTAACGAAATCCAATCATAAATCTCTGGTTGGAACAATGAACACTTGAGAGAGAAAACTTACCTCATGTTTGCCCATGCACCATTTCTGAGTTAGAAAAGTACAAGGGGGACACTTGTCCTCACTATGACAAGAATGATACACTGTAGAAAGAGAAAGATAAAATTAGGAGTAATGTTTAAAATTAGGAATAATGTTTAAACATAGACTATTACACATATTATAATGGCATATGACATGGAACTTTTAAATTTCAGAGCTGAGTACTTTTTAAAATGGTCACTGGAAAGTAAAAGTAGTTGGCTTTATATTAAAGTGTTGAAAGATGAGCATGAGTGAGAAAAAGAAACCCAACTGAGGGGCGAGAGACACAGAAGCAGAGAAGGAGGCAGTTTTTCTACTCCGTCTCCTGTGGCACTGCCACATGGTCTGTCCACATTACTCAGCCATTCTTTTGGTCCTACCTTACACAGCAACTGCTCCCTTTTGTTGAGACATCTTTGTTATCTCATCTAACATGCTTCCTCTGACTCCTTTCAATTTCCTTACTGCCTGGAAGAGGCAGTTCATTCAAACTCACCTCCTACAACAAAGCCTTCCTTGGCTGACCACACCCTGCCCTGAGCGCTCTTGCTCTCCCTGACGTCTTAGTTCTTACACAGATGGCTTGCTGCCATGCTAGCTGGCCCTTCTTCATGTATTGGCTGGTTGTGTCAAATGTATTCAACTACCATCTTCTTCCTCTCAGAAACAACAGAACAACCTCAAGGTCATGAGGTTATTTTGACCTTCCTTCCTCTGACCCTCCCTCTATGTCTGACACCATGCTGGATATACAAGAAACACTCAAGAAAAGTTAAGTGAACGCTGAACGAAAGCAGGCTAAAACAAAACAACTCACAAATAGTTAAGTTCTCACTATGGACATCAATCAGCAGGATTTGGACTTCCTTTGTAACATCTGCAAGTGACTACAAAGGAAGTGAGTACAAGTGAGTGGGTGAGTATCTGCTTGGACATTAACTTCATGCTGGTGTGAACACCACAGCAAGGGCTTGCAAACTAAGCTGGGAGGGCCGTCTTAAGGTCTCCAGGAAAGGAGGGACTTTTCACTTCATGAGGAATTTACTTAATTCTTTTTCACTCTATTAACTTAAAAAATTGAGAAATGCTTATCTATTTGTCAGACTAAATCATATGGCCAGATTTATTGTAAGTATCAAATCCAGTGACTTAAATTATTTCAGGTTTGCCTCTGGGACTTGGTAAAATGAAATGATAGGGCCAATATGGTCCTAGAGGAAAGCCAGTGACTAGACTGGACAGAAAATGGGTGATGTCAAGTAGCTATTTATCTGGTGTCTACAGCAGCCTATCACAGAAAAACTGGAAACAAATGTCCAGCAACATGAAACTGACTGAATCAGTTATGGCCCATCCATGTAACAGGACACTCCACTACCATCTAGAAAAATATCCACTGATAAGGAGATAGATTAAAATTACAATAATAAGAGGGAAAAAAATCCAGTTAAAATAAATTCATTAGGATCCCACTTTTATTTTAGGAAAAAAAATGCAAATATATATTTTTGCCCATGGAAAAAGGCCCTGAAAAATACACACTAGGGCGTAATTCCTAAAAGGTAACATAAGAGATGATTTAATTTCAATCTTTTGACTTTATCTCTATTTTCTTTCTTTCTCTTTTCCTTTTTATGTAATAAACATATATTGCGTCTACAACAACAACAAAACCGAATTACTTTTAACTTTACAAAAAGATGCTTAACTTTGAAATATGCACCAGAAGTGGAGGCCACAAAGAAAGAAGACAAGACCAGCTGGGGATTCTCCCAACCCTTTGGGTGTGTTTGACATCCACAGAGTAAAGCAATGGAAGGCACTGTGATTCCCAGCTGTGGCCCAGATCTCAGACCCATCTTTACAGAAGCAGCCCCTGAGCACAGGGAACAAGGAGGGGCTACCACAGTGTAATCTCAGAGCAGTGAAGACCATCATGCAACATCCTAAATGACACAGTGTGAGCAGGCTGTGAGGTGTGGAGGCAAGGAGACAGGACCCACCTGGATGGTCACATTCATGGACTCTGGCACAGGTCTGGGTACACTCAGGCGGCCTGGTACCACAGGGAACTGGAGGGTAGATCACTGACGCGCCACAGTGGCAGGTTAATTCATCAAAACCTGGTGAAACAACAGGTGAAACAAAACAACCCTTCATGAATTTGAGATGCGCACAAGATAATTACACACACACTTTTTTTTTTTTTG
Source organism: Balaenoptera physalus (assembly GCF_965194825.1). Taxonomy (NCBI): domain Eukaryota; kingdom Metazoa; phylum Chordata; class Mammalia; order Artiodactyla; family Balaenopteridae; genus Balaenoptera; species Balaenoptera physalus. The sequence continues at coordinate 80,742,389 of NC_138886.1, read as the reverse complement.
GCTTGTATTTTTAGAGGAGAATTTTTTGGGGGGCTGCTCTTTTAAAAAAGGTTTTTATTTCATTAAAGTTGAGCTGCCGGCAAAGTGTTCAATTTTTACTTGCAACAAACTTTAAGTCCATGAGTATCCCAAGACATTTTTACATGTATTTTATAAACAAAAGATCTACAGACCATCTCTTTTGACAGAACAGGAGACTTCCACTAAAGAAACAGATTCTTTTTTTTTTTTAACTTTTTAGTTAGGAGTCACAGGTAGTTAACAAACACAGAAAAATATGCTTTTGAATATAAACCTCAGAGAGTCACTGAAGCCATTAAAAAAAAAAATTCTTACAAGTATAACCAACACCTATCATGATAAAAATATGAAGTTGAGATGAAGCCAAGAGCTACGTCTGAGTTCACTAGGCGCAGTTCACAAGCCCAATCAAAATGAGAACTCACATGGGGCCTCCAACAAGCGGTCCACTTTGTCAAGAGCTCTCCTAACCCTCAGACCCAAAGGGGAGCTAGTTCTTCAATCCTGGTCCTCGGTAGAGGCTGGGTCTTTGGCCATGGTTCTCAACTAGGGACCAAGAGTCAGAAAGCCCAGGCCCTCCAGGATTCCTCTACCCACTGCTCTTCTCCAGTCAGCACTCTCCAGAAAACTCTTTAGAGGCTACACAACGTGGTGGAAAGAGCCCTGTAAATATAGCAGGAGACTTAGGCTTCTAGTCCTGGACCTACTTCCCACTTGTGCGGTGACTGCGGGCAGGTAACTTAACGACTCTGAGATTGCTTCCTTTTGGCCAAATGGGGATACCAAACTTTGACCTGTCCACTCAAAAGTTTATTGTGGGGGTGGGCTAATATATGTGAAACAGCTAGGTAAAGAGTAAGAGGCTACATAACTTGTTTCTACGGAACTCCATGTGTGTGATTTATAACAAAGCACTTAACTCCGTTTTGAAATATGGTAGGCCTAGTATTCCACAGAAGGTATGTTGGGAAACCCTGATCTAGGCTTATCTTTTAATGTAGCAGTTCTCAAAGAGTGCTCAGTTGACCCCTAGGACTCCCTGATCCTTTCAGGGAGTCCACAAGGTCAAAATTATTTTCATAATAATACTTAGATACTATTTGCTTTTTTCACTATGTTGACATTTGCACTGATGGTGAAAAAGCAACAGCTGGTAATACTGCCAGGGCATTAGCGCAAATAAGGCAGTAGTGCCAAACTGTAACTGTTGTATTTTTCACTGCCACGTACTTAGAGTAGATAAAAAACGACAATTTAACTTAAGAAAGTCCTTGATGAAGAAGAAAAAAAAAAAATCTTGACCCTTAAATACATGTCTTTCTAATATTCTGTGGAACAAAATAGGGTATCTGCTTCAAGCACTTTTGTTGCACACAAAAATACAGTTGTCCCTCAGTATCCTGGTGGGAAGGGATTGGTTCCGGGACCCCCATGGGTACCAAAATCCAAGAATGCTCAAGTCCCTTATATAATATGCTGTAGTATTTGCATACAACCTATGCACATCCTCCTGTATACTTTACATCATCTCCAGGTTACTTATAATACCCAATGCAATGTAAATGCTATATAAATAGTTGCCAGCACAAAACAAATTCAAGTTTTGCTTTTGGAACTTTCTAGAATTTTTCCCCTTGAACGTTTTCAACCCACAGTTGGTCGAATCTATGGATGTGGAATCTATGGATGTGGAATCCATGGATGTGGAACCCTCAGATATGGACAGCTGTCTGACCTCTGGTCATTTTAAAGAACTGCACTTTTCTGAGTCGTCAGCTGAATTGCTGAATTAACTTCTTTTTTCATAACACACCATTTTCCTTGAAAAAGTGACCGACAAACTATGATTATTCAGACTTGGGTATTTTGGCAGACATTGTATCAAAAATTAGCAGTGAGCCCATCACTTTAAGAAAACTGAATTTGCTGCCAACGATAACATTCAAGCTTTCAAGTGAAAATAGAATTTTGGAAAATACGCGTTTATCACTATGAGCTCGACAACTTCCTAATACTTTTCCCCAGAGTTTTCTGATGGGATTGGTAGTGTTATAATGAATGTGAGTTTTTAATATTATAACACAAGCAGACCCCATCTTAGGATCACTGCTTACATCCCAAGTTTCATACATTCAGGGACAACAGAGGAATAACTTCTTTAAAAGTCTCAATAGCTTTTCTGCTGTGAACGCTGCCGAGTAAGCAATCATGGAAGCCTCCCCCCTCTACTGCCATCGTGTCTAAGTTAGAGTCTCCCAAAGAGCCCGAACAGCTGCGGAAGCTCTTCATCAGACGTTTGACTTTGAAACAACCGATGAGAGTCTGAGGAGCCAGTCTGAGCAATGGGGAACGCTCACAGACTGTATGGTAACGAGGGATCCAAACACCAGGCGCTCCAGAGGTTTCAGGTTTGTCACATATGCCACCGTGGAGGAGGTGGATGCGGCCATGGATGCAGGGTCACACGAGGTGGATGGAAGAGTTGGGGAACCAAAGAGGGCCGTCTCAAGAGAAGATTCTCAAAGACCTGGTGCCCACTTAACCGTGAAAAAGATTTTTGTTGGTGGCATTAAAGAAGACACTGAAGAACATCACCTAAGAGATTATTTTGAACAGTGTGGGAAAACTGAAGTGATTGAAATCATGACTGAGGCAGTGGCAAAAACAGAGGCTTTGCTTTCGTAACCTTTGATGACCATGACTCCGCAGACAAGACTGTCATTCAGAAATACCACACTGTGAATGGCCACAACTGTGAAGTAAGGAAAGCCCTACCTAAGCAACAGATGGCTAGTGCTTCATCCAGCCAAAGAGGTCGAAGTGGTTCTGGAAACTTTGGTGGTGGTCGTGGAGGTGGTTTTGGTGGGAATGACAACTCTGGTGGTGGAGGAAACTTCAGTGGTCGAGATGCCTTTGGTGGCAGCCGTGGTGGTGGGGGATATGGTGGCAGTGGGGATGGCAATAATGGATTTGGTAATGACGAAAGCCATTCTGGAGGTGGCGGAAGCTACCATGATTTCGGCAATTACAACAATCAATCTTCAAATTTTGGACCCATGAAAGGAGGAAACTTTGGAGGCAGAAGTTCTGGCTCCTATGGTGGTGGAGGCCAATACTTTGCCAAACCACGAAACCAAGGTGGCTATGGTTCCAGCAGCAGCAGTAGCTATGGCAGTGGCAGAAGGTTTTAATTACTGACAGGAAACAAAGCTTAGCAGGAAAGGAGAGCCAGAGAAGTGACAGGGAAGCTACAGGTTACAACAAACTTGTGAACTCGGCCAAGCACAGCGCTGGCAGGGCCTAGCTGCTACAAAGAAGACATGTTTTTGACAATACTCATGTGTATGGGCAAAAAAACTCGAGGACTGTATTTGTGACTAATTGTATAACAAGTTATTTTAGTTTCTGTTCTGTAGAAAGTGTAAAGCATTCCAACAAAGGGTTTTAATGTAGATTTTTTTTTTGCACCCATGCTGTTGATTGCTAAATGTAACAGTCCACTCATGAAGCTGAATAAATGTGTCTTTTTAAAATTGTGCTGTGTAAAGTTAGTCTACTCTGAAGTCATTTTGGTAAACTTCACCCCAACAATGTGAAGTTAGAATTCCTTCAGGGTGATGCCAGGGCCCATTCGATTAGTCTACTCTGAAGTCATTTTGGTAAACTTCACCCCAACAATGTGAAGTTAGAATTCCTTCAGGGTGATGCCAGGGCCCATTCGATTCGTCTACTCTGAAGTCATTTTGGTAAACTTCACCCCAACAATGTGAAGTGAGAATTCCTTCAGGGTGATGCCAGGGCCCATTCGAAATTTATTTACAACCCACTTGGGTGGAGAAGCCATTGTCTTCAGCTGAACTGACAGTTACTGTGTTGTGACCTGGAGTTCACCGTTAAAAGGGTCACCCAAGCAAAGTTATGGAGTTTTCTGGTTATTAATATGATTGTTGGCACATCCTATGCAATATATCTAAACTGAATTATGGTACCAGATAAAGTTATAGATGGGAATGAGGCTTGTGTATCATCCATTATCACGTGTAATCAATAAATGATTTAATACCCTCTTTTAAAAAAAAGTCTCAATATATCTGAAATACTAAGGCTTATTAATTCAGTAATCCATACCAACCTAAGAAAATCAATCACTCAGAATATATCATTCCTGACTTTCTAGAAAACTCTATATAATAAAGTATACAGTGAAGACACTCACTAGCTTGCCAGCATGTTTGGCAGTTCCCACGATGACAAGGTTCTTCACATCTATGAAGGCCACAGCGGAGTTTCCTCCCACAAATCAAAGGACACTTGTGCTCCTTATCCTAGGAGGAGAGATATTGATTGATTGATTGATTGCATGCAGGATCTTAGTTCCCCGACCAGGCATCGAACCTGTGCCTCCGGCAGTGGAAGCACAGAATCCTAACCACTGGACTGCTAGGGAATTCCTGAGAGATTTATATATGTTTACAAAATTATCTCCATTTTATATTTTCCATAAACAAGATTAATAAAGAAGCTCTCCACAATTATAGATCGCATGATATCTGGAATTAGCTTCAAAATAATCAAAGGAGGGGGAGTAGGTGGGGATGTGAATGAAACAGGATTAGTTATGACCTGATCACTACTGAAGCTAGATGTTGGGCATATGGGACTCATACTTGTTATCTCTGCTTTTACATATGTTTGAAATATTCAGTAATAAGAGGAAGTCTTTAAACTTTCAAACACAGGTTTATAAATAAGTCTTGATACACAGAACAATTTCATCACTCTTCACACTGTCAACATAAATGCTAAAAATAACAATTGTGTATTATATATGTGTGTGTATATATGTACTACTTTACTATTGGTACTGTGTTACCTTGTTTACACACACACACACACACACACGATAACACAGTACCCACTGCCAGGTAGTGCTTCCTTTACTTAGTTCCACAGAAGTGAATACTTCAGATAACTGAAACTTGTTCTTTAAAAAATGCCACACTCGGGACTTCCCTGGTGGTCCAGTGGTAAAGAATCCTCCTTCCAATGCAGGGGACGCGGGTTCGATCCCTGGTCGGGGAAATAAGATCCCACATGCTGCGGGGCAACTAAGCCCATGTGCCACAACTACTGAGCTCGTGCACCTCAACTAGAGAGCCCGTGTGCTGCAAACTACAGAGCCCACAAGCTCTGGAACCTGTGCGCCACAACTAGAGAGAGAAAACCTGCATGCCACGACTAGAGAGAAGCCCGCGCGCCGCAACAAAAAGATCCTGCATGCCTCAACAAAGATCCCATGTGCCACAACTAAAACCCGACGCAGCCAAAAAAAAAAGAAAAGCATATCCAAGAATGGAGGACCCTCTTCTGGGAAAAAAAAAAGCCACACTCATTTTGCCTACTGATCTGACCCATGGAACATATGAAACTTGAAGCCTGAGTTGCTAAGGCCAAGCCAGTCTGTGTGCTGGGACAGCATACAGTCTCCTGCAGATGACTACATGCTCATCCAGTGGTCTTGAGCTCTGGGGCCTGAGGCCTTCTGTCTTTCTTCTTTCCCTTCCTCCATGTTGCCATCAGCTGACTTCTTGACCTGGCTGAGGCCTAAAAAGGCCCAGTCTGTCTCTCTGGGTAGCATTCTGACTGCTGCTCAGGGGCCTCTCCCAGTGATTTCCAAATCTGCGCTGCATTCTAGATGGCTGAGGCTTCCAGAAGCCCAGCCCCTAGATGAATGCAATCTGATAGTGCTTAATGATAGGTCCACTTACCACACAGCATATCTCGTTACATTTATGCCGTCCACATAACCGTTTCTTGTTACACCTCTTGTCACACATAAATGTAGCATCTGCTATGAACAATTAAGAAGAAAAACAAGTCAGAGGATATGAACATTCATTCAACAAATATTTGTGTGACTACAGGCTGAAGAAATACAAACGTAATAATGTAAATAAATTAGTTATGGTGAAAATGCATACTACTTAAATATCACTTTTCACTTGCCAGTCAAAAAACAGAAAATAGGAAGACTACCCAAGTGCCCACTGATAGATGAATGGATAAAGAAGATGTGGAATATATACAATGGAATATTACTCAGCCATTAAAAAAAGGAAAGAAATCTTGCCATTTGTGACAACATGGATGGGCCTAGAGGATATTATGCTAAGAGAAATAAGACAGACAGAGAATGACAAATACAGTATGATTTCACTTATATGTGGAATCTAAGAAACAAAACAAATGAACAAACATAACAAAACAGAAACAGTGTAGATACAGAGAACAAACAGGTGGTTGCCAGAGGAGAGGGGGGTGGGGGGAAAAAGAAACAGGTGAGAGGTACAAACTTCCAGTTGCAAAACCAATGATTCATGGGTATGAAATGCACAGTGTGGGGAATATAGTCAATAACTAAATAATATCTTTGTATGGCGACATAATGTAACTAGACTTATTGTGGTGATCATTTTGAAATGTATAGAAAAAAACACTATGCTGTGTAATAGGAACTAACATAGTGTTGTAGGTCAACTATACTTCAAAAACAAACAAACTCATAAAAAAGACATCATATTTGTGGTTATCAGAGGTGGGGGGTGGGGAGAGGGGGAACTGGAGGAGGGCAGTCAAAGGCACAAACTTCCAGTTACAAGATAAATAAGTATTAGGGATGTAATGTACAACATGATAAATATAATTAACATTGCTGTGTGTTATATATGAAAGTTGTTAAGAGAGTGAAGTAAGAGTTCTCATCACAGACAAAAATTTTTTTTCTATTTCTTTCATTTTCCATGTATATGAGATGATGAATGTTCACTAAACTTATTGTAATAATCATTTCATGATGTATGTAAGTCAAATTATTATGCTGGGACAGGAATAAAGACGCAGACATAGAGAATGGACTTGAGGACACGGGGAGGGGGAAGGGTAAGCTGGGACGAAGTGAGAGAGTGGCATGGACATATATACACTACCAAATGTAAAATAGATAGCTAGTGGGAAGCAGCTGCATAGCACAGGGAGATCAGCTCGGTGTTTTGTGACCACCTAGAGGGGTGGGATAGGGAGGATGGGAGGGAGACACAAGAAGGAGGAGATATGGGGATATATGTATATGTATAGCTGATTCACTTTATTATAAACCAGAAACTAACAAACCATGGTAAAGCAATTATACCCCAATAAAGATGTTAAAAACAAACAAAAAATTATTATGCTGTACACTTTAAGCTTATATAGTGCTATATGTCAATTATATCTCAATAAAACTGGAAGAAGAGGGGGTTTCCCTGGTGGCGCAGGGGTTAAGAACCCGCATGCCAATGCAGGGGACACGGGTTCGAGCCCTGGTCCGGGAAGATCCCATATGCTGCGGAGCAACTAACCCCGTGCACCACAACTACTGAGCCTGTGTGCCACAACTACTGAAGCCCACGCACCTACAGCCCGTGCTCCGCAACAAGAGAAGCCACCGCAATGAGAAGCCCGTGCACTGCAACGAAGAGTAGCCCCCGCTCACCTCAACTATAGAAGGCCCGCGCATAGCAACAAAGACCCAACGCAGCCAAAAAAAAAAAACACTGGAAGAAGAAAAGGAAATAGGAAGACTGATTAATGTATGGAACAGGTGAAGGTGTGGAGAAAAAGGCACACACACTTAGTGAATGGGAGAATAAACTTTTGGAGTACATATGTATCTATCAAAAATTTAAGTGGTAATTCCATTTTAAGTAATGCTTCCTACAGATACACTTTCAAAAGTAGCTAGGACACCAAAAGCACAAGCAACAAAAGAAAAATAAATTAAATTTGATCAAAATTAAAAGCTTTTGTGCATCAAAGGACACCATCAAGAAAAGGCAACAACATAATGGGAGAAAATATTTGCAGATCAGTTATCTCATAAGTGTCTAGGATCCAAAATTTATAAAGAACTCTTTCAACTCAGTAACAAAACAACAACCCAATTAAAAAATGGTAAAGGAATAGACTTTTCCAAAGAAGATATACAAATGGCCAAGTACATGAAAAAATGCCCAACATCATTAGTTATTAGAGAATGCAAATCAAAACCACAATGATTTATCATTTCATACCCACTGAGGATGGCAATAACAGTAATAATAATAATAGTAGTAATAAAAAACAGAAAATAACAAGTGTTGGAGAGGATGTGGAGAAAATGAAACCCTCATACATTACTGGTGGGACTTTAAAATAGTGTAGCTACTGTATAAAACAATGTGGCAGTTCTTTTAAAAAACTTCTACCTAGGGCTTCCCTGGTGGCGCAGTGGTTGAGAATCTGCCTGCCAATGCAGGGGACACGAGTTCGAGCCCTGGTCTGGGAAGATCCCACATGCCGCAGAGCGGCTGGGCCCATGAGCCACAATTACTGAGCCTGCGCGTCTGGAGCCTGTGCTCCGCAACAAGAGAGGCCGCGATAGTGAGAGGCCCGCGCACCGCGATGAAGAGTGGCCCCCACTTGCCGCAACTAGAGAAAGCCCTCGCACAGTAACGAAGACCCAACACAGCCATAAATAAATAAATAAATAAATAAAAATTAAAAAAAAAAATTCTACCTATAACCAACATATAATCCAGCAATTCCATTTCTAGGTACATAACCAAAAGAATTTACAACAGGTTCTCAGATAAAAGCTTGTGTACAAATATTCATAGCAGCACTGGTTGCAATAGTCAAAAGAAGGAGACAAACCAAATGTCCATCAACAGATGAATGGATAAACAAACTGTGGTATATATATACAACAGAATATTATTCAGTCATAAAGAGGAATGAAGTACTGATGCGTGCTACAAGGTGGATGAACCTTAAAAACATGCTAAATGAAAGAAGCCAGAGACAAAAGGTTACATATTATATGATTTCATTTATATGAAATACTCAGAATAATTAAATCTACAGAGACAGGAAGCAGATTAGTGGTTGCCAGGGCTGGTGGGGAAGGGTGAGTGGGGAGCGAAAACTTAGTAAACAAAGGGTTTCCTTTTGGGATGATGAACCCATTTTACAATTGATAGAGGTGATGGTTTTACAACACTGTGAAGGTACTAAATGCCACTGAATTGTACACTTTAAAATGTTTCACTGGGGACTTCCCTGGTGGTGCAGTGGTTGGGAATCCACCTGCCAATGCAGGGGACACGGGTTCGAGCTCTGGTCTGGGAAGATCCCACATGCCACCGAGCAACTAAGCCTGTGCGCCAGAACTACTGAGCCTGTGCTCTGGAGCCCGCGAGCCACAACTACTGAGCCTGCATGCCACAACTACTGCAGCCTGTGTGCCTAGAGCCTGTGCTCTGCAACAAAGAGAGGCCACCACAATGAGAAGCCCGCACACCGCAACAAAGAGTAGCCCCCGCTCGCCGCAACTAGAGAAAGCCCGCGCACAGCAACAAAGACACAAAGCAGCCAAAAAGTAAATAAATTTATTAAAAAAAAGAAAAAACAAAACAAAACAAAAAAATGTTTCATTGTATGTTCTGTGAATATTATCTCAATAAAGGTGCTGAAGGCGCTGAAGTGTTTACCGGTGAAATAACGTTTGGGATTTGTTTTCAAAGTACTTCAGTGAAAATTAAAAATAGGAAAAAGAGGGATGGATGAAGAAAGAAGATGGGCAAAATGCTGATAACTGTTGATGACTGGTGATAGGTACACAGAGATTCACTATACTAGTCTCTCTACTTTCACATATGATTGAAAATTTTCATTGTAAGCTAAAAAATTAACAAGGTGGTTACAGCGTTATCTGTAATGGGGAAAAATTGGAGACAACCTAAACGACCAACAAAAGAGCAATGGTGAACTATACTATGGCATATCCACATAAAGAATGTTCTCAAGAGGGAGAGCTATACACACTGACATGGAAAAATGTCTTTGATATATTACTGAGGGGAAAAAAACAAGTTCCAGAAAGTATGTGTAGTAAGAACCTAAGTTTAGCGGAAAAACAAAACCATACTAGCACATGTATACACCTGTATGAATACAGAAAAAGATCTGGACCCATACCCAACAAACTAATGATGTGGTTTTATCAGGGGAATGGAACTAGGAGGGGAAAATGGGGTGAGGGTGTATTTCTACTTTTTACGTTATATTATTTTATCAATTTTTTAATTATTAAAAATTATGTACTAATATAGTAAGTTTTCCAAATTATATTTTTTAATTACCAAAATTTTGACTGTGGTTTTGAGGAAGATATTTCTGGTTATGTCAAATATTCAGATATTTGAGGCAGATACTCAGCCATTCTCCACCTTCCTCAGGCTAACAGAGCCTTAATTTTGTTCAGAAACTGGGCACCCACGTGTTCCTCCATTACAGGAGTGAATGCTGAACAGTGTAGCCTGTCATGGTAATTCCATTCCCCTTGTTAGTGAAGGGTTTGGGCAGGAACATGTGATAAAAAGCATACTGAGGGTCTTTCAGAACTGTCTTCCTTGTTCTCAAGAAGGAGGAGAAGAATCGCTCCTTCTTTTCTTTAGATGTTGCTGGGAGATGACTCAATGCATGAAATTGCTGTAGCTAACTAATACCCATGAGGGGAAAACCAAGAAAATCACAGGAAGCTGGACTGGAGTCCTAGAATCACTGGGTTTGTAATTAACCAACCTTGGACTTGTTCTGCCTCCAGATTTCCTGTTACGAGAGACAGTAAACCTCCTTAGAGCTAAAGTCATTTTTCCTTGGGTTTTTTGATACCTGTAGCCAGAAGCACCTTAACCAATACAGCTTTCTTTCTGACCAGAATAAGAGCTTTTATTTTGTATAAGTTTATCTTCTATCACTTTTCCAAAACAGTTTTAAGGTGGTTTAAACAAAGACTATGTGACGGTTGGTAAAACAAGGACAGAACCATAATAAAGTGGAGTATCAGGATCAAGGACAAAGGAAGAAACAATATTCTAGGCCTAAACGTTAAGAAGGCTGCTGGCTGAGTCCCCCTGTTCTAGGTATCCAACAGTCCTATCAAGCCATAAGGGGATCAAGCATCAGAGTCAGTTTTTACAAAGTTTGCTTCATTAGATATTATTTTCCTTCCCTTCCCACACCAACATTTTATTATGAAAAATTTCAAACATATAAAAAAGTTGAAACAAGTTTATAGTGAACACCTATATATGCCCACTAACTAGACTCTACCAGTAGTTGCTTTTACTCATAACTCTCTATTCTTCCATCCAACTATCAGTTTATCTTAATTTTGGATGCTTTTCAAAGTAAGCTGCATACATGAATACACTTCCCCTGTATTTTACAGCATTTCATTAACTAGAATTCAATTTATGGTTCTTTTTTTTTCTTTTGAGGTAAAAGTTACATACAGTTAAATGCACAAAGTACCTTCACTGAATTCTGACATATAACCCATCCCCCTGTCAAGATGTAAAAAATTACCTTCACCCCAGAAAGTTACCTCATGCCCCTTCCCAGTCATACCTTCGCTTTTGAGACTGGTACATGGAAGCTCCTATGGAGAAAGAAAAGGGAATAGTAACTACTTTAGGAATAAATGAAACAACACAACTGCTGCATAATGTTAAATGTAACATGCCTATCCCAAATACCCAGTACTTCTCTGGCAGTCGCTTATTCACCAACTTCACCTATCGGGAGCTACGTTTGCCCAGTCCCTGTAAGCTTTACTCCCAACAGGGCCCCAGGTCTAATGACTTTTCATGCAAATATAACGTTCTTTGTGGTCTGACCTCTAAACTCACAGCAGATTACGTATTATAAAACCTGAATGAAAGAAGGACTGACTGCTAAAGGTATGCAAAGCAAAGAGAAATAACTGTCTGGCAAGGGTACAGACAGAAAAAGCCATAAAAAGCAGATATAAGAATTGAAAATATGCAACAATCAGTACCATCTGATGCAGGGACAAACAGCTCTACATACTCAAGAGTATCCCTGGCAATGCAGCTGAACTGTAGCAGAGTGGAATACAGAAGTCCTTTGCCATTCAAAGTTTTGCTACCCTGGTTTCAATCATGTGTGAATGGCCTCAAAGGTCTATCACATGTAATTCTGCTGATACATGTTCCTGAATAACATGCGTGGGGAGGCTGCTGTGTGAAGGGCCAGTCACTTGGGAGAGAGTGAGCCTGGATGGCTGCCCAGCATCTACATCTGAATTTGGCTTTGATGTCATGGACAGGTTGCTATGTACTCAGAAATAAGCAAAATGATAAAAACATTTCTTCTCAGTGAAAATGACCCTGAAAAAGGGGGGCAGCTGCTGGAGTTGATAACAGACGTGAAGATGTCTAAGAAATTGAAGCTTCTTGGCTAGAAAAATGTTTTCGGTAAATCAATGAGTTGGCTCGGTTCTATGACATGAAAAAATTCCCCATATGCTCTCTAGAGATACAAAGCAAAAGTGACTCATGAAATTGCTTGAGTGAGTGCTCCAGTTAATACAAACACTGGATTGTACACAGGAAATGCTGGGAGTTTGGGGGTTTTGAGCACAAGCCACCATTCTCCTTGCTTGGCCCTACGATAAACCTTTCTCTGCTCCAAACCCTGAAGTTTTATTCGTTTGGCCTCACTGTGCGTCAGGCGCATGAACTTGTGTTCGGTAACAATTTTGGCGAAGCCAGCCCAGGGGTCTGTGCTCGTGCCGGGTCGACCTTGGCCAGAGGCAGCCCCTTCCCTGAGTGCCCAGCAGCTAGCTGCCGGAGCGCATTCATTCCAGGGAACTGGAAGGGACTCTCCCTGACAGGCGCCAGCCACCCCACAACATGAGGCTGTTTGGAGTTGAGAAAAAAAAAAGAAAAAGAAAAAGAAATGACATGCTGGAGTGGTATGTACACCTGCAGGGAAAGACAGAACTCCCATAAATCCCTATACTAAATATGAATTACCAATAAAAACTTAAATACAGGGTTCTTTGTTAATAGGTAGTAAGATACAGCAAACATTTCTCAGACTCCTACCAAAGTGATTAAAAGAGAAGAACTTCTGAAGCTTTAAGAAATAAGTTTCTACTTATCTAGAAAACTCACTTCCATGGAAAAGCCCCATTCCATTACAAAAGATATTTCAGGAAAAATCTGGCTGAAAAATGAGGTAATTATCAGTGTTTCAAAGAGATCTTTCACTTTGTCAAATTGTTTAACAGAATTCATATTGATAGTGAGCTCCTCCAGCAATTTTAGAATAAGATTTTATTTGCAAAAAAAATTCAATTTACAAATAGCTTTTCAAGAATACACTCACTGCCATGGGATCCACTATTAGGGGGAGTGAGGACAGAGAGTGAATGAGAAGCAAAAAAGCACAGAGACAGAGAAAGGGATTGTTGGGGAGAAAGAAGCAAACTGACAGTTGTGTATCCCAACCCTGTTTGTAATTCTTGGTCACAAAGAGCACCTCCAGGCATTACTAAATTTATGATTACTAAATCAGAGTATCTCACAGTCTTCAAGCTGGTATTTACAAAGCATAAAATGGTCCTGTACCTGACATTCAAAATACCTTTACTGTCCTATGTATTCTGTGATTTCATTCAGAAAAAAACCCCACACATCCTCATACAACTTTTGTCACATGTAAATTGCACTACTTTGACAATTTTTTCTTTAATTCTGAAGCTTACTTATTAAGCTAGCTCCCAATTTATGGACAATATCCTCAGAATCATTTGCAAGTCAGCTGCTACCCAGACCTTGGGCTGTATTTAACAAATAGAATCAACTACTCAGAATTCTGTCTCTACCCAGGCCTGTGTTCTGCTGGGACAGGTGCCGATATGCACTGAAATGACCAGAAGTACATCAGAGAGCAGGACAGATCAACATTCAGTATGTTCCCCAAGTTGGATTACCTACAGACTTCAGAGGAAAGCTTCTTGCCTCTTCTGGTTACAGACATAGAAATGGGCACTAATTCCAAAATGGTAAGATGACTTTTTATAATACATAGTCCAATGAAGTTTGTCCCAGGCAGAAAGCAGAGGTTGACAAAACAGTTGTATAGTGAAAAATTAACACTATCTGAAGAGAGGTCTGGCCTTTGCCATTGGCTTCTGGGAGATAATCTTGGAATATCATGCCTAATGGGAGTGTCATTGTTTCCCTGGAGCCTTGGGTCACCAGAGAGTCTAACATGATTTAGGGTGCAGGCTGGCCACATCGAAAGACCAATGATGTGATTTAGGGCATGGGCTTTGGGTCACACAGTGTTAGTAGACTTTGGAGGGACTGGAGGCTGAGATCAGCTACATGGGCAGTCAACCATGCCTACATGATGCAGCCCCAATAAAAACTGACCACCCACTCTCCGGTGGGTGAGCTTCCTTGGTTGGCAATACTCCACGCATACAATCACACACTGGTGCTGAGAAAGTAACGCTGTTCCAACTCCATGGGGAGAGGACAACTGGAAGCTTCGTATTTGGTACTTTCTTGCATTCTGCCCTACATGCTTCTTCCTTTGGTTGATTTTAATCTGTATCCTTTCCCTGTAGTAAATTGTAATCAAGAGTATAACAGTTTTCAATGAGTTCTGTGAGTTCTTCTAGCGAATAATCAAATCTTGAGGGTAGCCTTGGGGACCACTGGATTGCAGTTGGTATCAGAGGTGAGGGCAGTCATGTGGACTGTTCTAATTCAGCAATTGTCTGAACTCCTGCAGTGGGTGTCAGAAGTGAGGGCGACCTTGTGGACTGTGTTCCCTCTAATTTAGTAAGCTAACTGCTTGCAACGGTGCTATTGTTCTTCTCTTCTGGCATCTAGCATTATCACACTTGTATTTGGTCAAGCTACTTGTATATGTGCCCTAAGCCTATTATTGGCCTCTGAGGCTTGCGTGCCATACCCCTTCATACCTATCCTACAACTGGTCCATAGTAGATATCGGTATACATTGGCTGGATTGGATGAATCATACACAGTATTAACAGAAATAAGCCTGAGGCTTTTTTGATTCCTTCCCTCCCACAATCACCAATTTAAAAGGCAGTGGCGCAGTGGTTAAGAATCCACCTGCCAATACAGGGGACACAGGTTCGAGCCCTGGTCAGGGAAGATCCTGCATGCCGTGGAGCAACTAAGCCCGTGTGCCACAGCTACTGAGCCTGCGCTCTAGAGCCCGCTCGCCACAACTACTGAGCCTGCTCGCCACAACTACTGAAGCCTACGTGCCTAGAGCCCATGCTCTGCAACAAGAGAAGCCACTGCAACGAGAAGCCCGTGCACCGCAGTGAAGAGTAGCCCCCGCTCGCTGCAACTAGAGAAAGCCCGCACACAGCAAAGAAGACCCAATGCAGCCATAAGTAAACAAACAAACAAACAAATAAGTAAAAGGCATTGGTGGCAACAACTCTAGCATTCTGTAGGATTTACCTTTGTTCTGAAAGAGCATCTGCAGGAAATAACTGATGTGCGAGAGCATGGTCCACAGTCTCCTTCATGGCAGCGCTTTTCACAAGTATGAATGAAATCTTTAATAAAAATGAAAAGAGCTGGGAATGAAAATTGCAACTACTCATTTTCAGACTCCCAAATTAACTAGCCACAACGGTCTTCCACCTCTGTTCCCTGCAACTCCATCACCAGAGTTGAGGGAAGAAGGATGCTATCAATGCCTCTTCCCCTATCTTCCCTTCACCTGGCAGGCTGAGCCTTTTCCAGCAAGGACAGGCCCCAGCATTAGTCACAGCAAGATGCTCTGGAGCACAAGATGCTCTGCCTAAGTCAAGGAACAGATCTTCTGACTCTTTATTTAGACCTCAAGTCTCCAGGTTAGACTCGGATCTCCTTAAAATTGTAGCCATGGGTGACTTGCTGAAGTACTCTTGACTCCGAAAATCACCTGGGGATCATAAGTAACCAGAAACCATTATCCATAATCTCACTAAGCTCTATGAGCGTTTGGTGATAGGTGGCCTGCTAGTCATTCTGCTAAGCTAGATTTTAGGACAAGTCCTGGTTCAAGGACCCCATCAGGGATCATCCATAGTCTTTCTCAACGGCTGCTGTTTACATGATGTATTTGTTCCATCCTTTTACTTTCAGCCTAACTGTACCTTTGACTCTAAAGTCTGTTTCCCAAAGATGGCATATAGTTGGATCTTTTTAAAAAATTCATTTTGACAATCTCTGGTTTTTGTTTAATTCACTGACGGTAATGTTAGTATTGATATAGTTGGATTTATGTCTGCCATTTTACTTTTAGTTTTCTTTACATCTCATGTCTTTTTTGTTAACTTAATTCTCCTTCATTGCTTTCTTTTGCATTAAGTGAATATTTTCCAGTGTAACATTTTTTCCTGGTAATGGCATGTTCCATTATGTTTTGAGTTATCTTCCTAATGGCTGCTCTAGGGTTTATCAAATGCATCTTATTAGAATCTACTTCAGATTTGTACCAACCTAACTCCAGTGAGATACAGAAGTCTTACACCCATATAGCTCTATTTTCTCTTCTCTTTTGTGCTTTTATTGTTATACATATTACATTTATATGTGTTACAAATTCAACAGTACAATGTTAAAATTATTGCTTTATGTTATGCCTATTAAAGAAGTTGACAAAAGAAAGGAGAGCAAGTATGCATTTATAACTTATGTTTATCTTATTTACCATTACTGGTTTTCTTCATTTGTTGCTACAGATCTGAGTTACCATCTGGTATCATTTCCTTACTCCAGTACAACTTTGACCCCACCGACCTCCTTTGTGCTGTTACTGTCAGATACATTTCTATATACTGTAGGCCTAACAATACAATTATATGCATATTTTATACAATCACTTTTTAAATCAGTTGCAAGAAGAAGAAATATGCACTTATACTTTCTTTTATAATTATGTAATTACCTTTACTCTTTGCTTTTTCTTGTGGATTTAAATTTACATGTGGGTTTACTTGGTATCAGCCTGAAGACCTCCCTTTAGTATTTACTGTAAAGTACATCTGCTAGCAGAGAACTCTGTTTTTCTCTTTTTTGAAAGACTTTTCCTGGACATAAGATTCTTGGTTGGTAATTTTTTTCTTTCAGCACTCTGAATAGGTCATCCCACTGCCTTCCTGTTGCGATGCAGTGTTCTCCACTGCTTCTGATGAGGAGTCAGCTGTGAATCTTACAGTGGTTCCCTAGTATGTAATGTGTCATTTTTCTCTTGCTGCTTTCAAGATTTTCTCCTTGTCTTTGGCTTTCAGCATTTTTACTATGTGCCTAGGCGTGGATCTCTTTGAATTTATCCTACTGGAATTTGCTGAGTTTCTTGGATGTGTAGATTAATGTCTTTCAATAAATCTGAAGTTTCCCACCATTATTTCTTTGAATATTTGTCTGCTCCTTTCTCCTCTCCTGGTGTTCCCATTACATGTTTGTGTGCTTAAAGGTGTCCCACATTTCTCTTGAGGTGCTGTTCACTTTTATTCACTTCATTTTCACTATGTTCTTTGAATTATATAATCTCTATAGATCTATCTTCACATTTATTGATCCTTTCTTCTGCCAGCTCAAACTTACTGTTGAGTCCCTTTAATGAATTTAAAATTTTAATTACTGGAAAACTCCAGATTTTCCATTTGGTTCTTTTTAAAAATTTCTCTCTCTTTACTGATATTCTCTATTTGATGAAACACTGCCTTTACACCTTCCTTCCTTTACCTCTTCAGGCATGGTTTCCTTTAGTTCTTTGAATATATTCATAACGGCTACCTTGAAGTCTCTGTTAAATTTGACATTGGTCACTCTCACAGAAAACTGAAACAGAAAGTTTCTGTTACCTGTGGGGTTTTTTTTTCTGTTTGCATACTTTGTAGTTTTTTGTTGGAAACTGAACATTTTTGGTAATACACTGTTTGCGGCAACTCTGGATACTGCTTCCTCTTTCCACAGCTTGTTTTTTGTTGTTGTTGTCTACTTGTTTATTTGTTTTGTGACTTGGCTAAGCTATTTTAGTGAAGTCTATTTCTATTATAGTATAAAGCCATTGGTGTTGTTCTTTAGATGGCACAGCCTTGGGCATGTGCATGGTCACCCTGGGATGACAATGGTTTTATCAGGGCTCTCTTTGACTGTCTCTTTCCCTGATCTCTCTGTTAAGCTGTCTACCTCATTTGGTATTACACTCAGTCCTGAGGCTCCACTAATTGCTGGCTGATTGCTCTATTATTTTCAACAATGTCCTGGGGCATAAACTGCTCAGCAGTCTGATCCAATAAAATTTGGGCAGAGGTAGTCTTTGAGGCAAATCTGTGAGGTTTGTTCTGACCCCAGGATGGTTCCTCTTAGTTATCTCCTTCCCTGGGTCTCTCTGGTGAACCAGTTGGCCTATAGTTTAGCTGTTGCTCTTAATTAAGAGGAGCTATTGTTTTCTAAAGGGCCCTTAGGCCTGAACTTCCCCACACTCTCTTTCAAATTAAAGTCAGTTCCTTTGGGGAATATTTTGGAACTCTTTCCTTATGGACTGCTTCTCCCCCCACCCCGTCACTCAGTCACTACTATGGGTGCTGGGTGAGATAGCAGCCTCTAGTTTTCTTAGCTTTCTTCTCTCACTGTGAAACCTCTCTCCTACAAGTGAGCTGGGGTGAGGGTGACTGATGCCCCAGTACTCCTGCCTGTTGTGACTAGAGTAGAGCCTCCAATCTATGGGTGGGCTGTGCGGAGGAAGGGAGTCCCCAACCTGTCAGCTCTGCTTACCAGAAATTTAGCCTTTTCAACTTGGAGTTGGCGGGGTTGGGGGGAGGGGGTGGTGAGAAAAGCTGGTGGTCCACTCTTCCTAGCAAGTAACCCTTGACTGGGAGCTGAGGGTAGATGAAGCCCCAATTTCTTGGGCACACCAATCCTGAGTGGAGCTTTTGTTGAGCTGAGCTGGGAAGGGGTGGGGAAGGAGAAAGTAGGTTGTGATTCAAATGACACACACTCTTGCTGTTCTTACTCAGTTTTAGTAGATTTTCTTCAATAAAAATTTCTTCATTTGATGTATGACCACAGGACAATTTCCAGAGACTTTAAATGGTTGCTTTTTTATAGTTTTCCCCAGCTTTGCTTGTTTTGCTCCTCATGCTACCATCCTGAAAGCAGAACTCCACCTAGTCTTTTGTACTAAAGCTATGTGTCTAGGACGGAAATTTCCTACTGGGTGACATACTAAGACCTAACAAGCTTTCTATAGATAAGCCAGGTCTGAATAAACATGAGAGCCACTGTTACCACTAGCCATGGGCTTTTCTTTGAGATTCTCAATCCAACTCACCTTAGTTCCTTAAAAGTGTTCCATGATCAAAACTCTGCTGAGGTATAGCAGTTACTCTTGAGTCCCTTGAGCTGGTCTTGTCCCACCCCCAGGTCTGTTCATACTGACAGTTACTGTCCTCTTGCTCAAGTCCCTTTGTATTAACTATTTCACATTTCCTCTTTCTGTCAATGCCAACAAGCTATCTTAGCCTCTGGATAGGATTTCTGGTCATTATATATGAAAATCTTACAAAACTGACCCATGTGCTTTCTGAAAAGGGAAGACCTTTACCGTCCTTCTTGATTTGGAAGTCATCTGATCTCTATTTCACAGGGCTTATCTGAAGATACATTTTCACAGGGGACACAGAGAAGCAACAGACAACTGGTTTTCCTGATGAGGTTGAAATGTATTAAAATATGAGAAGAGGGCATTTCTTCTCTACACATAATTTTAAAGTCAGATTGAGAAAAGGAATTAGGTAGGGTGCTCCTACTGGCACTTGGAAGAAATGTGAAATCTCTCTTTTTGGAAAAATGCAAACCAAACCTAAAGATTTTATCTTTATCACAGTTAGTTATAGGAACACATCTCTTATTCAGACTCACTTGCCCAATTTCATTTTTCTAAACACACAGCCTTTGAACACTCACTCAGCAGAGAAGTTGCCAAGTCACTGCAAAACTGTACACATCCATATCCCAAGGACTGCCTCAAAAAGTCTCTGTCAGAAGCTCAGACTATTACTTTATAGCTAATCCCGACAAACGTTTTCTGGTTTCTATATCCAAGTAATCAGAAGCCACAACTCAGAAGAAAGGGAGAGTCACTAAAGGCAGGCACATAGGCATACTGAAAGCATTCATAAGAAAATAAACAACCAAAAGCTTTAACAAATAAATAAAACAATTCAAACTGTACACTGCTATGGGGAAATCGCCTGAGAAACCTCAGCAAGCCCAGAGGGAATCAGTGTATTCAGCATAATACAATAACTGAGGTTCAGGGAAATGATGACTCTGGGTCAAATAAGGGGAAAGAAATTATCTTCAGTATCCTCTGTTTAAAGAAAGAAGGGAATGTAAATTTTAGAAAAATGTCCCTCCAAAATGATGCTCAGGAGGTGCTATCCTCAGCTATATGGGAAACCCAGCTGTAGAGAAAGACATTTCTTGAGTGGTTCAAATGAATGAAGTTTAAGTGTACTTAAAATTTCAGTTCTTAAACACCTCACCCAGTTATTTTAAGATGTTTCTATTATATGAAAATGCTTCTAAACACTTGTTGAACCCTAAATTAGTAAAACGATACCTGGCATTCATACTAGTGTAGGCTGCTAAGAGAAATCATAAACACCCCAATGCCCACTCCCCCACAAAATAGTATCTAACCACAACTGTCCTGAGTCGGCAATAAAATACCCGAATTAGAAAGAGAGATCGTTTGGGCAAATGTGAGTTTTCAGAAGTATAATCTGAGGAGGAAAGAAAAAGTACCCACACAAACTTGATCATAATATTTAGAAAAACCTCTGATATTGTAACTGGAATTATGTACTATTTTGTTTAAGTAGCCATTGCTGCCAAATATTTACATTCATATTTTTAAAGACAATATTTACATTCATATTTTTAAAGACAACTTTATGCCTACTAATTACCTAAGGAACCACAAGGCAGAGGCTTGCCGCACACTTTTCCACATGAAGGGACAGGATCCATGCATGTTTTCCGACCGCTACTTCCAAGTTCTAGCAATTGGCTGAGAGGGGTTTGCCCACAAGGGCAACAGCGCACCAGCTGGGGGAGACGTGGGCATGGCTGGCAGGGCTGAGGGTGGCACACCTGTGAACACGTGTGGTTCCCACATTTCAAGTCCCTGTTAAGAAAAACAACAGACTATTACATAATTGTTGCATAAAATACAGCTTTATTCTAACTGAGAAAAACATCAAACCTTACTTGCCACATATCTTTAAGCAGCCAAAGTCCCCAAATCCATCAGACTTTCCTATGTCTGTTCCACATAACACGTCTCGGGAGGTGCTGCCACAGTAGCATACTTGAGGACATAATTTCAGAAACAAAAGATTAGTAATCTGTACAGGTGCTTAAAATATTCTAAACAATCTATAAGAAAACACAAAATGCTATTCACTAGTGTTGATTAGACCTGATGCAGAAATAAATGTGGCTTATACAGCAGCTCTAAGCCCCACTTAAGAGCTTCACCACAGGAAAAGAATTAAAAAGGCCTTATTAGATTCTGTCCATATCTCATGGTGCCCCTGCAGCACACCTCAACATGAGCATTAAAGTGAAGCAATCCTTTAAAGTAAAAGACTACTCTCTGGTCCATAAGGCCATGGTTGAAAACCATGGATTGTGAGGCTTTCTGGGGTCCTGCGGAGATGTTGCAGGAGATGGAAGCTAAACTGGTGGTAGTTACGGAGGAGTAGATAACTGGATTCCATCCTCACTTCAACCAAGCAGCATAGATTTAATACTTCATATCCTGGGGTTCACATAAAATAGTTGGAAAAAGTCTCTGATGCTAAAAAGAAATTTAAAAATAGGCACAATATAAAATCCTTATTAATTTGTATTCTACTATTGTTAAATTTGAAGTAATCATGTTTGAGTACTGACAATGAGTAAAAAAAGTGTTTCAAATAACTTAAGACTTTCATTTACTGCATAGAGAACCCAGTCTAATATCTACAGATTTTTCTATGGGTTGAAGAAATAATGGGTTACTTTATTTCTTGAGATCAGCAATAAGTATGTGTTATATTTAAGGAGTTAGTTTCTAAAGCAAACTAAAAAAAAAAAAAAGTTTCTGACTAGTATGTAACAAAGTCTGGTAAGGACTAATTTTCATCAACTTAGATAATTGGTGGAATCAACAAATTGGTAAACAAACCCTAGCAACTGAGAGCTTCTGCAAGCAGGCTTTTCTTTGCTAAGTTTCTGCTCAAATAGAACAGAGGCTTTTTTTCAGAGACATAAGAGAGCTGTGAACCAAAGAATCAAGGGTCAGAAAACTGTGACAATAACATTCTTTTCAAGTACACATGGAACATTCTCTAGGATTGACCACATACTAAGGCACAAAACAAACCTCAACAAATTTAAGAGTATAGAAACTATTTCAAGCATCTTCTCTGACCACAATGGCATGAAACTAGAAATCAACCAAGGGAAAACAAATGAGAAAAAAAACGATTACATGAAGACTAAACAACATGCTACTAAAAAACCAATGGGTCAACGAGGAAATCAAAAAGCAAACTAAAAAACAGCAAACTAAAAAATACCTCGAGGCAAAAAGTCTGCAAGTAACAAATGCTGGAGAGGGTGTGGAGAAAAGGGAACTCTCTTATACTGTTGGTGGGAATGTAAATTGGTACAGCCACTACGGAAAACAGTATGGAGGTTCCTCAGAAACCTAAAAATAGAATTACCATATGATCCAGCAATCCCATTCCTGGGCAAATATCTGGACAAAACTATAATTCAAAAAGATACACGCCCCCCTATGTTCACAGTAGCACTATTCAAAATAGCTAAGACATGGAAACAAACTAAATGTCCATCCACAGATGAATGGATAAAGATGTGGCACATATATACAATGGAATACTACTCAGCCATAAAAAAGAACAAAATAATGTCATTTGCAGCAATGTGGATGCAGCTAGAGATTATCATACTAAGTGAAATCAGAAACAGAAAGACAAATACCATATGATATCACTCATATGTGGAATCTAAAATGTGACACAGGGCTTCCCTGGTGGTGCAGTGGTTAAGAATCCACCTGCCAATGCAGGAGAAACGGGTTCAAGCCCTTGTCCGGGAAGATCCCACATGCCGCGGAGCAACTAAGCCTGCGTGCCACAACTACTGAGCCTGCGCTCTAGAGCCTGCGAGCCACAACTACTGAAGCCCCCGTGCCTAGAGCCCAAGCGCCGCAACGAAGAGTAGCCCCCACTTGCCGCAACTAGAGAAAGCCCACACGTAGCAATGAAGACCCAATGCCGCCAAAAATAAAATAAAATAAAATAAAATTAAATTAAAATAAAATAAATAAAATATGACACAAATGAATTTATCTATAAAACAGAAACAGACTCACAGACATAGAGAACAGACTTGTGGTTGCCAAGAAAGGGGGGGTGGGGGAGGGATGGACTGGGAGTTTGGGGTTAGTAGATGCAAACTATTACATATAGAATGGATGGACAAAAGGTCCTACTATATAGCACAGGGAACTATATTCAATGTCTTGGGATAAACCATAATGGAAAATATGAAAAAGAATGTATATATTATGTAAAACTGAGTTACTTTGCTGTACAGCAGAAATTAACACAACATTGTAAATCAACTATACTTTAATTAAAAAAGTTTAAGCATGTAGATCTCAAAAAAAAAAAAAGAAAGAAAAGAAAATAAAATTGTGACAATAAAAACAAAAGTAGAGCCCCTGATCAATCAGGAAATAATCTGAGTACAACACTAAAAACTCTACTATGCTTAGGCACAAGAGACAGAAATATGAGCTGATGACAGAAGAGTTGGGTGGAGTCACTGCTGGTTAAAGAGTATTAAGGAACCAAAGACAGTCTGCAGAAAGTCTCTGTTGCCAGCCTGAACCTGTTCAGTATTTTTACCAACACGTGAATGAAGACCCAGAAGGAATGCTTATTAAATCTCCAGATAAGGCTGAAAGTGATCTTAGGAGAATTACAATTCAAGAAGATAAATAAACTACACTGATGGCCAAAATGCTTTGCTAGATATTTAATATGGACAAACAAAAAGTCTTCAACTGGGTCTGAAAAATCAGCTATGTACACAAAAACAGAAAGGAAGAGACTGGGATCCATACAAATCTGACAAAAAAGTGTGATTCAGCCCAATATGTATCACGAGCTAAAAATGGTCCAAATCAAAGGGACTCTCCCACACTACAATCTACACTGCTAAAACCAAACTGCCAATATATACTTAACTCCTGCCTTATCTCAAAATGGATTTGAGGCAGCATATAAGGATACATGAGATATATCTAGAGAACGTAAATTAAAAGATGTGAAAAGAAAAAGAAAAACAATGGTAAGGATAGAGAATGAATCACAGCTAAAAGGTACACACTATAAAGACGAACGTTAGGTCAGTTATACCAGCTTCCTAAGATATAGTCTTTGAGGAAACACAACTTCTTGGAACTAAGACCAGACAAGACTTTCTTCCAAGAGGATCCATAAACAGAATACTGAATAATATGTGGCACAATTCCCTACATAAAATCCTTATAGTGCACAGCACAAAACATTTCATAGGGTTATTTCTTATTGTAAGTGCAAGCACAGGTCAATAGCATCACACCAAAGTAAAATCTAATAAAATAAAACTATATAACCAATACACAGCAGCTCAGGATCCCTGAAGACTAGAGGCAGTCATAAAAACAGAGGAACTACACAATATGTGGTCCTTTGAGACTCACTTCTTTCACTTAGTATAATGTTTTGGAGGTTCATTCACTTCAGAGCATGTATCAATACTTCATTCCTTTTCGTGGCTGTATAATATTCCTTTTTATGGACATATCACATTTATTCCATTCATCATTTGATAGAAATCTGTATTGCTCACACATTTTGACTATTACGAAAAATGCTGCTATGAACATATATTCACAAGTTCTGTATGGACATATATTTTCATTTCTCTTGGGTATATGCCAAGGAGTTGAACTGCTGGATCACACGGTAATTCTATGTTTAACCTTTAAAGGAACTACTGGACAGTTTTCTTTTTCTTTTTCTTTTTTGGCCACACCACACGGCTTGTGGGATCTCAATTCTCTGACCAGGGATTTAACCTGAGCCATGGCAGTGAAAGCCCAGAATCCTAACCATAAGGCCACCAGGGAACTCCCCTGGACTGTTTTCTAAAGTGGTTATACTATTCTGCCCTTATTGTGGTTTTAATTTACATTTTCCTAGTGTTTAAAGGTGTTAAGCACCTTTCATGTGTTTATTGACCATTAACATATATTCTTTTGTGAAGTAGCTGTTCAAGTCTTTTGCTCACTGTGTGAGTTGTTTGTCTTTTTTTGGTTGATTTGTAGGAGTACTTTATCTTTTTCTTTTTTCTTTGGTAGGAGTACTTTAAATATTCTGAATACAATCTGTGATTTATCAATTCATTTTCTTAATGTGATAAAGTTCAATTTATCAATTATTTTCTTTTATGGTTAGTATTTTTGTTGCTCTATGAAGTCTCTGCCTGATCCCAAAGTCATGAAAATATTCTCTTATAGTTTCGTCTGGAAACTATGTTTCTGGGTTTTACATTTAAGCCCATGACCCATGTAGTATTAATTTTTGTGTAAAGAGTGAGACAGGAGTTGAGGGTCACTTTTTTTTCCCATATATACATCCAGCTGTTCTAGGACCATTTGTAAAAAGACTCCTTTTTCTACCGAATTAACTTAATATCTTGGTTGAAAATCAACTGACTGTATATATTGAGGTCTATTTCTGGACTCTATTGTCTTCCATTGATCTACTAGTCTACCTTTACACCAATAACCACAATGTCACAATTACTGTAACTTTGTAAGTCTTAAAATCAGGTCTTTCAACTGTTCCTTTTCAAGATTACTTTGGCCTTTCTGGGTCTTTTTCAAGTAATTACTGCAAAAAAATTTCACAAGCAGTTACTTTTAAACAGCATTAAAAAAAATCTACCGTCCAAATTCTATAGGACAATGACCTATACTGGTATTATGCAACCAAAATAATGAAAACCATCTAGGGAGTTCCCTGGAGGTCCAGTGGTTAAAGACTCTGTGCTTCCACTGCAGGGGGCGTGGATTCGATCCCTGGTAGGGGAACTAAGATCCCACATGCTGCAAGGTGTGGCAGAAAAACCCCCCAAAAACAAAAAACCGTCTAATCATTCATGTATCTCCAGTTCTCTCTACCCAAGGTACCAAACCTAATAGAGTCTTTGTGACTACAGGCTTGAGACAAATCCATGTCAGCAAGACAACCATGAATAAGGTTCCAGAAAAGTACCCAAGTACTGCTGGCTGGTGTGCTCACCACTTACCTTGGTTTAATATGATCCGACAAGGCTGGCATGGACCCCCATGGCACAGCTCAGCACAGCGGTGCCGACCACAATTCAAAACATTCTCACAAGGGTTAGAACAGTGGACTGAGATGGCCTGACCACAGCGAACTGTGTGCCTGTAAAAATAGATGTAAAGACAGCATTAGTCTAATGTTGGATATTGAGGTCCTATTTGACAGCTAAACTAACCTTCCCCCAAAACCTACTAAACCTTTTCTCTTTGCCCAGTTTCCCCTACTTTTTCTCTTTCCCTCTTCCAATCATTTCCTCAATTCCTCTTCCCTTCTCCACTCTTTCTTCTTTTTCCTCCTTTGCTTTCCTTATTTCCTATTCTGCCTTTTTTCTCTCCCCTATTTTCTGGCCAGTGAGGAACTGAGGGCCTAAGTATTTGTTACAATGTGATTTCTTCTCTGAGTTGAAACAGCATGCAGGAGGGGAAAGAGCCTGGAGCTCCCATAGTATCTTACAGAGGTGGGTAGGGAGGTTGGGAGGTGTAGTTGTAATGAACATTCTTGGAATGAAAGCACAATGGCACTCTCCTGGGACCTGGCACTCTGGCATTTTAGGCAGTTATGATACTTAAGAACATGCTGTACGTGACTTTGATTCAGGATGGGGAGATCATTCTGGCTTTGTTCTAATAAACATCCTGATTTTGCCGACTTGTCCGCTAGAGAAGGATATGAGGCCGCTGCTCTTAGACAATCATCTTCAGGTTTCTTTCCAGGGTAATGGTTTAGACCTTGGAGTCTACTCTCCCACAAGAAGTTTTATTCTATCCCCCTACTCCCACTTCAACTACATATTTTGTTTTAAGAAGTCACTGTTACATACACAGATGATCAGTTTCCAGTGCTCAGCGTCACAGCTAACATCAACCCCTTGAGGAAGACACTATTATTTCTACCATACAATAAGAAAAATGAGGCTCACCAAGAAGAAGCAACTTGCCCAGGTCAACAACTAGTTAGTGGCAGAGCCCAAATCTGACCTGGGCTTTCTGACCCATAGCCCCTTGCATGTGACTCTCTGTAAGGCCACACTGCTACCCTTGTAAGTTCAGTAAACATTTAAAAAATGCTTATCACTGAAAATCTGCACTATCCCATATCGTCTTGTAGTTCAGAAATCATTTTGCGGTCTTAACTGGGCCTCCGCAGCTATCAGTGATCCTTGCACTGATAAAGCAGGAGAACTTGCATTGTAAAGAAAAGAGAGCGGGCTCTGGGGCTACTTATTCTTTCATTCAACAATATTCACTGAAAACCTAGACACCAGATACTATGCTAGGCACAGATAAGTGGCCCTTGCCTCCTGGACCTTAGCAGGCCTGGGTTCAATTCCTGGTTCTTTCACCCACTAGAGAGGTTAAGAAAAAAGTCCCTGTCACCTTGGCATTGCATCTGAAATGGGTAATCTCACTATTTTATAACTTCTTAATCACCTATAAGATTGCAGGATTAAGGCAGCACAGGAAATTACTATTTACGGAAAAGTACTATTTACACCTACCATTTATTAATGGTAGTAAATAAATACTATTTGCACCTACCTACTAATCTTTTATTTTAGAAATTCATACATAAACCATTAATGTGGAAACTGAAGTCTTCTTCGGAGTACAATTCTAACTTTACCTGGTCCGTCCACATTCACATGGTTTAGTCATAAATGCAGGGCAGGGTGGGCAAGGTCCAGGATGGCAGAGGCTGAAAAAGAAAGGCTGTAATAAATAAATCATACCCATGTATCCAAACTTAAACAAAGCTGCCCCAGCTGGGCCCTACTATGAATATGGCAACAAATAAACTTCCTACGAAATGTTTTAGTATTTGTCTAAAGTTGATTAAACTATTTAAACAAAGATACCAACAATGTTTTTATATAGAAAGAATCGATAGCAGTATCATCTTAGAATATGTAACGAGAAAAGTAAAGCCCAAGTCAAATTACTGGTTTTATTTGGGCCTGATAGTCAAAGATAACATTTCTAAATATGGTCTTGGCCCACTTAGTACAGTGAGTAGGGATAAAAAGAGTCTGCCACTCAGGATGGCCAATGGGGTCCTTTAGAGGATCAGAACCTGAACAAAGTAACAGAGCTTAAATCTGCTAGATCCATGAGAAGTACAGACATTTTCTCATCAGCTGGTAAAGTGATAACCAGGTGATAGGCTAACAATGGGAACATTGAAAAGAAGGTTGCTTGGGGTGAGGGGAGGCATGTTGGTAAGTAACACAGGGGAAAGGGACGCATGGAAAAAAACCGTGCCTAATTTTTGCTATGGGTCAGAATTAGGCCTCTGAATAGTATGCTTTTTATAGGAGCTATGCTATAAAGAGACCAAAGAAAAAATGAACAAAATGGAAATAAATTCCAATTCAAATAAATACTGCCCTCTTCAAAGCAGACACCCCTGGTAAATTACACACCTGTACAGAAATATCACTACTTAAAATATTTTGGGAACTTTGGGGAGGGGCAGGGGGGACACCTATGTGATGGCAAATCACAATCCTTTGGGAATTAAAAGCCAATCAGAGGGGACTTCCCTGGTGGCGCAGTGGTTAAGAACCCGCCTGCAAATGCAGAGGACACGGGTTTGAGCCCTGGTCCAGGAAGATCTCACATGCCGCGGAGCAACTAAGCCCGTGCGCCACAACTACTGAGCCTGCACTCTAGAGCTGGCGAGCCGCAACTACTGAGCCCATGTGCCACAACTACTGAAGCCTGCACGCCTAGAGCCTGTGCTCTGCAACAAAGACAAGCCACAGCAATGAGAAGCCCGCGCACCGCAATGAAGAATAGCAACCACTCTCCGCAACTAGAGAAAGCCCGCACGCAGCAATGAAGACCCAACGCAGCCAAAACTAATAAAATAAAATAAATAAATTTTAAAAAATAGCCAATCAGAGCCAAGTGTAATTAATCAAGTGGGTAACAGAATTTGCTATAAAAATCAGGTGTGCCTATAAAGTGGTCTGGTTGGATTTTTTATGTGACTACTAAATCAGTTATAATAATTCTTAAATGAGCTTTAAACACTGAAAACAATCCAGGAACATGTGCCCAGTCTCCTAAGATGATCCATTTTGACAGACAGAACCCACAGGAGACATAAGATTAAGCATGCTTCTTTAAGGATGAGTATCATTATTCGACAGTTATATTTCACATGATATACCTCAACCCTTTCAGGTGAAATAATTTTCATGGCTAGACATTTAAATAACTTTATTTTTTTTTAATAAATTTATTTATTTTATTTATTTATTTTTGGTTGCATTGGGTCTTCGTTGCTGCATGTGGGCTTTCTCTAGTTGCCATGAGCGGGGGCTACTCTTCACTGTGGTGCGTGGGCTTCTCATTGAGGTGGCTTCTCTTGCAGAGCACAGGCTCTAAGTGCACGGGCTTCAGTAGTTGTGGCACA
The DNA here is from genome assembly GCF_965194825.1 of Balaenoptera physalus. Lineage (NCBI taxonomy): Eukaryota > Metazoa > Chordata > Mammalia > Artiodactyla > Balaenopteridae > Balaenoptera > Balaenoptera physalus. Next base: position 80,712,538 of record NC_138886.1, on the reverse strand, counting down.
CAGGCTCAGTAGTTGTGGCTCACAGGCTCTAGAGGGCAGGCTCAGTAGTTGTGGCTCACAGGCTCTAGAGGGCAGGCTCAGTAGTCGTGGCTCACAGGCTCTAGAGGGCAGGCTCAGTAGTTGTGGCACATGGGCTTAGCTGCTCCACGGCATGTGGGATCTTCCCAGACCAGGGCTCGAACCCATGTCCCCTGCATTGGCAGGCGGATTCTTAACCACTGTGCCACCAGGGAAGCCCTTAAATAACTTTGGACTGATAGACAAACTGCTGGTCAAGTGTGGATGATTCCAGGTTATTTCAAATATCCCTGAGGCCTGGACTTAACCCCAGGGTCTCATAACCTTCAAAGCAGTGGTTCAGAACACTGCCTACATATTAGAATCACCTGGAAAAAAACTACAATGCTTAGACCCACCCCAGGAGATTCTGATTCAATTGCTCTGAGGCAGAGACTAGGCACTGGTGTTTTAAAGTGTTCCTTAAATGACTGACCACCTGATCTGTATCACAGTGGTGTTCTCTGACAGTCACGACAGGGCCCCATTTCTGCTGAAGGCTTTCTAAAGATAATTCACGTGGAGGATTAATGTCTTGTTACTGAATTTACTAAAATGGCAACTAAGGGAAGGAATAGATGAGTCCCTGAGTTCTGACCTATGGAAGCAGTCAAAGGAAGAGGAAGGGCTGATTGTCCAGCAGATGGCAGACCATGCTGTTTAGCTCAGTCTGAATAGCTCTCCCCACGATATTCCCCAGCACCATCCCTACATCTTGATCACAAGACCTCTGATCCAACCCCTGCTCCATACAATAGAAGCGAGGTACCAGTGGAAGCAAGTATAACACTCTGATGTCTGTTTTCTCTTAGATTTGGGTAATAAAAGCAAGGGTTACCATTTCTTGACCACTTACCATGTGCCAGGAGGCTCTGTACCAAGTCTCTTTAGTGTGTTAATTAATTTAATATTCATAGAACTCTGAAACTATTTTTGATCTATCATTATTACCTTACAGGTCCAGAAACTGAGGCTCAGAGAAGTAATTTGTCCAACATCACATAACTGTTAAGAGACAAACCCAGGAATTAAACCTTTGTCTGAAGCCAAAGCCCATAAAAATTTATTTGTAACTGATCAACTGTTTATTATTGTGCATTTCTCTCCTCATCTGTAAAATGGAGATGATAAATATCTGTACATCACTGGGCTGCTGTAAGGATTCAACGAGTCAGCTTTTGCAGAGTACCTGGCACAAAGCAAGTGCTCAGTAAATGATACCACACTGTCCCTCACCCAGTCCTGTTACGTGGTAACCAGATATGTGTACTGAGAGCCACAAGCAAAGCGTGTTCACCAGGAATCCCCAGGAGTCTAGTGTTCCAACTTACAGGTTACAGGAATGTGGGCAGTCCTGGCCAGGCTGTTTCTTTCTACACACCTCACCACAACTATGTGGAATTTCATTTCTGCTCCATTCAGGATTCTTTACCTTGCCTAAAACATATCAAATAGGAGAGTCAATGGTATAAACTTCAACTGCATCGTAGACTTTGATGAAATAATACAATATAGCCAGACAGCATGAAACATCAGGACGGTGTTCATTAGTTCAATAAACACATTGTCCTAAAATAAGAAGGTGAACGTAATGCTACTCATCAAAAGCTTCACTGAGTATGATAAATTCTGGATTACCTGGAAAAGACAAATAGTCATTTTTACTGATGAAAATGCCACTTAGATTAATGGACACATTTAATCTAAGATTTAAACAAAACCTACAAGATAAGCTTTCTGTAAATGGGTCTTTGAATTGATATGGGAATATCTACTGTAAGGATCAGAAAGAGGGAATAAGGGAAGACAGCAATGGGGGGAGGGGAGAGGCAGTAAGAAATGGAAAGGACATAAGTCCCCCAGTATAGGAGGAACTCACCGATTCTAAAATTAAAATATAGGCATAAAAGGGTTATAATTTTTAACATCTTTATTGGAGTATAACTGCTTTACAATGGTGTGTTAGTTTCTGCTTTATAACAAAGTGTATCAGTTATACATATACATATGTTCCCGTATCTCTTCCCTCTTGCATCTCCCTCCCTCCCACCCTCTCCATCCCACCCCTCTAGGTGGTCACAAAGCACCAAGCTGATCTCCCTGTGCTATGCGGCTGTTTCCCACTAGCTACCTATTTTACGTTTGGTAGTGTACATATGTCCATGCCACTCTCTCACTTTGTCACAGCTTACCCTTCCCCCTCCCCATATCCTCAAGTCCATTCTCTAGTAGGTCTGTGTCTTTATTCCCCTTGTCTTGCCCCTAGGTTCTTCATGACCATTTTTTTTTCTTAGATTCCATATATATGTGTTAGCATATGGTATTTGTTTTTCTCTTTCTGACTTACTTCACTCTATATGACAGACTCTAACTCCATCCACCTCACTACAATTAACTCAATTTCGTTTCTTTTTATGGCTGAGTAATATTCCATTGTATCTATGTGCTACATCTTCTTTATCCACTCATCCGATGATGGACACTTAGGTTGCTTCCATGTCCTGGCTGTTGTAAATAGAGCTGCAATGAACATTTTGGTACATGACGCTTTTTGAATTATGGTTTTCTCAGGGTATATGCCCACTAGTGGGATTGCTGGGTCATATGGTAGTTCTATTTTTAGTTTTTTAAGGAACCTCCATACTGTTCTCCATAGTGGCTGTATCAATTTACATTCCCACCAACAGTGCAAGAGGGTTCCCTTTTCTCCACACCCTCTCCAGCATTTATTGTTTGTAGGTTTTTTGATGATGGCCATTCTGACTGGTGTGAGATGATATCTCATTGTAGTTTTGATTTGCATTTCTCTAATGATTAACGATGTTGAGCATTCTTTCATGTGTTTGTTGGCAATCTGTATAACTTCTCTGGAGAAATGTCTATTTAGGTCTTCTGCCCATTTTTGGATTGGGTTGTTTGTTTTTTTGATATTGAGCTGCGTGAGCTGCTTGTAAATTTTGGAGATTAATCCTTTGTCAGTTGCTTCATTTGCAAATATTTTCTCCCATTCTGAGGGTTGTCTTTTCGTCTTGTTTGTTTTCCTTTGCTGTGCAAAAGCTTTTAAGTTTCATTAGGTCCCATTGTTTATTTTTGTTTTTATTTCCATTTCTCTAGGAGGTGGGTCAAAAAGAATCTTGCTGTGATTTATGTCATAGAGTGTTCTGCCTATGTTTTCCTCTAAGAGTTTGATAGTGTCTGGCCTTACATCTAGGTCTTTAATCCACTTTGAGTTTATTTTTGTGTATGGTGTTATGGAGTGTTCTAATTTCATACTTTTACATGTACCTGTCCAGTTTTCCCAGCAGCACTTATCGAAGAGGCTGTCTTTTCTCCACTGTATATTCTTGCCTCCTTTATCAAAGATAAGGTGACCATATGTGCATGGGTTTATCTCTGGGCTTTCTATCCTGTTCTACTGATCTATATTTCTGTTTTTGTGCCAGTACCATTGTCTTGATTACTGTAGCTTTGTAGTATAGTCTGAAGTCAGGGAGCCTGGTTCCTCCAGCTCCGTTTTTCTTTCTCAAGATTGCTTTGGCTATTCGGGGTCTTTTGTGTTTCCATACAAATTGTGACATTTTTTGTTCTAGTTCTGTGAAAAACGCCAGTGGTAGTTTGATAGGGATTGCATTGACTCTGTAGATTGCTTTCAGTAGTAGAGTCATTTTCACAATGTTCATTCTTCCAATCCAAGAACATGGTATATCTCTCCATCTATCTGTATCATCTTTAATGTCTTTCATCAGTGTCTTATAATTTTCTGCATACAGGTCTTTTGTCTCCTTAGGTATGTTTATTCCTAGATATTTTATTCTTTTTGTTGCAATGGTAAACAGGAGTGTTTTCTTAATTTCACTTTCAGATTTTTCATCATTAGTGTATAGGAATGCAAGAGATTTCTGTGCATTAATTTTGTATCCTGCTACTTTACCAAATTCATTGATTAGCTCTAGCAGTTTTCTGGTAGCATCTTTAGGATTCTCTATGTATAGTATCATGTCATCTGCAAACAGTGACAGCTTTACTTCTTCTTTTCTGATTTGGATTCCTTTTATTTCTTTTTCCTCTCTGATTGCTGTAGCTAAAACTTCCAAAACTATGTTGAATAATAGTGGTGAGAGTGGGCAACCTTGTCTTTTTCCTGATCTTAGTGGAAATGGTTTCAGTTTTTCACCACTAAGGATGATGCTGGCTGTGGGTTTGCCATATATGGCCTTTATTATGTTGAGGAAAGTTCCCTCTAAGGTTATAATTTTATAATCAATGTCACTCCACAAATTTTAGTAAGCCTATTCCATGAACTTAGTGCAGGGGCAGGATGAGTAAAACCGAGGCACGGGACTCCTCCTTGCCCTTGAGCTATTCATCCTCACTTGGGCAATTTACACCCTAAATGAAGCCTGTTCCCAGCCCTTGGCCTCTGCTTTTCTCTCTTGTCTGTCTCTTTCAGAAATCTTATTCATGCTGTGCGGTTCAATACATCTAAAGGCTGATGAGTCCCAAATCTACATTTTCTGCATTGCCCTGAATCCTCAGTTTCAATCCTACATGTCCAACCGTCTGCTGAACATCTGGGCTTGGGGTTTCACAGTCACTTCAAATTGCCTATGTATCTACAGTCAAAGTTAGCATCTTCCCTCTTAGATCCCACCCTCTCCAGGGTTCCCTATCTGTTAGTGACACCATCACTGTCAGAGTCACACAAACTCAAAAACTAGAGAAATCCTAGTTTCTTTTTCTTTCTATATTCTATTTAGTCACCAAATCTTGTCAATTTTCCTACATAGTGTATCTCACACCTCACCTCCCCCTCTACTCCTGCTGTCCCTCTCTACTGGCCAGAACCTCATCTCTAGACTATCAGAAAAGCTCCCCTGCCTCTGTGCTTTCTTGCTCCAATATGGTGCCCAGGTTTTCTCCTACCGTCTCTCAATGGCCCAACCTCTTTTCCCTGACTCTCAATGATGTTTTTTTCCCTTCATCTGCCAGGGTTCTGCATTAGACTCCTTTTCACCCATTACCCTTTCACCTACTAGAATCTCATCTATTGCTCTCACCTGTGACTATCGCCCCTAATTCCTGATCTTTCTTCAAACATTCCTAACTCCCTGGAGAACGTCTTCCACTGGACGTCTTACTCCTCCAACTCAACACTTTAACTCCAACTGAACTCATTGTCCCCACCAAACCTGGTTCACTTGCCCTGCCCTTTTCTGTTCTTGGTATCACCATTTCCAAAAGCATGAAACTTTGGAGGCACATTTGGGTTCCTTCCTTTCCCACTGCTGTTAATTCCTGTTTACCTTTGAAATCTTATATCCCTTCCTTTCTGTCCCACTCTAAAACTCATTGCAGACTTTTACTATTCTTCATCTGGGTTACTCTAAGTCCTCAAACTGTTTAGGTCCCAAAATACTCTACTCACTGCCACCAGACTAATCTTCATAAAGAATCAGGGAATTCCCTGGCAGTCCAGTGGTTAGGACTCTGCATTTCCACTGGAAGGGGCCCAGGTTTGATCCCTGGTTGGGGAACTAAGATCCCACATGCCTCGGCACGGCCAAAAATAAGAAAAAAAAAACACACACACTGAGGCCTTCAGTGTGGCTTCCCACCACCTGACAAATGAAGTCCCAATATCTAGGCCTGGCATGAAGAAGTCAGCTCTACCTTTCCAGTCATCTCGCACTCCTCTATCTTCATAGATCCTGGGCTCCATAACTGGATGACTTCCTCTTCTCCCAGCAGATCCTAAGCCTTCCTGGTGTTAAACCTAGTTTTCAAGCCTGGTTCAATTCTACCTCCTTCAGGGAGGCTCTTAATCCTCCAGCCAGAAGTCAAACTCACCCCAAAGATCTCCCACAGACTTTGTAGTAGAACAGCAAGTTAACTGTGTCTTAAATTTTAGACTGTAAGCTCTGGGAAGTCAGTAAATAGTCTCATTCTTCTCTGTTTCTTCATGGTACCTGTTACATTAATAATTTCTCAATAAAGTATATTAAACCAATGGTCTCCTTTTTTTATTCGGCTGCATTGCATGGCTTGCAGAATGTGGGATCTTAGTTCCCCAACCAGGGATTGAACCCAGGCCCTTGGCAGTGAAAGCACAGAGTTGTAACCACTGGACTGCCAGGGAATTCCCGACCAATGGTCTCCTTGAAGAGCAGAGTGGGGCAAAGTCCTCAGGTAAAATCAGGCCATTATTTGCCTTCCCACACCATTCCACCTCACTCAGATCATCGTGACCTTCATCCCCACATTCTTCTGCCTTCTTAGGGTCTCATATCCAATTTGTCAGTGAAGGCTTTAACAGATTTTAAATTTCATTATGATGCTTCATGTTTAAAAATCCTTTAAAAATAAGGTAATTAAGCCTGGGTATTGGTCTTATTTGTCCAATTTTCGATTGATCTCTTGCATCCAGTTTCATGCTGCCTTTCCAGTAGTACATTCAAGAATATTCATTCCTTCAGCTAATACTAATTCAGTATCTACTAAGGCTCAGATTTTGGCAACAGAACATACAGGACCAACAGATTCTGGATAAGAGTGGCCAAAGTGGGAGAGGAGATAAGAAAGGGGAAGCTTCCTTTGGAAGTGGACGGTTGGGGTCAGATCTTAAATGACACAGTGGATGAGATTTAAAGAAAAGAAGGGGAAGAACACTGTAGATAGTTGAGTTCACAAAGTGATTGAGTCTAGAAGTGTTGATGGTCAGTGACTGACTCTTGGTGAAAGCTGGCAGTTAAGTAACAGGAAAGGAGAAATATGAGCAAATTAGTTAGAAAAATAAGGAGAGCAGGTAGAAAAGAAACAGAAAAGAGCTAGTCATTTCAAGAAGTGAATGGTCAAAAGCATTAAGGGCTGCTGTGTGGACAAAAAGGTTAAGAATTTATAAATCAGCCCTGGATTTGGTCAGGAAAGGGTCATTGATGATTTCTGAATAAGTTTCAGTGAGGTAATGAGGACAGAAATAAAAATGCAATGGTTCAAGGAGGGAGACAAATGGTTAAGAAATAAAATCTGAAAAATCGACAGCCAGATGGTAAAGGTTACCCATTAAAAGACAGGCAGGAAAGAGGAAAAAAAAAAAAAAAAGACACGCAGGAAATAGGTTAGCAACAGATATGAGCATGTAGATCATGAAAAGTTTTTTTTCCTAACACATGGAAGAACTCAGCTATTCAAAACCAGGAAGAAGTATTCCATAAAGAGGGAGGGCACAAGGATAGTTTGCAATGCTGGTTTACAGAAAATCTCTCTTTATTATAAAGAACAATGACTGATTTCTTGGATTAAAATAAAGTACGCTTCACCAATACTCTTTACTCATGTTGCTCAAATCCAGAATTTCAAAGCTGTTACCGTTAGAGATGAGAAGAAGCTCATGTTTGTACCCACCTCTGCCATCTGGTCAGCTCTCTGATCTAAACTAAGATCAAGGAGACCTGGTGGGCATGATGAGAAGGCCCATCTCCAGAACAGTCTGCCAAGAACACAAAGGCCTGTGACTCTAGCTGTGTGACAGACTACACGCATGTGATGTCTTACAAACTCCTGTAGCTCTGAAGTCTTATTAGTGACTTCTAAAACATGCCCAGCACACCGCCTCTCCTGGGCTGGGAACTGAGGTACAATAAGCAAAGTGGAAGAGACTCCAGTGTATGCAAAAAAACTCACCACAGAAACAAGTATAGTTATTAGGAACATGTGCAGAAACATTCTGACATGCAGGGCACCTCCAACCACTCTGGCCATCTGTCAAGAAAAATTGAGAGGAAATCAAAATAATTTCCTTACAAAAGCACATGTAATTTAAGAATTTTTAAATCTATGGAAAGCCATAATATTGAAGCAGTAGTAGTAATTTCCATGTTAAGGATATCAGACATTTAAGAAACAAATTCACAATACTGAATTCTTTGCTTAAATATTGCATTTAGGCTTATATTTATAAGGACCTCAGATATCGCGAATACAGTGGGTATCCATTTCATTCCATTTTTAAAAATTGAGATATAATTAACATATAACATTGTGTAAGTTTAAGGTGCACATGTTGATTTGATACATTTATGTATTACAATATGATTATTACCATAGTCTTAGTTAACACCTCCATCACTTCATAAAATTAACATTTCATTTTGTGGGACAGTGTTCTATTATTTTTAGTATCAAAGTAAACATCTGAATCTTGGTTTGAAAAAAAAAGTAGGATAAAATACTTGAGTACATGCAGGAAAACTCAAATGTCTTAAATTAGAAGAGCCAAAATTCAGAAAGCATATTTTTAATAACATTTGCATTATCCCTAAATACTAGTGTACTTTGGGAAAAGCCCACAAAATACTATGGAGAAGATCTGTTAAAGGCAAAGCAACTTCAAAATCCTAAGGGTAAATTAAACATTGTTTTCTATAAATTTTCTAAAGCAAACTATACAAGAAATGTTTTCTAATGAATAAGCTACAAGGATGTATAGTACAACACAGGGAATACAGCTAATATTTTATAATAACTATAAATGGAATATAACCTTTAAAAATGGTGAATCACTATGTTGTACACCCAAAACTGACATAATATTGTACATCAACTATACCCCAATTAAAAAAAAATCGTTCTTTATAGTTGCTACTTGGATAAAAGCTACCATTTTCAGTAAAAGTGACTGATTTTGTTGTACCCTAAGCATATTTTAATTTGTTATGCTTAGCTGGTTTAAGATTTATAGCTTAATAATGGTCATCCAAAATATGTGATCAGGGCAACATACTCTCCCTGCAGATAAAACACTCAAGAGGAATTAAGTAGTATTTTTAAAGCTAAGTTTAAAACCTGAACATATCAAATGGGTGAGAATAACTACTCAGAAAAGAGAAATGACTGACCTGCTTGAGACGCTGGAGACCTTGCCCATTTCTTTATGCAGTTCAAATGAAACACATGGTAACAGCTCTGACAACTCCACACTGGGGCTGTGACACGAACCAATTCACAGCACACCATGCACTCATATTTTTCTGCAGTTAGCTGTTCAATTAAAGAACCTGTTTAAAAAACAAAACAGATAAACTCAAACACAGAAAAACATTCCTTAGTCAACCAAGGATCAGCAAGGCATTTGAGAGGAGAATTCAAATGTAGAGGTTTTAAGGGATGTCTGATTCTGAGCAAGGTGACTGTTCAGAGTCTGAGGCCAGGAAGGGGCAGGAATATGCTGAGGTAGAGCACTTAGGAAGCAGACATTCAGGTAGGGATTCCCACAGTTGAGGAAACATTCCCAAGAAACTGCCCAGGATCCTAGCAGAATAGCCAAACGCCCCTCGTAACACATGGCTTGAGCATTCACAGGAGAAACATGCTATAGCACCTTGCCTTGCCCTCTCCATCTGGAAGGCTCTGCATCTACCACATTCATGGATTCAGGTTAGGGAGGGGCTCATGAAGCCACAGTGGTCAGGTGCAAGAAACCTAAGCCTAGACAGGTTCCAACAACCCATGGTGGTGAGATGGTTCTAGTAGATGCCCTCAAAGTCTTTAGTTATTCACTCAAGAAAGACAGGCTTGACTCCTACCACAAGCCCCATGGTAGGATTACTAGACTGAGGGAGACACAGTCTCTGGCTCCAGAAGCTCAGCATCTATGAGAGAGACCAGCGTATAACATCCTAAGAATCCTCCCAGATTTATTCTTCAATACCTTCACCCACTTCCAGACTTTTCCTTCAAATACGATCTCGGCAAAATCTTTCTAAATCCCAAGTGTACCCAGACCTGAGAGTATGTGTGTGTGTATGTTTTTTTTTTTTGAATCCATATTTTTAGCATTTATTTCACAATACTATTTTATCTGTTATCAGGTGCAAGTAAGTTATAAGAATAAAACAACTAACCTTAAATACATCATGCCAAGTGTTGTGCTAAAGCACTTTACACGTATTTAATTCTCTTAACAAGGATATAATAGAGATACCATTTTATAGATGAAGAAACTGAGGCTCAAAGTAGTTAAAGCACTTACCTAAGATCATATAACCAGAAATTTAAAAATCAAAATTCAAACTCATCGCCATCTGACTCAAAAGCTCACATTTTAGTCATTCCATAATATTAGCTCCCTAAGATTACTTTCTGTTTGTACAGTTCAAAGTCAAAAGAAATACACAACATCAAGACTGTAAGCTCTGGGAGGCAGGACCAAGGCCTCGTCTGCCTTGCTCACTGTAGTATATCCAATGCCTGGCATATACCAAACGCTCAGTAATATTTATTGAATGAATGGATGAAAGAATAAACGAGTATCATCTAATCTGTTCCATAACCTCTCTCCTTTGAAAGTTTTAGGCTTTAGTAAAGTTTCTGGGATAGCTCTTTCCCTCTGGAGAAAGCCTGGAATAAAGATACTGCGAGTGACTGATTAAAGGGAAATCTAGCTGCTTTAGATACAGATGAACACATAATAAAATTGAATTATATTATAAAAGCCAAGGAATCAGACTTAGATTCTTTCTTAAAAGGTAGGATACCCTACCCTGCATAAGTTAACATTTCTGAATAACAGAGTCAATTATATTTCCTACCAGTTACCATGCTACATGTGGAAGATTCTGGAGTGGTAAGTTAGGTAAGAGAGAGCTCATTAGAGAGTGAGATTAAGTTTGAGCCATCTATGTATGAGGCTGATTGGGGCAGAGGAATAGTCTGTGAGAATTACACTTGTGGTGAATTTTATAGAAAATGCCTATTGACCATTCCAGAATAGGACTGAGTTAGAATTAAAGGACACAGAAAGGTAAGTGAAGTACGGAACACACCTGAGAACACTACAATTTTTACCCTGAAGACTGTCTTTTTATTTTACTGTTTCTCTTATTCATTAGCTTATTGCTTGTTAACTATTGTGATGTTTCTAAGTCCAGTCACAGTGAAATTTGACCACTAGGATGCACATACATTTAGTTATGTGGTGACAGTTGTCAACTTTGAACAGCCTACAAATTACTGCCTTTACAAAGCTGTCAACTTTGAATAGCCTACAAATTGCAGCCTTTCCGAAGGCTGTCTCTTTCATCCCATGTTCAGTATGTCGGCAAACCCTGCTGGCTCTACCTTCAAAATATATCCAGAATCCAACCTCTGCTGCTAACACTCTGGTCTAAGCCACTATCCACTCACCTGGATTATTACAATGGCTTCCTAACTAGTCTTCCTACTTCAGTCTATTCTCACCACAGCAGCCAGAGGGAGCCCGTCAAAATGCAAATTATTAATAGATGATACACTCCTCTGCTCAGAACTTGCCAATGGTTCCTACATCACATGCCTGTAAAAGCCAAAGTCCTTACAATGGCCTTCATTGCCTCCCGGTCCTCATCTGTGATTCCTCTTTCCCTAGGCCACCACTCTGAGACGACACTGCCTCCTTCCCAGCCCTAAACTAGGAGGCAGATTCCTGGGGGAAGGTCTTTACAACTTGCTATTCCCTCTGCCTAGAATACTGTCCCCCAGACATTTGCACAGCTCAGTCCCTCACCCACTTCAGGTGTTTACTCAAAATGTGGTCTTCTCAATAAGGCAGTCTCTGGCCACACTTTAAAAACTGGAACCCCCCCCAAAAAAACCAAAAAAACTGTAACCCACTCCCTCAGCATTCCCTATCTCTTATCTTTCTTCACACCACTTAAGTCTATCTATCATATATTTTACTTATTTTACCTTGTTTATTTCCTAACTCTACACATAGAAGGTACTCAATAATACCTGTTGCATGAATGAATGAAAATAATAAATAAAATAATAGTAAAAGGTTCTAGAAACATACTAGAAAGAGAAACAGTATAATTCTTTCACCAACATTTCAGTTTTATCTAAGTGTGTAACATATGTAAAACACGGTACTATTCTGGAATAGTTCTCTGCTAGTGAACTATCACATTTCAGGTGCAAGACTCTTGTCCATGCTGGATGCAGCCCTATCCTGACCACTGGCTCTTCTTCAATCCTAGGCCCTCTCCCACTAGGGCTTCTCCATCATTCCCCAGTCATGACTGTATCTTCTCTATACTTTTACTTTGATAGTATGTCAGTAAAGAGAGTGACAACCCACTTAAATAAGAAGAACAGAGACCTGTCTGGAGAATGGACTACAAACTTTTCAGATACACCAATAAATAACTGTCTCTAAAAAAACAAAACAAAACCTAAAACAATCCTGATTTGAAAAATCCAAGTGTAAAAAGACATTTTTGAGGCAAACAGGGAAATTCAACTGTGGACCAGGTATTAGATGATTTCAAGGAATTATTGCTAATTTTGTTAAGCACAATAATGGCACTGTGATTATATTAGAAAACGGCCATATTTTTTAAATAGATGTAACCTAAAAGTATATGAAGGTGAAATAACCTGATATCTGGAATTTACTTTAAAATATATCAGCAAAAAAAAAGGGAGGAGGTAGAGATTGTTTAAATATTAATGCATATCTATTTATGGCATATTATATATTAATTTAAAATAAGGTTTACAAAGATCTCTTAATGAGTGGAAAAATATTACATTATATAAGCAAAAAAGAATAAAGATTATTTTTATTATATGATTTCAACTATGTAAAACTGAGCACTGAAAAATTCTTTAAGGAAACAGAATAAAAGGTTAAAGCTGATTATATCTGGATGGTGGGAATAAAGGTAAATTAACCTATCAACTTTAGTAAGCTACCTTATTTAAGGTAAGGCAGCTGTTTTTAAAAAGCTAATACAACGTAAGCATGATCAACGTGTTCAAGATGGTCTTGCTGAGTCTGAAGCACATGTCAGACATCACTTTTATTTATGTGAGTCTAAGGCCTATGGCAGAGCTTAGGGGCTGGAGGTAAAGGTTTAGAAATCAGGACAGCCCAGAGGCAGTGGTTTGAAAGTACAGAACTGGTTGTTATCTCCCAATGAAGCCTTATCAAGTAAGAAGAGAGGGCTGAGATAAAGCCCTAGGAAACACCAACATTTAGGAAAGAGGTGGAGGAAGAGAAGCGTGAAGGACATAAACAAGAACAGTCAAGGAGAACAAGGAGGACCAGAAGTGTGTGGTATCAAAGGAGTCAAGGAAGTTACATTTCAGAAAAGACTCCGTTGTGTCCAACTCAAAGGGAAGTCCAGGATAATAGTAAGGACTGAGTCATTAGTGACCTTACCAGTAGCTCTGAGTCAAGTGGTGATGATGCCAGAGGACTGAGACATGAGTCAGAATAGGGAAAAGGACACAGAGTAGATGACTCTTGATGAGACTGAATGGAAGGAAAGAAACACTCCTGGGAGGTCCCGTATGGGGGAAGTTTTTCTTTTAGAGGGCAGGACAGACTCAGGAAGAGCTTCAGGTTTAGAACTTGGAGTAGTAGATGTGGAAAGGTTGATGAAAGGAAATAAAAGAGATCTCAGAATGAAAGAAAAGGAGTAACAGGCACAGATGTCTCTGAGTTTGCTTAGAGAAAGCAAAAAGTTGAGAAAATTATGCCCTTTCTCAGGGATGACCTCCCCTTTCTCAGTGAAGTAGGAGGCAAGGAGGTCCACTAAGGTTAAGAGATCAATGTTAGGAAGGTTTGAATAAGTGTGGAAAAGGTTTGTAGTAGTCTTAGATGAAAATGGGAGGGACAGCTGCCCAAGGTCATAAAAGGGGAAAAGGGCAGTGCTGAAAGCCAGCTGAGCTGGAGACCACTATTCAAAAGTATTTACTGGGAACCGACCATGTACCAGACACTCTTTAGACACTAAGGATATACAGTGAACAAGAGAGACAGAAATCTTCTGCCCTTATGAAGTTTACTATCTCGTGGTGGAAGGTAGCCAATAAACAAATAAATAATGAAAATAAGTAGTATCATCAAATAGTGATAAGTGCTATGGAAAAAAATAAGCCAGGAAAAGAGGTTAGTGAGGGTCGGCAGTGGGGGAAGTATTATAGTTTTAAACAGGGTGATCAGGAAGGCTTTCCTCAGAGGGCGAATGAATTTGCAGCAGTGCCAAATCTATACTGTTATACGATTTCCTGAAATGGCATTCTGTTATCCAGATAGGGTAGAAAAGCTAGACTGCAGCATCCATCCAGGGCTGGGATCCTGCCAAATGTCTTGGCAGAAGGATAATACTTCAAATGACCTTCAATAAGGCCTAGCCTGAAGAGGGGATGAAGAAGGATGGAGACTGAACTGATAATGGGTGGAAGAGACTGGGAGAGCCAAAAGGACAGGAGGTTATGGTCAGAAAGCAGAACACAGGACTTTAGGATTTCAGAGACGGGGCATCCCCAGGGTCATTTCCTTGGTAGTGGGTGCGGAGGTGGAATGGATATGAAGGTCACTGCAGGTGACAAGATCAAAGAACCTGAGGATGATATAACCCACATGATCACTGAAGTCACCCAGAACAACAGCAGGATTTATGGTAAATCAGTAGTTCTCAAACTTGAATGTGCATGAGAATCACCTGGAGACTTGTTAAAAGAAGAGACTGCTGGGCCCCACACCCAGAATTTCTGTTGACTAACTCTGAGGTGAGGCCCAAGAATGTGCATTTCTAACAAGTTCCCAGGTGTTGCCAACAGCTGCTGATCTGTGACTATACCTTGAGAATCACTGGGGCAGAAAAAAGATACACGGTAGATGCATTAATAAATGAGGCTGGGGCTGGGAGATTTGGAGGCTAATAGATGACCCGAGAGAAGGCCATAGGTCAATTAAGAGCAGGAGCAGAGCCAAAACAAATTAAGGATATAGGGGGTTTTGTTACTGCAGAATGAGGGATCCAGGCAGTCTGGGAGGACTGGGCAGTGCTAGGTTCTCTCAGTACAGAGTGAGAGCAAGCAAAGCCCACTCTCAAACAGCCACGGACACTTATATTTGGGGTAAGCCTCTCTTTCTATTCCAATCAAGCTTTCATCTCCACTACTCCACTAAAACTGCTCTTAGCAAGACCAGTAACCTTGAGGAAACTTGCTCAAGCTTCTTAGATAGCCTCATCCACCAGAGGACAGAAAGCAGAAACTAGAAGAACTACAATCCTGCAGCCTGTGGAACAAAAACCACATTCACAGAAAGACAGACAAGATGAAAAGGCAGAGGGCTATGTACCAGATGAAGGAACAAGAAAAACCCCCAGAAAAACAACTAAATGAAGTGGAGATAGGCAACCTTCCAGAAAAAGAATTCAGAATAACGATAGCGAAGATGATCCAGGACCTCGGAATAAGAATGGAGGCAAAGATTGAGAAGATGCAAGAAATGATTAACAAAGACCTAGAAGAATTAAAGAACAAACAAACAGAGATGAACAATACAATAACTGAAATGAAAAATACACTAGAAGGAATCAACAGCGGAATAACTGAGGCAGAAAATGGATAAGTGCCCTGGAAGTCAGAATGGTGGAATTCACTGCTGCTGAACAGAATAAAGAAAAAAGAATGAAAAGAAATGAAGACAACATAAGAGACCTCAGGGACATTAAATGCAACAACATTCACATTATAGGGGTCCCAGAAGGAGAAGAGAGACAGAAAGGACCCGAGAAAATATTTGAAGAGATAACAGTCGAAAACTTCCCTAACATGGGAAAGGAAAGAGCCACCCAAGTCCAGGAAGCACAGAGAGCCCCATACAGGATAAACCCAAGGAGAAACACGCCGAGACGCACAGTAATCAAATTGGCAAAAATTAAAGACAAAGAAAAATTATTGAAAGCAGCAAGGGAAAAACGACAAATAACATACAAGGGAACTCCCATAAGGTTAACAGCTGATTTCTCAGCAGAAACTCTACAAGCCAGAAGGGAGTGGCATGACATACTTAAAGTGATGAAACGGAAGAACCTACAACCAACATTACTCTACCCGGCAAGGATCTCATTTAGATTTGATGGAGAAATTAAAACCTTTACAGAAAGCAAAAGCTAAGAGAATTCAGCACCACCAAACCACGTTTACAACAAATGCTAAAGGAACTTCTGTAAGTGGGAAACACAAGAGAAGAAAAGCACCTACAAAAACAAACCCCAAACAATTAAGAAAGTGGTCATAGGAACATACATATCTATAATTACCTTAAACGTGAATGGATTAAATGATCCAACCAAAAGACACAGGCTTGCTGAATAGATACAAAAACAAGACCCATATATATGCTGTCCACAAGAGACCCACTTCAGAGCTAGGGACACATACAGACTGAAAGTGAGGGGATGGAAAAAGATATTCCATGCAAATGGAAATCAAAAGAAAGCTGGAGTAGCAATACTCATATCAGATAAAGTAGACTTTAAAATAATGTTACAAGAGACAAGGAAGGACACTACATAATGATCAAGGAATCAATCCAAGAAGAAGATATAACAATTATAAATATATATGCACCCAACATAGGAGCACCTCAATACATAAGGCAACTGCTAACAACTATAAAAGAGGAAATCGGCAGTAACACAATAATAGTGGGGGACTTTAACACTTCACTTACACCAATGGACAGATCATCCAAAATGAAAATAAATAAGGAAACAGAAGCTTTAAATGACACAAAAGACCAGATAGATTTAATTGATATATATAGGACATTCCATCCAAAAACAGCAGATTACACGTTCTTCTCAAGTGCGCACGGAACATTCTCCAGGATAGATCACATCTTGGGTCACAAATCAAGCCTCAGTAAATTTAAGAAAATTGAAATCATACCAAGCATCTTTTCTGACCACAACGCTATGAGATTAGAAATGAATTACAGGGAAAAAAACGTAAAAAAGACAAACACATGGAGGCTAAACAATACGTTACTAAATAACCAAGAGATCACTGAAGAAATCAAAGAGGAAATAAAAAAATACCTAGAGACAAATGACAATGAAAACACGACGACCCAAAACCTATGGGATGCAGCAAAAGCAGTTCTAAGAGGGAAGTTTATAGCTATACAAGCCTACCTAAAGAAACAAGAAAAATCTCAAGTAAACAATCTAACCTTACACCTAAAGAAACTAGAGAAAGAAGAACAAACAAAACCCAAAGTTAGCAGAAGAAAAGAAATCATAAAGATCAGAGCAGAAATAAATGAAATAGAAACAAAGAAAACAATAGCAAAGATCAATAAAACTAAAAGTTGGTTCTTTGAGAAGATAAACAAAATTGATAAGCCATTAGCCAGACTCATCAAGAAAAAGAGGGAGAGGACTCAAATCAATAAAATCAGAAATGAAAAAGGAGAAGTTACAACAGACACCGCAGAAATACAAAACATCCTAAGAGACTACTATAAGCAACTTTATGCCAATAAAATGGACAACCTGGAAGAAATGGACAAATTCTTAGAAAGGTATAACCTTCCAAGACTGAATCAGGAAGAAACAGAAAATATGAACAGACCAATCACAAGTAATGAAATTGAAACTGTGATTAAAAATCTTCCAACAAACAAAAGTCCAGGACCAGATGGCTTCACAGGTGAATTCTATCAAACATTTAGAGAAGAGCTAACACCCATCCTTCTCAAACTCTTCCAAAAAATTGCAGAGGAAGGAACACTCCCAAACTCATTCTATGAGGCCACCATCACCCTGATACCAAAACCAGACAAAGACACTACAAAAAAAGAAAATTACAGACCAATATCACTGATGAATATAGATGCAAAAATCCTCAACAAAATACTAGCAAACAGAATCCAACAACACATTAAAAGGATCATACACCATGATCAAGTGGGATTTATCCCAGGGATGCAAGGATTCTTCAATATACGCAAATCAATCAATGTGATACACCATATTAACAAATTGAAGAATAAAAACCATATGATCATCTCAATAGATGCAGAAAAAGCTTTTGACAAAATTCAACACCCATTTATGATAAAAACTCTCCAGAAAGTGGGCATAGAGGGAACCTACCTCAACATAATAAAGGCCATATACGACAAACCCACAGCAAACATCATTCTCAATGGTGAAAAACTGAAAGCATTTCCTCTAAGATCAGGAACGAGACAAGGATGTCCACTCTCACCACTATTATTCAACATAGTTCTGGAAGTCCTAGCCACGGCAATCAGAGAAGAAAAAGAAATAAAAGGAATACAAATTGGAAAAGAGGAAGTAAAACTGTCACTGTTTGCGGATGACATGATACTATACATAGAGAATCCTAAAATTGCCACCAGAAAACTGCTAGAGCTAATTAATGAATATGGTAAAGTTGCAGGATACAAAATTAATGCACAGAAATCTCTTGCATTCCTATACACTAATGATGAAAAATCTGAAAGAGAAATTATGGAAACACTCCCATTTACCATTGCAACAAAAAGAATAAAATACCTAGGAATAAACCTACCTAGGGAGACAAAAGACCTGTATGCCGAAAACTATAAGACACTGATGAAAGAAATTAAAGATGATACCAACAGATGGAGAGATATACCATGTTCTTGGATTGGAAGAATCAACATTGTGAAAATGAGTATACTACCCAAAGCAATCTACAGATTCAATGCAATCCCTATCAAATTACCAATGGCATTTTTTACGGAGCTAGAACAAATCATCTTAAAATTTGTATGGAGACACAAAAGACCCCGAATAGCCAAAGCAGTCTTGAGGCAAAAAAATGGAGCTGGAGGAATCAGACTCCCTGACTTCAGACTATACTACAAAGCTACAGTAATCAAGACAATATGGTACTGGCACAAAAACAGAAACATAGATCAATGGAACAAGATAGAAAGCCCAGAGATTAACCCACGCACCTATGGTCAACTAATCTATGACAAAGGAGGCAAAGATATACAATGGAGAAAAGACAGTCTCTTCAATAAGTGGTGCTGGGAAAACTGGACAGCTACATGTAAAAGAATGAAATTAGAATACTCCCTAACACCATACACAAAAATAAACTCAAAATGGATTAGAGACCTAAATATAAGACTGGACACTATAAAACTCTTAGAGGAAAACATAGGAAGAACACTCTTTGACATAAATCACAACAAGATCTTTTTTGATCCACCTCCTAGAGTAATGGAAATAAAAACAAAAATAAACAAGTGGGACCTAATGAAACTTCAAAGCTTTTGCACAGCAAAGGAAACCATAAACAAGACGAAAAGACAACCCTCAGAATGGGAGAAAATATTTGCAAACGAATCAACGGACAAAGGATTAATCTCCAAAATATATAAACAGCTCATGCAGCTCAATATCAAAGAAACAAACACCCCAATCCAAAAATGGGCAGAAGACCTAAATAGACATTTCTCCAAAGAAGACATACAGACGGCCATGAAGCACATGAAAAGATGCTCAACATCACTAATTATTAGAGAAATGCAAATCAAAACTACAATGAGGTATCACCTCACTCCTGTTAGAATGGGCATCATCAGAACATCTACAAACAACAAATGCTGGAGAGGGTGTGGAGAAAAGGGAACCCTCTTGCACTGTTGGTGGGAATGTAAATTGATACAGCCACTATGGAGAACAATATGGAGGTTCCTTAAAAAACTAAAAATAGAATTACCATATGACCCAGCAATCCCACTACTGGGCATATACCCAGAGAAAACCGTAATTCAAAAAGACACATGCACCCGAATGTTCATTGCAGCACTATTTACAATAGCCAGGTCATGGAAGCAACCTAAATGCCCATCAACAGACGAATGGATAAAGAAGATGTGGTACATATATACAATGGAATATTACTCAGCCATAAAAAGGAACGAAATTGAGTCATTTGTTGAGACGTGGATGGATCTAGAGACTGTCATACAGAGTGAAGTAAGTCAGAAAGAGAAAAACAAATATCGTATATTAATGCATGTATGTGGAACCTAGAAAAATGGTACAGATGAGCCAGTTTGCAGGGCAGAAGTTGAGACACAGATGTAGAGAATGGACATATGGACACCAAGGGGGGAAAACTGCGGTGAGGTGGGGATGGTGGTGTGCTGAATTGGGCGATTGGGATTGACATGTATACATTGATGTGTATAAAATTGATGCCTAATAAGAACCTGCAGTATAAAAAAACAAACAAAACAACTAATACTAAACTTTCATTGGGTTATTTGTATGGAAATATGTTAATATAAATGTTTCAGACATTACATGAAATTCCTAAAATCTTATATTTGTATTTGTATGGAAATATGTATGGAAATATGTTAATATAAATGTTTCAGACATTACATGAAATTTCTAAAATCTTATATTTGTATTTGTATGGAAATATGTATGGAAATATGTTAATATAAATGTTTCAGACATTACATGAAATTTCTAAAAATCTTATATGTTCTGGTATAATGTTATAAGTCATAATCCTAGTTATTACTTTAAAATGTATATCTCAGAAATAACTAATTTTCTTGTCAACTGCATTATTATGAACTTTCATCAAATCTTTTACCGTGGTCATTTTTAAGTCTTTTTTCATTTACAGACAGTTCTGGGTGTACTCTGATGATTTTGCAAATATGTTCCTATAAAAGGGTTTCATCTTCAAGAAATTCATGGAAAAGACTCTGATAAGTACAGGTTTCTGGTAACTGACTGTACTGCTGAACTGAATGAATAAGCATTTTCAGAACTCTGATGAAAAACTGATGAACTCATAAAAGTGCTAACAAAAGATCAAGATGAAAAAAAAACAACAATTAATTACATGGGACTGAGTGAACTGATGAGGATGAGTATAATTTTTGTGACTTTCTGTCTGAATTAAAAAAAAAAAAAAATCCCACAAGGACTCAGAGGCAAAGAATATACAAATCAATTTTCACTGCAAAGTAAAGGAGCTGTTACAGTGGAGGATTACTGGACTGAATGTCAATATTATGACATAGTATGAGTGTGTTTCATGTTTGGTAATTGCAATCATTGTTGCTTTTGTTGTGGTCATCCATGTACAATGCTTGGTGTCAGTCTATTTATGTCTTGTAAAAATAAAATACAGTGTGTGTGTGTGGGAAAAAAAAAAAAAAAAAAAAAAAGACACATGCAACCCAATGTTCACTGCAGCACTATTTACAATAACCAGGTCATGGAAGCAACCTAAATGCCCATCGACAAACGAATGGATGAAGAAGATGTGGTACATATATACAATGGAATATTACTCAGCCATAAAAAGGAACGAAATTGGTTCATTTGTAGAGACGTGGATGAATCTAGAGACTGTCATACAGAGTGAAATAAGTCAGAAAGAGAAAAACAAATATCGTATATTAACGCATATATGTGGAACCTAGAAAAATGGTACAGATGAACCGGTTTGCAGGGCAGAAATTGAGACACAGATGTAGGGAACAAACGTATGAACACCAAGTGGGGAAAGCGGCGGGGTAGGGGGGTGGTGGTGGTGCAATGAATTGGGAGATTGGGATTGACATATGTACACTAATATGTATAAAATCGATAACTAATAAGAACCTGCTGTGTAAAAAAATAAATAAAATAAAATTCAAAAAAAAAAAAAAAGACCAGTAGCCTTCACATTGCCAAATCCAACAGTCAATGTGCAGATATCCTTCTGTACTGATCAACAGCATTTAGCACAATTATCAGTCCCTCCTCCTTGAATTTCTTTACTTGGTGTTTAGAACATTTCACATCCTAGTTGTTTACTCTTTTTCCGTTTCCTTTATTGGATGCTCATTTTCCAGCCAAGCCTAGGTAGGCTCCATCCTCACTCTTATTTTGTCTAACTACACTCACACCTTAGGTGACCTCCTCTAGTCCACTAAACACCATCTCTTCACTGACAATGCCCCAATTTAAACCTCTAGTCCAGATCTCTTCCGTGAATTTTATATCCAACTCTCTACTTAACATACCCATACGGTAGTCTAGTAGACAACTCAAATCTAATAAATTGAACCAAATTCTTTATCTTTCCTGAAGAAGGAGGAGACAAAGCAAAACATACGCAAAAACACGTTTTCCAACAAGGAAAGGCTAAGAAATTGTCACAGATTGGAGGAGAATAAGGACACATGCTGATTAAATGCAATGTGGTATCCTGGATTGGACCCTGGAGCAGAAAAAGGGTATTAGTGGGAAAACTGGTGAAATCCAACTAAAGTCCGGGGGAATTCCCTGGCGGTCCAGTGGTTAGGACTCTGCGCTTTCACTGCCAAGGGCACGAGTTCAATCCCTGGTCAAAAAACTAAGATCCCACAAGCCTCGCTGGAAGCCTCCCGGTGTGGCCAAAAAAAAAAAAAAAAAAGAAAGTCTGAAGTTTAGTCAGTACCATGGTACCAGTGTTAATTTCTTAGTTTTGACAAAGATGTTAACATTACAGGGAGCTGGGTGAAGGGTGTATGGGAATTCTCTGTTCTATCTTTGCAAACTTTCTATAAATCTAAAATTATTCCAAAGTGAAAAGTTTAAAAAACGAACACCGCTTTCCCCTCCCATGCGCTACCACTGCACCGTGCGGCAGTTCTCGCCTTCCGCGTTGCTCACGGACAACACCCTGGCTGCATCCTGCACTCCTCTCATGCTCCCGCATCCACCATCCAGTCTATCTGTAAATTCTGTCAGCTTTACCTCCCAAATACACCCAGAGTCTAACCAATTCTTACCTCTTCCACCACTGATACCTTCATCCAAGTCTCCATCAAGTACCTGAATTACCACAACAGCCTCCTAACTCATCCCTTGCTTCCTTAGGGCCCATTCCTCACACAGCTGACTGAGTGATCATTTTAGAATGCTTGTAAGATCATGCCATCCCGTCTCCAAAAACCTCCCAGCTGCTTCTCATCTTCCTACTCAGAACCA
Source organism: Balaenoptera physalus (assembly GCF_965194825.1). Lineage (NCBI taxonomy): Eukaryota > Metazoa > Chordata > Mammalia > Artiodactyla > Balaenopteridae > Balaenoptera > Balaenoptera physalus. Next base: position 80,689,652 of record NC_138886.1, on the reverse strand, counting down.
AATCTAAGAGTCTCACGTGACCCAGCCCCTGTGATTTCTCTGACCTCCCCTACTGCCCACCTCTTCATTGCTTACAACGCCCCCCCCTCCCACCCCAATCTACACTTGCTTCTCTCTCTGCCTGAAATGCCCTTCTCCGGAGAGCCACGTGGTGCACTTCTGCACTTCCTTCTGGTCTATGTTCAAATGTCTCCTTATCAAAGAGACCAACCTATGTAAACTGGCGCCCCTGTTACCCTGTCCTCTTAAACTGCTTTATGGGACCTCCCTGGTGGCGCAGTGGTTAAGAATCCACCTGCCAATGCAAGGGATACGGATTCGAGCCCTGGTCCGGGAAGATCCCACATGCCGTGGAGCAACTAAGCCCCCGTGCGCCACAACTACTGAGCCTGCACTCTAGAGCTCATGAGCCACAACTACTGAGCCCGTGTGCCACAACTACTGAAGCCCACGCGCCTAGAGCCCTCTCTCCACAAGAGAAGCCACCGCAATGAGAAGCCTGCACACCGCAACAAAGAGTAGTCCCCGCTCGCCACAACTAGAGAAAGTCCACACGCAGCAATGAAGACCCAATGCAGCCAAAAATAAATTTTTAAAAAACCCTGCTTTATATTTTAGCTCTTATCATCACCTGACATATTAAATATTTAAGTGCTTTCTACCTGTCTTCCCTACCAGAACGTAAATCTCATTAGTGCTGTATTCCCAGTACCTAGAACAGTGCTTGGCACATGGCATCTACTCAATAAATATGAATAAAGAGGTCTCAAGAAAATGCTGGGATGTGAAGCCAGAGAGATTTGTTAGGCAGAACTCTAAGATGGCCTCCAAGATTCCCAGCTCCTTGTGCGCATGCCCTGGATAATCTCCCCTCAAGTATGGGTGGACTTGATCTGATCAAGTGAGCCCTTTTAAAAGAGTCTAGTGATCAGAGACAGAAGTCAGAGAGATGTAAAGAATCTGTAGCAGATTCTTTCCTGTAGGCTCTGAAGAAGCAAACTACCATGCTGTGAAGAGGGCCATGTGGTAAGGAATTGCGGGTGGCCCCTCAAGAGCTGAGAGTGATCCCCAGCCAGCAAGAAAATGGGGACCTCAATCTTACACCCATTAGGAACTAAATCCTCTGAACAACCAGTGAGCATCAAGAAGGACCCCACACATCAGATGAGACTGCATCCCTGGCCAGATTTCAGTCCTGTGAGACCCTGAGTAGAAAGCTCAGCTAACCTGTACCCAGACACCTGACCCACAGAAACCATGACACAGTAAAGCTGTGTTATCTTAAGCCACTACATTTGTGGTAATTTGTTATGAATCAATAGGAAACTATTAACCAGCCTTGAGAATTCAAGAACAACTCTGGTATAACATTGCCTTTGTTCATACACAAGTCGAGATCCCAAGAAGGACTGACTGGTGAAGCAAATGAGAACTAGAACTATAGGCCTGTGTAAAAACAAAACAGGCCTGGGCAGGTGGTGGCTCCCTGTGTTAGGCTGTATGTCACATTAAACTGGAGGGAGACCAGAATGGTGAAGGTCCATGACAAAAAGCTGGCAGAATGAAGCTATTTAGCCTGGATAAAATATATACTCAGGGTAAAATGAGAAGTGTCTTCCAATACTGCAAAGAGCTGATGTGCAATGAGTGGGAAGGAAGCTGTGAGGAGAGAGACTAGTTGCTGTGTAGTTCCAGAGGACAGAATTTGAACTAGGAGACAGGAAATATTTACAGGAAAGAAGTTTTCAGTTTAATGTAAGAAAGAACTTTCCAACAGTCAGAGCTGAGTACCTACTGTGTTCTAAGAGCTGTGTTAGGCAATAGAGATACTGAAAGGAAAAATATGGTCTCTGCTTTCAAGGAGCATATAAACTAGTGGAGGGCACTGACACATAAACAAATGATGATTTCCACTGGTAAGTGCTATAAAGAAGCATGTGTATGTAAGGGAAGGACATATCACAGAGCTGGAAAAGATTAATGCCATCTGTGGAGGTGACAAAAGGTTTTCTGGACATGTGACTAAACTATAGCTTTTGAAGAATGAGTAAGAATTCACCAGTGAGCTGAGTAGTAGACAGTGTAGACAGAAGGAGCCACATATGCAACAGCATGGAAAGATGACAGTATAGAGTCCAGGGAGTAAAATGTGGTGGAGACTGAGGCAGCAGAAGATGAGGCTGTTGGGTAAGGCAGAAGGCAGAATCTGTAGGTGACGAGAAAAAGTGAACAGAATTAAGCAGGGGATACGTGCTTCAATACGTGTTTTAGAAAGATCACTTTCTGAGGCTGACGTAAGAGGTGAACTCAAAGAGAAAAACTGGAGATGGCAAGATTAGTTAGGAACTGTTGCAGATAAGCAGACAAGAGATGATGCAGGCTGGAGCCAGGAGAGGCAGTGGAGATGTTACCACCCCCTACTTGTGCTTTCAGAATTCAAAACAAATCTTGTAACCAAACATCTATACCACCCATACCTGCAATTTTTAAATTCCTTATTTGTTAAGAAAAACGTTCCTTACCTGTATTTGCTTATAATATATAAAAACTAAGTAAGTGGTTACCTAATGGGGAGGGAAGCAGGTGGTGGCAGGACCGAAGGAGATGATGAACAAGGATAGAAAGAGACTTTTACTATGTACCTTTTTATATTTTCTGGTTTCTAAATTGTATGAATATATTACCTATTCAGAAATTTTTTTTAAAAAAAAGAGAGAGAGAACACATTTCCACCCATTCAGGTAGGTTTACCTGTATGTGTTTCCACATTCTTTAGCATGTGGTTCTGTTTGCCTCGGGGGAAAGATGCTACCTGAGGATCCTGCCTCCTTACAGCACATTTCTCTGGGTCAACCCTTCTCGAAGACTTGCTGGCAACTGCCAAGTTCCCATTGTCACAGGCAGATTTTGCTGGTCTTTCATTGAGATTTTCCTTTGGAACGGAGGCCATGTTGCTTCTGGATCCTGCGTTTGTTTGCCGTTGGCCCTCCTGTTTCGGTGTATTCCTGCCTGGTCGTGGCCTGGCCCCCTCCACTTCCCAGGGAGGCCTCTTCTGTGGGTATCTTCTCTGCTCGCTGCGCCTGGCCCCATACCCATCCGCTACTCCTTTTCTAGAGGATGCATCTGAAGAATCAGGGTGGATAACCCCCACAGGTTTGGTGTTTTCAGGTCCCGCCTCCTCAGCTTTGGGAGTCATTCTGTGACCCCACTCACTTTTGAGTTTCCCCTTGACTTTTGGTCCTCTACCATAGTTGTATACAAATTGGGTTGCCTTTTTGGGCTTTGCTCCCCTGGGATCTGCACCGACAATTTCCTTCTCACTCTCAGAAGGGCTGTGCTCTCTGAGGTCTGTCCCACTCTCTGACTTGGTCACACTTTCTAAGCCAGCTGCATCTGAGGTCTGGTCAGTGAGACCCTGTGCTCTCTTGACTCTGATATGCTGCTTTTCACTCCTCAATTTCTGCCAAGGTTGATTTGGAAGGCCATGGCTCTTGAGTGATTTATTAGTAGCATAGGATTGGAAAGAAGTCTGTTGACTCTTAGGCTTGCTTCCTGAAGGATAACTGTGATGAACAGCAGAGATGTCATCATAAGGGACTTGCCTGGAACGGTGACAGGGAGGTGGTGAACTATAATTTCTTCTACCAATTTTATTAGAATCTAGTCTCCTTTGACTCCCACAGTTTAGACCAGAATTTTTTCTCTCCTGAGGAATAAACTCAGCAGCGTCCGTATTGAATTTAAAAGTACCTAGGACATAAGAAACAGACATGCAAGTAAAGAAATTAATTGGTCACTCATGAAGCCCGAAGACTGTAGGCCATATCTAAAAGTTACTTTCCTAGGGACTTTGTATAAAACAGTCTCTATACAAGGTCTACGTTTCCTGTGAAGGTGGTAGGTTCAAGGTGCTTGTGGAAGACTGATCATCTCATATCCAGCAGCCTCACCAACAGATACTGCTGAATTGCTAAGTAAAACTGCTCACCTGGGCTATCGGGTATTATTTATAAACGCGTTTATGTTTAGCGACAAATGTAAGGTCAGCAAACAGTTCAGGGGTGAGACATCAATCAGCAGGTTCAATGTGGTCTTTCAAAACTCTAAGGTAGCATTAAGTAAACAGGTTTTGGAGTAAGCCAAAATCAGTTTAAAGTCTGGCCCTCCAACTTATAGTATGAGCATAGGGATACCACCTGATTGCTTTTAGCCTTAGTTTCCTCATACATGACAAAAGTTCATAATACTATTCCAAAGGGTCATTGTGGAATTTAAGTAAGACTTCACACAGACAGTACTTAGCAGGATGAGTACATCTCATCTCTTCCCCAGCAGGATGAGTACATCTCATCTCTTCCCCCCAGGAATATATTTTAGGTTTTCCATATATAATCTCTGTAATATGGTTCAGAATTCCAGAGTCTCAAAAATTAAGCATATGTCCCTTCAACCTACTCATTTTTTCCCCTAACATGCTTCTTTACAGTCAACTCAGTCCCTGAAGTCCAAAGATGAAATGATTTGCCTAAGGATACAAAACCAGTTAGTAGCAAAGTCAGAACTATGTGTAGCATACAGAATATTCTATGAATCAACAGGGCCTGGAATTTGCGTTTAAATCCCTGCCCATCACTTGTGTCTTTATGCAAGTTACTTAATCTCAATAATGGAATAGTAAGAATCCCTACTTCAGAGAGTTGCTATGAAGATTAAAGCAAGGTTAGTAACATGCATAAAGTGGTTAAAATAGTGCTTTATTGTTGTCGTTAGGACTACAAACTATCTGAAACACAGACTCGACCATAGATGGGTGCAGTGCACAGCCTGCGGGTTTCAGTTTTAATAATAAGCCCTAACATTTATTAGGTACTTAACATGTGTCAGGCACTATTCTAAGCACTTTGCATATGTTAACTCATTTAATCCTTACATTCCTGATGAGAAAACTGAGACACTGTAGAGAGTAAGTAACTTGCCCAAGGCCACAGGGGTATTCCAAAGCAGATTCAGGATTCCACCCCAGGCTATGTGACCCTAGAGATCACACTCTAATACTCCGCTCTAATGTGAGAGGTTAGGCGGCCCGTATCACAGAAACATATACTTAAGAACTGAGCGAGATCATAAAGGTCACAGGGTAACCTCTCTCTCAATCCAGGATTTGTCCTTAAAGCTTTCAATGGGCAGAATTCTGGGGGTGGGGTGGAGGGCTTTACAAAACGGCAAGAGGATTAGACAAATTCAGAAGGTGGCAGAGAAGGTGTTCCAGAAATATAAGAGATAACTTAAAGGGAGAAATGGGTAGATTAGACCAAGTGGGTATTGTGTAGTTTTCTTCTGCTTGAAGAAGCAAGGCTGTAAGAGGGGCAGAAAAACGTCAGTAAAGTTGTCCAGAATAGCCTGGTAAAGGATGCGAAGAGGGTGTTTTCATGTTAAGCAGCAAAGAGTTGATGTAACTTGAGAATCTAGACAGGGCAGCGCCTATTCATATAAAGTATGTGTTCCACCAGACATGAGGCAGTGGGCAAAACCCTCCAAAAGATCCTTGAGAGACATGAGGAAGGGGAAAAGGGCACAGGAAACTGAACACAAAGATCTGAGACACCTTTATTTTTTCACTATTTTGAGCAGCTGGAAGTTAATAAATAGGCTGTCTCATCCCCAAGGCTTGGCTATAGTGCAAGTGGTACCCAAGATAAGATAAGATCAAGATAAGATAAGGTAAGATCCAAGATAATACCATGGTAGGTGACCAACAGGTGGGTGGAGCAGAGTAAGGGAAAATCCAACTGTAGATTATAGAGTCCAGAGACAAAGTTGGCACTGGAGAGTCTGCCCATGGGCAGAAAGATACCCCTTGGACTGGGCTGGTGTTCCAGGACAATAGCAGGTAAGAGAATTAAACCTTGAGTGGGGATGGAGGTGTGGGTTAGAGATGATGCTGAAATAAAAACATGGAATAGGAACTAACGCAAAAACAAACTAAGGCACAGGAGACAGACTGGGGAGGTCTTTGGACTAGGAGACTTTGCCTCAGTAGGTGGGGCAGAGGTTGTAACCTGGGGCACAACACCATAGCCCCAAACTATGACTCACAACTAGCCCCACTCAATTCTGCTTCAAACATTGAACGGTGTAGAAATGGGCCAGAAGTGAGCCTAAGGATAGGAAGACCAACGGATCCAATTTAGAGGATCTGGGGAAAAAATGGGTGGGAGAAGAACAAAACACCAGCCTAACAAGGTCCCTACACTCCAAGATGAATTAATACCTAAATCAGGACTAGGGTACACCAATGCAGTGTGTTATCCAACTTTTTTGACCAAGACCCACAGTAGTAAATACATTTTACCTGCCACCAAGTACACAAATACATATATACTCTTCTCGGTGCCCCAACAGCTGGTAGGTAGCAGAACGAAGACTCAAATTCATGATTGTTCACAAACCTCATGCTGCAAACTGCTGCCCTGTTTTTCAGAAAGAGTGGGTCATGAAATCAAATCATGCAGTGGGTTGGGACAAGTATTTTTTCAAACGAAATATGTAGTAGAGCGTATTGCATATAGTAAGGAAAACCACTGCTTCCTGAAATTTTTGGTTCGCTTTTATATTTATGTCTGTGTGCACTGAGGTCACCATGTAAAATATTCCTTTTCGGTCACTGTCCAAAGAGTTGGGAAAACAAAGATCTAAGGTACCCTGAAGGAAGTGTTAATGGATGTTTTATTAACAGCCAAATGAGGCTGTCTCTGCACACAAAGGCAACTCCGGGAGAGGAAGTAAGCTAACAATTGTGTAACAGGTACAGCAGCGGCGGGAACTTTCACGGTAATTGACTTATTTACTCCCAATTCACAGATGAGGAAAACGAGACTCCACACTGCGAGTTCGTGGCAGGCTGACACTGGAAACCACGGGTGCTCGGCTCGCGCACGCGCCGCTGCCCCAGGACGCACGACTACATCTTAAGCGCAGCGAGCAAACCCGCCGCGCGTCGAGAGCCCGACACCGTCACGGGCGGTGACCCGGCCAACGCCCGCCTGTCGGATATCACTGCCCTAGGAAGGCCGGGATGAGCCCTGGAGAGAGCGGGACACCCACATCGACTCAGCGGGACAAACCCATTTTCCTTAGAAACCAGGTGCCGGGCTTCACCACGCAGTCAAGGATGGTTAAGATCTCCGTTCGCACGACGCGCGTAGCTTGGCCCTTCCGAGCCACTATCTCCAACCCTAGTACGCGCCACTCTCGCGATACGAATGGCCGGTGCCCTAGGACTCGTCACTGACTCAATTTCCGCTCCCCGAGAGGGGCCCAGTCCCGCGCGGGCCACGACAGTACCTGAGACAGGAGGCGCCTCCGCCATCCCGTGCCGCAACACCTAAAGCGAGCCCTGCAGCCCAGCGAGCGCTGTCACCCGGTCACGTGCCTTGGACTTCCGGCGCCGCGAGAATATTCGCTTCTGCGCGCCCGGTAGACGGCCACGGAGTTTGCGCGGCCTGGGTCAACTGTGCGGCGCGTCCGTGACGTCAGACAGGCGCGCCAGGCTCCGGGCTGAAGGAGGTTGCTAGTGGCTGTAGGTGGCTAGGATCCCAGGAGGGTAGGCGGGCCCGGACTTGCGTAATCAATAGTTGTTTTCCTTTTGAGAGTCCCTGTGCTCTCCTGCTACCATGCCCTTTTACCCTCCCACCCAGCCAGCTTCACCTGGTTTTCTGGAGTCACCTCAGACAGCACCTCCTTACTAGAGTAGTTCAGGCTTAGGATGAAAACAAAAACTAAATAGTCAAAAGGCAGTCTGGGAAAAAATACCTGCAAAACAAACGATCAAAGGCTAACATACAAATAGCTCTTATAAATCAGTTTAGAAAACGAAAAACCATTTATTAGAAATGATAAAGGACTTGAACGGGCAGATGGACACAACGTGAGGGGGGAAAAGTTTGGAGGCACTGATAATTTTCAAAGTGCAAAATGTTTTGAGTGAGTGTGTGGCGTTCTTTTGTTTGTGTTTTGTTGTTGCATTACTAACTAGAACACAACGTTTAAGTGTGAAGCATCTGCATTTGTAAAGTAATTCACCGATCCAGGCTTCCCCAAGAACACAAAATAGAGTCATTCATTCACATACATTCTAATGCCTATTTTTGTCTTAGGCATTGCTCTAAGTGCTGGAGGTTAATGGTGAAAAAGACAAACATGGTCTCTACCCTCAATGAAGTGCATTGTCTAGTAGGGGAGGTTAAAACTAAGTAATTTATATTTACAAACTAATAATTTGCGTTATGAAAGAAATAAGTAGGGTAGCAGTGATAGAGACTTACTAGGATCTCCTCCAGAAAAGGTGGCCAGCTTTCTTTGAGTAGAAGGACAGATGAGAAGGGTAAGCTATGTGAAGATTCAGAGGGAATAGCATGTGCAAAAGCTATGGAGGAAGGAAAGCGCTTGAAGTGTTCAAGTTATTGAAATATTTGCTGGAGAGCAGTAAGCAAGGAGAGTGGCACAGTATGAAACTGGAGAGGTAGGTAAGGAGATCACATGGATGACCTGCAGGCCATGATAATGGATTTTATTCGAAGAACAACAGGAAGTTAAAAGGTTCTAAGCAAAGACGTGGTATTGTTACCTAACTGAACACGGGTCTGCTCACTCCATGCGAAGCAAAGCCAATCTACTGACACCAGGTTTTGGTGAAGAAAAGTACAGTGCTTATTGCAGGGCACCAAGCGAAAGAGTGAGAGACAAGCCTCAGATCCACTCCAACTTGGTTTTTGAGTTAGGGTTTTTTTCGTTTTGTTTTGTTTTTTAAAGGGGAAGATAAAAGAGGCTGGGATTGATCATCATCTGGTGACATTTCTTAATCATAGTTTCAGGAGTCAGGATGTCTCTGGTTTACAAGTCTCTGGGCTGGTGGTCCATGGCTTGGGAGCTCATCTTGTCCTGAGTTTGTACATTAATGATCTCTATAATAGTGATTTTAGTACATTAACAATGTTACTGACAACAGCAATTTTCGTCATCTGATTCTGGTTGATTAATGTTCAGTTAGCACAGGATGGAGGTCAGAGGGAACACAAGAAAGGGAATAAAGTCTTGGATAGAGAGATTAATCATAAACTCAGTAAGGGAACTCGGTTTTAGGGGCACTCAGTTTCAGCGTCTGAATTACCCTTAAAGATTTCTCATGCTCCCAGGCGAAGAGTGAATTGTGGGGGAGCAAGAATATAAGTGGGCAGAAAAGTTGCATTTTTGTATTATGTTAATACAGAAGATGGTGGCCTTGGACTAGAGTGACAGCAAATGTGATGGAGAGGAGAGGGCAGATCTAAGGTATATTTGAGATATAACCATTATCCAGCTCCCAAATGTTTTTTAAACCAAAAGGTGTGATGCGATAATCTCATTGTTCTGTTAATTTGAGTTTCTCTGATTACTGAGTCTGAACATTTCTTAGTGACCTTTTGAGTTTCTCTTTTTAGATTGCTTATTCACATCCTTTGCCCATTTTTCTGTTGGGGTTGCTCAGTTTTTCTTGCTGATGGTTTCTTGTATATTGTAGATATACAAGACTTGTATATCTTGTCAGTGTTAGACATTTCAGCTGTCTTCTATTATGTCCATTAGTTTTATCCTTCATTGCTAAAAGGATTAAACAGAAATTCTTAATTTTGACAGATAAGTTCATCAAACAAAAAACCTTACCGTCCCCTTTAGAAATTACCAGTTGTATCAGTCTATGAGTCCAGTCAGGAGAGAGGAACCACATAGTAATTTAAACAGGGAAGGTTTTATTTATTTAAAGACTTATTAACTACAACAAGGGATTAGAGTAATAAGGGACTGACTAGTAAAGAAGTAAAAGAGAACTCTAAAAGAATACAGGATTAGCAATGTAAGGAAGAGCCACTTCCTCTAGGGCTGAGATAAAGTGTCCAGTGAAGATCACCCCAGAGCTGAGGTGCAGACTTTTGTTAGAGGGGATGCGCCTATGGCTCACTAGATAGGGAAGCTGCTGTGGTGCTGCACTGGTGGAAGTTGCCAGAAATCTACCTTATATGGTGCTGGGGAAAGCCATTCTTGGGGACGTGTCTCACAAGAGGCTGTCTACTACAAACCACTTTGGAGGGGAAGGCGCCAGGAGAAATTTCTGGCTGCTGGCCATCATACACTGAAGAAACCAGGTGCTGAAGCACAGGAACCAGACGCTGGAGAAGCTGCCTACAGCACAGAAGCCTGCCCAACCCAAACACTAGAAACAGGAAAGGAAACCCTTTCCTCCTGCAGTATCTCTCTGTTGCCCTCTACTGACAAAGCTTAATACCTGCCAGCTGGTAAAGGATAAGTATTTAAAGGGCCCAAATCCATTTCACAGAGCAGGCAAAAAGGATAAATTTGGAACTGAAAGTCAATAATTCATAACTGGCATACTAGGGAACCCACTCATTATTTCCAAAACTTGTCATTAAATGGAAGTAAGCAAGCATTTATCCTGCCTTTCCTATACAAACAGTGCTTCACCCCACATACCAAAAGTTATGACAAGCAACGAAAGCAGTGCTCAGGTGGGAATTTATAGCTATATATACTTACATTAAAAAAGAAATCCAAACAATGGAATATTATTCAGACCTAAATAGAAATGAGCTATCAAGCCATGAAAAACACATGGAGGAAACTTAAATGCAAATACTAAGTGAAAGAAGCCAATGTGAAAAAGCTACATACTGTATGTTTCCAACTATTGTATGTGACATTCTGGAAAAGGCAAAACTATGGAGACAGTAAAAAAAAAAAAATCGTGGTTTCCAGGGATTAGAGGGAAGGAAGGGATGAACAGGCAGAGCACAGAGGATGTTTAGGGAAGTGAAACAACTCTGTATGATACAATACTATAATAGTGGGTTCACTGTCAAAACCAATAGAATGTACAACACCAAAAGTAAACTCTAATGTAAACCATGGACTTGGGTGATGACGAGTCAATGCAGGTTCATGAATGGTAACGAATGTCCCACTCTGGAGCAGGACGTCTCTAGTGGGGGAGGTTGTACATGTGTGGGGACAGGGCGTGTATGGGAACTCTCTGTACGTCCTGCTCAATGCTGTTGTGAACCTGAACTGCCCTAAAAATATTTGTTTCGTTTTTAATTTTTTGGCTGCACCGCTCAGCCTGCGGGATCTTAGTTCCCCGACCAGGGATTGAACCCACACCCCCTGCAGTGGAAGCGTGGAGTCTTAACCACTGGACTGCCAGGGAAGTCCCCTTAAAAAGAGTTATTAATATAAAGAAGATAGATCTCAAATCAGTAGCCTAACCTTCTACCTTAAGGAACTAGAAAAAGAAGAGCAAACTAAACCAAAACAAGTAGAAGGAAAGAAATAATAAAAGTCAGAGCAGGAATTAATGAAATAAAAAATAGAAAAACAATAGAAAAGAAGCAACAAAAACAAAGTTGATCCATTCACCAAAAACATCAAAATTGATCAGCTTTTAGCTAGATTGACCAAGAAAAACAAAAAAAGAGAAAAATTCAAATCACTAAAATCAGAAATGAAAGAGGGGACATTACTCCCAACCTTATAAAAATAAAAAGGATCATAGGTAATACTATGAACAAGTGTATGCTAGCAAATCAGATCACCTAGATGAAATGGAAAAATTCCTAGAAATACACAGACTATCAAAACGGACTCGGAATTCCCTGGCGGTCCAGTGGTTAGGACTCCATGCTTCCACTGCAGGAGGCCCAGGTTCGATCCCTGTCTGGGGAACTAAGATCCCACAAGCCGTGTGGCGTGGCCAAAATAAATAAATAAATAAATAAAACGGACTCAAGAAGAAATAGAAAATCTGAATAGACCTATAACAAGTAGAGATTGAATTAGTAATAAAAAAAACAAAAAAAGCTTCCCACAAAGCCAGGCCCAGATGGCTTCACTGGTGAATTCTACCAAACAGTCAAAAAATTGGCACCAATCCTTCGAAAACTCTTCCAAAAAACAGAGGAGAAAGTAATACTTCCCAACTCATTCTCTGGATGAAAACTCTGCCTTAGGGCAATCATTGCCTATCTCTTCATTGCAGAAATTTATGGCAAGAGTCAGACTGCTTGTCCATGAAAACAGGTTCGTCCTGATCAGGCACCCTCGGGCAGTGGTTCTTAACGTTAGCTACACATAAGAACTACCTGGGGAGCTTTTAAAAAATCCAAGTGCCCACACTGTCTCTAGATATACTACATAAGAATCTATGGGGGTACGACTCAGGCAGCAATAAAACAAACCAACTCCCTATGTGATATAAGAATGTATAAGGGGAAAGCTAAGGGATATGGATAATAGATGTAGAAGTGCCAAACTTCTCTCTACTGGATCATTCCAGTCTCCTCCACCCTTGTTAATCTCCCGGGGCTGCTAGATTACAACCTAAGGAAACCGCCTGCACTCAGTTCTGCTTCTAATGCTTAACTGACCAGTGATGCTAACTGGTGGTAGCTATAGCAGTGATCACCAGAGGGCCCCTACCGCAGGATTTATCCTCTCCACTTGCCTTAAATTCGCTGGGATTGACGAAGACCAGGGCCTGGCTTTTGGTCTTTTCCCAGTATAGCAAGAATTAGCAGAATGACAAAGGTGTTAAGGAAGCTCTGAAACCGAGTACCCCTAAAACCAAGTTCCCCTACCGAGTTTATCCCCTACCTCTCTATCCAACATTTTATTCACTTTCTTGTCCCCTCTGACCTGTGCTAACTGAACGCTAATCAACCAGAGTCAGATGACTAAAATTGCTATTGTCGGTAACATCATTAAGGTAGGGACTCAGGTTGTTCCTCCAGGGCAAAATGAGCTAAGAGACCCACCCAACCCTGGTCACAGACCACCAGACCAGACTCGTAAACCATAGGCGTCCTGACTCCCAAAACTACAATTAAGAAATGTCACAAAATGATGATTAACCCCAACTTCTTTGTTCTTCTCCTTAAAAAACCCCTAACTCAAAGACCAAGCTGGAGTGGATCTGAGACTTGTCTCTCACTCCCTTGCTTGGCACCCTGCAATAAACCCTGACTTTGCTGCAAACACCGGCTGTCAGTTTGGCTTTCTGTGCCGTGGGCACACGAGCCCATTGATCGGTTACAGCTCCAGGGAGGGGAAACTGTATGAGCAGAGGCAGGGAATCATGACTGTATGGCAGATGCAGGAGAACTAGAACAGGACTCTTACTAGCAGGTGACAGGAACCCAATTCCAACTAGTTTAAGCAGAAAAGGGGGTTTGTTGGCAGAATTCTCAGTTCACAGAACTAAAGGAGGAGTTGCAGAGACTTGGAGCACTCTGAGAATCTCAAAGATCAGAAGTCAGGGCTCAGTGCCATGAGGATTCTTTCGTTCTGCCTCTTGGCTGCTCTCTCGACTCAATATCTCAAACTTCTCAGACTGATAAAGGGTAAAAAAAAAAAAAAAAAAAGGAAAGCATTTCCCCTTAGAAAATTTGAGGGATGAACTTCAATAGGCACAAACCTGGTTACAAGCCCACTCCCATAGTGGAAAAGTCAAGGTAGGGCTACTCTAATTGGTATTTTTCCAATAATCACACGTTTGGAATTGGGGAGGCAGTTCTCTAAATGAAAGAGAATGCTGTTCTGAAAAGACTAAGCAATAAACCATTGCAGAGAGGCAGGGGCCAATAGGCAGCTTTTTAAGCCCTGCTGGAGGTGTCAGCGAACCAGGACTTTATGCAAGAAGGGAAAGCAGGTCATTTATTCGCAAAGGCTATGTGAGGGATGTCCAAGCCAAAGAGAGTTGAAAAGAGAAAAGGAGGGGCTGGATTTGAGAAACACGTAGGGGTTAAAAGCAGGGTTTAATGATTAATTGAATGTGTAGGATGAGGCAAAATGTAGGCATCAAGGACAACTCAAGAGCTTTCTGTTTTGAATGATGGAGGATAATGGTTCCATTAGCTGAGGCAGGGAAAACAGGAGGTTAGGTCTCGGGGAAAGATAATAGTTGTCTTGGCCATTTGAATGTGAAGTGTTTGTGGGCTTTTGGAACATCCAGATCACTCTTAGGCAACATGTGGATATAAACAGGATTCTGAAACTCAGTGGCAAGACCAGGGATACAAGTATAGACTTAGAAGTCAGCAGTTAAAGGCACGAGAATAGCTGAGATTATTAAATATAAGTGAGCAGAGAAAGAAGTACTGTGGATAAAGGCTGGACTCCTGAGGAACACCAACATTATAGGGTTGGAGAGATAAGAATTTCAGAAAGGAATCTTGGAGGGAATAGTCAGAAGAATAGAAGAACCACAGAGTACCATCACAAAAGCCAAGGGAAGAGAGACTGGTAGAATGTTCACTGGTATCCAATGTACTAAAGAGGTCTAGCTGGAGCACTAAATATCACCCACTAAAACTGGCAATATATGGGTCACTGATTTAACACTGGCAAGATAAGAAATAAAGCAGGAACGTTGGTTGAGTGTGAAGCTCAGGGTAATGAGCTTAATTTGGATGTTAGATTTTAGGTAGTGGTGGGGCGTTTAATTTGGAATACCCAGAACTGAAAATAAGAATAAGGAAAGAGGTCTGGGCTAGTAACAGTTATTTTGAGGCATTAGTTCATAGGTAATAGTTAAAATCATGGGTGTGAGTTATCTCAAGGAAAGTATGAAGGGTAAGAAGTCATCCCAGATTGGAACTATAATGGAAGAAATATTAAAAGGGCTGAGTGAGAACTTGTAAGGAAGCCAAGGAAGGTTTTAAGAAGGTAATGATGAATAGTGTAATGTTTGCTCCACTGGAAGGCTTCTTCAAGGGTGAGGTTAGTGGGGGTGGGAGAGGGTTACATCCGTGTCTCATCCTCACCTATAACTAGACAGTGAAGTTTTGAAGAGAGGAGTTGTGATTGTTCTTGGTATCCCCTGGGTTGGTATAGAGACTCTACAGGGCTGGCATTCAATAAATGTTTACCGGATTGATCTGCTGACACATGAAAGGCTGGTGCATGTGACACTGTGAGGCAGCCAGTGAGGGGGGCAGAAGGGAGGATGGATCATTAAAGACCCTGAAATCTAGCAGGAATTTGGACTTGCTGTAGCACTCCAGGCACCTCCCAAGAAGGGAATAAAGTCCACTTTTTTTTTTTTTTTTTTTTTTTTGCCGAGCTGCGCAGCTTGCAGGACCTTAGTTCCCCGACCCGGGACTGAACCCGAGGCCATGGCAGTGAACGTGCCGAGTGATAACCACTGGACTGCCAGAGAACTCCCAACCCCAGATTTTTAATTGTTAATAATCCCTCATATGAGATGTGGCAGTTAACAAAGTACTCAAGACAATCAATTATTCCTCACAAAAGCTTGTGAGGGAAGCATGATTTTACTAGTAAGGAAATAAAAATTTAGAGGTGTGAGTGGGCTACTTAGTAGTTATTAGATGCAGACCCAGGGCCCAAGCCTGGATTGCTCCTTGCTCTTTCCACTATACCACAATGCTGCCAGTTAAATTCGATTTCTGTAGTGGAGTTTTTAGGCTGAGTCGACATTAAAATTACATTAACTTTGGTTTCTGTAGTGGAAGTTTCAGGCTGAGGTAATACTATTAAAATTATATCCTTTTGAAAAATATTTATTGAGTATAAATAAATGTCCTATACATTAAATATCAAGAAATATTCATTATTGATTACAAGTCCACTGTAATATTGAATGAACCACAGAATCAAAATAGCCACCCATGATACAGTAGTGATAATTCCATTCCAATATTGGACACAGTAAAGATTTACTCACAAGACACAACAAAACTCACCAAAAAAGGCCATCACTTTAACCAACCTATAATACCACAAGAGAAAATGGTTTTGAATCATAATATGGACAGTCCCACTAATCTCGTCTTTGTCATCAATTTATCGGGTCAATTTGAGATTGTGGAGATATGCTGTCATAGAACTTAAAGATTCCCATTTCCTTGGTTTTATCTCAAAATTATTATTAAGGAATGAAGTTATACACACCCAATGATAATTTTAAGTAAGTTAGTCTTTCATAAGAGAAAAGGAATAAAAATTTAGTATGAAGAAAGCTTCCTTCAAGCAATGAGTCTCTTAACGGAAAAAAAATGAAAGCAATGTAATTAACTTTTCCTCCAAAGAAAGGAAAGAAACCTAAATCTGTTATGGCAAACTTGGAAAGATAAATATTTCCTAGTCCCAGAATATGTGTTTATTTTACATGATGTACTTGAATGATGCAAGTCTATGAAGCAGGGATCTGTGGCAATCCGAATTCATCCACCAAGACTCCATCCTGTGAAAAGGAAGAAATGTTTAGTGCCACTATTTTCCAACTGATAAAAAAAGAAAAAGATTACAAATATTTAGTAGTCAAAACTCATTTCCAAGTGTTTAATCAATGAAAACAAAAATCCCACTGATAAGATGAGAACAAGCTGTTTTATGAAAGGTAAAAGGGGAAGTGATAAACCAGGAAAAGAAGTGGAAAGGATCAAAAGGGATGACTCTTTGCAGAGTAAGGGAAGAGTACAGAGAGAAAGAGAAACCTAAGAGTAAACCTAGAAAGGGGAAAAGGGGGCTGGGAATGTCCAGGAGTGAAGGCAGAGGAGTGAGTGCTTGCCTCCAGATTCCCACTTTCACTCTAATCCCAAAGTGAACCAATACCTTTTGTAGCCTCATCAATCCTTTTATTTCTTTAATTATTTAAAAAAATTTATTTATTTATTTAGTTTTGGCTGTGCTGGGTCTTTGTTGCTGCACGCAGGCTTTTCTCTAGTTGCGGAGAGCGGCGGCTACTCTTCGTTGCGGTGCGTGGGCTTCTCACTGCAGTGGCTTTTCTTGTTGTGGAGCATGGGCTCTAGGCGCACGGGCTTCAGTAGTTGTGGCTCGTGGGCTCCAGAGCGCAGGCTCAGTAGTTGTGGCGCACGGGCTTAGTTGCTCCGCGGCATGTGGGATCTTCCTGGACCAGGGCTCGAACCTGTGTCCCCTGCATTGGCAGGCGGATTCTTAACCACTGTACCACCAGGGAAGCCCGCCTCATCAATCCTTGAAGGAGCGGTGCCCTGGGACAGGCAGTCACTTCCATATCACACTTTACTACAAACTTATAGGCAGTGACACCACTATCAATTCAGAAACCATACCTCAACAGCACATTTAAGTCAGGAATCTGTGACCTTCTAAAAGTGGAAATAACACACATCCTTCAGGGACCTGTTACCAAGGATTTGAAAAGATGGGCTATGGTAGTGTTAATAAAAATGATTTTAGGTATGCTGAGAAAAAGCAACCTATGCACCTGGTGCCTTGAAGTGGTGAGGGTGGCCTGGGTAGTAGAGAAAGGTAAGACGACCCCAGGCTCAAGTAAGCAGGGGGGAGGGGTAAGGTAGGGGAACACACACATTCGTCAAAACCAGTTATAAGGGGGACTTCCCTGGTGGCGCAGTGGTTAGGACTCCTCACTCCCAATGCAGGGGGCTCGGGTTTGATCCCTGGTCTGGGAACTAGATCCCACACGCATGCTGCAACTAAGAGTTCGCATACCACAACTAAGGAGCTGGCGAGCCGCAACTAAGGAGCCCACTTGCCGCAACTAAGACCCAACGCAACCAAATAAATAAATATTAAAAAAAAAATTCAGTTATAAGGGACCTGAGAAATTACCTACTTTCCCACCTGTTTGTTCCCCACATTGCACAGGTAAGAAAAACATGAGGTTCAGAGAGAAGATATGAACTTCTAATTTGCTCAAAGTCACACAGGGAATAAAGGCAGACCTGAGACTGGCTCCCACTCTAGGATTCTGTCAACTATACTGTGCACCTCAATGTGCATGTTGAGAGTAGGTAAACACCAGGACTGTAAATGGCCAGTGGCAATAAAAAAAAATGACATGTGATACCAGAAACTCAGATGGGGTAAACAGGATTTTATAAGCAGCAAATTTAATCTATTTATAATGACAAGCAGGTAGATTTGAACAGGGCTTTAAGTTCGCAAAGTCCTTTTACATACAAGATCTAATTTGATCTACACAACAATTATGTGAGATAATTACAGTTATCTGCATTTTATAGATGCAAGGAACAGAAAAGTTCAAAACAGCTAAGTGATTTGCCAAGGTCTCATAGTTAGTGGTTTCAATCTCAGGCTTACACCCAGGTGTCCTGATTCTTTTTCCTTGTTGAAGTAGAATCTTTCTACATTAAATTTTATACTTAAATTATGAATCCCTAGTTCAAAACAAAAATCCACCCTATTATTGATCATCATGTCTGGAGTGGACCTTTATTTTATGCTGCCACCCCGCATGGTTCATGCATATGTTGCTGCTGCTTTCCCAGGAAATGTCTAAAACCCAATAGCACCCAGTCCAAGCTCACAAAAGTGATTAAGTATACTATACAAATTGTCATTGAATAAAACCATCCCTGGGCCTCAGTGACGCTATTTATGTAGCCTATCCACAATCCAATGTGGGAAAACTGGGCTTTCAAGGGTTCCCAAAATAATGACAGTCTTTCCTTGTTCTTACTTAAGAATACCTTTTAGATTCCCAGACCATTTTGCATAGAAAATAAAACAGAAAAAGATTTCACCTTATTCTTACTTAAGAATACCTTTTAGATTCCCAGACCATTTCGCATAGAAAATAAGACAGAAAAAGCTTTCACCTTATTCTTTGTGTCAGTGGGAACACCTTCTGGAATTGCAGGTGCAGCTGCTGCTTCATCCAAATAAGAACTGTCTTCATCAGCCAGAAGCTCATCGCCCAGTGCATCCAACTCTGAGATTGAAATAGTCAATATTTCAAAAAAATGTACGCAAGAAAATTGGCAGCTAATGTTAAGAAAGTTGGCCAAATTATTTGCAATAAGACGAAAACTTAGAAACAAAGAGAAGGGATTATTAATTTCTATTTTCAAAATAAAAGATGGCCATTGTAAGAAATTTTCAAGGGAACTGGTGTGGTAAAAATCCATGAAAAACAAAAATTAAAATAAAACAAACAAACAAACAAAACCATTCCCCACAGGTTTACAAGGCCCAGTCTTCATGAGAAGACTCTATAGTTATCGGTTGGCCAATTCAAATTAGAAAATCCTGATGATAACAAATGTAAAAAATCCTCTCCCATTTATTGATGAACTTGAAAGCCGGCAGTGAAAGGAAGCATGAGATTGTTGTATAGTGAGTGACCATTACATGAGATCAGGCTTTAAAAATAAGTCTATGGCAAAGTGAGTTGGAAGTGACCAGGGGAAATGGCAACAGCAGGTAGAGACTCATCAGAGGAAACTTAAGATGAGAAATAAGAAAATAAAGAAATAAACGGGGGAAAAAAGGTTCTAGGCAAAACAGAACATGGAGAGAAAGAAGAAGTAGTAATGGGACAGGGGAATCATGCAACAGAAAACCCAGTGTGGGGTGGTCCTGCCATCTACCCAGTTGCTCATGCTAGAAATTGACAAACACCTCTGACACCTCCCTCTCTCTCCACACCCAATCAATCATTAGGTCTTGTCCATTCAACCTCCTAAAATTTCTTCAATATGTCCACTTATCTCTGTTTTTGCTACCACCACCATAGTCTCAGCCACCACAATTTCTTAAATGGACTACAGGAACAGTTTCTAAACAACTCTCTGTGAGGCCACTTAACAACCCCTTCCATTTTGTCTTGCTACCCTCTGCTCATCCTTCAGGGGCAATGCCTGTCACTGACTCCCAAATAGGTTAGATTCACTGGCTATGTGCTCCTATGGGACCCCATACTTCTCCTTCCCAACAGTTTGTGCTCTTATAATTAATGAATTACTTGAAACAAGTAGTTTCTTACCCCTGCTAGAGGAGAAGCTTCATAAATGCAGAGATTGTGTTTGCTTTCTTCAAGGCTGAATCCCTAGCATCTAATACAGTGCCTGGCATATAGTAGCTGCACGCTAAGTATTTGCCAACTACTGTTTCTTGATCTGCTTGACTGTTCTGAGGGAGAGGACTCCAGCAGGAGAATAAAGAGAAAAAAAATCAAAAGGAAAATGGCAGGGAATGGCAGTGTTTGGATACCAAGCACCAGGTCAGCAGAGGCCTTTGCCTAGACATTCCTTCAGAGCTTGTCCATCCCAGAGTTGGTGGGGTATGCAAGTCTGATATGGCTGCCTCTCAAGCTCTTTGCCCAGAGACTATACCATAAAGTCTCCGGGAACTGCTGCAGAAATTTTCTCTAACATTTGGGAGAAAAGGTCCCAGGCAGTCGCTCCTCTCAGATGCTAAAGCTACATATACATTGCTTTTCCTATAACTTACCTGCTTCTAGGTCATCTTCATCTATTTCTGGGGTGCCGTAACTACGACTCAGTGCTTCTTGGATTTCATTTGCATCTTCCATCATATCTTCTAGCTGGTCTTGTAGATCCTACAAAAATATATGACAGGATTTTTATTCATTTCTTACCATTTTTCTCTAACTACCCCCTGTCCCTATTCTCTCCCCTGAATCTCAGAAACGAGCAATGGCCCACATAATCTTCCTGTTTTTGGTGGTAAAATGTAAACTTAAAAATAAAGAATAGAATTGGTAATCTTGCATTTGAATTTAAGGTGCTTCACGGAAATCCAAACTTCTATTGCAAGAACAGATGCCCAATCAGCTCTCTCATTACAGAAAGTTTGCTTGAAACATGAAATCAAGCAATATTTACACTATCAAAATTTTTCTAGTTAATAGAGAAAAAGAGGTAATTGAGACAAGCAAAGTACTCTTCTTGAGTCAGCCAAAAACTGACTACACTGTACAGGGAAAGGAAGCAGTAGCAGAAACAACTGGGTAGTACAAAAAAGTTGTACTGAGCCCACCCTGGATGGGGAAACAGAAATGTAATCAGGATAGGCTTGATACCTGAGACCAGGCTGGTGAAAAAAACTGATTGAGGGCATAAATCTTCTGGGAATTATCTATTTGTACTTAACTGGGAGACTATTACAAGGCCAGAAAGAATGTAAAACCAATCTGAGAAGTGCTATAGCATAATAAAGGGCAGTTAGTATAATGGTTAGAAGAGCAGACTCTGGAGTCAAACAAATC
Organism: Balaenoptera physalus; assembly: GCF_965194825.1. Taxonomy (NCBI): domain Eukaryota; kingdom Metazoa; phylum Chordata; class Mammalia; order Artiodactyla; family Balaenopteridae; genus Balaenoptera; species Balaenoptera physalus. The sequence continues at coordinate 80,668,552 of NC_138886.1, read as the reverse complement.
CAAGCTAAAATTTGGCCATTACTCAATGAAAAGTAATGTCTCTTAGCCTTAATTTCCTCCTCTGTAAAATGGTATTATTAATAGTCATTCTTCATAGGGTTATTATAAGGATTTATTACAATAATATATGTCATAATACGTGTCAAACACTAAGCACTTAATACTATATATCTTCTACTGTGTTAAGGATGTGCAAAACAATATGTTTTTCATATACTGAAAATTCCACATAGAGGGGAACGGACTAGTGTTGATAACACAGAGGGTCCAAATCAGCACCACTTATCCTTCAGAATTTCTAGAGCAATGCAAAACATTTAAAACCTCCTTCCTGGCCCCCAGATTAGGTTTGTTTTTCCATATAAAGGGTATAAAATAAAGTGGAGAAAAACATTTTTTTAAAAAGAAAATGCTTTGCTTTTCTGCATTTCCAAGTGCCAAACTACTGTACATGTGTAACAGTCTGCTATACAGAGAAGCACTGGCTGAAACAATAATTAAAATAGAGTGAAAATAACATAAACTAATCAAGTTGAACTTATATTATGCTTTTACATGTCAAGACAAGTCTGCCAAAATCATCTATGCATAGGATTCCTAGCAATAGACTCTAGGATAGACACAGAAAAGAAAAAAATCATCACAAAGAATTAGCAGGTTCAGTTCTGGAAAAACAAACAAAATCAATACAAAACAAATATAAGCACTACACTTGATGTGCAGAAACTGGGAAACAAAAAAGACAGAAAAAGGGGAACATACATACATAGAGGCAAATTTTCTGAATGAGCACTATAAAACAGTGAAAATGTTTTACAAGTAAAGTATTTTAGGAAAACAAATGAAATTCAAAATATCTAGACCAGCCAAAGACACGTACCCATACACATCAAAAAGTTACAACGAAAGGGGTTTTCCACCTGTCATGCAGGCAAATCTATGAGGTGACAGGAGAAGGATAATTAGATGGGGAGAGAGCCAGACAACCATAGGTGAAAGAGGAAGAAACATACAAAAAACCAGAAAGATCAAATTTCTATTTTGTTCATTAAATAGCACTAATTAAAACATAAGGAACCCGAAAAGCAGAAAATAAAATTCAGTTTCATTGTATTTTATTATCAAATAATAATATACAAATAAGACAAGCATACTCAGAACATTTTTCTCAGTGAATCTCCTGGAAGATATCACTAAGCCTAAATTCTTGTAAGCAGAGACTGGTGTGGAGGATTAGAAAGAGGGTCCCGGGAAGTATAAGGAGGGGTGCTGGAAAAGAGCAAGATGGGAGGAATGCCTTCACTTACTAAAGACCAGAACTACCCTACCAGAGAATACGTCTGCAGAAGCAGTAAAATGCTGGGGACGTAGTAAATATTCCACCAACAAATAATGCTTCAACTGGGCAGAACTGCTTTATCTCCATGAATGGCCTCTAGTTCATTTGTTCATCAATCATTAAATACTTTCTGAGCACCAACTATGGACAGGCATTGTTTGGGGCACTGGGGATACAACAGTGAACAAAACTGAGTCCATGCCCTCTTAGAAAGAGACATTCTACTCAGCGGGTAGAGGGAAAGAGAACTATCACATACGCAGAAAGGAAGCCTTTTCCTCAGGCCAGTCACTACTCCTTCCGCTAACCCTGTTTGCCATCTGCGCTGTTCAACTGACAGAGGCGAGAGGAGCCAAACTCTTAGGGCTCAATGCCCCAGCCAAAACATGATCTCAAAAAGAAATGCTAATTTTAAGGACCTAATGACATTATTATTAAAAATCTAGGGACTTCCATGGTGGGCCAGTGGGTAAGACTCTGTGCTCCCAGTGCAGGGGGCCAGGGTTCGATCCCTGGTCGGGGAACTAGATCCCATCTGGCGCAACTAAGAATCCGCATGCCACAACTAAGAGTTCACAGGCACAACTAAGAAGCCTGTATGCAGCAAGTAAGAAGCCCGCATGCTGCAGTGAAAATCCCGTGTGCTGCAACTAAGACCCAGTGCAGCCAAAAAAAAAAAAAAAAAACCACTAAAGAAATGGGGGTAGGGGATCAAGAGGTACAAACTACTATGTATAAAATAAAATACATAAGCTACAAGGATATATTGTACAACACAAGGAATACAGTCCATATTTTATAATAACTATAAATGGAATATAACCATTATAATAACTATAAATGGAATATATAAATGGAATATAACCTTTAAAAAAAAAGATGACTCAAGTTCTGGGGATCTAAAGTACAGCATGGTGGCTATATTTAACAATACTTGCAAGTTGCTAGGAAAGTAAACCTTAAATATTCTCACCACAAAAAAATAGTAATTATGTGAGGTTATGAAGGTGTTAACTAACTTTATTGTGGTAACCATTTCACTATATATATATATATGTATCAAATCATCATGTTGTATACCTTCAACTTACACAATGTTATATGTTAAGTATATCTCAATAAAACTGGGGAAAAAAATATAAAGAGAATTACTAGAAGAGGGAACCAACTCTACACCAGGAACCGTGCTAAGCACTTTATGTGTATGTCCTCATTTTATACTCGGGACAATCCTGGGAGATGAGCAGCAACATCACTACTTTACAACTGAGGCAACTGACTAAAAATCATTAAGTGAGTTAGAAGTAAAAGGAAACTGGGTGCTTATTCACTGGGTGCTTATTATGTGCCAGGCATTGTGCGTTTAGATACACCAGCTCATTTATTTCATCCTAATTATAACTGTATGTGGTATTAGGATCCTTAGCTTAACAATGAGGAAAGTGAGACCTCTGGTACCCTTTCCCAAAGTTACTCTATTAGTAAATGGCAGAACCCAAGATTCAATCCCTTTCCTGTGCTCTTCCCATCACATACACAATCATTTTGATTCTTTCAGAAACAAGTGTATATTCTTGGGGAAACCAGTACACATCTCACCTCAATCTGGTCGATTTTCACTTGCTTGTATGCTTTCTTCATTTCCTTTACACCCAGTTTCATAGCATCAACCTAAAAAAAGGAAAGAGAAAACACCATGTCTTAAGAAGCCGTGTTGGTTAAACTGTCTTTTAAAAACCATGGGAAAAGAGCACAGAGTACAAAAATAAAATAAAACCATGGCAAAAGTGTTTTGGGAGTACCGTGGTCTTGGTGTCCTTCAATGACTGGATGGTGTAATTGGCTTGTTCCATGTTAAATGACTGTTGGGCAAGATTGTCCCGCTGCTGCTCATACCTTTTTAGAGTCAATTGAGAAGGATAAATGTGAGCCAGATAGAAATCCTCCGGAAGAAAGTATCTCTAACACAAAATAAGAGAATATTCTTAAAAACAAAAACAACAAACATTAAAAAATTAAATATACAGAAAAATTGGGAAAAACAATTTAATCAATCTAACACAAACATGATTTGATGTCCCTCCAGTCTTTTTCCTCTGTATATATTTTAGTTACAACACTATTTTCCACTTAACATTATTATTATTACTGCTGCTTTCTACATTGCTAAGAAGTCTTAATACAGGTCTTTATAATGTTTTAGATTATTTCCTATGCTAAATTCCCAGAAATGGAATTCTTGGGGGAAAGGGCAAGACTGTTTTTAAGGCTCTTCATACATATAGTGAAACTGTTTTTCCAGTAGACTGAACTCCTTGAGGACAGGTATGATATTTTATTAATCTCGTATCCACAAATAGGTAATCTATCCAACCTAATATAATGCCTGGCACTCCATGTTTTTTTAAAATAAAGCTTTATATCAACTTATAATACTGCCTCAAAGACTTATATCACTATTCGAAACCATCTAACCATCCAACCAGAAGAAAAATGGTCAATGATGCAGGCAAATGGTGGTGGAACATTATTACCCCGTTAAAAAGTATACTGTTTGGAAAGAATATTTAGAAGGACAAAAATACTCATGATATAACATTAAGTGGAAAAGCATAACCTATATACACGCCATTTGTTATCTTCTAAAAAATCATATGCACACATACCATGTATGCACAAGCAGAGAAAGAAACTGTAAGAAATTAGCATTTTAAAGGTGGTTATTTCTGCTAGTAGGAATCTAGGTAGATTTCCTTTTCTTCTACTCATGTTTATGTACTTGCCAAGTTTCTACAATGAATAATATCCTTTTATTAAAAAAAAAGTTACCTAAAAATTGCAATTAGAGAGGTAACAGTTTTATCACACTCTCTCACCACTCTAGGCAGTATAATTTCTTTTTCCAATTCTGTCTAATCTAAAAGGAGTAAGATGGTGTCTGATGTCTTATAAAAAGTTAGTTTATAAATAGGAATAGAGATATCAACAATTTTTCTGGTTCTTTATTAGCTGATTACATCTGACCTCTATAACCCTGCAGAGGGTCTCATCAGCTCACAAGGGTAAGTACCAAAGATACTCTTGGGCTTCTGCTCAAACACTGGGACACAGTCACCTAAAACAAATTAAGGACCGTTAAATCTTCTGATGGGAGGGAACAAATATTCAAGATTCCCAATTTTACAGACAAACAAATAAAAATTAAAAAGGCACACTCTAATTAAATAAATGGGAGAATCAAACTCTATAGATCTGGGCAGTCCAATACAGAAGCCACTAGCCACACATGGCTACTTAAATTGTTAAAATTAAATAAAATTAAAACTTGAGTTCCTTAGTCACACTAGCTACATTTCAAGTGCTCAATAGCCACGCATGGCTAATAGCTACTGTACTGAAGAGCAGAGATACAAAACACCTCCCATCAAAGCAAAAAGTTCTATTTAAATGGACAGTGCTGCAACAGATGTTGCTGAACATGCAGGGGGAGAAAAACCCAGCTAACTGTATGTGTAAATGAAATTTGCAATTAACTCAAGAATGCTTATAAAGTGGTATGAAAACCTAGAGGAATGGAAGACCATTTCCCTTTTGGTTAAACCTGCTAGAGGAAAGGAGGTTATGCTTATAACTTACATCCGCTTTTGCTTTAGAACCCGCAAGGCTTTCTGCTTGACCATATTCTAGGGAGAAAAGCAGATTTTAATGAAAGGAAGTAGAAAATATACATACGGTAAAAAAAAATCTCCCATATCCTCACATACCTACTTCCTCTCATCTTCAAAGTAGACACAGTGGCTCCTGGATTGTTCACTTCCCAAGCAGGCTTTAAGCCCCAGCTTGTCTCAGTCTTGGCATCCCACATCTCAGTGTACTGAAGTACATTTCCTTTTCCTAGTGCATATTATCTCTACTCCCAGCCCCAAGAGGGCCGATTTTGTATATCTAGGTGCCTTAGGGAGATTCCCAATTTGCACAGTCTGCTATCCACTCAAACTCAGCATGCCCAAACTCCTCAGCCTGCTCTCACCTCGGAAATGACTAATAATGGCCCCGCCAGTCTCTCACTTCTCTAGGTTGAGAACTGTTACACCAACCTTACCTTTCCTCTCTCTGTTGTGTCTTCATGCACTGCCATCTTAGATTTTCAGAACTCACTTTTAAATTGATTCCTCTCATGTCATTCTTACGACTACCACCATGGCTTAGGCTTTCATCTCCTCAAGTCTAGGTGGGTTTTCCTGCCTCTGGTCGCTCTTCATTCCATGCCATCTAACTAAGATGGCAGAGAAAATCCTCCTGTCACTTCCATTTCTACACTGTTTTATAAATCATTTTATTTGTCTCCTCCAATGAAGAAGGAAAAGCAGGTATTATTACTTCCCAGATGATAATAATACCTAACATTTACTGAATGTGTCTATGTACTAGACACAGTGTTATGTAGGTCACATGAATTACCTCATTTAATCTCACACTTTAAAGTAGATATCATCCCCATTTTACAGATGGGAAAACTGAGGTTCAGTGATGCTAAGTAACTTGCTCTAGCTTGAATGTCTAATAAGTTACAGGGATGGGAAAAAAGAAGACAGTTCTACATTCACAGTCCATGCACTTAAATATACAACTCTACGTTTCTACCCAACAGAAGAGGAAAATAAAAAATTAACGGACTTTATAAAGGTCACAGCTAGTAGGTAGTGATGGTATTATTAATAGAACACTGGTACTTTTTCCCCAACATGCCACTCCTTAACCAGTCTATTATACTTACCTAACTTGACTAGCCTGGCAACTCATTATTCCTGAGCAGGCCCAGCTCTCCAGGTAGAATATAGCACCTTCTCAGTAGAATATGCTAGTTCCCACGTACATGCTTCTGGACATGTGACCAGCATCTTCTTGCCACCAGGTCAAATCCCAGCCTTCCTCTCATATATGGCTGCTAACTCTCCTCCCTGAAGGATACACCCTCACGTATGTTTTCTTATTAGACTGTGAGCATCTCTTCTGCATCTCTCACCAGCCCTTACCACCAGGCCCTACTTCCACAGGTGCTCAAGTTAGGCTGTCACAGTACCTTCTTCAGGTGCTGCCTACCTTACCTTTGCAGGACCCTCTCTCATCTTCTTGATCTGATCCTTATACTTCACTAGTTCAGCATCCAGCCGAGAAATCTTCTTGTCAATAGATTCTGCCCTGCTGTCCACCTTGAGGGGAAAAACATCAAAGGCAGTAGTAGTTATTGCAATACATTTACATGAAAAGTGGCAGGAGAGGAATGAATATAGAGGAAGAAAGGAAAAATAAAGAAGAGGGACTTCCCTGGTGGTGCAGTGGTTAAGATTCTGCCTGCCAATGCAGGGATCACGGCTTCGATCCCTGGTCTGGGAAGATCCCACATGCTGCGGAGCAACTAAGCCCGTGCGCCACAACTACTGAGCCTGCACTCTGGAGCCCATGCGCCACAACTACTGAGCCCGCATGACACAACTTCTGAAGCCTGTGCACCTAGAGCCTGTGCTCTGCAACAAGAGAAGCCACCGAAATGAGAAGCCTGCACATGGAAATGAAGAGTGGCCCCCGCTCGCTGCAACTAGAGAAAGCCCACGGGCAGCAACGAAGACCCAATGCAGCCAAAAATAAATAAATAAAATAAATTAATTAAAAAAAAAAAAGAAGAAGAGCATATGGTGGAAGGTGGAAAACAGTGATTCCTAACTGTTGGTGGTGGGGAGATTCTCAGCCAGAAACACTGGAGAGCTTTTATAAACTATACTCCACCCCCTAAATTCTAACATTCCAGGGTCGCTCTCAAGTGTGCTTGAGCAGAAAAAGAATTTGAGAATCACTGGGCTTAGTGGAGATTTCCCTAGAATCAGAGGCTCGTCAGGCTGAGGGCTCAAGCAGTAGGTGTGTGAAATGGGTTAGTGCCCAGTGGACCCCGGCTAGGGCTTAGATCTAATGCTATTCGCTTGGATAGAAGGTGGTGGCTTAATGTCAGGGGTCAGAGTTCTGAATTTTGTGTTACTGAGATCCAGGATTGGGGTACAAATATGTTGAGCTAGGATATCAAGCCGAGGGCCCTGACGTGGGAGAGGGATGAGGGATGGAAGAGGAGTTACGGGTCAGGCTGGACGAGGTGGGAAGGCTGTGTGGGCCTATGGCTGGTAGGGGTGAGGAGGTAAGGAAACAGCGAGTGGACGCGGCACTGGGCACCAGAAGGGGTGGGGCGCAAGAAGGGCGAGACAGTGATGGGTTAGGGGTCCCTGGTTTGTGGAGTCAGCAATGACTTGGGTAACAGGAAAGAAAGTGGGGTGGAGAGAGCTGAGATGCAATGGGTCCGGGACCCAGGAGTAGGCGCCGAAGCCGGGAGTGGGTGGGGTTGGGGGGTGTCAGGGTCCCTGAGCCTAGTTATGCGTGTCTAAGTGCCCACCGTGCCAATGCAGTCAGTCAAGCTGGGCGGCGGAGCCTTGGGTTTCGCTTTCCCGAAGAATCGGTTCATCTTGCGCGGCCGCGAAGACAACCCAAACACTGGAGCAAAACCAGAAACGGAAGCAGAATCACCTCCGCCTCCGACTTGACTTCCGGCCCTCCATGCGCAAGCGCAATGTGCCTATTGGCGTTTACCGATCCTTTTTCCGGATTTTCAGCTCGGTCTTCCGGGGAAGAACTGCAGGAGGTTGGAGGTGAGGGGCGAAGAGTCAGCAGGGGGCGTGGCCTCGGTGGCGGGCGTGGGCGTGGCCTCAGATAAGCCAGGCGGGGCCTCGGCTGAGTGGGTGGGGCCCGGGGGCGGCGGTAGCGGAATAGAGCCTGGCGGGAGCGGGGCTGCTCCGAGGGGCGGGGCCGGCAGGCCCGGGCGGAGCGGGGAAGTAGCCGGGAGGGATCGCGGGGCGCCGCGCTCAGCCTCCACCGCTGGGTGGGCAACAAGCGCGGGTCTGGCGGAGCGCGGCGGCTCTCGGAGATCGCGAGGCGACAGGGAGCGGCTGGGCCCCCGGCGGCGCGCCCCTCGGCTGGGCCGGGAGCCGCGCCAGTCGGTGCCCCCAGTCGAGCGCGGTCCGCCTCCCTCCCAGCGATCAGCCGTCCGGAGTGTGACCAGAGGGCATGCCGGATCCACCAGGGGCGCCGCCGCCTGCGCTCGCAGGCCGCGGGTGAAGAAGAAAGCACGGCCTCGCTCGGCCCGGAGCGAAGAGGTGACCCGGAGCGAAGAGGTGACCCGGAGCGAAGAGGGGTCCCGGAGCGAAGAGGCGGTCGGAAGCGAAGAGGTGGCCCTGAGTGAAGAGGTGGCCCGGAGCGAGGAAATGGCGGCAGCCGGGCTCAGCGTGACCGTCACCCACAGTGAGCGCGGGCTGCGAAAGTCCGACGGGGTCTCTGGGTTTGGCCACGTGCCCTCCCGAAGCGTGTGTCCTTGTGTTCGTCTGGCGTCCGGAAGCGTGGGATCTGGTTTGTGTCCGTGGGGCCGGCTTTTGTACGGATCTTTTGTTCAGCACACCTTTCCATGTGGCTGGTGTTTTGTCTCAGGCCATTTGTTAGATCCTCGATGTCCGTGCTTCACATCGTGGTCCTGGTTGTATGTGTTAGTGTGTGCCTGCGTAGTTATTGTGGGTCTTTGTGCCTGGCTCTTTTTAGCCATGTTGTGTATGACTGCTGTGTGTCTGGACACCTACGTGTGTGCGAGAGTCTGAACTCTTGTCTGCTTTTTGAGTGAGCCTTGGGTTCAGGCGTACACTCTGGGCACCCTTTGGGTCTGCCTACTTTTGGAGTTGACACAGAACTAGACAAAGTTCTGTGTCGAGTTCTCCAGAGAGCTGAGTCCATGAGGTTTCCTCAGGACCAACTAGGGGAGACCCCAGGGCCTCAGAATCTGGTGACCAGGATTCTAGATAATTCAGGTTTAAGTGACCTTGGGATGTCTCCTTTCTAGGCAGCTGGTTTCTACTTCACATAGAAGCAGAGTTGGTAACACCTGTCCCACTCACTACATGTGGCTGTTGAGTAGGCTTAAGGCTTGGCATGATGCACCGGCACAGGCTACCTCCTTATTGTCCACATACCCAGAAAAGAATTAGCACCTCTGCTCCAAAAAGGAATTTCTGCTGTTTGAGTTTATTCATTCTTTTGTCTATTTACTGGGCACCAATCATGTATGTGCCCAGGTGTCCCCAGTGGGAGAGACCTGGAGGAAAAACATTTCCTTGCCCATTACAGCAAAGGAGACAAAAATAGTTCCTTGCCCAGTACAACACAGAGTAGAGGACAGTCAGGCCACAGGATGCAGATGGCTTGTGAAGAAAAGCACGGACTTTGAAATCAGATAGATCTGAGGTCAAGTTCTAATTCTAGAGTTGGGTCTCATTAGGCAGGTCTTAATTGGACTGAACTCATAGTTTGCTTATCTGTGACATGGGGAATAATAGGTAGTACCTACTTCATGGGGTTGTTCTGAGAAATAAGATCATGCATGAAATGAGCCTAGTCAGCCCCTTATGCATGTTAAGTACTTAAAATGTTAGCTGATATCACTGATTTTGTTAGTTACTATAATAAAGGAAACAAAAATCCTTGAGCAGGCCTTGAAGGCTGGGTAAATAAAGTGTCAGCCTATATTGGTTTGTGTGAGTTTTCTTCAACACTTTTCTCTCTCACCAGGCAATGAGAAGCACGATCTTCAAGTTATCCCGCAAGAGGGCTGTAGTGAACCAATTGTCCAAGACCTGGCCCAGGTTGTTGAAGAGGCCACAGGGGTCCCGCTGCCTTTTCAGAAACTCATATTTAAGGGTAGGTATTTCTCTTCCAGCTTTGAGCCCTCATTGCTAAAAGGCCTATTTAAAACTGCTTAACTTTAACTAATAGTAACTCTCAGTTTTCAAACTAGGACAATTCTTATTTGCTTGTTAATTCATTCATCACTTCAACAAATATGTATTGAGGACCTACTATGCACTGGACACTTGTAAACATTTGAACAGGTATTAGAGTTGAAGTCACATGAGGGTGGCAGAAATATTACCATTTTTTAAAAAAAATTAATTAATTAATTTATTTATGGCTGTGTTGGGTCTTCATTTCTGTGTGAGGGCTGTCTCTAGTTGTGGCAAGCGGGGGCCACTCTTCATCGCGGTGCGCGGGCCTCTCACTATCGCGGCCTCTCTTGTTGCGGAGCACAGGCTCCAGACGCACAGGCTCAGTAATTGTGGCTCACGGGCCCAGTTGCTCTGCAGTATGTGGGATCCTCCCAGACCAGGGCTCGAACCTGTGTCCCCTGCATTGGCAGGCGGACTCTCAACCACTGCGCCACCAGGGAAGCCCAAATATTACCATTTTTGATGAAGCACATGGGCAGTCTTCCCTGGCCAAGTTAGATCCTCTTCCCACTGTGTGTTCAGATGGCACTCCCTACCACTTTTGCATAACTTGTATTGAAATTCCTATTAAATAATTGTCTTCATAGTCACCGAACATCTGATTTCTCTAATACAGTAACAAACTCCACGAGGGCAGAGATATTGCTATGTGTCCAATGCTCGGCATAGTGCTGGCACAGAGAAGGTATTGAACAAACTTACCAGGGCCTGGATGTGGCAGGCCCAGTGGATGATGCTGATTTCTGCCAGGACACACCCACTCCCATCCCCATTCTCTGGTCTTCCCATTCCCATGGGAACCCATTATTTTGGTATCTGATGAGGCTAAATTTATCCCGTTTGGTGCCAGTCGTAAAAAACTTAGTGATGGGAAGCATTCATATTTGTACTTCATAGTACAGCTCCTTGTCTTTTCTTTTTAAAAACATTTCATTTTAGAATTATAAAGGCAATAGAAATCCATGTTTCAAAATAGAGGAAAGCACAAAAAAGAAAATGTCCTCCTGGATAAAACCCCTCATAACAATTCAGTATATTTCTGTCCAGCCTCTTTTTGTTTGTTTGTCCTGGTATCCCAAAGTGTGGGTTCTCATTTGTGGCTTTTTTTTTTAGTTGACAAAACTAGGATCATTTCTAGTGATCTTCATATAACACTGGGTCATCAACATGTATTATGGCATTGAAGTTTCCTGAAAAAATGAGCTTTGATGCCTACAAAGTCTTCTGTTGTACTGATGTATAGTTAATGCGTCCCCTATTACTGAATTTTTGGCTCTTTCCAGTTTCTCACTATTATGAATAATAGTTATTGTATAACAGTTTTTGTGTAGGCACATGTCCAGTTATGTGTTAGGGTAGATATCTAAAGTGAAGTTACTGGGTCAAGAAACCTTCTAAAAAGCGTATACCAATTCATCCTCTTCTCATTAGTGAGCACACTACTTCCTATACCCTTGCTGAAATCTATTTTCACTGTTGTGCAATTGTTGCAACTTGACATCACTTTCTTCTTTGTTCAGGAAAATCTCTGAAGGAAATGGAGACGCCATTGTCAGCACTTGGAATACAAAATGGTTGCCGGGTCATGTTAATTGGGAAAAAGGTAAATTGCTTTTTCCACCAGAATACCTCAGAATCAAATGACGAAGGTCTTTTATGCATGTTTCTGTTTAGAAGGCCAAACCAGGGACCCAGGGTTGGCACTGGTGAAGTAGCGCTCTCTAAACAAATGTAGTCTCTTTTTGTTCCATGGAGTTACCAGTTCTCATACCCTCCAGCTCCTGTTGGTTAGGGCTTTCACTCTGGGAATTAGGAGTGGTTATGCTGCCTCAGTAATGTGGCTTTTGTGTTGGTGGTGGAATCAGTCTGGTTAAAATAGTGCCTGAGGCAGTCCCTACTCACTTGGAGGGGAATTTGCAAGAGAGTGTTTTGTTAAAATAAACCTGTAGATTTTAAAAATAAGTACTCTGCAAACTTCAGGAGCCTCTCTTCCTTTAACCATTGTTTTTACTAAAATCTCACACAAGGATAAACCCTCTTTGGCTGGAAAGAAAGGTTCAGACTAAAGAGGTGACGGAGAAAAAGAACCAGTTGGTGAGAAAAGTAGGCCCTGGGGTGATGAGAGAGGGCCATGGCCAGCCCTGCATTGTGACACAGTGGAATTGTTGGTCCTGTGAAGTTCCCTTACTTCGAAGGAGGTGGCTGATTCAGAGTGGAGAGAGGGCAGAGATTAGCAAAGTGGAGGCAAGGAAAGTCTAGTCCAGACGTGGAACTGCCAGGAGACTGGCACTCAGGATTTGGCCACAAAGAAGAATGTGAACAATTTGGGGTAGTGTAAAAGCAGGAAGCTGCTGGCTACCAATTAAGGTGAGAGAAGGGGAAATAATCTAGATTTCTTGCTCAAGGGTCAGGGAGAATGGTGATGGGCAATTAGCAGAACCCAAGGGTTGAGTTCGAAGAAGCTTTAGGACCCTCAGTTGGAGCTGTCCTGGAGTATGTGGAGCCAAGTCCAATTCAAGTCTCTTCTACCTATTTTGGGCTGTGTAACCTTAAGTTACTTTACAGTAACCTCAATTTCATCATCTGAAACAGTACCTCCTTCACTGGATTGTGGTAAGGCTTAAACAATAATATAGGTAAAGTGCTTAGGATGGTACCTGGCATAGAGGGGATGCTCAGTAAAAGTATTCATCATCATCATCATATTGAATGAGAGAGCTCAGGAATTCCATTTAAAGGAAGGGTAGAATTCCACCTGTCTCACCGTTCTGGACTCCTCACGGGCATTCATTGTAATTTGTTAACACTCCAGGCTTCAGTCCAGAATCTGTTGGTAATCAGCTCGAGGCTGAGGTTGAATCTGGCACGTGGATCGGCTTTGTTCTCTGAACCCAAGCCGTCAGGGCTCTCTTGCCAGAATGTGTACCTGATACCTTCTCTCTATCTAGTCTAGAGTCTTTGTAGATAGAAAACCTTCATGTATAACCCTCCAGCTTGCCTTCTAAGAAGCAACAGAGTTAAGACGATGTTTTCTAGGTCAGTAGTTTAACCCACTTGTGGTCAGATTTTTTTTTTCCTGACAGAAAAAAAAGTTATTGACTTCATTTTATTCTTAAACATTTTAGAACAGTCCAGAGGAAGAAGCTGAACTAAAGAAGTTGAAAGATTTGGAGAAGTCTGTGGAGAAGATAGCTGACCAACTGGAAGAGTTGAGAAAAGAGCTTACTGGAATCCAGCAGGTAACAATCTCCGTGGACTTTGTCTTTCTGCCTTCTATGAGAACTCTCTGGAGATACGAATGTGTGGTTACGAGGGCGGACTTTGTTGTCAGACTCCCTGGGTTCAGACCCTGGCTCTACCCTTCCTGTTACTGTGGGCAAGTTTGCCTTTGTCTCAGGTTCCTCATCTGTAAAAAGGCAGTAATGATGGTACCTCCCTCTTAGGGCTGTTGAGGGGATTAAATTGCATAATTTGAGCCTGACATATACTAAGTGCTTTGTAAGTGTTGTCACCACTGTTATTTCCAAACCCCAGCCAGCATCCATTTGTGCTCCTAGGAGAACACCTGCTGTGCTAGGATCATGTATTGTCTAAAATAGAATAAGTAGCTTCTCTCAGTCTAGTCAGTTATAATGTATTTGGCAAGGCAAAGAACATTGTGTTGATTCATAGAAGGTCCAAGCTGAGCATGATCTTGGAGTGGGCGTGGGGGTCATCCTAGTCAATTCCTTATAGTATTAGAGGTGGAGTACTGAAACCAAATAAGGATGAGGAACAGCCGCAAACCACATACTTATTTTTGATCCCTTCATTTTATAACATTTATGGATGTATGTTTGTGTTTTAATTATAAAAGTAATACATGCTGATTGTACATAGCTTTTAAGAAAACATATGGGCACTAATATGAAAAATAATAATTACCTGTAAGACCCCCAACTCAAAGATAATCATTACTAAAAACTGGAATCTATTTTTTCATCTTAAAAAAAATTGGTATAATGTTAGGTACACTTTGTAAATTGTTCCTTCATTGGTTTAAAAAATTGAACATTTTCCCATGTCATTAAAAATGATCATACGTAACCAAATCACTTTGCTGTATACCTGAAACTAACACAGTACTGTAAATCAACTATACTTAAATAAAGAAAAAAAGTTTTGACTGAAAAAAAATGGTCATACTTTTCAAAACTTGCAGAGTATTTCATCATATGAATGGATCATGGTTTACCTAACCAATTCTCTATTATTCATCACCTAATGTTATTTTACCATTATGCATAATGCTTCCTTTTTTTTTTAACATCTTTATTGGAGTATAATGGCTTTACAGTGGTGTGTTGGTTTCTGCTTTATAACAAAGTGAATCAGCTATACATACACATATATCCCCATATCTCCTCCCTCCTCCGTCTCCCTCCCACCCTCCCTACCCCACTCCTCTAGGTGGTCACAAAGCACTGAGCTGATCTCCCTGTGCTTTGCGGCTGCTTCCCACTAGCTATCTATTTTACATTTGGTAGTATACATAAGTCCATGCCACTCTCCCACTTCGTCCCAACTTACCCTTCCCCCTCCCTATGTCCTCAAGTCCATTCTCTACATCTGCATCTTTATTCCTGTCCTGCCCCTAGGTTCTTCACAACCATCTTTTTTTTTTTTAGATTCCATATATATATGTGTTAGCATATGGTATTTGTTTTTTTCTTTCTGACTTATTTCACTCTGTATGACAGACTCTAGGTCCATCCACCTCACTACAAATAACTCAATATCATTACTTTTTATGCCTGAGTAATATTCCATTGTATATATGTGCCATATCTTCTTTATCCATTCATCTGTCGATGGACACTTAGGTTGCTTCCATGTCCTGGCTATTGTAAATAGAGCTGCAGTAAACATTGTGGTACATGACTCTTTTTGAATTATGGTTTTCTCAGGGTATATGCTCAGTAGTGGGATTGCTGGCTCGTATGGTAGTTCTATTTTTAGTTTTTTAAGGAACCTCCATACTATTCTCCATAGTGACTGTATCAATTTACATTCCCACCAACAGTGCAAGAGGGTTCCCTTTTCTCCACACCCTCTCCAGCATTTATTGTTTGTAGATTTTTTGATGATGGCCATTCTGACTGGTGTGAGGTGATACCTCATTGTAGTTTTGATTTGCATTTCTCTAATGATTAGTGATGTTGAGCATCCTTTCATGTGTTTGCTGGCAATCTGTATATCTTCTTTGGAGAAATGTCTATTTAGGTCTTCTGCCCATTTTTGGATTGCTTTGTTTGTTTTTTTGATATTGAGCTGCATGAGCTGCTTGTAAATTTTGGAGATTAATCCTTTGTCAGTTGCTTCATTTGCAAATATTTTCTCCCATTCTGAGCGTTGTCTTTTCGTCTTGTTTATGGTTTCCTTTGCTGTGCAAAAGCTTTGAAGTTTCATTAGGTCCCATTTGTTTATTTTTGTTTTTATTTCCATTTCTCTAGGAGCTGGGTCAAAAAGGATCTTGCTGTGATTTATGTCATAGAGTGTTCTGCCTATGTTTTCCTCTAAGCGTTTGATAGTGTCTGGCCTTACATTTAGGTTTTTAATCCATTTTGAGTTTATTTTTGTGTATGGTGTTAGGGAGTGTTCTAATTTCATTCTTTTACATGTAGCTGTTCAGTTTTCCCAGCACCACTTATTGAAGAGACTGTCTTTTCTCCATTGTATATTCTTGCCTCCTTTATCGAAGATAAGGTAACCATATGTGCGTGGGTTTATCTCTGGACTTTCTATCCTGTTCCATTGACCTGTATTTCTGTTTTTGTGCCAGTACCATACTGTCTTGATTACTGTAGTTTTGTAGTATAGTCTGAAGTCCAGGAGCCTGATTCCTCCAGCTCCGTTTTTCTTTCTCAAGATTGCTTTGGCTATTCGGGGTCTTTTGTGTTTCCATGCAAATCGTGAAATTTTTTGTTGTAGTTCTGTGAAAAATGCCATTGGTAGTTTGATAGGGATTGCACTGAATCTGTAGATTGCTTTGGGTAGTATAGTCATTTTCACAATGTTGATTCTTCCAATTAAAGAACATGGTATATCTCTCCATATGTTTGTATCATCTCTACTTTATTTCATCAGTGCCTTATAGTTTTCTGCATACAGGTCTTTTGTCTCCTTAGGTAGGTTTATTCTTAGGTATTTTATTCTTTTTGTTGCAATGTTTCCTTAATTTCTCTTTCAGATTTTTCATCATTAGTGTATAGGAATGCAAGAGATTTCTGTGCATTAATTTTGTATCCTGCTACTTTACCAAATTCGTTGATTAGCTCTAGTAGTTTTCTGGTAGCATCTTTACGATTCTCTATGTATGGTATCATGTCATCTGCAAACAGTGACAGCTTTACTTCTTCTTTTCTGATTTGGATTCCTTTTATTTCTTTTTCTTCTCTGATTGCTGTGGCTAAAACTTCCAAAACTATGTTGAATAATAGTGATGAGAGTGGACACCTTGTCTTGTTCCTGATCTTAGAGGAAATGGTTTCAATTTTTCACCATTGAGAATGATGTTGGCTGTGGATTTGTCATATATGGCCTTTATTATGTTGAGGTAGGTTCCCTCTGTGCCCACTTTCTGGAGAGTTTTTATCGTAAATCGGTGTTTAATTTTGTCAAAAGCTTTTTCTGCATCTATTGAGATGATCATATGGTTTTTATCCTTCAACTTGTTAATATGGTGCATCACATTGATTGATTTCCATATATTGAACATCCCTGGGATAAACCCCACTTGATCATGGTGTATGATCCTTTAAATGTGCTGTTGGATACTGTTTGCTAGTATTTTGTTGAGGATTTTTGCATCCATGTTCATCAGTGATATTGGCCTGTAGTTTTCTTTTTTTGTGTGACATCTTTGTCTGGTTTTGGTATCACGGTGATGATGGCCTTATAGAATGGGTTTGAGAGTGTTCCTCCCTCTGCTATATTTTGGAAGAATTTGAGAAGGATAGGTGTTAGCTCTTCTGTAAATGTTTGATAGAATTCGCCTGTGAAGCCATCTGGTCCTGGGCTTTTGTTTGTTGGAAGATTTTTAATCAGTCTCAATTTCAGTGCTTGTGAATGGTCAGTTATATTTTCTATCTCTTCCTGGTTCAGTCTCGGAAGGCTGTGCTTTTCTAAGAATTTGTCCATTTCTTCCAGGTTGTCCATTTTATTGGCATAGAGTTGCTTGTAGTAATCTCTGATGATCCTCTGTATTTCTGCAGTGTCAGTTGTTACTTCTCCGTTTTCATTTCTAATTCTATTGATTTGAGTCTTCTCCCTTTTGTTCTTGTTGAGTCCGGCTAATGGTTTATGAATTTTGTTTATCTTCTCAAAGAACCAGCTTTTAGTTTTATTGATCTTTGCTATTGTTTCCTTCATTTCTTTTTCATTTATTTCTGATCTGATCTTTATGATTTCTTTCCTTCTGCTAACTTTGGGAGTTTTTTTGTTCTTCTTTCTCTAATTGCTTTAGGTATAAGGTTAGATTGTTTATTTGAGATGTTTCTTGTTTCTTGAGGTAGGATTGTATTCCTGTAAACTTCCCTCTTAGAACTGCTTTTGCTGCATTCCATAGGTTTTGGGTCATTGTGTTTTCATTGTCCTTTGTTTTTAGGTATTTTTTGATTTCCTCTTTGATTTCTTCAGTGATCTCTTGGTTGTTAAGTAGTGTATTGTTTAGCCTCCATGTGTTTGTATTTTTTACAGATTTTTTTTCCTGTAATTGATATCTAGTCTCATAGCGTTGTGGTTGGAAAAGACACTTGATACGATTTCAGTTTTCTTAAATGTACCAAGGCTTGATTTGTGACCCAAGGTGTGATCTATCCTGGAGAATGTTCTATGAGCACTTGAGAAGAAAGTGTATTCTGTTGTTTTTGGATGGAATGTCCTATAAATATCAATTAAGTCCATCTTGTTTAATGTATCATTTAAAGCTTGTGTTTCCTTATTGGTTTTCTGTTTGGATGATCTGTCCATTTGTGTAAGTGTGGTGTTAAAGTCCCCTACTATGATTGTGTTACTGTCAATTTCCCCTTTTATGGCTGTTAGCATTTGCCTTATGTATTGAGGTGCTCCTATGTTGGGTGCATAAATATTTACAATTGTTATATCTTCTTCTTGGATTGATCCCTTGATCAGTATGTAGTGTCCTTCTTTGTCTCTTTTAATAGTCTTTATTTTAAAGTCTATTTTATCTGATATGAGAATTGCTACTCCAGCTTTCTTTTGATTTTCATTTGCATGGAATATCTTTTTCCATCCCCTCACTTTCAGTCTGTATGTGTCCCTAGGTCTGAAGTGGTCTATTGTAGACAGCATATATACAGGTATTGTTTTTGTATCCATTCAGCCAGCCTGTGTCTTTTGGTGGGAGCATTTAATCCATTTACATTTAAGGTAATTATCGATATGTATGTTCCTATGACCGTTTTCTTAATTGTTTTCGGTTTGTTATTGTAGGTCTTTTCCTTCTCTTGTGTTTTCTGCCTAGAGAAGTTCCTTTAGCATTTGTTGTAAACCTGGTTTGGTGGTGCTGAATTCTCTTAGCTTTTGCTTGTCTGTAAAGGTTTTAATTTCTCCATCAAATCTGAATGAGATCCTTGCTGGGTAGAGTAATCTTGGTTGTAGGTTTTTCCCTTTCATCACTTTAAATATGTCCTGCCACTCCCTTCTGACTGAGACTGTCCATTTGTGTTAAGTGTGGTGTAAAGTCTTTCTGCTGAAAGATCAGCTGTTAACCTTATGGGGATTCCCTTGTATGTTATTTGTTGTTTTTCCCTGCTTTTACTATTTTTTCTTTGTGTTTAATTTTTGATAGTTTGATTAATGTGTGTCTTGGCATGTTTCTCCTTGGCTTTATCCTGTATGGGACTCTCTGCGCTTCCTGGACTTGACTATTTCCTTTCCCATATTAGGGAAGTTTTGAACTATAATCTCTTCAAATATTTTTTCAGTCCCTTTCTTTTTCTCTTCTTCATCTGGGACCCCTATAATTCGAATGTTGGTGCATTTAATATTGTCCCAGAGGTCTCTAAGACTGTCCTCAATTCTTTCGTTCTTTTTTCTTTATTCTGCTCTGAGGTAGTTATTTCTACTATTTTATCTTCCAGGTCACTTATCCGTTCTTCTGCCTCAGTTATTCTGCTATTGATTCCTTCTAGAAAATTTTAAATTTCATTTATTGTATTGTTCATCATTGTTTGTTTGCTGTTTAGTTCTTCTAGGTCCTTGTTAAACGTTTCTTGTATTTTCTCCATTCTATTTCCAAGATTTTGGATCGTCTTTACTATCATTTCTCTGAATTCTTTTTCAGGTAGACTGCCTATTTCCTCTTCATTTGTTTGGTCTGATGGGTTTTTACCTTGCTCCTTCATCTGCTGTGTGTTTCTTTGTATTCTTATTTTGCTTAACTTACTGTGTTTGGGGTCTCCTTTTTGCAGGCTGCAGGTTCGTAGTTTCCGCTGTTTTTGGTGTCTGCCCCCAGTGGCTAAGGTTGGTTCAGTGGGTTGTGTAGGCTTCCTGGTGGAGGGGACTAGTGCCTGTGTTCTGGTGGGCGAGGCTGGATCTTGTCTTTCTGGTGGGCAAGACCGTGTCCAGTGGTCTGTTTTGGGGTGTCTGTGACCTTATTATGATTTTAGGCAGCCTCTCTGCTAATGGGTGGGTTTGTGTTCCTGTCTTGCTAGTTGTTTGGCATAGGGTGTTCAGCACTGTAGCTTGCTGGTCTTTGAGTGGAGTTGGGTCTTAGCGTTGAGATGGCGATCTCTGGGAGAGCTTTTGCCATTTGATATTACATGGAGCCGGGAGGTCTCTGGTGCACCAATGTCCTGAACTTGGCTCTCCCACCTCAGAGGTACAGGCCTGACACCTGGCCGGAGTACCAAGACCCTGTCAGTCACACGGCTCAGAAGAAGAGGGAGAAAAAAAGAAAGAAAGAAAGAGAGTAAGAAAATAAAATAAAGTTATTAAAATAAAAAGTGATTATTAAAAGTAAAAAATTAAAAAGTAGTAAAAAAAAAAAGAGAGAGAGAAGAAAGAAGGAAGGAAAGAAAGAATGAAAGAAGGAAAGAAAGAATGAAAGAAGGAAAGAAAGAAGAGAGCAACCAAACCAAAAAACAAATCCACCAGTGATAACAAGCGCTAAAAACTATACTAAAAAATAAAAAAAAAAAGACAGACAGAACCCTAGGACAAATGGTAAAAGCAAAGCTATACAAACAAAATCACACAAAGAAGCACACACATACAAACTCACAAAAAGAGAAAAAGGGAAAATATATATGTATCTATATATTAAAAAAAAAAGAAGGAGGAAGAGAGCAACCAAATCAATAAACAAATCTACCAATGATAATAAACTCTAAATACTAAACTAAGATAAACATAAAACCAGGAACAAATTAGATGCAGAAAGCAAACCCCAAGTCTACAGTTGCTCCCAAAGTGCACCACCTCAGTTTTGGGATGATTTGTTGTCTCTTCAGGTATTCCACAGATGCAGGGTACATCAAGTTGATTGTGGAGATTGTGGAGAAATTTCCCTTTCTCTTCTTTGTTCGCTCAGCCTCCCCCCCACCACCACCCCGTTCAGCTTTGGATTTGGCCCCGCCTCTGCTTGTAGGTCGCCTGAGGGCATCTGTTCTTTGCTCAGACAGGACGGGGTTAAAGGAGCAGCTGCTTCTACTTCTGGGGCTCTGGCTCACTCAGGCGGGGGGGAGGGAGGGGTACGGATGCGGGGCGAGCCTGCGGGCGGCAGAGGCCTGCGTGACGTTACAAACAGCCTGAGGCGTGCTGTGCGTTCTCCTGGGGAAGTTGTCCCCGGATCATGGGACCCTGGCAGTGGCGGGCTGCACAGGCTCCCAGGAGGGGAGGTGTGAAGAGTGCCCTGTGCTTGCACACAGGCTTCTTGGTGGCGGCAGTAGCAGCCTTAGCGTCTCATGCCCATCTCTGGTGTCCACTCTGAGAGCCGCGGCTCACGCCCATCTCTGGAGCTTGTTTAGGTGGTGCTCTGAATCGCCTCTCCTCACACCCCCTGAAACAATGGTCTCTTGCCTCTTAGGCATGTCCAGACTTTTTCCCGGACTCCCTCCCGGCAGCTGTGGCGCACTAGCCCCCTTCAGGCTGTGTTCACGCCGCCAACCCCAGTCCTCTCTCTGGGATCTGACCTCCGAAGCCCGAGCCTCAGCTCCCAGCCCCCACCCGTCCCGGCGGGTGAGCAGACAAGCCTCTCAGGCTGGTGAGTGCTGGTCGGCACCGATCCTCTGTGTGGGAATCTCTCCGCTTTGCCCTCCGCACCCCTGTGGCTGCGCTCTCCTCCGCGGCTCCAAAGCTTCCCCTCCCCACCATCCCCCGTCTCCGCCAGTGAAGGGGCTTCCTAGTGTGTGGAAACCTTTCCTCCTTCACAGCTCCCTCCCACTGGTGCAGGTCCTGTCCCTATTCTTTTGTCTCTGTTTTTTCTTTTTTCTTTTGCCCTACCCAGGTACGTGGGGAGTTTCTTGCCTTTTGGGAAGTCTGAGGTCTTCTGCCAGCGTTCAGTAGGTGTTCTGTAGGAGTTGTTCCACATGTAGATGTATTTCTGATGTATTTGTGATCTCCACGTCTTACTCCTCCGCCATCTTGAAGCCATTATGCTTCTTTGAATGTCCTCGGACATAAATCTTTTTTGACCGTTTCCGATTTTTTTGGTAGAATAAATTCTTTGAGTTGGAATTGCTGGCTAATATATACTACATGAGATCCCTGCTCTCCACCTGTTGTCACCAGCTAACTGGTCATTAGGCCAAGCATTGTGAATAAACAGAGAGACAATTTAATAAAAATAATGTAAGTGCTGCCATTTGTTAGCATACATACATCTGTGTCAGGAATTCTATTAAAGGTCTACATGTATTTCTCTTTATCCTCATGGTAACCCTCTGGGGTGTGGGTATCATGATCTCCATTTTAAAAATGAGAACACCGAGGCACAGATAGGTTAAGGAACTTGCTCAAGGTCACAAGCCAGTACAGTGCAGTCAGAATTGAAGCCCAGGCCTATCAGACTCTAAACTCTGTGCTCTTAATGTCTGCTTCTCGTGTGCGGGTAGTCACTGGTGACTGGGGGCTTCGCCAGAGCCAGGCCTCCGCAGGCATTTGTGACCCCAGTGGACCATGTAAGATAGACCATGTAATGGCCTGCAGACTACTACAGCTCTTGGGGTGGCCCATGGCCGGCTTTTCTGTTTTTCCCAAGAGGTGAAGTTGCGGGCCTGAGGTCTGGCCCAGCCTGTTGGGGAATGTGGACTCAGGGTGTGGCTGCTTCATCAGTGCCTTGGCTTGGAGTTTTCCATCAGCCTCAAGGAACCCTTGCAATAATGCATCATTCCTCCACAGGGTTTTCTGGCCAAGGATTTGCAAGCTGAAGCTCTCTGCAAGCTCAACAGGAGAGTAAAAGCCATAATCGAGCAGTTTATGAAGATCTTGGAAGAGATTGACACACTAGTAAGTAAATATTCAGCTGAGAAGAACTAGTTTCCTTTGATTATTTTTCAGTCAGTTTCACTCTTTCAGTATCGCACTCACTGCCTGAGGGTATTGAGCACCTATCGTGTACCAGACACTGCTAGGTCTTTGGTGAATACACGGAAAGGTAAGATGGTTCCTGATTTCTCCTGTCCCACCAACATAGGGCTTTTGTCATATTATTTATGTATGTATGTATGTATGTATTTATTTATTTTGGCCACGGCATGTGGGATCTTAGTTTCCCGATCAGGGATTGAACCCATGCCCCCTGCATTGGGAGTGCAGAGTCTTAACCACTAGACTGCCAGGGAAGTCCCTGTCATTTTTATTTATGTATGCCAGTAGCATCTAATCCTCAGGAAGCTGGGACCCAAGTGGTCCATGATCTCATGATTAGAGAAACACAGGGCTTAACTTTCCTAACACACATGTGTCTGACATTTCACTGAGCTCATTACCTGTACAGAATTCAGTCAGACCCAGCTCCTGTGAGGCTGTTGGGAATCATCGATGCCACGCTTCCTCTTAGAGATGACACAGTAATGATATCTCTAGCCTAAACTACTCTGCTTGGGATTCTTAGGGGGAGGTGGTAAAGAAGAAGCAGAAAAGCACTGTGCTTCTCCTGCCACACTGAGCTCATGGTCCAGCCAGGACACAGTATCCATGCACAGGAAACAGTGAACAGACAAAGTCCATGTTATAGATCTATGGCCCCGACACCAAGAACAAAGGGAGCTTCTATAGGGGTGAGAGTCATGGGGAGGGCCATGTAGGGTACAGATCCAGGGAAGTGATTCCTGAAAATGCATGTCATTCACATTAGTGACCTGTGGCCTGTTCGGTATACTGTAGGTATTTCTGACGTGTTCTTATGTCATTTTCACTGAGGATTATTTATACGTCAACTTATTCTTCCGTAGGTTCTGCCAGAAAATTTCAAAGACAGTCGAATGAAAAGGAAGGGTTTGGTGAAAAAGATTCAGGTGAGTTGTGTGGTAGGGCATCACAAAGTGTAATGTGCTGGCGCATGTATCTGTTCAAAGTAGGGTAGAGTACAAGTGTGGTGTGGCCTCTCTTTGGTTCTTATATCTCAGCATGAGCCCAGAACCTAAGAGAAGAGCTCCTTTCATGTCCCTGTAATTAAATTTGGATTTAAACTAATTGGGAAGGAAGATGGCCGGAGAGCAGATAGGACTGACATGTTATACTGATCCGATGGACAGGACCCCCTGAAATCGTGCACTTGCAGTGGCCTGGCTTCCTGTCCTCAGCACCCTTTGGGGGTTGTTGGCATAGAGCACTGTCAGAAGCCCTGGTCCTGTGCTTCCTCTACCTCCCCCTCCTTCCTCTGGAGCCCAGGCCATCTCCATCGCTGCACACCTGTTTCAGCCTGAGTCAGTCGCCCGGGGGTTCCCCAGAGTGGCTGGGCAAAGAGCCTCTTGCGGGTGGGGCTGGCAGGGGTGCCTGGCGCCGAGTGGGCCCTTACTGCTCTGCGTTTACCTGGTAGGCGTTCCTAGCTGCCTGTGATACAGTGGAGCAGAGCATCTGCCAGGAAACGGAGCGACTGCAGTCCACAAACTTGGCCCTGGCTGACTGAGGTGAGGCAGAGAAGGCTGTGCTGCCTTGAAGAACAGCTCCACCAGCTCTGCATTCTCCGGAACAGAAGTTACGTGCTTTTTCCGGGGCTGCTGGGGACAACTGGCTGATTGCCAGTTTTCCTTCTCTTATACCTGCTCTCAGTGAACGAGTATTGTCTGTGCAATCTTAGCGCTCCTGTCGGTTTCTCGTTCCGTCTGTGTATATCTGTGCTGTCCAGCAGCCCACCTTGTCTGGAGAGGGCCTCCTCTGCCCAAGTCTTCCCAGCTTTTTTGACCTTTGGATGCTTTCTTTGGCTGGTGAGAGCTCTCATTTGTCCTGGGGTAGTTCTGGGTTTATCAGCTATCCTGTCTTCAGATACATGAGGCCTTTTTGCACTTATGATCCCATAGTCCCATCTGTGTAAACCAGAATCACCAGGAGGCTACATCTGGTCAGGAATGTTAGGAATGGCTCAGAACAGGTGTTTGGCACACAGGTAGTCCAAGTATCTCTCATTGTGACCTAATTCTGGAACAGCTGGCTGGGTTGTGGGTTCATAGACCCTGTCTTCACCCCCCAGTGACCCTGACCAGTCACAGGCTGTGAGGTCTCAGGGGGCCTTTCCTGGAGTGGGGCCTGTGGTTGATCCTTAGACTTCCTTGTCCCCAGGCACATCTCTAGGAGGTTACAACCCAGAGCTGACTAAGTCTCTGCTCGAAACCGGGTTACAACCATGGCTTGGGAGGGGCAGAGAGGAGAGGCAGAGTGAATAGTAAAGCAGGGAGGTAGTGAGGGCCACCATAAACTTCTCAGGAGTTCCTTCAAAGGCATTTCTGTTAACCGTACCCTTCTGAGATCTACATGTCCTCTGAGTTCCTTCGAGGCTGTTTTTGTCTGTTTTGTGGCCTTTTTCCCCTTCATTGTTATTTAAAAAATAAAACAATTTATATATACGTCAGCAAGCAGAAGAGTGTTTAGACTTTTTTTTCCTTTTGGTAGATGAAGTATGGGAAGCAAAAGCCTTCTGAGGTTCTAGTCTAGTTATGTTATAAAGTTGAGAGTGGCCCTGGGTGCTGGAACGATTAAACTGGTCAGCTGCCATCACCCCATTTTTTTCACACAGTGCCCAGGAGACAGGCTTCCAACAGGCCACTCTGAGGCCAACCTTCTTTGGCAGAGAGGGAGTCTGTGAAGTCCCAGGCATTTAGGGCTGCGTGGGTGGGACTAGGACAAGGTGGTGGTTAGGGGTGGACAAGTGGACGAGGCTCGGGGCCCGGCCCGCCCACCCCCAGCTTTCATCAGAGCAGTCCAGGATTTATCTGTTTCTAGGTAGTAGCTGTGTGGCCTTGGGCCACAGCGCGTTCCTGTGTGCCAGATACCACTCTAAGTTCTTGAGGTGTACTTGTCATTTAATCCTCACACAATCTAGGACATAGACAGATACTATCCCTATTTTATAGATGAGCTCAGGTAATTTGCTCAAGATCATAGAGTAAGTAACAAAGTCAGGACACAAACTGGGCAGCTTGATTCCGAGCCCATGGTCTTAATCTCTACCGGTTTGCCTCCCAACTGACATGGGGTTGCTCACACCCTCTCATTTTCTCTTTTCCTTCTGTTTATCTCCCATGTTGGCCTCTGCACTTCCCCTCTGGCCCTCTCCAGTTCATTCTCCACAGAGCAGCTGAGTGATCATGAAGTACACATGTTACCATGTCAGTCCCCTGCTTAAAAACCTCAGTGGCCCCCATTTCTCTTGGGATAAAGGCCAAGGTCCTTACCCTGCTCCCTTCTCATCTCGGGCCACTGTCCTGTTTGTTCTCTGCTGTCAGCCACTCTGGTCTAGTTCAGGCCCTCAGGTGCTCTGTGCCCTCTCCCGCCCTGGGGTCTTTGCACACGCTGTTCCTCTGCTTGGACAGTTCCATGCCATCCTTCCCCTACCCCTACCCCTGTCCTAGGTGACTGCTGTTCATCCTTCAGAACGTAAATGTCTCTTCATGGAGAAACCTCACCTACTACCGTCTGAGAACATCAAGCCCCCAGGTGATATCCTCTCACAGTTTGTCATGACTTTTTATGATAAACAACATTTATCATGGTCTATGATGATTTATGTGTGGGATTATTTGATTAATATTTGCCTTTATGCTAGACTGTGAGTCCCTTGGGTTAAGGAGCTTCTTTGTCTTGTTAACAGTGTATTTCATCAAGCACATTGTCTGGTTTATATTAGATGCTCAATAAATATTTGGAGAATGAATGAATGTTGACCGCACACATTAATAGTGAAATTTCCACTGCTGCACTCACCCACTGAAGCTCCGTCAGCACTGGGATTTACAGCATCCGCTAGCCATTGTCTTATTTAAGGGTGGGCTGCCCAGCAGATGTTCAGGGTAGTAACACGGCCCACTCACATAGATCTGCACATCTACAGGGCATCTCTGCCTATGAACAGGGAAGGAGTACGCCTCAGTTGCCCACTTCCCCATAACATGATCAGTCCTGCCGCAGGGGAACAAATGGGGCTCTGTGATCCCACAAACATCCTTCAGCCTCACAGAGTGGGAAGAATTCTCCCACACATTTTCTGTTCAGTCAATTATTTCTGCTTATCCTTCAAGGCACAGCTTAAAGTTTATCCCCTCTGAGAAGCCCTTCTTCATCTGGTAGTCAGGGCTCTTAGTTGAAAACACCACAAACCTATTCCAGAGAGATTGTTGAAACAGAAAATTTATTGGTAGGATGTTATCTCATGTAACTTTGGGAAGTTCAAGGGCAGTTGGGCTTCAGGAACACAAATGCTGCCTGAAATTTCTCTCTGTATCTCATTGCATGTCACTACCAGAGAGGAACTGCCTCTGTTTCCTTCTTTCTTTCTTTCTTTTTTTTTTTTTAACATCTTTATTGGAGTATAATTGCTTTACAATGGTGTGTGTTTCCTTATTTCTGATTTGAAAAATCTGGAGAATAATCTTCTGGCCAATCAGCAGTGGCCATGGCAGCAGGGTCACATGCCACAGACAGGCCTTTGGGGCCCACACTTACATTTCAGGGTGGTTCCCAGAGACAGGGCCACGGTTTCCACATCTGTAAAGTGGGGAATTAGGTCTTTCTTTCTGTGTGGTGTTCTGGCACATTGCTCAGGCTTAACCTTTGTGATTCCTCATCGTGTGAGTGGAAGCCTGGGAGGGGAGGGTCACTGAGGAGAAGCTTGGCTGAGCTCTGCCACTTGGGTCTAAGAGGGGCTTCCCACTTAGGGCAGAGACTTAGATGTCACCAATATCCACTCTTCCTACACTAAGTGAACTACTAATTTGCAGCTTAGCACGTGGCCAACCAGATAAAATAATATTTCCCAGTCTTTCTGCACTAGCATGGCCAAGAGACTACATTTTAGCCAATGGGCTGTGTGTGCATCTTAGGGAAGCATCGTCAGATGCAGTAGAGTGCCCTTTCCCCCTCTCTGTGGGCTGAGTATAGACATGATGGTTGGAATTGGAGCGGCTATTTGGACATTGGGGTGGAAACTGATAAGGATAGCAGAGTATAATATAAAAGGAGCATGAAGTTAGCATACTACGTAGGTTTGTGTGTGAGAGAAATTAACTTCTATCCGTTTAAGCCACTGTTATTTCGGCTTTTTGGTCTCTCACAGCCAGACTTGATCTTATACCAACCCTATGCAGGTGGGAAACAAGTTTCGATTGTCAATAGCCATAGAAGGGCCTTACAGGTGACCTCTCAGTCCCTGCTACCTGCAGACCTGTCAGCAACAATTCCTGCCCAGGTTCCCATTTCAGTGGTCCAGGGAATGCTGGTTCCTGTCCTCCCTGCCCCCACTTTCCTCCCAGTGTGTGTCTTCCCGCCGAGCATTTCCTGCTCCAGCTGCCTGCCCTGGAGCAGGAATCTGAGTCTGTGTGACCCTGCTGCCGCCTGCCAGGCCCCTCTCCACTCTCTTCTGCCCACCACCTCCGCCACTACCAAAAGGCTCCTCCTGTAAGCCTTGGCCAAGAGCGGGTATCTGACATATACCACAGGCTGGGATCTCTGTCTATGGTGGGATTTCCCAATGCTACGTGTCCCTGTGGGCCATTGTGTGAGTGCCTGTGAGCTGTGTGTGTCCAGTGTCAACATATTGAACAACCAGTCCGAATGGATGTTGACCAGAAGAGCAGAGCAGGGTCTGGACATGATCCTGCTATGGTGGCCAGGGTGCAGGGGGACACTCAAGGGCTTGGGGCAGCACCTGTTGTCAACAATTACAGACCTAGTTCAGTATTGTAATGAGCAGTCAGATGTATGATGAATACCACCTGAATATCAGCCATGATAGTGTTGACGTGTGGGGGGTTCTGTGTGTGTGTGTGAGATTTGGGGTGCTGGTACAGCCCAGGGAGAAAACTGTGAGGGGTGTGGGACCCTCCCAAAGGCTGAGGCTGGGCCTTGCAGTGGCAGAGGGTACAGATTTCACTTAGGTTCTTGACCTCAGTGACAGGCCAGGCTGGGGCACATAGGAGCACTGGATAGAGCCCTGGGGACGGGGACTGACTCTCAGAGTTCTGACCGCCTCGTGAAGGGAGAAGATGCCTGGGACCTCTAGGGGAACATGTGACAGGGTTGAGGAGCGCCAGAGTGATGGAGAGGACATCAGATTCAGAGTAGGGAGGACGGCAAAATTCCCCCCCATGCCAACCGCCTCCCCAGGATCCCCAAAGACACTGACCCGCTTGGCCGGGTTGTGCTGAATCTTTTATTTCATGTCACATCCTCTCCATGCCCACCACGGTTCTCCCTGAAGCTTCATGGCTCAAGGGGCTCCTGTGGGGTTAGCATCTGCCATCGTTCACGATCTGGATGTCCTGTCTTTTTTCTAGGATCACAGCAGACAAGGATGAGGCCACCTCCTCAGGAACCGTAATGTACCCTTCAGGAACCCTGGCCCAGTCCAGACCCCCTGCTGAGCTCTGCCCACCCACCCAGTGTACAGTGCGGGGAAGGTCCCAGGGCTCCCTGGGCATATCCTTCTACAGCTTTTCCCTCTGTACACCCTCCCCCGGGCGGTTTCAGCTTCCTGGGCTTTCAACCACCTCTGCATGCTCTTGGCCGCAAATCTGTCTCTGGCCTGGACCTCTGTCTTAGACTCCAGGCCTGTTCACGTGATTGTCCATTGTACATCGCCGCTGGGATGTCCCAGAGGTTCCACTGTCCAGGAACATCATCGCTCCACAAACCTGCCACACACACCCTGCCCCCCGCCACATGGCACCACCAGCCACCCAAGCCTACAAGTTAGAAACCAGCTTGTTGGCTCTTGCTTCCTTCCTGCCTGTCAACCCCTCGCATCCAATCTCACAGCTTGTCGATTCTACGCCCAATGTAACCCTAAGTCTTTAATTATCATGATCGTTTTCCAAGTTAGGACAGTGTCCATCTGTCTAGAGTATTGCAGCTTCCAAAGACTTTCTTCTCTTCTGTGTTCTCACTTAGCTCTGGCCGGCTCAAGGTCTTGTGAATGAAGAAATGAGACCAAATAGGAGATCCGATGTACCAAGGTCATGTTCTGGCCCTGCTCGCTCTAGACTCATTTCTTGCCTCTCCCCCATTCTCCTTTAAATGAGAATGTACTCCAGCATACCCACCTTCTTATATTTCCTCAAGTATAAACTTTCTTTCCTTTCTAGATCTTTCCAAACTCATTTCTCTACTTGGAATTACCTTCCCTTGTTTCTTCTTTTTCCTACCTAATTTCTACTTATCCCTCAGGGCTGAGCTGAGGTGTCACCTCCCCTGGGAAGTCTTCCTTGCCTTGTCCTTGCCTGGTACCCACAGTACCCTGTGCGCCCCCATCTGGGCCTTTAGCATTCTGTGCTGCCGTTGGCTGACCTTCAGCTTGGCTTCCCCGTTAGACTGACTGTTTGCCCCAGGAGCCGGTAATGCTGTCTAGCTTATTATGCCCTGTTGTATCCCCAGTGCCCAGCCCACAGTAGGTGTTCAATAAATAATTGTTGGCTGGAGGAATAAATGAACAAATAAGGTCACCTAGTCAGTTGGGGGCAGAACAAGGAAAAGAGCCCAGAGTTTCTACCCTCACCCCAAACCCCCCACCAGTGGGCTTTCTGCTTGGAACCATGTGCCTTCTTTTGATTTATACTTGCACTCACTCTGTTATGGGCAAATGTTGGAGGACTCTTCCCAGGCCAAGTGTGAGTGAAGGAAGAAGCAGGTCAAGTCCTGCTCCTTTCAGACTCATATGCACCACAGATGGGGCCCACCCAAGCCAACCCAGGGGAAGGTGGCGGGGAGGGGGGTGGACTTACATCCGAGCCAAGCAGAGCTTGCATTCACCGTCATACGTGACCCCGTCAGTGCCACAGACCGGGTCATATATCTAGGGGCAGACTGGAGATTCTGCCATGTGCTCACAGATGGGCTGTGGAAGAGAGGAAGGGGGAGGCGCTCAGGGATTTGGAGGCAGAGAGGAGGGACCTGGGGGCTCTGCTTGCAGCCAGGCGGGGATCTCCACGGAGGAGCCAGATTCAAGAAGGCCCCATTGTGGGTCCAAAGAGCATGAAACCAACCACTCAGGGCCCTTTGGCACGTTTGCTTATGTGTGTATACACGACCGTGGACCGTGGGTGTGCACGTAAGTGTGTACCTATATCTGCTGAGCCCAAGTAGGTGGGCATCCAGGTGAGTGCCTGTCTTTATGGGCTCACACACTCCTCACGGGGTCTAATAGAACCCTGCTGCTGGTCCTATTGAGGACCCCGGGAGACGGAACCACCCATCATTCCTAGGAGGCCCCGCCTCCCTGGGGGCTCCTGAACTCACCCTGGCCCGCATGACCTATCAGGCCCCTAGTATGAGAAGGCTGGAGAAATGGGACTTAATTGAAGCTCAGTCTGAAAGGGTTTCAAGCCAGCCCTGAAGTCAGGGTCAGAATTGGGCCAGGACTAGGATTGGGGTCTGGGGTGGGGATAGGGTGAGGGGGGCAGTGCCCTGCAGCAGTGAAGGCCCCAGGCCCGAGAGACCTGAACTCTGCACTGATTAGCCGTGAATCTTTGGCGAAGTGGGTGGGCCTGCTCAGCCTGGAAGGGCTAACCTGGGGAGCATGCAGGCTCAGGAGGCCACCCTGGCCGCTGCGGAGCCACTGAAGGTGTAAGAGCCGGAGTGTAAAGAAGAGCCCTGGTTTCCCAGCATGGATGAGAGGGCTCCCCTCTGCAGAAGGAAGGCCGGATCCGCAGCCCTGAGGCCAGGACCGCAAGCAGCTGCCTTACCATTCTTGAGAAAATGACCTTTGCTGCCGACACTGGCACTTCTGAAAGGCAAAGAAGCAAGAATTAGGTGATATTGGCTCTAAGCCCCAGGTCCAGGGGCCTGAAGACAGCTTCTTTGGGCCATCTGTCCCAGCCACCACCCAATCTGGAATTCCTCAAGGAAAGGTAGTGAGTCACCAGAGAGGGGCTCCCAGAAAGCTCATGTGACCTTGTATTACAAGAACTGAGACAGAAAGTCTAGAATTAGGGAGATGAAAGTCCAGCCTGTTCGTTATTAGTCAGATCCCACTGGGATTGTTATGTTCCATACAATAGCAATGAAAATAATTCAGTTACTGTGTAGCAGGCCTTGACAACACGTGATCTTGACTGCTATTCACAGCTTTCTCAAGCCTGTGTAACAGGCAGGAGAGGAAGCAGTGGTCTGCGACCCCCAGAGGCACTCATTTCCTCAGCTGCCAGGAGTATTGGCTGCTCACGGCAGAGTCCTTTCCTGGGAATTGCCCTCAGAGAATGGAGTTGCCTTGCCCAAGGTCGCATTCCCTACCCAGGAACAGCTCGCATCCAATGTCAGGGTGACGTGGGTACAACAGTCTGAACTCCTCATCTCTGCTCAGAATGATGCTAATGGGCCATCCCAGCTCCACTGCATCACAGTCAACATCCCTCATCCCTCATAGGTGTTACCCCCTGAGCACTCCCCAGAGTCTGCTTCCCAGGGAACTTGACCAGCTTATGAAAGAGGCTCGCAGGTAAAGCAACACAGTTTGTTAAGGGCAGAGCTTGGATTTGCACATGGATCTGTCATTCCACACACGCAGTCATGCCCCATGGCCCCTCGAGGTCTGGACGAACTTCTTACAGGACACGAGCAAATTGCTATGTGACTGGTGAGCGTGACAGGTGGATGAGGGAATGGGAGCTGTATCTAAGGCCACAGGTGTAAGGAAAGGTAACCATGTAAATTGAAGAAGGGCAGGCTGCTTCCTGAAGTCTCTGAAGGGCTGTCAATGGGGCCATGGGAGAGATGAGCTCTTCTCAACCTCACAGGGCAGAGCTCATCTGCGTGAGGAGGCTGCAAAGAAGCAGGTGTGGGTTCCAGAATTTTCTCTCAGTGGGAGCTATGCCTTAATGAAGGAGGCTGTCTCCAGAAGTGGAG
Source organism: Balaenoptera physalus (assembly GCF_965194825.1). Lineage (NCBI taxonomy): Eukaryota > Metazoa > Chordata > Mammalia > Artiodactyla > Balaenopteridae > Balaenoptera > Balaenoptera physalus. The sequence goes on along the minus strand of NC_138886.1, from coordinate 80,635,792 downwards.
AGCTCTCGATCCCTAGAGGTGGGCAATGTGGTGTGGTTTTAGCTTTTCCTGGAGACGCTATTACAAGAGATTTCCAAGGCAGAGAGGAAGAAGGGAACCAAAACTGACCTCTGATGCACTGTTGAAGCATCAACATGCAAATCTAGCCTTGTCACCACACTGCTCAAAACCCTTCCATGTCATAATTACCCAAACTGGAAATTATCCAAATGTCCATCAACAGGCAAATGGATAATCTGTGATACACACATACAGTGCAATACAACTCAACAGTAAAAACAAGCCAATAACTGATAACATGCAACACCATGGCTGAATCTCAAAAACACGCCTAAGAAGCCAGACACAAAAGACTCCACACTGTATGGTTTCATCTGTGTGACATTCTAGAGCAAGCAAACTAATGTATGGTGGAAAAAAGTCAGAGCTGTGGTTGCCTCTGGGGTCGGGGTGGGGTAGGGGCAGGGATTGACTGACATGAGGGAAATTTCTGGAGAGATGGAAATGTTCTGTATCTTGGTAAGGGTCTGGGTTACACAGGTATATGCCTCATCAAAACTCATTGAATAGGATTCACTGAGTGATAAGACTTGTGCCTTTCATGGTGCATAATTGTTAGCGAGGGGAAAGCATTAAAAAAAATATAAAGCCCTTCCAAGGCTCCCTTTCGTGACCACTAAGCCTCTTCATCTTACGTTTAGGGCACCGCATGAGCTGATCCCAAACTTCCCCTGGGCTCACTTCCTCGTACACCGCCCCATGCCCCTATGCCCCTGCCATTCCTCTCTGCTCACTCTTCTGGAACAAGCTCTGTGTTGGCTTATGCTGGTCCCTCTGCCTGAAATGTCCTTATTCTCCTCCTTCTATTGACTCAGACCCTCCTTTCAAGATGCAGACCACCTCCCAGTGACGTATTCCCTGATATCCCCCAGGGTTTCCTGAGCAGGCCTGGACTTAGGCTTCTGTTTTAGTCCGTTTGGGCTGCTATAACAAAAATAGCATAAACTGGGTGGCTTATAGACAACAAACGTGTATTTCTCATAGTTTTGGAGACTGGAAGTCTAAGGTCATGGTGCTGGCAAACTTGGTGTCTGGCAAGAACCCTCTTCCTGGTTAGTAGTCGGTGCCTTCTCACTGTGTCCTCACGTGGTGAAGGGGCGAAGGAGCTCTCTGGGGCCTCGTTTATAAGGGCACTAATCCCATTCATGTGGACTCTGGCTTCATGACCTAATCACCCCCCAAAGGTCCCACCACCCAATACTATCACCTTGGGAGTTAGAATCTCAACATATGAATTTGGGGGGCCGCAAACAGCTAGACCCTAGTAGCTTCTTTCACACCACCGTGTGCTCACCCACTCACCGGGTCACTCCTGCCTTCCGATGGACCTGAGCACCTTGGGGTTCCTTTGTCTCTGCCTCCAAGTGGCAATGCCCTCCACACAGTGAGTGTCCAGGATTTGACCAGTAATGTGCATTGTGGGGGAGAAGTTCAGAACCCTGTGGTGTCAGAGTTTCTTCCTGGATGATGTGGGAAGTTGCATTTACCCCCAGACTGCCCTTGACCTTGGCCCAGTGTGCCCCTTCCTCACACAGCCCAGGCAGGAATCTGCAATGGGCAAAAGGACTCTCTTTAGGACAGCCTCTTCAGTGTTCCCAGCAAGAGAGCTGCTGAGGGAATGGATGCCAGGCTGGGAGTAAGCAGGCTGTGCCAGGCCAGAGTCTGCAGACCCATTCTCTATTGCGTCAGCCCCTAGTCTATGTCCCCAGCTGGGGAAATGGGTTTGAGACTGGCCATGAAGCCAGTGTCCCTGGGGTCCTGCTGGGCCTTGCTCTGTAACATCATGACTTTGTCCAAGTGTGTCCTAAGTAGTCTCCCTGCTTCCCCTTTTAGTCTGTTCTCAACTTAGCAACCAGAGCAAACCTTTTAACACATAACTCTGCTCATTACCCTTCAGTGTCTCCCATTTCACTCAAAGGAAAAGACATGTCCTCACATTGACCTTCAAGGCCTTACCCAATATAGTTCCCAGTTGCCGTATCATCTCTTCTCCTCTCTTTCTGCACCCTGCCCCTCACTCTCTTCTAGCCCCGCTGGCCTCCTTGCCGTATGTCAAACGCTCCAGACATACTCCTACCTCAGGGCCTTTGCACTGCCTGTTCCCTCTGCCTGGAACCCACTTCTCTTAGATACACCCATGGCTCACTCCTCTGCCTCCTTCAAGCTTTGCTCAAACATCAGCCTCTCAGAGAGAACTCCTCCAATTTAACATTGCAACCCCCTCTCAATCCGCATCACCCTGCCCAGTATTTTTTTCCTTAGCCTTTATCACCTTCTAACATACTGTTTAACATACATTGCACCTATCTTGTTTATTGTCGGTTCCCCTCCCTCAGACCCCGCTGGTTTTAAAGACCTATCAGGACAGTTCTTTTTCTGGTGTGCTCACTGATAAGTTCTAAGGGCTCAGAACAATGCCTGATACCCAGCAGGTGCGAGACGGCAGAGGCGCTCTAGGCCCTGAGCAGGCCCCGCTCCTGCGGGCATGTGTGTAGCCCAGGGCGAGGGCTCCCTTGTGCTCACAAGGCTGCTCTCAGCCCCACAACCACAGCCTGTCAGAGCAGATGGGAGCTCAGAGGACCAGGCGAGGCTTTCTTCAGCACCCACCACCCTACAGCCACCAGACTTGCCTATCTCCCCAGAGATAAGACTTCTCCCTTCTGCCTCCCCGATCTCTAGCCCAGTAGTTGCTCAGTGCAGCTTTGAACTAGAACAACCTCCTACTTTATAGCTGGAGAAACAGAGGCCCCAAGAGGGGAGGAGACTTTTGCAATTCTGGGACAGAGTTAGGATTTGAACCCACCTTTCTTTTCTCCAGGATGCAGAAAGAAGGTATATGCAGAAAACCAAGGCCTTAGAGGGCGCTCCAGGCCCTGCCTCTGCCCCACGCCAGCTCACCTACCGACACCAAGCCACGGAGAATCCAGGCTCTGCCTACTCACCCCTGTCCACAAGGAAGAGGGCAGCCAAGGCCTGGGCGAGCACGCACAGGCGGACAGTCGTGCTGATCCTGGGCTGACGTGGCCTGAGTGAGCTGGGGCCTGGGCCAGGGACGATGCGGGCCTGTTTATAGGGCTGATCCCCAGCCTTATCTTACCTGAGGCCAGATGGAGAGGCCGGAGGTGTCACCTATCTGCACCTTGGCATCTAGGAAGGGTTTGTTCTCTGCAGAGACGCTGAGCTTGTGGTGGCCTGGGGCGGGGGCTTGGGCTATGGCCGGCAGATTTTGGAAGTGAGAAAAAGTTTGGACAACTTGCAAAGCTGACTCCAGCCCGAGGGCTGAAGCAAGAGGCAGAGGGAAACTGAAGTAGAAAGAGGAAGACAGGGGCTTCCCTGGTGGCGCAGTGGTTAAGAATCAGCCTGCCAATGCGGGGGACACGGGTTTGAGCCCTGGTCCTGGAAGGTTTGATCCCACATGCCGCGGAGCAACTAAGCCCGTGCGCCACAACTACTGAGCCTGCGCTGTAGAGCCCACGAGCCACAACGACTGAAGCCCGCATGCCTAGAGCCCATGCTCCGCAACCAGAGAAGCCACTGCAATGAGAAGCCCGCGCACCACAATGAAGAGTAGCCCCCGCTCACCTCAACTAGAGAGAAAGCCTGCGCACAGCAACGAAGACCCAACGCAGGCAAAAATAAATAAATAAAATAAATAAATTTATTTATAAAAAAGAAAGAGGAAAACAAAGAGAGACTAATTCAGAGAGACTGAGACAGAGATATCAAAAAGAAAATAAAAAAGCAGCAATTGGAAGGAGGTCGGAGGCAGAGAAAAGGGGCTGGAGTCATGGGTTCCTTTGCCAGTGCCGACACTAACCAACTTCGTGAACTCAGAAAAGCCGCTTTTGTTAAACTGGACCTCAGTTTACCCACCATAAAATGGGGAAGATAATTCTCGCTCTGTCTCCCTCCTAGGGCTGCTGTGAAGACGAGAGTGGTGATAGCAGATGGGAAAACACTTTGCAGAGTATGAAATGAGGTATAAATATAAATAGAAATTATTCTTTTCATTTATTTTTATTTCTTTTTTTGCACCATGAAGAGGGTACAACTGACAGAGGAAAAAAAGGTAAAATAAAACATACTGTAAGGAAGATGCCCTCATGCTTTGCATGTAGTCTATGTCCTTTTACATTTAAATGGGTTAAATACAGATAAGACTCTGTTCAGGAAAAATCAATATCTAGGGGACTTCCTTGATGGCACAGTGTTTTAGAATCCGCCTGCCAATGTAGGGGACATGGGTTCGAGCCCTGGTGAAGGAAGATCCCACATGCCGCAGAGCAACAAAGCCCGTGCACCACAACTACTGAGCCTGCGCTCTAGAGCCCGTGCTCTGCAACAAGAGAAGCCACCGCAACGAAGAGTAGCCCCCGCTCGCCACAACTAGAGAAAGCCTGCGCATAACAAGGAAGACCCAACGCAGCCAAAAATAATTAATTAATTAATTTTTAAAAAAGAATTTAAAAAAGAAAAATCAGTATCTAAAACTTCCCCTTACTTATACAGGTTATGACTAAGATATTTGGTTATCTATTTTCAAAGAATTTCTTTTTCTTTTTTTTTTTAATTAATTAATTTATTTTTGGCTGCGTTTGCTGCACACAGGCCCTCTCCAGTTGCGGCGGGCGGGAGCCACTCTTTGCTGCCGTGTGCGGGCCTCTCACTGCGGCGGCCTCTCCCGTTGCGGAGCACGGGCTCCAGGCGCGCAGGCCTCAGGAGTCGTGGCCCGCGGGTCCAGGAGCTGTGGCTCGTGGGCTCCAGAGCGCAAGCCCAGCAGTTGTAGCGCACGGGCCCAGCCGCTCTGCAGCACATGGGATCCTCCCGGACGAGGGCCAGAACCCCCGTGTCCTGCATTGGCAGGCTGATTCCCAACCACTGCACCACCAGGGAAGCCCCAAAGAATTTCTGATTTATAAAGAGAATAACAAAATTTTATTTACGTATGCATTTCTCTATCGTTTAGATCCGTGATTTTCAGCTCCATCTGCAGATAAATTTCCCTGGGGAGAACTTTAAACTACAGATGCTGAGCCCTACTCTGAAATATTTGAATCAGTGTTTTGTTTTTTTAAAAAAAACTTTTTACTTTGAATGATTTCAAGCCTACAAATAGATCGTAAAAATAGTTAAATGAATCAATGGGAAGGATTCTTGTTCAAGAATAGCCCCTATGGGGGCCACAGGCAGCCAGACAATCACCCTCACAGGCTGGTAGAAGCCTGGGATCTACAGCCAAGCCCAACCTGAGGTCCGTAACTCAGCTTTGAGATCCTCCTGCCCCTTCTCAGAAATGCCTCTGAGGTGGAAGGACAGGTGGCAGATGTCCTTCCACTGCCTAGCTGGGCAGAGCAAATATTTAACCATGATTTCCTGTCCTAAGGTACGAACGCCATCTCATAAAGGAAGGGGAATTTTAAAGGTCATCTAGGTTCTCTCTCCTCTTCCACTCAGACCTTCCTACAGCAGCCCCACCAAGAAGTCATTCATCCTCCAGTGATGGGGAGAAGTTTCATTGTTGGTTGGGTTTTTCTTAAGGTTTGATTTTTAAAAATATTTTTAGTGAGGTATAGATGATGTAGAGTGTTATATAAGTTTCAGGTGTACAACATAGTGATTCACAATTTTTGAAGTCTATACTCCACTTATAATTATTATAAAATGTTGGCTATATTCTCTGTGCTGTACAATATATCCTTGTAGCTTATTTATTTTATCCACAGTAGTTTGTACCTTTTAATCCCCTACCCGTATCATGCCACCCCCTTCCCTCTCCCCATTGGTAACCACTAGTTTGTTCTCTATATCTCTGAGTCAGTTTCTGTTTTGTTAAGTTCATTAGTTTGTTTTATTTTTTAGATTCCACATATAAGTGATATCACACAGTATTTGTCTTCATTGTTGGATGGTTTTGAACAGAGCCCTTCCTCACACAGGAGGTCTGCTTCCCTGTCTAGCCTCCTGTACCTGCATGAACCCCAGATGAGCACCTCCAGGCTGAGTAGGTCCAGCCCCTTGCCTGCCCCCACCCTTGCTTTTGTTTTTTTTGGCATGCGGGATCCTAGTTCCCCAACCAGGATCGAACGAGTGCCCCCTGCAGTGGAAGTGTGGAGTCTCAACCACTGGACCACGAGGGAAGTCCCCCCACCCTTGCATATGATGAAGCTCCTGGGTCTCTCAGCATTTCTCACCTGGTCCCCAGGTCTGTCTGCCAGTGTCCCAGGTGAGAGTGAGAAGGGGACAGAATGGAGCAAAGGAGCTTGTCACCTCCCTTGTTTTGGTCCTTAGACCTCTATGATTGTGGCAGGAATGGCTGCTAATGGTTTTAGCTGTCCAAGGGAACAGAAAGCTTGAATTCTGCATCCTCCAAAGTCCAGAGGAAAATCAAGGGCAGCCTGTGGGCTGCCAAGCCCACCTACCATTCCCCGCTGCCCAAGGTCTCTTTCCTCAGACAAACACCTCCTAGATTCACTCACAGTAACAAACTTCCTAATCTGTCCTCCCACCAAAGTGTGAGCCTGACTCTTATATCCAACTGCTATTGGGCAACATCCCTGTGGATGTTAATGTATCCAAATAAACCTCATTCATTAATTCGAAATTCACCCATTCATTCAACAAGAGTTTAATGAGCAACTAGGTGCCCAGCTCCATGCTGAGTGTTTGGATACAGCAGGGAATAAGTCAGACACAGTTCCTGCCCTCAAGGAGCTTGTGGTTAAGTGAGTGATTGGTACTAAATGAGCAGCGGAACTGTATCATCACTGTTGGGATAAGTCCCATGAATGAGACACGCTCAGGGCTTTAGGAGGATCCAAGACTGACCTATCCATCTGGGAAATCAGAGAAGGCCACGGGGTGAGTGGGCGGGGCAGGCTGTAGCAGAGTGGAACACTGTTGCAGGCAGAGGGAACAGAATGTATAAAAGCCCTGAGGCAGGAAGAAGCTTGGCACATCCAGGGAGCAGAGAGGCCAGTGTAGCCAAGGTGACGTCAGTGAATAGGGGCATGAGACAAGCCTGGAACGGTCAGGGGTGCCAAATCACTGGCCCCCACCTTCCAGCTGTGGAATCTGGGAGCCAAGCCTGCGGCCTTCTTTGCTTTTCCACTGAGTGTATAGGTTCTGCTTCCTCAATAGCTCTTGATGCCGTCCCTCTCCACCCAATGCCATACCCTGGGCCTGGCCACCCTCATCTCTGACCTAGACTATCTTTGGCTACCTCAATAGTCTCCTAGCTCATATCCCTGCCTCCTCACCTGCCACTCCAAACCACTGCACACAGCGGCCAGGACGAGCTTCCTAACATGCAAATTGGACCAAGTCACCCCTGCCCAAAGTGCTGTAATGGTGCCCCCTGCCAGCAGGACAAAGCCCAGTCTCCTCAGCTTGTTATTCAAGGCCCTTCAGCCTCTGATTCCAACCTACATTTTCAGCCTCATCTTTGCTCAGCCCCACTCTGGACCTACACTTCTTCAGTTCTACTGAACCCTTTGCGTGATTTATTCTCTCTGCCGGCAACGCCGGGTCTCCCATCTCTATACCCCTCAGCCCCATCTTATAAAAACCAGCTCAAATATCCCCCTCTTTTGAAACCTTTCCTATTGCCCTCCACCATCCTGGGCAAGGTCACTGCTGTCCTCCTGAATGCCCCCCTCCCACTGCCCCTCCTTCCTCCATCAGTCTTTGCCCCATGCTCTCGTGGCATTTGCTTGTCCACCTTGCTCATAAAGCTCTCTGGGTGCCCAGTCCTGGGCCTGGCACACAGTAGGTGCCCAGTAAATACTGAGTAACAGTTCCAAGAGGGGGCAGAAGACAGTGGGTCCAAGGACAGAGATGGTCCCAGCTTTGGAAAAGAGGGAGCAGTGGAGTGAAGGCAATTGCTATCCCCACTGGTCCCTCCATGCTCCCGGGAGGTCGTGAGAACCCTAGAGAGCCCGCTGACACATGCCAGACCTCAGATGGCACAGCCTGGGTCAGAGTCTCTAGCAAAGGGGCTGGCTCCCTCCAGCCTGAGCCAACCCCTCCCTCACTACCTGCCTGCTCTAGCTTCTCTGGGATGCAGAGAGGTACAAGGAGAGAGTTCTGGACCTTGAACTCTCTCCTTGTACCTCTCTGCATCCCAGAGATCTGAGTTTGTTCATTCCTTCAACAAATATGTATTAAGTGTCTACTATATTTCATGCACTATTCTAGTCACCAGGAATTCAGCTGTGAATAAGGTGGAGAAAGTCTTTGCCTTCCATGTGCTTATATTTTAGTGGAGTGACAGACAACAAAGAAATACAAAATGAGCACATGATATGTTATACAGAAGAGAAATTATGGCGTAAGGGGAGAATGTGACAGAAAGGGAGGAGGCTGCTTTTAGATAATGACGTGCGAGCAAGAAGGAAATGGTCCTGCAGAGATCTGGGGAAAGAGCCTGCCAAGCGAAGGAATGGCAAGTGCAAAGGCCCTGGGACAGGAGCGAGCTTGGCATGCTCAGGAAGTAAGCATCAAGGAGTCCATTGTGTCTGGACTGGAGTGACCAAAGAAGTGAGTGCCAGGAGGGGAGGGCCAGCTCATACTTAGGTCTCAGCGCAGCCACCAACCTGTTGGGTGAACTTGGTGCCTCCCTTCCTCTCTTTGGGCCTGTGCATGTGTTCCCATCTGAGAAATGGGCCCGCTGATATGTACCACCACCAGCCTGACTCCCAGGGCAGCTGTGAGGGCCCTGAGGAGGAGAGTATGAGGGGAGATGTGCGCAGCCACTGTGATGCCAAGGAAGTGCCTTGAGTGGGGATTCCTGGGAGCAGAGCCGAGGCCAAGCCCTAAAAGCCCTGGGCACCTACACAAGTGCTGGGATCAACATGGTGAGGACAGAACAGGGCTCAGGCAAGGGAGCCGGTGATTCCTCCATCTCCTGCTCCAGGTCAGAGTGAAGGCCTGGGACATGCACACTGGCTGAGCTGACACACCCCAGCCTCACCCAGCAGACTTCACCCCGACTACTGAGACTTGGACTGGCGCCCAGCTTTTCTAGGAATACAGCCCCTCCTTGATGACAGCAACCCAGGATCCATTAGGTCTGAGTCATGAGCCCTGCTCATGGGTGGTGGGGACAGAGGCCTTGTTTGGTTTAAGGTGAATAAACCGAACTCAGTCAGGTCTTGGGCCTGCCAGACACAGCCAGCTTGTCCCTGGACCATCTTACCTGGCCCCTCAGCCCACATCCTGCTCCACCCTTCCGCCAGCCTCAAGTGGCCCTACCAGCCCATCTACCTGTTGTGAGCAACAGGAATGGGTGTGGGCACCCATTCCAGGGAGGCCTGGTCTGGACACAGCCAGCTCCACAACCTGTCTTTTTTTTTTTTTTTTTTTAATTTTATTTATTTTATTTTTGGCTGTGTTGGGTCTTCGTTTCTGTGCGAGGGCTTTCTCTAGTTGCAGCAAGCGGGGGCCACTCTTCATCGCAGTGCGCCGACCTCTCACTATCGCGGCCTCTCTTTTTGCGGAGCACAGGCTCCAGACGCACAGGCTCAGTAGTTGTGGCTCACGGGCCTAGTTGCTCCGCGGCATGTGGGATCTTCCCAGACCAGGGCTCGAACCCTTGTCCCCTGCATTGGCAGGCAGATTCTCAACCACTGCGCCACCAGGGAAGCCCCACAACCTGTCTTATCCTGGGCTCCTCAGCCACCCAACATGTCCCAGGTCTGGCCACTTCCCATTCCACCTGGTCCAAAGCTGCAGGACCCCACACGATGGCAGTGGGAGGAAAGGACACCCCTCTACTCCTTTAAGAGCAGATTTCATCTACTAGTTTGGGATCTGACTCCAAGGAGGACTCAGTGATGGGAATGGGCTGAAGTCATCTCTCCATGGGGACACCCAGCCTGCCATTCAATGGACACTAATTGAGCACCTACTGTTGGGTACCTGTCATTGTGCTGGGTCCTGGAACCCCAGAGATGAGTGAGACTTGGATCTCTGTGCTCAAAGGGCTTGCAGTTCACAAGTGGTGGGGAGGTGGAATGGACACATGGACACTTGAGCCATATTTATAAAATGCTGTGGTTGGGGCAGTGATAGAAATAGTGAGAGAGAGATTTCACGGACCCCTCACTCAATCTGTCCAAAAGTCCACTTACCGTCTCCTCTCTACCCAGAGATGTCCTACCTCCCAGTTCCTCCATCTGGGTAAAGAGCACCATCATCTAAACCCACGCACCTACGGTCAACTAATCTATGACAAAGGAGGCAAGGGTGTACAACGGAGAAAAGACAGTCTCTTCAATACGTGGTGCTGGGAAAACTGGACAGCTACATGTAAAAGAATGAAATTAGAACACTCCTTAGCACCATACACAAAAATAAACTCAAAATGGATTAGAGACCTAAATGTAAGACCGGACACTATAAAACTCTTAGAGGAAAACATAGGAAGAACACTCTTTGACATAAATCACAGCAAGATCTTTTTTGATCCACCTCCTAGAGTAATGGAAATAAAAACAAAAATAAACAAATGGGACCTAAGGAAACTTAAAAGCTTTTGCAAAGCAAAGGAAACTACAAACAAGATGAAAAGACAACCCTCAGAATGGGAAAAATATTTGCAAACGAATCCACGGACAAAGGATTAATCTCCAATATATATAAACAGCTCATGCAGCTCAATATTAAAAAAACAAACAACCCAATCCAAAAGTGGCAGAAGACCTAAATAGACATTTCTCCAAAGAAGACATACAGATGGCCAAGAAGCACATGAAAAGCTGTTCAACATCACTAATTATTAGAGAAATGCAAATCAAAACTACAGTGAGGTATCACCTCACACCAGTTAGAATGGGCATCATCAGAAAATCTACAAACAACAAATGCTGGAGAGGGTTTGGAGAAAAGAGAACCCTCTTGCACTGTTGGTGGGAATGTAAATTGATACAGCCACCATGGAGAACAGTATGGAGGTTCCTTTAAAAACTAAAAATAGAATTACCATATGACCCAGCAATCCCACTACTGGCCATATACCCTGAGAAAACCATAATTCAAAAAGACACATGCACCCCAATATTCATTGCAGCACTATTTACAATAGCCAAGTCATGGAAGCAACCTAAATGCCCATCGACAGGTGAATGGATAAAGAAGATGTGTTACATATATACAATGGAATATTGCTCAGCCATAAAAAGGAACGAAATTGGGTCATTTGTAGAGATGTGGATGAATCTAGAGACTGTCATACAGAGTGAAGTAAGTCAGAAAGAGAAAAACAAATATCGTATATTAATGCATATATGTGGAACCTAGAAAAATGGTGCAGATGAACCGGTTTGCAGGACAGAAATAGAGACACAGATGTAGAGAACAAACGTATGGACACCAAGGGGGAAAAGTGGCACAGGGGGGTGGTGGTGGTGGGATGAATTGGGAGATTAGGATTGACATATATACGCTAATATGTATAAAATAGATAACTGATAAGAACCTGCTATATAAAAAATAAAATAAAATAAAATTCAAAAATTCAAAAAAGAAAAAAAAAAAGGGCACCATCATCATCCAAGTGAACCTGGGCATCCTGCTGAACTTCTCCCTTCCCTCTGCATTCAGGGAATCAGGTCTTACCAACTTCACCTCCTCCCCATCGCTCAGAAGTCGATATCACCTCCTCCAACTCATCCTCTATCTGCTTCCTGAGCAATTTCTTTCTGAAATGCAAAAATGAACATGTGATCCCTCTCTTGAAATTATTCAATTATTATTATCAATTCAGTTAAAATTATTCAATCTCATTGACTTGAGGATGAAAACCAAACCCTTTGGTATAGCATACATGTTCTTCCATGACTGGGCCTTTGCTGGCCTCTCTAACTTCATCTCTGGCCATTTAACCCTTCACTGCATCAGGCAAAACCACCCACCAGGCTTTTATGCCTCCAAACCTTTGCTCATGCTGCATCCTCTGCCCAGATGCCCCTCTATCACCTCCTTGGTACTCTCTTCCCAAACTCTCAGTCCTCCTCAGTTTGGGTCCCTCATCTGTACAGATATACATCCCAGTAGCACCTGTAATGTTCCCTGGCCCTTTCTTGCTTATGTGACTGTCTCCAATATTTCCTAAGAAAGAGGAGTGGAGGACATCTGATTCGCCTCATATCCCCAGTGCCCTGCACAGGGCCTGGCATGTGTGTTGATTATATGAATACATCTGGGACTGAATGCAACTTCAGGACAGCAAGGAGCCCAACTTCAGATGCTCAGTCAGCTGGGCTTGAGGGCTTCAGAGAGCTCTGAAAACCAGGCTGAACTCCAGTTGGCCCAGTGGGTCCAGCCACTGACCACACTGTGCTATGTCCATATGGGAACAGAAGTGACACTCTATTCCAAGGGCCACATTTTTTCTAGTTCTTGGCCCACCTGGCTGGGCTCCCAAGAACCCAAAATCTCCTCCAAACCCTAGATGTGGTACTTCATTCCAAAAGCCATCCTAAGCCCTTCTTTAGGGCTCACAGACAGCAGCTTCAGTACCTGCCTTCTCTCCTGGTACATGGAATCCTGGCTCGATCGCCGTCAACTAGAATAAATTTTTTGGCCAGGCCTCACCCTAGGAGTGACCTGGGGTCACAAGAGATCTGGTGTTCTGGGACCATGTGTCATCCAAGCAATTCCATTCACAGGCATAGCTCAGAGCTCAAGTCCTCTGAGCTAACACATAAAAGAGCTTAGAACAAAGCCTCATGAAATTCTCCTTCTCCCCTTCCAGAGCTCTGATGGTCTTCAGAAAGAAGACCATAGGTTATTATGGGCAGGTGCAATGTGACACCACTCCAGATCACTATTAATCTGATAGGGTCCATGGGTTGCAAGCAACAGAAACAGACTGCAAAATGGGGATTTTCCAGAAGAGTGTGTGGTGGTCTTAGGTTGGACTCACTCAGGAATATATCACCCTGAGATTTTAGATTCCAAGCTGTTTCCTGGGAGGTGATCCCAGGAAGCACTGGTAGGGGAATGAGGCTATGCAAGGTGGGAAAGGGAAGGGAACCAGTAGTGTGCATTACTGAGGTTCCATTGTGGGAAACCGGGCCTCAGTACAGCAGTCCTGCCCCAGGCTGGGACAGTGTGTGAACACATCTCAAGTTATTTTCACTGAAGGGGGAGGGACCTGGGATATATATTCACCAGCTATCATGAGTCACCGAAGGCTGCTGGAGGGAGGTCCTTAACTCTCCAGCCCTACTGGCCTGCGTCTCTTGTGTCTCCGAGCATCCAGAGAAAGCCTTCTGTCAAAGGATCTCAGTGGCTGTGAATGAAGCACAGATATGCACAGGTATGGTGAGTGCCGAGGAGATGTGGGTGAGGCACTGAGAACGCCTGCTACCGGAGCTGCACGAAAAATTAGAGAAAAATCTGAAGAATTAGGTCCTTAAAACCTGCCAGAGTTCACTTCCTAACCAGGGAAGGTGAGATATTTTGATGAACGGTCCCACAAAGATTGGATCCAATGGGGGACAGTAGGTCTCCAAAGCAAATTGGAGAAACTGTTACCAGGAGAAGGAAGAATGTTGCTAGTCAGACAAAAGCCACAGATGTCACTAAATCTTCCCCATAGGCTGATCCCTCACCTGTAGGATCAATTCACTCTCAGGAGCCCAGGACTTCATAAGGCTGGACCCACAGGGAAGTGACGAAGTCTCCTGGATATGGGAGTACTACACAGAGGTTCACTTGGGTCAGCTGGAGTGCTGATTGCTGAGTCCCCTCTGGCCTGTGCAACGCCTTACAGGTGAACCAGGAGGCATTGGTGCCATCAGGGCCTGGGCTCTGGAGTCTGGACACCTTGCCTGTGCAACCTTGGGCAAGTCATTTCACTTCTGAGCGACCGCATGTGGGTGTGTGGAATGTGGTCATCTCCAGGGGTTGCCATTCATGTCATACTCCATGGATGCTGTAGTGTGAAGTGAATTGGAGTGGTGGCAGGTAAGTAGCCAGCATCCTCAGTGGCAACCTCCACAAGCCATGTGACATGTTTTCAGGACCCTGCGGTGTGCTGGGGAGCTCCAGAGCTTTGTTCCCTATCTCCCACTCCCATGTTTCTCTTTGGGGGCTGCAATCACACTCTCCTGAGGTTACATTGTCCCGGATGTATTCATACAGTCTCCTGCTGTAGACAGGCTTACTCTCCAAAGTCAGAATGCAGTGTGCTTACATCATCCCAACTTTGTGGCCTAAAAAAACTGAGAGGGCTTCTCTCTCCACAGCCTCCTTCAGTGTATAAAAACCCAAGAGAAGACTCTGACAGGACTGGATAAGTCATGAGCTCATCTCTTGGGCCAATCAATGTGGCCAGGGGATTGGGCTTCTTTGGTTGGCCAGGCTAGGGTCACATGTACACTGCTCTTACCAAAGGAGTAAGATAAAGCCATTAGCAATACATCTTTTGGCCTGGCGAAAGACAGGAGCTGAGTCCAAAAGGCTAAAGTCCTCATTGTGCGTCCTGGAAATTCTTTCTTTTGTGAGACCCTCCCTTCCATGTCCAATGTCCCCCTGGTGATGGTGCACACCCTCTGGAGGCAGTGAGCTCACTTCCAGTCAGGGGCTGTGTTGGGCTGCACACCACAGGTCTGCAAGCCCTGTACTTGCCCAGCCTCAACGAGACAGGAGGGAAGGGGGTAGGGCACAACCATTAAAAGAATGACACAAACATTAAGAAGAATAGGATATGACAAAAACTGGTTAGAACCAACTAGGCCCAAGATGGCAGAAGATTCAACTTGCAGTAGACCTTGAGCCTCATTAATACATGCTCATTGTAATAGGTCAGCATATGCCAAACTAAACACCCACAGGCGCCATGACAGTTCATCTTTTCTCTGTGTCCTCACATGGTAAGAAGAAGCAAGGGAGCTCTTATGATCTGATCACCTTCCAAAGACCCCCTCCAAATACCATCACATTAGGGATTAGGTTTCAAGATAATAAATTTTGGCAGGACACATTCAGTCTATAGCATGAGAGAAAGAACAGTTACAAGGGCCTGCCCCAATATGTTTCTGGCACCCTCAGTGGCCCCATCCAACTGATGGAAAACATCAGTTTTATCTTCTGACCAACAATAGTCTATGTGGGAGGGGCTTCCCTGGTGGCGCAGTGGTTAAGAATCCGCCTGCCAATGCACGGGACATGGGTTCGAGCCCTGGTCTGGGAAGATCCCACATGCCACGGAGCAACAAAGCCCATGCACCACAACTACTGAGCTTACGCTCTAGAGCCCACAAGCCACAACTACTGAAGCCCGTGTGCCACAACTACTGAAGCCTGCGCACCTAGAGCCTGTGCTCCGCAACAAAGAAAAGCCACTGCAATGAGAAGCCCTCACACCGCAACGAAGAGTAGCCGCCACTCGCCACAACTAGAGAAAGCCAGCGCACAGCAATGGAAGACCCAACGCAGCCAATAAATTAATTAATTAAATAAATCTATTAAAAAAAAATAGTCCATGTGGGAATGTGCAAATCCCATGCTGAATACTTATTTTGTAGGGCCGGTGGCCCTAGAGACCTGTTGTCATTCACTCTTGTCTGTGTGATAACCAATAGCCTCCAATTTCTCCATAGCCTCATTTTAGTGAGCGTAAAATGATATCTCATTGTGGTTTTAATTTGCACTTCCCTAAAGACTAATGATGTTGGACACTTTTTCATGTGCTTTTCGGCTATTTGCACATCTTCAAGGGTCTGTTCAAGCCTTTTACCCATTTAAATAAATTGGGTTGTACATCTTTTTCTTTTTTTTAAACAACAGGAATTTATTTTTTAATAAATTTATTCATTTATTTTTGGCTGTGTTGGATCTTCATTGCTGTGCGTGGGCTTTTCTCTAGTTGCAGCGAGCAGGGACTACTCTTTCTTGCAGTGCGTGGGCTTCTCATTGTGGTGGCTTCTCTTGTTGCAGGAACACAGGCTCTAGGTGCGCAGGCTTCAGTAGTTGTGGCACGCAGGCTCAGTTGTTGTGGCTCACGGGCTCTAGGGTGCAGGCTCAGTAGTTGTGGCACACGGGTTTAGCTGCTCCACGGCATGTGGGATCCTCTGGGACCAGAGCTCGAACCCGTGTCCCCTGCATTAGCAGGCGGATTCTTAACCACTGTGCCACCAGGGAAGCCCCAGGAATTTATTTTCTTATGGTTCTGGAGGCTGTAAGTCTGAGACCAGGCTATAATCTTACAATGGGATAGTACTCAGCAATTAAAAAGAATAAACTAATGTAGTTCATCTTTGTAAACAGTTGCTGGTGAATGTGCAGAATGATACAACTGCTTTGGAGCATTATTTTGGGGGTTTCTTAAAAAATTACACATACATCTTCCTTATGACCCAGCAATTCCACCCAAGATAAATAAAAACATATGTCCACACAATGACATATGCATGAATATTCATAGCAGCTTTATTTGTAGTAGCCCCAAAGTGGAAACAACCCAAATGTCCATCATCTGGAGAATAGAAAAACTGAGAAACATCCATACAATAGAATACTACTCAGCAGTAAAAATGAATTAACTCTTTATATGTGCTATAACATGAATGAATCAAAAACATGATACTTCCCAAATGAAGGCAAACATAAAAGAGTACACACTGTATAATTCCATGTATATGAATTTCTACAACAGGCAAAGCTTATTTATAGGAACAGAAACGGATCAGTGTTGCTTTTAGGGAAGGGTGTGGGGAGGATTTCCTGGGAAGGGCAGAAGGGAATTTTCTGGGGTGATGGCAATGTTCTATATATTGTTTGGAGTGATTACACTGAAGTATACAGTTGTCAAAATTCATCAATTTAAACATTTAAGATCTGTACATGTCATAGTATATAAATTATATCTCTTTAAAAAAACTGAATTAAGCCTCAATTTATTTATTTATTTATTTATTTATTTATTTATTTATTTATTTATTTAATTTTTTGGCTGCATTGGGTCTTCGTTGCTGAGCGAGGGCTTTTCTGTCTAGTTGCCTCAAGCGGAGGCTGCTCTTCGTTGAGGTGTGTGGCCTTCTCATTGCGGTGGCTTCTCTTGCTTCTGAGCACGGGCTCTAGGCATGTGGGCTTCAGTAGTTGTGGTGCACAGGCTCAGAAGTTGTGGTGCACAGGCTCAGTAGTTGTGGCTCACAGGATTAGTTGCTCTGTGGCATGTGGGATCTTCCTGGACCAGGGCTTGAACTCATGTGCCCTGAATTGGCAGGCGGATGCTTAACCACTGTGCCACGAGGGAAGTCCCTATGCCTCAATTTTGGATTGCTATCACCAGGTGGCAGTGGAAACTAATTTCTAAGAGTCCAACTGTAAAGTGTGTGCAATGCCTAAGATCTGTAAATCATTCTATTAGTGAGTGTTCTTGAAAGCATGAGGCACAGTTCTGTAAGCATGAATTTTAAATTTCAATCAGTAGTATTGTGCTGGAGGTCTCTTTGTGTTTCTTACCCTCCCCCTGCCCCATTCAGCACCGTGTTTTAAAGAGCTATTTACTCTGTTGTGTGTCTGTCTAGCTCGTTGCTCCTTTACTGTGACAGAACGTTCCAGTGATGGACGCCTCATTGTGTCCAGCCCTCCAATCACCACAAATAACTTTGTGATAAAATATCCTCTTACATGTTCTTTATGCACCTGTGTAAGAATTTCTCTAATGATATAGCCAGGAGTGGGGTTCTTCCCAGCTCCACTCATAATATTTATTTATCTGTACATTTTTATCCCCTCTATTTCATAAATTGCCCCCAAATTCTTTGTGCTAAAACAGCTGAATCCAGGCAACATCCCAAACTTTTAAATGAAAGGAAATGTATGCTGTGAGTTGTTTTATTTGTATGTCTCTCTGCAAAATGTGTAGTGCTCTTTGTGATGTCGTTTAAATTTACAAAATAGTATTGTTGACTAAGATTTTTAAAAATAATTTATTTATTCATTTATTTTAATTTTGGCTGTGTTGGGTCTTCATTGCTGCATGCGGGCTTTCTCTAGTTGTGGCGAGCGGGGTCTATTCTTCGTTACAATGCACGGGCTTCTCATTGTGGTGGCTTCTCTTGTTGTGGCGCATGGGCTCAGTAGTTGTGGCTTGCGGGCTCTAGAGCACAGGCTCAGTAGTTGTGGCGCACAGGCTTAGCTGCTCCGCGACATGTGGGATCTTCCCGCACCAAGGATCGTACCCGTGTCCCCTGCATTGGCAGGCGGATTCTTAACCACTGAGCCACCAGGGAAGTTCCTGTTGACTAAGATTTGAACCTCCAAATTGGTAATCGTGGATTATCTTCTACTGAATAAATTTCTCCTGATTCTTTGTGGTAAAACAGCTGAATTTAAGCAACATTCTAAATTTTAAATTACCGGTGATGTTTTAGAACAAGAAGTTTTCTCCACAGTGGCACTATTGACATTTTGGGTGTGATAATTCTTTGCTGTAGGGGGCTGTCCTGTGCATTATAGGATGTCCCTGGCTACTACCCACTAGATGCCAGTAGCATCCCTCCTCCCTGGTTGTGACAACCAAAAATGTCTCCAGACATTGTCAAATGTCCAATGAGGGGGGCAAATCACCTCCAGTTGAGAACCACTGTTTTATGGTAAAAAAAACTCTGGGATTCACTTGGGACCCTTTTGCTAGACTCTCCCCCACCCCTTTTCATTTTTAATAAATTTATTTATTTATTTTTGGCTGCATTGGGTCTTTGTTGCTGCACGTTGGCTTTTCTCTAGTTGCGGCGAGAGGGGGATACTCTTCGTTGTGGTGGGCGGGCTTCTCATTGCAGTGGCTTCTCTTATTGTGGAGCACGGGCTCTAGGCATGCAGGCTCAGTAGTTGTGGCTCATGGGCTCTAGAGCGCAGGCTCAGTAGTTGTGGTGCATGGGCTTAGTTGCTCTGCGGCATGTGGGATCTTCCCGGACCAGGGCTCAAACCCATGTCCCCTGCACTGGCAGGCAGATTCTTAACCACTGCGCCACCAGGGAAGCCCCCCCTCCCTTTCTTTTTGTCAGTTTATTTCAACCCTAATCTCAACTACAGACTTGTATTACATGGTCATTTAAAAAATGTCCGTCCCTGCTTTCTAGCTGGAATAACGTTCTTTCTGGAGATACTTACCAGAGCCCTTAGTCTCTTAGTGGACTGAGCACCAAGTAGTCTTTGCTAGGTTTCCTGGCTTCCCTGTCTCAGACACTAAAGTGCATCAGAGGAGGAAGAGAGAGTCAGAATTCTCCTTGTGTCTGGCTCCCAGAGGAATCCAGAAGAGCAGGTAGAACCCCAGTGACTGATAAGATCTTAATAGTCTGTTGACCCAGTCTGCAAGGGGAACAGAAAAAGGGGGTCTTTCTTTTTAGTTCTCACATCCTCTCCCCTCCTCTCTCTAGATCTCTTTTTTTTTTTTTTTTGGTTGCACTGGGTCTTAGTTGTTGCAGGTGGGCTCCCTTAGTTGTGGCTCGCCAGCTCCTTAGTTGTGGCATGCATGTGGAATCTAGTTCCCTGACCAGGGATCGAACCTGGGCCCCCTGCATTGGGAGCTCAGAGTCTCAACCACTGCGCCAGCAGGGAACTCTCTCTAGATCTCTTTTGTAACAATTTTTATCTACAGTCCTTGGATAAGCACCCAGAGTGATGACTGTCCCCTATATTCCTCAGCACACTAGCACTGTAACTTTCTCAGGAAAGTTCTCTGTGTGGGAATTTCCTGGTGGTCCAGTGGTTAGGACTCAGCACTTTCACTGCTGAGGGCCCGGTTCAATACCAGGTCAGGGAACTAAGATCCTGCAAGCCGAGCAGCGTGGTCAAAAAAAAAAAAAAAGGAAAGTTCTCTGTGGTCAAATAAGTGAGGACAACACTGCCCACTGAATCCCTGTCTCGGACACTGGCAATGACCATTAGATTATTAAAGGCATTGAGAAGCTCTTCAGATGTCTTTTTTTTTTTTTTGGCCATGCTGCACGGCATGCAGGATCTTTCCTGACTAGGGACTGAACCCAGGCCATGGCAGTGAAAGTGCAGAGTCCTAACCACTGGACTGCCAGGGAACTCCCTCAGATGTCTATTTTTAACCTAGCATTTCTCAGATTGACTACAGAACTTTCCCATTTCTCCTCCATTGTTTAACAAATATTTATCGGTATTAACACCCCCAGAACTGGTGTCCCAAGGAACACAGTTTGGGAAATGTTGTCTTAGCTATTAACAACCTACATCTTTTGTAAATTGCCTTCAAAAGCCATTAATGCGTTCATTCATTTATTCAAAATACTGTTGGGCATCCACCATCCTAGTATGAGGACTACGAAGATTACTCGTCCAGGCAGCCCCCCCCGGCGGACAGATGAATCAGATCGTGTCAGTAGATATGTGAAGGTCTGAGCCAGATGTTGGGGAAACAGTGGAACCCAGTGATTAACTCTGACACTGGAGTTCTGCTAACCTTCACAGATCAGGCAATACCTCGCTAAGCCTAGAATACGAGATCGAGTCCCTTAATCCTTGCAGTGTCAGGGGCTTGTTAGAAAGGCAGAATCTCAGGCTCCACGTTGGAACTACCAAGTCAGAACCTGTGCTTTAACAAGATCTCCAAGGGATCTTTATGTACATTACTGTTTGAGAAGCACTGCCTTAAAATGAGCACACTCTCTGACAAGAAAGTAAACAGAAACAAAATGCAGTTCTGTGTGATGTCTTGGCCAAAGGCTGACCTAGCAGCCTCCAGCCCAGGCCAGTCAGACAGGATAGGAAGGGAAGATCGGCAGAGGCAACGAGTGTCTTCTTTCCTCTCCTCACCCTCACCCAGCAATGACTGATTCAGCAGGTAAGGCTACAGGCATGTCATCCGGTAGCAGGGACGGGTAATGAGGCCATACCTGTGGTCCTTCCTGCCTAGGTGTCTGCCATGACTGGGTAGGCATAATGGGTTTGACTGGGAGGAAGGGAAAGAGTAGGGTTTGGAGGGGAAGGGGATACTTCCCGTTACCCTCCCAGAGATACCATCTCTGCTCTAGACCAGACAAATGGCCAGCCACAGAGCCACAGAGCCCAGGGTTCAGGGCTCAGGGCTCAGGAACTTTAAGCTTCTTTCTCTTGATCCTCAACATTTGTTGAGGGAGGAGGTACAGGGAGGGTTCATGGCAGCCCGACCCATTGGGAAGGAAAGAAGTTCAGGGCGAGTGTACCTCGACGCTGAGCAGGTGGCCCGGTTTTGCAATCTCTTTCCCTCCACAGGTCGTGCACTTGTCTGGATGTAGCCCTGGGCACTGGTGGGGCGAGCTCTGCGGGCTACAGTGAGACTGAGGGCAGGCTGGGCCTTTGCTAGGGGCCCTGGTGAGGACCCGGGGGAAGGCTTTTCCCACAGACTAGGCTGTGATGGGTGGAGGGCGACTAGCCTAGGGTGGGGGTAACTAAGGGGAAGGAAACCGAAAACCACAACATTAATAACCACAATGAAGGGGAGCAGAATATGCTATTTTGAGCTGTAAGCACTTGAAAAATAGCAAATGTAGGGAGAGGCTTTCTCTGAACTCTCCTTATCTGCCTCAAGATAGATCTTCCAGAAGAACTCATTTGTCATAGAGTCCCTCCCCGGTGGTATCATCAACTAGGGAAGAGTGACTCTTATCACAGGAGAGGAGACTAGAAGTTGATAGCACACCCAGAAGATAAAATTTGTCACGAACTACCATATCTTCAATCTAAGGGCCCATTCATCTATCCTTAAAATCATTTCCCCTCACCTGAGAGTCCTACCTTCCCTGCCCAACCCCCCTCTTCCCTATTAAGATGGTATTTAATCCTGAATTCTAAGCCACCTCAGGGCATTCGTTATTCATTTCCCCCTGGGTATCTCCAGTGAGGTATACATGTTAATCAACTTCCGTTTGTTTTTCTCTTGTTAATCTGTCTTTTATTACAGGGGTCTCAGCTAAGAACTCACAAGGGTGGAGAAAACATTATTTCTTCTCCCCTACAACATCAAAAGACCAACAGCAGCGCTGCCCCTGCCCTTAGGAGGTCTTACGTGTGGTGCACCTCCCAGCAGGGGGTGCCTCTCTGCACCCTCCAGGGGCCAGAACAGATGAGGTGAGCATCCAGTGCCTGAGTCCACCAGGATGAGGACTTCTTGCTGTCCTGCCTAGATACTCCAAAGGCAAGTCAGGCAGCAGTAGACAGAGATGCGATAGGGAGGTGGCATTTCAAGCAGAGGGAAGGGCCCACACAAAGGCCCAAAGGCAAGACCACACTCACCTGGGTGGGAAGAGGGATCAGCTTACACACCTCCATCCAGTTCTGATGTAGCTGGCCCTATTGTGTTTTCTACTCTCCAAGGACACCATTCATATCCTGCGCCTGTCACTGTTGGTACAGTCCCTGTTTGTTCCCCAAGGACAGGACTACTTGCGACTCACTTTGTTTCCCAGCAGCCCACTACAGGTGGCCCAACCTAACCCTGACTGTAAGACTAAGAGCTGCCCGTAGCTCCACGGTAGGTGCTCAGGACACCTGGATCCGCTGTAGCAACCCTGCTCCCGCAGGCAACCTCCTCAGAAGGGTACCTGCCTCACCACCTCCTACTCTTTTCTGAAGAAAGGGTTAACCTAGAGAGTTGTTTGCTGAGGTTCCTGACACGAACCAGGCCAAGGCGTATCTGGGGGCGGACTCCTTGGCTGGGACTTGCCGGGGTCAGTCTGGTTTGTTCCTGATAACGTGAGCAGAGGATGATGTATGTGTGCTCTAAAAAATCCAAATAAAATTCTGGCTGCAAAAGTAATTCATGCTCATTGTAGAAAAATTGGAAAATAAAGAAAAATATAAATGAAAAAATAGATACCACCTTTAATCCCACCACCTAAAGGCAACCTCTTTATACATTTTGGTGAATTCCTTCCAAGTTTTTTTTTTTTTTCCCTACGCATATATGTGTACATATTTAACATAGCTGAGATCATACTATGAGTTTCATGCCTTCCTTTTTCACTTGGCAGTACATTATAAGCTCTTATTCATTTGCTGTAGTCATCATTAATATTCCATCCTACCCGCATATAATTTAGTTAGCTATGTCCCTGTAGTGGTTACAGATTTATATCACACTTCAACTGGGAATGTGCAGAAAAACTGTGATTTCTATATTCTTCGTCTCTAGCTGATCTAGTCTCCTGCACAACTTCCTACCTCCTCAAGAGGGAAAATTAACAGTGGGTCTAACTAAAGAATAATCTGAAGAAATAATTTGAATCGCCTGCCTTTAGGGTTTTGTCTTCCTATGTGACCCCATTTTGCATGTCAGAAACCTCCGTCTTCCTCTTTGCTTCTTTTCTGTAACAAATTCTAACCACTGCTCCTCCTGCCTTCTCATGGATACGGAATCGGCCAGGGTCTCAGCAGAAAACAGATGGCTTACCCAACGCAGTCACTGAAGAGTTTCATAATGGGACTACCTACGAAGATGCCAGCAAGCCTAGGGTAACACGTAAGAAATGGCGAAGCACTCAGGACCAGAGATATGTGAGGGCATTACCACCCCTAGTCCTGGGAGCAACGGCAAAAGCTGCAGCTGTGCTAGCGAGACCGTCGCACAGGAATTTAGGAGGAGGGATGCAGCCATGGCCTCCCCCGTGGTCTGGCTGAGAGGGAACTAGGGGAGTAATGACTCTGACATCTCCCTCCACCTGCCCTCTATCTCTTTTCAGGGCCTCCCATTGTCCCGACTGAATGGGAAGGCAGGGGAACAAGTATTCTGCAGAGGTCAACCTCCCAGTATACAGAGAGGGTGGAAAACGGTGGACAAAGGATTTGAAGGGGCAAGTGAAGAATAACCAGCCCACGTGATTTGTGCTGAGGAGGAAAAAACCAAAAGAAACAGGCACATTAATACTTTTCAAATCATATCTATTATTGGACTTCCAAGTTGCTTCTTATTTTCACTTTTATAAATAATGTTTTTTCAAATGGGGACATCTCTCAAACTCGAAATTTTCTACTGAAGTTAATATATAATGAGAAGAGGTGCAGGGTCTCCCAGAGTCCAATTGTATTAGTTAAGTCTCTCTCTCTCTTTTTTTTTTTTTGCCACGCTGCTCAGCTTGTGGGATCTGAGTTCCCCAACTAGGGGTTGATCCCGGGCCCTGGGCAGTGAGAGTACAGAGTCCTAACCACTGGACCGCCAGGGATTCCCTAGTTAAGTCTCTTTTGTTTATAAGTTACAAAAACACACCAGAGCTAGATTAAACTGAAAAAAAAAGAGGGGGACATTATCAGGATTATTAGGATACTAGAGAGTCTCCCAAGGCCCAGTGGGCTTCAGGAGTATGGGAACAGCAGCTACAAGGAGCAGCTGCTCCCCCTCGGGCTGAGGCAGCCCACACCACCATCCCACCCTCATGGCTAAGACTCAGACCTTGTAGGAGAGGGTGTAGCTGTGGTTCACGGGATGGTAGAGAAGTCACTATGGTGCTGCACTGGCAGAGCAGAATATGCTGGAAATCCACCCTCTAGAGTGCTTGGGATGTATTTACTGGGGTCCCTCTTCTACAAAACCACCTGTAGCAGGAGTGCGAGGGGAAGCTGGGGCGTTTGCATCACGCTGGCCACTGTGCACTGTAGGAGCTGGATGCTAAAGAAGCCATCTGTCCTGCAGGACGCTGATGCAGGATAAGTCACTTGCATCGCAGGAGCTGGATACTGGAGAAGCTGTCCAGGCTGTAGGAGCCAGGTGCTGCCTGCCACAGGGGCCTGCTGAGCAGAGCACACCGGAATCCGGAAGGAAAATCCCTCCTACAATGTCTCTCCAGTGCCCTCTACTGACAAAGCTTAACATCGGTCAGCTGGCAAAGGAAAAATTTTGAGATGATCCACTACATTTTTGCAGGGCAGACAATGAAGATTGAATTTGGAGCTGAGAGGCAATAGATTGAGAACTAGCACAACCCCAACTCCATATGCCCATAGGAGGGACGATGACTGATCCAGCTGGTGCCACCCCTGGATTGGTCAGTCACCTGTGCTGAGAATGGAACTGCATTCATAAAAAGAGAAGCAGTGAGCATGGACAGGCAGGTGCAAGAAAGCCAGCTGGTCACCAAGCAGCCTTCGGGCTCTCCAGGGGAGAGAAACAAGCATCTCAGTCATTAGAGAAATTGTCTGTCCTATAGATCAGGGACATTTCATCAAGCTTCACCATGGCTTGAAAAAATACTCCTCAAGACTACCCATTTTCTTTTATTCAAACATGCAGCTCACCAAGAAACCTTCTGATGTTTCCTCCCATCTACACAAAACCAGATGAGGGACAGATTTTGGGTAGTGGCTACGTATTCTGCTGTTTGAAAAGGGATATCATCCACCATAATCTAATAAATCAGCCTTTGATGTTATCAGCCATGGGTGTTATTAGTGAAAGTCTGTCACCAAGAATCTGCTCTTATGTGGTGCAGTAAGAAGTAAGGTTCTGACCCTGAGGAGCTGAGAACCAGGTTTTGGACTCGAGGGACTCAATCAGGGTGTTATCCTGAAGGACCTGCAGCCTACATCCTACACAACATCGCTAGCACATTCCCCAAGGAAGAACCCTGCAGAACACATAATTGGACATGGATATATCGAATTCTATAAATGTCCAACCAACAACCAACCTTCCTTCCTCCCTTCCTTCCTTCATAAATAAACATCATACTTACTACTGAGCCAGCACTATTTTGTTTTTTTTAAATTAATTAATTAATATTTTATTTTTGG
Source organism: Balaenoptera physalus (assembly GCF_965194825.1). NCBI lineage: Eukaryota > Metazoa > Chordata > Mammalia > Artiodactyla > Balaenopteridae > Balaenoptera > Balaenoptera physalus. The sequence goes on along the minus strand of NC_138886.1, from coordinate 80,609,992 downwards.
CTGCATTGGGTCTTTGTTGTTGCGTGTGGGCTTTCTCTAGTTGTGGTGAGTGGGGGCTACTCTTCATTGCGGTGTGCAGGCTTCTCATTGCGGTGGCTTCTCTTTGTTGTGGAGCACAGGCTCTAGGCACACAGGCTTCAGTAGTTGTGGCATGCAGGCTCAGTAGTTGTGGATCATGGGCTCTAGAGCACAGGCTCAGTAGCTGCGGCACACAGGCTTAGTTGCTCCGTGGCATGTGGGATCTTCCTGGACCAGGGCTCGAACCCGTGTCCCCTGCATTGGCAGGCGGATTCTTAACCACTGTGCCACCAGGGAAGTCCAACAACCATTCTTTAGTTGCTGGACTTTTGGGCTGTTTCCAGTCTTTCACTAATTTATGTAACACAGAGATGAATGTCTTTGTGTTTAGTGTTCTTTTTGCTGTTGTTGTTTTGTATTTCAAGTGATTCCTTTAGGATAGATGATCGGATTTGGAAATAAATTGGTGTCAAATCGCATCCTCCTCTTTTTTGGGGGGAAGAGCATGAACATTTTATAGACATTTGAGACCTACTTACTGCCCAATGACTTCAGAATTGTACCAATTACAGTCCCACTAAAGGCCATTTCAGGACATCCTGACTTGGAGTATTAAGTTTGAAGTGTGTGCATGCGTGTGTGCACATACATATGAAATCTTGCTTTTTTTACACTTCTTTAGTTAATATTGGGGTTGGACGTTCATCCCACACTTATTATCTCTTGTCCTCTTTTGAGAGTATTCTGTTCAAGTCCTTCACAGTTGAGAAGTATTTTATTTCAATCTCTGGGGAATTTCATGTCCCAGATTCTCTGTTCTGCCCTCTTTTGGTTGGAGAGGGGCTCTTCTCCCACCTGTAAATCCGTTGGAAATTCCCTTCTGAAGTCAAGTTCCTTTGGCATAGGAGGACAGGCTTGGGTGGCTAAGAGCTTCCATGGGGCTGGAAACAAGTGTATGGAAGTCTGAAGCCTGCAGAGCCAGTTGAACTTTCATCCCCGGTTGGAGAGTTTTCAAACGGAAGGAACTCGTCTCTATATAATTTTCTTTTCACTTTCCATTTTTAAACACCCCAGAGGGACCCTGGGTGATTTTCTTCTCCTTATTTAACTCAAATTGAATCTCTGAATAAACTATGTCCCTCTTAGGAGCCTAAGACACATATTTAGAGGAAATGTATCATTTAAAGTGCTTTTTTTTTGAAGTCATGTGAGGAATTATCAGAGCAAGAATCTCCTCACCACCCTCTGTGCTCTGTGCCTTTTTTAGCTCAGAGCCAGGAGAAAAACTTTCTCCTCTTCCTCCCCCCCAGTTCTTTTCCCTTCTGAGTCTGACACAGAAGAAACTTGCACACAGGTGGTAAGTGGCAAGCATAGGGCAGTTGCATGTGTTGAAGTAAGTGTGGCACGTGCGGGAGTGTGAGAGGTGATAACACGCATTCACGTGGGGAGTGAGGCTGAGCAATGATAATCAAGGGAGCTCTGGGGAGAAGGGGCCATTTGTGGTCACCTTAAATGATGAACAGGATTTTGAAATACAGTAAAGGAGTCAGCTAAGTTTCTATCAGTTTCTACTCTGGCCTCACTGGTAAGTAGAGAATCCTGGTTCTCTGTGTTGATGCCAGAGACAGTTCTCCATCCATCCACCACCCATCCTTCCATCCATCCATCGATCCACCCATGCACACATGCATACATCATCTGACATTTTATTCATTCATTTCTTCATTCTTCCAATGCTCCCTCCATCTTTCCATCCATTCTTACGTTATCTATCAAGGCCCTACTCTCTGCAGCACGCTGAAGGCAAAAGTATTTTTTTTGCCTTTTTTAAAAATAACTTTATTTATGTGTTTTTGGCTGCGTTGGGTCTTCGTTGCTGCGCTTGTGCTTTCTCTAGTTGCGGCGAGCGGGGGCTACTCTTCGTTGCGGTGCGCGGGCTTCTCATTGCAGTGGCTTCTCTTGTTGTGGAGCACGGGCTCTAGGCATGTGGGCTTCAGTAGTTGTGGCTCATGGGCTCTAGAGTGCAGGCTCAGTAGTTGTGAGGCATGGGCTTCGTTGCTCCGTGGCATGTGGGATCTTCCCGGACCAGGGCTCGAACCCGTGTCCCCTGCATTGGCAGGTGGATTCTTATCCACTGCACCACCAAGGAAGTCCCGGCAAAAATATTAATAAGACAAGAGTTTAGCTTTCAAGGAGAACATAGGCTAGTGTTAGGCTGGACAACTTAAAAATAGATCATAATACTGTGCAATAAGTCCACCCTATAGGAGTTTGTTTAAAGTACGCCTCTATGAATGTCCCTTTTCCCCCAAAAGCCTTACCTGACCACTTAATCTAAAATAGGTTCTTGTATACTTACCTGGCAGGGGAAATACCACGATCAAGAAGGTGGTATTTCCCAGGGCAAGGCTCCTCCGTTGCACTCCGAGTGTGCCGACCCTTGCGATTTCCCCAAATGTGTGAAAGAAACTCAGCTGCATAATTTGTGGTCGTGGGGGACTGCGTTTGTGCTCTCTCCTTTAAAAAAAAAAAAAATAGGAAAAATATAAAATAGGTTTTTGTTACTATTCTTTTTCATAATATTCTTTTTCTTTTCCTTTAGAGTGTTTATCACAATTTGTTAATATAATAGTATGATTATTTGCTCAATTTCCGTCTCCCCAGTTGACTGTATACTCCATGGGGGTAGGTTCTATGTCTGTTTTGCTTACACTGAATACTCAACACCTGGTCCCAGCTGGCACACAGCAGGCCCAAAGTAGACATTTATTGAGTGAGTTAACAAATAAGCACTGATCGTACCCAGGCACGATGATTTCTTGTACTAAGCCAGTGGTTCTCAAAGTGTGATCCTTGGACTAGGAGCATCAACAACACCTGGGAACTTGGTTCGGAGTCAACATTCTTGGCTCCACCTGTTCGTTCACAAACTGGTCCCATACCCAGAGGGCAGGGAGAGACCAAAGAAAGAGGCAGACCACTCCAGACTGGTAGGTGGCAGATTTAATAAGCAAGGGTACTTACTTAGGAGGCTTGTCTTGGGCGCCTGCAAGACGAGTAGATCCCTGTACCCGCCCACCAAAACCTTCAAGTTAAAGAGACCTTAACTGGATTCAGTCATATATTCAGTCCAGACAGTCTCAACAATACCTTTCTGTCTCAAGGCTACGTCCTTGAAACAGCTCCCACTGTGGGAAAGTAGGCCGAGCCTACATTCCAAAGACAAAGGGTGTGGGCGGAGCCTGCGACTGGCTGAGTCCAGCTGGTGGGTCAATCAGTGGTCATGCCCTCTCGGTTCTTCCTCCAACACCAGCCCAGACCAGAATAGAATCAGAAACTCTGGAATCAGCAGTCTGTGCTTTAACAAGCGTTCTGGGTGATTCTGATGGAGACTGAAGTTTGCAAGCACTGTACTAAAGTGATAAACGGCCATTCTCGTCTACCGTAGACATCTGTGGATTTTAGCACAGAAATAAGAGTAATTATGTCTGGACTGGGAAATACTTCATGGAGAAGGTGACATTTTAAAGGAAGCCTCAAGCTAGAGAAGCCAGGGAAAAGCAATTCAGGCAGAGTACTGTGTACCCAAAGGCACATAGGCATGCATTAGCCTGGCCTTTGGAGGAGCCTATAAGTAGTTCTGCGGGAGGGTCCCGGGCATGGCAGGGAGATGAGGCCGGAGATGGAGGCAGGCGCCTTGAATGCCAAGTTTCAAGCAGGTAAGTAACTTGGTACCCCGTTTCCCCTCCCCACGGCTGTTCAGACTGGCCTGAGTCACACTTCCGCGGGCTCACTTCCCGTCCCCGCCTGCCTTTTTCCTCCCTCCCTCTTCTCCCAATTCTCCCACCTCCTCCCTTCCCCTGGGGGTGAGACGGCCCTGCTTCCAGGCCAACTCCACTCCTCGCCGACCCGTCCAACTCGCTGACGTCAGCTGGGCCGGGCGCGCCTCGTTGGCGGCTTTGGAGCCAGGCCTGGCCCCACCTCCCGGCTTTGGCGGAAAGCCCAGGATACTGGTCTGCGTCGAGGGAGCCGCGCACGCGCACTTGGTTCAGGGCGTCGCGGGGCTTTCAGGGCTCGGGAGAGAGTCCCTTCCTCCGGAGACACCTTGCTTCCGAGGGAGGGGTCCGTGGTGTCAATGTCGGTTGCTCGGGACCCACGCTTGCGTCATTTAGCGCCACCACCCTCAGGGGAACTGGCTCCCAGTCTGCGCCCTCTTCTCCGCGACCGACCGCGCTGGTGACTCACAGCAGGACTGGTGTCCACGGTCATCAACCCAACGGTGCCTGGAGGCGATGAAGGGTGATAACAGACTTCCTAACAATAGGTACTGTTTACCGAGCACTTCTTAGTGTGCTGGCACTGAGTCACCTGCACCTTGTAGTTCTCAACTTTATGCAACCCAGTGCCCTTTTCTTATAATACGTTTCAGTGCCACTTCAGCATTTATAGATAATGTAACCAACCTACATCCCAGTTCAATAATATTAAACCACAAAATGCCACAATTAGTGTAAAGGGGGAAATAGAAAGAATTTATAAGAACATACAGTTCATGCTCACTTGGGCAGCACATACACTAAAATTGGAACCATACAGAGAAGATTATATACATATACACATACACTTGTTTTTTTCAGCAGGGAAATGGTTGGGCAGACCCTCACTAGAAGATATAATGAAGTAGTTATTCCCTGCCAATCTGCAACAACTGCAAATGCAGCCCTCACTGATACAGATATGTTATATTAATGGCTCAAATACCACCAGTACTGTTGCCATTGCATTATGCTTTTCTGCAGTGGTGAACTCTCCTGCTGAAAAGTTCCAAATAAAACAGAATCCAGCCTTCCCTTGATTGACATGGTGCCCTGCTGTCTTTTGTTCGCCCCTCCAGATCCATTCTCCCTCATTGTCCCCAGGGCAGAGACCACTGGCACATCATATCTCATTGAATCCTTAAAAACACATTTGGACTGGGTATCATTATTTTACACATGTGGAAATAGGCTCAAAGAGATCAAGAAAGCTGCTTAGGTCTGTCTGTGGTGGGTCTTGAGTTCAGACTCGGATGTGACTGGATTTAAGGCCTCTGTTCCTAATTGCAAAGCTGCACTGCCCCTTTGCAGTTTGGGTCTTTGTCAGAGTCAAAGGACAGAGAGAGTGCTAGAGGAGGTCAGGTCCAATTCTCATAGAGAAGAGGGCCTTCACCAGAGTTGTACTAGTCTAGATATGCTGGGCTATGGATGATAACATATAGCCTCAAAATTTCAGTGGCTTGGAATTCCCTGGTGGTCCAGTGGTTAGGACTCCACGCTCTCACTGCCGAGGGCCTGGGTTTGATCCCTGGTTGGGGAACTAAGATCCTGTAAGCCGTGCGGCAAGGCCAAAAAAAAAAACAAAACAAAACTCAGTGGCTTAACATACAGTAAAGATTTATTTCTTGCTACAGTAAATTCCACAGCAGATCTTCTTGGTAGGGTGACTCTTTCCTGGGCAGCTCTCCTCCAAGCGGTGAAATCAGAGATTTGGCCTTCTTCCATTAAGAAGCTCTGCCACCTCAGAGCCTTTTGCTTCCAGCCTCACAGATGAAAGGGAGAGGGTGTGGAATATTACTTGGAATATTTTATGGGCAAATGTGGAGGTGGCATGCATTTCTTCTACCCTTCTCCTATGGGCTGAACTCAATCACATGGTCCATACCTAGATGCGAGGGGGCCTGGGAAATGTAGTCTGTGTTTGGTGAGCAGAGCCATGTCTCTGCAGAAGTGTCAAGCTCTTCCAGTCTCTATACTAAGAGCATAAAAAAAGGAGGCTTAAGTTCAAGTGTCATTTTTTTTTTTTTTTTTTTTTGCTATGAATACCTTTTACTTAAATACTGTAGGACTCACTTTCACAGTAAGGTACCTAAACTGTTTCTAACACAGGAGCCAAGTAACATCCAACTCTCCATGTACAGCGTCTTGTCATTTCTAGAAAAATCCTTTCACATTTTTAAAATCAGCTTCGGCTGGAAGGCCTGGGGTAATGGTTGAAGACCAGAGTGTCTCTAGAGATGCTGCATGAGAGTTTTCATTGCTGGTTCGGAGGCTGGGAGCCCCACTGGCCAGTGAGGAGGCCAGAGCCCCACCGACAGATGAGGAGGCCAGGCAAGATGAGTTGGAACATGTGCGGGGAGCTGGGTTCTGCACTTATGCAGACTCTGGGTTTCTCATCCTTCCTAGATGGGCTCTGGAAGATGGTCTCTTTATGTTTACACGTTGTGCTGCACCCCACAGGCCTACAAGGCCTGTGCTTGCCCTGCTTCAAGACTGAAGAAAGAGCCCGGAGTCAGCAACAGAGACATCAATGGTTTAATGATGGGGGAGCTTATACATCTGAAGCAAGGTCCTGGAGCGACACCCCACCATGTGCAGCAGATGGCAGGCAGGACATGGCGGCAGTCTTCACTCCAAGTGTTATCTTTGCTGTTGATCGCTGAATGACCACGCCTCATATCCTGCCCCCTTTCAGGGCCTTAGTTTCCTCATTTATTACATGGTTGTGGAAGCCCAGCCCTCAGAGCTGCATGATGGCCAGATGTAATTGGTAGGATAGAGTGCTGGTTAGGGGAAGTCATGGAGAGAGCTGCCTCCTCCTGAGGTCTGACCTTGCCTAATGACTCTCCTGACTCCACTTTCCACCTTCTTCAGCCAGGAAGGCCCAGCAGGATCTCCTGGTTGTTGAGGAGGCCTTCCCTGCGAAGCCTCAAGTGCCCATGGTCCCTCTGAACACTGGCATTGTTGGGGAAGAACGGTTCTGAGTAATTAATGAAGAGTGAAATCCAGATACTAGAATCTACCAGAGAACTCCAGCAAGCGCCCTGGAGACCCAGTGGAGGCCCCAGAGAACCTGGCATTAATCCAAGGAGATGCTGGAGCTGTGGCCGAGGAACTGGGCTGGTGTGTGTTGGGGAGCCCATGCTCACTTCAGTGGTCGTCCACAGTTTGGTCTGCCCCAAACCTCTCTTCCAGGAGTCAGCTCTCCCACACCCAAACTACAAGGTTGCAGTAGGAACTGTCATGTTTCTACAGTAGGCCCCTGGCCCCTGGTCACTTGATTGGTCCAGGGTCAGGCACTTGACCCACACTGGAACAATAATTTTTCAGCTTGGGAATTTTGGAGAGAGAAAGAGCTATCTTAACTTCTCTCCAGCTGATTGGTCCAATAACATATAACTCTTAGGTTCTCTTGACAGTCATATTTTCCTCACTGTGTGGAAGTAACAAGCAGGGGAAGCTGGTCTCAGAAGAGAGAATGAAAGATGAGGAGACTTCCAGTGGTGTCTGAGTTTCTGATTCTGCTCCATTCCTGAGGCTAGGCTGTAATCTAGACTCTGTGATATCATTAAAATTAAGTTTCCCCTTTTTGCTTAAGCTAGTTTAGATAGATTTTGTTGTTGTTGTTGTTATTGATCCAAAGAGCTAAGGAATAGTATGAACTTCCTTATCAAACACATTTATTCATTCAAGAAGTATTTCTGGTGCATCTACTATGTTCCAGGTACTGTGCAAAGTACTGGAAATTTGGGACTTCCATGGTGGCGCAGTTGTTAAGAATCCACCTGCCAATGCAGGGGACACCAGGTTCGGGCCCTGGTCCGGGAAGATCCCACATGCCATGGAGCAACTAAGCTGGTGTGCCACAGCTACTGAGCCTGCGCTCTAGAGCCCACAAGCCACAACTATTGAGCCCACGTGGCAAAACTACTGAAGCCCGTACGTCTAGAGCCCGTGATCTGAAACGAGAAGCCACCACAATGAGAAGCCCGCGCAACACAGCGAAGAGTAGCCCTCTCTTGCCGCAACTAGAGAAAGCCCATGCGCATCAATGAAGACCCAATGCAGCCAAAAATAAATAAATAAATTTATAAAAACAAAACAAAAAACCCCCCAAAACCCTCAAACTACTGGAAATTTAACGACGAATAGGATAGACGTGGTATATACCCCCAGGGACCTTATACTTGGAGGCTAGGGCAGGACAGACCTGGAACAAGTACTATACAGGTAAAATCCAGGTTTATGAGAACTGTCAAGAAGGAAAAAAATTTTCCTCTACCTTTCTCAGCTCTTCTGGCTGGTCTAAGAATTAAATTGACACGAGACAGAATAACAGGAGAAAATCAAATTTAATTACTTATGTACAAGAAATCCACATTGACGTGAGAGATTCCAAATACAGGCAGCATGAGGTATATATGTCATTCTGGACTAAGGAGAAGGGAGCACGTGTCTGGGACTTCAAAGGGAAGGAAGGCAATTTGTAGGAAGATGAAAAAAGAGCAAATGTTTGTTAAATGTTTGCTGAGGCGTGTAGAAACAATGGGACAGAGAGAGGAATTTTAACAAACAGACTTTGCTAGTTTCCTGCCTGTGTACCACACCTAGTTCATATTATACTATAGATAGCTCTGGTGATAGTTCTCTTTCCTGGAGAAGGCCCTCTCTCTGAATTCTTTTAGGTAGTTAAGGGGGAGGTGAAAAGAAAAAAAAGAAAAAAACTTCCTGAGTCTTTTGTTTTTTCCTCATGCCAAAGAGTCGTATTCTAGGGTGGCAAATTTTGCTCCCCTACAAAATATATCACAGGGTTGTGAGAACATACAAGCTGAGAACAGAAGGATGGGGCAGGGGTTGGGTGGAAGGAGATTGGAATTAGGATGTTGAGGAGGGAGAGCATCCCAGGCAGGAAGAAGAGCACGAGTGATGACAACTCCATCATGAACCAGCATCCTCTGGAGAGAAAACCACACTCCAGCTGAGCTGGACTAGCTGAGGGGCCTGATTTTTCACCTCCCCCCATTTTGAGCCCTCAGGTAATACATTGGTAAGAAGACTCTTTCCTTTTCCCCAGAAGCAGCCTAGCAGGGACCACTCCCTCCTGTCCAGACTGTTCTATTCCTTATTTATTTTTTTTTATAAATTTATTTATTTATTTTTGGCTGCGTTGAGTCTTCGTTGCTGCACGTGGGCTTTCTCTAGTTGCGGAGAGCGGGGGCTACTCTTGGTTGTGGTGTGCGGGCTTCTCATTGCGGTGGCTTCTCTTGTTGTGGAGCGTGGGCTCTAGGCGCGTGGGCTTCAGTAGTTGTGGCACACGGGCTCAGTAGTCGTGGCTCGTGGGCCCTAGAGCGCAGGCTCAGTAGTCATGGCGCAGGGGCTTAGTTGCTCTGCAGCTTGTGGGATCTGCCCGGACCAGGGCTTGAACCCATGTCCTCTGCATTGGCAGGTGGATTCTCAACCACTGCGCCACCAGGGAAGCCCTCTTCTATTCCTTATTGAGCTGTTGCATGGGGAGAAACACAAAACACTTCCAAGAAGGCCTTGACACACTGAACATGATCTGTATATGCATTCTTCCCTTTCATTCGTACCCCTTTTGGCAGAGAATGCTAACTTTCATCCTAATAGCCATTATCCCCACCTTACTTACTCCTATGTTGGGAGCACCATGTATCTGGCTAATAAAACCACATTTCCCAACCTTCCTTGCAAATGGGGGTGGCTAATGAGAGGTCAGTGGCAGTGATTGGATGGGATTTTGGGAAAGCTGTTTAAAGGAGTTAACTCAGCAAGCACCCCTTTTCCCTTTCCCCCGATTCTTCTTTCTTTGTCCCTGGGATATGAATTTGATGGGTGGAGCTCCAACAGCCATCTTTCACTCATGAGGTGATCTTGAAGATGGACGTCATGTGCTGAGGATGGCAGAGCAGATGACAGATTCCAGCTTCTGAGACCTTGTAGAATCCCCATACCAGCCTGACCTGCCTGCAGATGGTTTATCATATGAGAGGAAAATAAGTCCCTATCTTGTTTAGGTCACTGTTGTTTTGAATCTCTTACCAGCGACTGGACAAAATTCCTCATTGGTGTAATCCTAAAAGCCCTCTTGTAATTCAATTTCTCTCTACTAAATAGTCCCCAAGTCATCCATTCAATCATTTATTCATTCGCTCACTCAAACACTCTCTGATTGAAGATAGCCATCCCATATTCTAGAATCAGATGAGATTATGTGGGTGTAAAAGAGTGTTGTAGGGCTTCCCTGGTGGCGCAGTGGTTGAGAATCTGCTTGCCAATGCAGGGGACACGGGTTCGAGCCCTGGTCTGGGAAGATCCCACATGCCGCGGAGCAACTGGGCCCGTGAGCCACAACTACTGAGCCTGTGCGTCTGGAGCCTGTGCTCCGCAACAAGAGGCCGCGATAGTGAGAGGCCCGCGCACCGTGATGAAGAGTGTCCCGCGCTCTCCGCAACTAGAGAAAGCCCTCGCACAGAAACGAGGACCCAACACAGCCGAAAATAAATAAATAAACAAATAAATAAATTTATTAAAAAAAAAAAAAGAGTGTTGTAAATACCAAAGCATTAAACACATATTAGATTGTGTTATTATTTTAATTAATATTATGATTTGTTGTTGCTCAAGTGTCACAATTAAGAAGATTTTAGTGTGTAGCAATTTGCTAGAGGGAAACTCCCATTAAGTGGTGTGAAATTCAGTTCTATTTGATGTTGTAAATAAAAGAAGCAAGGGGTAACCCAGTGCAAGTGCTTCTCAAACTTTAATTTGCACAGAGAAATACTTGAGGATCTTATTAAAATGCAGATTCAGGCTCAGGGGGTCTGAGGTGAGGCCTCAGATTCTGCATTTCTCACAAACTCCTGGTTGAGGCTGCTTGCCGCCCTGGACCTTCGAATAGTGGGGACCTAGGAGATCTTTCCCTGTGCTGGAGAAAGAAATGATGAGAGAGGAGAAAGGGAAGCTAAGGGCAGAGAGGAGAGCATTTCAGAAAATGGGAAACAGTTTCTTTTAGAGGCTCTTATCTGCAAGCAGGTTGGTAACTTAATAAAAACCAGGAACTGTGCAGACCTTATTTTGTTTAATTCTTACAACCGTATATAAGAGGAATTCTAATTCTTAGTCTACAGTTGAGAAAGCAAGTGGAAGCTCAGAGAAGTTAAGGGATATGACCAAGGTCACACAGCAGGTCAGTGGCAGGGATGGGATTGCCACCCAGGTTTTTCAGAAGCCAGAGCCTGTGTTTCTTTCCTGGTCCCTTGCTAAAATTCCAGGGGGACATTTACTCCTTTTGCTGAATTCTTCCTCCTCACCCAGGAAATGCTGATCAGGGGAGGAGGACGAGGCTGCCCTAGGGAACCAGGCCCCCAGTATTTGAATGTTTGGCTCAGCTCTAATTTATCTGAAAGGCTTTCTGCGGCTGCTAAGCTCTGTATTTTTTGAACACTGGGACCTTGGTAGTGGGAAGTAAGGCGGGTACCGGTGGGATGTTTCTAAGTTTCGCTGGACAATTTCCATTTCGTAAGCCCGATCTCCTTTCTGGAGGTTGCCGTGGTCCAGAGCAGCAGGAGTATGTCCTGGGAAGTGGAGGCCACAGAGGTGAGAGCAAACCCTGCTCCAGCTCTGACCCGGGACCCTCGCTTTCTCCCTGGATGCCTTTGAAGGACTACTAAAACCTGACAGTTTGGCCCAGCAATCAGCAAACTGGCAAGTGCCAGGCCCCAGTGAGGATCCTTGCTTCCTCCCAAGATACGAGATAAATGGGCAGTTTGTGTCCCCATAAAAGTTCTGCCACTCAAGGTGGAGCCTCTGCCATAGGCTCCCACTGGTGGTGCTGTTCCCCAGGGGTCGGGTGTAAATCTGAGCCATTTCCTTCTCCAGTTTCCCAAATGTGACTAGCCTTTGTCTAATTTCACCACCGTGGGGAGCTGGGGAGGGTTCCGTGCACAATAAATCTTTCATTGGGAAGGTAGTTTTATCATTAGAAAGGATGATGCTAAAAAAGAGAGGATGTAAGTGACCAATGTGTTCAGGGATGTTGAAAGGAAGGGCTCAGGGTGAGAAGAAAGGGATGAGGCTGGGATCGCAGAGCAGGGTTGAGGAGGTGTGGGTGGAGAGAGTCATGGAGACATGCCAGGAATGCCAGTGCAAGGCCTGATTGCAGAAGAGTACGAAGGAGCTTCCTGGTGAGAAGAGAAACCAGGATACATGGTGTGGTTCCCTCTCCTCTCCTGAGGACTGGCTGTGGTCTGCTTGGACATTAGCTCCACCGTTGTGCGGAGGCTATTGGACGCACTGGTTTCAGGTCTCGGATCCAGTCACAGCAGCAACACCAGAAGTGGGGACGGAGGGGCAGCAGGGGCAGTCGTCTCATGGAGTGATGTCCAAGGCACCCTAGTGTGTAGTGTCTGAAGGGGAAAGACTTAATTAAGGGACCTCTCCTGCTCCCTTAATTAAGGGAGAGCAGGGACCTCTCCTGCTCCCAGGCTCCCCCTCAACCCTCATTTTTGAGACAGCATCAGCATTTCCAGGGCAGTGAAGGCCAAAGCCACCAGTTGGGCTGCAACACTGAGTGGTATTGGATATCCCAGATTACCCTAACTCTGGCTGGTCTAGTCCTAGAAGCAGAGGAAGGCCAGGAAAATGTTCCCTGGAGCCCATGGCCTCCACTGTCTCCTGGCCACCACTCTCTTAAGGGCCATGCTACTCTAAATAGTTGATCTTGCTGCCTCCACTTCCTTGATTCCCATTCTTCTGGCACTCTACAGTGTAGCTTCTGTCCCACCTCACCCCACTGCACTGAAACTGCTCCTGCTAATGGCATCAGCAATCGGAAGCCAAATCCAGGGGCTACTTCCCAGTTCTTACTTTTTCTTAAAATTTTTCATTTACCTTTTGATTACAATTGTTTCTTCTTGAAAAATCTCAACTCTAGGGCTTCCTAACTGGGGATCCATGAGTCCCTAGATTGTCTTAAGAAACAACATGCAGTCTTTAAAATTTTTATACCAAGTGTTGTACAAATCTGCATTTTCCTAGGGAGGATGGTCCAGGGCATTTGTTGGATTCTCAAAAGGGATCAGTGATCTGCCAAAATGTCAAGAACCAGTGCCCTTGAAATCTGTATTGGTTAGAATTAGGTTCTGCTGGCAGTGATCCAAGATAACCGTGGTTGATTTGTTCTTCATGTATACAGAATCAGTCATCAGAGCTGGAAGGGTGACTCTTTCTAGCTCTGCTCTGCCAACACCAGGGTGTAGTCCTCAACCTCATAGTCCAAGATGGTGCTCCAAGCAGCATGTTGGAAGGAGGGACAAAGAAGAATATAAAGGACATGCTCCTGCTGTCTCTCAAAGATTCCCAGGAGCTGCTATGTGACACTTTCACTTTTATATTATTGGCCCAAACTTAATCTCGTGGGTCATATCTATCTGCAGAGAGGCTGGGAAACGTCCTTATTCGGGGTAGTCTATTGCCATGGATGAAAGGGAGAATAGATATTGGGGGGCAGATATCAGCACCTGGCAGAGCTTCTGTGACACCACCAGTGGTGGATACTGTGATTCACACAATATCCCTTTCTATTTCTTTCTGGTTTAAGCTGGGAAGACACACTACCTAGATTCCCTTGCAGCTGGCATTCCAAATGTGATTTAGGAATTGCTAATTAAATGAACTTGCACAGGACTTGAACCTGGAGCTAAGTGGAGAGGAGGATCAGGTGAGGCATCAATTTTGCAGGCGTGGATTGTGGCAGACTTGTTTCCTGGTCACTGGCTTCCTGGTTTAGCAGCTTCCTGTAGCAGAGTGTTCGTGGCTTCTTTCCTGATCGTGATGACAGAGGCATGGTGATCCTGAGGGCTTACAGTTATCTCTGGAAGCTTCGTTTTAAGTCTACTCCTCCAGGCCTTCCAGCAATATTGTGAGCCAAAGCTTGGCAGATTTTAATGTTCATATTGGCCTGAGTATCCAGCTAAAGGGTAGATTCTGATTCAGTAGATCTGGAGTGAGATCTCAGATTCTGCATTTCTCACAAGCTCCTGGGTAATATCTGATGGTTAGGATGAATTTTTTTTTTCTGCACCTCGCAGCTTGCGGGATATTTAGTTCCCTGACCAGATATCGAACCCGGGTCCTCAGCAATGAAAGTGCAGAGGCCTAACCACTGGACCGCCAGGGAACTAGGATGGATTTTTAGTAGCTCAGTCCTAAGGTATCCTCTGCTTACCTACATCTGATCATAAATTCATTTCTGCTTTAACTACCTAATGATGGTTTCAGATTCTCCTAATTCTGTGACTGTTTCTTCCTTGTCTCTTTTAAGAGATCTTCTTCCTGTGTATTTTTTAAAATCTTTATTTATTTATTTTTTATACAGCAGGTTCTTATTAGTTACTGTTTTATACATATTAGTGTATATATGTCAATGCCAATCTCCCAATTCATCCCACCACCATCACTCCCCACCCACCCCCACTTTCCCCCTTTGGTGTTTCTGTGTTTGTTCTCTACATCTGTGTCTCTATTTATGCCTTGCAAACTCGTTCGTCTGCACCATTTTTCTAGATTCCACATATATGCGTTAATATACGATATTTGCTTTTCTCTTTCCAACTTACTTCACTCTGTATGACACTCTCTAAGTCCATCCATGTCTCTACAAATGACCAATTTCATTACTTTTTATGGTTGAGTAATATTCCATTGTATATATGTACCACATCTTCTTTATCCATTCGTCTGTAGATGGACATTTAGGTTGCTTCCATGACCTGGCTATTGTAAACAGTGCTGCAGTGATCACTGGGGTGCATGTGTCTTTTTGAATTATGGTTTTCTCTGGGTATATGCCCAGTAATGGGATTGCTGGGTCATATGGTAGTTCTATTTTTAGTTTTTTAAGGAACCTTCATACTGTTCTCCATAGTGGCTGTATCAATTTACATTCCCAACAACAGTGCAAGAGGATTCTCTTTTCTCTACACCCTCTCCAGCATTTGTTGTTTGTAGATTTTCTGATGATGCCCATTCTAAATGGTATGAGGTGATACCTCGTTGTAGTTTTGATTTGCATTTCTTTAATTATTAGTGATGTTGAGCAGCTTTTTATGTGCCTCTTGGCCATCTGTATGTCTTCTTTGGAGAAATGTCTATTTAGGTCTTCTGCCCATTTTTTGATTGGGTTGTTTGTTTTTTTAATATTGAGCTGCATGAGCTGTTTATATATTTTGGAGATTAATCCTTTGTCCGTTGATTCATTTGCAAATATTTTCTCCCATTCTGAAGGTTGTCTTTTTGTCTTGTTTATAGTTTCCTTTGCTGTGCAAAAGCTTTTAAGTTGCATTAGGTCCCATTTGTTTATTTTTGTTTTTATTTTCATTACTCTAGGAGGTGGGTCAAAAAAGACCTTGCTGTGATTTATGTCAAAGAGTGTTCTTCCTATGTTTTCCTCTAAGAGTTTTATAGTGTCCAGTCTTACATTTAGGTCTTTAATCCATTTTGAGTTTATTTTTGTGTATGGTGTTAGGGAGTGTTCTAATTTCATTCTTTTACATGTAGCTGTCTGCTCTTCCCAGCACCACTTATTGAAGAGACTGTCTTTTCTCCACTGTATATCCTTGCCTCCTCTGTCATAGATTAGTTGACCATAGGTGTGTGGGTTTACCTCTGGGCTTTCTATCCTGTTCCATTGATCTATATTTCTGTTTTTGTGCCAGTACCATATTGTCTTGATTACTGTAGCTTTGTAGTATAGTCTGAAGTCAGGAAGTCTGATTCCTCCAGCTCCGTTTTTTTTCCCCTCAAGATTGCTTTGGCTATTTGGGGTCCTTTGTGTCTCCACACAAATTTTAAGATTTTTTGTTCTAATTCTGTGAAAAATGCCATTGGTAATTTGATAGGGATTGCATTGAATCTGTAGATTGCTTTGGGCAGTATAGTCATTTTCGCAATGTTGATTCTTGCAATCCAAGAACATTGTATATCTCTCCATCTGTTTCTGTCATCTTTGATTTCTTTCATCAGTGTCTTATAGTTTTCTGAGTACAGGTCTTTTACCTCCTTAGGTAGGTTTATTCCTAGGTATTTTATTCTTTTTGTTGCAATGGAGAATGGGATTGTTTCCTTAATTTCTCTTTCTGATCTTTTGTTGTTAGTGTATAGGAATGCAAGAGATTTCTGGGCATTAATTTTGTATCCTGCTACTTTACCAAATTCAGTAATTAGCTCTAGTAGTTTACTGGTGGCATCTTTAGGATTATCTATGTATAGTATCATGTCATCTGCAAACAGTAACAGTTTTACTTCTTCTTTTCCAATTTGTATTCCTTTTATTTCTTTTTCTTCTCTGATTGCCGTGGCTAGGACTTCCAAAATTATGTTGAATAATAGTGGCGAGAGTGGACATCCTTGTCTTGTTCCTGATCTTAGAGGAAATGCGTTCAGATTTTCACCATTGAGAATGATGTTTGTTGTCGGTTTGTCATATATGGCCTTTATTATGTTGAGGTAGGTTCCCTCTATGCCCACTTTCCAGAGAGTTTTTATTATAAATGGTGTTGAATTTTGTCAAAAGCTTTTTCTGCATCTATTGGGATGATCATATGGTTTTTATTCTTCAATTTGTTAATATGGTGTATCACACTGATTGATTTGCCTATATTGAAGAATCCTTGCATCCTGGGATAAATCCCACTAGATCATGGTGTATGGTCCTTTTAATGTGTTGTTGGATTCTGTTTGCTAGTATTTTGTTGAGGATTTTTGCATCTATATTCATCAGTGATATCGATTTGTAATTTTCTTTTTTTGTAGTATCTTTGTCTGGCTTTGGTATCAGGGTGATGGTGGCCTCGTAGAATGAGTTTGGGAGTGTTCCTCCCTCTGCAATTTTTTGGAAGAGTTTGAGAAGGGTGGATGTTAGCTCTTCTGTAAATGTTTGATAGAATTTGCCTGTGAAGCTATCTGGTCCTGGACTTTTGTTTGTTGGAAGATTTTTAATCACAGGTTCAATTTCATTACTTGTGATTGGTCTGTTCATGTTTTCTATTTCTTCCTAGTTCAGTCTTGGAAGGTTATACCTTCCTAAGAATTTGTCCATTTCTTCCAGGTTGTCCATTTTATTGGCATAGAGTTGCTTGTAGTAGTCTCTTATGATGCTTTGTATTTCTGCGGTGTCCATTGTAACTTCTCCTTTTTCATTCCTAATGTTATTGATTTGATTCCTCTCCCTCTTTTTCTTGATGAGTCTGGCTAAAGGTTTATCAATTTTGTTTATCTTCTCAAAAAACCAGCTTTTAGGTTTATTGATCTTTGCTATTGTTTTCTTTGTTTCTATTTCATTTATTTCTGCTCTGATCTTTATGATTTCTTTTCTTCTACTAACTTTGGATTTTCTTTGTTCTTTCTCTAGTTCCTTTAGGTGTAAGGTTAGATTGTTTATTTGAGATTTTTCTTGTTTCTTGAGATAGGATTGTATTGCTATAAACTTCGCTGTTAGAACTGCTTTTGCTGCATCCCATACGTTTTGGATCATCGTGTTTTCATTGTCATTTGTCTCTAGGTATTTTTTGATTTTCTTTTTGATTTCTTCAGTGCTCTCTTGGTTTTTTAGTAACGTATTGTTTAGCCTCAATGTGTTTGTGTGTTTTATGTTTTTTCCCCTGTAATTTATTTCTAATCTCATAACGTTGTGGTGGGAAAAGATGCTTGATATGATTTCAATTTTCTTAATTTTACCGAGGCTTGATCTGTGACCCAAGATGTGATCTATCCTGGAGAATGTTCCATGCGCACTTGAGAAGAAAGTGTATTCTGTTGTTTTTGGTTGGAATGTCCTATAAATATCAATTAAGTCCATCTTGTTTAATGTATCATTTAAAGCTTGTGTTTCCTTATTTGTTTTCTGTCTGGACGATCTGTCCATTGGTGTAAGTGAGCTGTTAAAGTCCCCCACTATTATTGTGTTACTGTTGATTTCCTCTTTTGTAGCTGTTAGCACTTGCCTTATGTATTGAGATGCTCCTATGTTGGGTGCATATATATTTACAATTATTATATCTTCTTCTTGGATTGATCCCTTGATCATTATGTAGTGTCCTTCCTTGTCTCTTGTAACATTATTTTAAAGTCTATTTTATCTGATATGAGTATTGCTACTCCAGCCTTCTTTTGATTTCCATTTGCGTGGAATATCTTTTTCCATTCCCTCACTTTCAGTCTGTATGTGTCCCTAGGTCTGAAGTGGGTCTCTTGTAGACATCATATATATAGGTCTTGTTTTTGTATCCATTTAGCGAGCCTCTGTCTTTTTGTTGGAGCATTTAATCCATTCACATTTAAGTTAATTATCCATATTTATGTTCCTATTACCATTTTCTTAACTGTTTTGGGTTTGTTTTTGTAGGTGCTTTTCTTCTCTTGTGTTTCCCACTTAGAGAAGTTCCTTTAGCATTTGTTGTAGAGCTGGTTTGGTGGTGCTGAATTCTGTTAGCTTTTGCTTGTCTATAAAGCTTTTGATTTCTCTGTCGAATCTGAATGAGCTCCTTGCCGGGTAGAGTAATGTTGGTTGTAGGTTCTTCCCTTTCATCACTTTAAATATATCGTGCCACTCCCTTCTGGCTTGTAGAGTTTCTGCTGAGAAATCAGCTGTTAACCTTATGGGAGTTCCCTTGTATGTTATTTGTCGTTTTTCCCTTGTTACTTTTAATAACTTTTCTTTGTCTTTTATTTTCGTCAGTTTGATTACTGTCTCAGTGTGTTTCTCCTTGGGTTTATCCTGTATGGGACTGTCTGTGCTTCCTGGACTTGGGTGGCTCTTTCCTTTCCCATGTTAGG
The DNA here is from genome assembly GCF_965194825.1 of Balaenoptera physalus. NCBI lineage: Eukaryota > Metazoa > Chordata > Mammalia > Artiodactyla > Balaenopteridae > Balaenoptera > Balaenoptera physalus. Next base: position 80,591,306 of record NC_138886.1, on the reverse strand, counting down.
GAGTTTTCGACTATAATCTCTTCAAATATTTTCTTGGGTCCTTTCTCTCTCTCTTCTCCTTCTGGGACTCCTATAATGTGAAAGTTGGTACGTTTAATGTTGTCCCAGAGGTCTCTTAAGCTGTCTTCATTTCTTTTCATTCTTTTCTCTTTATTCTGTTCTGTGACAGTGAATTCTACCATTCTGTCTTCCAGGTCACTTATCCGTTCTTCTGCCTCAGTTATTCTGCTATTGATTCCTTCTAGTGTATTTTTCATTTCAGTCATTGTATTGTTCATCTCCGTTTGTTTGTTCTTTAATTCTTCTAGGTGTTTGCTCTTTAATTCTTCTAGGTCTTTGTTAAACATATCTTGCATCTTCTCGATCTTTGCCTCCATTCTTTGTCCAAGGTCCTGGATCATCTTCACTATCATTATTCTGAATTCTTTTTCTGGAAGGTTGCCTATCTCCACTTCATTTAATTGTTTTCCTGGGGTTTATCTCATTCCTTCATCTGGTACATAGTCCCCTGCCTTTTCATTTTGTCTATCTTTCTGTGAAAGTGGTTTTCCTTCCACAGGCTGCAGGATTGTCGTTCTTCTTTCTTCTGCTGTCTGCCCTGTGGTGGATGAGGCTATCTAAGAGGCTTGTGCAAGCTTCCTGATGGGAGGGACTAGTGGTAGGTAGAGCTGGGTGTTGCTCTGTTTGGCAGCTATCAGTAAATCTTTAATCCGCTTGTCTGCTGATGGGTGGGGCTGAGTTTCCTCCCTGTTGGTTGTTTTGCCTGAGGTGACCCAGCACCGGAGCCCACAGGCTCTTTGGTGGGGCTAATGGTGGAGGGCTGACGCCAAGGAGTACTTCCCTGAACTTCTGCTGCCAGTGTCCTTGTCCCCACAGTGAGCCACAGCCACCCCCTACCTCTGCAGGAGACTCTCCAACACTAGCAGGTAGGTCTGGTCCAGTCTCCCATGGGGTCACTGCTCCTTTCCCCTGGGTCCTGATGCACACACTACCTTGTGTGTGCCCTCCAAGAGTGGAGTCTCTGTTTCCCCCAGTCCTATCGAAGTCCTGCAATCAAATCCCGCTAGCCTTCAAAGTCTGATTCTCTGGGCATTCCTCCTTCCGTTACCAGACCCCCAGGTTGGGAAGCCTGATGTGGGGCTCAGAACCTTTACTGCAGTGGGTGGACTTCTGTGGTATAATTGTTCTCCAGTTTGTGAGTCACCCACCCAGTGGTTATGGGATTTGATTTTATTGTGATTGTGCCCTTCCTACCATCTCACTGCAGCTTCTCCTTTGTATTTGGATGTGGGGTATCTTTTTTGGTGAGTTCCAGTGTCTTCCTCTCGATGATTGTTCAGCAGTTAGTTGTGATTCTGGTGCTCTCGCAAGAGGGAGTGAGCGCATGTCCTTCTACTCCACCACCTTGAACCAATCTGTTCTTCCTGTGTTTGTCCCTTAATACTGGTGTATCCCAAGACTCAGGATTAGGATCAAACTACAGACTCTTCCTGCATGATCCCCTTCATTCTCCAGGCTTCAATCACTATCCGTATGTTTCTCAAATCTTTATTTCCAATTTGTACTCTCTCTTTAGCCCCAGATTCTAGTATCCACAGCTGACAAGAACTGAGTTGTACAGACGAGTAGGACATGAAAGAAAGCTTCCATGGTCAAATAAATTTGGAAAATGCTGGGTTAAATAGAATGAAATTGACTTTTTTGCTGAGGTGCTCCTAGAACTGTTAATGTGCTATTATGCATCGCAAGTGTTTAAGAGGGAGTGTGTAATACCCTGTGTTTCTTAAACTTATTTGACATCTGTATTGAACATAATCAATACATTTCCTCAGATTCTCTCAGCCCTGCCTGAGACCTGGACTCCTGACTTTTTGCTTTTCCTTAACTATTTAACTGTAGCCAGTGGTGTAGTTCTGTGGCCAACCAGCTGCTGCTGCCTGCATCTTGCATTGCTTTCCATCCCTCCATGCCTCTCTTCCCTTTTATATCATTCTTGAGGCTTTGGTTTTGTGCCTCCATAAAAAGCCTGAGCATATAATCTTTGCCTCAGGCTCTGTTTTCTAGGGAACCTGGGCTAGTATAACCTGCAACAGACCCCCCCCCCCTTTTTCCTGGAATATTAGCATCTCCTGGAACTTGGGGTTCCTAGAACACACTTTGCAAATGCTGCATTGGTTATTTTTCCCTGGATATCTGCAGGCACCTGAGACTCAGTGTGTCCAACTCCGAATCAATCTGTTTTTTTTTTATATCTGTTCCTCATTTGGCCTTTCCTGTCTTAGTGACTGCATCACATTTGCTCATCACCCAAGTGACCTGGGTGTTGTTCTTGACTCCTTCTTTTCCTCTCCCATCCAATCTGTCACCCCCTCTTGCTTCCTCCTTTCTTCTTCTCATCTAATTAACAATTATTCATTCTTAAAGAGACAGTGTAGATATCATCTTTTTACCCTGTCTCCTCAGTCTGTTGGGGTCTGGGTGATGTACCACTCTGAGTTTTCATAGGCCCTTAAATTGTCTCTCTTACAGCACTTTTAACCCTGTATGGTAATTGATCTTTTAAAAATGAATCTGTCTCCCCCACCACCTTTGGTGTCTTATTCAATTCTTAATCCCCAGCACCTAGGATAGAGAATTTACTGATTTATTGATTGATGGGAGTGGATGAGGCAGGTGGGAGAGAGAGAACTCCAATTTGTAAGTCCTCAAAGGGAGGAAAAATAATTTCCCCTCTAACTTTGTGAGTTCTTTGCTGAGACCTCTGTAATAAAAACACAGATTAACAAGAGAAAAGCAAAGAGAAGTCTATAAACATGTATACCTTATGCATACATGGGAGATCCCCAAGGGAAAATAAGTGACTCCCTGAGGTGGCTTAGAATTCAGGATTATACAGCACCTTAATAGAGAAAAAAGAGGGGGAATGTAGGACTCTCAGGGGAGAGGAAATGAGTTTTAGGAAAGATGAATGGGCCCTTAGAAGACTAGAAGGGAGGTATGATAGTTTGTGACCAAGTTTGTCAGCATGTTGTATCAACTTCTAGCCTCCTTTCCTGTGATAAGACTCAATCTTCCCTGGTCAATGATGCCTCTAGGGAGGGTATTTGTGACAAATGAGTTCCTTTTGGAGGATCTATCTTTAGACAGACAAGGGGGGTTCAGAGAAAGCTCTACCTGCATTTGCCATTTTTTCAAGTGCCTACAGCTCAAAATAATCAATATACCAAAGGAGTATATTGGGGTAGCATGTCCTGAACTCCTGCAGTCATATTTTGGGGCAGCATATTCTGCTAGCCTCATTCCCCACCTTTGAAAATTCCTCAAGAAATTTCACAGTCTAGAAGCTGAGTTGGTAGATCTCATTGAACCAGTCTCTTAGTCCTGAGAATAGGTCAGTTCAGTTAAACAACTGTGCCTCATTCCAGGAGGTGGTATCTCAGGTGGGATACTAGCAGGTATTTGATAAGAGACATTTCTTTGGAAACAAAACATATAATAGTTGGAGCACACTATAAGTCAGTTTCTGAGTCCAGAAGGCAGCCATGAGAAGATTTCTAGATATTGGGCTAGAAGCACCTTTCACAGTTTAAATGTTTTTGATGATGTCATTGGGTGTTCCAGTGAGCTTTCTGAGTGACCCAGACAGCAACAGACATGAAGGTTGTCCATACATGATCTGTTGTGGTGATATCTCTGAGGTTTATATCAAGTTGTCCAGTTTCAGCTTCCAGGGCTTTTGGAAAAGGGAAGTTTTTGTTCTTAGTGATTCCAAGTCAGAAGGGTGAAAGAAAATTGCAAGCATTAATTTGGAGAGTTTTAACCAGATATTAGAGAAAACTAGAATTCAAGAGCCAGTCCAGTTTGCAGGTAGATAACAAAACTTCAAAGACAATGCACAGGGCTAGAATCTCATACCCACAAGGATGTGTTATAATTTTCTATTGAAACATGATTTTTCTCTGTACAATCACCCCCATTTCTAGCAAAGGTAATCATGGTAAGATGAATCTGTTTGCAAAATAAGTCTAGTCTCACTAAACTTGGCCTGATTATTTACATAAGTGCAGCAAGAATAGCAATTGACCGTATAGGCTCTTTTAAAATCTGCTTTGTTGGAACTTTCATAAGGAATCTCTGATTGGACTTTTAAAAGACTTTCAAGGCTAGGAAGCCAAGCCAAGAACTCATCATCAGACTTCACATGCATATCTATGTATTTGGGTGAATTCCTCTGTGCCCCAAGTCCCCAAAATATCCTGAGGTTCCTGGGTCTGCCAGGAATTGATCTTCCTTACTCACCTGGTAAGGCTGGAAACCCTGAAATCAAGGAACCAGGAAATTTCTCAGAAGGGAGCTTAATAAGCATTGGCTCCTTAAAGTCAACCTTATTTCCTTAAAGCTGTCTGGCCATATCTGATTCTATGTACATCATTCTCAAATTTGATATCCTAGTCAAAGCCTTAGTAATATAACCAATGTTTCCAATTGTGTCCTATCACAAGGAGAACAGATTCTTATGAAACTTACACAAATAGTTATATTGCCATGAAAATAAGAATACTCAATAAGAGTCTGAATTCTGGAGGGATCAGGTAGGGAGAAAAGATAAATGCCTCAATTCTGTTTACAAAGGTACACTTTACCAAATTGCCGTAAATCATAGATAGCTTAAGAGAAAAGAGAAAAGTTTTCTTAAATCTAGAAAACAAAACATTAAAGAACTAGCAATGTTTCAAACAAAAAGTCATAATTATTGTAATCATTCTCATCAGTTTATTCAGTCCCAGGTAATTAATTCTTGTTTGCTTGATCTTGAGCTAGTAGTTTTATGAATCATTCTGTTTTTCCATTAGAATTCTGGAAATTCTTACCCAGTTCAATGGTATGATCTCAAAGTTATTGGAAACTGATATTCTAGAGTACTTATCAAAGTCCTTTCCATGAATATGAAGACAAAGTGTTTTTGGATCATAGCTACTTGCGAAAGCTTTCAGGAAACATCAGATTAAAACAATAACTGTCTGTGACTGACCAAAAGACTTAAAAATGGCCATGGTTAAAAACCTGATGAGAGTTCCTTTAAACACAATTGACAAGGAAATTTGGTTATTTCTGTGTCGTACAACATTTTAAGATGATAACTAGAGTTATGACTGATAACATTATACCAGGACATATCAGATTCTAGGAATTTCATATAATTTCTGGAACACCTATACTGATAATATAACACCCATACAAATATAACTTAAGAAGGTTAAACATTATTACTTTTTTAAAAATAAATTTATTTATTTTATTTATTTATTTTTGGCTGCTTTGGGTCTTTGTTGCTGCATGCAGGCTTTCTCTGGTTGTGGCAAGAGGGGGCTACTCTTCATTGTGATGCGCGGGCTTCTCATTGCAATGGCTTCTTTGTTGTGGAGCACAGGCTCTAGGCGCATGGGCTCCGTAGTTGTGGCTTGTGGGCTCTAGAGCGCAGGCTCAGTAGTTATAAGCCTAGCACTTATTTTTCGTTAAGCCAATTAAATAGAGCTCTTTTACAAATCAATTTTGGCACCACCATCCAGAGGTGGAAAAATATCACATATACATAACATACATGTAAAGACATACATAAACATACAGACAAATGCAAACTGAGATCTTACAGCTTTCATTTAAAAATTTTAGCCATATGTCAGGTACATTAATTCAAAACTCACTAGTACATGAAAGAACAGTTGGATCCAAATTGTGTTTCTGGCAGATGAATATGTTAAGGTTACTCACTAGATGGCTAAAGTTTTCACTTGTATTTGTGGAGAAGACTTTTAAGAGTTTTCACTTTCCCAACTTCCAAAAGCTCCTGTTTCCTTTTTAGCCCCAAGTAGTTGCTTTTATAGGTCTTTGAGCCCCTTGAGAGCCCCTGATGGAGGATATGGGGGCCTAAAGTTCAAGTGACTGTAGGGGGTTGAGGGGCTGAAGTGGGAAGGGAAAGGTCTGGCAGGGTGGACAGAGGGCTGGAGGAAGTAGGAGTTTGAGGGGGGACATAGCAAAGGATTCAAGGGAGCTGAATGGAAGATGGAAGGCAGCAAAAGGAGGAAGGAGGAGCAGAGGATATGGGAAGGAAGAGGTCTTAGAGGAGCCAGTCTGGGGAGATCTTAAGTTTTCCCAGTGAAGTTTCAAGTTATCCGTAGCAAAATCATGTCAACAAAAAGGAAGTGGACACAACTGGCAGAGAATGCAGTCAGCAGGGGTTCGAGAAGAGGGTTTCAGTTGGAACTTCCCTGGTGGCGCAGTGGTTAAGACTCCGCACTTCCAACGCAGGTGGCCCGGGTTCAATCCCTGGTCAGGGAACTAGATCCCACGTGCATGCCACAACTAAGAGTTCGCATGCCACAACTAAGGAGCCAACAAACCACAACTGAGGAGCCCTCAAGCTGCAACTAAGGAGCCCACGTGCCACAACTAATACCCAACACAACCAAATAAATAAAAAATAAATAAATACATAATAAATTGAGTAAGAGGTTGCTAAAAAAAAAAAAAAAAAAAAAAAAAAAAAAAGAGGGTTTCGGTTGACCAGAAAGTCCTCATGGGAGGAACACGATCAAATAGAACAGAGAAGTCTTTTTAAAAAAAAGCTTCTCAGCTGCATCAAACAGGGAGATCAGCTCGGTGCTTTGTGACCACCTAGGGGGGTGGGATAGGGAGGGTGGAAGGGAGATGCAAGAGGGAGGGGATATGGGGATATATATATATATATATACATATAGCTGATTCAGTTTGTTATGCAGCAGAAACTAACACAACATTGTAAAGCAATTATACTCCAATAAAGATGTTTAAAAAAAAAAAAAGCTGACCGGCCTCCAACGTCCCGGCGGGAGGTTTTTCTACATGAGTGGAGAAGGTAGATGTTGCAAGTAGAAGAGATACGACATTTTTTTAGGATGTCTGAAGATGAAGAAAAAGTGAAATTACGCCATCTTGAACCAGCTATTCAGAAATTTACTAAGATAGTAATCCCAACAGACCTGGAGAGGTTAAGAAAGCACCAGATAAATACTGAGAAGCAACTCTGCTCCAATATCCGAGAAATGGAGAAGCTTTGTTTGAAAGTCCAAAAGGATGACCTTGGACTTCTGAAGAGAATGATAGATCCTGTTAAAGAAGAAGCATCAGCAGCAACAGCAGAATTTCTTCAGCTCCATCTGGAATCTGTAGAAGAACTTAAGAAACAATTTAATGATGAAGAAACTTTATTACAGCCTTCTTTGACCAGATCCATGACTGTTGGTGGAACATTTCACACTACTGAAGATGAAGCTGATCCTCAGAGTATGACTCAGATATATGTGTTGCCTGAAATTCCTCGAGATCAAAATGCTGCAGAATCATGGGAAACCTTAGAAGTGGACTTAATTAAACTTAGCCAACTGGTCACTGATTTCTCTCTCCTAGTGAATTCTCAGCAGGAGAAGATTGACAGCGTTGAAGACCATGTCAACAGTGCTGCTGTGAATGTTGAAGAGGGAACCAAAAACTTGGGGAAGGCTGCAAAATACAAGCTGGCAGCTCTGCCTGTGGCAGGTGCACTCATCGGAGGAGTGATGGGGGGTCCGATTGGCCTCCTTGCAGGCTTCAAAGTGGCAGGAATTGCAGCTGCACTTGGTGGTGGGGTGTTGGGCTTCACAGGTGGAAAATTGTTACAAAGAAAGAAACAGAAAATGATGGAGAAGCTCACTTCCAGCTGTCCAAATCTTCCCAGCCAAACTGACAAAAAAATGCAGTTAAAAACCAAACTTCAGTATTACTGGCGCCAACATGTCTATCCTTTGCTGCTGTTGGACACTCAGTCAGCTTTTGGAACATGATTATATCAAAATAGTGGCTATAGATGCTCAAGTGGGATTAAACTGTGATAAGTGGATATATTTTGTTGTTTGCTGGGGTGTTAATGGGGATGTTAGAGGTTGAGGAGCCTGGACTGAGGGTGTACAATATTTGTCAGGTAAAGTTTAAGGACTGCCAGGGAACAGATTTTTTACCTGGAAATGTGAAAACCCAACCATAACTTTGATAAGGACTTGTGATGTGTGAACATGTTGGGTTACAGAAGGATAGTTTTCAGAATAGTTTCTTCCATAACCCTGACTTGGAGACTCCAAGGCTAAGCATATTGTAAATATGCTTCTTTATCTCCTAAATATAGATTTTTTAGGCATTTTAGCAGAGAAAAGAATGGAAGTTCAGCTTTTCGTATCAAATAGGGAAATCAGGATCTAGCAAGGTGCATGAGTAAACTGCATAACGGAGTCTATTTGGTGAGCCCTATTGCAATTTGGTCTAACAATATTTTCAAGTGAAGGAAACAAATAGTGTAAGAAAATGGAAAGAGAGGCCCAACTTCTCTTTCAGATATCTTAATTTATGACCCTGGCTTCTTCTCTGAACTCTTTTTCTGCCTCTCTGTAAATAAAGAACACAGAGTCTCAAGTGGTAGACTTATAAAGCCAGTCACTAAGCTTGCTCTGTCAGCCTGTCTCTTAACACCTCAAATATCTAGTCCCCTCTGCCTTCCCTCCCTTGTAATTTTGAAAAGTTCTTCGACTTATGGGGTGAATTCTACCCATGTGTAATGCAGACTTCTCTCATAATCTGTTTGTTTGTGTTTTTTTTTTAAACATCTTTGTTGGCGTATAATTGCTTTACAATGGTGTGTCAGTTTCTGCTTTATAGCAAATGTTTGGGGGTTTTTTTTGTAGTTTTTGGGTTGTTTTTTTTTTTTTGGTATTGGCTGCCATCTTTGTTCATCCTCTACTGTAACCTCTAGGTAAAAAAGAAAGTGAGAGGAAAAAAAAAAAAAAAAAAAGCTTCTATCAGGCTCTGAATATCAGCTTCCAATTAGGCCATCTTCTGACCATAGAACTCTTTTAAAAACATCCTTTCGATATCTTATTTTATCAGATTTCAGCCAGGACAAACAGTAAATATTTCTGACAATATTGAACTTCTTTTTAAAACTTATCTCTTTCCCTTTTCTTTTATACCAAAGGTATAACTATCAAGTGACTCAAAACCAAAACTTTTATGCGTTAACTATGGACGCAAGAGCTGTCCTGAAAAAGGGTGCAAAAGATGCAACTCTCCCAAGATCCAGAACTACTCACAAATATCGCTGGAAAGAAAAGGCTTAGCTCCCCTGCAACAGGAGGCTAGCTGCAAATGGGGTGTGACCCACAGTCTTGTCTGGCCACATTCAAGGTGGCTTAGAAGTCAGGATTAAATACCATCTTAATAGGGAAAGGTGAAGGGGGATTTAGGCCTAAGAGGAGAGGAAATGATTTTTACGAAAGATGAATGGGCCCTTAGAAGAATAGATGGGAGGTATGATAATTTGTGACAAAGTGTGTCTGGATGTTTGTGGCCTCCTCTCCTCTGATAAGAGTCGGTCTTCACTAGCTGATGCTACCCCTGGGGAATAGATTTATGACAACTGAGTTCATTTCATAGGAAGACAGGAGGTTCTGTCTTCAGACAGATAAGGGGAGTTCAGAGAAAGCCGCTCCTTGCATTTGCTGTTTTTCAAGTGCTTACAGCCCAAAATAATCAATATATCAAAGCAGCATATTTTGGAGTGGCATGTCCTGAACTCCTACAGTCACATTTTGGGGTGGCATATTCTGCTACCCTTCAACCTCCATCTTAAGCAAAACGGAAGTATTCTGAGATGGTGAGAAGTACATGTTTGCTCTGCCCTGGGTTAAAGTGGCTGGAAACTACATTTTATAATTAGCTCCAAAGCACCATTCAAAGATTTTAGATAAAGCGTTCAAGCAGGACTACTGCCACACACTCCGATATAGCCAGAGGTGCCCAGCTCTCAAGGGGGCACCCACCGTAAGGATCGGCCCTTGCAGGAACTTGAGAGTGATTGCATCCAGAAATGGTGGGCCCTGGCACCTTATGTGCCTCACCCTAGTCCTTGGGCCTGCTAGCAGTTAAGCTGGGAGATTCACTGACTCATGATGAAGATCAGAAATTCATGTCTGTTGTAAAATAAAGTTCCATTTAGGGAAGTGTATTAGTTTCCTCGGGTTGCCATAACAACATTTCACAAACCAGCTGGCTTAAGACCGAAGAAGTTTATTTTCTCACGGCTCTGGAGGCTAGAAGTCTGAAATCAAGGTGAGGGTAGGATTAGCTCCATTTGAGGTTCTGAGGGGGAACCTGTTCCATGCCTCTCTCCTAGCTTCCCATGATAGCCAGCAATCCCGGCGTTCCTTGGCTTGTAGATGCATCACTACAATCTCTGCCTGCGTTTTCATGTGGCCTTGTCCCTGTGTCTTTCTGTCTTCACATGACTGTCTTCTTCTAAGGGCACCAGTCATATTAGATTAGGGGCCAGTCCTACTCCAATGTGACCTCATCTTAACTAATTACATCTGCAATGACCCTATTTCCAAATAAGCTCATATTGTTGGGGTTAAGACTTCTACTTTTTTTTTTTTTTTTTGAGAGGGGCTGACACAATTGAACCCATAACAGGGGGAAAAAAAAAAGAATTTTATTTTACATCAATTTTGAGAGCTGCTTTGTTCTAATTACCCTTATTTTTGTTTAGAGCAGGGGTCACAGGCTGGTGACCCAGGGCCTAATTTGTCTTCCAAGAGTGTTCATTAGGTCAGGGTCTCCACCATTCCCTAGTGTCTTAAGCTGGCCACTTCACAAATTTGCATTACCTGAGGGGCCCTTGAAGGCATCTGCATAAATGACCCTTAGTTTAGAATTTGCTATCTCAGAACATCTTCATTGTTTTACCATCTTAGCCTCAGAACTACCCTGAGAGGCAGAACAAATGTGTTCCCATTTCACTGACCAGGAAACAGGCTCAGAAAGTAAAGGTGATCTGCCTGGATCACACTGATCACACAGTTGGAAGTAGTGGAGCTGAGTCTCCAGCCCAAGTCTCCAGCCTCCCAGACGCAGCTTGAACACTGATCAGGCCCACATCTCCACATCTCCAGCCCTGCAAGGCAGCAGTGGCTCTCAGGACCCGCCTTCCACCCCATTTCCCCAGCTAGATTTTCAGAGTAGCAAATGCCACTAGCATTCTTGAGTCTTAGAGACTTTTTAAAAAGCAGGCACATTCCTGGAGGAAAACCTTTGTAGATGTTCCTCTCAGAGAGAAGAAAATATAATAATGTGCTGTCTGAGTTAAGGGCAGTCTGGTTTTGAGCTTGGTCAAACTTTCCTTCTGCAAGTATGCAAGAAAAAGGAGTGAAAGGGACCACACCCTCTCTTCTCTTATTCTGGAATTCCTATTAAACAGGATGGCAGACCTTCTGGATCTATCCTCCATGCTTCCTAACCTTTTTTTTTATTTTTTTCCCCTATGGCAGCATGAGGTATTTTTTTTTTTTTTTTTTTTTATTAAAGATCCAGATTTGGAACAACCTTTGGGGGAGGGTGTCACTTAGGGGTCAAGCCCCGTTTCACCAGCCCCCCTGTTTGGAGAAGTTGCCTTCACAGAGGCCAGTGGTTTTTCGACTTCCTTTTTGGTTGTTCTTTTGAGAACTTGATACTTGTTCTGGGCCCCCTTCCTAGAAATATGCACTTACAAATGTAAGGAGATGGAACAAAACTTCTTGGAATTTCCCTTATGCTCGGTATTTTGAAATTTTATCATAATTAATCCAGGTGTAGGTCTTTTTAAAAAAAAACTATTCTTGGTGCTCAGTGTGCCATTTTACTGTGAAAGCTTACTCCTTTCTTCACCTCTAGGAAGTAGGACATAATTTACTTCTTTTTTCCCCCCTCCATTCCCTCTGTTCTCTCATTATGGAATTCCTATAAAATAGGATGGTAGGACTTCTGGATCCATCCTCCATGCCTCCTTCTCCCCCCTCCCCCAACTTTTTTTCTATGCCAACATGAGGTTTTTTTTTTTTTTTTTTTTGTAATCTCTTATTTATTTATTTATTTTTATATTTATTTTTGGCTGTGTGTTAGGTCTTCGTTTCTGTGCGAGGGCTTTCTCTAGTTGCGGCAAGCGGGGGCCACTCTTCATCGCGGTGCGCGGGCCTCTTCACTGTCGCGGCCTCTCTTGTTGCGGAGCACAGGCTCCAGACGCGCAGGCTCAGTAGTTGTGGCGCACGGGCTTGGTTGCTCCGTGGCATGTGGGATCTTCCCAGACCAGGGCTCGAACCCGTGTCCCCTGCATTAGCAGGCAGATTCTCAACCACTGCGCCACCAGGGAAGCCCCAACATGGGGTGTTTTTATTAAGAAATAAAAATAACTAAATGAAATCCCTTAAGTCCCTTTAAGACTTGGCCCTGCTGTGTGCACAGTAGTGCTGAATAAACATGACCTCCTTCTTCTTCGTTCTCAGCACCTACATCAACAAGCACATCAGCAACAACGATAGCTAACATTTATTGGCACCTTAGTGTGTGTAAGGCAATGAGCAAAGTACTTGACACATTACGGTATTTAATTCCCAGAACAACCCTATGAAGTAGGTATAATTATTGTCCCTATCTTACAAATGAGGGCACTGAAAGCCATAAAGCAGAAGCTGGCAAACTACAGCCAGTGGGCCAAACTGGCTGCTGCCTCTTTTCTTTTTATTATTATTATTTTTTTATTATTTATTTTATTTTATTTTATTTTTTTGGCCATGCCATGTGGCTTGTGGGATCTTAGTTCCCAGACCAGGCATCGAACCCAGGCCCTGGCAGTGAAAGCACCAAGTCCTAACCACTGGACCACCAAGGAATTCCTATCTAAATTTTCTTTTATATTTCCCAACTCTGGTCTTTTGAACTGCATTTTGGGAGAATTTCTCCACTTGATCTTTCAACTTTGTTTTTCACTCTTCAGCCATATCTATTTTGTGATCAGTCCATTGAATTTTTATTTGGAAAACTGAGTTCTTAAATTTCCAAAATCCCCACTTGATTCTTTTTAATACGTGAAATATCCTTTCACATTTCTTGTGAACCTATTAATTACACTTAATCTGAAGGCTTGTTCTTTAGTAGTTATTAATTCTGTTTCTTGATGTTAGTTTTTCTGATGGTGGATTTTGATGGCCCTCTTTCATAGTCTTGACTTTACTCAAATGTGTAGTTTTCTAGATGTTTGTCCATGTTTTAATTGTGCATTCTTGTTCTTGTCTGTTCTGTTTACTGAGTCTGCATGTAGCAACTTGGTGGGAGGAGTGGAACGTGCTGGTTGGGTATCGATGGGGTATGTAAGGAAGAAGAGGACCTGCCTTGTCTTTTGGGTACGACAGTCCTCTTCCCTTCCTGGGCATTAGTTTTTTGGGACAAGACCTTGCCTCTGGTCCAAGAGCCTATGCTCAGTGGTTTGGTCTGGGGTGAATCCCCCCTGCATCTGGCTGATTAGTACAAATGTGAGGAGAAGGGGATAATTTCATTAGATACTCCAAATGCAGTTTCCAAATTAACCATCCCAAGGAATGGCCCAGGGCCCATTAAATCTGAAAGTCTGAAATTGAAGTTCTTTCTTAATATTTCTACTTTTGTGCCAGGCTTCTTGTGCATGATTTTTTTTTAAATTTATTTATTTTTTGGCTGCATTGGGTTTTCATTGCAGTGCATGGGCTTTCTCTAGTTGTGGAGAGGAGGGGCTGCTCTTTGTTGCAGTGCGCTGGCTTCTCACTACGGTGGCTTCTCTTGTGGAGGAGAACGGGCCCTAGAGTGCACGGGCTTCAGTTGTTGTGGCACGTGGGCTCCGTAGTTGTGGCTTGCGGGCTCTAGAGCGCAGGCTCAGTAGTTGTGGTGCACGGACTTAGTTGCTCCGCGGCATGTGAGATCTTCCCGGACCAGGACTCGAACCCTTGTCTGCTGCATTGGCAAGTGGATTCTCAACCACTGTGCCACGAGGGAAGTCCCGATTTTTTTTTTTAACCAATGTCAGTCTTCTCTTTATTATCTGCCTTTGGTGTTAAACTTCTGTACTCCCCTTCCCCTGCAAAATGATAAATATTCATCTATCTTCTTCTTTTACTATTTTTATGATTTTATGTTTTACATTCAAAGCTTTCAGCCATCTGGAATTTATTCTAACATCAGCCATGATTTAGAGCTCTAACTTAATTTTTTTGGTGAGCAAGTTGTACCCACCATGCTTTCCATGTGTGGGCTTTTAAAAGGCAGCTCATGCCACTCTCTCTCCTTGTCACTACCAAACGTAAAATAGATAGCTAGTGGGAAGCAGCCGCATAGCACAGGGAGATCAGCTCTGTGCTTTGTGACCACCTAGAGGTGCGGGATAGGGAGGGCGGGAGGGAGGGAGATGCAAGAGGGAGGAGATATGGGGACATATGTATATGTATAACTGATTCACTTTGTTATAAAGCAGAAACTAACACACCATTGTAAAGCAATTATACTCCAATAAAGATGTTAAAAAAAAAAAAAAAAAAAGGCAGCTCAACCCCCAGAGTTCCATAAAAGCCTAAGAGCTAAGAATAGAAAAGCTAGGACTATACCTCAGTCAGATCCTAATCTCTGCTCCATTACTGCTCACTCTGGGACTCTGGCAGAGCTCCATTCTCCTTAGGGAAAAAGCTCTGGCCAATGATGTAAGGCCGAGAGCGCTGTGGCAGTGAGAGAAGGATTTGCAAAGTACCCTCTAGAGGAGGTTAATAGTTGCTGCGTCCCTGCCACCGGGCATGGCCTCATGGGAAACAGTTGCTCAGCCTTGCCAACTATTGCAAGGGACCCCAAGCTCTACTCCTTAACTGTATTTTCTTTCTTAAACCCCCATGTCCTTTCCTGATTCAAAGCCCATCTCATGCTGCTCCTCTGTGAATCATAAGTGCTCTTTCTCCTGGTCCCCACTGCATTTTCCACAGATCTCTAGTGCAACTTTTGCAATTGTTTGTTGATATGTCAATTAGTTAACAAATAAAGTAACTTACCTGGTACGAAGGATGCTATCTGCCACGTACAGGAGACAAAACCCCAAACACCAGAAGATAGAAGATGCTGCTGCCCCTGTAGTATTTGCTGGGGCCCCAGGTGTTTGTGGCACCGTGGTTGGCACCATGGAGTGGCTGTGACTTTGATTAGGCTGCCTGAAGCTGAGTCCATTCTTTTTTACAAGTGTCAGGTCCTGGAGAGAGCAAGAAGAATCAACTTTTTCTCTTTCCTCAGGGAACTGATAACCTGGTGTATAAGTGTGTAGAGAGAATCTTGGAAGAAACTTCAGGAAAGGGAGAAACAAGGCCATCAAAACCTTCAGAGCGAATAAGGAATAAAGTTGAGTTGAAGAATGCTCCCTCATCTATAAAATATGTGCACTGGCAGTTCTTGTGTGCTGAGTGTGTGTGAGGCTCCAGACTCTTTTTTTTTTTTTTAACATCTTTATTGAAGTATAATTGCTTTACAATGATGTGTTAGTTTCTGCTTTATAACAAAGTGAATCAATTATACATATACATGTGTTCCCATATCTCTTCCCTCTTGCATCTCCCTCCCTCCCACCCTCCCTATCCCACCCCTCTAGGTGGTCACAAAGCACCGAGCTGACCTCCCTGTGCTATGCGGCTGCTTCCCACTAGCTATCTATTTTACGTTTGGTAGTGTATATATGTCCATGCCACTCTCTCACTTTGTCACAGCTTACCCTTCCCCCTCCCCATATCCTCAAGTCCATTCTCTAGTAGGTCTGTGTCTTTATTCCCGTCTTGCCACTAGATTCTTCATGACCTTTTTTTTTCTTCCCTTAGATTCCATATATATGCATTAGCATACTGTATTTGTTTTTCTCTTTCTGACTTACTTCACTCTGTATGACAGACTCTAACTCCATCCACCTCACTACAGATAACTCCATTTCGTTTCTTTTTATGGCTGAGTAATATTCCATTGTATATATGTGCCACATCTTCTTTACCCATTCATCCGATGATGGACATTTAGACTCTTAACACACCTTATCTCATTTGATCTTCATGAAACCGGGTGGCATTATCAGTTGCATTTTGTCGATGAGGAAGCTGACTGTCAGTGAGGTGAGATGATTTACCTGTGGTCACCGCGAGGAGGCCACAATCAGAAGCCCAGGTAAGGAGGGCGTTAACTTCAGAGAGGAGGAGGACCCACCCTTGGCTGTTTGTACTCTCTCTTCCTCTCCTTCTCCTTCTGCTTGGAAGTACCTGGTGGGGCTGAACAGAATTTTCAGTTTTGTTCTCTGGGCCTTTGCTCTGTGGTTTCCTCTGCCTGCACTGCCCTTCACAGCACTTCTCCGCTGGTGAAATCTTAGCTTTCTCTTAGAGGCCAGCTCCAATGTCCTTGTCCTGGTAGGGCCTCTTCCCCCTCCTCCTCCCCTTCCTGTAGCCCTTCAGGCAGGGTCCAGCCAGGCTCTGGTTCATGAGGTACATAACTCCCCAAAGCCTGCCTTCCCCCAGGCTGTCCTCACCGAGGAGAGACAGACTCAATACTTTTTGGTCTCTCCAGGGCCTAATACAGGGCCTGGCACACATGCTTGTTGACTAAGGGCAGGAAGAAAACCAACATTTTTCTGAGCAGTGTCAGCGTGTCATTCTCAGAGCTTGTGCTGTTCAGAATTTACCCCTCTAAATCCTCCCCTGTAGATTATGTGAAACTTAGACAATAACCACAGAAATGCTCGTTCCTTTGACTTGTCTTTCGCACTACTTCCTTGGGAATTATCCTTTTGTTTTTTTTTTTTCTCCAAAAGGTATTTTACACTTTGAGAATTAACTAAGAGAAAGTTTCTTAAAATACGTATAATATAAAATTTACCATCTCAACCCTTTTCAAATGTACAGTTCAGTAATGTTTAGTATGTTCACATTACTGTGCAAAATATAAGATGAACTTTTTCATTTTGCAAAACTGAAAGTCTATACCCATTAAACAACTCCCCACTCCCCACTCGTCCCAGCCCCTGGAAATTACCATTATATGTTGTTTCCAATGTGATGTGTTAATTTGACCACTCCAGATACCTCAAGTAAGTGGAATCATACAGTATTTGTCTTTTTGTGGCTGGCTTATTTCACTTAGCATAATGTCTTCAAGGTTCATTCATGTCGTAGCATAGGTCAGAATTGCCTTCATTTTCAAGACTGAATAATATTCCATTCAGGTGTAGTTTTTTGTTTGTTTCTTTTTGTTTAATTTTCAACTTTTCTATTGCTCTTCAGTTTCTGTTTTTGCTATTGCTTTCTAGTTTTACTGCATTGTAATTAGAGAATGTTATCTGTATTCATCCTACTTTTTGAAATGTACTGAGATTTTGTTTGTTTTTCGTGGCCTTTCATGTGGTCATTTGTTAATGATCTCATAGAGTATATTCTAGGTTTTCAAGGTACAGAGCTTGATATCTTTTAATTTGATCTACCTTACTAAGTTAACAAATCAAGTCCTCCATATCCTTACTTATTGTATGATTTATTGATCAGTCATGGGCTAAAAGAGGTGAGTTAGAATTTTCTACTATTACTGTATTTCTGTCCATTTCTCCATGTACTTCCTATTGTTTTTGCATTATAAGTTCTGATACTGTATTTTTGGTGCATAAGTATTGATGACAGATCGTCATTGTGGCTCTCAGCCTTTATCATTACAACATTTTCTCCTGTATCTTGTTTTCTGATTTTCTGTGAATTCAACCGTGTCTGATGTTAATACTATAACCCTTGGGTTTTTTTAGTTGTTGTTGTCGTTGCTTGTATTTGCATATGTGGTATTTGTTTTGTTTTCTATTTTTTCCTTCTCTTTTACTTTCAATCTTTCTGAGGAGCACTATTTTAGATGTGTCTCTCACACATGGCACTAGTTAGGTTTTGTTTTATGACTCCATGAGCTATTTCTAAAGAGTGAGGTGATCAGGTCAAAGAAAGCTTTTAAAGCTCTTGACCCTCATGGCCAAATAATTTTTTCACTGGTTAGACCGCTTTGTCCTGTCGCCAGCGTTTAGAAGCAAACCATCTCCCCACCACTGCCAGCATGACTATTACACGGCTGCTTAGATATTTAATAGGTGAAAATGGGACCTCATCGTTCTTTCATGCTTTTCTTGGCTTCATCTAATTCTACTTTAAGTAAATAAAGACGGAAGAAAAAAGAAGTTAAAATGAAACATTCCTTTTCAGATATCTCCAGTGAGATTAAGATGGGTGGTGGTGTTTCTTATTCCAGATTTCCATGACATTGGGCCAATCACTTGCCACAGGCGCCTCAGCTCAGGCCTTGGATCTTCCCAGGAGAAATTGTGTAGGTTTCTTCCTCATAGCCCTACACCTTGCTTTCTCGCCTTCTGTAGTGAATAGGCAATATAACAGAACAGAAATATATAGGGTCTGGAGCTAGATTGAGTAGATTTAAATCTCAGCTCCATCTCTGCTATTTACTAGCTGTGTGTTCTATGGCAGTTACTCAACCTCTCTGTGCTTTGGTTTCCCAAGGTAATAATTCTCAAGGGTAACAATGATTACAATAGTAACATAGTAACACCTGTTGGGGTTGTTGTGAGGAATAGTTAATTTATGCAAAGCACTCAGACAGGATTATTACTGTTGGCTCTTCCTCTGGGAAATACCCATTTACCACTTCAGCTAGGGTGGTTTTGGTGGAAGCATTTCCTTCTTCCATGGCCCTGCTTCCGGATTAGCCACTGCATTTAGTCTTAGGCCAGGGGCAGGCTCCTGACACAAGCAGAGCCAATCAGAGTCCTTTCCTGGGAACTCTGAAGTTGGGACATGAGAAAAGAAGCCTTTGGTGCCTTTCTGGTGGGGAAGCTCCCCGAGGTGAGACCCAGGCTCCTGGTAGCCATGTTTCCAGCTCCTGTGAAAGGAGTCCACCTTCGAGAGTGAGGCTGACTGACCAGTGGAGAAAAGCTGACATTAGAAATGGCAAGAGTCTGACATTACTGGAACCCTTAGTTTTGGCTGTCTCCAAAGGCACCGTATGAGCCAATGAATGTCCCATTTTCTCTAAGATTGCTTGCATTGAGTTTCTGTCACTGCAATCAAAAGAGTTTTAATACATTTCCTACGGCACCTTAGGACAGTACAGATCATGGGGTCTCCTGTCCACCTCTCTCTGAAAAGCCCTCCCTAAGACACATGCGCACGCGCACACACACTCACACAGAGTCATGGCAATTGCCAGCTCCTAGGAGAGAGCTGTAGTTCCTTCCCCGCCTGCACTGCCCGCGCAGGCCTCTACTTCTCCACACACACCAAAAGACAGCTGCGCCAGTGCCCAGGCCCGAGGAACTGCACTTGCTAAACAGGGTGTTATCCCGGAAATCTGTGCCCTTCTCTGTACGCTCCTTGTCCTTTTCTTCACTGCCCTATTCAGTAACTTTGCAAATGTATAAGGAGCACCTGCCAAGAACCAAGTCAGGCCTGGGGCCCCAGAGAGGCAGTTCCTGCTGTCAAGGAACCCTCAGGCTGTGGGGCCATCAGGCCGTCAAAAGACTGCTCTGAGAGAGACAGTGGGGTGAGTGTTGAACAGATGTGCTCGGCAAGTGCCGCAGGAGCTTAGAGGAGGCTCTGTCGCTGGTTGCCTGGGATGGTCGTCTGGCTGGTCTACCCGCCTCGAGGTTCTCCCCACCCCAGCCCACCCTGCCCACTGCCGCCAGAATGTCTCCCCAAACAGATGTGCGACTGCCTCTGCCCCCCGCAAGCCTGAGCCCACATGCCTTAGCCTGGCAAAACCCTAATCCAGATATTGCCTCAACTTACTTTCTCAGCCATGTTGTCCACTGTTCCCCGTTCACAAACCTTACCCACGAGTCTAACCGTGCCACTCACCTTCACCAGATGCATTCAGTGTTTTCCCACCATGGTGCCTGTCCTCACTCTGTTCCCTCTGTCTCCCATTCCTGTATGTCCCGGCTGTACACACCTTCCGAGGTGTGGGGTGGCAAATGCGTTTCGTGTGCCTGCTCTGATCGTCTGGGCTGTGTTGCTGTGTTAAGAAGGATTCTGTAGACATACTTGGGCTCAGTGAAAGAGTAAAGGATCAGTCAGCAAAATGTACCATGGCCACCAAATTGGGTGTGTGCTGGGGATGGGCGTGGGAGGCAGTGGGTGGTGATGAACAGCACACCTGGATGCATGTGCACTTTGTTCCAGGTCCAGGTCTTACGCATCTTCCCATCCCCGTAAAGACTTCCTTGCTCCTACAAGTGAAATTAACTTCTTTCTCTTCTGAACTTTTATAGCCTTCTCTCTGTGCCACTGTAAGAGCACTGGTTTCTCCTACCTTTTTATGGGTACATCTGCTTTTTTTCTATTTGAGGGGACAGATGGTACCCTATGGAGCATGGTACAAGGGAGGGATTCAAAACACATTAACTGAATGGATGGAACCATGTGGAGCACTAAGATGGACGTACAAAGGGCTGCAAGGGGCCCATCCTGAGGAGCTGGCCTTCCCCATGGGCCTCGGCTGACTCTGGGGATGGTGTTGTTACAGATTAGTTCTCACTCCTGAACCAACTTCCTGCACTGCTGCTTCTGTCTGACCTGCCATCTGCTGTCGTCTTGTGCATCTGTGACCATGAGGTCTGAGCTCCCAACTTCTCTAATTCATTCCTTTACTCACTAAATCACGGCGATGCCTCCTCGTTGGCCAGTTCTGTGCTCGCTGTTAGGGGCCCAGGGACGATGTCCTGCCTTTAATCTTCTCTAATTCATTCCTTTACTCACTAAACCACGGCGATGCCTCCTCGTTGGCCAGTTCTGTGCTCGCTGTTAGGGGCCCAGGGACGATGTCCTGCCTTTAATCCGATCACTGACTTGGGGAGAGGGGGGCAGAGGTGGTGGAAAGACGGAGACCTGAGTCGTGGGATTCAAGGAGAAGCAATGTGGACCCTAACACAGGAGTAGGGAGGGTGCTGTGGGAGAAAAACAGAGGCTTCTGGGGCGGGGTGGGGGTGGAGGTTGTTGATACATCCACATCCACCAAATTGCCTCTTTCTCTATGATCCTCAGCACCTCATGACTGGGTTGCCTGATTGTCACTGCAAGCTCTGTGCTCCCAAGTTTCAGGGCCCGTATAGATGGAGTCAGGAAAAAAAAATGTTTTTTTAACATTTACTTATTTATTTATCTGGTTGTGCTGGGTGTTAGTTGCGGCAGGTGGGCTCCTTAGTTGTGGCTCGCGGGTTCCTTAGTTATGGTTTGCCGGCTTCTTAGTTGCAGCACGTAGGCTCCTTAGTTGTGGCATGTGAACTCTCAGTTATGACATGCATGTGGCATCTAGTTCCCTGACCAGGGATCGAACCCTGGCCCTCTGCATTGGGAGTGCGGAGTCTTATCCACTGCATCACCAGGGAAGTCCCAGCATCAGGAAAAATTTAAACAGCCTCAGTGCATCCTACCACTCCCCATCCCACACAAACACTCAGACCTCAAGAGCCCAGCGCTAATTACCATTCCAGGCCTGAGATCCTCATGCCACCCCCTGGACTCCCTCGAATCTCCTTAGCTGCTGTTCACACTGGGACTCTGGGCCCAGGTAACCACCCGTGCTCCTGAGCTGCATGGGTGCCCTGGTGCGCCTGTGCCCTGGTGACCACCAGGGCATGCCCCATTTGGGGCATCTGTGATGTCCCCAAATTATTAGAGGGGCTCCAGAATGATTGGCAGATTCGCTCAGGCTGCTCTGTCACTCTGGGTTTCTGGTGCCCACCTCCCTCACCCTCCTACCCACTTCCCCTGCTCCTCATCCCACAAATGTGTTTAGGCTGCAGAGCCAGCTGCAGAGCTGTATAGCACTGTTGGCAGGAGATGGGCTGGCTCGAGAGCTGCCTGGAGGGGAACGTGGCAGATCACATTTCTTCAGCTCGTGCCAAATATTATTCAGATGCAGCTTTTCAGACAGACACAAATTGCTCATCCAATAAACACAGAAGGGCTAATCCCAAGACATTTATCAGAGTGGGGAAAGATGAGAGAAAAGACAGACGCAAGAGGCCTTTGAGAGCTGGCCTGGTGTGGCTGGCCTGAGGGGAGGTGGGGAGACCTCCAGGCACTCCTGGGGTTTTCTTCCTAAGGGCCTGAAACCCAGCACCAGGGCTTTGGGATTTGCTTTCATCGTGACATACAAAGCCGGCGTTGGTGCATACACTTCCCCACAGAGAGGAAGAAATGAACACAGGCCAGGGCGCCTCTGTGGGTAGTCAGCGCCCACCTCCAGTTGTCAGTGGTCGTGGGGATTAGCTGTCTGCAGAGGCTCCGTACACTTCCCCACCACACACACACACAGAAAGTCCTCAAGGTGTGCTGTGATTGTTCGCGGAGTTCTCAGGAGACAGTGCTCCTGGCCTGGAATCTCTTACTTCTGGCTGACAGGTGTGAGGGCACCGCTGCTGAGAAACAGGTTGAGGGACGCAGCTGACCACGATGGCAGGGGACCAGAGACATGGGGGTCCCCCATCCATACCAGAGCGCTGGCCAAGCCATTGAGGTCCTTTGTGCATCCCTTTCTGCTAGGCCCTTCTAACGGGCCCCATGAGCGTTCCTCTTCAAGGATTCTGCCCAGAAATGAAAGAAATCAGGCCCTCCTCTGAGGCCCCATCTCAGAGCCAGGGAGAGGAGGACCAGGTGAAGCCTCTAGAGTCAGGCTGGTCCTCCCACTGTCTGTGCCAGGGTCTGCACCAAATGTGCAGAATCTGTGCACTTAACTTGCCATACTGCCTGCAGGCCTATGGAGAGATGCGGTGGTTTCAGAAATGCCAGTTGTATGGGAATCCTTAGGAGAGCAGGATTTGGAGGCTGGAGTCCCCAGATCTGGGATGGTGCCTTTGAGGCACAATGCTAAGGCAGGCTTCCACTGAGGTCCTGGGGGCTCTATAATTAGGCTGATTAACTCTCCTGGTTTTCCCACAACTGAGAGGGGTTCCTGGGATGTGGATTTTCAGTTTTAAAACCACTATGGGGCCACTGTGGGCTAACAGGGGTAAGTTGATCATCCTACCTGTAACGAAAGGGCTGGGCTTGGATCATTGCCTTCAGGACCAACCTGCAGGCCAACGTCCTCCTCACACTCCCAGGCTAGAGACTGACAGAGTGACGTGCTGATTGGGAAGGTGAGCAGAATAACAGCCAGCTGGCAGCAGCTCTTTCCAGACACTTAGGAGGGGGAACTATAATATCAGGTGGCAACAAAGCAGGGACACTGCAGCCCTCAGAACCTAGTGGGAACAGGTGCCTTCTGGCGTGGCCAGTCTTACACAACTAGGGAGACTGGGAAATGCCCAGGTGAGGATGGCAGGCAGGCCAGGTGGCTTCCAAGGAAGTCTGGGCAGGGCCCAGCTCACTCTGCCTGCCGGGAACAAGTTTCTATTCTGGTTCCTGAAACTTCATTCCTGCCAGGAATGGCCTCTCCTCTACTCACCTGCTCGGTGACCCACATTGACCTGCATTCCTAGGCTCAGCAGCCCTTACCTTTCACCCTCTCCGATTGTGTCCCCACTTGTTATATGACCATGGCTCTTTGTCAATCTCTTTGATTGTAAAGATCTGAAATTCACTCGTGCAATACCAGGAAGGTTCCAATAGAAGGAGGATGGATCCTGAGGCACTAATGGGCCAAGAAGCCTCGGGAACTTGGGCAGTAATCACTCTTCACTTCCGGGCCCACTTCTCTTTGTGGTCTGTATAAAGCTGGAAGACATTGCAGGAGATGGTCCAGCTGCTCAAAATAAATTTGTTTCCTGGCCAAGTGAAGTCAATCCAAGGCACTAAGAGAACTTCCAAATGAGATTGCTCAATCCCTGTCAGTCAGAGATTTTGGAGGATGAGTGCAGTAGGGAGAAGTCTGGAACATTGGTCACGTGCAGATGATCTTCCAGTTTTGAAAAAGGAGGGGGTGGTAGTTGGTTTCTTTCTGTTACTTCAAACAGACTTAAGGGGAAAAAGGGAAAGGGGATTTGCCAGTTCACAAAACCGATCAGTCCAGGGAGAGTCTGATATGGCCATAGCAGGGCACACCCCCCTGCCTCCTTTTTGGCTTCTTAGGCAGGCTCTTTCTGCATGGTAGCTGTAGGGGGCTGAATAGTGTACCCCCCAAATTCATGTCTACCCAAAACCTCAGAATAGATTTTATTTGGAAAGAGGGTCTTTGCAGATGTAATTAGTTAAGGCAAGATTAAGGTGGACCCTATTTACAGTGATTTGTGCCCTAATAAGAAGAGGACGCATCAACAGAAGAAAAAGATACACACAGAGAAGGCCGTATGAAGACAGAGGCAGATTGGAGTGACGCAGCTAGAAGCCAAGGAATGCCAAGGCTGCTGGGAGCCACTGAAGATAAAAGAGGCAAGGAAGGACTTATTCCCTAGAGCTTTCAGAAGGAGCATGGCCCTGCTGACATCTTGTGTTTGGACTTCTAGCTTTCAGAACTGTGAGAGTAAATTTCTGTTGTTTTAAGCCAACAAGCGTGTGGCAGTTTGTTACAGGAGTCCTAGAAAACTAATACAATACCTTCGGCAACTCCGGGCTGGCCACCCTAGAGTAAAGGAAGAGCCTTTTTTTTCAACACATACAGAAATTTGGGGGCGGAGGGGATCTTTGCTTCCTGAACGTTATCACTATGGCCAAAGGGAAACAGTGCTCTCATTGGCCAGATATGAGTCCCACATCCATTCAGGGGACCGTGGTGAGGTTAGACTATCCCAACCACATGGGGAAGAGTGGACATCTTTTACCAGAATGAAGAGTGAATACAGGGAAGACAAAATTAACACCTGTCCATTACACGGAGAAAAAGTTGATTCTGCAGACTATGCTCTCATCCAACAATAGATTTTTTAAAATATAAAGGAAGTACAGGGACTTCCCTGGTGGTCCAGTGGGTAAGAATCCGCCTGCCAGTGCAGGGGACACGGGTTCGATCCCTGGTCCAGGAAGATCCCACATGCCGGGGAGCAACTAAGCCTGTGTGCCACAACTACTGAGCATGCGCTCTAGAGCCCCTGAGCCACGACTACTGAGCCCGCGTGCCACAACTACTGAAGCCTGTGCACCTGTAGCAACAAGAGCAACAAGCTCCTCAACAAGAGAAGCCACCACAATGAGAAGCCCGCACACCGCAATGAAGAGTAGCCCCTGCTCGCCGCAACTAGAGAAAGCCCGCGCGCGGCAACGAAGACGCAATGCAGCGAAAAATAAATAAATTAAATAAATAAATTTAAAAAAATAATAAAGGAAGGAGAGATTTCTCAGAACAATTCAAGGCAAGGACAATCAAATTTCTTTTTTGACAGGTCCCTGAACTGACAGATCACAGAGCTGCATTTGATAGCCTGTATGTTAGTAAACTGGGTCTTCAGTAAGGCTTTTAACAATCTCTGCCATGATATCCTTGTGTGGATAAAATGGGAAATATGGGTTAGATGACAGTATGATTAAGAGGAAAAGTAACCTGCTAAATGACTGGAGTGAACCTATGTCATTACATTTGTCCACTCAGCATGCAAACCCGTATCTTATTTTGCAAGAATTTTCTAATAATAACAATTTAGTACTGGAGGGCTGTAGTGCCCTGGCTCCCACCATGGAAGCAGAAAGGGGAAGATTTTCCTTTTCACTTCCTTGCAGCCAGGGCTCAATCATGTGAATTGGGCTCAGCCACTCCCACCAAGGACTTTTAATTTTTAGCAGGTGAATTTAAGGGGCAGATGTAGTGTAGGAAGTATTCATGGCAACAGCAGCAGCAGCTTGGCCAGTCCTGAAGTGGTGATGTTGAGTGTTCCCTGGCAGTGGTGGCTGTGGCAGAGCGGTGGTGTCATTAACTGTTTATGCAGTCAAAAACCTTGATTGGTACAAGGACTGTTTTTAAAAGGATTCAAGTTTCCACTGTTCCAGGATTTGTCTTTAACATGAACATCAAAAAGTGAAAGTTGTGTTAGAAGGCATTGGTGAAAGTACAGTATTTGGGACTATGGAGGTGAGTGATGGTCCTGTTCTCTTCTGTTGCTGAGACCCCAGCTGGAATGTTGAATTCAGTCCTGGGCACTGCTCTTTTATGGAGGAAAGACAGGCTAGAGCCTGGTCAAAGAAGAATGATCAAGACAGGGAAGGAACTCAACCATGAAGCATGAAGAACAGTAGAAATGATAGGTATTAGTCAGCCTAGAGAGGAATTGTCTTTAGGTTGGGAGAAGGCATATGTCTGATCTTTTTAAATAAGTTAAAGACCATCAAGGGACTTCCCTGGTGGCACAGTGGTTAGGAATCTGCCTGCCAATGCAGGGGACATGGGTTCAATCCCTGGTCCAGGAAGATCCCACATGCTGTGAAGCAACTAAGCCCGTGTGCCACAACTACTGAGCCTGCGCTCTGAGCCCATGAGCCACAACTACTGAGTCCGTATGCCACAACTACTGAAGCCCGCACGCCTAGAGCCCACGCACCGCAACGAAGACTAGCCCCTGCTCCCCGCAACAAGAGAAAGCCCGCATGCAGCAACGAAGACCCAACGCAGAAAAAAATAAAATAAAGACCATCAAGTGAAAGAGGATTCAGTTTATTCTCTGTGGCTCCATGTAACATAGCTAGCATCACTGCTACTAGCGAGTTTCACCTTAATATGAGAAGGGTTTAATTTTTGGGTCCATGATATCCACAACAGAGCAGGCTGCCTCATAATATAGTGAGTTCACTGTCGCTGGAGGTGTGCACACAAAACTGGATGAACTCTCAGAGAGTATATTGTGTTGGGGGATCCTACTGTGTGTGGGTGAAGGAAGAGTTGGTGTCCTTCCAACTTCTCTCCAATTCTTAAATCTTATCAAGTCCATAGGACAGGTTGGGAAGGGGAGGAAACTGGAGGTGGGGAGACCAGAGGAATTGCAAATTGTGAGTTATAAAAAAAAAAAAAAAGGAACGGAAGGTTGCATTATTCTGAATTCTTCACCACTCCCCGTACCCAATCCCTTTGCCATGTGACTTTGAAGTCCCTCCCACTAGAGATAGAATACACTTTCTTGTCCTGCTAATGTTGGGTTGGCCAAGTGATTTGCTTTGGCTCACGGAGTGTGAGTAGAAGTGACCATTCCAAGCATAGTCTCTAAGAGGCATTGGATTTTTTTGCTCACCCATCTTGTGCTTTTGCCATTACCATGTGAAAAACATGCCCTTGGTAGGTATCACAGAATAGAGACACATGGAGTAGACTCACCTAGCCAACTTACAGACCTAAAGCCTTAAGCAGAGCTGCCCCAGCTAACACATGGACACATGAGAGAGAAATAAATGCTTTATTGTTGTACAGCACTTAGATTTGGTGGTTATTTGCTACGTAGCATCATTATGGCAATAAGACAGATCGGATATTCCAACAGACTTTCAGATACAGTATTGAAGGCAGTTCTCAGGCTTCTGCTGGACTTTCTAGGATCTGAGGAAGTAGCACTTGAGGGAAGGAACTCATCCCAACAGATTGTGGGTATATCCTGTCCTGGGTATAGATGTTGCTGGGAATGGATGGCCAAGGTCACTTTGTGGGGCACAGACCCAGTGCTGGAGGCACTTTGTGGGTTTGGGGTAAAGAGTGAGAGGAGGAAGCCAACCTCACTTCAGGTCATGGGAAGAAGTCCAGCTGGACACTCAAAAGAAAGTGTGGATGGGAGTACCATCCTGAGAAACAGTTTGTGTTGTGATGGATTAAAGATGACCACAAATTCTTTACCACATCTCTCATCAAGAGGTAAAGTCTATTTCCCCTCCTCTTGAATCTGGGCTGGCTCTGTGACTTGTTCTGACCAACAGAATGTGGCATATGTGTCACTGAATAACTTCCAAGACTTGACCTTAACAGATCTTCCACTCCCTCCTATGCATTTGGAATATGCCTTCTTAGAGTCTAGCTGCCATGCTGTTAGGAAGCCCAAGCAGTCATGTGGAGAGGCCCACATGGAGGAAAACTGAGACCTTTGGCTAAGGGTTCCAGCTAAACACCCAGACAGCAACCAGCACTAACTTTTAGCCATGTGAATGAGGCCATTTATACCTTCCAGACATTCTATTACCCCAGCCAACACTATATGAAGCAGAAAACCACCTAGTTTTTCTAAGAAACCCCAATCAGGGTTTTTGACTGCAAAAACAGCTTACTCAAAGTAAACTAAAACCTAGAGAAAAGATTAATTCTAGGACACTCCCAGTAAAGTTTGGATAAAGTCAAGAATGTGACTGTGGCTCTTTACGATCTCATAGATTTCAAGCAGTGTCTTATAGACTTCTCAGCTAGACAAAAGTGCTTCCCATAGTACCCCGACTCACAGCCAAAAGAAGGGAGGAACTTATCTTAAGGTTTGGGGATATAGTTTTTGTCTAATGGAGTGAAACTCAATAAGGTTCATGGGAAATGCACAATATTTTTGTTTGTTTATTTTCTTCCCCTCCAAGAGAATTGTACCAGCGTTAAGTACCACTAGCTTGGACTAAAATAGGCAAAGACAGTTCAAAATGAAATGAGGACACTGGGCACTTAGCAAAGCAGCCTGAACAAATTACTCTGCTGCAAACAAGGGAAAGGAGGAATGACCCAGAGGATGGAGCCAAGAGCCCAGAGGGTGAAGAGCCACAGAGAATCACATTCCCTGCTCCTGGAGCAGGGGGAATTGGTGACATTTGCGCTATTGGATCTCAGATTTCCTAAAGACCTAAGGACCGCTATGTGTCTTTTATTACCCCTTTTTAAGTGGGAGTTTCTATTATGATTTTCCTGTCTCTGTCTTCCCATTGTATGTTGGATCTGTACGGGAAAAGATAACTTACAGGAAAGTTGCAAGTTTAGTACAAATACTTTTTTGGACTCTTTGAGAGTAAATTTCTGACGTGATGCCACATTACCCAAAACCTTACGTGCATATTTCCAACATAACCACAATCATCAAAATAAAGAAATTAACATTATATATTACTATCATCTTTTTTGTGTGTGTGATGGCCCAACAGGGCAAATACTTTTATTTTTTTAATTTTTTACTAATTTTTATTGGAGTATCGTTGCTTTACAATGTTGTGTTAGTTTCTAATGTACAGCAAAGTGAATCAGCTATACGTATACATATATTCCCTCTTTTTTGGGTTCCCTTCCCGTTTAGGTCACCACAGAACACTGAGTAGAGTTCTCTGAGCTATACAGTAGTTTCTCATTAATTATCTATTTTACACATAGTATCAATAGTGTATATACGTCAATCCCAATCTCCCAATTCATCCCATCCACCCTTTTACCCCCTTGGTGTCCATTCATTTGTTCTCTACATCTGTGTCTCTATTTCTGTTTTGCAAATAAGATCATTTATACCATTTTTCTAGATTCCACATATATGCATTAACATATGATATTTGTTTTTCTCTTTCTTTTTTTATATGTAACTCTTTTTTTATTCTTTCATTTTTAAATGGCAGTGAATTTTTTTTTTCTGTTCCTTTTATAATTTTTTAAAATTGGGATATAGTTGTTTTACAATGTTGTGTTAGTTTCTACTGTACAGCGAAGTGGAGTTCCCTGTGCTATACAGCAGGTTCTTATTAGTTATGTTTTACACATATTAGTGTATCTATGTCAATCCCAATCTCCCAATTCATCCCACCCCTAACCCCCAACCCTCCGCTTTCCCCCCTTGGTGTCCATACATTTGTTCTCTACATCTGTGTCTCTATTTCTGCCTTGAAAACCAGTTCATCTGTACCATTTTTCTAGATTCCACATTGTTTTTCTCTTTCTGACTTACTTCATTCTGTATGACAGTCTCTAGGTCCATCCACGTCTCGACGAATGACCCAATTTCATTCCTTTTTATGGCTGAATAATATTCCATTGTATATATGTGCCACATCTTCTTTATCCATTCCTCTGTTGATGGGCATTTAGGTTGCTTCCATGTCCTGGCTATTGTAAATAGTGCTGCAATGAACATTAGGGTACATGTGTCTTTTTGAATTATGGTTTTGTCTGTGTATATGCCCAGAAGTGGTATTGCTGGATCATATGGTAATTCTATTTTTAGTTTTTTAAGGAAACTCCATACTGTTCTCCATAGTGGCTGTATCAATTTTTCATTGCCACCAACAGTGCAAGAGGGTTCCCTTTTCTCCACACCCTCTGCAGCATTTATTGTTTGTAGGTTTTTAAATTTTTATTTATTTTTTAAATTAATTAATTTATTTATTTTTGGCTGTGTTAGGTCTTCGTTTCTGTGCGAGGGCTTTCTCCAGTTGCGGTGAGCGGGGGCCACTCTTCATTGCGGTGCGCGGGCCTCTTACTGTCGCGGCGGCCTCTCCCGTTCCGGAGCACAGGCTCCAGACGCGCAGGCTCGGTAGTTGTGGCTCACGGGCTTAGTTGCTCCGCGGCATGTGGGATCTTCCCAAATCAGGGCTTGAACCAGTGTCCCTGCACTGGCAGGCAGATTCTTAACCACTGCGCCGCCAGGGAAGCTCTGTAGGTTTTTTGATAATGGCCATTCTGATGGGTGTGAGGTGATACCTCATTGTAGTTTTGATTTGCATTTCTCTAATAATTAGTGATGTTGAGCATCTCTTCATATGTTTGTTGGCCATCTGTATGTCTTCTTTGGAGAAATGTCTATTTAGGTCTTTGGCCCATTTTTTGAGTGGGTTGTTTGTTTTTTTGATATTGAGCTGCATGAGCTATTTGTGTATTTTGGAGATTAATCCCTTGTCCATTGCTTCGTTTGCAAATATTTTCTCCCATTTTGAGGGTTGTCTTTTCATCTTGTTTATGGTTTCCTTTGCTGTGCAAACGCTTTTAAGTTTAATAAGATCCCATTTGTTAATTTTTGTTTTTATTTTCATTACTCTAGGAGGTGGGTCAAAAAAGATCCTGCTGCGATTTATGTCAAAGAGTGTTTTGCCTATGTTTTCCTCTAAGAGTTTTATAGTGTCTGGCCTCACACTCAGGTCTTTAATCCACTTTGAGTTTATTTTTGTGTGTGGTGTTAGGGAGTGTTCTAATTTCATTCTTTTACATGTAGCTGTCTGGTTTTCCCAGCACCACTTATTGAAGAGGCTGTATTTTCTCCATTGTATATTTTTGCCTCCTTTGTCACAGATTAGGTGACCATATGTGCGTGGGTTTACTATCATCTTATCTTTAGGCCCCAGTCAAGTTTCACTGGTTGTTCCCCAAATATTCTTTATGGCAGAAGGATCCACTTCAGAATCACGGTGATGCATTTGGCATTCACTTCTCTTTAGTCTCCTTTAATGGGGAACAGTTCCTCCGTCTTTCCTTGACTATCATGATCTTGACATTTTTTAGGATTTCAGGATAGTTATTTTGTAGAATGTTTAATAATTTGGATTCCTCTAATGTTTCCCATTGAAATCACAAGTGTTTTGTGGGGGAGGTACTTTGAAGTTATGTAAATATCTCATTACTCATTAAAGTGTCTTTATCCTAATTAACTTAAAAGCTTCACAGCAAAGGAAACCATAAACAAAACGAAAAGACAACCCTCAGAATGGGAGAAAATATTTGCAAATGAAGCGACCAACAGGGATTAATATCCAAAATACAAAAGCAGCTCATGCAGCTCTATGTCAAAAAACCAGACAACCCAATCAAAAAATGGGCAGATCTAAATAGACATTTCTCCAAAGAAGACATACAGATGGCCAAAAAGCACATGAAAAGATGCTCAACAT
Organism: Balaenoptera physalus; assembly: GCF_965194825.1. Classification (NCBI taxonomy): domain Eukaryota; kingdom Metazoa; phylum Chordata; class Mammalia; order Artiodactyla; family Balaenopteridae; genus Balaenoptera; species Balaenoptera physalus. The sequence continues at coordinate 80,559,624 of NC_138886.1, read as the reverse complement.
CACTAATTATTAGAGAAATGCAATGAGGTATCACCACACACCCATCAGAATGGCCATTATCAAAAAACTTACAAACAATAAATGCTGGAGAGGGTGTGGAGAAAAGGGAACCCTCTTCCACTGTTGGCGGCAATGAAAATTGATACAGCCACTATGGAGAACAGTATGGAGTTTCCTTAAAAAACTAAAAATAGAATTACCATATGATCCCGCAATCCCACTCATGGGCATATATCCAGAGAAAACCATAATCGAAAAAGATACATGTACCCCAATATTCATTGCAGCACTGTTTACAATAGCCAAGACATGGAAGCAACCTAAATGTCCATCAACAGAGGGATGGATAAAGAAGATGTAGTACATATATACAATGGAGTATTACTCAGCCATAAAAAAGAATGAAATAATGCCATTTGCAGCAACATGGATGGACCTAGAGATTATCATACTAAGTGAAGTCAGACAGAGAAAGACAAATATCATATGATATCACTCACATGTAGAATCTAATTAAAAAATGATACAGATGAACTTATTCACAAAACAGAAACAGAGTTAAAGATATTGAAAACAAACTTACGATTACCAAAAGGGAAATGTGGGTGGGGGGAGGAATAAATCAGGAGTTTGGGATGAATGTACATACACTACTATATGTAAGATAGATAACCAACAAGGACCTACTGTATAGCACAGGGAACTCTATTCAGAATGCTGTGATAGGGACTTCCCTAGTGGCACAGTGGTTAGGAATCCACCTGCCAATGCAGAGGACACGGGTTCAATCCCTGGTCTGGGAGGATCCCACATGCCGCGGAGCAACTAAACCCGTGCGCCACAACTACTGAGCCTGTGCTCTGGAGCCCGCAAGCCACAACTACTGAGACTGCACCACAACTACTGAAGCCCGCGTGCCTAGAGCCCATGCTCTGCAACAAGAGAAGCCACCGCAATGAGACACCTGCACACCGCAGTGAAGAGTAGCTCCCGCTCACTGCAACTAGAGAAAGCCTGTGCACAGCAACAAAGACCCAATGCAGCCAAAAGTAAATTAATTTAAAAAATTTAATGTTCTGTGATAACCTATATGAGAGAAGAATACAAAATAGAAAGAATATATGTATATGTATAACTGAATCACTTTCCTGTATACCTGAAACTAACACAACCTTGTAAATCAATTATACTCCAATAAAATAAAGTAAAAAAAGTTTCTTTATATCAGTATGAACTCATGGTTTCCTATTTTGTTCAAGTGGTTGTAAACTGTTCCTATCAATATTTATCTTCATGCTCAAATTGTTCCAGATTTGGCCAATGGGAGCCTTTTCAAACTGATTTCTGTGCTCTTTTGACATATTGTCTTCATTCTTTGAGCTCTTTCTTACTTTCTGGCACAAGATTTTCCAGGCTCATCTTGTAATATCCCTGAGGTCAGCCTTTTCTCCTAGAATATCTAGTTTCTTTTATTCGAAAATGGTATTTAGAAACCAAGATTTGGGTATAGATGTGCTCATTGCTATTGGGAAGTTTCTGCCCTCAGGAGTTCTCCCAGATATTCCCTCATATTTACATATAAACACACACACATCTATATTTATTTCATTATCTATCTATATATTGAAAAGTATGAATTCACAGCAATTTCTCCAATTCCAGTAAAGTGTCAGAGTTCATTTTAGTTTTCTATTTGTCCATATTTGTAACTCCCTTCTTGGACAGTCAGAAACTTGGGTGACTCTCATTATGTATATATATATAGTTACTTTTAATCAGTCTCCCTGTATTTAACAATCTCCTCATCCCACTTGGGCTCCAACACGCTGCACTGGGCTGCCCTACTTCACAGAAACCCCTAATACCCTAATACTCCATGGATGCCCTCTTTACTCTGCTTGGGCTTTGACACCCTGTGCTGGGCTGCCCTCCCCTCCTTGTTCAGTTGAGCTTTGACACACTATCCATGCCTATGACATTTGGACTCTTACCTTGTTTCATCCCTACGTAGTGGCCTTTGGACTGAATTACTCAGGAAGAGGAAGAAGGTAATTTGTTTTATAGTTCATACGTCACTGAACCTGAGGAACCATATCTGGACCTAATTTAGATGATATGATTTCGAGGAATTGAAATTTGTGGCCACTGGGCAAACTATGGTGGATTAAAAAGGATGACTGCCAATTCTTTACCCCTCCTCTCATCAAGTGGTAGAGTCTATTTCTACTCCCCTTGAATCTGGGCTGCCCCGTAATTTAACTAAAATGCCCACAGAACTGATGCTTAAGGCTAGGCCCTAAGGGATGTGCATTTTCTTACCTTGTTCTTGAAATGCTCATTGTAGGAACACACCCTCCAGTTTGTGAGGAAACCCAAGTAGCCATGTGAGAGGCCCTTGTGGAGAAATCCACGTGGAGAAGAACCAAGGCTCCTGAAACATGACCCATTCTAATCCAGCCCCCAGCCAGTGTCAGCTGCCAGCCATGTGAGTGACGCCATTTTGGAACTTCCAACTGTGCCAGTGCCCCAGCTGATACCACGTGAAGCAGAACTGCCAGTCAACCCACAATATTCTAAGAAAGAAATGGCTCATTTTAAGATACTAAGCTTTGGGGTGGTGTGTTACACAGAAATAAATAACTGTCTACCATGTGCCAGGCACTATTATATGCCCTTCTGATCTACTAGGGTGAAACAAATGTAAACTGACAGGTGCAGTGAGGGTACTATGAGAGGGCAGAGGAAATGCCACTAACCAGCTGAAGGCAGCCTGCAGGGAGGAGCAGACAGCGGGGTGATTCTGGGCAGATCAGCATTGGATGGGCAAACTACCAAACCCACGCAGATCCCAGCTTTTGTCCAGTCAGCACTGCTACTTCTTCCTCCAGGTATCTCCCCATGGTATTAATTTTTCACCTGACAAAGCCGAGAGTGAAAAGAGCTGGAGAAGGTTATCTTGGGTCTGTCTCTGTCTCTAACTCCAGTTCAGGTTTAGACAGCTGGACAATGTTGTCCGGAGAGTTTCTGACTTTCTGGGCCTTTGTGAAGCAAGAAATTTACCAATTCTAGGCACCTCTGGGTGGGGGGCTGTTGAGGCTGTGTCAGGCCTCAGTGGACTCTGCATGTTCCCAAGAGATAGTTAGCAAGTACTGTTCCTTTTCCTGCTTTCTGGCCACAGCGAGGGTCTTGGGGTAGGTCTGTGACCCCTAACCTCCCCTCAAGTCTGTCTCCTGGTCATTATCTGGACACATGGAAGATACACCTCCATTTTCCCCTCCTCACATTTTTCAGATAGGGGACAATTCTGACCCATCCTCACTTATTAGCCAGGCATTTTTCTCTAGGCATAGACTGTTGGGGCCAGCTTCACCCTCACCAGTTCCCTGGTGAACGACTCTTGAATTTGTGTTCTAACTACAATAGTTCTTCCCCTCTCCCCTTCCCACATTATCAAGATGATCATAAGCATTCATTAACAGGTATTTTAACAAATATCTATTCAGTGCCAACTATGTGTCGGGTTCATTTCTAGGAGCTGAGGATATAGTAGTGAACAAGAGAGAAAGTTCTTGCACTCATGCAGCTGATCTTCTAATGAGAGAGACAGACAACAAACAATAAATTAAATGTATAATTCTGGGTAGTGATACCTACTCTGAAAAAAATCAAGCAGGTTAAGCAGCTTTGGGTGGGGGACTATTCTACATAGGGTAGTCTGAGAAGACCTCTCTCATAAGGTGACATTTGAGAGATCTGAATGAAGTATGGGGCTAAGTATTTCGTAAGTGTTTCAGGCTAAGTGAACAGCAAGTACGAAGGTCCTGAGGTAGGAAGTAACAGGGCAAGTTCAAGGAATAGCAGCAGTTAGGTCAGTGTGGCTAAAGTACATAGAGCATGGTAGAGGGTGATAGGAGAAGAGGATGGGGAATAGAGATAGAAACCAGATTAGACAGGGCTTCTACAAATTTGGAGTTCGTTCTAAATAAAATGGCATGAACTGATTTACGCTTACAAAGATCTCCCTAGCTGCTGTTTGGAGAATAGACTGGGGAGGGGGCATGGTGGAGGTAGAAGCAGGGTGACCAAGTAGGAGGCTACCTTATAACCCAGGTCAACATGATGGTGGCTTGGTCCAGGACAGTTACAGCAGAGTTAGCAAGTGGTTAATTTTGATAATTTGAAGGTAGCACTGACAAGACTTGCTGAGGGATTGGAAATGGCATTTAAGAATAAGAAAAGCACATTGAGGACACCTTTTAGGTTCGAGGCTTGGGGGAAATGGATGAACAACAGTGCCATTATCTGAGGTAAGTAAGAATGGGAGTGGAGTGTAGGGAGTAGGTGCTGAGTTTGAGATGCCAGTAAGAGAGGCAGTGGAATATGAGTTGGTTGGTCAGGGCTGGAGATGGAAAATTTTGCAGTCATCAGCATACAGATATTACTGAATACAAATCACACTCTTTTCTGTGTAGATGGAAAAGAGCATCATGGACTATGGCCTGGGGCCTTCAACAACCAGCGAAGAGAGAAGCCCAGAAAAGAGACAGAGGAGTGGCCAGTGAAATGAGGAAGATCAGAAAAGCCTGATGTCCAGGAAGCCAAGTGAAGAAAGTAGATTCTGTGTGATCACAACCACATGTCAACTCCTGAGCCTCAGTTTTCTCATCCGTGAAATGGTGAGAGTAACAACTGCCCACTTCATGGTGTTGTTAGGATTGAGGCAATGTAATGTAAAGCAGTTACACTTGTGTCTGACTGGTATATAGGAAACTCTCAGTCTATGGTAGCATTGTTATTATTTCCTCCACTTCAGAGTAGGCTGCCACAGCCCTCAGCTTCCCCATCCACATAAGTGACAGCACCTCCATGAGTCCTTCTCAGAAATGAGGTGTCCCTGCTCACTCAGGCAACCAGGTGGGCCTGACGAGTGGCCTCTGGGTCAAATTTGAACCAAGGGACTTCAGTGCCTAAACCTCTCACCCATACAGCTTCCAGCCCTTACTAGCAAATCAACAAGTGGTAAATAAAGGTTTTAGAGCCAGAATTCTGCCTCTGCCTCTCACCAGCTGTGGGATCCTAAGCAAGCTTCTTAACCTTCCTGAGCCTTGAATTCTATCTGTAAAATGGGAACAATTCCTACTTCATGACATTGTGTCCAGGCCCGCGCAGACTGTAAATAAAGCCTGCTGATCTCCTCCTGCATGGCGGCGCGGGAGTCACTGGGGCTCTTTGACACCCTCCCACGCAGTGCATGGTGTGGGATGCGCTAGAAGAAGCACCCACGCATCCCCCACAACCGAGCTGGGCGGGTCTCTGGGATCCCCTAACCTGGGCTGTAGGACAGTGAGCTCAGAGAGGCGGAGACTCGTCCACTTTCTTTTCCGCAGGGCGCCGGGTGAGCCGCGCCTAGTTGCTGGGCCCCCACCTCGGTAGAGGGGCCTAGCTCGGCCAAGGGAGGGGGTTCCGAACGTCCCAGAGACTCCCTCTTCCGCTGTCCTACCTCCTGCTGGGCGTCGAAGCCGTTTCCTGGGCAACCCTTCTCCGCCCCTCTTCCTGACCCTCCCCCCAGGTCTACCGAGGTCCACCGTCAGGAAAGCCGCCGCGGCCCCCGACCCCTCAAGACCACGACTAGTCTGCTCTGTTCTCTTCCCTCCTCTCTGACGCGGCGCTGCAGGCCCAGGCGCATAACCCAGCCCTTCAGCACCGCAGGAAGTGGCGGCGCTTCTCGGGGGCAGCTCGGAGGAAGAGGAGGAGGAGGGGGAAGCGCGGCTTAGTAGGGACCGAAGCCCCACGGGGCAGGCTGCGGAGGAGGGCGGCATGAGCGCCCGAAAGCTCGGCTCCAAGGCTGCGGGCTGCCAACTGCCGCCCCGAACGGCTCCGCCCCGGCGGCCCACCCTCCACAGGCCCCGCCCCGCAGCTCGGCCCCGCCCCACACAGTCCCGCCCCCAGCTCCTGTACCGAAAACGCGGCTCCAGCCGGCGGCCCTGCCCCCGCCCCGCTGGCGGCCTCGGCCCCGCCCCCTTCCGCGCCAGCCCCTCGGCCGCACTTTGCTTGCTGGGCTGCTGAGCCGGCCCGAGTCTGAATTCCGCCGCCTGCCCGCCGGCGCCGCTCCCTCGCCTCCTCCCCCGATCCCTCCCCCAATTGCAGTGGTCTGGCAGTGTCTGGCCGGCGGCCCGCGGGCGGGCCGCCCTGCCCGCGGTAGCCCACCCCCCCCTCTTAAAGCGGCGGCGGGAAGATGAGGTTTCGGGAGCCGCTCCTGGGCGGCAGCGCCGCGATGCCGGGCGCGTCCCTGCAGCGGGCCTGCCGCCTGCTCGTGGCTGTCTGCGCGCTGCATCTTGGAGTCACCCTCGTCTACTACCTGGTCGGCCGCGACCTGAGCCGCCTGCCTCAGCTGGTCGGGGTGCCCACACCGCTGCAGGGCAGCTCAAACGGCGCCACCGCCATCGGGCAGCCCTCCGGGGAGCTCCGGCCCCGAGGGGCCGCACCGCCGCCGCCTTTGCGCACCTCTTCCAAGCCGCGCTTGGGTGGCACCTCCAACCCAGACGCGGACTCTCGCCCCGGCCCCGGCCCCGGCCCCGGGAGCAACTTGACTTCGGCCCCAGTGCCCCCCGCCACAGCACTGTCGCTGCCCGCATGCCCTGAGGAGTCCCCGCTGCTCGGTAAGGTACCATGCACGTTCGCCCATGCCCTCTTCCTCGACAGCCAGTCTCCCTATTCCGGATCAGAGCCCCTAATCCCAAACAGGTTCCGGGCTGGATGGGGGTGAGAGGTTGGGAGGTGAGTCCCTTCGGATTCATGCTGGAGGCTGGGTCGGGGACGGTTTAAGTAAGCCGTAGCCACCGCCACCCACCCACCCCCGATCCCAGAACCGGAGAAGGCCTTGGAGACTTCCCTGCTCTGGCCCAAGCCTCAAGAAGTTTTGGGAGTTTGAGTCTGCTTAGAACTCGGAGCAGCCTTCTCTCTGCTAACTCTGGTAGGGACTACGAGGCAGCTCAGAGTAACCCGCTCTCTCTAGTTTGGAACGCTGATGATGAGGCCTCCAGGAGGGAAGGGAGCAGACCTCCCAGGTCACATCTCCTGTCTTCACATAGAGCCACTGCCTCCTGAGTGTGGGTTAACTCTTTTCCTAAGCTTTTGGGCAAGTAACTTGTCCCTAAACCTCTGGTTTTTCATCTGTTAAATGGGAATAAGTGGTACCTGTTTCCGGGGGGGTGTTTTGGAAGATTAGACCAAACAGTGTAAACAAGCGTTTACAAGAATGAGGGTAAGCCCTCAGTAAATTGTCACTATTGTGTTCAGTTCCTCCTCTGCAGAGATCCGTGCCCTGGGGCCCTCCTACCCTGCTTCCTGCCCTTGTAGCTTCCCAAAAGCAGGGCCCTCCCAGGGGCCGAGGGTATTTGTACCAGTATAATGTGTGTACCCTGGGGGCTGGAGGGCTAAAATATAATCAGTTAGCACCAAGTTGTCCCTTCCTGGTAGCAGCAGCCTGGAGTCTCAGGTATCTTGCCCAGATGATCTAAACCGGGACTCCAGCCTCTGTTTCAGCACAAGCAGAGAGCTTGGGTCGGTGGGTTTGCATTCCTTATGTCACAAGTAGGCTGAGCCCATGCCCACCGGGACCTCCCCTTGACCTGTAATCCACAGGCAGTCAGGCACAAGGCAGCCACAGGTTGCTCCCAAGATTACCAGACAGGTGGCTGCTCAGTTTCAATGCCAGGGTGTAGAGAATGTCGTTCTGAGTGAGGGACCCTGGCAGGAGGACAGGCATCCTGCCAGTAGGAACTCTGTCACTTTTTCACAGAGCCCAGACAGAGCAGGCCTCCTACACACTCTTGCTCAATTTCTCCAATAATTACTTCAATATTTTCATATCAAGTTTGGGAGGATGCTCCTGGAATTGGTCAGACATGAACTGTGGTAATAAAGGGGACTTTTTTTTTTCTTTTTTAAGCAGAAACTTGAATTCTTTTGGACTTGATGGTTAGTCTGGGAAGCAGACTGGTCCTGTAAAATGAAATGGAATCTTTGCCATGCTGCTAAGTGTCTGACCTCAGGCATGTTACAGAGTTCCTCAGAGTCTCTTTCTCTTGTGTAAAACGGGGTTGTCCATGCTTAACTCACAGAGTTATTTTTAGGACTAAATGAGATTGTGTATGTTAAGTACATGGCAAATAGGACCTGGGACTTGAAGTTTCATTTTCTCAGACTCTGGAGATGGCTGTGAACAGCAGAGAAGGAGGAAGAGGGCTGGTGAGTTCTCAGACCACAGAGGCCAGATTTTGATCTTTTGTTTTTAATTGTTGCCTGGATATTATGTAGAAGGAAAGAGAAATTAATTAGCAAATTAAAGGAAAGTACCCCAAAGTTCATTAGATTGGTGTTTGAGGTGTAGGATCTTCTCAATGAATCATGAGAGGCCGTGGTGGCCCACCTTGGTGTTGCCCAGTGATTGGGTGACGAGTTACTGCTGTTTCTACGTTGACTCTGAACTGGCGGCACGAACAGACTTCATGAGAGATACAGTGTTGGAGGGCGAGGGGAGAGGCCCTGGGCTTTCTGTCGCTTGTCTGCCTTTGTGTGACATGCATGGGACCGTGACGTTTCGGCTGCTGCGGAGGTAGCCCCGGAAGGTGAGGGTGGAGTGTTTTTCTTCACTTTTATTGAGCCCTTGGGTTTGAGGGTTGGGTGCTCTCGAAGTGGAGGCTCCTGGTTAGGAGAGAGGCTTGAGAAAGCTGAAAGTCTCCTGGAGAGTGTGTGGGCTGGGGGAGTCAAGCCCATCTGTTCAGCGGGGCAGGTGTCAGCCAAAGCCATTGCGTGGTGGTTTCGAGGTTGGTGGGAGAAAGCATCCGTGGGGTTTAAAGCTGTGGCCTTTTCACTACTTGCAGTTCCTTTCCACAACTGGGCTCTACTTTCTGGTGTCCAAGGGTCTGTGCCAGATGCTGTGATCCCTCCGGGCTGGTAGGTGGTGGGTAACGGGCATGCCCTTCCCTGCAGGAGCCAGGCACCAGACTGGGCTGCTGACGGGTCACTGTTGGATCTGTCCTGGGTTGTTAGAGCCTCAGGATAGACTTCAGATAGACTTGGGTTTGAATCCTGCCAGTGTCTACACTGTGCATTAGGGCAGGTTGCACAGTTTGGAGCCATAGTAGGCTCTGCCCCGGGACACCTGCTGGGCTGATGTGAGGCTTTCAGGAGTGAGGGCTGCAGGGGAAAGGTGGGTCTTTCCTGAGGATTCCTGCAAGTTCCCCAGGGAGTTCTCCGGGGGAGTCCAGGCCTGTAGGCGCTGTCGCTGTCGTGTTGGCCCTTGGGCTGTGCAGCATCTCACTGACCATGGCAGTGGGGCTCCCTTTTCTGGCAGCCTGGGTGTTTGCCGGAGATGTAGTCAGCCTGGGAGGAGCAGCGGCCTTGCGTTGAGTTACTTTTCCCGGAATGAATGTTTATCTCTGCTTAGATTTGGCGGCAGCTCCACGTGACTTGACTAGCACTGGCGCTGCCCGCCCAGAGAGGGGCTGGCTGGGGGCGGGGCGGGGGCAGTACCTCAGGTAGGACTGGTTAGGGGAGGCTGGGCTGACCTGGGCAATTGGTACAGTCTATGGGTGGGAGGCGGGCAGTGGTGAGTATAGGACTGCCTAAACCCGGGGCCCCTCTTGCCCAGCTATGCTTTGAAGAGAGCCTCTTCCTTTGTTCAGAAAAGGACTCTGATCTAGAGGTGGGTGCCAGAGAGTCATGGGCACCTGGGCCAGCAAACAGCCACAGGTAGCCAGGGCCCTGGGAGAGCACTTATCCGTGAGCCGTTTTCCCCAGGTCTCATGGGGGGTGTCAGCCGAGCCTCTGCCGTGGTTTGTACCCTTGACAAGACAGAGCACTTGCTGGGTGTCTGCCGGGCTCTCGGCTGTCAGGTGTTTCTCCACCAGCACACTGTTCCCGCTTCTCCCCCTACCCCCATATGCACACATGTGGACACAAGCACGCTGCCTGGGACATAGTGTACTTCGAGGACATCTGTCTTGGCCTCCCCTCCGGAAAGGGCTCTCTCTCTTCTTTGGGATGAGTCTTAGAGCCTCATCACCTTCTGGCTTGCGGTGGAGCCTCATCCTGGGGGTTGGGGAGGCACCGGGAGCCTCCCCTGTGTCCAGATCTTTAAGCTTTGGGAGGTTAGGTAACTAGTCTTTTAAACCAGTTTTGTCCTGTTGCTTTTCCCGGGGAAAATAATTTCTTGACCTACACACAGACATGCCTTCTTGTCTAACAATCTGAGGTGGAGAAATACCCTCCATGACTATTTGGCTCACTTTTTTCCACTCAGCCTGATGGTCGCAGAAGTGTCTCCTGCCTGTTGTAATTCGTCCCAGACTCTGAGCAAGCACCGGGGCCTCCACCTGGTGAACCAGGTGCAAGCTCCTTGGGTTACAGGTTGCAAGAGCCACACGTGAGATTGGACTCAAACTGCAGCATCTTGGAACCACAGCATCCCAGGATGGGTCTCTGCAGTTCCCTGGCCCCCATCCTACATTGTGCTAGAGGGGAAGGGTCTTGCCTCAGGCCATACAGCCAGGCAGTAGCCAGCTGGGGCTGGAAAAACCAGGTATCCTGCTTCCCAGTCTAATGCTTTTCCTTAAAGTTATTGCCCGGTAGACACTTAGTGCAGAGGCTCAGGGCGGCCTAATGTGGCATTGAGTTTGGGAAGATCCCTGCTAGGTGTGTCTGTGGGTCCATCTGAGAGGTCTGATAAGGTGACAGCTTCCCTGGATTCAACAATATGCCTGTCCTAGGCTGGGCGCTAGAGCTACAGAGAGGGAGATGACAAAATGCCTTCTCTTTTGGAACTCACGGTTTAGGCAGAGGAGGCATAATTAAACCACACCGATGTCATTTAGGGAAGCCAGAGTGTGTGCGTGTATGTTTAGTCTCTGCCTCCCTAGCCATCCCCTTTCCTGCCTTTCTTCCTTCTTTCTTTCCCTTATTCAGAAACCCAGAGTTGGTATTAAAGTTCTCCAGTCCCGGTTTTATCTGATTGTGTGAAAATGTTCCTCTAATTTCTGAAGCCTTGCATTAGCTTTGTGGGTAATCTTTAACTTGCTGCTTTATAATGACTGTAACGATACATCAGCAGCCATATGGTTGGGTATTACGGTCTTTGGATAGCAGCAGTGTAGGGATTTCCAGGCTGGGGATAGACTAATTTATGGTTTGGGAAAGACGGGACAGTTAATGCCCAGGCAGTCCCAGCCCTTCCGTGGATTCCACCCTGGGGGCCTTCCAGACTTTGGGGGCAGGGCCAGGAGACTCATACCCTTTGGGCTCAGCTGGGCTCTGGATGTGTGTGAAAGGGGCCCAGGCATCCTGTGGTCAAGTCAAACCTGGTGATTTCTTCACTGACCGTTTACCCAGTGCCTCCTATGCCTCATTCCCTGCTCAGTGTTCCTTGCCTGTACTTGATAAGAAGCAGAGACTGAAATTCTGCTTGAATCCATGTCCACCTGGAAATTCCAGTTATTCTTATCTGGTTAAGCAGCAGTCCAGTTGTTTTAGGACAGATAATCAGTCCTCCCTCGCAGCTAACTCCCTTGAGGGCCTCCGCCGTGGCCATTTTACCTTTGCCTCTGGTACTGCCCATGTGGTCCAGGTGATGAGGTCACTGTAAGCCAGACCCTGACTCCTGGGGAGTTAACAAGGCATGAGATTGGATTCGGTGATCTCCACAGGGTCCCTCCTGTCCCTTAACTTGGCGAGGGATCCTGAGAGCCAGACTGTGGCTGTGATTGCAAAAGCCTCAGTTGTGAGGCCCTCTGTGTTTACCTGGGCCTACGCAGGTCGCCGGCTTGGGGGAGAGATCTTGGATCCTTTTCTAAAGGTCAGAGACCTCCAGGTTGGAAGGTTGCGGTGGCTTGGGGGGTAGGGGACAGGGTCTGGCGGGGAGCTGGTTCTGGGAGAACGTGGCCTAAAGGGATTCGTCCTTAGGAGGCAGAAGGGCTGAGTCACACGCTCAGTGTTTCAGGTTCTACTTTTCAGCCTGGCTCAGCCCGCCCCTTCCTTGCACAAATGAAGGCCAGGGGCTGTATTATTGGCTGTTGCTGAATTCTTTGGCAGTGATTTTAATGTCTGGTCTGGGTGTGTAGTGTAGCTGCTTCTCTTTCCCCCTGCCGCCTCTCCAAGCCCCTCACAAAGCCCTGAGAGAGAGGAGGAGGATTTGTCTCCCTGGGATGCCGGAGGCCAGGGTTGTGGGCCTTTGCTTTTGCCTGTTTTTTTTGAGGAGCGGGTAATCTCTTCCTCCTTTTTGTAAAAAGTAACGCAGGCTCATTGAAAACCATTTGAGAAGTTAAAAGAGGTTGAAAAGCACATCTATATTCCTATCACCTAGAGGACGCATGTTGGCAAATTTCCTGCTAGTCTTTTTTCTTGTACATGTTTCAGAATTTAGTTGATATCTTTATAGATGGGTAGATAGATTGGTATAGATAGATATAGATATAGATAGCCTGGTGTCCAGGATTTTTCCCTTAAGATTCTGTCACAGGCTTGGTCCTACACCTTTAAAAACATCAAAGGGTATAACTTTTATTATTCAACTGTTGCCGAACACACATACAGATAGTTTTTGTTTTTTTCTTAGTGGTCCAGTGAGGCTCATGCCTAAAGCTTTAGGTACTTTTTGGATTGTTTCCATAGTAGAGTTTTTTAAAAAGGAAGAAAAGGGGATGAATGCTTTTTGAGAAGGGCTTGGTTTTTAAACCAGTCTTACTAAAGGATAGACTCATTGAAAATTTCAGGTTTGCTTAGTGGTGGCAGATGAACATCATTTATTGCTGAAAAAAAGATGTGTCTAGAATTGTGATTAAAACCTAGGTGCAGGAAGCTCTTGGGGCAGGGACAGAGGGCCAGGCTGCAGGACAGACTGTGCAGTGGGGGTGATGCCCTAGGAGTCAGCTTCCTCAGGAATTGCTCCGTTTGTCTCCTTAGCAGCCAATTCCCTGGGCCGGACTTACGTGCACTGTGGCCCTGGGGCCATGGTGCTGGGTGAGCACCGGTGCTAACGCAGTGCTGGTGACGTGACTGAGATGTGACCGTGTCCACAGGAGGTGTGGGAACAAGCTAGCAAACCAGGTTCTGAAACATACAGCACAGTTCTCCTACCTCCAGAGGGTCCTGAGATCTGGAGAAGGGCCAGGAGGTGAGAACCTGTAGGTTTCTGGGAATTCCTTTCAGGAGAAGCCTCAGAGACCAGCAGAGCTGGCACTCAGGCTCTTCGCAAGGCGCCTGTTTTGAAGTTATGCCACTTTGAATGTCCTCACTGGAGCTAAATTCTCCTCTTCTGAGGGGCACTTTGGATTTGGGACTCTGCCGAGGGTCACTGGCCCAGAGCCCGGGGGTCAAGGGGGAGGCTGCACTGCGGGAAGGGGCAGGGTATGTCAGACCAGCGTGACCAGTAGGGTGTGAGGTCAGGCTCCTTCCTGCCTCACCACGTGGGTCTCCAGGTCCTGGGGAGGGGCCCTGGCAGGGGCTCCAGTAACTGCCTGGCCTCGTGACAGGTTGCATTCTGAAAATGCCTTTAAACATTTCTTTAAAAGTTTCTTCCTGTTTTGCATAATGTCCTTTTGCCTTTGACGTTCCTGAAACTGAACTGCAGAGCTGTCGTGTTTCAGGACACCACCAGCTTGAAAAAACAGGAAAGGACTCCCAGTTAGGGTGGACCTAGGGAAGCTGGTATTTGCAATATAGGAGCTCAGACACTCGGCGTGGAGGTGTTAGGTAGCTCCTGTCATTCAGATGAGCGCTTCGGGCAGCCTGGACAGGGTCCCTGCCTGGCTGAGAATGGGTAGAATTGAATCTTCACTCCAAAGTCAGAAGGGCACCGCCCACCCCACCCCCACCCCCCACCTCCCCACCCCCCCACCCCCCCCCACCGAAGAGGGTGAATGGGGACTCATTTGCTCATTCAGCAAACTTTTCTTGGTAACTACACTATATGAAGCATAGGAGACAGACATGAGCAAGGGCTGGCCCCTGCTCTCGGGGAGCCCCTCAGCGGTGGACAGATCCTGGCAAAGAGAGGACAAAGCGTGGGTGTGCCCAGGGCACTGAGGAGGTACAGGGAGCTGGATGGGTGGCCTGGGCCAGGGCCAGAGTCAAAATGAAGGGCCTTTCTTCCAAGCACTGATTTTTAGCATCCCTGTCTCTCAGCATGTTTGAACAGTCTCCCTGGTTGGGAGGGGCAGGGGTCTACTGCCTGTCATTTCCTCTAGCTGCTGTTACATGGGGAGACTGCCATAACCGAAGTCCCAGCTGTTGCATGCAGTCGCCGGCAGGGCAGGAGAGGGCAGGAAGTAGAGGCGGCGTGAAGGGAAGATGATAAAAGAGAGAGAAGTTGGTGTAGCTGGGACCGTGCTGGACGAGGGAAGGCTGAGGATAGCTAGACTGAGGAACCAAAGGGAGGAAGGAGAAGGGAAGAGGTCAGAAGGAGGTGCTTGTGGTCTGCAGAGCGGGGGGGCGAGCCTCGAGGGCCTCTGGAGCGAGGAGTCTGAATTCTGGTTCTAGCTCATTATATCATTTCGGGCAAACCCCGACTGCCTTGGTCCCTTCTCCCCTCTCTGAAGTTTGAGTCACGCTAAACCTGTTGGTCTTTAGTGCCCTTCCTCTTCTTCCTCCTGGAGTCTAGGCTGGGGTGGAGGGAAATCCTGGTCATATCTGCAACGTGAAAGCCCTCTGAGAGTCCCTGTGAGGCTCATTACCCACTACCCATTTCAGGGGTCCTGTGGTGAGGCTTCTGCTGAAGATTTTGTCATCTCTGTTTAAGCAGGCAGAAAGATTTTTAGGTGGGTGACCTTTGAAATGGCACGAGTAGTGTTTCTATCATGCTGAGTGGCTGTGTGATCTGGGAAAGTTGTTATCCTCCCCGTGCCTCACTGCTCTCACCTGTAAAATGAGGATAATAAAAGTACCTCACAGATGTTGTGAAGTAAGTAGGCACAAAAGGGCCTGCAACAGTGCCTAACACAGAATAAGCTCCAAATATATGTTGTCTTTTATTGGTAGTACTAATAGTTCTTATTTGTGAAGATTTTGGCATTTGCTTTGTAGGATTTCTTCTTCTTCTTCCGTTTTCGATTGAAAATGCAATGTCACCACATTAAATGTTTAAAAACATATCATTTTACTCCCTACCATTGTAACAAAACATGCATCTACCACTGTAACAAAACTTGCCATTACTTTCCAAATGCATACATGTTTTACACTGTTGCGACCATAGTGTGAACTATTTTGCCTTCTGCTATATTTGTTCAACATTATCTTATAAACTGTTATGTTGCTTATAAGTATCCAAATTATCTAAAATCCTTATGGCTATTCCCTTAGCATTCAACATCACATGTTTCACCATCACAGATCATCTTGAACATCTTTGCTGCATGTAGCTCCTTGCTTCAGTTGAATTATTTCCTGGGGATAAATTCCTAGAGGGGAATTTCCAGGCCAGAGGATATGGTCATCTTTAGGACACTGGTTCACACTGCCACTTTGCTTTCCTGGAGGGCTGGAATAACCCACAGGCCCTAAATTGTAAATTCCAGGGCCAGGGATATGGGCTTTTAAAGAGTGTGGATTCCAAGAGAGAGTCAGATTTATCTGGAGTCTCACCCTTATACTCTCAGCTCTCTGTGTGTGAGTGTGTGTGAAGTTCCCTGTGTAGGGCACTGCAGCTGCTCTGGACATGAGGCTTTTCCTACAAGCCATTGCTTCTGGGCAGTTCCTGCTGAGGTTCCTGGGTATCCACAAAGGAGCCTTACTGGTGGCTCTTTCTACACTTCACACACCTTTGCCCAAAATGTTGATTTACACAACATAAGGACCTTTCCTTCTTCCTTTATTTGTGGAGTCAAACCTGTAGATTGGGGGCAGATCCTAGCTTTAAAAGCCTGGCTTTAAAATGTTGTTGATCTAAAACTTTCCAGGTTGGTTGCTGGAAACACTGCATGCAGAACCCATGTTTGACTCTAATGGGTTAGCCTGGGCACCTGACCTTTTTTTACCCCGTGCGGACGAACTCTGATCTGACAGCCCTGGTTTATGGGATCCAGACATGGGGCCCAAATGAAGAAAGGCCTTTAACTTATATTGGGTATAAATAAGTTGATCAGTAGCCCAGGGTCTGCAAACATGAATTGCCGTTTCTGTCCCTGTAGCCACCCCCCATGCACATGCCTCTTTTGTAGACAAACAGGAGCCTGCTACTTGCATAAATGTAGGAATGGCTTTAGAGCTAGTGATTTCAGTGACCAAAGGTTTACAGACTCAGTAGACGGAGTGCATTCAACCTGTGACAGCTGCTCCATTCATCCTGTAGCCCCTCCACGGGTCCTGTCTTCTGCTGCATTCCTCAGCAATCAGCTGTGACTTAACAGGGTACTCTCAGGGGTCCATTTGGAACTAGGCCAGAGCTGCTGTCAAGCATCTTGTTCCTGGGGGACCCAGGGCAAGAATTCCTTCCTGTGTAAAGTGGAGAGATAATTCTTACCTCAGAGGGTTGATAGGAGGATTGGACAGAGATGAGGTACTTGGTAATGGCAGTACTTTGTCTTTTGATCAATGCATCCCCTTGGGCAGCAAAGGCATACATTCAACACAGTAGACTGCAGGGTAAGATTTTTTTCAAATGAAGTTTTTTCCCCACTGCCCTGGGGCAGTGAAGAGGAGGAGGAAGACGCCTGAGACTGTAACCACAGTTTAGGGACAGGGTTTAGCCTGGAGCCAGACTTTGGTAGAGATATCGCCTGGCTTAGCTGAACAGACCCCAGGCCACAAGGAGAAGCCTCCGTCTTGTTGAATCCACAACACTGGGAACTTGGAGTGCAGGTTGCCGTGTCTTAGGCATGCCAGGATTCTGTGGTCATCCAGAGCCTTCCCTTCTCCAGGTGGACATTGTTCGTCAGTGTCCTGGGGAGAGGCCATCACAGATTATATGTAGCTGAGTGGTCGGGGGGAGGAGCTGGAGGGAGCATTGGATATTTGGTGGAGTCTCAGGGGGTAAGAAAAGGGCTGTGTTAAAAAAAAAAAAAAAATGAGGGCTGGACATAGGTGGGCTCAGGCTGGGCTGCCCAGTGGCCTATACCACTGTGTTGTTAGAAAACCTAAGACACAGGCCTGTAGATCACCTGTCTTTACTCTACCCAGGGGCTGGTGATGGAAGCCAGGATGCTAAGCCCTGAAGTTCAGTTTTGGCACCAACCTACTGAGTGATCTGAAAGAAGTCATGTTCTCTCACTGGGCCTCACTTTGCGCATCTATAAAACGAGATGAGGGGGTTGGCCTGGATGTTCTCCGGAGTCTCTTCCCGCCTGGGAATTCTGATGTAGCCTTGTACTCCTGCTTAATTGAGCTCAATGTCTTGGCCGCAGGTGGGCCAGCCGTGTAGAGCTGGGTGACTGTCAGTGGACCCTGAGCCAGGATTGAGTCAATTACTGGACAAATCCACACCCAGCTGACCCTTCCAGCAATTCCAGTTTCTAGGCCCCAAATCACAAGTAAATTGGTCAGCTTGAAAACCCAATCAGTGGGAGCTGCTGTGAATCTTGAGTTCTAGGCTCCAGCAATAGTCACATCAACCACTCCCACAACAGATAATGCTTACTCAGCACTTACTGACATGCCAAGTGTGGGAAAAGTACTACATATGCATTATTTTCAGTAA
The DNA here is from genome assembly GCF_965194825.1 of Balaenoptera physalus. Taxonomy (NCBI): domain Eukaryota; kingdom Metazoa; phylum Chordata; class Mammalia; order Artiodactyla; family Balaenopteridae; genus Balaenoptera; species Balaenoptera physalus. The sequence continues at coordinate 80,541,935 of NC_138886.1, read as the reverse complement.
CTCTCACAGCAACTCTTTTTCTTGCCTATTTGACCTGGTTAGACCTTCCAGCACATTGTTGAATAGATGCAGTAAGAGAGGACATCCTTGTCTTGTTTCTGATCTTAGGGGGAAAACATTCAGTCTTTCACATTCAGTCTTTAAGTACGATGTTAACAGTGGGATTTTTGCAGATGCTCTTTATCAGGTGAGGAAGTTCCCTTCTGTTCCTAGTTTGTTGAGTGTTTTTTATCATGAATAGGTGTTGATGTGTTTTGTCAAATGCTTTTCTGTGTCTGTTGAGATGGTCATGTGGTTTTGTCACTTGTCATTCTATTGATACGGTGTTTTTCAGGTATAAATCAAACTTGAATCCCTGGGATAAATCCCACTTGGTTGTGGTGTGTCATCCTTTTTATATGCTGCTTGCTTCAGTTTACTAATATTTTTGTTGAGAATTCTTATTCATAAGAGACATTGATCTATAGGGATATTTTTCCAGCTTTATTGAGGTATAATTGGCAAATAAATCTGTAGTTTTCCTTCTCATCCTTCTCATGATGTCTTTGTCTGAATTTGGTATCAAGGTAACACAGCCTCACAGAATAAGTAGGGATGTGTTCCCTCCTCTTCAGTTTTGGGGAGAGTTTGTGAGGGTTGTATTAATTCTTCTTTAAATTTCTGGTAGAATTCACTAGTGAGACCATCTGGGCCTGGGCTTTTATTTGTGGGAAGCTTTTTGATTACTGATTCAATTTCTTTATTTGTTACAGGTCTATTCAGATTTTCTTTTTATTCTTAAATCAGTTTTGGTAGTTTGTGTCTTCCTAGGAATTTGTCTACTTCATCTAAGTCATCTAATTTGTTGGCATACAGTTATTCATAGTATTCCTTATAATCCTTTTTATTACTCTAAGGTTGTTAGGAATATTTCTGCTTTCATTCCCAACTTTGATAATTTCGTCTTCTCTCTTTTTTTTTTCTTGTCAGTCTAGCCAAAAGTATGGCATTTTTGTTGATCTTTTCAAAGAACCAACTTTGGGTTCATGGCTTTTCTCTATTATTTTTCTGTTCTCTATTTCATTAATTTCTGCTCTAATCTTTATTATCTTCTTCCTTCTGTTTTGCTTTAGCTTTGGGTGTAGTTTGCTTTTCTTTTTCTTAAAACCCTTTTTAAGGTGGAAGGTTAGGTTATTGATTTGAGATCTAACGATCACGTACTTTTAACATTTTAATACATACTGTCAAATTGCCCTCCAGTTTACCCTCATCAGCAGCGTATGAGAGGTGCCTGTTTCCCACACAGGATGTTATCACTCTTTTTACATTTGTCAATATGATGGTCAAATGTGGTATCTTGTTTTAGTTTGTCTCTCTGATTACTGATGGTGTTGAGCAAATTTCATGTGTTAGTTGGCCATTCTTATTTCTTCTGTAAATTACTTGTTAATATTTTTACCCATTTTTCTATTAGTTTTTAAGTAAGTTTATAGGAGTTTTTAATACTATGGATATTACTCCTTTATTATATATCATTTGCAAATATGATCTCCACGTGTCATGTGTCTTTTAATTTTACCTCTGGTATCTTTGATCATACAAAAGTTTTATGTATTTAAGTCTGTCTTTTCCTTTATGACTTCAGGTTGTCTTGCATTTAGGAAGGAAGGTCTTCATCACCCTAAGATTGTAAAAATTTTCTTTTGTATTCTTTTCTTTTTAAAAAATAATTAATTAATTAAATAAATAATTTTTGGCTGCTTTGGGTCTTCGTTGCTGCGCACGGGCTTTCTCTAGTTGCGGTGAGCAGGGGCTACTCTTTGTTGTGGTGTGCGGGCTTCTCATTGCAGTAGCTTCTCTTGTGGAGCATGGGCTCTAAGCGTGCGGGCTTCAGTAGTTGTGGCCCATGGGCTCTAGAGCGCAGGCTCAGTAGTTATGGCGCACGGGCTTAGTTGCTTCGCGGCATGTGGGATCTTCCCGGACCAGGGCTCGAACCTGTGTCCCCTGTGTTGGCAGGCGGATTCTTAACCACTGTGCCACCAGGAAGGCCCTGTATTCTTTTCTAAGCTGGTTCTTTAACATTTTAGTACTTGTCCCTGACAGTAAAAGATGAACAGAATCACTGTTCAACCCTCATATGTTGTAAGAAGCCTTGTATCATACCCCCAGGACCCTTTGAGGTCCCGGACTCTTTTTCCAAATCTATCACTTATGCTGGTGGCTTAGAATAGAAATGTGAAATTATAGCTGCTTGTGATTATAGAGTTGTAATAATCTGTAGGCTTTGAAGTTCTAGGGAGTCAGGGGAGAAGGCAGAGTAATATTTATTGAACATCTATTAGTACGACGTAATGCTTATTGAACATCTGTTAGTGCTAAGCACTGTGATAGGCACTGTGATATATATGTGTTATCTCATTTACCGTGTGAAGAGAACACATTATTATCTCCACTCCTTAGAGGAAGAAATTGGAACTGGCTGCATTTAAAGAGGTCTTGATGCCAGAGGGGTATTGCTAGGAGTGCATGTCTGGCTGACTGCTCAGGTGGCCCATAGGGCAGCAGGCTTTCCACAGTCCAAGGTCTGGTTCTATTTGGAGAGAGAAGAATGTACTTGGAACCAGCATTGCAGATCCAGAAATGCAGTCAGGGCTCCAAAACTGATCAGAGGGTCAGCTGACTCAGTAATAAAACTTATTTACATGCTGGAATGCTAAATCTCTGCACTACTGCAAGATTGGAACTGTCAGGTGGCTTAGAATTCTCTGGCTGCTGGCAGCACTATAAGGGAAGCCATAGTATAATCAGGCAGCTGCTAAGTCAGAAGTCACAGCAGGGAGGTGAGTTGTACTCTAATGTAGGATGGTGTCAGGCTGTCAGGCTGATGAACCCATCCCCACAGTGTTGCAGAACTCCTTCAGGGACCTTGGTCTGGTCTAGAGGTCAGGGTTCCTCTCTCCCTTGTACAGCCCTGGAAGGACACATCCAGCTCCAGCCTCCACCACTCCCCTATTTATTTCCTTGTGTACTTTCTTCCTTCTTTTCTTCCTTTCCATCCAGCCATCCAGCTTTTTATTTCATAGCCTATTATCATCAAGGACTCTCTTGCCTTATTTGCTTTTTCTATTTTATCCTCATTCCCACTTCCATTTCCCAACCCCACCATGGGCAGCGATTCTAAAGTGTTTAATGTGTATCTTGTTTTCGCTTTTGCTAAATGGGAGCCACTGCTTCATATATATGCAATTTTTAATTTAAATTCAATTTTTTAGATTAACATACAGTAAAATTGGCCCTTTTTTGGTTTATAGTTCTATGAATTTATATATATGTGTGTATATATACATATATATAAAACTACCGCCACAATCCAGATGCAAAATAGTTCTGTCACCCCCCAAAATCCCCCTGTAGTCACATTTCCTCTCACCCTTCACCCCTGTTAACCACTGATCATTACTGTTGTTTTGTCTTTTTGAGAAGGCCGTATAAATGGATCATACAGTGTATGTATATATGTATTTTTAACTTATGTAAATGGTACCTTTTTATAGCTCATTTTGATTCTTTTTTTTTTTTAACCCAAATCTGCTTTTTCTTTTTTCTTTTTTTTCAATTTTTAAAAATTTGACATAACTGCAAACTTATAGAAAAGTTGCTAGAATTATACAAAGAGTTTCTGGATATCCTCTGGATCCCCCTAAATTCCCCAAATGCTAACATTTTACTATATTTGCTTTTTCTTCTCTCTCTCCATGGTTGTGCCTGTGTGATATTCCAAATCATGCCCCTTTACCCCTAATTATTCAGTATGTATTTCCTAAAAACAAGGATTTTTTATATAACCATAGTATAATGATCAAATCAGGAAATCAACATTGAAAATTTTCTATTATCTCATCTACAGACCTTATGAAGATTTTTGTCAGTTGTCCCAAGAATGTCCTTGTAGTAAAAGAAAATTGAAGAGCACGCGTTTTATTCAGTCATCGTGTCTCTTTCGGCTCTTAATCTGGAACAATGCCTGACACTTCTTTGTATTACACGACACTGACAATATTGAAGAGTGTGGGCCAGTTGTTTTGTAAAGGCCCCTCAATCTGAGTCTGTCTGATGTTTCCTTGTGATGAGGTTCAGGTTATGCCTTGAATAAGAATACCAGTGAACGATGCTGAGTTCTTCTCGGTAGGTAGTATCTGGAGGCACATGCTGTTAATTCGTTCCTTACTGGCCATGTGAACTTTGATCATTTCATTATGGTGGTGCCTGCTGTTTCTCCGTTATCAAGTTTGCTATTTTACCCCTTTTAATTAAAATGTGTCTTATGGGCATTTACTTTGAGATTATGTAAATACCTTGTTATTCCTCAAACTTTCATCCATTGGTTTTTAGTGCCTATTGATGATTCTTACCTGAACTATTATTATTATGGTGGTTGGTGATCTATCATTGCTTCTACATTTATTAGTTGGCATTTTCCTGTGAGGAAGAGTTTTCCCATTTCCCTATTTTCATATATTAGTACAGAGTTATGGATTCTTACTTTATTCAATAATTCATAATCCTTTACTAACATTATTTATTTTGATGCTCAGACTGTCCCAGCTTTGGCCAATGAGATCCCCTTCGAGCTGGCTTCTGTGTCATTTTGGCATATCCCTTCATTCTTTGAGCATTTCCTTTCTTTTAGGCAAATCAAGATGTTCCAGGCTCCTCTTGTTAATTCTCTGACTCAGCCCTGGAATCAGCCACTTCTCCAATGAGCACTAGTTCTTTTTAGTAGATAATGGTATTTAAAAACTAAGAGCCGGGCTCCAGATGCTCACCCTTGATTATAAGGTCCATCCACATTGCCGTGTGTAATCTAGTGTCTGTGGTGTTCATCCCAATTTTCTCTCTCCATTAATGGTAGACTCCCACACTGCCTTCAACACTGCCTTCACACATACTGCTGTAAGGAACGGCCTTCTACATGTCCTTTATGGACCTATGTGTGTATTTATGCTGCTTCGAGGGTGCCAGATATGGGTCCAGAATGGCTGCCCCCATTTATGTTTCCACCAGCGGAGCAAGAGCAACTCTATAAATACTTGGCATTAACCAACTTCCTAATTTTTGCCAAACGCGTAGATAAATGGGTGAGCTCTTTTTTTTTTTTAATTAATTAATTAATTTACTTGACTGCGTTGAGTCTTAGTTGCAGCACGCAGGATCTTTCATTGCGGTGTGCGGGCCTCTCTCTCTAGTTGTGGCACGCGGGCTCTAGAGTGCGTGGGCTTAGTTGCCCAGAGGCATGTGGGATCTTAGTTCCCCAACCAGGGATAGAACCCGCGTTCCCTGCATGGGAAGGCAGATTCTTAACCACTGGACCACCAGGGAAGTCCCTGGGTAAGCTCTTGTTTTAACTTGGTTTTCTCTGATTTCAAAATGAGCTGGAGCATCTTTTCATATGCTTGGTGGCCTTTGGGATTCTTCTTTGGTAAATTGCTTATTCATAATAATTCTTTGGCTGTTTTTTCACGGGGACTCATATTTTTCTTGATGACATGGAAGGTTTCCTTATACATCCTGGATACTAATCCCTTGCGGGTCTCAGACACTGCAGACCTCTTCTCTCAATCTGTCAGCTCTGTTTGCTTTGCCCATGCTATCTTTTGTTTGAACAGAAGACTTTTTTCCCCATTGTTTTGTGCCTTCTCTCACCAGTACTCTTTTTCTGTAACTATGTTAATACCCTTAGTCCCTCCGCATTTTAAATGTGCTGGTATAATTAAACTCTGCTGATTCTCCTCAGCAGTCTGTCTTATGACTTTTAGCCTCTATTAAATTCTATTAAGAATGACTTTGTCTCTTAGAGTGTAAGGCCCGCATGCAAGTATTATTCATATATTTATTCAGCAAATACATGTTGTAGACCTACTGTGTGTTAGGCACTGTGCTATATTACAGACAAGGTTTAGAGGTTATGAAACGTGCCTGTGGCTTTTCATAGGTGGAGCCGGGGTTTGAATCCTGGTCTGTGACCTTTCCTACCACTCTGCTTCCCTTGCAAATTCCATTTGGTTCCTATAGAACTGTGTGTCAAATTTCTACATCTTTTCTAACAAATGGCCTAAGAAGGTGCAGAGCAAAGTGTTCTCCCACAGCATCCTGAGGAGGGGAAAGTAATCAGGAAAGGAATGGAGGTAAATGTGGCTCTGGCCATCCGGGGCCTGGCAGGTCCGGGGCCTACCTGCTGGTGACTGACCCCAGGCTGAGAGTGCAGGACCCGGAGGAGACTGGGAGGCTGCCTCAGCCTGCAGAGGAAGGTCTTAAAATAACGCCCAGGCCTGTATCATCTAATCCTTCCTGAGAAGCTCAAATCATCCCTTCCAGAAGTGCTCTAGTTCTAAGGGGCGAGAGATACAGCACGATCATCCTGGGGCTAATTTCCAGGCAAGTTGGCCTCCCGAGCCTTTCCTGGTAGTGATAACTGTGGGCAGGCGCAGTTTTCACAAATTCCAGTGGAGGGAGGGCAGCCAGTCAGGAGAAGTGCTGGGTGAGGAGGAAATCTGCGTTTGGGCCGGAACCAAACAAAGCAGAAATTCCTCCTGGGACAGTTTTTCCCCAGAGGACAAACACTGGGAAGCCTGTTTACTGGGCTTTAAAAGCCTTGATCCCTGGGCACTGCTTCTTGACCTCAGGCCTTGCATCTCTGTGGTTCCACTGCTGGTGGAAACCTCCTTGGGTCACCCCAGGACAGACGTGTACTGTTATGCCCCGAGTTCTGGGGTCTCCCAGGGTTTCCCAGTGCTCTATCCTTGTTTCTGCTGCCCCCTTGAATTCTGAGCCATGACCATGTATGTATAGAAATGCACTTGAGAAGGGTTTAGATCAGTGATGTCACATCAGGTTCACTTTTAGGCTCCTTGGATCAGTTGGTGGCTTGCTGGAATCCCCATGGATTCTGAACCCTAGGATTCTGAGACAGAATCCCCGTGGGCACAGTGGAGGGAGAGTAGAGGGGCACGTGAGCTGTAATCTGTTGTCTGCTGTGTAGATGCATCCATGAACATCAGAACCCTAAAGGATTAATAAGGAAAAGATAAGGACGGCTTTTTTGTAAATCCAAGAGTGTCCTTGAGGAAGCCTGTTAGTCTCTCTGGCCTTCAGTTTCCCTTACGTGTAAACGCTGGGGTTGAAATATAATTCTCGAGGTCCCTCCAGCCCTGGTCTGCCAGGATTATCCACGGGTCTGTTTCAAGGTGGATCCTGACCCTTCGAGGTGATGGAGTCTGACCTTGACTTTGCTCCCTTAGGTTTAGGCCTTGGTACCCTTGGTAACAGGATCCTGGACTGAGTGACCACCCAAAGCTTTTCTGGTGATCTTAATGACCCATATTAGACTTTGAGCTTTGGGGTTATTCTCTCAAGGAACAAGTGGTATTTGGTGAAATGCCTGTTTGCTGTGGCAGTGTGAGGTTTAGGTGAGGAAATAGCAACATTTTCATTAGGAGGTTAGGCTGTCCACCGCCACACAGTCTCAAATTATAGGTCTAGAATCTGGAGGAAACTCATTTAAGATTGAGGGCGGGGGATGTGCCTGTAGATCATGAATCAGGTGCTATACCTGGAAACCAAAGGCATCTTTGGAGCCCGGAAAGGAGAGTGTTCTTGCCCTTGGTCGCCTTGGGTGTAGGCGTGTACTTAGGACAGCAATCTAGGTTCTCAAGCATCATGTAGGCAAGATGGTTCCCGACTCTGCTAGTTCACATTCTTACCTCGTAGTTGAACAAGTGCTGTGGGGTCACCACACGTTTGCGCAGCCTGTTCTGCCAGAAACTGTCCCAAGTACAAAAAGGAATGGTGTACAACTCCTGCCCTCAAGGAGACGAGGGTCTGCTGGAAGAAGCAGGGAGGTAGACTGGCACCCTCCCCCTGGGGGGGGGGGCTTGGATGCGTGCTTGTGAAGGTTGTGATGTTGGTACGTAAAGGGTGTTTGTAGGCATCTGGAGCAGGGACCAGTTGGCCTGAGGGAGTTGGGGAAAGCTTTGAAGTTTAAAGTTTGAACTTTGAAGGACTGCTCCCTTCACAAAGGTTTTTGAGGTAACTTATAAGAATACGCACCATAAAAAGGGTCGACATAAATAAATTAAAACAAGAGAAAGAGAAAATGTGGCTTAAAAAGTTAAGATTCGGGAAGAGTTAAAATGTAGATATTCAGGCGCTGCAGCCCAGAATAGCTATTACATCTGTCCCTTTGCAAAAGCCAAAAGTGAAACATCGTCAGAGAGCAGCCATACGCAGTAAGTTGTTTTTCTTGGTGCCTCACTCTTAAAGAGCTTCATGGGGGTGGGAAGGAGGTGGTGGTGAACAGGTGAGCCTGTAAACCAGCGTTTCTCAAAATATACTCTAGGAACCTGCATTAAAGCTACATAGAGTTCTGGTAAAAAGGCAGAGTCCGGGGCCCCAGCCCCAGACTTAGCACATCAAAAGCTCTGGGAAGGAGGATCCAAGAATCTGCAGTTTTACACGCTTCCCCAGATGATTCTTTGTGTACTCCACAATTTGAGAACCTCTGCAATAGATGGAAACCTCAACAGTATCTTGAAAGCAAATGCAATAACGCGAGTGAGGGTGCTTGGCCCTTGTTTGAAGGCTGGGTGAGAATTTAATGGGAGCGAGAGCAGTGCCCAAGAACAGGCAGTTCCCCTGAGGTTCATTCCCCGCCAGGTCACTTGCAGGTCATATTTTGGAAGACCTACACAGCGTGGCAGTTCAGGCACACGGCAGGGCCGCTCCTCAGCACAAAGATGGACGGAGGAGCAGCTGGCCCCAATATGCCCGATAGTGCATATGCCTGGGGTCCAGCTTCCCCCTTGGCCACCTGGGCTCTGCTCTGCAGCCTTCCTGTGGCAGGCTCTTTTATTTTTTTTTTATTTTATTTTTACTTTGTTTTTCTCTGTGCCCCCAAATGCAGAGTTCTGAGACCACAAATGTGCTCTGCTTCCTGTCGAAAAAGTGTTTTTCCCCCCAGGGTCTAATAGTGGCTTGGATGGTGAGTTGGCAGAAAGAACAGTGGGTGTTGAAATTGTATTCTGCACGCACTGTGCCCAAGACATATCAAGTCAGCCTTTGGAATAGATTATTCCTGTTTTCTGGTCACGGAGTTGTATGTTTTGAAGTCTTTATTTTGGAAGACACTTCTTTATTGAGAAAGGGATGAAGGAGGGGTCACAATTGTTGTCCTTGGGTTATATTTTTAAATATTTATTGTTCAATTTTAAAGATATACCGAAAGGTATAAAGAAAAATACCCTGAACATCTGGTTTAAGAAATAAATCATTTCCAGTACTTTTGAAGCCTTCGTGATTTAGATTTTAAAACCCAATAAGACATGGTTAATGTGAGCCTTGAGCAGTCCCATCTGGTGGCTCTCTGTCCTGTGCTCCTCCATCGGGTTTTCTCGAGGTTTATTGAAATCCTCTTGGTTGCTTGCGTTGGTGGCAGGGAGACTAGCTGTGCACCATTCACTCAGCTCAGATTTGTTGGCGTACTCCGTGTCCATGGCAGCCAAGTGGACACTCACAACTCTTCTCCCAGAGAGGAGCTGAGGGGCCCAGTGGAGTCAGCTGCTTCTCTGCAAAGCTTTTCTTGACTCTGTTCCCTGGCCCCAGAGTTGACTCCCCTTCCTTTGTGCCACTTCAGCTGCTCTCACCACCGTCACCCTCGCCATCGTTGTTTGCTTTGCTGGTCTCCCCCCTGCCAAGGGCAAAGACCTCTTCTTAACCCAGCCCCACTGCTGCATGCCTGGCACCAACTGGCATGTGGTGTGTGCTAATCAGGTGCGTGGTTGAATGGATGTGGTGCTATGAGTGTTTAAAGAAGGCGGAGGAAAAGTAAGAACCAACCTTGAGTGGGTCTGAGAAGGCTTCCTAGGGGAGGTGATGTTTGAGCTGAGGCCAGGCAGCTGTTGGATTGGTGATAAGGAAGTCCTTGGAGAATTCTGGAGAGCTTCTCTTCCCTGAAGGACCGGGGAGAAGATTTGGGATGAGCCCCATGCAGTAGATGGTGCTTCTCATTTTTAGTGTAAGGGGTTACAAGGGGCATCATGAGTTGGTGAGACCACTGCAGACAACTGTCATTCCCAAGCCTGGGGATTTAGTAGTGCCTGGCTTGGCTTCCAGCATACATCTGGCCGTCAGAAGACTGGTACAGAGAAAAATGGCTCACCCACAAGAGCCTGAGGAACGACACTGTAGTGGGGCTGAGGGGTGGGCAGTGGGAGGGATGGCTTGAAGGGGGGCTATGCCATACTGTTAGGTCTGAGGCTTGACCAAGGAAGAGATTCCAACATCTCAGCTTGTTGAACCACAAAGCTCTGGGCATTGTCTAGTTCCCAAATCGGTGAATTTCATTGCTCAAGAAAAATTTTTTTTTAAAACTTGGAGGCCTGACCCATGGCTGCAAGTAAGGGTGTTTTAAAAAATTAAATTAAAAAAGATCAATCCAGCATCAAAATCCACTGTGATCATTTCATAAAAGAAAGGGGATTTTAACATTTAAAGAATAAGAAGCACTTCATCTTGGAGGAATGGGCATTCTGATATATTGATTACATTGAGCTTAATGAAGGACCACTTACATTATCTTTGACCATTTTGTCTCAGGCTCGTGAAACATTGTCACCACTCCATGTCAGGCCAAGGACTGTCTTGACCCATTGGCTGGTCAGTTGGGAAGCAGTGGCTAGATGTTCCAGCCTCTTTTGCTGAGGCTGGAGGAATGAACGAGTGGTTCAGCCAGCATGGAAGTGAGGCAGGGAGTCTGTGCTGGGCTGGCTCTAGATTCACAGGGTTTTTGATGGAGGGGCATATGTGTGTTTGGGTTTGCCGTGCTGGGCAAGGGAGCAGTGGAATCTGTCTGAGTTGAGTTCACACATTGAAGTTATTGAGCGACTTACATGCAAGGCTGTGACCTAGACTCCCAGCTGAGAGGCCCACGTGGCAGGGCTTTAGTGGGGGGAGCCGAGGACAGGCTCACATCTGCTCATCTGCTTACGTAACCCTGCTTCCCAGCTCTTAGAGCCAAGAAAACACACAAGCCGGCCCAGCAGGGCCGAGGGCTTGTGGTAGCACGCGCCACGCGCTGCACAGCAAGGGGGCCTTGGCTCGGCCCGAGGACCGTCAGGAAGCCTCAGCCCTCCGCTTCCTCCCCACACCTCTCCCGAGGCCCCCGCGGTGGCTCTGAGACCTGCTGGCAGGTCTGTGTCGTTCTAGGCAGAGCTGGTCACTGCCCTCTTGGAGTCTGAGCTCTTTGGACTTTCTAATTAGGGCAAAGCCAGGTGTGCCACGAAGGGCATCCCCTGCCGCGTGGCAGGAGGTGTGCCGGGCATGCAGGGAGGCCTCCCGGCTAGCGCCGGCCCCAGGAAAGCATTCAGCTCCGGGTCTGGAGCCACCACAGCTGCCAAGCACTGACCCGTCTCAGGGGTGTGAACTGGGGGGGTTCTCAGAGCGGTGGCAGCTTCAAGGAGAGAAGGCAGGGAAAAGAATTGCCAGATTGGGCAAGATGGGGGTCAGGGTGCTCTAGATGTGTGGGAGACATGGCGGGGTTGTGAGAGGGCACAGGGAGGAGTAGGGGAGTGAGAAAGAGGCTGTTCGGTGATCAAGCTCTGCATGGAGCCACTGGGGCAGCAAGTCCTTCGGACAGCCTTGAACCAGGGTAGTTTTCACGTGGGTCCTGCCACGCTCAGCAGGGGGCTCCCTGAAGTCAGGAACTGTCCTGTCCATCCCATCACCTCCCGCCTCCCTGACCTGGCACACCACCTGGCACACAGTAGGTGTCCAGAAAGGATTGATTGAAACGAATTGAAAGTGGCCTTGACACACCACAGAAAATGTTTACATTAAACAAACTCTTCAGAAAAGACTCTGGCTTGATGGTTGAGTAGGTTCCCGTGGATGGATGGTCACATGCTGTTAACCCCTATGCGGGGGCTGAAGGAAGAGGAGGGGGATGGAAGATGGACCACCCAGGTTATCAGCTCCCATAATTGGGTAGACAGTGTTATCAGCTGCTGAAGGAACTCTGGAGCAGAAGCGGATTGGCCATAGGTGGTGGTGGTGGTGGTGAGGTTAAATAAGTGTTCATGTGAGTTCCAATCCCTGCAGTTTACAAATGGAAACCAGTATCCTGAGAGTGGCTGGTAGTCGCCCAAAGATTATCCAACAAGTCACTTGTAGAGCTGAACTAGGACCCAGGCAGCCTTTCTCCTGACCAAGAAACTCTACCTCAGGACCGTCTTTCTGGAACTGCTGAAGGGGTGAAATTAAGACGCTTCTAGCCTGCAGGTGTCTGCTCCAGGGAGGGTGGGCAGACCAAGTGTGAATTCCTGTTTTCTGGGTTGGTTTCAGAAGTTGTGAGAAGGTTGGTAGGGTGACAGTTCAGATGCCTCTTGGGTTCCCAAAAATGGAGTTATGTTTAGCAGCATCTTCAGAAGCAAAAGTGGGGCGGGCTGGGGATGGGGTGCAGATGTCGTGGGGCCTTCTGAAGTGAGAAGAGCCCAATGACAGATCTTCTTTTCATGTTTTTCACAAGTGCCCTTGTGAAAAGTGCCCTTGTGCAGCAGGGTCTCCCAGAAGGCTTTGCCCAGGGTTGGGGAGTAGAGCAACCCAGGCCTGCTGGACCCTGTGGGACAGGGCTACCTCCATGAAAGCCCCAAGGCTTGTGAAGATGGGCAGTCCGGCTCCTATCTGCCCATCTTGCCCAATAAGAATTCCTTGGGCTCCTTGTTATTTACGTGGGTCCTTCCCAAGATCTACCGAGTCAGGTTCTCTAGGGCAGAGGCCTGAGATTCCATATTTTTACTGATTACTTCACATGATTCTGATGATAGAATGTGTTCACACTCCTCACATTTTTCTGTGGAGACAATGGCCAGGCTGACCCCTTACTTAGTTCTGGGGCATAGTACCTACTCACCTGAGGGCACCCTGGGAGGTTGGAGCTGGGTCAGCAGGCAGTCATGTGAGGGACTGATCTGTGAGGCCTCTTCCTCCAGAGACCGAGGTGCACGGCCAGGCAGAGACTAGGGCTTTTGATCCCTGAAGACCCCCTTCCTGCCGCACGGGGTCTGCCGTCTGTGCTCTGTGGGAATGAGGAGAGCAAAAGGACAAGGCCAGACTGGGGCTTCGATTTTAAGATCCTAGTCTCTCAATGACGTTAGAGGAAAGAGGGAAGAGCGTTTCTGGCAAAGGGAAAAGTGTGGGCATAGGCACAGTTTACAGGAACGGGAAGGGGGGTAGAGCTGAGACTGAAGGGCCTTGTTGCCAAGCTAAGAGGCTTATTAGCCCTACCTTGTCCAAGGCTATAGCCTTAGAGCCATCGGAGGGTTTTAGCAGGAAAGTGATAGGCTCAGAGCTGTGTCTCAGAAGAAAATGAACTAATGGGAGCAGGTGCTCTGATGATAGAACTGGGTCAGCGTCAGAGGGAGGGAAGGTGTGAGGAGTCCTGGGGATCCAGGAGAGGGGAGAGGAGGAGGAGATGCAGGTCCACACCTGCTGACAGGCAAGAGGAGCGAGAGTCACAGCTTCCTTTTCTTGGGCTGCCTCATTTCAGGAGGGTGAGTGATCCCTGAAGACAAGAGGTGCTTGGAGAGCTACATACTATTGACAAACAAACAGGGCGGCAGAGGGCTGCACACTGGACCCTGGGTGGTTCTCACCAGCATGTTTCAGGTGAACTTGCTCTGAGTTTGTGGTCTGGGTCTGGCTTCTGTTCTGTAGTGTTTAGGTTCCTTCCTTTGTTCCTGTGGATAGTTTACTCCACAGGTAAAGCTGGTTATGCTAGAGTAACGGTTCCTAAAGTATGTTCCCTGATAAAATGATTCTATGGCCAAATTTTAGGAAGTGGTGGGGTAGATAAAGTGAACTTCTTGACTGCACAGCTTCTCAGAGCTTTTGGTATGCATTATGACTTTCCAGAAGCAAGATTTAGTATGCAGCGTTCCCAAACTTATTTGACCAGGGGACGTGTGCTTCCATTGAGCATCTCACTGGGACTAGTGTTTCCTGGAACCCACTTTGAGAAAGTCTGGCCTATAGGGAATACTGGGGGCCTGGGTTCAAGTGTTGACTCTGTTCCCAATTCCCTGTGTGTCCCTGGGCTAGTCATCTTTCTCCTGCCCTCCCCATGTGTGCTGTGGCAGGGGTGGTCGTCGGACTTGGAGGAGTGAGGTCCTCTCTCAGCTCCACCTGTTTCTACTTAGGAGACGGGGACTTTCATGCCTGTATCTGGATCTTCACCCTTGCCTTTTCCTCTACTACTAACCTGCCACTACCTCACGAGCCACCATCCACGTCTCATCAATTTGTCTTCTGAGCCCAGAGCTCTCTTACTAACAGTTCTCTCATTTGGAACCATGTTCTTCTAGGCCAGAAACTTTGGAGTTGCCCCTGACTTGTCCTCCCTTCTTCATCCCCTACTTACTCTAAGCATTCTTCTTTGATGTTTGTTCTGGCTGTTTCTTCTCCCTGCTACCCCTTAGCTCCTCCAGTCCCTCCCTGTCGAGTTTGTTTCATCTGTGCTTCACTTCCGTTCCTGAGACATGGGTTACTCATGCCACCCTCTGCCGCCTTGTAATTTCAGGCTCATTTCCTCCACAGGGACCTCCCCAACACACACGCAACACTTTCCCCCGACTAGGTTAGGTTCAGAGAGATGATGTAAGTCATCTGTCCAAGGGCACACAGCTGGGAGGTGGCAGAGTTTCAACCTCAGGATTTCTGAGAAAGTGCTTAGAACAGCTTGTCAGGAAGTCTCAGCAGGAATTACTCCATTTCCATTTTTCGGTTGAGCAACACAGTCTGAGAGGAGTGGGTCCTAGGAAGGTGAAGTGCTTCAGAGGGTGACCAGCTGTCTGGGTTTGCCTGATACTGAAGCGTTTCCTGGGATGGTCAGTCACGCTAGTGCTGGACATGGTACCCAGTGCTGGGCCAGAGTGCCTTTTCCACAGCCACACTGCCTCCCAGGAGGAGATGCTTCCAGCGGTAGCGGCCTGGCCACCTGCAGAGTCCTGTGGCCTGATATCTTCTCCTTCCCTCCACCTCTCTAGTCGGCCCCATGCTGATTGAGTTTAACATACCTGTGGACCTGAAGCTTGTGGAGGAACAGAACCCGAAGGTGAAGGTGGGTGGTCGCTACACCCCCAAGGACTGCATCTCTCCTCACAAGGTGGCCATCATCATTCCGTTCCGCAACCGGCAGGAACACCTCAAGTACTGGCTGTATTATTTGCACCCAATCCTACAGCGTCAGCAGTTGGACTATGGCATCTATGTTATCAACCAGGTGAGGTCTGGGAAGATGGAGGGAAGGAGGGAAGGAGTGTACACGTGTGTGCATGTGCGTGCGTGTGCGTGCTTGTGTACTCAAATATGTGAGTAATGAGGGGTGAAGGAATGGAAGTGATTTTTTAGACATCTGGCATTTTGCAACTCCACTACCACCACCACCCCTCTCCTTATCTTGGTGCAAATGAGCTAAATGCCATACAGTGTTGTTTTTGTTTTTTTTTTCCCAAGAGTATAACTTTGGTATTTCAAGTTTATCCTGAATATCTAAATTCCTATCTTTAGACTATAACCTCCCAGCTGGAATAACACATCTAACTTATCTATATACCAAATTCCCTTGAAATTCATCTGAAGAGACAGGATGCATTTCCATTTCTAAAGGGTCCAGTGTCCATTTCATTTCAAGATAAACTCTGGGTCTGCTTGTAGTAAGTTAGCTTGAGTAGTAAGATTGCTAGCAGTTGACAGCTTCCATCAAAGTTGAGGGACTTTGTGGGCCTTCCTTGGACCAGAAGACTTGCTTAAGAAAAACCCTGCCATCAAGGAACACTTGTCTGATGCCAGTGAGCACATGTTGACCATGACAAGACTCAGGAGCCCGTTATTAAAGCAATGGCAGTGAGCGCCTGGAAGAGGAAGCCACCATCACCAGGAGCCAGCAGAGATTACTAGGAACAGGCCACGCCAGCTGCATCTCCTTTCCCGCTTTGACAGTTGTTTTACCAGTAGATGAATGATACACTGTAGACACCGTGTCAGATCTTATTCATCGAGGCATCTGGTGGCCTCCCACAAATCTGCCTGAGCAGAGGAGAGACAGCTGTGGTCTGGATGGTGTATAAACTAGATTAGATTAAAATATATACTTGGGTAAAGAGTGTAAAAGATAGTTAGTGACGATGCCAAGTTTTTGAATTTAGGTGACTGTGGTCAAGGAAGACTTGGTGTGGGCGCCCGGGGTGAGAATGCGAATGTATAGAAAGCTTGTATTTTAGGTGAATGTGAGATTTCCCTTCAATTATAAAGTCAAAACAAATATTGGGCCAGTGAAATTTAGCCACTATCTTAAATTCCTATGACATGTTTATATAGATATTCCCCACGTTTCCAATAGCAGATTTCCAAACGTCCTACACCAGCTATTTCCTCCTGCCCGCCCCAGTCCAAGCTGGCAGAACAACTAAGCAAGCCAGCTTGGACCAGTGGCCCCGCTGTGCCGGCTAACACTGGACACTGCCTAGGATGGGGCTTCTCCCAAAGTGTGCTTTCCGAAAAGGAGATCTGAGGCCAAATGCATCTAAGGGATGCTGGACTGAACAACATGAAGCAGGTTTCATTCCTGCAGAACCTTCAGCGTACTGGTGTACATGACAGCCTCCAGAAGGACTCCACACATAGTGTTTCCTGAGCTCATCTGACCGGAGAGCCGTTTTCCAAGAACCATCTCAGGAGAAGAGTGTTCCGTGAATTGAACGTTGGGGGACGCAGGCCTGCATTAACACCTCCTCCCCTCCCACCTCCTTACTTGCCCTAGGATACTGAGAAACACCCCCAATTCCTATCTTTTCCCCCATGTATCTCAGCATCGGAAGTATTTTATTTTTCGTTTTTCAAACATTTACGTCTTTTTTTCTTTACGCAGGTTTTTAATTGTAAAATACGATATGCCTACTGAGAAGTGCACAGAACAAAACTGTCAGTGTGACAAATAAAAAGAGAATACTTACATAACCACTACTCGAATCTGAAAGTACTGATACTTGTCAGCATCTCAACAACCTCCATACCCTTTTCTCATCACAAGCTCCTTCCCTCTTCCCAGTTAAACACCATCCTCACTACTTGACAATCATTTCCTTTAACCTGCATGCATCCGTAACGAAAGAGTTTAGTTTTTTCAACATCTAACTTTATTTTTTTTTTTTCACACACACACACACACACACACACAGTATTTTATTTTTACAAGAGATAAATAAACTGACACCAAGCATTGTAACATTTACGTCTTTTTTTCCTCTAGTCTTGTCAGTATCGTCGTCTCTCCCCCACCCCATCCCCCCTACCCCTGCCCCAGTGCGTGTCTTTTTGCTTCTTCATCTTTTCCTTCTCTTCCAAGGGTTAACTTTTCACCTTCGGTGAATAATTTCCTCTTTATCTCCCTCTCCCCCAGTTAATCTAATTTCTTCTGCTCCAGCTCTGCCCTGATTATTTCTTTGGGAAAATATGATCTGACTTCCGGGTAACCAAGTCATAAAGAAACTTGAAGTCTGCTCTACCTTTCCAGTGAAGAATATCTTGTATGGTATCTGTAAAGAACCCATAATAAAGTGATGATAGGAAACCTAAGCCTTGAAAAGAAAGAGGTGGGAGGGGAAACATTTGGAGCGTGCCCCGCCTACAGATTAGGACCTTCCTGTGTTCTCTGCTTTACTGTTATAGTAAGGGAAAGGGAGTTCATAGCATCTGGCTTGGGCTTTGTGTACCATTTGTTGAGCAAATAGGCCTCCCAGCGTCTTCCTGTCTCAGACACCCTGCTGTCATTTTGATGCTTCATTCACCACCACCCCCAACACATACCCCATTTAAGATGAGAAAGTGCTTAAAATAGGAGGGGCCCCTGAGACATCTAGTCCAGGGGTTCTCAGACAGGTTTTTAAGAACAAAACCTCTTCCTGCCGCTTTAAAATCCTCCACAGCCCCCCATCCACAGTGGGTGACAATGGTGCTCTTCTACTTGAAGTGGGGGCCATGTCCCCATCTCTGTCCCCTGACTTCTCCTTCAGTCTTTGCTGGGGTTCACATGTACCCCTGAGGCCAGATAGTGTGAAAACTGTTCTATCTTGCAGGTGAGGAAACTGAGGCTCGGAGAGGGGAAGTGACGGGTAGGAAGCCACGTAAGCCACAGTAGGGCTGCAGCTCAGAGCCCAGTGCCCGTCTCCGAGTGCCCTCTCAGTGCGTCTGCACTCACTCCCTCCTCAAGGCCATTTAGTCCCTCCTTCTCAAAGCTGGGTGTCCAGGGCTGGGGGTGAGCACCTGGCGCAGGCTGCCTGGGTTCCGGCTCGGCTGCTTGCCAGCTCGGTGACCTTGGGCTTGAGTCCTTCACACCTCGGTTTCCTCAGTGGTGGGAGGGCAAGGTCTTAGTCCTTATTAGCACACAGGGCTGTGACGCACCCGGCACACAGTGAACCCTCGGTAAACATTAGCTGATTTGAGTTCCTTCTCCCCCCCCCGCCCCATCCCGTCCCCTTCTTCCTGCCTATTTTCTCTGCCCAGGACTGTGGTGATAAACTCTCTACTGCTCTCTCCCCGCCTCCTGCTTCACCCCCACTCAATGCCAGCGTTCAGACCCTCCCTCCCACTCGTGTGGCCTCCGTGGGGTCAGATAGTGGACTTAGGGACCACGGCAAGCCCACCAGCTTCTTCAGAGAAGGCTTGTGTCTCAAGCTCCACACACAGGGGTGAGCTTTCACGGGCTTTTGTGGCTCCTACCCTGTCCATGCTAAGCTGTTAACCACTTTCGTTTGGTTTAGTCCCCTCCGGTCACCGTAATGACTTCCATCTCCCCATAAGCGGGGTACAGGTGGGTGGTGTGCTTTACCGGTTGAGTAAACCTGGGGAAGCGGCAGCATTGCTCTTGGTTCTCAGTGTCCAGCTCTCTTCCTGCCCTGGCCGGCCGGCACCTGAACATCCCATTAGGGTTCTGGCAGGTCCAGCCTCTTGGAGCCAAGGGTGCTTCTCTGAGGCACAGGTGTCCTGCCCAAGGTCCAGCACTGGGACCCTGGTGCGGAGGAGGACATCAAGACGTCGTAGCAGATGGGAGGTGGGGTGCACACTACACTTCTTCATACTTTAATTGGGAAGGGAAACCAGAAAACCACCAAAGGTAAGGGGAAGGCAGGTTGTCACCTGGCAGCACTAGCCCTGAATAAGAAATACAGGATGTTTGTGGGATTAGCCGCCATGGGAATTAACAAACGGGTGAGGAATGCAGGCCCAGCTGGCCAGGTGGGCTCGTAATAACCATGGCAGCCCTTTGCCCCAGAAGCAGTGCCCAGGATCTGTCTCTCTGATTCTGTTTGTATATGCCCTGGCGCCTCTGATCTCACTCAGCTGCCGACAATTTTTCTAGTTCTGGCCGTGTCATGCCCTCTCTAAACTCTTCGGTATGTCCCTGCCGTCCACAGGCGAGGGTCTAAAGGGCCTGAAGGCCTGAGCTTGGCATCTGAGGGAGGCCCTCTGCAGCCCACCCTGACCGACCTCTGGCCACCTCCTCTCAGGCCTCCTTCACACCTTTAGGCCACAGTCACGCTGGACTCGCCACCATCCCCGAGACACGCTCAGCTGCCCTCCTGTACCTTTGCTTACGCTGCACTGTCCACCTTCCCCCGGCATGCCTCCCCTTCCCTCCCCTGGTTGCTCTCTTTCTGGCCACTATGGGAGGCCCTCCCCAGCCTTATTCGCTCTGTGAAGGCCTGGAGTGGAGCCGACTTCTCCATCCGAGCTGTCCCAGGCCACATTGTGCTTTCTAGTGAGGGGGGGAGAGTGGAGGGGTGATTCCCTATGTGCGTGTTCTCCCCTCCCAGCGGCCCCTAGACCCTCAGGTCTGACTTGCTCGTCTCCCTGACCACGCAGCTCCATGCACGGTCCACCGCAGGGTCAGGGTTTGGAGCACGGAGTTGCTCCCTATGGCTCCTGCCCTTTTACTTCCACCTGCTCTCAGGACCCCTTGCTCTCGGTTCTCTGGAGAGGTCTGTGTCTCTTAGAGAAGTGAAGCCTCCTTTCCCCTCCAGGCCAGGTCATAACCCTTGGGAACCTGCACAGCCTGCTCCCTCCGCTCCCTCCCCCGGGCCTCTCCCCAAAGCTTCCTGTTCCTGGTGGACCAGGGGTGACCTCCCTTTTCAGGAAAAATGCAGAGAACCTACTCTAAGCCCTGTGGTGTTTGATGGTCATAAAACTTTGTGGTCTTTGGGACTGAACCTCTTTCACGGTCTCACTTTGAATTCTGGCCCTAACAGCCCCTCAGTGAGGCAATGGGTACTCCCACCGTCCCTGCTGAGGGGAGGCTTCCGGAGGGGAGCAGCTTGCTGGGGGTCCCATGACGGCTGGGTGGCAGAGCTAAGATTTGGACAGAAATCACCCGAGGCCTAAGGAATGCCTCACCTTGCCACGTGTATTCCCCTCACTGGGGAACAGCTCCACATCCACTTGGCAATGCCCCCATGAGTCCCACTGGGTCACGAGAGGGGGGCAGCAGCTTTGGAGTAGCAGCCTCAGAACCTCCTGGAAGGCTTGCCCAATTGTCATGCTTACGGGTAAAACCTGGCCTGAAAGGGGGCCCCAGCTCGCACCTCAGGAGTCTCCGTCTAGCTTTGGAATTTTTTCCCTCTTCCTTTTCATCTGTGCACAGTCGTGAGGTGGTTCTAGGCTGCTTGTCTGAGACCAAGTGTGGGCAGGTTTGGAGACCACCCTTTGCATGCTCAGTGAGTGAGAGCATCTGTCACCGCCCCTCAGCAGCTTACCTCTGTCACTGGGCCAGGCAGCTGGTTCCTAAATGAGGCCAAGACGAATTAGAGTGAAGCAGGCTCGTGAGGACAGCTGCCTGGTCCTGAGGCCCCCCTGGTTTCGTTTCATCTTGACTGTGTCTATTTACCATCACCCCGCCCTTCCTTCCATTTCCTGCCCGAACTGGCAGCACCCAGATTGATGTGTGCAGGAGTGGGGCTCGGGAGGGGTGAGGCCAGTCCTGTTCTGTAGCACCCGCTTGCTGCGGATATCTGTACCCTACCACTGCTTGCGTGCTGCCCCAGTGATTGGTCGTTTCCTTTGCTGTGTGTTTTCCCCTCTCTCTGTCTGTGGCTCGCTCCAGTCTCCTGGGGAATGTGTAGAAGCACTTACAGGTACTCCAGTCTCCCGGGGAATGTGTAGAAGCACTTACAGGTACTCGCAGAGCTGGGGAATTGCCTCCCTGGGCATTGTTCTGGGAAATGTCATTTTCTCTGTTCACCATTGACTTCGTGACAGGGAACGACAGCTTATTAGGAATTTGCCTTTGCCCTGGAACAAGGGTGGTCACAGCCTGGACATTTGCCTCTCCTCCTTAACGTCTCTCCCTTGCAGCCATCTTTGTCTCCTTTTTCTTTTTCTTTTTTTTTTCCTTCTAGTGGGGGCCTTTTGCTTTTATTTGTTAATCCTGTTTGTAGCAAAGCAAGCTGAAGGAGGACCTCCTCTCTGTGATCTGCTTCTTGCTCTCCACCTACTTCCTCTTCTGTGCCCTTCACCTCCTAGAGAGAGAAAGAAAGAGAGGAATGCCGACCTAACTACTGCTGTGACTGCTGCTGCTGCTGCCACCACTGCTGCCACCCTGGTAATGTCCACGTGCCCCCAAATCCAACTCAGAGCCCAGGCCCTGCTGGTCAGGGGGAAGCTGTGTAAATAATCCTGAGAGTGTGCCGTCTCGAGCCCTGGGGTCTCCCGGGCAAGGCCACGGCCTCTGTGGGCTCACTCAGAAATGCTGAGACTGGTGGGAGCCAGCCTGTTGGGCAGAGGTCGAAGAGACTTTGCCTTAAAATCAAGCCACAGTTGTGCTCATACTGTATGTGTATATACTTTTGTATCTTGCTTTTTTTCTTAAATTCTATATCATCAGCATCTTCCCATGTTATTTCATAGTCTTCATAATCATCACTTTCCATGCCTTCATAGTAGTTGAACATGTAGTGCTACCATAATTAACACAGACATTCCTATATTAGAAGACATTTAGATAATTTCCACTTTCTCACTAGTGTAAATAATACCATAATGAACATCTTTCAGTCTGCAGCTTATTCTGTGTTTGCTTCTTCCATATTTAGATTCATTTCCCCAGGCTAGATTTCGGATACGAGACTATGGGTTCAGAAATGGTTTAAACATTTTTCTGGTTCATAACATAAGTGGCCAAATTGCTTTCTGAAAAAGAAGCCTTTATTTTCTAAGTGTTTTTCTGCAGAAAATATCGTCTCAGTGCCTTGGGCCCTGGGAGAGAGGCAGGCATCCTGCTGTGGCTGCTGTTGAGCTGGGGTTTTAAAACTGTTCTCTGTGTTTACCTTGCCCAGAATCCCTGCTAAGCTGTTCTATTAGCTCAGTTCTCTCTGAAGGTACCTTATGGCTCTGACGTGTGTTCTAGTCCAGGAGAGGCCAAGGATGTGCTCACTCTTGTGACTAATGACTTTGGCAAACAGAGAACCACCCTCTCAGCACCCTGAACCTGAAAGGGCCCGTTTCCTTCACTTGCTGGGAGGAGAGCTTAAGTCTCAGATCAGGTTTTACTGAGGGCCCTGTCCAAGCTCAGGGCTACCATATTATTATGGTTCAAAGCCAGAGACCCAACTGTTGTGAAATCATGGGTGAGTGGATATTTGCCCTCCACAAACTCAGCATTTGTATAATCCCAGTAATTCTCTGGAGATCACCTCTCAGCCAGCCTGTCTACCACCCCAAGGCCTGCAGGTCAGTCCTGCCGCAGGGCTGCCCAGCCAGAGCTTCCTCTGCTTTCCTACCACCCATTCGGCCTAGGTCTTTCCTTTTGGCGTCTGAGTGGGCACAGAAAAGCATGAAAGAGGGTATTTCTGCAAACATTTGCACTGCCTGCAGACCTGCCTCTGGATCTGTGGGCTTGAGAGCCTGTGGGTTACTGTCGGTATTGCGGGGGTGGCTTTGTGATGGGCAGGGCATGTGTACAGAAGCAAAATTGTCTTTCCCATCACATAGAAATTTTGATTCTTTGAGACTCTGGGCTTCCGGTTGATGTTTCCAACCTCATTGCTGCTGTGTCTCTTGGTGGAGGAGGGGCCAGGTATAGTCAGCCCCCAAGCCATCATGGTCGGGGGATACGTGTGCTGGTGTACACACTGGGGACTGACATCCAGGGAAGCCAGGATGGTTTGGTGGATCTTCTAGAGACTGTTAGAACTTGGACAATTGGGGCTGTGGTTTTCTGTAGCTGGTCATCTGTCCCCTGTTGCAATCAGGGAAAGGCTGCTCTTGCCTTAACCACAGGATTTGCCTGGGGATTAGACCAGATTTTGGTACCTTTCCTGAAAGCCCCACAAAGGCTGCTTGCAGGTGCAGTACACAGGCCGAGGGAGCAGGTGAGGCATGAAATGGGGAAGTGGAATCCTTGCCTTAGCCCTTCCGGGGAGGCATTCTCTGCTTGCCCAATGCCATTGCCTCGTCTCCGATGTCTCTCACATGAATCATGCAACAGCTTCCAAACTGGTCTTGCTGCCCTCATTTGGGGAGTAGGGCACAAATCCCTCCTTGACGCACAAAGCATAATTCTTGTTTAAAACCGCAAGGGCTCCTGAATAAAAGATGAAACCTTGAGTAATTTAGCAGAGTTCCCAGCCTCCCTCTCCCCGACCATGTTTTGGTCCACACATCCGCCTTCATGTCTTATTCTGGCTTTCCCAGTCTGTATTTCTTGTAGTTCCTTGAATGCTCTCTTTTCCTCACAGCCTTTACAAATGCTGCTCGCTCTTCTAGGAATATTTTTCTCATGCCTCCCAACTAAACTTGGCTAACTTCTTCGAGGCGTTCTCTGATTTTCTAGAATTGGGTTTGTGTTTCCACCTCCACTTCTCCATGTGTGCCTGGCTCCGGAGCTCCTTCTCTTCCCTCCCGGGTAACTGTCCACCCTAAAGAGCTCATCGCCCCATGACAATTGCCTGTTTAACTTGGAACTCCTCAAAAGCAAGGCTTGTGTCTTTTCTTTTTCTGTATCCCTACTGCTAAGCATAGACTAGACACCCAATAAATGACAAGAATGATATATGAGAAAGAGGGAGAAACAGGACCCTCCGGTCCTCTCCTGTCTCTGGAGCTGGCTTTTCTTTTCCTTCTTTTTTGATAATCACTTAATTGAGATATAATCACATACCATACAATTTACCTATTTTAAGTATATAATTCAGTGGCTTCTTAGTATACTCAGAGTTGTGCATCTGTCACCACAATCAGTTTTAGAACATTTTCATTAAGCCAAAAAAAAAAAACAACACCCTGTACTTCTTAGCTACCAATTCCTCCATTCCCTCCAGCCCTAGTAGCCACTAATCTACATTCTGTCTCTATGGATTTGCCTATTGCGGACATTTCATATAAATGGAATCTTATATGTGATCCTTTGTGACTGGTTTCCTTCACTTAGCATGGTGTTTAAAATTTTTTTGTGGATGTGTTTTCATTTCTCTTGGGTATATACCTGGGAGTAGAATTGCTGGCTCATGTGGTGACTCTTTGTTTATCCACCTGAGGAACTCCAGACTGTTTTCCAAGATGGCGGCACCATTTTCTATTCCCACCAGCAGTGTATGAGGATTCTGTTTTCAGTGGACGTGCTACTTGCCTTCCCTTGTGTTTAGTATAAACGAGGGCTCTAGAAAAAGGTTTTAATGCCCTAGAGAGCCATCTGATGCTTTTTTAATTTTTTTAATCAATGTATTTATTTATTTATTTATTTTTGGCTTCGTTGGGTCTTCGTTGCTGCACGCGGGCTTTCTCTAGTTGCGGCGAGCGGGGGCTACTCTTCATTGCGGTGCGTGGGCTTCTCATCGTGGTGGCTTCCCTTGTTGTGGAGCGCGGGCTCTAGGCACGTGGGCTTCCGTAGTTGTGGTTCATGGGCTCCAGAGCGCAGGCTCAGTAGTTGTGGCGCACGGGCTTCGTTGCTCCGCGGCATGTGGGATCTTCCCGGACCAGGGCTCGAACCCGTGTCCCCTGCATTGGCAGGCGGATTCTTAACCACTGTGCCACTAAGGAAGCCCCATCTGATGCTTTTTAAGACATTTGTCCCTGCCGCCCAGGTCTGCCAGAAGGGCACTGGGTTTGCTGCGTGAAATGTCTAAGGGTGTAGCCTCTGCCAGGCTTCCCACCTCACGTCTCCTCCCTCTACCCCAGGCCAGCACGCCTGACCAGGCCCGGGCTTCTGTCCTCTCTGGATTGATCATTGTTGGCTTTGCTTGACTGCTACACCCACTCTCAGGATTGTATGCCCCGTCATAAACAGTGTACAGGCTTTTCTGCGAGCTTTGGTCAGTGAGATAGTTGCCCTGTCCAGCTGTGGGAATGTCATATTGGTTTTTGGCCTTTCTTCTTTCTTCCTGTTCTCTCCCTCTGTTAAGAGGAGCCAGTTGCCCTAGAAGGAATGGATAAGTATAACTAACTCTTGTCTATCAATGTAAGATGCAGCCTGCACTTAAAAAGCTCGGCCTTTCAGAGGGACACTTGCTCCCAGTGCACCAACTTCTCTATGCCAAGTATGACTTCCCAAGCTTATCACACATCTCTCAAAGTCTCTCTGACTTTTTTCTGCTGCTATAGAGGTCCTGATCATATGAGCCACAGGCTAACTCACTTGAGCCTTAATCCTTTTTAAAACCCTCCTCCTCCATCAGAGAAGCAGGATTTGGGAGGAATCTTGAAGCTGATTAGGAGGGACACACACAAACATGAGAGAAGAAGGAGTCTCCAGGTTGGATCTGAAAAGGTCTGACTCTTCAAGATGGATGGGAAAACCTATTCCTGTGATAATGAGAGTAGCTGCCATTCGTGCGTTGCCAGGCAGTGTGCTAAAACCTTTTCATGCATTGTCCCATTGAACACAACTCATCTGTTTTCATCCCTGTGCCCAAATGAGGAAATGGAGGCCTAGTGGTGTGATTTGCCCAAAGTCATATAGCTAATAAGTGAAGAAGCTGGCATTCCTGGGATAAAAGTGCATGTGTCTGTCACAATTGTGTATTTGGCTTTGCCAGACAGTAGGTGCTTGACCAGTGTTTCCCTGAGTGAATAAAGTAGTGGATGCACTGGATGAATGTGCCCGATGAAGAGGGGCAGGAATGAGAGCTGGGTGTCTTCCCATTCCCTGGAGAGGAACGAGCACCTCCTGTTAATCGTGGTGATTGGCAGACTTCCCAGGGCCTTTCTTATCCAGAAAGTTACCCAAGGTGCTGTACCATTTCATCCAAAGAAGCCTAGAAATGACTTTTCTATAATCCCAGGGGAGGAAGAGAAACATACACACACACTTTCCTCATCTACCATTCTGCTGCTCTGGTGTTCCTAGGGGCCCTGGTAGGTACATCTGCAAAAGTGTACCCTGCCCTTTCCAGCTCCCAGGATCACACCGGTGAGGCCAGGCTGAGAGGGAGGATGGGAGGAATGATGTGTAGTTTTCGGTATTTTGGAAAACTGCCTCACTAGTTGTAAGCGTGGGCCAGACACTGCAGCACCTTATTGAGTTGAAGGAGCTGTTACGCCACACACGTGGAAAGGGGTAGAACAGGTCTGCTCCTTGGGTTTCTCCTCCAGGCTGCCACTGGTCTTGGGGCTTGGCACCAGAGGTGCCCACTCATGGTTCCATGTTTCTAGTTCCTGAGAGAGGAGAATGCTTAGTGTAGTCTCAGTCAGGCATCTGCTTAGATCAAACAGTCGTGGCCAGTAGGCCAGGTGCTGTGGTTCAGACATGGCCACCAACACCTGCTCCTGTTACGGGGAGGGGACCAAGAGGAGGGAGCACTGGGCAGCCACCCGTGGGGGCCTACTGCACAGCTGGGAAAAGGCTTTGTTGGAACATTGCCTTTTCACTTGTTGGAAAAATGTTCAATGGGGCTGAATTTTATCTCACAATGTTAGAGAAAGCTATCTCTTTTAGGGTCTTTATGGGGCTGGAGGAGGAAGATGGTACAGGCCTCTCTCCCATCACTGGGAGGTAGAAGGGTGTGGGAGGAATGAAGTTAATCTGATTTGGCGTGAAGGTTGTTGCAAGATTGTTGAGATGATTAAGTGATGCACCATGCTTGAAAAGTACTTACCTGTGCCTGGTGTATCATATCCCCCAGAGAATATTAGCAATGTGTTATTGTAATAATTCCAACAACTTCATATTCTTCATATGCACTTCCTAAACTTTGGCTGTTTTTTTTTTTGGTTTTTTTTTTTTTTTTTGGGACCTCGTGACTTACACAGAATTAGCTGAAGGCAGAACTCTAAATGATTCTTAACTGGTGAGGCAGCCAAAGAACACCCTGAGTGCCACAGGGCACAGCCTTCTCCCTTTACCATGCATGGTGAGAAAGCTTTGTCACGGACTGAAGAAAGGAGCTCTTGTGTAAGATGTTTCATTTACTCTTCTGGGCTGCTTTTTCTGACTTTCTAGTACTTGTCTTTCTCAAGTGGTTTGTTTCCCTGAGTCACCCTCCTGAGACAGGGGGCTGTGGCACCGTCTGTGCTCTCCGTACTCACACGGTCCTCTCCACTGGAGTCCTGGAGAGAGGATATTCAGCATTCTACCGTTGAGACTGTATAGCTACTGCAGGCCCTTCTGGGGCACATTTTTTTTTCCCAAAATAGAGGACCCTGATCTTGTTGATCCCAAGAGATATTGGGAAAGAGCACTCAGTGAGGATTCCAGGGTGTTGGGCCCCAGCACCAGCTGTGTCATGTATGTGGCCTTCGTTTCTTCACGGCAACGTTGGGAGAATTCTGGCCAGGGTGAGAGCATGGGTATGGAAGGGCTTGTGAACTAAGTG
Organism: Balaenoptera physalus; assembly: GCF_965194825.1. Lineage (NCBI taxonomy): Eukaryota > Metazoa > Chordata > Mammalia > Artiodactyla > Balaenopteridae > Balaenoptera > Balaenoptera physalus. The sequence goes on along the minus strand of NC_138886.1, from coordinate 80,514,051 downwards.
TAAGGGTGGCTGTGTCGATGCTGTTACTAGCCTTACTAACCTGGGGTCATGGGAGTTGGTGATTGGTAAGAGCACAGACCCATGGTGGTGACCCTGAGGGGCCCCTTAGGTCGGAGTCTCCCGAAAGGATTGCCATCTGCCATTGTAATGTTGAAGCCCATCTGTTGGTCTACTCATCCATCCATCCATCCATCCATCCATCCATCCAGTGGTTATTTACTGAGATCTTATTATATGCCAGGCAGTATTCTAGGCAGTGGGTGAATAAAAAGTAAAAAATTCCAGCCTTCATTGACCTTATGTTCTAGTGGGGGGAGACTGAAAATAAACAAGAGAAGTCAATAAAATGTGAAGTACCTTTGCACCAACACACTTGATTCTGGGGGACCCGATGGCTGGCGTCCTGAAGCAGGTGTCCTCCTCGCTCATACACACTGTGTCTATCGTGCCGAGGATCGCACCGCTCCCCACCCTACGCTGTGAGCGCTGTGAGGGCAGAGATTGATTTGGGTTTGCCCTATTTCCCTGGTACCTAGTTTAGTGACAAACACCTGGAAGGCACACAATGTGGTGATCAAACCATAGTCAACCACACAAAGCAGGTAGAAGTGAAAAAGTCCCATGGTCACCAGTTACCTGCGTGACCTGCAATTAGCCTATATATACTATATGAATAAATGACACGTTATCTTTAAATGCCTTTCACCTAACAATACCATCTTGATGGTCATTTCCTTTTAGAGCCTCCTTATTTTTTTTAAGCAGCTCTATCCCATTGTATGGCTGTACCATGGTTTATTTAAGCAGTTTCCTGGTCATGCTTACGTCATTGCTTGCAATCTTTTGTTTTGGTGAACGTGTGATGAACAGAGTGAACACGTTCACCCGTCATTCGCACACTTGCAAGTCCTACAGGATAACTCCTAGAAGTGGGATTGCTGATTCAGGGAATGCCATTCGGTATTGAGTTGTAAAGTGAGGGCAGAAAATGAGGCCCAGGAATGGTCTAATGACCACATGCAGTGGACAAGTCACCAGTCCCCATGAGTGTTCTGCTCAAAGGCCTTATAGCATCTGATATCATGTTTTTTGTTTCTGCACCAGGCTGGAGAATCCATGTTCAACCGTGCGAAGCTCCTCAACGTTGGCTTTAAAGAGGCCTTGAAGGACTATGAATACAACTGCTTTGTGTTTAGTGACGTGGACCTCATTCCAATGAACGACCGTAACACCTACAGGTGTTTTTCGCAGCCACGGCACATTTCTGTAGCAATGGATAAGTTTGGATTTAGGTAAGAGATGTTCACCGGAATCTGCAGAAAACATATTGGTCTCTTCTGTGACAACTAGGGAACGCAATTCCTCCAGCCCAGGAGTAGTGCCTCTTAGGCTCTGGAGGAGAATGCCTGCTCTGAGAACTGGGTGCTTTTTAAGCCCATAGTCAGTTATTATTTAAGGAGGAAAATGGAGTCCAGAAACACCTATACCTCTGCACATCCAGGCAAGAAGAGTTGTTATATTTGGGATGGTGTTCGTCTTTAGGCTCCAAACAGCAGCTATATTATTTCACTTTCTTCTCTCCCCTTCCCCACACAGTTTGGGAAACAAATTGGAATCATCTTCCCCCAGTAAATTCTTGGGCTTGGATACTTCGGTAGATGTTCCTTGGCACTTTAAGAAGGAACATGTTTCTGTGTCCTTGCAAAGCACAGGCTTCTGCTCAAACACTGGGGCTCAAACTTCTCCACCAAAATGCCTCTTGTGAGGAAGCTGGCTGAAGCCTGTCCCCAGGAGCAGCAGTGTTACCTAAAGCACATCGTCACAGGGGCAAAATAGCCTGGTCGTCCATTTTTTTTTAATCTTAAAAAAGAAATTTGCGTTTTGTTCTGTAATTTAGCCACGTTTGTATCAACATAAAATTGTTTTAAGTCGCCTATCAGTTGGGAACCCTGAGCTCTCCCTCCCTGTTCTGAGTCGACACGGGAGCTCTGGGAAGCTGCGCTGCGGGTACCCGTGTGCTAGGCATCCCTGGCCTTGGCTGACTACCGCGGTGTGGCGGGCCTCTGCCGCCCAGCAATGCCTTGGTTTAGATACAACAGCTTCTTTCAGACTCATTTACTCTCATCGTTTCTTTCTGTCCTCCCTTGCTGGGAGCATGAGGGCTGTGAGATGAACGTAGGGATGTTCTGAAGTCCTTCCCCCAAATTAAAGGCCTTCAGACCATAAACTTACTGTCTTAAAGGGGGGGAAATTTGACTACAAATGGCACTCTTTACCCTCCTATCTTCCCCCTCTCCCTCCCTGTTTGTGTATCTTCTTCTCTTTGAGATACACCAGCTCCTCTGAGTTCCTCCCTTGAAGCGTGGTGGTGCTTACCTAATTCTTTACCACAACACCGTGTTTGTTTCACCCAGAACTAGTTAGGCTTGGGAGACGGGGCAGGTAGGTAAGAGAAAGCAGCAGAGACAACAAAACCAAATCTTGTCAAAATAGCATATACTTCCCCCTTGAAGTGGCTAAGAGTCCATTTCTATAAAAACACTGATTATGAAGAAGCCTTAATGGCCTGGCTACCTCTGGTTCAAACCCTCACATTACAAGTGCAGACTGTAATGTGCGGTATGCCAAAGGGGGATGACTTGGCACTTAAATGATGACACCTACTTACAAGTAGATTATTTTTGATTCGTTAAAGCAGGCCCCCAGGGATCTTTGCTTGTATATGCTTGCAGTCAGAATTCCGGAATGTATTTGAAAATAATAATTGCCTCTTTTTTTCATATGTTCTATATGGTTTGGCTGACTTCCCCCTCAAAGTCTGAGTTAGAGTTTTCCTTCATTTGTGTGATGGGTTTTGGTCTCTTTGGATTACAGTAAGAGCCCAAGTGTGGTTTGGAGCTGCACACAGGGTTGTCACAAAACCGCAACCTTTAAAAGACCCACAGGAAGGCCTTTGCTTGGCCTCTAGGCATGTCCAGATTCTTAACATTTCTTGTCAGTTCTTCCTCTGCGTCCCTCAGGAGTCCACAATTCATAACCACTAAAATATTGAAATACAAAAAGGTTTGGAAGGATGAGAGCCCAGGTGCCCTACTCCTTGAAAATGTGTCAAAATAGATTCACCATTATACATTTTGCTATGTCAGGATATGGTAGAATTTTCCAAGAAAATTTTATTTTAGCAAATTTTCAGAAATGCTGTCTTGACTCTTGGGGTCAGTGTTGAAGCTAGTATATCTCTGGAAGAATGAAAGCTAGACTGTAGATGGGCTGGGGGTGGAAAGGGGGTGTTGGCAGTGTGGGCACAGGAGACTCCTAGGACCTTCTGTACAAGGATTTCCTGTGCAGGAGCAAGCAAGACACATGGGGAGCAGGTTCCTGAGCGGTGCAACAGAACTGGGCTTATGTTCTTGTCACAGACTGATTTTCTAGATAATCACAGGGGCAACACAATGTTCTTAGAAAGAGCAAGATTCTACTTTTTGGTATCTGTGTCTTCTCTAAGATAATCTTGAGTCTGATCTGAAAACAAAACAAACAAAGAAAACCCACATAAATCCCTAATTTAAAAGTTCCAGAGAATAAAAATAACTTTAGAAGTGTTTATATTTTGAGCAAGCTTTATTTCAAAAAGTCAAAACTTACTAACCACTGGTCATGTGTGTGTGTGTGTGTGTGTGTTTGTTTTTGTTTTTTTCCCCCAGCCTACCTTATGTGCAGTATTTTGGAGGTGTCTCTGCTCTAAGTAAACAACAGTTTCTCACCATCAATGGATTTCCTAATAACTACTGGGGCTGGGGAGGTGAAGATGATGACATTTTTAACAGGTAATGGTCACAAATTAGATCTCTTTCTTCAGTGTCTCCCTTCACTTCTGGTCTTTCTACCAGTGCTTGGTTATTCTGCAAGGATTGACCCTCAGGAGGAATGCAGTTCCCACCCAGCCCAAATTCTTAGGTGTGCCCTGCTGTAGGTGCTATAGGTGATAAAGAGTGTCTTTAGGTGGGACTTCCCTGGTGGCGCAGTGGTTAAGAATCCACCTGCCAATGCAAGGGACACTGGTTCGAGCCCTGGTTTGGGAAGATCCCACATGCCGCGGAGCAACTAAGCCCATGCGCCACAACTACTGAGCCTGTGCTCTAGAGCCTGCGAGCCACAACTACTGAAGCCCGCGTGCCTAGAGCCGCAACTAGAGAAAGCCCATGCCCAGCAATGAAAACCCAACGCAGCCAAAATAAATTGAAAAAGTGTCTTTAGGAAAAGCAGCTTCTGTGATTTTTGCATTACCCTTTTGGAAAATGTAAAATAAGAACCATGTGAAGGGGTGAGTTTACTTTGACTCATGCTATGTGGCCGTCCACACCCTGGGCCTCTTTGTAAGCTGGTAAACCTTTATCATGCGAGTTGTCATCACAGATGGTAAAAAACCATTTGTCCGTGGCATTTGAAACCACATTCTGCTCAGTTCTTCCTGGCAATGGAATTTCCAGCCCTGCTGGCTGCAGGCAGAAAGCACCTTCTCCCTCTGGGAGCCAGTCTGAACTCGTCACTGAGTTTGATATCACAATACACCCTAGTGCCTTTCTGAATTGGAGGACGTTAATTTGATAATTAACAGAAGGTGTCTGTCAGAGCAGCACCCAAAGTCATTTAAGGTTAGCTTCGTGTGGGAACTTGACATCGACCCAAGTCTTTAATACAGGCCTTGAAGAAAACTTACGTTTTAAAGTGTCCAGATTTGTTATCAGTGTGCAGAGCACTGGGCCAGGAAGGCCCGGTGGGGAGGAGGGCACTGAAGCCCTGAGCAGGGAGTCCAGACAGAAACAAACCTGCTTTCACAGCGCCACACCTGGGCAGCTGGGCCCGTATGATGGTGTACAGGGCTGCCGCCATGCACAGACCTGAGTGATCAGAAAGGTTGGCAGGAGCGAGCCCCGAGGACGGCCTCCCGAGGGTGGCGGGACTAGAAGCATGAGTGGTTTGTGGGGGAGCTTTCTTTTCTTCCTTTTTCAATTTTTTTTATTTTTTAAGTTGAGGTATAGTTGATGTACAATGTATATGTTTCAGGTGTACAACATAGTGATTCACAATTTTTAAAGGTTAAACCCCTTGTATAGTTACTGTAAGATATTGGCTATATTCCCTGTGCTGTACAATAATATATCCTTGTAGCTTATTTATTTCATACATAGTAGTTTCTACCTCTTAATCCCCTACCCCTATCTTGCTCCTCCCCCTGGAGCAGCTTTCCTGAATGATAAGGAACCTAACTCCTGTTGTGTACCGACTCGCTGTGTGCCAGGCACTAGCTCAGCACTGAGGGAGGCCAGGCTGGGAACCCTGAAGTCATCTAGGACCGGCCATTCCTGCCTCTTAGCTTACTTTTGTGTTCCTGCTGTCAAGGCTTTGGTTTTGGTCCTCATTCCTTTCTCCCCCAGAACCTACACAGAATCTTGCACCCCGTTCTGGCTGCCCCTAGTCTTGTTCCCAGCTCTCCATTCTGATACTGCTTATCAGAGAAACTTCCCTTTGGCCAAAAACCTTTGGGAAACACTGTATACAGTCACCTCTCCATATCTGCGGATTCCACATCCACAGATTCAACCAACCTTCAATCGAAAAATATTCGGGAGAAAAGATTCCAGAAAGTTCCAAAAAGCAAAACTTGAATTTGTTGTGCGTGGGCAACTATTCGCATAACATTTACATTGTATTTACAACTAGCTACATATCATTTACATAGTATTAGGTTTTCTTTTTAATTAATTAATTAATTAATTAATTAATTTTTTGGCTGCGTTGGGTCTTCGTTGCCGCACGCCGGCTTTCTCTAGTTGCAGCGAGCAGGGGCTACTCTTGGTTGTGGTGCGTGGGCTTCTCATTGCGGTGGCTTCTCTTGTTGTGGAGCACAGGCTCTAGGTGCGCAGATTTCAGTAGTTGTGGCATGTGGGCTCAGTAGTTGTGGCTCACGGGCTCTAGGGCACAGGCTCAGTAGTTGTGGCGCACGGGCTTAGTTGCTCCGTGGCATGTGGGATCGTCCCGGACTAGGGATCAAACCTGTGTCCCCTGCATTGCCAGACAGATTCTTAACCACTGCGCCACCAGGTAAGTCCCTGTGTTAGGTATCATAAGTAATCTAGAGGAGATTTAAAGTATATGGGAGCTATACCCCAATAAAAATTAAATACATAAATAAGGCTTAAAGAAAAGTATATGGGAGGGTGAGGATGTGCATAGGTTCTATGCAAATGCTACACCATTTTATATAAGGGACTTGAGCATCCACTGTACAAGGGGGGTGTTGTCCTGGAACCGGTCCCCCGCGGATACCGAGGGATGACTGGTGTTATATCCCTTTCCGACACTGGCACTGTTCTCAGGGATGCTAAAAGCTCTAAGAAGGCCTCCATGACGTAGTCTTTGCCCTTCTTTCCGGCCACTTCCTACCCCAGACCCTGTTCACCAGTCCCCAGAAGCTTGTGGTACTCCCTGAGGGCACTGTGCTTGCCCTCGCCTCCCTGCCTTTGTGTGTGCTGTCCTAACTGCCCGAAGTGCTCTGGCAAGCACCCACTCATCTTCAAGATTTGGCTCTGCCTAGTCTTGCTCAGGTAGAGTTGGTTGCTTCTCCCTCTGTTGCGCGCATCCCCACCCTTCCCTCCTCCCCTCCGTACTGGCACCGATGGCCCTATGTTCTAAGCACCCACATTATAAAGTCCATGAGGGCAGACACCCCCAGTGCTTGGCACAGGGTGGTCACCAACACGACCTAGAACCAGTGGTAAAATGTTATGGGAAAGGTGTGTGAGTTTTAAGCAATGCCTGTACACTGGGCTGGGGTGTGGGCCGGGTGAGAACAGCTGACAGGATGGTGGACAGGACAAGAGTCTTGCAGCTGGGACTGTGGGACCCGAGCCTTATGGAAGCTCTGTAATGACGACTTGTCTCTTTACGCCTTACAGATTAGCTTTTAAAGGCATGTCTGTATCTCGCCCAAATGCTGTGATCGGCAAGTGTCGGATGATCCGCCACTCGAGAGACAAGAAAAATGAACCTAATCCTCAGAGGTGTGTTCTGTGTTTTATTCTCTCCCCCGTGTGTGTGTGTTTCCTTCTTTACCCTTTCAGGTGGGGCAGGCTGTAGGAATGAAGCTCTGGAATGGGCTTCATGCCTTGAGGGTTCAATCCACGGGACAGGATTGGAGTAGGAAGGGGGAGGAGGGGCCAAAAAGTACAAATGCTTAAAGTTTTTTTTTTAAGATTTTTGTTTTGGCTTCAACCCTTTGCCCGTTTGTTCCCTGTAGGTTTGACCGAATTGCACACACAAAAGAGACAATGCTCTCTGACGGTTTGAACACACTCACCTACCTGGTGCTGGACGTGCAGAGATTCCCGTTGTATACCGAAATCACAGTGGACATCGGGACACCGAGCTAGCATTTTGGTGCACTGATAAGAGACCTGAAAATGGCCAGGGACCTCTGCTGTGTGTCTCTGCCAATCTGCTGGGCTGGTCCCTCTCATTCTTACCGATCAGAGTGATAGACCTTTTCGGCTCATCGTTCAGACGCCTTTCCAGATGACCAGGACGAGTGGGATATTTTGCCCCCAACTTGGCTCGGCATGTGACTTCTTAGCCCCACGAGGTGTATGTAAGCATAGCAACTATCAGCCTTTGGGGGGTTCTCAACATGTTCACAGTGTCACCCCAAAGAATCAGAGCTATACACAGCCCAAAATTTGGTGACTGTGGGACTCACTCCCTGAGAAAAACTGCTAATTTGTTGTGATATAGGTAAGAATTTCGCTTTAAATTGTGGTATTATTACTTTATGAAAAATTGGAGAGTGCTGCTGAAATTGGATTGGTGTGATGTTTTTTCAGTGTCACATTATAACAGAAAAACACACGATTTCAACCATTCTCATTTTACCCTCTTTTCCCCACCTTCTTTCCGTGGTATGCAACTGTTACAATCACTGTGTGTGTGTGTGTGTCTTTCCTTAGCAAAACAACTTTAAAACTTGAGCCTGGGACCTTTCGCCCTGCTAACGTGTGAATTCCAAGGCGACTTTAGCCACCAGAGCAAAAGCCTTGGGTGTTCTCGCATTCAGTGGCCTTTCTCCAGATTGTCTGATTTCTGAATGTAAATCCTTTTTTAAAATAGCAGTTTGTAGTATTTTAAAGAAAGAACAAATCAGGTTCTAATTACGAGCTAGCTTGATTTTGTGTTGATCCAGAATTGCATAGTGTTTAGTCATGGCAATTTATTTTTCTGAGCATGCTATATAAACTTGAATTTCCCATGTATTTTTATTGTGGTGTTTTAAATGTGGGGAGGGGACTGAGCATTTTTTAAGGGAAAAAATGATGTATGCTGTAGTGGCCACACATGGGCCTCTGATGTAGCTGGCAGGCCAGGTTTTCTGAAGGGCAGAGTCATCTTTGGGCCCCTTCATGAGCGCTAGGCCTCCACATCAGCACTACTGAGCTGGACTCCTGGGGGGGACAGAAGCCTCGGCCTGCCTGGCTGACCTCTCCACCTCCCTCCCCTCCCCCCGGTGGGCAGGGCTGAGGGAACCCTCACCTCCTCAGACTGACCCCAAGACCTCCCGCTAGGGCCCTAGGCTGTGGAGCTGTAAATGACAGCCGTGAGGTCGTTCACTGGCCCTTAGCCAAGGCAGGAGGAGGAAGCCTCCCTCTGGCCCCTGGGTGCTGCCTTCTGGGCTCTGGTGGCCACGCTGCCTGGCCCACCTTGCAGGACCGGTTCTCCTACCTCCTCCTCCTTCCTCCCTTCTGCTGCCTTTCTCTTCCCTCCCTCCCCCTTTTTGTTCCTTTGCCTCTTGCCTGTTCCCTAAAACTGGCCTGTGGCGCTCAGGGTCAAACAGACTATTCATTCTCCAGCATGAATGTGCCTTTTAATTAGAGATCTAGAAAGAAGTTCAGCTGAACCCACCCACACTCCCCCACGACCACTCTGGTGCCTAAAGCCTCCCATTCCCCCTCAGGTTTTTAGCAGGTGCTCCCACTTCAGGGAGGCTGAACCACAGCGACATCTTCCCCAAGCCCACCTCTGCTGCCAGAGGTTTTAGCCTGGCTGGGGTGAGATGCACAAGGCAGTTCCTGCCACTGGGTGCCCTTGCTGGGTCCAGCCTGGGCTGAGGGCTTAAAATTCAGCTTTCTAACCCCAGGGTGGACCTTACAGCTGGTGGCAGCCTGGAAACCAGCCCTCAGTGTGGAGGCTGAGCTGGTGCCTGGCCCCAGTCTGAACCTGTGCCTTTATCACTTTGAGCATCTCAGATGCTAATGTGTTTCTTTTTCCAGAAGCCTTTGTATTGGTTACAAATTATTTTCCACTGCAGAAGCAGCTGGGCTATGCAAAGAGTATTCCTTCTGTCAGTTCCCCACTCCTTAACAGTGATGTTGATAAAGCCAGGAATGTACTGACAGGAAGTTTTGGGAAATGCAAAGAATGAAGGCCTCTTTTTCTATCCCCAGATCCTGAATTTTCCAAAGTGCCTTAGAAGAAAGGAGACAAATATCCTGGGTGGTAACCTCTTTGTTACTTACTTTACTCTTAAAACAAAATTCTGACTTTTTTTTCATTTTTGTTTTCCTATTACATTTTCTTTCATGTTCCATTGTAATAGTCAAGTATGTGGTTCATTCTCAGGACCAAGGGAAATTCTGCTGCACCTCTTCCCCATTTGCTGATCTTCCGGTGCGCTAACGGGGTCTCAAGGTTAGGCCTGGACCTTGCCTGGTTCATGAGATGCTGCAGGTCCTGTTTCCTCACTGGGGAGTTCAGGGCTGAGGGTTCAAGGACCATTTCCTTCACCTGGAAGTTGTCACCATGAAGTTGTCATGTGCTGTGACTTTCTCTATTTCTGTCCATTCTGTTGCTGGTGACCCTGTAAAGTGGCCTTTGGGAAAGATCAGAGGGCAGAGGTGGCATAAGAGGGTAAAGGAAATGCTGGTGCTGACTGTCAGCCTGGGCAGGGTCTCTGCTGACCTGAGGGCTGGATGTGGGGCACCCCACACGGCTGGGAGGGGAGCGTCCCTCTCCTAGAGACCTGTTGTGCTGTGTATTTCGATTTCCCGTGTATGCAAATGTATGTATTTACCATTGTACGTGGGGGAATGTCTGACCTTGGTGTTCAAAACAGAACTGTATTTTTGCCTTTAAAATCCAGTAATATAACGTGAATAAATGACCCTATCTTTGTAACGGCAGGTGGTTTCTCTTCTGATGTAAGGGGTTTGGGTTCTCCCAGAGCTGGAGGGCAGTGACTGGGGCTGCCTGCTGGGAGGATCTGAGGAAAGCAGAGGTCTGCCTCCTGTGCCTGCCTCACTCGGGAGGCTGGGGGGTTGGGTGGGGGGAGGAGGTGGTATCTCACCTAGCTACGCTCCACACCCCTGCCTGGGATCACACAGAGTGCACGCACCTCACTGGGATCAGCCATTTCCCCATCCGAGCCTCATATTCATATCTGTAAAATGGGAATAATAACACGTAGAGACTTTTTGAGGCTTAAAAGAGATGATGTGTCTGAAACACAATGACTGACACCTCACAGGTACTCACTATGCAGCAGCTGGTGCCACTTCAGAGTAGAAGTTTCCCCAGCAGTTCTCTGGCCACATTCTGCTGTTTTCCACAAACGCCAGCATGGTTCTGAGATAGTTCTCAGAGCCATTTACACAAGGTGTTCACAGGGTAGCTTAGATAAATAAGCTTTCTTGTCAGCCCCAGGAAATTTAACCAGACGCTCTCAAGGGTCTTAGCTGTGACCCAAGGACTTGAGACGGTAAGTACCCTGGGCACCACCTCCTCCTCCTCCTCCGCAGTGCCCCTGGGGTCAGGCATCAGCAGCCTCTGACATGCTGCTTCGATTGAATCGGCATCTGGAAGAAATGGGCCGGAGGAAACCAGTGTGCAGGAGAGGTCACTCCCGCCGTCCAGGCTGAGGGGGCTGCAGGCCCTGCTGGGATGGAGCTGTGCTTGTGGGACCGGTTGGGAAACAGAGCAGGAAGGGCAGCCCCTTGTAACCCCACCAGAGCCATCTGGCTGTCTCCACTCATCCCTGTGACTGCTGGAAGGACCCCTAGTGGCCTCAGGCTTGAGCAGAGGTGGCTGGTACTCAGATCTGACTTTCCAGCCAGGAGACTCCTTTGGACAAAGTGCTGCCTTACAGGGCTTTCCAAGCTGTAAGGTCCAGGTTAAGTGGGGCACCCTTCCCTCCCCAAAGATGCACATATCCACCCAGATGCATATATGCTGACATGTGCCTAGGAGAGGCCAGAATGCTTGGGTTCAAATCCTGTTGCTGCTTCTTCCTAGTTCCACGACCTTGAGTGAATGATTTAGCCTCTCTGTGCCTCAGTTTGTTCATCTGTGTAATGGGGATAACAGTACTTCTTTCATAGGATTGTCAAGTGAATTAATCTTATAAAGCACTCAGACTGGCTCATAATAAGCATTATACATGTTACAAATATTCGTTAAATTTTTAAAAGTGCAGGTGAACACACGTGCTGAGATGTACATAGAGACTGCTGTGCACACATTACCCACATATACACATGCACACACCAGGTGTGCTGGGGATCTTCCTTTTTTCCTCTTCTAGGGCACGTGTCTGTGGCAGATGGGTGAGTGGATCTCAGGGCAAGTGACCGCTCCTCTTCTGGAGACGCCCAGGACCTCACCAGTGCTGCTTCCCCACACCTTCCTGCCTCCCCTGAATGAAGGTGTTTGGAATGACGGCCTTGGTGATGGAGGGGGGCTTGAACCCCGCCTTGGTGGGCTCCAAGGTGCCAGGGAGGAAGGGGGCCAGGGCCAGGCTCTTGGGGTTGCCATTTCCTTGAGAAGTGCCCTTAGTCTCCCACTTCACCTGAGACCCAAACCAAGTCTGAGCCAGGCAGAGCCCAGTAGCCGTGGGTGTGGATTTGGTGGACACCAGCCACCCCCCCAGTATATTATCTCTTTTCCATGGGAGAATGTGACCTGGATACCTAATCACTGATGTCCTTTGGAAGCAGAGCTGTGGTGCCCAGAAGGGTGGGTGCCCATGGAGGTATTGATATACGAGTAAAACCTCCCCAGGCAGGAGTGTTTGCTGCTGGTGACAGAGGGAAGCTGTGTCGGGGGAGGATGGGGGAGAGGTTGAGGAAATGAGAAGATAACTGAGTTCTAGGTGTTGCCAAGTCTCCACCACACTCCCAGGCTCCCCTCCTCCAGTTTCTTCCAGGAGGTGGGAGTTCGGACATTCCTAGAGGCCAATTTCTTCATAGAACTGGAACTTCTTCCCCCATCAGAAAGGAAATGAGGTTTGCCTGGCTGAGCCGGTTGTGCCAGACAAGCCTCATTTCCTTCTCTGGCACAGTCCCCGGGCAGGGAACGTGGCTGCTGCCTTCATTTGGGCTCCAGGACCTGTACCCAGGCTGGGAGGCAGAGGAACCGGCGGTGTATGGATGTCATGCGAAGTGATAGGGTCAATGGACCAGAAACCAGAGGACCGTGGCATTCCCAGGATAGCTGCCCTTGTGCAAGTTGTGTGCCAGGTCACCAGGGAGGGGGCCCGGGAAGAGGGCCAGGAAGAAGCCATACAAACAATGGTCATTGTCTGGCCCTCCGCTTTCCCACTTGCTGTGTCACTCTGGGCAAGTCCACTCCCCTCTCTGAGTCTCAGTTTGCTCTTCTGTTTTATGAATCCACCTCTGGTCTCTCCCGCCAGTAGGAAGTGCCGTGGTCTTGGGTTTCCCCTTGTCCCTGAGGCTCACCCTTCATACTGCCTTGAAGAAAGTCATTTTATCTGAGTCTTCATTTGTAAAAATAGCAGGATCACCCCTGCCTTCCCCCCTCCTTTCCCAGGAAGGCCTTGAGCATCACAGGATAATCTGCTGAAGCTCTACGTGGTGGCGCAGGCTGAGATGCTGTGGCTTTGCCATCTCCCTCTTCTGCAGTCCCCTCCAAGCTCCGGCAGACTCCTTTCACCTGCTCCCCCTTAGGTTTTCCAAACTCAGGCTCCCTGATTATCCCATCGGCCCTGAGGGAGAGGCGCAGGAGGGAGTGTTTGTCGCATGCAGCAGTGTTCACCCTGCCATTCCTCGTAACACTGAAAACCTAGAAGCCACCATCAGTGGGGGACTGTGCTAAGTAAAATGAGGATCATCCAAACCGTGAAGTACTAGGCGGCCACTGAGAATGATGAGGTGGATCTATACTTACTGATTAGAAAGAGGTCTGAGGGAAAAAAGCAAACTACAGAATGGTATTTCCACATATGGCAGGAAAATGAATAATTTAGTGCAGAGATTATTCTGCAGTTGTTTGTGGGAGCAGATGCACGAGCGATAAAATGAAGAGATGATCTCCCTTCTCTGCACAGACAGTGTGGCCAGGCTCCCATTCTGGGGTAACTACCTTTAGTGTTTTGGGGGCTGCCTGAAGGCCGAGGCCTTTAACAAGGACTAGCCCCGTTGAGAGAATGAGCTGGTTGCCCCCCAGGGGAGTTGCATTCCATGAAAGTGCCCAGACTTGGAAGGGAGACGGGGGCTTCCTCCTTTGGGGGGAGTGATGGAGGCCTGTGCCCTGTTCACATTGAGGGGGGACGTGGCATGCTCTGGGGATGTCCATGGAGACTGGACGGGGTCAACTAGGGCCAGAGAGCTTCTAGCGATTCTCTCGGATTTAGAAAAATAAAGTTAGGACAGTTTTGCCACTCTTTCCTGAGTTCCATTAAATATTCATGCCTGTTATACTTGGTTAATAAAAATGTTAACCAACAGAAAAAATGGCAGGGATGGGGGCACTGTGCCCTGGCTCTGGAGGGGCAAGATTGGCCTGAGGCACCTGATCAGGGCCCTGGGAGGACTAAGAACCCAGCAGGAAGCGGGGGCGATCCCGCTGCCTGTGGATCTCTGGCCCCGGAATCCAGGTGTCCTGCTGCTGAAGGAGGCCCTGACATCTGGATTTTGACACAGACCCAAGCCTGCAGCTATCGTAGATTCATTTCCGGGCCAGATGTGAGTGCCAGACAATTGGCGTGTCCTCCTGGACCTCGTCCCTGCCTGGGAGGCATGTGCCACAGGAGGGAGGGTACCAGGTTGTGACCAGTAAGAGTGCACGCCACTATCTTTGACGCTCTGTCTGGTGGGGTGCCGAGAGCTGGGTGCTGAGCCCTGCACCCCACCCCCTCACTCAGCTCCACGGGGGCCCAGCCAGCTGGAGCTGCCTGCACTGAGAGTCTTGGTCAGGGTGGGCCACCAACGGTTATCCAGTCGGGGACTTGGGCCGTTGGTGGGGCCTTCAGAGTACTCCCTTTCTGTGAAATGTCGTGTTGCTGTGTGTTCAGTGACTTTGCTTTCCCCAGCAACGCAGGAGACAGGCCAGGTCCCAGGCCCCAGCTCTCTGGTTCCCCACTTCACCAAAGGCACGTCTGTAATGAGGGAGGGAACAGGAGGACTTGGCGAACTGCTGCACCACTGTGATCCCTCACATGGCTTCTCCCCTTATGAGCACACCTGGCCCTTTCCCACCTGCGCTGCGTTGCTCATTACAGTAATCCCCATCATGAGAATCATAGGTTCAGGGAGGTCATGTGACTTGCACAAGGTCACATGGAGTTAGTGTCTGATCCAGGAGTACCGGCCCGGGGCTCTGGCCACAGAACCATCATCCAGCCACTCATCCAGCCTCAGCTGCTCTCCCTGCACAAAACAGCGTGAGAGCTGGAGGCCTGAGGCTGAGCGGTGCCCAGCCTCAGCCAGAAGACACGGCCCTCGCTTCGAGCCTGGCCTCAGCAGCAGCGCCAAGAGAAGTGCAGTGTAGAGAGGGGGCTAGAACCAAGACCTGGTTTCTGTTTTGTGCTGTTTGGGTTTTGTTTTGTTTTCCTTTTACAGTTTCAGAGGACTTGGGAATCTGGCACACTTTGTGGCAGCAGCTCCCTATACCAGGGACATTAGTGCGGCCTCCATCTGGGAGACACATGGGAGTGGCTAACACTGAAATCATCCACCAGGATGCAGGGGGCCTGGGTCATGGGTACAGGGAGGAAGGGAGACGCCTGAGAGCTGAGGACCCACGTGGACCTGAAGAAGAAGCTGGGCTCCTTTTTGCCTGTGGAAGCGTCGCTCTGTGAGGCAAGCAGCAGCCCCCGGTTCACAGACAGTACAGCTCCCTCATCCCAGTGCTCAGCCCTGTCCCCTCCCTGGGCTGACACTTGGTGTCCAGGGGGGCTGGGCACAGTACTGTCCCAAGGCTGCTGGGGACATGGGGAGGGCAGAGAGACAGGCAGCTCTGCGGAGGCCTGGACTCCTGCTCAGCTCTCCCTTTTCCTTCTAGGCACCTCTTCTCCCCCCGTGCACCCTCTCCCCAAAGGAGGGCAGCCGCCACACCATTCCCAATCCTCCCAAACCTTCTTAGCCAATGGCATTTTCCTAAATGAAACCAGGGGCTGTGTCTGATGATTCATGGTTTTTAGACAGGCTGAATCAAGAGTTCTAAAAAGCTCTGCTGGGTTTAACTTCATCAGACTCCAGACCTCAGTGATTTATGTTTCATGCGGTTCGCTCTGGATGGAAGCTGACCCAGCCACAGTGAGACGTGGAATGAGGAGAACTGACCTGATGCTGAGGACGGAAGAAATCTCCACCATGACCAGTTTGTTGGGCAATGTCTCTCAGATGCCAGCCTGGGCCCTGCCTGCCAGCTCAGAACGCTCTGTCTCTGACTCAGGTGCTGGGGCTCAACTTCGTCTCTCGCAGGCCCTGGGCTTGGTGCCTGGTGGGCTTGGCTAATGACCTTGGCCCTGCTGGCTCTGTGGGGCCTGTGGGTACTCTCGCCACCTTGGGCCTGCCCTGCCTTGCAGGTTCACCGCCCACACCCTCCAGAAGACCTTTCCAGAGCTTTTCTTCATAGGAAACAAGGCCTGCTAGGTCTTTCCCTGGCCCTCCACCAACCCTGAGGCGAGCACACATCCTAGCACACTGCGGGGGGTGCCTGGCTTTGGGAGGATGAAGGCAGGAGAGAAACCCGAGGAAGCCCTGGAATGGAAGACCAGTGTTGACTGGCTAGGTGACCAAGACCAGATTGTCTTTGATCCCCATCCAGAAACTGGATGGGGAGGCTGTGAGAGCCTGCTGGGGCTGCCAGCTTGTGGTTATAGGAAAACTCTTTGGGGTGCTTTATTCCGCCTGGCCCCTCTGCCTGTTTGAGGTTGCTGCTGGGGCACTTAAGCTAGGACTCAAGGCCAGAAACAAAAGTCCTCTTTGTCAATCCAGGAAACCAGGGCGGGGGAGGGTGGAAGGAAGGGAAGCTCCTGGAAGTCCCGAGGCACCCCCAGGGGCATGGTCCAGAGTCCAAAGGGAACTAGCCTTTGCTGCAAGCCTTCCTGGAGAGCTCTATTGATTTTCCTTCTTTTTTAACATTTTTATTGGAGTATAATTGCTTTACAATGGTGTGTTAGTTTCTGCTTTATAACAAAGTGAATCAGCTATACATATACATATATCCCCATATCCCCTTCCTCTTGCGTCTCCCTCCCACCCTCCCTATCCCACCCCTCTAGGTGGTCACAAAGCACGGAGCTGAGCTTCCTGTTCTATGCTTCCCTGGTGGCTCAGTGGTTAAGAATCCGCCTCCCAACACAGGGGACATGGGTTTGAGCCCTGGTCCGGGAAGATCCCACATGCCGCGGAGCAAACAAGCCCACGTGCCACAACTACTGAGCCCGCGTGCCTAGAGCCCGTGCTCCTCAACAAGAGAAGCCACCGCAACGCGCACCGCAACGAAGAGTAGCCCCCAGAGTAGCCCCTGCTCGCCGTAAAAGCGCTCGCGCAGCAACAAGGACCCAACGCAGCCGAAAATTAAAAAAAAAAAGATAGCTAGCTTTTTCTTTCTTTAGCTACTTTTTCTTCCCACTAGCTATCTGTTTTACATTTGGTAGTGTATATATGTCAATGCCACTCTCTCACTTCGTCCCAGCTTACCCTTCCCCCTCCCCGTGTCCTCAAGTCCATTCTCTATGTCTGTGTCTTTATACCTGTCCTGCCCCTAGGTTCTTCAGAACCTTTTTTTTTTTTTTTTTTTAGATTCCATATATGTGTGTTAGCATACGGTATTTGTTCTTCTCTTTCTGACTTACTTCACTCTGTATGACAGTCTCTTGCTTTTCCTTCTTCCGTCTGCCTTATCACCTGGACTGAAGCTGCAAGAACACAAAGTTCAGCTCACAAGGTGAAACACAAAACTTGTCCCCAGGGTCTCTGGTGGCCTAACTCCTGCTTTCCCCCAAAAGTTCCACCAGAAAACAACCACCACCATCACCCCGCTTGTTGAGATTCTGATTGAAATGATGATGAGTCTATGGACCACTGTAAGGAGACTTGACATCTTTTGAACACCGAGCCTTCAATCTATAGACATGCTATAATCCTCTTTTGGTTTAGGTCTTCTATTTTTCTTTTTTTTTTTGGCCACGCCACGCAGCTTGAGTGATCTTAGTTCCCCAACCAGGGATTGAACCCAGGGCCAAGACAGTGAAAACACCAAGTCCTAATCACTGGATCACCAGGTAAGTCTGGTTTAAGTCTTCTTTATCCTTAGGGGTCTTACACATTATTTCCCCTAGGTATTTGATATGTTTATATTGTAATAAATAATAGCCTTTTAAAATTTATTTTTCTGTTGTTGCTGTTGTATGGAAACACAATTGATTTTTGTGTATTGACCTTGTATTCTGTAACCTTGCTAATTAATTCTAATAATTTTTCTACATTCTTTTGTTATTTATTTATTTATTTGGCTGTGCCGGGTCTTAGTTGCAGCATGAGGGATCTTCGTTGCTGCATGCGGGATCTTTAGTTGCAGCATTTGGGATCTTTTAGTTGCGACATTCAGGCTCTTAGTTGCGGCACGCAGGATCCAGTTCCCTGACCAGGGATCGAGCCCAGGCCCCCTGCACTGGGAAAACGGAGTCTTAACCACTGGACCACCAGGGAAGTCCCTCTACATTCTCTTGGATTTTGTATCTATACTATCCTATCATCTGCAGATGATGTTTCTTCCTTTCCAATCCTTTTAGCTTTTATTGCTTGCCTTACGGTGCTGTCCAGGCCTTTTTATTTATTCTAAATCTAGATATGTAAAGGAAAACCTTTACTATTTCACCGTTCAGAATGATATTTAATGTAATTTTATGTAGCTATTCTATGTCATATTAAGAAAATCCCCTCTGTCCTTTATTTGCTAAGAGGTGATTTTTTGTTTGTTTTTGTTTAATCATGAATGGATGTTAATTTTATTAAATGCTTTTTCGGCATCTATTAAAATGATCATATGATTTTTTTTCCTTATTCTTTTAATGAGGTGAATTGCTTGGATTGGTTTTCAAATATTAAACGGACCTTGTATTCCTAGAATAGAACAAATTTAGTCATTAACTTTTTTATGTACTGCAAGATTTGGTTGGCTAATCTGTTGTTTAGGATTTTTGCACTTACGTTCATGAATGAAACTGGCAGGTAATATCCTCATAATATCCTCATCAGGTTTTCATATCTCTGAAGGAGTTATTTTTCCTTTTTATTGCAATCTTAAAAGTCTGTTCAAAGAAAAACATCTTGGTTTTGACCCTTTCTATTGTATTTTATTTCCATTTCATTAATTTATGATCAAATTTTAAAAAAATATTTATTTATTTGGCTGTGCCAGGTCTTAGTTGTGGCACGCAGGACCTTTGTTGCAACATGTGGGATCTTTAGTTGAAGCATGCGGGATCCCTGCTGCACCACCAGGGAAGTCCCGATCAAATTTTTAAGATTTCCTTCCTTCTATTTTATTTGGGCTTAGTTTGCTTTTTTCCTAATGCTTTGAGACTAAAGATGATCTCTTGATACATATTTAAATATATTCATTTAGAACTATAAATTTCCCTCTAAGCACATATTTAACTGCATTCTAGAATTTTATGTGTTATGTTTATTACTATTAGATTCCAGTTCGACATTTTTTCCGATTTCAGTTGATTTTTTCCTTTCATCCAAAGATAACATAGAAATACATTTTTTAAGTGTCCTATCATACGTGGGTTTTCAAATTGTTGTTTTTGGTCATTGTTATTGGCTTTCTAGCTCAATTGCATTGTAAGCAGAAATGATCCTCAGTATGGTTATCAACTCTTTGAAATTTGTTGAGACTTGCTTTGTGGCCCACCATATGGTCAACTTTTGCAAGTGTCCTTATATGCATGAAAAGACAATGTAGTCAGAATTTTGGGGACAGCGTTCTGTGTATGACCACTAGTTCAAATTTGCTAACTGTATTATTCAAATCTTTTATAACCTTAATGAATTCTTAAATAAAATCTTCTAAACCCTTTACTTGTTAAAAATCTTCCATTATGATTGTGCATTTTTCTGGTTATTCTTGTAGTTCTTTTGATTCTGACCTTTTTTTGTTTTGAGGATATGTTATTAGGGGCTTACAAATTTAGAATTGTTAATCCTCCTTGGCTTAAAGCTTTTACTACATCAGCTTTCTTTTGGTTAGAGTCTTCCCATTCTATATTTTTTCATCCTTTTACTTTTAATTTTTCTGTATCCTTATGTTTTACCTGTGTCTCTTGTAAACAACATATAGTTCTTTATTTTTTAAGTCCATTCTAACAATCTTTGTATTTTTTAAAAAATAAATTTATTTATTTATTTTTGGCTGTTTTGGGTCTTTGTTGCCGCCTGTGGGCTTTCTCTAGTTGCAGCGAGCAGGGGCTACTCTTCGTTGCGGTGCACAGGCTTCTCATTGTGGTGGCTTCTCTTGTTGTGGAGCACGGGCTCTAGGTGTGCAGGCTTCAGTAGTTGTGGCACATGGGCTCAGTAGTTGTGGCTCGCAGGCTCTAGAGCGCAGGCTCAGTAGTTGTGGCTCATGGGCTTAGTTGCTCCCCAGCGTGTGGGATCTTCCTGAACCAGGGCTCGAACATGTGTCCCCTGCATTGGCAGGTGGATTCCCAACTACTGAGCCACCAGGGAAGTCCCCAATCTTTTTATTTTTTTTAATTTTTAAACAATCAGGGCCTTATTTCTTTTTTAAAAAATTTATTTATTTTATTTATTTATTTTTGGCTGTGTTGGGTCTTCATTGCTGCGTGTGGGCTTTTCTCTAGTTGCGGTGAACGGGGGCTACTCTTTGTTGCGGTGTGCAGGCTTCTCATTGCGGTGGCTTCTTTTGTTGCAGAGCATGGGCTCTAGGCATGTGGGCTTCAGTAGTTGTGGCACGTGGGCTCTAGCGTGCAGGCTCAGTAGTTGTGGCACACGGGCTTTGTTGCTCCATGGCATGTGGGATCTTCCTGGACCAGGGTTTGAACCTGTGTCCCCTGCATTGGCAGGCAGATTCTTAACCACTGCACCACCAGGGAAGTCCTTTCCAGGACTTCTTGAATCTCTGGCTTGATGTCTTTTTTCCACTTTGAAAAGTTTTCAGCCATTAACCCTTCAAGATTTGCTTTTATCCTATTCTCTGCCTCTTCTGTCTTTCTGGATTTTGAATTACTCATGTGTTAGATCTTTTCTTCACACCCTTTATGAATTGTTCCTCTCTTCTGTATTTTCCGTATTTTTGTCTCTCTTCACTTATTTCTGGTTATTTTTTAATGACATTTTCCAATTCATGAATTCTTTCTTTAGCTTGTCAAATGGTCTGGTAAACGCTATCCATGATTTGTTATTATTGATTATTATATTTTTAGTGGTTGAATTTCCATTTAGTTTTTTTTGTTGTTCCCAGTCCTCTGTTGAAATTCTCAATCTTGTCTTTCAACATGGTAAACATAGTTACCTTAAAGTCTGTGTCTTATAATTCCAATATTTGGAGCCCCTGTGGAGTTGTTTCTATTGTCTGTTGTTTTTGCTGGTTTTCATTTATGCTCTATGCTCTATTGAGAGTAAATGGGCCACTGTATTTGGAAAACACAAGACAAAAATTTGTTTATAGCAGCAATTTGAGGCCCAAGATATCTTTCTTCAGAAAGGATTTAAGTTTGCTTCTGCCAGGCTCTTGGGAGTCATTGGCATTCCAGAATTACTTTATTCCAGTTTCAAGGATTGAGATGATTTAAAGCTGATCCCTATGAGGGTCCATGTACTTATAATTCATCCTTTCTTCTAAGGTTCAACCTTTTCGTATCTTAACCCAAGGGAGGTTCATCAGGGTTTCTCACTTTGGCCATCCATAAACTCCAATCCCTGTTCTCTTCAAAAAAACCATCTGCCTCTTGGTCATCTATTGTGGTACTAACAAATATTACCCCACCCTGGGAAAAAGTGGTCCCAAACCTCAATTTATTATCTCTTCTATGCCTTGTAGCAGATTTGTTTTATATTTTCCAGTTGTCCTCACTAGGAGGGCTGGGCCTAATTGCAAGAAGTGAAACTCTATTTAAACTTCTGAACCTCAGTTTTCTCAAGATGATGACCTAGATGTGCCCACTGGATTTGGCAACATGAAGTCATTGATGGTCTTGACATGAGAAGGCTTTGTGGAATGAAAGTCAGATTGAAATAGGTTAGGAGTGAATGGGGTGAGGGATAGAAATAGCATTTGGGGGGGCAACTCATTCTAGAAATCTGGCTATGAAGGAAAACAGAGAAGTGATGTGGGAGATGAAGAGGGATAATGTTGATCAGAGAAGAATTTTAAGAGTGAGAGATACCAAAGCATGTTTGTATGCTGATGGGAATGCTTATGCTGATGTAGCTATTTGCCACCCTCATGACAGGTATATTTCATACCCATGTGACAGGTAAATCAACAAGTTGGCTTTCCATGTCTGCCTCATGTGTTTTAATCAGCATGAGTCAAAGTCCATGGGTCTTGGCACTCCTGGGGTCCCGCTCTGGCCAGCCTTTCTTATCACATCCACAGTCACTTCCATTTCTTCCTCTATTCACTCCTATACCATCCTTGGCCCTAGACTAAGTCCCCATCCCCTTTAACTGATCTGATGCTCCTAATTAGGGTTCCTACCATTAGAGTCACCAGTTTCCAGACCCTTTTACAGGAAGCCACCAGAGCCCTTCATATTTATTATGTACCATAATAAATTCTTTGTATTGGGAGCGCTGAAGTGCAAATTTAAACATGTCACCTCTCAGTTAGTAACACTCCTTGGCTCCCCCATTTTCCTCTAGCTGAAGCCTGCCTGTCTCTCCAGCCTCCCCCCTCTCACTCTTGCTCCCTTTCCCTGGCAGGCTGCTGTGTGGGCTAAGGCTGACCTGTCTGGGAAAGAGATGCTTGGGTTGGGGCAGGCGGGGGCTCTGGGTGTCAGAGCTTGTCTGGACAGCCTGGGCCAGCTGTCCCAGGGCTACCCTGTGCCCAGGGAGGCTCTGTTTCCCTTGGCTGGGAGCCCCTGGGGCAGCTTTTGAACCAGAACTGTACTTCCAGGTAGGAGCAGACATCCTGGACTGGTGAGCCAGGGCTTGGCCGTGCCAGGCCCTTTGTTTCTAACTTGGGAGAGGCTTCAGGTTTCTGTCTTTTTTCCTAAGAACTGGGGATGTGCCACGTGGGCACCACAGTAGCCAGAATCAATGAGAAAAACAATAGGGAAAAACCTACTCCCTTAAGTCACAGGATTGTGGGGTGTATGTGTGTCAAAGTTTCCATGTTTGTCACATGAATATACGTCTCTACATATGTGTCCCTGTTTGTGTTGTATGCTGGGAGGGAGATGGGGGGTGAGGTCTGCATCATATCCTGTGTCTGTGCATTTGTGATGGCTGCCAGTGCTGTGTGCCTGTGTATATCTGCATGTATGTCTGTATCCTGTGTCTGGGTGTCTCTGATATATGTTTGCATGAGTTTCTAAGCCTATATGTTTATATGTATTTAGCCCCCAAATCCCAGACTTCTTCCACGCCAGCATTTCTCCTTCACTCTATTTCAGCCACTCCCTCTTGTGGTCATGTCCTGACTCTTGTCATCAATGAGAAGGGCTCCACCTCAGAAGTCTCAAAAATCCAGTATTTCAGGCTCTGACCTGCCCCTCTCTCTCCAGTTCTCTCACACTCTGACTCTTGTCACACTTGTCTCCCACCTCAGTGGGGCCTCCACCTTTTCAGGGCTCCCCATCTCCTTCAGCCTTGACCTCCAGGTGTATCCTTCGACAGCTCTCTCCTCAGCACCCTCACTGTCCTAACCTCCCACTTTTACCCCACCTGGCTAATCCCCAACAGTGTAGTGGAGCCTCATTGGAGAAAAATTGTACAGGTGGGTGGATGAGTCTATGTAGAACTCATTACCTGTAACCGCTGCTGGGGATTCCTCTACCTGATACATGCCTTCCCTCTCCCATTTACAGCGATTGCTCATGCCGCGTGGTGTGGCCAAACCGCCCCCCACCCCGCCAAAACAACAAACAAACAAACAAGGGGACTTCCATGGTGGTCCAGTGGTTAAGACTCCGTGCTTCCCATGCAGGGGATGAAGGTTTGATCCCTGAACTGAGATCGCACATGCTGCATGGCACGGCCAAAAACACAAACAAAACAAAACAAAACAACATACAGCTATTGCTTTTTCCAGCTGCACCCTTTTCCCCCACCGCAAGGGCTTCAGCTGGGCTCAACACAAATGCCTTGCCTCCTAGCACCTCACAGAACACACCTCCCCGCCCCACCCGAGGCCAGTGGGTGTGAACATGCTCCATTTCCTGCCCCCTCCCACCGCCAAACTTGTCTGCAGCTGCACCCATTCTCATCTCCTTTTCCTGGGTCTTGGTGTCCTTCCTCACATTCAAGCCTAGATCCATCCCAAAGAACCCAGTTCAGTTCTCTTTTGTCAGTACTCTTTTAATCAGAAGTGACAGAATTCCAACCCAAACCTGCTTAAGGAGACAAAAAGAGACCCTTTACCAGCTCACACAGTAGGATGCGCAAAGTTGTATCCTGTGTAGGAACAGCTAGATGCAGGAGCTCATGTGATATCACCTGGATAATGTCATGGTTCTGTGCCTCAGTTTCCTCATCTGTAAAATGGGATATTAATAGTCCCTACCACAGTTTTTGTGAGGAATAAAAGCCATCAGAAACTCAGATAGCACCCTTGGTGCTCTTATCTCTCTTTTTCTCTATGCAGCTGGTTTCCTTTTCTCTACAACCTGATTTTCTTTGTTCTCCAGTCAGGTAGGGAAAATGACCACCCCACAACTCCTCAGCATTATCAGGCCAGTTAGAACTAGAATATTTTAATTCCAATTCTTAGTACTTGGAAGAGAGAATCCTATCAGCTTAGTTTGGGTCAGTGTCTACCACTGGGCCATTCAGGTATAGTGGGAAGAGAAATACCTGGTAAAATGTAGCTGTAGCAGGCCCACCCTTGAGTGAGGATAGTTAGAAGGGGAAAGGAGAAAGAACTGTGAGTTGGCCAGACATCTCAAAAGGTGTCAATTGCAACTGGAGAGAGGGGAATCCCAGTCTGCTGTAAGAGTAGGAGTAATACGGGGAATGAACCTGGACCCTTTCCCTCAATGTAGAGAAAGGCCAAGCATTCCAGGTGTCTAGAGTTAATCCTTATTCTATACCCTAGAGTCCCTGGAGGTTGACGGAAGTTAGTCTGATAAAGAGATCAGAGATGCTACTTAAGAAAAGGACAAGAGTGGGAACTCCCTGCGGGGGAAGTACAGGAAGCTGCAGGGGCTTGTCCTGGCCTGGATCTGTGGATTCCATCTGCATAGATTCCAGATCAAAGATGCGTAAAGGGGATCCTCCGGAAACTACAAGTGCTAACAAGTCATGGTGTGGGGAGATAGGCTCTCCAGCCCTGGCCTCCCATCTGAGCCCCAGGCTTGTGGGAAGAACACCTTCTGTGTAAATAAAGGTGGTGCTGGCAACACACCCCATTGTGGCTTTGGGTCACAGGGGCAGAATTGGCAAGCGGGGACACAGACAGGAATTCCAGGGGTCCAGACAAAGTGGAGGATTACAGGAGACCAGCCATCCACCCGCTGGTGGCACATAAGCAGGATACAAACCCATCTGGCAAAGCAGCAGCACACAAAAGAGGGGAGGAGTCCCTCCCTTCAAAACGGTTTAACCAGTTTTAGACTTCAGTTTGACTTTTAGTATTAATTCTCTTATGGTGTTAAGAAACATAAATGAGTAGGACTTTTACAATTCTTAATGTATGATGATGATGATGATAATAATAATAATAATAATAAACTCTTATCAGTGCTTACTATATGCCAGGCAGTGCTCTAAGTATTTTATATGTAGTAACTCATTTAATCCTCATAACTTTTGAAGTAGTACTATTATTACCCTTATTTTACAGATGAGGAGACAAGACAAAAAGAAGTTAAGCAACTTGCCTAAAGTTGCATAGCGGGTAAGTGGCAGAGCTAGAATTTCAACCCAGGCAATCTGTGCTCTTAACCACTCTCAGAACTGCGGCTCTCACCCCAATGGTGTATACTTCTTAGGCTCTTTTAGAAGTAAGAAGCAGCTTCCCACAAGCTTTTTCAAGGAAAGGAGGGGTTATTCAAAGGAAGAAGTGGGCTGAAAGAAAGAGGTGGAAGCTCGGAAATCTAAAAATAGGCACCACGGTGCAGGCCTTTAGGAGTCTGAATGTTCTCTAGGGCTCAAATGTCGCTCCAGCATCCTCAGCAGCAAGATGGATTCAAGGCTCCCCACTCCAGAGTCCCTTCATTAGCACTACTTAGCATAATTTAAATGTCTGCTCCATGCTTGCCTTGGGCACTCACGCTCTTTCCTTCTCTCAGCTCAATATCTTTTTCCTCTCTCAGCTAAATCTACCTCACACTCTATCTTACAAATCTCATGGCTTCTTCCACCTTAAAAACTTTCAGCTGCTCCTATTCCTAAGTGCCTGATCTCGCCACATTTTCCAGGTCATAAAACTGACCAGTTCAACTTATCTTTTTGAGCCAGTTCAGGTCATAGGATGCTGGTCAACCTATGGTTTGTCTGCTCTTGGGTGTGGTATGGGAAGGGGATTGGAGTTACATGGTATAAAACATGATCGCCTGTGGTTGCCCTTTTTAGGTGGCACTGTGGGCGATGCTGTTTCCTTAGGTGTCTCCATGATAGGCACGTGTAGCTCCGGTCCTGGCTAAGCCTCATGTCGTCAGGATAGAGCTATTCTCTGTGCCCTAAATCAGTCCCATTTCATTGCTCTCCTTGGAAGGCGTCTTTCCTTTCTCCTTCCCTTCAGCCCTATAAGCCTGGTCTTGGCTAGTCCCCTGAGGACAGCATCTGCAGTCATTGATTTGGACATTGGTCAAAGAAAGAAGAGAAGGGACAGGAGTCAGCATAGGTGAATTTTTTTTAAAATTTATTTTATTTATGGCTGTGTTGGGTCTTTGTTTCTGTGCGAGGGCTTTCTCTAGTTGTGGCAAGCGGGGGCCACTCTTCATCGCGGTGCACGGGCCTCTCACTATCGCGGCCTCTCTTGGTGCAGAGCACAGGCTCCGACGCGCAGGCTCAGTAATTGTGGCTCACGGGCCCAGTTGCTCCACGGCATGTGGGAACTTCCCAGACCAGGGCTCGAACCCGTGTCCCCTGCGTTGGCAGGCAGATTCTCAACCACTGTGCCACCAGGGAAGCCCCAGCATAGGTGAATTTTTACAAGCTTGTGACTTACTCCTTTTGAGATCCGGGTGGGGCCCTTCAGTTCCTCTGTTCCACTTTCTTGTCTGTGTGATGGGACCCTTCAGTGCTTCCTACCAGCCTCACAGACCAGACCATACAGACAGGGTTGGCTGTCCACCCAACAGTCATTACACTGGCTCCATCTACTTTTTCTTGCTGGATGATCTGCGATCGTGTTTGGATGCTCAGGAAAGTGGTCCCTTCACAGCCCCAGAGGGCACATGTGCATGTTTAGGCCACATGTGACAATTCCACTCCCCTTGCCAGTGATGGCTTCAACTTGACAATGGACACATGATGCCGCCTTGGCCAATGTGTCAGCTGAAGAAGAAGAGTTTCTGGGAAAGGCTTTTAAAAAAATATTTGTTTGTTTGTTTTTTGGCTGCGCCTGGGACTTAGTTACGGTACGTGGGATCTTCGTTGCAGCATGCGGATTCTTAGTTGCGGCATGCATGGAGGATCTAGTTCTCTGACCAGGGATCGAACCCGGGCCCCCTGCGTTGGAGGCGCAGAGTCTTACCCATTGGACCACCAGGGAAGTCCCTGGGAAAGGCTTTTGTCCTTGATAAAAATTATCCATGTGGGGAGTTCCCTGGTGGTTCAGTGGTTAGGACTCGGTGCTTTCACTGCAGTGGGCCAGGTTCAATCCCTGGTCGGGGAACTAAGATCCACAAGCCAGGCAGCACAGTCAAAAAAAAAAAAAAAAAAAAAATTATTCATGTGGAGAAACTCTCCTTTTGACTCTAGGGCCAGAGCCACACTGCAGTCTCTGAAGAGAACAGCCTAGCTCTTTGGGATTTACAGGAAAGCATATTTTGTTCTAAGTTGGAACAGGTGGCCTTTATTCAAGGAGGTATACAAAAAAGATGAAGGCCCTTCATCAGGGATGATACAGGGATTCCTGCCCTGGGGTCAGAGGTGGGAATTTAAAAAGAGAAGGTTGAGTTAAAAGATCTCTAAGTCATGTTCTGCCATGAACAGGTAGAATTGTGTGATAATTTTTCTCTAGACTTTGCCTTGTTATCATGTTGGATGAAACTGGTCTTGTTTAATAGGAAAGGCCAAACTGTTGCTCCATTTTAGCACTCAAATACTGACCCTGCCTTCTACTTCCTTTGCCCATTGGACCGAGGATGTCTTTCCCATACACCTCTCCTCCTCAATACCAGTTAGACACCTGTTGGCCTGGTTTACAATGGCATCTTTTCTGTGGTTGGCCTGCCCTCTGCTGGATTAAGGAGATGGATCGCGGAGACGTGGACTTCTGGGAAGGGCCAGCTTTCCGGAAAGGGGATGTGATCAGGAGACCGGATTTCCCTTGGGGTCACTCTATGCCGTTTGTTCACCAGAAATTAGGTCTAGGAGGTGGTGATCCAGCTCTGAGTGTGGGGTGGGAAGCTTCCTGATGAACACAACTGCTTGGTTTAGAGGTTAGAAGTTGTCTGTGTTGTGTGCCCGTGTGAGTTTCTTCATCCATATACAGACGGAGAGAGGAATATTTTTTTTGTCCAGTGTTAAAAACAAAATTTCTTAGACAAATTGATGTTTAGCAATTGTCAAAGTTTATCAGCTTGCTAATAAGGGATCAGCCAGATAATGAAGCTTATGCTTTGGGTATAGAAAAGATATGGAAACTGATGGGTTATATAGTTGGGATACAGAAGACTTAACATAAGCAGCTAGTTTGGGGGTGGGGGAACTCCCTAACTAGGTAAAGAGTGCAGTTTGATTACATATAGTAACAAATGTCACAGTCAAGTCCGTTGCTAGAGAGGAAACATGGAGGAGGAGGTTTGGGATGCCAGGGGCATTGGCTGTCAATCAGAGATTAAAAATCCAATACGTTTAAGAAGCAAAGAATGAGGATACATCTGTGGATGCTAACTGTAATCATAAAGTTTCATTTCTCAGGAATGGTGTCTGATGATCTGATTGCCATGGATGCATAAACCACGGACACAGCAGCAAATAGCAAGCTCTGACTTGGTGCCAAGAGAAACAGGTCTCTTGGCACCAGGAATTTTTCTCAAGCAGTAAGCAGTGCAGCTAGAATATAGTTTACACCCTCCCAAACACCAAACAGCTGTCCACCCCCCTTTTTTTCTTTAGAGGCAAATTTTTTCTCTGAAATCAGAATTATCAGAGATTGAATTTTTCCACATAAGTAAATTTTTCTGATAACTGACATTTGTGCCTTTAAGTACTATAACTGTTCTTCTTGAAAATTAAAAAAAAAGATTTTATTTTTACATGCTTGTGAAAAAGAATTTTAATGATGCAGAAAAATGAAGACAATATAATATTAATACAAATCCTGTCACCCAGATGATGTTAGGTGAATATCATCCAAAGAACCTTTATGTATTATGTACAATAGCAGACCAGGTAGATAGATAGACAGACAGAACAGGCTCATGAAACTCTTTCTGAAAATCTTGAGACTAGCCATGTTTTGGAGTTTGGAGCTTTTTATATTTTAGTAAGATAATATGGTATATACACTGTATATCTTACAATATCTCCCAGCAAGATCTAGGTGGTACATAATTAAATATATTAACACTTCTGCATATGACTATTCACACTATAAGATGTTTAAAAGACTGCAAATAGCCTCACTTAAATTCAGGACAGATTTTGCTGCTAAACAACTTATAAAATATATTTAATTTTCACAGCTTTTTAAATTTCAGAATTACAGGTAAGGAATCGTAGATGTGTGCTTTCATAAAATAAGATAATATAATACATGTTATTTTTTAGAGAAAAAGTAATCAATTTAATTGTATCCATAACTGACTGAATAAATAGAAGCTGAAGTGAAACCAAAGGAATTGCCATACTTCACATAAACATTTCTTTATCACAAGAGATATTATTTTCTAAAATATCTTTCTAAGGTTAAAAGATGAGAGTAAGAAAAATAATGAGATTGGAGTCATTATGTTGGAATAATTTCTGATGGGGATCTTCCCAACATGTTCTCAGTACTATTAGGCTTAAGGCCCTCCAAAGTATTCTGTAACTTTCTCTTTGGTATCCTGAAATTCATAAATAACATAATCTACTCATATAGATAATGAAAAAATTAATATAATGCCTAATATGTAGAAAATAAAAAGAAATTAACTTGTTATAAAATATAGTAATATGTATTTCAATATTTAAATCCTTGGGCATTACTACTAAAGACATAAAGAAGCAATGAGACGCTTGCTGTATGTATAATGAACAAGTCTGGATTTAATAGAAGTTATAAGAAGAGAAGGCATTCCATTCAAAATGATAGCAGAGGTGTGATGGACACTAGAATAAAACCTGGTATTAAGTAATTATAGAGGAGACTTATTTGTATAAGCGAAATAGGGAAATAATCTTCATGGAAGTAAGAATAACCTGATAAGTACTAGGTAGAGAAAATGAAGGCATACACTATTGTTGAAAATGAGCAAAGTCTTGTTTCAAGGAAGATGTTATAATAATTTTCTATGCTGCTCCATGAGATGGGATAGTGAAAGAATATGTCAGAAATCATACACCCATCTAGATATCTCACCACATGTTGGAGCAAACATTTAGACTTTTAAGGCCTTTGAGATCTTGGAGACCATGTCCTTCAAGAGTCAATGGGAAATTGAGAAAGATTTGAAAAAAGCAGTAGTATTTAAGAGTCTACAGAGAAGTTGTGTGGCAGACCTTTGGAAAAAATATAGATAAGACTGAAAGCCAATAGGAACTCTCCAAATAAATCATTTCAATATGTAATTTTCACAACAGAGATTTCTTATCATTGTGCTGCAAATATTTTTAAAAATTTATATAGGATGGCAATAAAATATTTTTTTAAAAATAATCTTTATGAAATTCATTGATATCTTTACATTTGTCTCTACTAATTTAATAATGTATGGTTTCAAGTCTACCAAAAGACGTCTCAAATCGCCCTTTACACATTTGCATTTGGTTTCATTGTTTTTCAAGTAATTGTACCACTGCTGTGAAACCATTTTCAACTAAATACTTAGTTGGAAACGTTACAAGTAATTTAGCTCGTTCCAAGAAGTGAGTATGCTAGTCCTGAGTCCCCAGCTTTTCATAATTAGATTAATTAAACTGTGTTTTGGCTTCAAAATCTTTCATTTATTTATTTACACTCAAGGAATTTTCCTGCAAATGTTGCCTAGTGGCCCACTGGTTTCCAATGTATTAATCAACCCTACCTTTAAATCTAGTCAACTAATTAAACATTTAAAAAGCAAATTTTAAAAACCAATCCTTTAAAGACAACTCCTCCTCTAGGGAGGAGAACAAAGAATTCTCTGAAGCAGGCGCCCAGGTTCCGACTTTTGACAGCCCCTCGAAGCTCCGCCTCTCGAAACCCCGCCCCTCACGCACTCCACGCCCCTCTTCCGTACAGACTGCCTCCAGAGCGGGCGTCGGACGTCGAGCGGAAGTGACGTACGGGGGCCGCCGGCGGAGTCGATGGTGCGTTGCGCTACCGGGCCTGAGAGTGGAGTGGCCCTTGCGCCAGGGAAGATAGCGCTATGTCGATCGAAATCGAGTCCTCGGAGTGAGTCCCGTGGTGGTGGATGTTCGCGAGGTTGCGGGGGCCGGGAGGCGAAGGGTGGGGGCGTAGAAGCTGCTCGGGGAAGGCGTTGGTGAGGCTGGGGAGCGGAGGGGCATTTCCTTTCCCACAAAGAAGCTTCTTGTATCTGGCTACCTCGGAGGCGGGCCCACAAGAAAGTAGCGGACGGGAAGCCCAAAGCCCGGTGGGAGGCGGCGCGGGGTTGGCGGTAAGACATGCCTGGAAGACCTGAGTTCTAGCCCTCGCCGACTCCTGGTGCGCTCTGTGACTGAGCAAATTAGCCATCCAATCTGGACTCCGGTCTTATCTGCACAAGGAGGCCGGACTCGCAGCCTTCTTTCTCTTCCCGCCCCCAGTGAGCAGTGTGGTTTGTTTCCTCCCCTGTGCTTACAGGGCCCTCTGCTTTTTTCTGCCCAGCACTTAATCCAGTATTGTCACCGTTTGCCCACCCTACTAGCCTGTGTAGGCTTCTAGGGGCTCGTTTTCATTACAGTCCCAGTTCCTAGCACATCGTCGAGGCTCAATGATTGTCTTTGGAATGAATGAGCGACTGGCTATTTTATGAAGTTCCACGTTGCGCTGAATTTTGGTTAGTCTGTGAGCTCTGTGTAGCCCAAAGGAGGGACAGAATGTGGAAATTGGGCCAGGAGAATGATAGACTTGGGGGAGAGGGGCGCTAATGAGTGACTGAAGAAGGTCTTTAGTGAACTTTTCCAGGATTCCATCCTCTACCTTGCTCTTGCCAACACTTAATAATTAAATCAGCAGACGTATCATTTGTGTCCTGAGTGTAAGGGAGAGAGGACTTGTCCTCAAGATCTGCCATAGGAAGAAGGGAGGTTTATTCATTCAACAAATATTGAAGTCTACTGTGTACTTGTTTTAGACCCTGGGAATATAGTAGTGAACGAAGCAAACAAAAATCCGTGCCCTTATAGAAAGTGCATTGTTATTGAGGAAGGCAAACAGCAGGCAAAAGCAGTAAGTAAAATAGGCTTAGCAAATGGTGGTAAGTGTTTTGGAGAAAAAGTAAAGCAAAGAAGGGTAATGGAGAGTGCTGGCGATGAAGACAGCTAAGTCAGGGCAGGAGTTGGAAAGGATTCTATGCTTTGAGCCTGAATCAAAGTGGGAACTGACCATTCTCCAGCTGCATGTTTTCATTATCAATAATTGCTGCTTTTTACTAAGTATTTTCCATGCTAGTCACGCTATAAGCAGTGTAGTCAACCTTTTGACCAACCCCTACAGAGTAGGTATTTTTAACAGATGAGGAAACAGGCAAAGAGATGTTAACTGACTTGTCCAAAGTCACAGTAAGTGACAGAACTCTGATTTAAATTCCAGCCTATCTCCAAAGCTTTTAGCTCTTTATGTATTACACTGTGTTTGAAGGACGTGAATTTGATTTTGGCTATGTCAAATATGAGTTCTTTGCAAGCGTGGTGTTTCATTTGAGTCGTGTAAATGGAAGTGTGCTATGGAAGACAGTGTGATACTGGAACAGCAGGTATCTCTTAAAGGGGCCATGAGAGAAAAGACTACTGTGAGTAGCAGTAATCAGTTCCCTTCTGCAGAAAGGGAACCCTTTTTAAGAAGAGGGTGTTTGCTTTCCTGTCCAGGGTGTATGTTCACGTGCCACGCTGCCAGTTTGAATCTTCATTTTTCCACTTATCTCTGTTACCTGGTCAAATTCTCATCTGTAAAATGGACATAAGAGTAATGCCATCCTTATAGGGTTGTTTTGAGGAGTAAATGAATCCAAAACGCTTAGAACAGTACCTGATACATAGTGAACACATAGTAAACATTGGTTATTATTTTTTGGTTATTATTTCTCTCCTGGGAAAGAGAATTGACTAAATTCCAGTCTGAAATCCCTTCCAACCAGGACAGTGTGACCCCCGATACTAGTGCTGTCCAGTAGAAGTACCTTGTGTGCCACATATTTACTTTCAAGGCAAGAGAAGAACAGTGTAGTACAGCACTGTAAAGTGAACTTTTACTGTGTATATGAACAACATTCTTCACTAGACTCCTTAACACTAAGCCGAAGATCAAGAAGTTTTAATTATATATATTTAACTCGAAATGACTTGTCACATGCTGAAAACTGTTGCTTGTTCTCTGAGTATTTGGAGATTGTCTGTGTCCTCTTTTCCTTGGGAAACTGAATCCACATGTTTTTATTTCACTTGTCCTGAACATTTGGTAATAAAGGCAGTGGGTAGGTGTTATTTTTGCAAGTGAGGACACATAGCTTTGTTTTGCTTTTACATACAGTATAGCTCTACTTATTTGTGTTCAACAAATCCCTTTTAAGAAGGTCTCAATTCATATTTTTTGTTGTCATTTGAAAAATGGACCAAATCATCCAATCATTTAGAGTATTTTGTGTCAGTGACTAGACTTGGTTTAAAGTATTTTACTATAGTGTGCAACAGTGTAATCATATGAATTAATAAGAAACTTGGCATAATAAGAATATCTCTGACCTTGGAAGTAAGAGAGTCTTCTTGATACTAACTTGCTTCCTAGCTGACTGTGAGATATTGGGCAAATTATTTCCCTTCACTGAACCCCAGTTCTATTTCTTTTTTTTAAATTAATTAATTAATTAATTAATTAATTAATTTTTGGCTGTGTTGGGTCTTCGTTTCTGTGTGAGGGCTTTCTCTAGTTGCGGCAAGCGGGGGCCACTCTTCATCGCGGTGCGCGGGCCTCTCACTATCGCGGCCTCTCTTGTTGCGGAGCACAGGCTCCAGACGCGCAGGCTCAGCAGTTGTGGCTCACGGGCCCAGTTGCTCCGCGGCATGTGGAATCTTCCCAGACCAGGGTTCGAACCCGTGTCCCCTGCATTGGCAGGCAGATTCTCAACCACTGCGGCACCAGGGAAGCCCCCAGTTCTCCTATTTCTGAGTTGGAAGTAGGACTGGATGATATCTTGTAACTTAGGTTCTGTGATTTTTTTGGAAAGTTTTACTCACATGATAAAGAAATGGAAAGGAGGATGGTTGTGTAGAAAAATAAACTGGGGTGGACTTTATTTTGTGGCCTCTTTGGTGAGTGAGGATCCATGAGCTGAATGACTTGCTTTCTTCTTTCAGTGTGATCCGTCTCATCATGCAGTACCTGAAGGAGAACAGTTTACATCGGGCATTAGCCACCTTGCAGGAAGAGACTACTGTGTCTCTGAATACTGTGGACAGCATTGAGAGTTTTGTGGCTGACATTAATAGCGGCCATTGGGACACTGTTTTACAGGCTATACAGTCTCTGAAATTGCCAGACAAAACCCTCATTGACCTCTATGAACAGGTAAGAGTGGGGGTGATGCTGATCCCTGTAGGTTGGTTTATTGTGGGCCCCCTGACTGGAAAGCATCCGTGAACATTTCTTCAAGCATTATGGGGCTGTAACAGCCCTAAAATTTACACTGTCAAAGCTTGAGTGCTCCTCTGTATTTTTATCTCTCTTCTTGGAAAAGCCAAGATTTTCCCAAATTGAAATTCTTTCTTAAGTGACCATTAAATGATCTATTCTTACACCAACTGTTCTGACACCAAATAGTGTACTGCAGTTTAGTTCTGACACTAACCACCCAGAGTTAGTGCAGACCCCACTAGTTAAGGGCTCGGTCCTCTACAAGACTGTCTTTACTTCACACACCAGCCACACTTCAGGGTCTTGGGCCACCTATACTTCTGACCAACTGGCTACAAATTTGAGGGTCCCCACGACCCCCTCAGAATTGATAATTCACTAGAATGACACAGACCTCAGGAAAGTGACATACTGATGATTGCAGTTTTATTATCAGGGGGACAGATCAGTACCAGCTGAATGAAGAGACATATAGGGTGAGGTTTGGGAGGGTACTGAACCAGAGTTTCCAGTGCCTTCCCCCCATGGAGTTAGAGTTTGTCTCTTACCTGGCACATTAAAGTATTCACCAACCAGGAAGCTCCATTGAGATTTTTCATTCAAATTCTAGTTCCTTGACCCTCTGCAGGGTTGGGCTGGCTCAGAGCATCAACCCTCTAATCATATGGTTGTTCCTTTTGATAACCAGCCCCTATCCTGAGCCATTGCCTTAGCACTAACTCAGGTGTGATGCAGAGGGCTTATGAATAACAAAGATATTCCTATCACTGGGGAAATGCCAAGGTTTTTAGAAGATGTGTGCCAGGAAACCAGGACATAGATCGTAAAATTACTTATTATACACAGAACAGAGTGGATTTTCTGGAAATAAGAATGTCGTGTGGTTTGAAGTAAAAATAGGGAAATGGGTTTGTTTCTTTACAATCCACGTGAGTTTGGTTAATTCCCTAAAGAAAATTTTGGTAATTGGAGAAAGGTTTCTCTGGAGCCTATAGAGATATTTCCATCTTTAGTTTTCTTTAGCCTCTACATTCTGAGTAAGAGACCTAAGAGGAGAGGAGATTGGTAGATAAAAATGAAGGCTGGAAGTTAAAGGATTGAAGTTATTACTTTATAATTACTGTAGTTGTCTGCCTGAAATTGCTTGTGAAAAGGAGAAGGGGCATTTCCTGATTTGTGATTTGGAAATCATTTTGGTAGGCCATTTCTATGTCAGAAATTGTACTGAAAAAGAAAAATTAATACGCGAATGCATTGAAACAGCCATTTTCTTTCAATTATACAGGTTGTTTTGGAATTAATAGAGCTCCGTGAATTGGGTGCTGCCAGATCTCTTCTGAGACAGACTGATCCCATGATTATGTTAAAACAAACACAGCCAGAACGGTATATTCATCTGGAAAACCTCTTGGCCAGGTCTTACTTCGATCCTCGAGAGGTATGACTGTGGTAATGAAAAGAAACTGTTGTTAACTTTGAGCAATAATGTGATCTTTTTAAAACCATTTTATTGGATACTTTTTGTATTTTTGATTTAATTTTTGAAAATGATACTTTTTTGTTTATTTACATTGGTTGAAATTTGCATATGTTAAAGAGAATAATCTAGTTTAGTATTTGAGGACCTTCCCTCCCTCACACACCTCATCATACAGGATTGTGTGTTGATCAGTAAAAAAGTAGACAGTTTATTCTGGTATCATTTCCCCATTAGCCCAAGTATTTAACTGGCCCAGAAGTGCTGCTCTACTGCTGGTATGTTCACTGTGCATTTGTGTCCCTTGGAAGCGCAGAGTCTTAACCACTGGACCACCAGGGAAGTCCCGGTTCTTTTAGTTCTTAAAAGCTTGTGTTTTTGCTTCTCAGCTGATTATGCTTACTGGTAGAGCATGATGATTGATATTCTTTTATTCTTCCAAAACCATATATATATAGTTTCATTCTTTTTCACCCAGCCTTTTACTAGAAGCTTGTCTAAGTAGGAGGAAGAAGAATTTAATAGGCACTGCATAATGGGAAGTTGTTAGAGTAAACTCACAGAAACCGTGAGGATAAAGGAAGGAGTTTGGATTGCCAGGACAGGATTTAAGTTAGAGGTAGTGAAGAACTTCTGGGCTGGGAGTCATTTGACTGAACAAAATTATTAAAGAATAAAAGAATCCTTGGCTCTGCAGATTTTTCAAAAATTGGAAAAACAACTCTGGCTTTGACATAGTTTACTTAGGCTCTTTTCAGAAATAATGGTGTGGATTGGCTGACCTCAGTTCTATCTCAGCTCATACTTTTGAAATGCAAGTGGGTAGAATTGAGAAGTTGTTTTTAAAAACTAAATGGTTTGATTAATCCTCTGTTTAACTTTTTATGTTTTCCTTTTTGAATGTTTCTGCTTGATTACTGTTACTTTTTTTAAAATAAGCACATTTATGTCTTTTGCCATTTCTTGGAAATGATACTACTGCCGCTCCTTTTTCAGGCATACCCCGATGGAAGTAGCAAAGAGAAGAGAAGAGCAGCGATTGCCCAGGCCTTAGCTGGGGAAGTCAGCGTGGTGCCTCCATCTCGTCTCATGGCATTGCTGGGTCAGGTAATTAAAGTCTGTGGAACTGAAATGACTCTGAACTCCTGGTAGTGTTTCCTGTACCATATAAAGTCTATGTATGAGCTAAAGAAATCAGACATCCTAAGAACTGGGAAATACCTGTAGAGCTGCTTGTACCAACAGCTGTGCCATGCCACATTCATCTTTCCTGGGAGTGGCAGTATAGATTAGTGGTTAAGGGCATACACTCTAGAGACAGAATTAGGGTAACAATAGAATTTATCATCCACTCTTGAGGACATTGTTGATCATCGTGCCAGAACACTGTCTGAAACAAATTGGAACAAATGTTCACCATAGTTAGAATCTGAGCTCTCTCACTTACCAGCTATGCGGTCTTGGGCATATTACCTAACTTTTTTGATCCCAGTTACTCATCTTGGTGTTGTAGTAAGGATTAAATGAGATAAAATGTACTTAAAACAATTGTATTTTGCCTGGCACCTTGTAAACACACAGTAACTGGTAGCTGCTGGTGGTGTTTCTTTTTTCTTTTTCTTTTCTTTTGTTTTTTTGGTAGTGGTAGTATTACTGGCATTGTCGTTATTATTTTTAATGGGACTTAGAGTACAGACTCCTTTCTGACCTCATCTTCCCCATGCTCTTGGTTGCTCTCAACCATGATAACCACTCGTCTTCATGAAACTCCTCTCTTGGTTTTTCTAACCCTATTCTTCTTGACTTCCCTTTTCATCTCTCCAGTTGTTCCTTTCTTGGTTGTTAGAGGAAGGAGATAGGGGTGATGTAGAGAGGGGTTTTCTTTTTTGTTTTTTCCTTTTAAAGTTGGGAGTGATTTGAAACTGCTGCAGATGAAGAGTAAAGAGCCTGTAGAGAGTACCCATTGATTGGAGACAGGTCAAGTTCTCTAGTCATTAAAGTAAAATATGAAAAATAAGCAACATGAATTTTGGAAAGAAATAAAATTAATAGTATTTATAAACATTAATATTTCAACTATAATCATAGTATTAATTTAAAAGTTTGGTAAAGTTGTGAGATATAAAATATACCAAAGTTGATTACATTTCTACATATCATCACTGGCCAGTTCAAATATTCAGTGAAAAAAAGAGCTTTTGTTTATAGCAACAGCATACAATATAAGAATTCTAGCATTAACTTTTGTGGGTAATACATGATTTATTTCCATTTTTAAAAAAGGCAAAAGCCTTTCAGAGCTTTCAAGAGAAATAAAAGAAGATTTGAGTAGATGGTGAAACATTGATTTTCCTGGATAAGACTGACATTGATGCCAGTTCTTCTTAGATTTAAGGCAGTTTATAATAAAGATCACAGTAGGATTAGAACTGTTTCACAGAAGAATTCTAGTGTTCACTTGAAAAAATAAACTTGGAAGTATATTCATCAAAGAAATTTTGGAAAGGAAGAATGTTGAGAGCATACTAGCCCTAGAAATAGTGAAGCTTTTAACAGGTTTATAGTTTGAATCATTTTGGTACTTGGCATCCAGTGCAACAGCAGTGCAAGAAATTGATCCTGTTATTTATAAGAATTCAATAGATGATAATGGGAATGTCACAGAACCTAGGAACAGGGAAGAATTATTAAGTGTATGGTGTTGGGGCACCTACTTTAGAATGGGGGAGAAATGTCAGATCAGAGCCTTCTCTCATATTTTATAAGCATAATTTCAGATAGAGTGAAAGTTATGTATTTTAAGAATATAGAAAAACTTAGGTGGTGATATAATGTATCAAACCTCCTGTTAGGGAAGGACTTCCTGTGAGTAGGGAGTAAACACCAAGGTAAAGGTCAACAAATTTCATTACTTGAGAGTTTAACTTAAGAGGAAAAGAAACCTTTAAAGCTATAATAAAATGGGTAGATTGGGAAAAAAATTCTTTTTGGCAAACATAAACAAATACAATGTGTTGATCACATTAAAAGCTCACAAATTGATAAGAAAGATAGTAAGACCACAATAGATGAGTGAGCAAAGAACATGAATAAACAGCTAACAGAAGAAATATATGTAGTTAATAAACATGCAGAAAAGCTCAAACTCTAATCAGAGAATTGACTAAAGTAGGGCGTAACTTTCCACTCATTAGAGTTTTTAAATGACATCCAAAATTATTGTTTTCTTGATATAGTAAAGGGAAAAAGGAATCAACATTGATCATGTCCCTGTGTTATGTAGACTTTACATATATTATTTTATTTTATCCTTTCATCAGCTCTAGGAATTAGGCTTTTCTCCTGAATTTAGTTGGTGAAATTGGGAGTCAGAATAGCATAGTTGACAAACTAGGACCATTTGTCTTCAAAGTCCATGGTTTTTCCACTCCCCGTAATTCAGTCGTGAATGCTATTGAAGTTGTGTCTTTGGGGGAAAACACTTTGGCAGTATATATAAAGAGCCTTAACCGTTTGTGTTCTTTTCTTGATTCAGTGAGTCCTCTTCTAGGAATCTATTCCAA
This sequence comes from Balaenoptera physalus, assembly GCF_965194825.1. Lineage (NCBI taxonomy): Eukaryota > Metazoa > Chordata > Mammalia > Artiodactyla > Balaenopteridae > Balaenoptera > Balaenoptera physalus. The sequence goes on along the minus strand of NC_138886.1, from coordinate 80,474,388 downwards.
GTGGGGAATATCCTCATAATAGAAAAAGCCTTATGTCCAAAGGTGTTCACTGCAGCATTATTTAGATGAGTGCAAAAATTAGAAGCAGTGTAAATGTCCATTAATATATTAAACTGTGAAACATCCACTGCATAGGATATATTGTACAGCCATCGAAATGTTAGTCATGTCATAGCATGATCTAATGATAGGTGAAAACAGAATATAAAATTTTACATATGGTATAATTACAGCTATATAAATTAAACATACATGTCGGGAAAATACTACAAGGTAACATATGAAATGCTAACAGTAGCTGTGTTTGGATGTTGGAACTATGGGAGATTTCTGTTTTTCAAATTTTATTTATAATAAGAGACACCTATAAGAAAATAGGTGTAAAAACATGGCCCTGTTGGCTCTCAAGAGTCCCCTTCTACCCTGAGATCAGCCTGTGTTCCTAGGACACAGAGTAGCCGAGCTTATGTTGTGTTTGGATGGCCAAAGGTGGTTGGGTCTGGATGGCTCACAGTGTCCTGTGAACCTCACCCTTTCAGGCTTTGTCTGAGCAATCAGGACCAGATCTTAAAAGCACCCAAGTGGATTTCTTTTCTCATAGGCACTGAAGTGGCAGCAGCACCAGGGATTGCTTCCTCCTGGTATGACCATAGATTTGTTCCGAGGCAAAGCAGCTGTCAAAGACGTGGAAGAAGAAAAGTTTCCTACACAGCTGAGCAGGCATATTAAGGTAGGATCCTTGGACACTCAGCCAGTCGGTAGTCATTTGTTGGGGACTCAATGTATGCTTGCTCAGCCAGGCCCTGTGCCAGGAGCTTGGGCTGGGGAGCAGAACTCATTCTCCAGCTCTGACAACATTCATGGTTGTTGCTGGTGACCCAGGCAGTGTGGCACACCTCAACTGTATTACCGAGTGGACATACATTGGACATCTGGCCCATCATCTGCCCTTGGACTTCCTCCAAGGAATCCTGCATTTGGAAGACTGCTTAGCTCTTTGGTTAAGCCTGGGACTAAGAACCATGAAATTTCTATATATTTGTCCTGTTTAACATTTGTGTTTTTGCTTGCTACGTGTTAGGCAAAGTACCAGGCATGGATTATAAACTGGGCTTGAGTGGTGTTTGAGGAAAATAATTTTATCACCTTGATGGCTGGTTCTTGGTGTTTTTTGTTTTTGTTTTTTGACTTTTCTAAGAAAAAGCATAATGAAACAATTGTTGCAGTCCTCAGAATTACAACCATATTTGCTACTTTAGCATCTCCTTTTTATTAGTTTCTTTCTGGGTTTGTGCTCTGAATTTATAGATTTAAAAATAATTCATATTCCTCAAATCTTTGACTTTGGCTTAGTGTTTTGAATTTGTCTTTTCTGGATTATATGTTTTGATTTGCATGTAAAGGTATTTTGGGGCAGCACTTTTATTTACACTGGTTAAAACCTTGCGACAAATAGAAATCCATTATAATTATGCTGCCAGACTAAGATTTTCTGTTATAAACACTTCCTTTTTTGGCATTTAAAATGAAACTCATAATAGAACTTTTCTCTGTTCCCATCTGTCTAATGTTCTGTAGTTTTTATCTGTTAATGGAAGCATCTTTGCTGGTAAATGCTCAGGATACATTTCCCAGGCAAACAATCTGTCAGCTGTAATCAGTTCTCCTAGAGTTAGTCAGCCACACGTTATCACTTGATCAAATGAAGGTCATGAAAAGAAGCAGTGATGGAAAATTTGTTTAAAATATAGTGGAGGAAAATAGCCATTTATTTTGAAAAATGAATTTTTTCCCCCAGATGGAAAAAAAAAAAGGAACATATGCCATATTAAGTTGAGTGTGAAAGTCATGCCAACAGTGGCTGATTCTGGTAAAAATTTATTGCTTGAGTTAACAGGATTATTTGTTCTAAGTCCCTTGCTAAAATATTATTTTGCTTTTCTTTGGAAATACCAACTTCATTTAAAAAAAAAAACAACAAAAACAAGAACAAAAACTAGTTTCAGTGGAGAGCCTAGACGCTCAACTGGTTGGAGAAAATATATCTAGCATCTCTTGGTGTCTGGGTACAGAAACACCCCTCCCAAACTCCATGATACAGGAGCTTTATGGCTTTATGCTAGGGCAGAGCTCTCAAAAGTTTAAAATGGGAATTGTTTTAAGGCCACTACATAAAAGTGCATCTGTTTCATTGTTTCATTTGAAACAGTTTGGTCAGAAATCACATGTGGAGTGTGCTCGATTTTCTCCAGATGGTCAGTATCTGGTTACTGGGTCTGTTGATGGATTCATTGAAGTATGGAACTTTACGACTGGAAAAATCAGGAAGGTAAAGTATTTTAAATACATTAATTTTTCTAGTGGGAGAATTATCTGTTACTGTTTTTAAATTATCTGTTATTTTTGCAATTTAAATTTACTTTTTGAATGGGTAATATGTACATCTGATAAAACATTTTATAAAATAGAACGGTTATTCAGTAAAGAGTCTTGTTCCCCCTTCTTGTCCCTCAGCCAGTCAGTTCCCTTCCTTGGTGCACTCAGGGTTACCAGTTTCTTATGTAACTTTTCTGGAATATTCTATGTGTATATGTAAGCAGTTGCTTATTGTTTCCTATCTAACCTTATTGTAGGACTAATTGTGTTTCATTCTGAATGAAGTGGAATATCTTTTTATATGTGAAAAGCCACCAGTATTTCCTGTTCTGTGAAGTCTTTTCATATCCTTTGCCCATTTCTCTTTTGGATTGCTTCTGATTCAATACTTGTGTATATTGCAAAATGATCACCACAGAAAGTCTAGTTAACATCCTTCATCACACATAGAAGCTTTTTTTTCTTGTGATGAGAACTTTTAAGATCTACTCTTTTAGCAACTTGCAAATATACATACAGTATTACTAACTGTAATCACCATGCTGTACATTATATCCCCATGGCGCTTATTTTACAACTGGAAGTTTGTACCTTTGGACTTCCTTCATTATGTTTCTTTTTATGTTTAATTGTTGATCCATCTGGCATTTGTTTAGAGTGATAAAATTGGTGTAGATCCAACTTAACTTTTTCCCAAATAGCTACTTGTTGACTAACCCCTGATTTAAAACGTAATCTTGATCATAGAGTACTAAATTCCACTCCATGCTTAGTGGATTTATGAGTGACTTTCACTTTCTACATTGTCTATTTCTTTATAATTTACCTTTTTTTTTTAACCATGAAGCAGTCTCTTTCTATACTTTAGAAAAAATATATTTCAATATGAACAGTAATGGATGATAAAAGAAAAGTAACAAATAAATAGATTAATCAATACATGGTTTTAGGAAAGGTAGCTGACAGTATGGACAAAACATTAATTTCTCATGTCATACCCTAAAAACAAATAAATTCAGATTTATTAAAGATGTACAATATGTACTGTAGGGAAATTTTGCTTAGAAAGGATCATAAGCAAAAGATGTAGGCTAATATGTTTGCATTTTTTATAATAGTTATTTGAATTGTGTAAAAAAGTTCTTCCCAGTATTATCAGTTGTTCATCAGGATAGTACGTATGACACTATTTGCTTTGGAGATTTAGAGTCGGCATAGTCCATTATCCTGCTTTTAGTGAGTTTGCAGAGACCTGGGGTAACTGGTGTTTTTGTGTTATTTTGATAACTGCTTATCATTGTTTCCTTTAGGATCTTAAGTACCAGGCCCAGGATAACTTCATGATGATGGATGATGCTGTCCTCTGCATGTGCTTCAGCAGAGATACAGAAATGTTAGCAACTGGTGCCCAAGATGGAAAAATCAAGGTATGAGTTAGTGGCATGAACTCTTGTATGTAGACATTTTGAGAGTTCTGTAATGAGTTAGTGTCCTGCATAGGTTTTTTGCTTAATAACAGCTACTCTTTATGGAGCATCAGCTTTATGCCAGTGACTTTAGTTTTTCTTGTTTAATCCTAATAATAACTCTGCCTAGGGAGGTCCAGTAATTTAAGGTCACACAGTTGGTAAGTGACAGATCTGGGACTTCAGTCCAGATCTGTTTGTGCCCTTTCTGCTGTGCCACTGTGGCTCACCGTATGTGGTATGTTGTGCTTAGGGGATGGGGTGGTCTGCAGGTGATTAGCAGTTGATTAGCTGTGGCTTGTATTTAATTGCTGTTAAAATCCCCTGGGCTAGATAAAATACAGAAATGGTCTCTGCTAAGTGAACTTAGAGTCTGAATTTTTGTTTTAATAATTTAAAAGGAAAGAGGCTTAAGTTTCAAAGGATTCAAGTTATCATTGTACTGTGTGAACCAGACATATCATATTCAGCTATTAGCATGCATTTTTAATGCTGTTTTTAGCATATTAGTGAGCACTGCATCTTGCTTGGCTCTGCAGAGTAGAGTGGGACAGTATTTACAGGTTTTTACTATTCTTTTTTTTTAATAAAGGTATGGAAGATTCAGAGTGGACAGTGTTTAAGGAGATTTGAAAGAGCACACAGTAAAGGTGTCACCTGTCTAAGCTTTTCTAAGGATAGCAGTCAGATCCTTAGTGCCTCTTTTGACCAGACAATTAGGTAAGTAAGAATCCCCAAACTGCCCTCACTTGGGTTTAATATGGTGAAGCCTTAGAGGGAGGTACTAGTGATTCCTTATGTTTTCACCAGGATGCTTTTATATGGAGAGTGAGGGTATGTGAGACCTTATTTCCCCAAAGTACAGCTGACACAGTGCTATTGTGTTGTCCATTTGGGTCTTTACCTAGAAGAGAGATTAGAAAGGGATTATAGCAGTACTTCATATTTCTCAAAGTGTGGTCTGTGGACCCCCCTGCATCAGAGTCACCTTAGAGGACATGTGACAAATACAGATTCCTGGGACCCGGCAGAGACCTAGAAGTCTGTTGCTGAACAGAAGCTTGTGGTATTATTGGCATATTTTCTTCCAGTCTCTGTGCAAAGCTTTTGTTGTGGTTTTGTTTGATTGTTTGACATAAGGAAAATAATACTGCATACATAATTGCATAGCCCTCATTCTTAATATTTTAACATGAGCTTCTATAATTCATCTAAAATGCTTTCAACAGTTGGTCCCAACCATAATATGTAGAATATTAATTGTTCTTTTCATTTGCTTTTATTTGTGATAGAATTCATGGTTTAAAATCTGGAAAAACCCTGAAGGAATTTCGTGGCCATTCCTCCTTCGTTAATGAAGCAACATTTACACAGGATGGGCATTATATTATTAGTGCATCCTCTGATGGCACTGTAAAGGTTAAGTATTTGCTACTGGTTTGTTTTGGGGTGTCTATTCCATTTTTGCCCTTTGAGGAGTTTTCAGTGGTGATAATGGTGATAATTGTGGTGGTTAAACCTCTTTACTAAGTATTTTAGCCATAATTGAGGTGAGTCTGTGACAATAGTAATATTCTGTGGTAATTCCTATTGGCCTAGGGACCTCAAATCTCAGCCCTACAGATGCTATCGTGTGTAGGAAAAGAGGAAAGATGTGGAGTTCTAAACTTAAGTCCACCCCCATTTACAGTGGTGAAATTCCATCTTGCCATAGGTATGGTCCACCGCAACAAGTTCACGAAGAGCTCAGTGGCTAAATAAATAGGTCTCATCCCACCCCGAGCCCCCACATTCGGGCCTTTCTAATAGCATTTCAAGAGGAGCAGGAGGGGCGTAGAGTAGAACCAAGTCCTCTCTCAGATACTTATTTATTGCCTTCAGCGCTCTTCTGAAAGTAGTGGCTCTTCGGTACCTTAAGAGATGTAGTTATTTCAACAGAGGGCCTCATTTCCTAGAGAAGATGGGAAATCCGAATAGAAAATCGCTAGAGATCTTTGAGACACTCCATTTACATTCTAGATCTGCTTTTAAATTGCCTTATGTGAGTGTTAGTGCCAGAAGACCTAAACATTCTAACACAAATCCCTAACAGTCAGACCACCTTCTGCAGTGGCTTGTTCTGGCTTGGGAATTGAACCAGAAACCTGAAGGTAGGAGATGTACTCTTCCTCAGGATGGGTGGGGAAATACAGAGCTCTTAGTGCTTTAGTCATGCGGTTTGCCCTCTTTGTGCTATGCATCAATATATGGGCCTCACAACTTGTAAAAATACCATTGGGAGGTGGCTTGTGTAGGTCTCTTTGTTTTGTGGTCTTTTCCTTTAGTTCTGCAGTAAGTGGGGGAAAGCATCTCACTGACCTTTTGGACAGAAAACTCTAGAAGTCTTAGAACTCTTGATCCCTGAAATGTTCATTGCTTTTCTAGGCTGCTGGGCTTTGAAGAGGAGATTGGGGTAGATGATACAGTATTTATTAAGAAAATAAATACTGGGACAACTAGTGGGGCAACTACTTCCTCCTGTTTATAGGTATTCATTCAACATCTGTTTTGTGCTGGGTTCCATTGAAGGCACAGAAGAAACACAACATAGTCCATGCCTTTGAGGTTTTTATACCTCATGAAGTGAGTGCTGTCCAGACAATGCCAGGCAATAGTTGGTCCATCCCTTCTCTAAGCACATTTCAGATTTCAATAACTGTGATGTCTGATTTAACCAATTCAGTTCATAGTAGCTCAGAAGGGCCAGGTGAAAAGCATTAGGGTGGAGAACTATTAGCAGAAGAAATGTTGGACTGGGAGAGGTCACACAAGTGGCCAAGAGTAGCTTCCACGTCATGGATCCTCATGTGCGTCTGTTAACATTGTAACTTCTGTGCAGTGGTTCTCAGTACAAGCTGAGAATCATTTGTGGAGCTTTTAAAAAATGCACAGGAACTTCCCTGGTGGTGCAGTGGTTAAGAATCCGCCTGACGATGCAGGAGACATGGGTTCGATCCTTGGTCCGGGAAGATCCCACATGCTCGCTCTAGAACCCACGAGCCACAACTACTGAGCTCTCACACCACAACTACTGAAGCCCGTGCGCATTAGGGTCCGCCTGCTGCAGCTACTGAAGTCTGTGCGCCTAGAGCCTGTGCTCTGCAACAAGTGAAGCCACCGCAATAAGCCCTCACACTGCGATGAAGAGCAGCCCCTGCTCACCACAACCAGAGAAAGCCCTCACAGCAACGAAGACCCAACACAGCCAAATAATTAATTAATTAAAAAAAAAGATTAAAAAAAATGCAGAAACCTACATCCCACTCCAGACCTACCAAATCTGAATCTCAGGGTCCTGAGCATATAAATCTAAAAAACCCTCATTTCATTTTGGTGTCCAGAGAAGGGTAGCTTTCTGGTTGTTTATGACAGTAGCAGTGTTGACACATAGCTGATATTAAAGATAGGTAGCTTGTTAGGCAAGGAAAATTTTGTAGGAACAGATAATAAATTTTAAAAGGATTTTATTATTTCGCTTTCTGATTTTTATTTTGTTTATACCAGTTAATCAGTAAATGGGGAGTTCTTATGTATATGGCAATGCTAGGTATTTGGACTGTAAGCAGCTTTTTTTTCTGAGTCAATTTTTTTCTTTTTTAGTAATATAATTTTCAACTGCAAAACATTAGAAATTGTTAACCTTCCTCCCCCGCCCCCCAAATGTTTATGCCTTATATTTTTGTGTTGTAGATCTGGAACATGAAGACCACAGAATGTTCAAATACCTTTAAATCCTTGGGCAGCACTGCAGGGACAGACATCACTGTCAACAGTGTGATCCTGCTTCCTAAAAACCCAGAGCACTTTGTGGTTTGCAACAGATCAAACACAGTGGTCATCATGAACATGCAGGGACAGGTGAGTGCTCAGAAAGTGCCTTTGCTCAAGCCCTGTGGGCTGTTCCCAAATCAGCGTGTCTTGGTCCTGGCACTTTCAGTAACCAAATGTGGGTTCACCACTTGGAAAACCATATACACTGTATTTGTTTTTCAGACACTTACTTAAAATTTTAAATTCTGTGTCTACAAAACATCTTTTTGGCATCTCAGTAGTTAATCTACTTTCCCCAGGATGTTTGTATACTATTCTCTTTCTTTTGCATCCTTTGGATAAATGAGACCCTGATCTGTCTTTAAGCCTCCTGCAGAACCTCACTGAAGATTTTGATATAACAATCCCTGTGTGAATGAGGGAGATAGTGTGTGTGGATTACCAGCTTGGGACAGCTGCTAGCTACCATGTGATCTAAGGTGGAACTCCAATAGGAGAAGGGCAACAGTGTCTTTATGATGTGTATTTGTAATCAGAACACCTGCTGGTTCCCAAGGAACCTCACTTTTATAGCACCAGGGACACTAGGAGTATCAAGGTTGAGGTCTCAAGCCCTGGGACTGTGTTGTGATGCTACTGAAATGTTGGGCTGGGCACTTGGGGATCCTGCTGAGCATGGGGAAGACCCAGGGGCTGGTGTATGGAACTCTCTCTCCATTGCTTGAGTCCCTGTAAATGATAAATTGGTAGTGACGAACCTATGGTTGAGATGGCTGGTCTGCAGTACCTGCTGGGACACTGCGTAATAGCCATAGTTGCCCACTTCCTAGTTTTCTGCTTGGCTTTTTAAAAACTTAAAAACATTTTTTTTAGATTCACAAAGAAGTTACAAAAACAGGTCAGAGAGTTCTTATACACCCTTGACCTGCATCCCCCAATGATAACATCTTACATAAACATTGTACAGTTATCAAAACCAGGAAATTGACATCAGTACAACACTGTTAACTCACATACAAACCTTATGTAGATTTTACGCCTTTACATGCATTCATTTTGAGGTGGGACATGAATAGGTCTGTGAAATTTCATCTCGTGTTGATTTATGTAACCACCACGATTAAGATACAGAACTGTTTCATCACTCCCAAAGAAACTCCCTTGTGCTACACTTTTATAGTTAAATCCTTCCCCCACAGCTCTAGCCCCTGGCAGCCACTGATCTGTTTTCCATTATTACAGTTTTTCATTTTGAGAATAGTAATTAAATGGAATCATACAATATGTAGCCTTTTAACCTTTTGAGATTGGTGTCTCTCCATTGATTTATGGTGATCTTAATGGTATGTAAAATAGAGCAAGCAAGGTCTAGGAGACAGAGTTCCATCATGAATGGAGAGGGCATCTCATTCTGTTAGAAAGAGGAAACTGGGGAGCATGGGCCCACAGAGCATTGAGAACCAGTAGTATGTTGATTTAGGAAATTGTGTATGCTAACGAATTTGCTTCTGGGTAAGATGGCTCAGTAGGCTAAAGAGTAGGATTGGTGACTTGGGACAAGTGAATTGTAAATGTCTGTCTGCCACTGATTTAAGATAGCTTATCCTTTGAATATTTCAGGACATGGTGAATGGAACTGGTAACCTAATTATAAATGACAGTAAACCAAAGTACAAAATAACATAAAGATGTCAGTTTAAACTGCTGCAGTAGAACTGTTGCTAATCCAGGTGTTTTATTTTTACCTTGGGCTGTGTTAATGATCTAGATTGTCAGAAGCTTCAGTTCTGGTAAGAGAGAAGGTGGTGACTTTGTTTGCTGTGCCCTGTCTCCCCGTGGTGAATGGATATACTGTGTAGGGGAGGACTTTGTGCTCTACTGTTTCAGCACAGTCACTGGCAAACTGGAGAGAACTTTGACAGTAAGTATTACTGACTTACGGCCATCTACAGAAATTGTTAATGCTTATGTCTTTCTGAACTCTGACGTAAACCTTTTCCAGACTGCTATCTGTGTGAACCTTGGTATAAAAAAATGTAAAAATGTTATCACTAGATTAAAAAAAAGGCCCATAAGTAATTGTATGGAATTACCTCCTGTATCAGGAAAAGTCATCCTTTAGTGAGCCTTCAGCTTCAAGTGGATAGGATGGGTGTACATAAAGCAGAGAAGAAGGAAGGGAACATGCCTGTCCAGCCAGCTAGATCGGTTAGACCTTCTCCAGGGCGATTGGAGAGTGGCAGGTATAGCTGGTCCTCTCCGTGTCCTTTCAAAGGCAAGTTCCTTGCATATTATCCTATCAAACTGATTATGATGTTTTTAAGCAGCTTTGTGTTGTAAGAGGGCTCAATCAGTAACAAGGAATAATTAATGCTAGCTGCTGTAACAAACAATCTTTAAATCTCAGTGGCCTAACACAATGAAAGTTTATTTCTTATTATGTCACAGTGTGATATAAATTGCATTGTCCTCCTCTTTTAGCTGTGTGCCATTTGGAATATGTGGCCCCTAAGATCTTAGAAGGAGAAAAGATAGTTGAAGGGGTATACTGGATGTTTTAAAGATCCACATCTGGAAGTGGTTTGTTTATATTACTTTGTTCGTCATTCTTTTTTGATTAGAATTAGTCACATGCCGCCCACAGCCCAAATGCAGAGGGGTGGTTGGGCAGGGAAAATGTAGTCGTCTGCAGTCCAGGGAAAAGAAATGGTCTGGTGAATGTATAAAAAATTATACACATACCTGTTAAGAGAATAATCTCATCTCAAACTGTTCTTGAGTGAACTGTTGGTACATCTGCCTTGTGAAGCCTCCAGTATAGATCCAAGATGTGAACAAAACAAGATGAGGTGGAAGGTGTCCTCTAGTTGAGGAAAATACTAAGTTCACTGAGTTGAAGGAATTGTTTGGTCTCAGCCACCGTCTTGGCTTAATATTTATAAAATGGTGATGATGACTAGGACCGGCTGTAGTGCAGGAGTGCTTTGGCCCAAAGTGTTATTTATACATTATGAAGAAAAGTACAGAAAATGTCATCAGTCCAGTGATAGCCTCGTTTGAGTTTTTGGTTTGTGTGTTTGGTTAGCACTCTTTGAGGCTGCCTTGGGCTTGATTCCTTTGGTGAGAAGTAGGAGCTTCACTCTTCTTCCCTCCCACTCAGCTCTGGAAGCGTCTTCAGAGTGGTTTGTTAGAGACCTGTATACCCTAATCCTGTGCTTTACCTATTCCAGGTTCATGAGAAGGATGTGATTGGTATCGCACATCACCCTCATCAGAACCTGATTGCTACTTACAGTGAAGATGGACTCCTAAAACTCTGGAAACCCTAATTCAACTTTTCTTTTTAAACTAGCTTGAGAGCATGTACTTAAAATGAAGACATATTCATGTGTTGCTTTTTTTTTTTAGGCCAGCTTTTCTAAGTAAATTGTCTGAATTAGGCACAAGAATAATTTTGTGAAAATTCATGTTTAAGTAGCAGTTACTCTTTTTTATATATTTTCAAGGTATTCGCTTATCTAACTGGGGCAGTCACGTAATGTTTTCAATAGTCTTTTACCTGGAGAGTGAAATACCGATATTTCTAGGGAAAAACTGTACTCCTTTGATTATTTGAAATGCTGATTAAAACGGGCCTCCTGCAGTAAAACTTGTAAATAAGGAACTATCCCAAATTCAGTAGCTGTTTACTGTTCCATCTTTTTTTTTTAAAAGATGTTAATAAACTTTACACCTTTCTGGAGGCTTTGTTTTTAAATGTAAATAAGTGCTCATCTAGTTAACGTATTTACTTGGAATCAAATGAAGAGGGTGGGACACTGTATTATTATTCCTGAATCTCAAGTACAGCCAGAAGTCAATTCCTGGGTAGGACAGACTGAATGTAAAGTCAGGTGTCACATAGGATCTCATTTCACTGCCCTCCCCCAGGCATTCATTTTTCTTAGCTGTGCCTTTTCCAGGGAATATCGTCTTCATTTTATGGATAGAACTAGTTGCAGGATACATTATATGAGAGTTCAGTTTTGGCATATTTGGAAATGCATGTGGGTGTCTCTTTTCTGTTTCAACCAAAGATGTATATGGAATGCCTGTGTTGATGTGTGAAGGTACTATGCTAGGTACCATTTCAAGAGAGTGAGCTTGTTTGCTTGTGCAGGCCTTTTATGCCCCCTTTTAATTTTCCCAATTAGTAGGTACAAACAAGTGGGGAAAGTTTTGTATAGTCTTACAAACCTTTGTCACTTGAAATATAGCCTGATCTTGTATTTGGGATCAGCTAGCTGTGCCTAGCACATAAAAATGCTTAATATTGGCTGAATAATTCTTAGCAGCACTATGAAATCCATCTTTCCCAGTTATATTCCCAAAACCGTGACACAAAACCTGCAGCTTTTTCACAGAATGTCATTTGCTGCCAATTTGAGAGTTGAATAGGTGTGAGTCTATATTAATGTAGTCTGCCATTCCTCCCAGTGAAGAGGCTTTCACTTAAGAAAGTTTAAGGTGGAAAGAGCTTATACTAAAATTCCTTAGAAAATCTTCAAGAAACTGGAGTTTTGATTTAGCCCATGACCTCGTGAACTGGCAGTTGTGAGATGCACACTTTGTGCCAAGGCTCATGGAGAGCAAGAATCTTTTCAGCACATGTACACTTATTCTTTTTTGGGAATTTTTAGCAAACACCTTCTGCTCCTGCACCTAGTGCTCAGGATGGTTAAAAATACTAGTTTCTGTCACAGGATGGGGGAGAAAAACAAGTTAACAGGATTAATTAGAATAGTTAGATAATAGAAAATCTGGAGTGAGTGAGTTGTTTTTTTGATGATCCGGACCTAATGGGTTAGGAAAGGCTTTCTGGAGTTGACCATAAAAGGACCAACAGGACCTGAAGGTAAAGGGCTTTGGTGATCTTAGGAGCACTGCAGTGTGCCATAGCTGCAAGGCATGTGCTAGACATATGGTAGGGTCTGGGGAGACCAGGCAAAGAGGAGAGGACTGGACTGAGAGCCGTTAAGTATACTTTTTTAACGAAGTAATGCATTGGTGTTAACAAAGAAAAAATGGGGGAAAAAAATGAATTTTGTTTTTCCCAGGTAACCTGTGTTTGTGTATCTGTCCACAACTTCATTTCGCACAAACCTAAAAGATGTTTTTTTTTTTTTTTAATTTTAAATTTTTAAAATTTATTTATTTATTTATTTATGGCTGTGCTGGGTCTTCGTTTCTGTGCGAGGGCTTTCTCCAGTTGCGGCAAGCGGGGGCCACTCTTCATCGCAGTGCGCGGGCCTCTCACCATCGCGGCCTCCCCTGCTGCGGAGCACAGGCTCCAGACGTGTAGGCTCAGTAATTGTGGCCCATGGGTCCAGCCGCTCCGCGGCATGTGGGATCCTCCCAGACCAGGGCTCGAACCCATGTCCCCCGCACTGGCAGGCGGACTCTCAACCACTGCGCCACCAGGGAAATCCAAAAGTGTTGTTTTGTTTAAAAGTGGAAATGAGCTTCCCTTACTCTGCGCCTAGTTTTTTTTTCTTTTAGCCCCCATGGCCATCTCTAGTACAAAAGGCAGGGGGAGCCCCGGGGTAAGAGGCAGAGGTGGGAGAAGGGCTGTCTGGCTCCTGGACACCATGGCAACTGCCCAACACTTCCTCTGCGGGAGGAGAGGTGGTGGAGGGTGTGCTGCCCAAACTCCGGGGTGGGGTGTGCCGGGTTGGGTGTGGCTGTGCAGCAGGGGAACGTGGCAGGCATCCTGGGCCCTTGCCCCCCCCCCCCCACTGCCTTGGTTCTTAAGACAGCTGCTCTGTTGCTGCAGCCCACCTATTTAACTGATACTCCTCTAGCAGTTAAAACTCAAAAAACATGGCATTAAAGTTAATGCCGTGAGTTGTCCCTTCCACTGAGCTGCTGAATGACTCTGGAAAACATTGAATGACCTGGTATTCCACACCAAAAAAAAATTTTTTTAAGTACAAGTCTCAGGTACAACTCAGTGTGTTCTCCACTAGTTATTTTTTAGCTTGTATTACTACCATTAATAGCATTTATTGAGCCCTTCCTTACTATGTAAGCAGCGTTATTTAATTCTCAGAACTGCTTTATGAGCTCCAGCCTGTTCTGAGTCCTATCACATGGAACAGATTTCAAGATTCCATACCTTGCTCCTGGAGCACAACTGACTGAGGTGGGGTTCTAAAACTCAATTTCTTTACTCTTTGAAAGAGTCAGTTTTTCCACCTTCTGTTAAGACTTATCAAAACCCCACAAAGGCAGACATGAGTAGAAAGAGCACCGAATTACAAGAATCTGGATTCCAGTCTTTGCTGTCATTTCTTTTACTTGGGCCAAGTCACCTGGTAACTTGTTTGAATGGCAAGTCTCTCAGGTCCTACCCTAGGCCTACAGAATCCAAGTCCAGTGGGGCTCAGCAAGCATGCTCAGATTTGAGAACCAGTAAGTAGACTAGAGGTCATTTTCATCAACTGTAAGGTAGGTGTTTCAATTCTTGTTCTGTTGGTCTCAGAAGGTTGCTGCGATAACCAAATTAAGTGATAAAGGTACAAGACTTAGAAACCCTTGAAAGAGCATCTTTACTGCTGTAACTTGCTAGCATTTTTCATTCACTGTGCTTTTAGAGCCTATGCTTCATTTTCCCACAGTACTTCAAAAGAGAGGAAATTACCACAGTGTATGGTCTAAGATGGGAAGCAGCCTTGGTCTGAAACAAACTTGCAGTAGTTAAGGGCTGCCATTGTTTGACCCTCCACAGCAATTCTAACAATGGCGTTATACTGTTCTGGTGATTAATATAACTATGTCCCCATGGTGCTGGTGTAGAGCCTTGGCTATATGTAACCATCCTTTTGCTTAGGCTACACCCAGTTCAACTACACCAAAACACCCAGAGAGTGAGACTCATATCATGTTTTAAAGCTTCCCAGGTAACCTCCAATTGTAGCCAAGGTTGAGAGGCAGTACTATATGGAGAAAAAATGTGATGCTAATTTCACAAGGGAAGATCTGCCACCATGTTCCATTAGGACCCTCATGGGACATAATCAGCTTCTATTTTTATTCCCTGCAAGTATGAATAGACAGGGGAGCATCACAAAGAAAGCATTAGTGCTGGGGTGATGGAACTACACACTTCCACGGATGCACTTGTATTTCTGTGATGACCTTTGCCAGAGTTCTAACAAGAATTTTTTTTTTTAATACAGAATACAAACTTGTGATTTTCTGCCTCTGCAGGCTGTAACTATTTTCTTCTTCTATCTTAAGGATTTTTTTTTTTTTTTACTGTGGTGAAACAAAAGTAAAAGCTTATTCTCAACCATTTAAGTATACAATTCAGTAGCATTGATTATATTAACTATTATGCAACCATCACTTTTCAAAACTTTCATCACCCCAAACAGAAACAATTAAGCACCCACTAACTTACCGTTCCTCTTCCTCCCAGCCCTTGGTAATCTGTGCCTCTATGAATTTGCCTATATATTTCATATAAATGAAGTCCTTTTCTGTCATACATACATGTAACACATTTTGTTTATCCATCTGTTAAGACACATGGCTTGTTTCCTCTTCTGCTATTGTGAATAATGATACGATAAACATTGGCACACAATGTTTCTGAGTCAAGGAATGGAACTACTGGGTCATATGGTGAATTCCACGTTTGGCTTTTTTAGAAGCTGCTTACAGAAACTGCACCGTTTTACATTTTCACCAACAAGGTACAGGGTCCTAGTTCCTCCATATTCTCACTTGTTTCCATTTTGGATTAGATTTTGGACTACTAGGTGTGAAGTTTTGTATCTCACTGTGATTTTCATTTTATTTCCCTCATGACTAATAATATTGAAAACCTCACGTAAGGATTTTTGTAATTTTTAAAATGTCTGAAAGTATTCTTAAATGTGTTACAATATAAGTTTATTGTAGAATTTAGACTCTCAATATAAATCCAGTGAAAACTAAAATTTGTTGAACCATTACGTTTAGTATTTTGATTTGTTTTCCTTTCCTGGACACCTGCTTCACTATCCAAATATGAGGGTAGCTGTCTGGCCACAAATGAAAAAAGAACCCAAGAATGATATGGAGAGGCTATCAATTAAAACTGTCACTATAACAAGAAACCTGAAGGTTTGGGAAATGATGCACTCTTTACACCAAGTTTCAGTCTCTTCTTTTTAACTCAAGTGTTCTGAGGGGAACTTAAGCTGTGGGTTACTTCCAGGTTAGAAATGTTTTAAGCCTCCTGATTACAATGAGATACAGAATCTGAGCAGAATAAACAGTAAGCTCTCACATTCTCATTTCAGCGTTTGCAAAGATTTTAAAGCCCCCTTCTTTTGCTCATTACTCACCCCTCCACTTTCATTCCCCACCCCTGTTTAATATTAAACATTTAACTATGGTTAAATAGTATTTTTTGGTATTACTCACTTTAGTCAAATGAAAAATTATGTATCTTAATTAGTGAAAAGCCAATACTTCAACCTGGGAAAAAAAAGCCTGTGGTGACACATTGGACATGCTTTGAATCAGTATATTAAGGAGACATTCATACATTTCAAGAATTGCTTAAATTCTGATATCCAGATTTAAGCTTGTGAACATATGACTTTAAACATACAATTAAAGCTATTCATAATTTGCTATTCTACCAACATTAAATTACAGTTACTTTGGAGCATAAGTTAAATGGTTTAAAGTAAGCCTGTAACATACCTGCAAAACACCTTCCTAACTCATACATGCAAATTACTTCTCCATGTAAGGGTCTCATCACTCTAACCTCTAAGTTACCTTGCTCCAGAAGTGACTACTCTAAGGCTTACTGTGGTCCAAAGAGAAGGAGGAAAAAAAAAAAGTAACCAGGACCAATAGCTAGATATATTAAAAAAAGATGGCACAGCAGAAGGGAATGCAATTCTACAAGTGCAAGCCCTCAAGAAGCAGCATGTTATATGATAAACCCCTTCTTTAGAAAGGTATCATTTCTATCACTGATACCACAGGCTAAATTAAATTATATAGCATGCCATCTTCAAGTAACAGTTGAGGCAATAGAGTAAATGCAGAGGCATCACAATGAATCCCACTTAACACCACTATACAGACCAACACTTCTCTACAAATTCTTTGTCTGACTGCCAGTTAAATACAGTTTTAACTCATAGCTTAACAATTAAGGGTCATACACTGAAGCCAATACATATACCTGGCATTTCAGTCTAAGCTAGTCCATGTACATACAGCTGAAATCAATCACAAAGTATGGCCTAACAAATGCTAGGGGAAATTTTTTAAAGTAGTTTTTACAAGTATTAAACTTATCTTGCACACTGAAGTCATCATACATACAGGGCAAAGCCAGAGCTTTTATATTTGAGTTTATTCTTCATTTAACTTTTAAAACACTACTATAGTTGAATATTAAAACAAACAATAGCAAGTAGTGAGCATATTATGATTATAGTCCTTCACTCAATCACTACTGCAAATAAAAGGCCAGCAGTGAGTGTTATTCACTGGCCCCATTAGGAGGTCTGACACTGAACACCACCCCGAGGATGATGTTCATCATCCTCATATGCTTCTCCATTGTAATGGCGCCGTCTTTCCTGATTTGGATCAAAGTCCACTAGTTCTACCTGGTCCATTTCATCAGTCTCTTCTACTTCCTTCCTCTCAGGTAGGAGTTTTTCCAGCAAAGAGAGTTTATCCGGGGAGAGAAAGCCATTCTCAGGAAAGTTTACCTATAGTAAGAAATTTCTACTGTAAGTTTAAATCACACTTCATCCTTAGCTCCTTCGACAAATTTCCATTGACCCATTTTCCCCAGGAAAAAAACATGAAACCACACAATCTTCTGGTAGATCTGCCAATCCCAGGTTAGATCACATGTTCTAAAAAAGCATAGATCATCTACTATTCTGAACTAGAGTTCAAGCTAAGGTCTTAAAAAAAAAAGATCCTAATAAAACTACACTGTAATGATCACTTCTATTCAGCAAATACATTTTAATAGGAGAACCCATCCTAACACACATTCTCATTCCTTCTAATGGATAATTTAAACAAAGCTATTGTTACTTAAAGATAGTCCCACCCAAAGATGTTTTCAATAAATGTTAAATTTGTGGGTCTGAGGCCACTCAAATTTAAGACTGAGGAAAATGGTTGGGTTACTTTAAGAACCAGAGCATTGCAGTATTTTGCCAAAAATCCACACCACCTAACATGCTTCTGTTGAACTTTAAGATTCCAGTCATAGCCTTTCATTAGTAAAATACCCACTTGCCACCCCCCCCATCTTTAAATAGCCAATAATGATGCAAACAAACCAATAGCAACTTGTTAACAAAAAATGTTCAACATAACAAGAGTAACATTATATCTAGATAAGGGAGAATATAAACTTGGTTTCTAGCCATTCAGAAACTAATTGCTACTGAATTTTAATAAACTAATCATTCTCAAACACTCCTATAGTACTGTATAGCTTACCTTAAATTCAATGATTAGGCGACCCTTTTCATATGGTCTACGATAAATTGGCATGCCTTCATTTAGCACACACTTGATATCTCCATGCTTGACAATCTGACCTAAAAACATTGAAGCCAAATTCCTTAAATACAGTCACACTTTTACAAGGCAGGGAAAATAAAGAACAGAGCAATGTCCTAGCTAACTGATAGGGGTAAATTTACGTGAAATGATGCTGATACCTTTCATTTATAGGTTTTCTAGGGGCTTACAAAAGAGCCAGGAATGCACGATTTCAGCTCAGCTCAAGGACAGACATGTACCGAGCAACTTAAATGCCACTTTCCTCCGTGCCTGTACTAGCTACGAGCAGACAACGAAAACACTAGAATAGAAACAGACGCTCATCTAGTTACTGTACCTGGATGAGAAGTGATGACTATGGTTCGGTTGTCAAGAGTAGATATTGGCTTTTGGAAGCCACACAATGCCTCAACCAGCTGTATGTCCATACACATGAAAAGGTCTTCTCCTCGTCTGTACAATGTAAGTACGGCATATACTTAGATCTTCAAACCAGCAATGATTACAACTACCAAAGTAGGCAATTCTGTTCTCTTAAAAACAAATGGTATCTTTCAAAAGATGCCCTTTCTTCCCCATTGTTTTTTGTTTCTTTTTGATAGGTACGAAGTGGATTTATTTAGAGAGAAACATACTCCACAGAGTGTGGGCCATCTCAGAAGGTGAGGAAGGCCTCTTCCCCATTCTTAAGAGCTGAGAACTGGGAACAGCAAACATATGGAAACTGCCAGCACAGTTTCCTGGACAAGGCTTCAGAATCCCTCCACACACTGTAGGCAGTGGAACAAACCTGAGGCTGGGTCCTGGATAAGTTAGGGTCTATGAAATTAAATAAAGGGGATATGGCCAATTTCAAGGGGTAGTAATTTATTGATGTACATGAATTAAGTAATACAGTGCCTGGCACAGTATGAACACTTTTTTATATTTAATAACAACCCACTTCTTCCTCCTCATGCTTACTTTCTTTTCCAATTCATATTAATGAAATCTTTTCATCAGGCAGAATACTCTCCAGAAATACTCTTGTTGAGGATTTACCTCAAACGATAGCATCAAAATTCTGAGCTTAATAGCATTTCCCATTATTCTTGAGACACTATTAATCTAAAACCTGTTGCTTCAAATGTCATTCCCAACAGACTTACTGGAACCCTACTCCAGTCTTATGTTTTATAATTAGCCATTGATACATTATTTAACACTGTTAAATTTATAGTGACGCACAAGAAAGTTATCATAAACACAAAATTATTTCCTAACAATAGACGTGAATTAATATATTACAGCTTCTTACACAGATGATTCTAGACATTTATTTAAAATTAAAAGCACCCCAACTTAGCATGAACTCAGGACTGAAGAAACTGGTGAAAGCTTCAGGGTACTTACTTCAAAACTAACTGCTTATAAAAAAAAAATTGGGGGCAAAGTTTTGTCTAGGGATGTTTCTCCTACTCTATCTATTTATACTTATACAACACATCTCCTAACTGAAAGAGGAGAAATCCAAAATTAGGCAACAAAATCCAAATTAGGCAACAATTTACCTAAATTTAGACAAAAAAAATAAATGATTTTTGTCTTTAGCTTCTTCTAAGATTGAAACATTAATGATTAACAATCATTTATAAAAGACATATATAGTCTAACTTTTCTGCTATACTTTTCTAGGTTATTTCTAGGAAATGTATTCTAAAAGTAATGAAAAAGCTCATTTATATCTGAGGAAAAAAAACCAAACCCAAATATGCAAGATGTCGGTTTGAGTATTTGATAAAAGTTTTTACCGAGTAAAAACAGCATGGTCCTTCTGATCTAAAACGATGATAATATCTCCTGGCTCCAGTCCTGGTTCTTGGTCTCCTTCACCATGGAATGTTATCTTCTGGCCATCTTTCATGCCTAAATACAAAAGGCTAATTTTACACTCTTAACATCTAAGCAAGGTCAGAATCTCTACTGAAACACAAATGCACGTTTGTGCATGAAAAAAATGTTCAAGTCTTTGCAGATGCTGAAGTTTTACAGAATTTACCAAAAACGCCCACATGCTTATTGGATCAGTCCAATTTCTTACTGAAGAAAGCTATCATAGTGGAGAACACAAATTCTAGAGGCAAACAAGTCAGGCTTCAAATCTCAGATCTGCTGTTTACTACTAGGCCAGATTACCCTGGGGAAGCAAACTGTATAACCTTCCTAACCATCAACTTTCCCACAGAGACCTATGTCCTCCATCTGGGCTCTTGTGAGGACTAAAGAAAAAGGTCTATGCTGGCACCAAATCAGTGACTGACAAACATAACCATAAATGTTTTTAACTATTTCATCACTTTAAAAAAACTTAGGGCTTCCCTGGTGGCGCAGTGGTTGAGAATCTGCCTGCCAATGCAGGGGACACGGGTTCGAGCCTTGTCTGGGAAGATCCCACATGCCGCGGAGCAACTAGGCCCGTGAGCCACAACTACTGAGCCTGCGCGTCTGGAGCCTGTGCTCCGCAGCAAGAGAGGCCGCAATAGTGAGAGGCCCGCGCACCGCGATGAAGAGTGGCCCCCACTTGCCGCAACTAGAGAAAGCCCTTGCACAGAAACGAAGGCCCAACAGAGCCAAAAAAATAAATTACTAAAAAAAAAAAAAAAAAAAAAGTCCCCACAATCACATTAAAAAAAAAGTCAAATCATTTCTAGTAAGTCTAACAGAAGCATAAATCAGACTTTCTTCCTTCTATTGTATTAGCAGTAATATAAAATTTAAAAATTTAAAAAATATGTAATATTTATATTGAATGATTTTTAGTCCTCTTTTTTGTTTAAAAAAGAGGATAATTAATTATGGTTGGGTACTTTCAGACCACGTGGTTATTAGTGTCAAAAATAAGGAAGTTTTTCCAATAGGCAAACACTTAAAAAAAAATTAATTAATTAAATTTATTTTTGGCTGCATTGGGTCTTTGTTGCTGCGCGGGCTTTTTCTCTAGTTGTTGCAAGCAGGGTCCACTATTCGTTGCGGTGCGCAGGCTTCTCTTGTTGCAGAACATGGGCTCTAGGCGCGCGGGCTTCAGTAGTTGCAGCATGCAGGCTCAGTAGTTGTGGCTCGTGGGCTCTAGAGTGCAGGCTCAGTAGTTGTGGTGCACGGGCCTAGTTACTCTGCGGCATGTGGGATCTTCCCGGACCAGGGCTCGAACCTGTGCCCCCTGCATTGGCAGGCGGATTCTTAACCACTGCGCCACCAGGGAAGTCCATCCAACAGGTAAACGCTTCTTAAAGGCCAACACATTTACTGAGATTTCTTCCCTCTGGCCCATACACCTTAGTTCAGTAAGGGCTTACTTAGCCAACTAACACCTCTTTAAACAGAACTCATGTGTTTGCAGATGATTTCACTACAGCAGTAGTGCCAGATTTCCTGAACCAATGATCACTGAGGTCACCCAACAAGAGCAACTTTGTTTCACTTTCTATTATGGAAAGTATTAAACTTACATAAAGTAGCCAACAGTACAAGAAGTCCCTATATATCCATCAATATAGATCCAGTAATTACCAGCTCATGACTACTATTTCATGTATTACACACCTCCAGCCACATTCCCTACATATATTTCAGTTAAAATCCAGACATACCAATTAACCCAAATACTTCAATATATACCTCTAAAAAGAGAAGGACCTAAACCAAAATATCAGTATTACACACTGACAAAAGTAAACATTTAAAAAATTTTTATTTATTTATTTTTGGCTACACTGGGTCTCCGTTGCTGTGCGCAAGTTTTCTCTAGTTGTGGCGCAAGGGCCTCTCATTGCCGTGGCTTCTCTTGTTGCGGAGCACGGGCTCAAGGCAATTGGGCTTCAGTAGTTGTGGCTTGAAGGCTGTAGAGCGCAGTCTCAGTAGTTGTGGCGCACGGGCTTAGCTGCTCCGCGGCATGTGGGATCTTCCGGGACCAGGGCTCAAACCTGTGCCCCCTGCATTGGCAGGCTGATTCTTAACCACTGTGCCACCAGGGAAGCCCAACAATCTGTCTTTAGTCACTCACAAGGCAAAGTAACTGTCTCACTACACTAGTGAAGCAGTTAAACTCAGCTAAGTTTTGCTGGTTGTTCCATTAATGTTAAGAGTATGGGCAGGGACTTCCCTGGAGGTCCAGTGGTTAAAACCCCATGCTTCCACTGCATGGGGCACGGGTTCAATCCCTGGTTGGGGAACTAAGATCCCATAGGCTGCAGTGTGGTCAAAAAAACGGGCAAGTGCAGCATTCATAAATGGCTTCACTTACTACTAATGACCTCCTGAGTACATACTGTTGGTAGCAACGGGGGAATCTTACCAGAGAGAAATTCAAACCCTACTAAACAGGGACCAATTAAGGGGAAAAAATGGAGGGAGGGGAGTACCATGATTCACATGGGTGAATACTATTTCAGGAGCTTAAGTTAATGTAGATGTATATTTTCTAATAATAGTTTCATTTTAAAATAGCAAAGTCTGAAGGAGCCAACCATGCTGATTATTTCAGAGTAAGCAGCACCATTTATTCTGGGGCTATACACATTTCTAAAATTTCTACAATGAGTTTGTACTGCTGTAATACATTTTAAAGCATTTTTAAATAAACTGACAAAATTAAGGAATTGGCAAAATAAAGTAAATCCTAATAATACTTAAAGAAAATTTTAAGTTATAACCCAAGAGGCAGAAACTGACGTATGTTTACATAATCTGTAAAAACCATTAGAAAGTAACATTCATAGTCTAAGTTCTTACAAATAAGTTAATAAATCAAAATATACCCATTCCTTACTCCAACAGTAGTTTTAAACAACTATAAAATGTAACGTTAATATAATTTGCAATAGCACTCAAGAATTGAAAATAGAAAGTGGCTCAGAACTCACCTTTGTCAATATGAACTTCTAGAATTTTCTTCTCTCGAACTATCTTCCTTCCATTGCAGCTTTTACATCTATCTTTAGGACTGATCCGCTCCCCATGGCCCTGGCACTCCATGCAGACAGACTGAATTTGCTGAACCATTCCAGGTCCTATCTGATGAATTCTTATTTGCATTCCAGTACCTCGGCAATTGGGACAGCACTCTACTGCTCCTTTCTTACCACCTCGGCCTAAATAGTTCAAAAAGAAATTATGTTTGAATTTAGTACTGGACATGGTGACAAATGTTTTAATGAGACAGTTCCTAAACACTCCACTTCATTAATATTTTCAAGGTCTCATGGAATGCCGCTATAAGAATCTACAATTCAGCCTTTTTATTTGATAAAATATCGCCACAATCAGCTTCAGTTATCTATAAACATCTTGATTGCTATTTTCACAAGGAACCATTTCAGAATTCTGGATTTTAAACATGTGCTCCCAAAGCACAATTCTTAAAAGACTACTTTAACTGTGAGACGAGAACATTTGAGTTTATTTTCTTTAGAAAATACCATATTTCCAACAAATAACTTGTATTTATTAGAAAAACACCTTAGAGGTTCACAGCCAATAATTTGACAGCTGATACACCAAAAGAGGATACTGTCAAATCATATTACAGATTATGAAGCCATTGGAATGCCTCTGAAGTTCTAGAGGATAGGAAAGACTCATCTCTGAACAGTGCTGCGAAAAACAGACACCAAATTAGATCTGTCCCACCTGCATTCAAAATACACATATAAAAATGCTGATAATTTGCTAATATTTCCCTAGGAGGTGGATTCAGGTGGTTTTCGTACTTGCACTCTTCAGAATTAGGTAGTGCAATATGTCAGTTTTATATATCCAGAACGGCTTCAGTTCCATTTTCAATTATATTATGAATGTTAAGACATACCTTCACATTTGTCACAAATCACATTCTTTTGCAGAGCTAGTTTTCTTGTTGCACCATTATATAAATCTTCTAAGGTTACTGTGAGTTGATGCACAACATTTTTACCTACAACAAAACATTGCACATTAAAAATCTAAGATGCTGAATCTTGTGTTCTGCACTATAAAAACGGTAAAGGATAATGAAAGATGAGCCCTACAAGGGTACACTCTAACTGTGGTGTAATTTCAAATAAGAAACATCTGGTGAGATTAAGTAATTTGTATAAGGACGTAGTTACGGCCATCCTACATTTTACGGCAATCAAAAACGTTAACTGCAAAAATCACTTGAGAAAACTCATGTTATTTAAATAGACATATTTCACAGTACATTAACCCAAACTGTTTTTCTGTCCTAATATATTCTTTGAGTCGTTCACTTATTATATTGAGTAACATGACCAATTACATCGTCCAAAAATTCTTCAGCACACTAAGTTCCAAAAACTAATCAAGTCTGCCCAGGGAAGCTGACATATTTTTTCAGCACTAACTGTTTAAAGGCTAGATTTCTCGGGCTTCCCTGGTGGCACAGTGGTTAAGAATCCGTCCACCAATGCAGGGGACACAGGTTCGAGCCCTGGTCCGGGAAGATCCCACATGCCGCGGAGCAACTAAGCCCGTGCACCACAACTACTGAGCCTGCGCTCTAGAGCCCGTGAGCCACAACTACTGAGCCCGCACGCCACCACAAGAGAAGCCACCACAATGAGTAGCCCCCGCTCACTGCAACTAGAGAAAGCCCACGCACACAGCAACAAAGACCCAACGCAGCCCCCCCAAAAAAAGGCTAGATTTCTCATCCTTTACCATAGCGCTGTGCAACAGAACTTTCTGCAGTGATGGAGATGTTTTGTATCTTGTGCTAGCCAACACAACAGCCAGCAGTCACACGTGGCTATCGAGCACATAATTATGGCTACTGCAGACTAAGTAACTAAATTTTCATTTTTCTTTGCAGTAATCTAAATTTGATGTGGCCAGTGGCTACAAGAGTGACATAGCTCATCTAGGAATGGGAAGTGGAAGGTGGAGATCATCTAAGAACAGAGGCTACAGAAATGTAGTCACCTGCCAGATAGGTAGTTAAGTTCCCAGCCAGTGATTCTCCCGCAAGGACTTTATCTACCATGAAATACTGCCTTACGCTTAAGTGAAAGAAGCTCTTGAACTTCCTATCTGCAGAACATGTCTAATGAACATTTTTAGTTACCAATCAAGAGTGAAGTGCCATCAACTATAACTTGTTCCTAGATCCACTTTTCTGTTCTGTATCACAAATACTATTCCATGTAATTGGTTCCGGCACACTGAAAAGCCCTTCTTACTTTAGCCTTACAGAGTATAAAGCTTCTTAAATTTAAGCAAATATTTTCCAATATCACACTAAAAAAATGACCTTGCATTGATCTAAGCCACACAGTAGAGTTTGCCAATCAACTGACCTTGACTGAAAATTGTTTTAAGGTAAATTTCTTAAAAATAAATAAAATACACCCCTCTCCTTTTAAGAGAATCTGAATAAACAATTTCCAGTCCTTCTGAATCCAAAAAGGCTCAGAGAAAATTTAATGGTTTGCCCATTCCTTCTAGAATGGGCTCTACCCATTAGTCCTTGTTTGTATGAACTACACTGGGAACAAAGTAAGATTAACTCTGACCAGAACACTGTACTTCTATAAGCAGTATCTCCACACCCCAGAAACCACATTTCTATTAAATGTTAAGGGCACATATTTTGATATAATAAAACTGAAGCAAAATTAAACAGACAGCATGCTATTTGGAGGCAACGAACCTGTGTTCCAATCAAGACTCTGATGCATAGCTATATATGACCTTGACAAAAATTTAGCATTCTGAACCGTAATTCACTTTCGACTGAGTAAGGCCACTGTACCTCCCATTGAGGCTGAGGGGTGGGGGTGTGCGGATTAAGAATAAAATAAAATCTGTGAAAAGGGTTTTGAAAATTATGCTGCTATACTTCATTCCTTTAATGCTTGATAACAGCACAGAAATCCTATGTACCCCAAAAGCTTTACAAGCACTCACTTGTTAGCACTCGATTGGCTTAGCTATTTTTAGTCTCATCAAACCTCATTTTTAAAAACTCTTACAACATTATGCTAACAAGTAAACAAGCATTTAATAGGTGAATTCTCAAGAATTTACTTTGACCAACGGCTAATTTTAATTTGCCACACGTGAACTGTCATTCTTACCTCTCCTTTCTCTCTGCATTCTGCCTCCTCCTCCAAAAAACATATCAAAGATGTCCATGGGGGAGCCAAAACCGCCACCTGCTCCACCTTCTTTAATTGCCTGCTCTCCTCCTTTGTCATATAATTCCCTCTTCTTTGCATCAGAGAGCACTTCATAAGCTTGAGAAATCTGTTTAAACTGTTTCAGAAAAGGGGGGATAAATTTCACTCAAAAAACTCAACTGTTACAAAGCACAGCCACTACATTAGACATACTCAATTTCATGTTGTAATGAAAATATCGTACACCTGGCAAGAACTATTCAGCTACGTTATGAGTGTACTACTTGCCTTCTCTCCTTCATTTGGATTCTTATCAGGGTGGTACTTCAAGGCCAGTTTCCTGTAAGCCTTTTTCAATTCCTCTTGGGTGGCATTGGGTTTGACCCCCAAAACATCATAATAAGTGGTTTCTTTCACCATTTCCTACAGCCTAAAATAAGAAAGTTTAATTTTAGCCGACTTTCAAGTGGTAGTTTTAATGAATAAAATTTAGGCATAGAAATCTGTTCTCTGAGAAACCTGATTGTAAAAACGCCGCCTTCCCTAAATTTCACAGAGAAGGTAACAATTCCTTTGGTAATTTAGCCATAAATTCTAAGACTAAATATAAGTTAATAATTATCGGGATAATTCAAAAGCCTCCTATAGCAGCTGGTTCCCACTCTCCCACCTGAAAGCTCCCATACTAACGCGACTATTGTCTGGATTTTTCCTGTTTCCCTTCCCAACCAGCGACAGAGGGCAGTAAAGGAGAGGAGCACTAAGAGGTTCAATCCACTATCATTATTCTTGATAAATCATACACTTCCTAGAAAAGACATCTGGGCACAAGGCGGGGAGGCAGTGTTTTATGAAACTAAGAAACCAGCCCCAGAAAGCAAGCTCCCCTCCCCCTCAATCCTGAGGCTGTTTCTCAATCACAGGACGTATAGCTCCTCTGCTTCGACCGCCGAACCTCTCTCGCCCCCCCAAGCCAGCGTAGTTTACACGTTGTTAGGTTTTCCCCTGCACTCAATGCCGACCGTTAGGGGTTCCTTCCTTTCCCCTCCCACCCAGGATGAAAGGGGTGGGAAAAGCCCAGCACTCAACAAAGCGAAGGAGGAGAGACCGGAGAAGCGAACGCCGCAGCCTCCGCCCGGCTCCTCTCGCAGCCCCTCGCCCCCTAGCTCCTTCTGCGCGTGCGCACAGGGTCGCCCACCCCCCCCCCCCCACCCCAGCCCGCCCGCCCGCCAGCGAGCGCGGGCGGAGGGAAAGACGGAGGCGGCAGGTCCTTGGAGACCCCTGGCTAAATAGATAGGGCGTGGAGAAAGCTCCAGAAAGGGTCTCGGGCCCACTCGCTGCGCGCCGGCGAGGGTTGCCGGGGTACCCCCACCAGCCCTCCAGAAGGAGAATCGTGGGTACAGGAATCGACAACCCTCCCGCCCACGCGGAGCCAACCGCCTCCCGACCGCGACTCCATCCCGCTTCCCGGCGCAGCCAACGGCACCGGCCTTGGTACGAGGTGAAGCCCGAAGGCTGAAGCTCACCGGTGAGGGGGCCGATGCCGGTGTGGGGGAGCGGGAAGGAGCGCGTTGCCGTGCGCAACTCGGGCAGCCGCCGCTCCTCAGCCTTTCCACCGAGCGTTCTGGAAAGTTCCGCCTGAAGCGCCGCAGCCGTCGTCTTTTGTAGCCGAGCGCAGGCGCGTCACCCGCCGGAAGTCCCGCCCTTCCCCCCGCTGTCACCGCCCCGCGGTTGCCTGGGCAACGGCGCGGGGGCGCTCGGGCTGGGAGGGGCTGTGCGCAAGCCTGGGTCTCCGGCGTTTGTGGAACTTTCTGGAGCCCTTTCCTCCACCCAGCGAGTGCGGGAGTGCGGAAGTCTCGAGCGGGAGCGGGGATTACCTAAGAGCGCTGCAGTTTTGGGTCAGCAAGGGATTCCCAAATCTGTGGGGCCGCCGCCGCTTGCGAGAGCGCGGAAGATTCGGGAACTGGGCCCCGGGCAGGGGCTGTGCGCTGAACAGGAACCTCTCAGAACAAAGCCTTTTGCCGCACCTCTTCCCCGCCGGCGCCTCGTTCACCTCTTTCGGCGTCTCTAACCGGCTTAGTTTTTTAGCCTTGAGATTCTGGGAAGCCGCCGAGCACGAAATGCTGAGCAAGACGGGCCGGGGCCCCAGAGCAATCACCCGTGCAGTCCAAGGCCTCGTAATTCACCAAACTGCGAAGTTGGAAGAGCTCTTAGTGCAAGTCCAGACCCGTATACAACACACGTTATTTGCTTTGGGCCTTGCCATACATCGGGCTCAGGCAGCGCTCAATGGGGAAGCGTTTGCATTACCTTGGTGCAAACCGTGGGCCTTGGAGTCTCTCTGGCCAGGCGTTCACCGGGTTTGGCTAGCGGGGGACACAGTAACACCAAGAGTGGCTAACTGGCAAATAGTTTTAATTATTTGACCTAACGTTTAAGTCCTACTAGTCTGTGAATCTGGATCTAGAGTCTGCAGAGTGAGTTCTTCAGGCTTTCAAATGTTGAGTTCGGGACATAATGGAAGATGGGGTCTGTCTTCCTTGTTCAATAACAAAACAAACACAGGAGGACCTAGCACCAAGGAAGATGGAGATGCAAAGCTGAAAAAGCCCGGTTCACTCAGACTTTAGTAGGGAGACAGACAAGTCAAAGAACTGTAGGGGAACCCTGTTAATCTGATGGAACAGGGAAAGCTTCTCTGGGAAAGTGGCAGTTGAGCTGAGTTGTGAAGAAAGAAGAGTATTCCCAGCAAGGACAAAGTGCAAGGGAAGGCTAAGATTAAGGTGTGAAAGAATATGATGTTTTTAGGAAATTGCAGGTACTTGAATATAGCCAGAGCTGAGAGCTGGAGTGATGGAAGGTGAGGCTTCAGAGCTAGTTGGCAAACACCTGTTGGTGTATGGTACTGAACTAAGAATTTTGAACTTTACCCTGGAGGCATCCCCATACTTATCAGTTCAGCCTTATCTCTTTAAATTGTAGCTTTGTGCATTTTCCCAAATGCACTTTTTCACCTGTTTGTGCTTGTGGTACGGCTGAGAAACACCTAACGTTTCTTTTTTTTTTTTTTTAATTTTATTTATGTATTTTTGCTGCGTCGGGTCTTCGTTGCTGCACGCAGGCTTTCTCTAGTTGTGGCTAGCAGGGGCTGCTCACTGCGGTGGTTTCTCTTGTTGTGGAGCCCGGGCTCTAGGCGTGCAGGCTTCAGTAGTTGTGGCTTGTGGGCTTCAGTAGTTGTGGCTCGTGGGCTCTAGAGCGCAGGCTCAGTAGTTGTGGTGCATGGGCTTAGTTGATCCGTGGCATGTGGGATCTTCCCGGACTCGGGGCTCGAAACTGTGTCTCCTGAGTTGGCAGGTGAATTCTTAACCACTGCGCCACTAGGGAAGTCCACACCTAACGTTTCTAATCTTAGATGTTACCTTCTCAATTATCACCTCAGGTATAAAGGGTTTTGTTTTGTTTTCTTAATCTTCAGTCACTAAAACTCCAGTGCTGCCAGGCAGCGAGCTAGGGCTTGATAATATAAAAATCACGTTAAGTCGTTTTCCCTGCCCTCAAGGATAAATGTTGACAAAAGAAGAGTATTGGGGTGCCAAGTGGGGGAACCTTGCACCATCCAGATGAGTATCCCAGGCGGAGAGACCAACAGTTGTGAAAACATGAACAATTAATAGAGAACAGTAAACAAACAGCTAATAAATATGGTCCATGTGTTATGTAGGCTTTGAAGTCCTCAAGTCCCTACTTTAGTGTAACGTGAACTGTGCGTTTGTGAGTCTAACATTGGTTAAGCATATGAAGTAAGCATCAGTATGGTGTATATCAAATCACTTCAACAGAGAGTTTCCAGAATAAATATTACCATGGCTAGTGTTTCTCAAGTATTACCATGTTTAGTGTTTCTTTTTGCCTGAGGAACCCAACTGAAATTCCCACACGTTTTAGAAAGATGAAAGTGTGATACAAACATGATACCGTCTTGAGACTGAAACATTAAGACTACGAAATATGATATTGAAAATACTTTTAAAACCTGCAAGCTCTTTAAGCTTAATTCCTTTTTTCCAGTTATATATATATATTTCAGATTATTTTCGAGTATAGATTATTACAAGTTAATTCTTTATTAAGAATAAAATAAAGGGCGTAAAATTTGGTTAAAAAAGAAAACTATGTACTCATTTGCTTGTATGTGCGTAGAATATTTCAGAAAGATACCCCAAAACTAGTAATATGGTTGCCTGTGGAGAGAGCTAGCTGCTGGGGGGAGGCAGATGGGAGGAAGAAATTTCACAATATATCTGTTTGTAATTTTGGAGTATTTAATCCATTTGAATGCAGTACTTATTTAAAAAATTAAACTTAAAAATGTAAAAAAAAGAAAAAAAAAAAAAAGAAAAAAAAAATGTATAAAATTCCCTCCTCCCAATTCAAGCTTTGAACTAGTAACTCATCACTCCAGAAGCAAGTTAGGTGATTTTTAGTTGCCTTAAAAAACATCATTACGTATGTTCTGTTTGACGGTTTTTCCTTCATAGAAGCTTATGTCAGTGGTGCTGAAAATATGTGCTGCTAAATATCCTGGTTTTTCAGTAATAGAAGTTAACACTTTTAAGAAGCATTATTTACATAAAATACAAAAAGATAAGCAGTAATTTAGAATGTGATCTTTTTTGGTGCAGAAATAAGATCATATTATACATGCTGTTTGCAATTTGCCCTTTTGGCTTAATTTATTGTCATCTTACCATGTTAGGATAAATAGTCTAGCTTGTTATTTTTAACGAATTTATAGTGTATGGGATGCAGGCACTATATTTAACCATTCCCCTATTGAGCATTTTGGTAGTTTCCACTGTTTCATGAACACTGCTGCTGAGATATTCTCAAATAACAGCTTTGGGCACTCATGAAAGTATTTCTGTAAGACAGACATCTGGAACTGAAATTGCTGTGTCAATGTGAATGCAAATTTAAAATTGAATAAATAACTTTCCATATCAGTTTGTACCCCTGTCAGCAGTGTATGAGTGGACCTTGCCAATGTGAGTTCTGTCTTTTTTTTTTTTTTTTGTCTTACCTTAAAGGTTAAAAAGTGATATCTGTTGTTTTAATTTGACTTTCTTGAATTGTGTGGTTAGCATCTTTTAAATGTTTACTGACTCTTCTTCTGTCACCCTGTCTATTCTTCTCATTTGACCATTTTTATGTGGTGTCCCTCCACTGTTTTAATGCTATATAATAGCACCTTTATCTGTGATAGATAGTAGGTGTTAATGTGTCGTGTGTTGCAGTTATTTTCTCTAGTGTTTTGTAGCTTTTGACTATATATGTGTATATATTTGGACCATATAAAGTTTTAAATTTTTATGTAGATAAGTTTCAACTTTTTCTTTTTGGCTTCTTATTTCTTTTCTTCTCTCTTCTTTCCCCCTCCTACTTCTCCTTCATTTGCTATGTTTAAAAGACTTCACCAATCCAACATTATAAATATATTCTCCCAGGTGTTCTTCTAGCACTTTCATCGTTTCATTTTTCATATTTAAATCTTTGTTCCACCTAGAAGTTCTTTTGGTGAAAGGACTGAGGGTTATTTGTAATTAACTGAGCTTTATCTTTCTCCAGATGGTGAGCTAGTTTGTCTAAATATTTTAATACTCTTTCTCCTAACTCATGTGAGATGCCACTTTTATTGTGTACTGAATTTACTTAAATTTAATGTCTGGTAGGCCTCTTTCTCCTCATTGCTCCTTCTTTTTACAATTTTCCTGGCATTTTCTAGTATTTTTCTTCTTTTAGATGAGCTTAAGAATGTTTCTGGCAGATTACCCAAAATCCCAACGTGATTTTGATTGTCATTACAGTGCTTTTATATATCAGTTTGGAAAGAACTAGCATGTTTATAATGTTGAATCTTCCTCTCTGTAAACAAGTTATATTGTACATATAACTGTATATTCATTTTCTTTATTGTGTTTTATGCTTTTTTTAAAATTGAAGTACAGTTGATTTACAATGCTGTGCCAATTGCTGCTGTACAGCAAAGTGCCTCAGTTATACACATACAGACATTCTTTTTATAATTTTCTTTTCTATTACAGTTTATCGCAGGAGATTGGATATAGTTCCCTGTGCTATACAGTAGGACCTTGTTGTTTACCCGTTCTACACGTAATATTTTGCATTTACCAACCCAAATTCGCCGTCCATCACCCTCCCTCCCCCCTCTTGGCAACCACAAGTCTGATCTCTATGTCTGTGAGTCTGTTTCTGTTTTGTATATAAGTTTGTGTCATATTTTAGATGCCACATATAAGTGATATCATATGCTATTTGTCTTTCTCTTTCTAACTTCACTTAGTATGATAATCTCTAGTTGTGTCCATGTTGCTGCAAATGGCATTATTTTGTTCTTTTTTAAGGCTGATTAGTATTCCATTGTATATTATGTACCACGTCTTCTTTATCCATTCATGTGTTGATGGACATTTAGGTTGTTTCCATGTTTTGACTATTGTGAATAGTGCTGCTATGAACATAGGGGTGCATGTATCTTTTTTAATTATAGCTTTGTCTGGGTATATGCCCAGGAGTGGGATTGCTGGATCATATGGTAATTCTATTTTGAGTTTTCTAAGGAACCTCCATAATGTTTTCCATAGTGACTGCACCAACTTACATTCCCACCAACAGTGTAAGAGTGTTCCCTTTTCTCCTCACCCTCTCCAGCATTTGTTATTTGTAGACTTTTTAATGATGGCCGTTCTGACCGATGTTGAGCATCTTTTCATGTGCCTACGAGCCATATGTATGTCTTCTTTGGAGAAATGTCTATTAAGGTCTTCTGCCCATTTTTCAATTGGGTTGTTTGTTTTTTGGCTGTTGAGTTGTATGAGCTGTTTGTATATTTTGGAGATTAAGCCCTTGTCTGTCTCATCATTTACAAACAGTTTCTCCCATTCTGTAGGTCGTCTTTTTTTTTTTTTTTTATGGTTTCCTTTGCTGTGCAAAAGCTAGTAAGTTTGATTAGGTCCCATTTGTTTATTTTTGTTTTTATTTCTATTGCCTTGGGAGACTGACCTAAGAAAAGGTTTGTAAGATTTATGTCGGAGGATGTTTTACCTATGCTCTGTTCTAGGAGTTTTATGGTGTCATGTCTTATGTTTAAGTCTTTAAGCCATTTTGAGTTTATTTTTTGTGCATGGTGTGAGGGTGCGTTGTAACTTCATTGATTTGCATGCAGCTGTCCAACTTTCCCAGCACCACTTGCTGAAGAGACTTTTTCCCACTTTATATTCTTGCCTCCTTTGTTGAAGATTAATTGACTGTAGGTGTGTGGATTTATTTCTGGGCTCCCTATTCTGTTCCATTGATCCATATGTGTGTTTTTGTACCAATACCACACTGTTTTGATTACTGTATGCTTTTTGTTTTAAACCAGGTCCTGATCATTTCTTCTTAAAGATGTTATTAGACATTGTCTTCTTGTTTCTATCACGAATGGTCTCTTTTCTTACCATTATATTTTATTTCCGTGGTGTGCTTTGTAACTCTTACCAGATCACAAGTATCCATGGAGATAGCTGGAGATGACTGTAGGCATGGTAGGAGCCAGTTTCTTAAGGGCTTGAGAATTATGCTAGAAGCTTGAATTTTATCTTGAAAGCTCTTGAGAGAACCTGGAAGATTTTAGGGATGGGGTGATATAACCTCTAACAGCTGACTTTTTTTGGGGGAGTGCCTGTTAGGCACTCTCTATAAATGTTGTCATATTTTAACCATTATCAACCTTGTTTTACAGATGATTTGATCATATTTACATTTTAGAACAACCATTTGGGTGCTAATGTGGAGGATGGATTCATAGGAGGCTTTTATGATGAGAGATTAGATTAGAATTGGTAAGGCCAGGACTTCCCTGGCGGTCCAGTGGTTAGGACTCCATGCTTCCATTGCAGGGGGCACAGGTTTGATCCCTGGTCGGGGAACTAGGATCCTGCAAGCCGCACAGCGTGGCCAAAAACACAAAAACAAAAACAGAAACAAAAAAACCCCAAAACAAAACAAAAAAATTGGTAAGGCCTACATAGTAGAAATGGAGAGGGAGGGAAATATAAATATAGAGGTAGAATCTGAAGGTCGCGTTGACTGGATGCAGAGTTGATGGAGAAGGAGTCATGGCTGACTTCCAGCTTTCTGTCCTGAGCAAGAGGTTGGAGATGCCCTCCCGGAGATGGGGAGACCTGAAAGAGGAGGAAGAGGAAGCTGTGGTGGGGGCAGAGTTGGAGGGGAGGAAAGATGAGTTGAGTTTTGGGTGTGTAGACTTACTGCTATGCTTTTTTTCTTTAAAAAGGAAAGAAAAATTTTATTAGAAAGTACAAAATGGAAAGTAAATTCTAGCTAAAAGGCTAGTTTAAATGCTTGTATGAATTAATTTAAATTTCTTGCAACATTTAGTTTTTAATTGACTGTGGGGCCTAGTGGGGCTGGAATTTTTTTTTTTTTTTGAGTGTCAGCAGTTTGTTCTGGTTCTCCTCTTATCTCTGTGACTACACATTGTCTCAGTCTTCTTTATGAGCTATTCTCCCTTTCAACTCCCAACCCTCAGTTATTTTTTATTTTATTTTATTTTTTAAAATTTATTTATTTATTTATTTTTGGCTGCGTTGGGTCTTTGTTGCTGCGTGCGGGCTTTCTCTAGTTGTGGTGAACAGGGGCTACTCTTCGCTGCGGTGTGCGGGCTTCCCATTGTGGTGGCTTCTTTTCTTGCGGAACACGGGCTCTAGGCGCCCCCGGGCTTCAGTAGTTGTGGCTTGTGGGCTCAGTAGTTGTGGCTCATGGGCTGTGGAGCACAGGGTCAGTAGTTGTGGTGCACAGGCTTATTTGCTCCGCGGCATGTGGGATTTTCCTGGACCAGGGCTCGAACCTGTGTCCCCTGCATTGGCAGGTGGATTCTTAACCACTGTGCCACCAGGGAAGCCCTGTTATTTTTTAAATAAACTTTTAATTTTAGAATAGTTTTACATTTATGGAAATGTTGCAAGGATAGTACAGAGAGTTCCTGTATACCTGGCACCCCGTTTTCCCTGTTGTCAGCTTCTTAATTAAAATGGTACAGTTGTCACAACTAGTGAACTAGAATTGTTACATTATTATTAACAAAAGCCCATTCTTTTTTTAAATTGAGTATAGTTGACATATTATATTAGTTTCAGGTGTACAACAGAATGATTTGATATTTGTATACGCTGAAAAATGATCACCACAGTAAATATAGTTACCATTCATCACCATACAAAGTTACAATTTTTTTTCCTTTTTAAAGTCCATTCTTTATTCTGATTTCCTTAGTTTTTACTTAATGTCCCTTTTCTGTTCCAGGACCCCATCCAGAATACCACATTACTTTTAGTCATCATGTCTCTTTAGGCTTCTCTCGACTGTGACAGCTTCTCAGATTTTCCTTATTTTGGATAATCTTGACAGTTTTAAGGAGTACTGGCCAGGTGTTTTGTAGACTGTCCTTCAATATGGGTTTGTCTCATGTTTTTTTCATGGATAGGCTGGGTTTATGGGTTTGGGGGAGAAAGACCGCAGAGGTAAAGTGCTAGTTTCATCATATATCCAAGGTACATACTGTGAACATGACTCATCACCGTTGATGTTGACCTTGATCACCTGGCTGAGGTAGCATTTGCCAGATTTCTCCATATTGTGAAGTTACTCTCCCCCCACCCCCGCCACCTTTTTCCATCCTGTACGCTTCAGAAGGAAGTCGTATTCATCTTGATATCGTCAGCATGAAGGCATGGTCTGGCACAGAGTAGTGTTTGTTGAACTTAATTGGTTCCCTGTTATTTTGTGAGTCTCACTAAAGTCCTGACAGATAATTTTCTCTGTTTTATCAATATGAAATAAAAATGAGTGAATTTGAGTAACTTCCCAAAAGTCACACAGTAAGTGGTCAAATTGGAATTTGAACCCAGTCTTTCTGAATGCAAAGCCTGTGGTCTTTACCATTCTGGCTTCACAGAGACTTGTATTTACTTTGGCCATCTTCCCTAAGTACTTGTAATACAAAAGTGTCTATAGATAATGTGGTTAGATCCTTGGTTATATGGAAATTTCATTCTTCTATAATTCATCTTTTCAATTTAAAGTTGTACTTTAGACTTTTTAGCCTCGAAAAGGGGAGACGTCTGTGCCCTGTATTGCTTGATCCAATTCCAATGGAATGTCTTCTTTTTAATTCCCTACAGAATTATGGAGGGTGGGTTGCAGCAGGGCCATACTGGGAAAATGGATACCAGTTAAGATGCTATTACAGTAGTATAGGACTGGCTATATAATTTGTAAGACTCGGTGCAAAATGAAAACATAGGGTCCCTTGTCAAAAATTATTGAGATGGGAATTCCCTGGCAGTCCAGTGGTTAGGTCTTGGTGCTCTCACTGCCAGGGCCCGGGTTCAGTCCCTGGTTGGGGAACTAAGATCCTGGAAGCCGTGTGGCACAGCCAAAAAAAAGATTATTGAGAATTTCGAGACAGTGACAGCAGAGCATTAAACCTAGCATGGGGCTCTTCTAAGCATGAGACCCTGTGTGACTGCACATCACACAGCCATGAATCTGGCCTTGCAGTAGAAGCAGTAGGCAAAGAGGGCCAATATTAAAGCTGTGGGAGTAGGATTGGAGAAGAGTGGTAACGCAAGATATTAAAGAGGTAAACCTACAGGGATTGATTGATGATTAGATATGATAGGTGAGTGGGCGGATAATATATGGAATGTAAAGTTTCTGACGGTTTAATACTATTCACTGACACAGGAAATCAGTGAACCAGGTTAGCTTTGAGGGGAAAATAATGAGTTCAGTTTTAAACGTATTAACAACGGAGTGTGGATATTCAGTCAACACTTGGATATACAAGTATTCATAGAAAAAGAGCAGGAGGATACAATCAGAACTGAAAGTACTTACTTATCTCTGATGTTGAGGACCAGGGTGGAGGGTGGCCATTGGGTGGGGACTTTAACCTTTTAAAGAAAGTATCCATGTATTTCTTGTATAATTGAGAAATAATATTTTTATTCATGAAAATCAAGTCACAAAGTATTATTGTGTTTGTAAGAGAAATGGATTGAATCTGAAAGCAAAAGTTTGCAAAAGTTTATACTAGTAAAAAGAGAGGCATTTATGAAAGAAATAGATTTGCAGCTGCATATTTTCTGTTGCCAGTAATACCATACACATGATTCAAAATAGGCTGTTAGTTTACTATTCTTTAATTTTTTTGTTGAGCACTTACAATCTATTGGTTGCTCTACAGGGTGTATAATTTTAAAAACTTACATAAAATTTTACTCTTAAGTTGTATCTCTGTGTGATCTTGGGAAAATTACCAAGCTTCTCTGAGTATAGTTTCTTTATTGGTAAAGTAGAGACGAAACTAACTTTACTGGGAATGTGAGAATTAAATAGGATTATAAGTGAAAGTTCTTTGTAAACTCTAAATTTTGTAAATTCATACCCTTAGCTCTGCACCCTTCTTAGTGAGCCTCCCATCTCCTTCCCAGTTTCATCTCCAACAGCCTACCTTCTCAACTCGTTTTCTCACCACCTCCCGAACATCCCTTGTACTTTTCTGCTTCCTTAACTTTGGTCTCATTCATTTGTTTAATCAACAAGTGTGTATTGAGCATCTCACCCGCCTCGAGGCTTTGTTTAAATATCACCTTCTCAATGAAGCCTATAATGTCTACCCTATTCAAAATCACAATCTGCTCTTCCTCTTTAGCACTCCCAATCCCCCTTAACTTTTTTATATAACTTCACACTCATGACATAACAAATTACTTACCTATTGTCTCTTCCCGCTATACCGTCTTCCCAATAGAAGTAAAATTTCATTTAGATAGAGATCTTTGTTTTGTTTTATGATGTATCCCAGGCATATAGAACACTGCCTGGTACAGAGTAGGTACTCAATACAAGTTTAAGGAATGAATGAATGAATGAATATGCATTGTGCCAGACTTTAAGCCAGGCACCAGGTAGATAGTTGTGAAGAAGCAGAGATGGTTCCTGCCCTCATGGACCATCCAGCCTAGCACTATAGTGGTTTTTCTGCCTGCTTGGGCTGCCCTCCTGCAGGAAATGTCAGTGACTAATTGCTGAGTTCAGAGTAGGCTTTCTGCTCAGCAGTGAGCAGTTTTCAGATAATTTTGCTTTTAAGTTTTAAAAAAAAATTCTGATAGAAAGGAAGAGGGGGGAAAATAGCAATGCATTCTCTCTAGTCATTCTAAGTTAAAAGTCAACAATTTTCCCCAATGCAAGGCAGAACAGTATCCTCTTTAAAGCACCCGGCCTTATAGATTGTTGAAAGAGGTCATGGAGTATAGCTAGTTTACTTTTTCGTTCTTTCTTTTTAACCTGAAGAAAGATGGTTGTAATTTTTCATGCCATTGACGAATGAAAAGATGTGCAGTAAACATGTTTATTGCTGTCTTTTTGTAAATTGTAAAATGCTTCATCCATGAGATCTTGACCTATTTCTTCAGGTCCTCTATATGCAGTTGGTCAATATGAGTTTCTATATTGCTAGAACTCTTTTTTAAGAAAAGAGGGGAAAAAAGAGCTCAAATTGAGTGTATTTAAAAATAAGCTGCTGACCCAGCACACTTAAAACAATGTGTCAGCAGCTATTCTTTCTCTCACTCTGTTCTCATACAGGCAACTGCACAATCTGTGGACCGTCCAAGGCTGGGGGGCCTACCTGCAAGATGGAATAAAGAATTAAGGAAGAACACTGCTGCACAGGTATGCAACTGAACTAAATGATTTTTAATATCCCTTCCAAATGG
The DNA here is from genome assembly GCF_965194825.1 of Balaenoptera physalus. Taxonomy (NCBI): domain Eukaryota; kingdom Metazoa; phylum Chordata; class Mammalia; order Artiodactyla; family Balaenopteridae; genus Balaenoptera; species Balaenoptera physalus. The sequence continues at coordinate 80,435,142 of NC_138886.1, read as the reverse complement.
AGACTATTGATCTTGATAATTTAAACTTCCAAATCCTGATTGTCCTCATTTATTTGAATAATCCAGTTGATAACATTTTGTGTATATATGTCTTCTAAATAACTATTTTAATTCTTCACCTCACTTTGCTATCAAATATCTTCTAACTTAAGTTTGATATTCCACCTTAATTTCTTTCTCTGCATGTAAATTCTTATGTAAATATGGATTATTTTTGCCCATGATCTTTTTGTCAGAAAAAAATTGATGAAATGAAACTCTTGTGGAAGTAGCCTCAATCTATTGTAAAAAATTTCTGTGGTGTCCCATGAACCCATGATATGATGTAAAAAAATTTACTCTGCAAGATTTTTATTATTATCTTGCACTAGGTAACAACTTAACTTTGTTTAACAATTGTTGTATTGTGAATAAACTCTACAAGATCCTCAACAAAATGAAGAACAATACAAAATAATAATTCAACTCAAGCAATGACCCCTATGCAAGGTCTCCTCTAATGCTTTTGACTGATTTATAAGCCCTCTTGTGTGCTAACATCACCCTGTAGATACACTTCTATCATAGCATTTATGTAAATGTATATAATGTATTATAAACATTATGCCAATGTCTTCTTTTAGAAAGTGTTCATAGATATTTCCAAGGATACAAGAAAAATCTCCGAAACAAAAAAATCACACACACATACACACAGGATGCCATAAATTAAAAGTGCAGAGAATGAAGAAATAAAAACATGGCTAGAGACAAAATAGAGCCAGGGACAAAGCTAAAAATGCAGATAGGAATGACCATCACATTTGCTACCGCTGGACCATGAATTTGTCTCTAAGCTGACAGCCTCATTGGTCCTACAATTCGTGGTGTCCATGGGTAAAAAACAAACCTGTTACTCTGGAGAAGTAGAACTATTCCCAGAATTGAGATCAGATTGGACTGTCTCCCAGAGATGCTCATGAAGAGAACATTGTGTTATATGAGGAGCAGTGTCCTTGACAGCATCCCTGACAGGGTGTCTAGTTCACAAGGATGCCTCTTACAGCCTGATGGCAGCACACCAAAAAGGGATTCAATGGGTTAAAGCACTGTTTCTGAGGTGGAGCACTCTCAGTGATCATGGCTTCACAGCATTTTATTTCTCACACCCACTACAGTTATTGGCATATAGCAGGTGTCAAAAAGTATTTGTTGAGTGAATGTCAAATGGAGAAGACATAGTTCAAAGGCTCCTTCTAAAAGGCCCCACTGATTACCAAGACCTAACATCCTGCTCCCCAACTCTGCACCCCTTTTTAGCTATCAAGCAATACAGTTATGAAATATTTCTTCTACTGTTGGGGTAAATTGCCATTTCAGTTTTAATATTAAACTTATCATGTCTTCTCCAAATATGGGAGTGAGGCTGGGCCATTTGTGTGTGAGTGTACACACTTGCTGGTGGTGGTAGTGGTAGTTTTGGGTCAAGAAAGTACTCATCAAACTGGGAGGTGAGTTTGCTGGTGACCTTCACAGTGCTACTGGCTTAGATCCAGACTCCCACATCCAGGCTGTTCTTCAGAGCAGAGGCAGAGTTGGTGATGGTGCCACATTGGGCCTTCGTCATTGGTCTGTGTGCTGAGCATAAGGAAGACCCAGTAACAAGTCACAGTGGCACTGGCATTAAAAGAGACTCAGCGCTGAGCTAGCAGCTCCTGACTCAGGGCTCGTTATAGTCCTGTAGGGTGACTGGGGTTGAGCTGAGTTCACGGGTTGGGGTTCAGTCATTTTAGCTGGTAGAGTTAGAGGCTTGGGTTAGGGCCTGGTATAAGGGTTTTTCTTCCTGGTGTGTGTCACCATCTCTCATTCCTGTCTGTCATCTTCTTGTTGTCATTGACGTTGTAAAGGTGTTTTAGAGCAGGAACGTGGTCCCTCTGTGCAGCTTTCCACCTGCATAATCACAGGGGTGTCTTCATCATGATGAGGGGACTCTTCATCTTCTGGTGTGAAACCTTTCCTTGTTCTTGCTTCAACAGCAATGGCACTGCCAGGCCTAGCACAGGAAACTGGGGGGGGGGGCAGTGTAGTGGCAAAGAATATGGACTCTAGAAGCTGACTCCCTGGGTTTGAATCCTGGCCCCTTGACAAACAAGTTACTTATTCTTTCTGTGCCTCAGTTTCCTCATCTGTAAAAAAGGATAATAATGGTACCAAGCTCACAGGGTTATTTTGAGGACTAAATTTGTTGATGCGGGCTTCCCTGGTGGCGCAGTGGTTGAGAATCTGCCTGCCAATGCAGGGGACACGGGTTCGAGCCCTGGTCTGGGAAGATCCCACGTGCCACGGAGCAACTAGGCCCGTGAGCCACAACTACTGAGCCTGTGCGTCTGGAGCCTGTGCTCCGCAACAAGAGAGGCCGCGATAGTGAGAGGCCCGCGCACCGCGATGAAGAGTGGACCTCGCTTGCCGCAACTAGAGAAAGTCCTCGCACAGAAACGAAGACCCAGCACAGCCAAAAATAATAAATAAATTAATCTTAAAAAAAAAAAAAAAAATTTGTTGATGCATGTAAATTGCTTAGAACAGTATCTACATGTAGTAAACATTATATAATAGTGTTTGCTCATAATAATAATAAAATAACAAGTATTACTGTCCTATTCGAACAGAAGAACTAATATAGCTAGTAAATCAACATAATATTGACTTACTAAAATATTGATTGAGTGCCTACTATGTCCTAGGGTCTTTTCTAGGTCACTGAAACAATGTTGACGATGAAAGACATAACCCTCATGGAGCTTACAGATGAATGGGGCCACAGACGTTAAACTAACAATTACACCAGTATAATTGTACACTGGCATCTCTCTTATTAGGGAAGTTGAACCTTGACCCAGGGTTCAGGCATTTTAGTCTTAAGAATTCCAACATATAGTAGAAACAGCACCTCTTTTTTTTTAAAAAAGAGTGTTCTTGTTATCTTATGCTGTATGACAAAATGCCCCCAACATGGGTGGCTTAAAATAACAGTAATTTATTTGCTCAAAATTCTGCAATTAGAGCAAGGTTTATCAGAGATAGCTGATGTTTGTTCTGTGTGGTGACTACTGAGATTGCTCAACTAGGGCTGGAGGGTCCATCCAAGCTGGATCACTCACATACTGTCTGTTGGCTGGGCGCTTATCTGGGACTGTTGACCAGGACCCCAGTACTCCTTCATAGTATCTCTTCATGTGGCTAAGTTGGGCTTCTCACAGCCTGGCAGCTGGGTTCTGAAGAGAAGCACCCCGAAAAGATAGGCCACAATGTGCAAGCACTTATCAAGGCTCTGCTCACATCCTACTTCTTAATGTCCCTTTGGCCAAAGCCAGTTCCTTGGCCAAGAACAGAGTCAGTGTGGGAGGGGACTATACAAGGGCAAGAATTCTGAGAGGGGAGAATAAATAGGGTCTAGAAAAGTAATAGACTGCCATAGAGAGAAAGACTAAATCTATATTTTCTAAAAAAATTTTTTGTCCTTTTTTCTCCTTAATCACATATGCCATATCCCCTATTTCTGAGACATCAGGGAGAAGTCACATATGTGGGAAGTGAGGTCTCTTCTGTATCGAAAGTCCTTTGGAGAGTGGTTAAAAACTTCTGTTACAGGCCATATAATTTAGGCCAATATTATTCTATGTTAAGTAGATGTTTTACTCTCATTGAAAGTATGGTGAAGAAAGAAAGAGTAAATTTAATTAAACTGTGTTATTTTGATATGCAGAGCTGGATCTTTGCTAGTGAAAAGAGTGACAAAGTAGGAGGGTCCCAGGGTTGTCTGAATAGTGTAAAAGTATAGACATACAAATTTGTTGTCAAGAGGAGCCAAACCATGGTCAGGAAAATGCCTCTGGGCATCCAGTTTGAAGTATAGTGAGAAAGACAAATGGGAGAAATCGCAGGTAGGTCAGTATCTGAAGGACACTGACAAGTTCAGGAGAGTAGAAGAGCTCAAAAGTGAGTCTGTGAAAGCTGAGTGTGTGCTGGAACTGAGCTCCCTGCACTGAAAGTTCCTTAAAGGGAGGGGCTGGGTCTTGCTTGTTGCCTTCTCTGTCCTCAACACCTAGCTCACTGCCAAATACAGAGGAGGCACTCCATGCGGTTGTTGAATGGATATAGACATTGAGGTTTGAAGAAACTGCAGGTTGTAAACCATTCCCTCTTTTTAAGATCCTGGTGCCATAAAATAATTAGAATGACTCTTTAAAAAATATGTACCCTTTAAAAAATATGTCACTCTGTGGTGGTTGGAGGTGGCAGGGCTCAAAAAGTCACTCCTCTGATTAAAATCCTTTGATGGCTTCCCTTCCCACTTAGATATCTACATGGCTTCCTTCCTTCTTTTAGGTCTGTACTCAAAAAAAGGCCTTCCACAATAAACAAAATATCCTCATCACTTTCTATCCTGCTTTTTCTTTATAACATTTATCCCCACATGACCCGTATATTTCTTCTTTTTAAAAAAAATTTATTTAATTTATTTATTTTTGGCTGCGTTGGGTCTTTGTTGCTGCACGTGGGCTTTCTCTAGTTGCGGCAAGCGGGGGCTACTCTTCGTTGCGGTGCACGGGCTTCTCATTGCGGTGGCTTCTCTTGTTGCGGAACACAGGCTCTAGGTGTGCGGGCTTCAGTAGTTGTGGCACGTGGGCTCAGTAGTTGTGGCTTATGGGTTCTAGAGAGCAGGCTCAGTAGTTGTGCCACATGGGCTTAGTTACTCTGTGCATTTGGGATCTTCCCGGACCAGGGATTGAACCGTGTCCCCTGCATTGGCAGGCGGATTCTTAACTACTGTGCTACCAGGGAAGTCCCTATCCATATATTTCTTTTTTATGGTCTGCCTCTCCCCACTAGATTGTAAGCTCCTTGAAAGCAGGAGCTTTGTTTTGTTCACTGTGGTATAGGCCCTGGCTCCTAAAACAATACCTGACATGTAGAAGCTACTCAAAAATACTTGTTGAATGAATGAATAAATGTACCAAGCAATGGAAAGCTAGAGCTAATCTGATTTCATCTGGCTAGAGGCCAAGACCCTGGAGAATGTGGGATGCAAGTGTCCATGTGGGCTCCTAAATCCATGTCCCTCCTACTTGACCAGAGGGAAGAACTGATCTTGACAATACCAGGAGCCCAGGCCCTCCTGTTCTGGAGTTACTGTTAACTCTCTGTAATTGTGAGGTTGAGGGCCTGGATAGTACAGGATTCATATGGTTTGGGAATGTTACCAAGGGCAGCCTCATCAATCTTTAAGTTAGCTAGAGTACTTTTCCAGCTTCCAACCAAAGAACCTTGACTGAATGGGTTCAAAAAATTGAAAGAAACCCCCTGTGTTGGGTATGTGGATAGGCAAGGAAAAAGTGGTAGATAGGATTATGAGAGATAGATAACATCTCGTTTAAAAGTAAGACTAAAAGTTACTGAGTTTAGTCAGATTTGTGTTTTGAAATATTTTCTCTAGTTGCATGTAAATGGATTGGAGGGGGCTGGAGTGAATTAGGGAGAAAATAAGGAAGAACATTCCAGAGGAAATAGCATGAACATCAAGGAATGCAATAGAGTATTACAGCTGGGCCAGGGCTTAGCAGGGATAGCTCATCTCTCTCTCTAGAGTACTGAGGAGGAGGGGGTGGAGGGGTAAGAAGTTCAGCATTGCTTGTACAAGGCTGGCAATGAAGAGATGGTAGAAGGTAAGCAGGATAAGTTAGAATTAGTATGTTTATAAGAAATTTCAGAAGAGACCACCACAACATCTGCAATTTACACAAATAAGAATTGATGAATTGAAATGGAAGTTCTAACAGGAACCATCAATGGTATGAATGTTAGTACTTGGGATTACAGTGACGATCCCCTAAACTCTTGCAAAGTTAGATTCTTGAGAGAGTTAAGCTATGAAATCAACACATAGTGGGAGAGGTTAACTAGTATTGAAAGTAGGAGTTGAAAATAATGAAGTGTAAATTATAGGTGGAAAATTTTAAAGTAAATTGCAGGGTATAGTTTATGGATACATTAGCATGTTTACTCTGTGATGTATAGAACAGAACTTCTCTACTGGTGTGCCAATTATAGGTGTGACTCTAAGAATTTAAAACGATTATCATTAAAAACTTAATCAGAAATGACATAGCTATTTCACCATGAAACCTAATGTCAAAAAGGTAATATTCACAGAAACATGGTCAAGTTTCTCATGAAAAATTTTAAAATATTTTATTTGGATATTTAGCCAGAATCAATGTTATTTTCTCAAATGGTCTATTTTAAATTTTTATCACATATAATTATAAAGAAAATATAATGATTTTTTTTCACCAAGTTCCTCATAGACCTTAAGGTGACCCCAGTATGATCTGCATATATAATTTTATCTTTGTGCCATGACATCAAAAAGTTGGGAAGCAGTAGGAGTTACTAACTTACCTAAAAAAGAGAAATAAAATATCATTAGAAAATATTCAGGGACTTCCCTGGTGGCACAGTGGTTAAGAATCCACCTGCCAATGCAGGGGACACGGGTTCGAGCCCTGGTCTGGGAAGATTCCACATGCCGCGGAGCAACTAAGCCCGTGCACCACAACTACTGAGCCTACACTCTAGAGCCTGTGAGTCACAACTACTGAACCCGTGTGCCACAACTACTGAAGCCCGCGCGCCTAGAGCCTGTGCTCCGCAACAAGAGAAGCCACTGCAATGAGAAGCCCATGCACCGCAACAAAGAGTAGCCCCTGCTCGCTGCAACTAGAGAAAAGCCCGCACGCAGCAACGAAGACCCAATGCGGCCAAAAATAAATAAATAAATTAATTAATTAATTTTAAAAAAAAAGAAAATATTCAGCAGGAGTGAGTAGGTTGTATTCCCCCAGAAGCATACACAAGGCAAGGATTTGAGTGCTATTAGTTTGTTTAGGAGATGATAGCAGGAAACATCAGTAGGGGAGTGGAGAAGTGAGACAGGGATGGGAGGGAAGCAGTACCGGTGGGTTAAGGCACAGGTTACCCCGCTAGACAACTGGGGCTGGAGAGCCTCCGGGAGACAGAGTAGTTTATGCTTCAAAGTTGTTTCGCCCCAGGGGTGTGGAAACAAGTTTACCCATCCACTTCTTTACATCATTTTCACTACTGCTCCCAGGAGTGTAAATCCCATCCCTTCTGGCCCGTATGCAGTCAGAGAAGGCTCTTGGGGCCAGAGGAAGCCTTCAGGCAGAGTCGTAGGTACTTGCAGTGAGAAGTTTTTGGATATGTGAAAGATGCAACTACATGTATAGCTCACTAGGTTTTGGTCCTATCCCCACTAAGTGACTTATTATTTGCCATCTGACCTAGGTTGGCCTACAGAGAAGAATATGTGTTGTCTTATCCAGTTGCTGCTGCCTCCAAAATAGCTCTTAAATCAGTCCACTTCTGTATTCTTGTCCAGGCTGCCAACATCCTTTGTGCTACATCAGTAAACTCCTAACTGCTCTCAGCCTTTCTGTTCTCATCCTCCCCTCCAATCCATTCTTCTTCACAGCAGCCACAGTGATCTTCATAAAATGAGAATCAAATAATGTCACTCCCTGGCTAACTCTTTAGGGTTTTTTCATTGACTATAGGATGAGCCTACATACAGTTCCTGAATGGTTTACTATCTGACCCTTGCTCATATATCACCGTTTTCCTCTTACAATCTACTCTTGAGCTCCATTGGATTTCTGTCATACCTGAAAGAATATGTTAAAAGCCCTACTGTAGGGCTTTTGTACATGCACTTTCCTCAGTCTAGATCATAGACCTAGAATATTCTTCTACCAAGTCTTGTCTGTTTCATTTTCATCTTTCTGGACTCAGTTTAATTGTCCTTTCCTTAGATAGTTCTTTCCTGACACCCCTCCCCAACCCCTCCCACTCTACCCTCTGTCCTGCAACAAACAAACAAACAAAATTTCCTAGCTATATTTTCTCTCAGAACTCTGTATTTTTCCTTTTTTTTTTTTTTTTTTTTTTTTGTATTTTTCCTTTTGAGAAAATCTCTGAACCAGACCACTGCAGCCTCCCCAGGCTGGTCCTCTGGCTCCAACTGCCTTTCCCTTAGACCAGGAGTCTCAAAAGTATCAAAGAAAGAAGGGCCTTTAAGGGACGGGGCAGGTTACATAAATGAGTGGGTGGAGACAATGGCAACTAGAGAGCACTTGGCAGCCACTCCAATTCCAGCTATTTGTTGCCAGAATTTGCTGGATTTCTTGATTTTTTTTCCAAGAGACCAAGAATCCTGCAAGATTTTCTAATTTCTAACTGTTGTAATTAAAAAAAAAATTACCCCCCCTGAGCAAAATAGCCAAAACAATCTTGGAAAAAGGGGAAAAAAACCCAAACAACAAAGTTGGAGGTCTCACACCTCCTGATTTAAAAAGTTATTACAAAGCTACAGTAATCAAAACAGGGTGGTACTGGACCAATGGAATAGAATAGAAAGCCCAGAAATAAACCCTTGCATATGTAGTCAAATGATTTTTAACAAGTATTCCAAGACCATTCAATGGAGAAAAGACAGTGTTTTCAACAAATTGTGTTGGGAAAACTGGAAATCCACATGCAAAAGGATGATGTTGGATGCTTACTTTATACCATATATAAAAAAAAAAAACCTCAAAGTGGATCAAAGACCTAAATGTGAGACCTAAAACTGTAACATATAGGGGAAAAGCGTCCAATGATTTCTTGGATATGATACCAAAAGCATAGGCAGCAAGAGTAAAAATAGATAAATTGGACTACATCAAAATTAAAAACTTCTGGGGCTTCCCTGGTGGTGCAGTGGTTAAGAATCCACCTGCCAATGCAGGGGACATGGGTTCGAGCCCTGGTCCGGGAAGATCCCACATGCCGCGGAGCAACTAAGCCTGTGCGCCAGAACTACTGAGCCTGCCCTCTAGAGCCCGTGCTGCACAACAAGAGAAGCCACCACAATAAGAAGCCTGCGCACCACAACGAAGAGTAGCTCCCACTCACCGCAACTAGAGAAAGCCCATGCGTAACAACAAAGACCCAACGCAGCCAAAAAAAAAAAAAAAAAAAAAAAAAAATTAAAAACTTCTGTACAGGGCACAGTTGACAGAGTGAAAAGGCAACCTATGAAATGGGAAAAAATATTTGCAAGTCATATATCTGATAAGGGGTTAATATCCAGAAGATTAAAATAACTTCTACAATGCAACAACAATAAAATAACATGATTAAAAAATGGGTAAAGGACTTGAATAGATACTTCTCTGAAGAAGATATACAAATGGCCAAAAAACATATGGAAAGATGCTCAACATCGCTAATCGTTAGAGAAATGCAAATCAAAGCCACAATGAGATATCACCTTACCTCACACCCATTAGGATGACTGCTATTAAAAGAAAAAAAACCGAAATCAGAAAATAACAAGTGTTGGCAAGAATGTGGAGAAATTGGAACCCTTGTGCACTGCTGGTGGGAATGTAAAATGGTGCAGCCGCTATGGAAAACAGTAGGTGGTCCCTTAAAATATTAAAAACAGAATTATGAATCAGCAATCCCAATTTTGGGTATATATACAAAATAATTGAAGGCAGGATCTCAAAGAGATACTTGTACAACGATGTTCACAGCAGCATTAGTCATAATAGCCAAAAGGTGGAAGCAGAGGAATAGTGTGGTGTATACATGCAATGGAATGTTTTTGTTTTTTTTTAAAAATTATTTATTTATTTTTGGCTGCGTTGGGTCTTCATTGCTAGGCGCGGGCTTTCTCTAGCTGCGGAGTGGGGGCTGCTATTCCTCATTGCGGTGCGCGGGCTTCTCATTGCGGTGGCTTCTTTTGTTGCGGGAGCATGGGCTCCAGGCGCGCGGGCTTCAGAAGTTTTTGCACCCGGGCTCACAGGCTCTAGAGCACAGGCTCAGTAGTTGTGGCACACAGGCTTAGTTGCTCCGCGGCATGTGGGATCTTCCCGGACCAAGGCTCGAACCCGTGTCCCCTGCATTGCCAGGTGGATTCTTAACCACTGTGCCACCAGGGAAGTCCCAATGGAATGTTTTTTAGCCTTGAAAAGGAGAGAGGTTTTGACACTTGCAAGTGAATTAACCTTGAGGACATTATGCTAAGTGAAATAAGCCAGTCACAAAAAGACAAATACTGTATGATTTCACTTACATGAGGTATCTGGAGTGGTTAAACTCACTGTAACTTGAAGTAGAATGGTGGCTGCCAGGGGCTGGGGGCGGAGGAAATGGGGAGTTGTTTGAATTTTGGTTTTGCAAGATTAAAAAGGTCTGGGGGGCTTTCCTGGTGGTGCAGTGGTTAAGAATCTGCCTGCCAGTGCAGGGGACACGGGTTCGAGCCCTGGTCTGGGAAGATCCCACATGCCGCGGAGCAACTAAGCCCGTGCGCCACAACTACTGAAGCCTGCGTGCCTAGAGCCCATGCTCCGCAACAAGAGAAGCCACCGCAATGAGAAGCCCACGCACGGCAACGAAGAGTAGCCCCCACTCGCGGCAACTAGAGAAAGCTCACGCGCAGCAACGAAGACCCAACGCAGCCAAAAAAAAAAAAAAAAGTTCTGGAGATAGATTTCACTACAATGTGAATATTCTTAACACTACTGAACTGTACACTTAAAAACAGTTAAGAGGGTAAGTTTTATGTTATTCGTATTTTGCCACAATTAAAAATTGAAAAAAAAGTTTTTATTTGAAAAAAAGAAAAAACCAAACCAAACAAAAAAACCCCAAAACTCTGAGTATACTAACAAAACACATTTATCACGGTGTGTGGTTTGAAGCCTTTGCCTTCCATCAGTGAATTTCAAATCTAAGCATGTACAATATTAGGATAACCTGGTGGGCTTGTTAAACATATTGCTGGGCCCCACCCCCCAGAGTTTCTGAATCAGTAAGCCTGGGGTGAGGACTGAGAATTTGCATTTCTAACAAGTTCCCAAGTGTTCTGAGGCTACTGCTACTGATCCAAGGATTATACTTTGAGGGCTACTGCATTAGATAATACCACAGGCATATTCTCTATTAATCTCTATATATGTGTTTGTGATAAATCTTTGGTTTTGGAGTCCTTGAAAATTTTGTGCCTGCCTGAAGCCGTGCATTATGCCATGTGACCCTGCTTCTTGGGCCGGTAGTATGCTATAGAGAAAGGGCTAGACCTAATAGGCTGGGCATTTTTGCACAGTATATGTTGAATAATCCAACTAGACCTAATAGGCTGCCCAATTTTGCACAATATATGTTGAATAATCCAATTAGAATAATCCAATCTAGTTTTGAATGCAAGACACAACATAGGCAGGTCAGGTTGAAGAAGAGGCTAAGAGAAGCTTAATTCTGAGGGAATAACTGGTCAGGTCACCAGAATAGCCTCTCTTTACCTCGAGCAATGTGAACCACATTCCACTGCCATGAGGCCTGTGTGGCCGCTGAGAAGCTTCCTGTGCTCCTCCACTTACTGGTGTGACCCTAATATAAACCTGCATCTTCTCTGCTAACAACTGCAAGTCTCCCTTCCTTGTTTCCTGGAAGATCCTCCCACTCTGTTTTGATAGCTCTGATATCGCCATCATACCATTGATTCTCTACTTTCCTTTGGAAGGAAACAGTATTCCAAATGAGAGAGGAATTTTTCCATCTGCCAGAATGCCTTCGAATAGTTGCAATATATGACTCTTAGGGAACATCCTGGAATTGCCGTAAAAATCGGTAAACATCTTATTCCAACATCCTGCTTCTCTCCTCCCTGCCTGCCCCTCAGCCAGTTCATTTAGTGAAGACAGCTTTAAAAAATCTTAGCAGGTTTCTCCGCTAAGGTTTCTCCCCTCCAGTCCTTTCTCCCCCAGAATAGGAGAAAGCAGATTGTAGCTTTGAAAGGGGGCGGCCACAAGCAGCTACTGTCTACAGCGCAAAAGGTGGCCTTAAAAGTTGTGAGCTTTTCCTTATGAAGGGAATGTCAGAGGCTGGACGGCTGCCTAGAAACGGCCACCGAGAGGAGAGCTGCCTGAAGTCTCTCCCATTTCAGAAACTAAGAGGTGGTGACGGGGTAGCAGCTCTCGCATAGAGAGATGCTGAGAAAGCTCGTCCTCTTTGGGATAACTGCCAAGATCCAAACTTGGACCGTGGTCCAATACGGGTCCAAGTGGAGCTGGCACTTCCCGATCCGGGCATCGGGCGAGACCCTGTCAGCAGGTAATCACTGGTTGCTCGCCAGTCTGTCTCGCGACGTCATCCCACAGCGCCGGAAGTGGAGGAGTAACGTGAGCTTGTCAGCCTCCGCAGTCTCTAGGTAAGGCGGTTATCGGCCTGCCTCTTCTGCCTGCCGGGTTGAGGGCCGTGGGAGTGGGCCTCAGGCCGGGTCCGCTACTGCCTCTGAGTGATGTGCCCTGAATAACGCTCTCACGGCTTCTTTCCTGGCAGGCGTTGCAGCATCCTCGGGCTCTAGGGCTCTAGGGCTCTGGGCTTCTCATTTCCCGCCTGCCGTGTTTTGGCGGCGCTCACGTTGGCCTCCGTCCCACTTCGCGTTCGTTCACCTGTGCCCCTGACACCTGACCTAGCTTGGTCGGAACACAAGCAGAGGAAAGATTAGAGAATGGGCACTGTCCAACCCAAGGAGGCGGCGCAGCCTGTCAGGAAGGACATTGTTTTCTCCAGAAACGCTCCATGAGAGGAACTTGAGGGCACTTGACAGCGTCCTCAGCAGGCCTTACAGGAAGGCCAGAAGAAGCAAGCCTTTTCTCTTGCAGACCAGTGATAGCGGTTCAACAAAGCAAGGATATAATTTCTCTGTGGAATTAATGTGGTCCAGGTTTGGAGCCTTTTGAGAATTTGATTTATATTGGGCGTCATTAGAACACTTGAGACAGGGCTCTTCAGGTGGGGAGACACAACAGATTTGTGCCCTTTCACCTTAGTTGCACAGTCAGTGCTGTCGGATGATCTTTTTACATTTCCTTAGCTCCTGCTTTCATCCTATCTTCACTACTAACAAGAGTGATAGTAGTGTTGAATGCTTGTTTTTTGCCAGATACTGAACTTTTTACTTCTTAATTTAGCCCTTGTGACAACGCTGTGGTGTAGAACAGTAATTAATATCGTTTTACAGCTGAAGAAATAAAGACTTAGCTTAAATAACTGGCCACAAGTCGCACAGTCTGTAGGTGGTGGAGGCAAGATTTGAACTTGAGCAGTTGGATTTCAGAGGCTTGGATGTTATCCACTATTTTATATTGATTTTCCTCAACTGTTTATCAAGCTCCCAAACATCTTACTCTGTTGTTATCTACTATTTTAGGGAGAAAATTGAGGTCATCAGATGTGCTCTCCCTCAGATTTCTGCCCCTGCCTTCCCTTCATACAGTCATCTAGATTTACACTTATCTTTACCTTTCCATCAGTATCAGAGGATGAGCTGTCTCCTGATCAAAGCAATTTCCTTTATCTTTGCTTCTGACCTTTCTTTTATACTTTCACCTATGAGACCTTGTTTTCATTTGTCTTTTCTGCCCTTGTCTATGTCCCAGTCATGTATAAACAAGGTCAGGTTTCTCATATCCATGTGTGTCCCCACCCCCCCACCCCCCCTCCGCTCCCAAGCCAGAAAGAAAGAAAAAGTTCCTGGTGATCCATCTTCCTTTGACTCTCATCCAGTAACTCTCTTCCCCTCTCATCCAAACTTTTAAAAGAGTATTCTAAATTCTGTCTCCAACTTCTCACCTCCCGTTCCTTTCTGCAGTCTAGCTTTCAGATCTGTCATTCCCCTGAAATTTTACCCTGTAGTCACTAGTGATTGATTATCAAACCAGATTGACATTCTGCAGTCATTACTGGATTCCTTTGCTGCTTTTGAAACTTGATGATACCTTTCTCTCCCTACTTCTTTGCTTCTCAGGACAATACACTCAGCTGATTTATTCAGCAAACATGTACTGTGATATAGAGATGAACAAGTCAAAGTGCCCCCTTCCTTTAAAGAGCTTACATTCTAGCTGTTTTTCCATGTGCCTCTCTCACCAGTTATTTCTCCTGTGGATAGTCTTCTTCCTCCTCTCCTAAAATGTTGGGTGTTTCCAAGGCTTGTGACTTTGGCCCATTGTTCTTTTCATTCTGTACACACTGCCTAGGTGAGCACATCAACTAGCTTGGTTTTAACTCCCTCCTGCACACTCCCAAATCGAAGTGTCACCTTAGATCTCCTCTGAGTTTCGTGCCCACCTCTGACTACCCTGCTGGACAGCTCTGCCTGCGAGTCCCACAGACTGTTCAAATTCTATCTTCTCTGAACTTACTCTTAGCACATCCATCACTAAGTCTTGTTGATTTTGCCCCCTAAATATTTCTCAAATCTGTGCTCTTTTTTCCATCTCTATTATTGTCTTACTTTGGACCTCATCTTCTTTGATCTGAAATATGATGGCCTTCTAACTGGTATCCCCTCCTCTAGTCCTATATCCCACGTTATCTGTTCTCCACACTACCTACCCTCCTCCCCCAAATGATCTTTGAAAACAAATCTGACTGAGTCAAAGTCCTGCTAATAATATTTAAGGGGATCTGTCCGTTCATTCATCCAATCTTTTCTCTCATTTATTCAGCAAATATTTATTGTTTACTAAACTGCAAAATCCATTAGAGCTTCTAACGTTTGAGCTTTGCAGCTGGTCACCCAGGGCTCTGCTTCATCTGGACCAGCCTGCATCTCCATCCTCTTTTTTTGCCTCATACTTTAGGTTGCAGCAGCCCTGAACTGCTTCTTCATGTGCACTGTGCTGTTTCTTTGTGCACTGCCCTTGCTGTTCCCTTTGACTGGAATCTTCTCTCTGATTGCTTTCTCCACTTCCTGCTCCTCACCTAATTAGGCTGCCCACTTTCACCTAATTAACCCAGTTAATGTATAGGTCTCATTTTAGGCCCACCTCTTAGCGGAAACATTCCTTGACACCTCCTTTCTCCAAGTCTAGGTTGGATACTCCAGCTTTGTTAAATTTAAAAAAAGCTAAGTAAGAAATTTAGTTCCTCTGTTGCACCAGCTACATTTCAGGTGCTTGATTGTCACATGGTGGCTACGTTAGTGTTTAGAACACTTCTATCATTGCAGAATATTCTTCTGGACAGCGTGTTCCAGGTTACCAGATTTCTGGCCTTGTGCGGCCCATCAGATCACTTGGGTCCCTTATGAAATAATCAGAATTTCTTTCTGACCAGTCCCTACAACTCTGGAATGAAAAGTGTGGGGCTGAAAAATAGAGAATTAGGATTTACCCACATAGATGTGGAGATGGGGTTGCTCAGAGAGAGTAGCAAAGCACCCCACATAAGAGGAGCTAGAGGAGGGGAGAGAGAAGGAAGGGAGGAGAACCTGGATAGGATTATTATCTGGTCATTCACTTGCAAATATTTATTATATTCTTGCTGTATGCTAAGTATTAAGTGCTAGGGGTATAGTGGAAGGAAAAATGGCCTTGACTTCTGTTGTCATAGAGCTTGCAGTTGATGGAGTTTTACTGGATGAGTTATATTGAAGATTCAGGAACATCCATCCTTTTGTGCTCCCCATATTCTAAAATGCTTCATTCCTAGAAGTTGGAATTGGAGGCTGAAATGGGCGAAGATATTGCTTAAGTTTAGTTACATAAGCATCGTGTAGTCACTGCTTCAGTTTCTCAAGGTGTAGTAAATAAGAACATTATAACTTCAGAACTTTAGAGGGAATGAAGCACGTGAATGTGTGTTTGTGTGGGGCGGGAGGGGTAGGTCCTGTTATCCTGCAAAAGTCAGCCATGCTCCCAGCTGTCCACTGGATTCCCTCCTGTCCCTGCTATCCAGCTGTTCTCTCTTCAGGCTTCTTTTATTATTACTGTGAGTAGTCAGTCACCAGATGACTTATTTCCCAATGCTTAATGAAGACATACTTCACTTCTCAGTCCATTACCTGCTCATTCATCAGTTTCCAGCAAGAGCAAACAGATGCCCCTCTGAACACGTAGCATTTAGAAGTGGGACTTGCCTGTAGCACCATCATCATTTGAGGCTCTGGGTTTAGGGTTTTAGATTTACAGCTGACTCTTCATGCTTTTGCATCAGCTCCCTCACAAAGGAGCTGCCTTTTAGACCTAACTCTGGCCCACATTTAAGTTATTAAATGACTAATCTCTGACTCTAGATTTCTCCACTCCAGCCTGCCTACACACAGCGTCATTTCACCTCACTCTGCAGCTCAGACCCTGGCAGTTGTCTCCTGTGGATTGTTAAATCTCAACTTTTCGGCCTAGTGTTCTTTCAACACCTTT
This sequence comes from Balaenoptera physalus, assembly GCF_965194825.1. Lineage (NCBI taxonomy): Eukaryota > Metazoa > Chordata > Mammalia > Artiodactyla > Balaenopteridae > Balaenoptera > Balaenoptera physalus. Next base: position 80,418,829 of record NC_138886.1, on the reverse strand, counting down.
GCCTTCTTTGGGTGACTCTCTGGGGCACCTCCTCTGGGTTGGCCAACTAAGGTCTGCTTCTCACCCCTCACCCATGGCTTGTCATTGCTGAAATCTGTACCGTCACTTGTGCTTTTTGAAGTGGAATGTCCACTCCCACTCCTTTTCTTTCTTATCAGTCCCCTTGGCTCTTGGCTTTTTCTACTGGGCAGTTTCCAAAGCCTTTCCTGACTGATCCTATTTCTGTGACTGCACGTCTTCAGCACTCATTTGCTCACTCTGCTTTGCATTAATCTGTCTTTGCAGATGGTAGTGAAACTCTGATTTTGAAAAATCTGGTTTCTTTTCTCTCGCCTTTGGATACAAAGCTTGTGCAGAGCGGCTGATTGAGTGTTGCCTTGCCTGCAAGGGGCGTTTCTCAAAGAGAGGGTATTAGAGGCTTGAGCATTAGTAGGCTTCTGGAGTCTAGGGAGGTGTCCCAAAGATCTAGTCTGTCCCTCCCACAGTTCCCTGTTCTGCCCCTAGGTGATCTCATCCTCTCTTTTTACCCTAACTTCTATGACATGTTGATGCCTCTCATATATATACATTCAGTTAAGGACAAATATTTCCTTTTTGTGTCAGAGCTGGTCATAATTCTTACAACTTTAACAACCTTGTGGCATTTACCTTTATAAGCCCCTGATTCTTTCTCTTCCCTGAAACACTTTCAGTTTTACTCGAAACTGTGTCTCCTGAATTGCAATTCCCAAGACTCCAAATAAAGCACTTTATAGTCTCAAAAAATACACACACACACACAGACACACACACACACACGCACACACACATATATATATACACCTTCAGTCCCTTCCCCTCCCTGAGCTTCATACCCGTATATCCTAGTGTGACTCTAGGATCTTCCGCAGGCAACTTAATCTAATTGTGTTTCGATCTGAAATCATCCCTTCTTCACTTATCATTTATCCCTAAATTATGTCTCCAGTGTATTCCTCATTTTGGGTAATGAGTATTTCCAAATCAGAAATCTTGGTTGGTGTCTCCCTTCACTCCCTTGTCATTCCCCAAATGCAGTCAGCAATAAGTCTACCTTCGCAATTTCTCCTGGCTCTTTTTCCTCTTCATCCTCTTTGTTCAGGCCTCATCCCTCTCCCGAATTTCTTCTCTTTCTCGTCTACTGATATCCTACATGACCATAAAAGTTGTTTTACAAAAGAATATCAGACCCTCCAGTAGTGTTGTGCAGGTTGTGTATTGCACAAAAGTGCTGCATTCACACTTTAGAAATTGTAGGTTTGTATATTTATTATGACTATCTTCTGGCAGATGGCAGTAAAATATATTGTTCTAACATCAGTATGTTTTGACAGTTAAGGAATGGAAACCTTGATGCCTATGGAGAACATCCTCTGTTCTTATGTCCTTAGTTCTTTGCCAGGCAAGCTTCTCACCCTTTAAAACTGAGCATGAATCTCCCTTCCTCGTGAAGCCTTTTTTGATGCTCCCTACAAGAGTCAGTCATTACTTTCCCTGGGCTAAGGCCATATTTGGCTACTCCCTTCCTATAGTAGATATTACATTATGTTGTAATAATTGGTACATGAGTCTGCCCCATTGTACTCCAGACCCCTGAAGGCTAGGGACAATGTTTCATCATTCTTTGATCCTCAGCAGGTAGCTTAATGTCCAGCACATAGAGTATATCAATAAACATAACAAATATTTGATTGCATAGCATGACTGAGGCACAGAAGTAAATACTTTACCCATATTGTTTTATTTAATCCTCACAACACCTTCATGAGTCCTGTCATTATCACATTTTACAGGTGAGGAAATTGAGACTAGGGAGGTGAAGTCACTTGCCTCAAGATGAACAGCTGGTAAATGGCATGTGTGGTGGTGCTGGGGTGTGGCCCTGGAGGACCTGTGCAAGTTTTTCCAGTGATTCTCTTGTGTTTTGTCTCTCAGAGTAATGATGCGGGTGTGCTGGTTGGTGAGACTGGACAATCGGCACCAGCGAATCAAACTTCCACATTTGGAAGCAGTCATGGTTGGGCGCAGCCCCGAGACCAAGATCACTGACAAGAAATGTTCTCGACAGCAAGGTAACTGGTGATAGGATTGTGGAGATTACCATGTTTTGTTCCCTCAGATAGTGATAATCAAAGATGTACATTTCCTGGATGCTACTGATGGAAAACCTTTTGTGTGCCATAAACAAAACTCAGGAACTGAGCTCTTTTAGCCAGTGCTAGGGCCCCATGCACTCCTGACTCCACCCTCTGAAAGTGGTTAATATTCAGTGTTGGGAGCAGGCAGGTTCTATCCTGTACTATGGGGTGGTGGAACTGAGTTCTGCACTCTGCTTTGCCCAGGGAGATTCCTCTTTGGGCAGTGAGACAATTGAATTCTGGGATTTCCAGGTTGGAACCATGTCTGAGAAGTGATGGGATGGTTTCATCCTTTACATTTTGCCACACACAGAGGGTGTTATCTTTAAAAGACTATGACATCTAGCTCTTGAAATGTCTTTCATGGGATTTAATGAAATGAATGTCCTTAGGAAAAATCTTTACCATGTACCTCATTTTTTACCTGTAAACTCCAGACATGTTCACTGCTACCAGGCCTCCCCCTGCAATGTGTTTGCCATAGTAGGGGTTCCTAAGGCTTGGAGTCTGCAGCACTGATTATGATTTTTCCCACATGAGTTAATCTAAATGGGAAAAAGAAAAAAGCCATGCTTGAGCTGGCTAAGCCAAACATACAGAAGTAGACACTGCTTCTTGCTCTCTGTCTGCCTTGTCACAGCAGCAGCTGTAGGGATGTGTATGTCAGCCTGTCCAGAAGCTTTTTGTTCACGTATCTGAACACCAGTATTTAGTGTTACTTCTTCCCACACATGCTCAGACTGTTCTGTCCCTGCAATCCTTTTTCTAGAATATTCTTTCTACTCCTCTACCCAAGGCCAGCTGAACTTCAGTTTTCTAGGAACGTATCTTTTACCTTTTTCTCTGTTGAAGGCATCTGATGGTTTCATACAATAGTGGAAGTCTTGATTTAATCCTGAGATATAAGAGCTTGTGAGAGAAATGGGTCCCCTTTCCTGACTGCAGAGTCTGTGATCCTGAGTGGGCCAAGGGCTCTGGAATAGGGAGACTTGTGGGGATTCAGTGAAGCTGCCTTATAAAGATATTAGCAGTAGCTAAAGGAGTATGTACACTGTTGGGCATTTTATGGAAGGACCTGGAGCCCTAGCCACCTGAATAATGGATGATTTTGCTCTTAGGCCTTTGAGGAAACCCTTGTCACATTGCCTCCTGGAGTGAGGCTTCACTGTCTTGTAGGGAGAACAGGAGCAAGTGCCTGGTTCTTCATGGCATTTGGGTTTAACTTTTTTCCATCTCTTTCAGTACAGTTGAAAGCAGAGTGTAACAAAGGATATGTCAAGGTAAAGCAGGTATGTCTATTTGTAACTTGGATTTCCATGTTATACTTGATGATTTTCTTACACTGTTGACTTTAGAATGTCTGTGCCAGCCAATAAAGGCTTCTCTGTCACGTGTGGAAGTGGCAGAGTAACAGAAGTGAATATTAAGCACAGTGCCTGGCACATAGTAAGTGGTGAACATAGGAGTAGCTATATTGCTAATGGTGTTATTGCTATTATTGTAATTATTTTCTGATTATTCCATAGGTAGGGGTCAATCCCACCAGCATTGACTCACTCATAATTGGGAAAGACCAAGAGGTGAAGCTGCAGCCTGGCCAGGTCCTCCACCTGGTGAATGAACTTTATCCATATATCATTGAGTTTGAGGAAGAGACAAAGAACCCTGGCCTGGAAACACACAGGAAGAGAAAGAGGTCAGGCAACAGTGATTCTGTAGAAAGCGATGCTGCCCAGGAAGCTGAGCCCAGTACAGGACTAGAACCTGGGAGCAACCCTAGCCAGTGCTCTGTGCCCCCAAAGAAGGAGAAAGATGCATCCACCAAAAAGGTGAGGGTAGCGTGCTTGATAGATGATGTGGAGATTAAATGAGGTGTAATGACTACTTAATTGTTTTGTACACAGTAAAGCCCAGACATGCCTAAGGGGTTATTAACCATGATGAAAAAGTCACTTGTTTGTGTCACCAGTCAGTTGGATGAATATCCCTTTATGTACTTTTCTCTTGAATTCCTGAGGTAAGCCCCTTGAAGGTAGGGTGATAATGGCAGTGTGCTTAACACTGAGCTGCTAAAATGGGTCAGTGTATATCTATAGAAGGTTAAGATTGGAGCATTCTTCATAGATCATGTGATTCACATCCTGATGTCAAAGTGGAAACTTAGGCTGTAGATGGAGTGGGAGAGGGCAAAGAAGATGCAATTCACACTCTGGTGTTTCCAACCTCTGTCTAGACATGCAGCTGTGAATATGGGAAGAAAATGGGAATGGCTTATGGTTTATAAAGGAAAAGATTGAGGTAAAGAGATATAGTTTAATTCTTAAACTCTGACCTTATTTCCAAGTTTGGTTGGACTTTGCTGATGTCCAGTATTAACTACTGCCAAATATAACTGTTGCATTTGCGATTTACATTGCCCCTTTTTGCTCTAGGAATCATTGGGCCACTGGAGTCAAGGCTTGAAGATTTCAATGGAGGACCCCAAAATGCAGGTCAGAATAAAATTTTGGCATTGAAATACATTTCACGTTTTAAATGATCCCTCCACAGAGTTCATAACTACAAATGAAATCAAAGGAGATCAGTCCTTCTGAGTGAGATTCATTTTATTGGACTATTTTGTGAGATCAAGTGGCTTTTCTCATTGTCAGTAAGTTAGCAACTGGAATTCTTTGGAGAGAAGCCAAGTTTTTCAAATGAATATCCCTTCTGCTTTGTTCCTCCTAAACTTCTGGGTACTATTATAAGGGAAGTTGTGTTAACCTTAGTGTGGTCTCTTTCAACAGAGTGTCGGATAATGTATAGTGACTGTAATTACTGGGCTACCCTGGGATTAATAGTCAGGCATCATCCTGGGAGGAGTCTTTGTTCTTAAATTACATCCTGGGGTGACAAGGGGCAAGATCTGATAGGGCTTCTTGGAGCACACTTGCATGTGTCATGTGGTCTGCTGTGTTAGAGTGAGAAGGGTGCATTTGAATTCATGCCTGCAGGGGTTTTACGTCAGATCCTCAGGAACTATTTTGTACTGTGCCTCTTCTGTGTGTTCTGTGTAGTGTGGTGACTGAAAACACAGACTGGAGTCAACTAGATCTGTGTTGGAATCCTAGACTTCCCACTTAGTACTGATAACTATGTGACCTGGTGCAAGACACTCAACTTATCTGCGTCTCTGTGCTTTCATCGGTCAAAATTGGGATACTAAGACCTTCTGCACAAGATTGTGGTGGGAATTAAGTGAGTTAATGAATGTGACAGTATCTGGCCCACACAAGATGAGCTGTAGATGTCCGTTTCCTTCTCTTGTGCCCCTCTGCTAGGTTTACAAAGATGAGCAGGTGGTGGTGATTAAGGATAAATACCCCAAGGCTCGTCACCACTGGCTGGTCTTACCATGGGCCTCCATTTCCAGTCTGAAGGCTGTGACCGGAGAACACCTTGAGCTCCTCAGACACATGCACACTGTGGGGGAAAAAGTGATTGCAGACTTTGCTGGGTCTAGCAAACTCCGCTTCCGATTGGGCTACCATGCCATTCCCAGCATGAGGTAAGCCTTGTGGGGAGTGCTGGTGCGTCCTGGTTCTATCTAGGTGGACAGATGGATTCAGCCTGGGTCTGCTGACTGTGCTCATAGCCCTGAGGTCCAGGGGAGTAGGGTGGGGTGTTTCCAAGGCAGGTGGGCTGAAACTTCAACCCTCCTGCCTGACTTGCTTGTAAGCCTTGAGTTCCTACTTCTGCTTATAATTCGATAACATACAGTTCTCTGTTCTTCTCAAAGTGTAAACTCTGAGAACCTAACTTATGAACTAGATGAAGCAGCTTCATTGCCATCGGGTGAAGAGCTGTGGTCAGTGGCTTTTATCAGATTTTTCAGAAACATCTATAACCCCTAAATGATTAGGAACCATTGCTTTGAAGGAGGCAAGCATCACTGAATTCTTTCATGACAGCCTAGTAGATCTAAGATTTAAAATAAAATGAGAAAAAAGTGTAGAGCCTGTTTTCCTTTGGCTCATACCCAGAAGGATTCAGAAAGGAATGATTGATTCTTTTCAAAGAATGCAAGCAAAGCAGATCTCCAATTCTTTTGAGCTAAGCAACAAGATAAGCAGAGTGATTGGGTTTCTGAGTCTTTATCTTAGGCTGGTTTTTTTTTTTTGGGTGGTTAAATATACATAACATAAAATTTACTATTTTAACTATTTTCAAGTGTACAGTTCAATGGCATTAAGTATATTCACATTGTTGTGCAGCCATCACCACCATCTATTTCTAGAACTTTTTTCATCTTCCTGAACTACCTCTCATTCCTTCCTCCCCCCAGCCCTTGGCAACCACCATTCTACTTTCTGTTTCTATGAATTTGACTTCCCTAGGTACCTCATATAAGTGGAATTATACAGTATCTGTTGTTTTGTGGCTGGATTATTTCATTTAGGATAATGTCTTCGGGGTTCATCCATATTGTAGCATGTGTCAGAATTTCTTTTGGTTATTTTATTTAACCACCTAACAGTCTTCACATTTTATTAGGTGGGTAATTATGACCTAGATTACTGGTCACTTTAACAAGTAAAATTTTTGTGCCACATTTTTTCCCCGTCAATACTCTTTATTTTAAATTGAGGCATGACTTACATACAATAAAATGCACAATAAGATCTATAGTTTGATCAGTCTTGATGTATATGCCATGTAACTATCACTGTGATCAAGATACAGAACATTTCTATCATATCCCAGGAAGTTCCCTTGTGCTCCTTTCTTGCAATCCTCCCCTCAATCCCCAAGTGTTGTTCTGCTTTCTTTCAGCATAGATTAGTTTTGTCTGTTCTAGAACTTCATATAAATGGAATCATACAATGTATACTCTTTTTCTGTCTTTTTTTGGTCAGCATAATGGATTTTGAGATTCATGCATGTTGTTGTGTATATCAGATATACTTCCTTTTTTTGCTCTTGTATAAATACCCAGAAGTGGAATTGCTAGGTCACCGGGTGGAAGTTATGTTGTATCTCATTAAAAAAATATTTTTTAATTGTTAAAACCTTATTCAAAAATTAGGGCAAAAAGTCACCCATAATCCTATTTCCGTAATGCTGCAGAGCTCATGACTAACAGTCCTTGATCACAAAGCCCTTTTCACGTAGTAATCATGGTGTACATACCTTTTTTTTTTTTTAATTTTTAATTGAGGTATAGTTGCTTTACAATGCTGTGTCAGTTTCCGCTGTACAACGAAGTGAATCGATTATATGTATACATATATCCCCTCCCTCTTGGACCTCCCTTCCCCCACCCCCATCCCACCCATTGAGGTCACCACAGAGCACCGAGCTAAGCTCCCTGTGCTATACAGCAGGTTCCCACTAGTTATCTGTTTTACACATGGTAGTGTATATATGTCAATCCTAATCTCCCAATTCATCCCGTCCCCTGCTTCCCACCCTGTTCCCACATCTGCTGTTGTGCTAAGGAGAATGCTAAAGGCAAGAGCTGTGACTGGTGTGGGTGGGAAGCAAAATGACCAGTAAGTAAAGTTTCTTGTTACATATCCTTTTATGATCACTCTTTATGATATCATTTTGAATAAATTAAAGATAGGAAGGAAAAGGTAATAAATTAAATATTTTTTCTATTGTAAAAGTAATATATTTTCAATTTAGAAAATATAAAACTGGAAGTATGAAGTAGAACAAAGATCTTCCATAATATCACCACTAATTAAACTCTAGACCTTATTCGAATTTCAGCCATTTTTCTTTCCATTTTTTTCTGCTCCAGGATCCCACATTGCATTTATTTGTTGTCTCTCCTTAGTCTCCCTGATCTGTGACAGTTCCTCCTCCTTTTCTGGTTTTCATGACCTTGACACTTCTGATGAGTACTGACTAGTTGTTTTACGGGATGTCTCTCAATTTGAGTTTGTCTGATGTTTTTTCATGACTAGATTGAGGTTATGCTTTTTTTTTTTTTTTTTGCCAATATACCACAGAAATGATGTGTGTCCTTCTCAGTGCATCATATCAAGGAGTGTATGATGTCGAGATGGTTTGTTGCTCATGATATTCACCTTGATCACTCTGTTGAGGTGGTGTCTGCCCGGTTTCTCTACTCAAAGTTACTATTTTTCCCTTGTAATTGATGAATATCTTGGGGGGAGATGTTTAAGACTATGCTACTATATATTTTCTCCTCGAACTTTTGCCCAGTGATTTTAGCATCTATTGGTGGATCTTGCCTGCAACAGTTATTATTATGGTGTTTACCTGATGGTAATTTTGTTTCCCTCATTCCTTCTAATTTATTAATTGGAATTCCTCCGTGTGGAAGAGCTGTCCCTTCTCCCCCATTATGTATATATTCAATACACGTATGGACTCATGGATATTTATTTTAGTCTATAGGATTTAATTTAATCTATCTCTGTTTATTGCTCAAATTGTTCCAGCTTTGGTCATTGGAAATTCCTTTAGATTGGCTCCTGTATCACTTTGACATGCCCCAAACATTTTTTGAGCTCTTCCTTATTTTCTGGCTCCTTATGTTTTGGAACGAGATGTTCCAGGCTTATCTTATATTTTTCCTGTTCTAGCCCTGGAATGAACCACTTTTCCAAAGAACCCTAGTTCCTTTTAGTGGATAATGACATTTATAAGCCAAGACCAGGGCACGAGGTTTCTGCAGAGAGAAGTGGTTGGTTCCAGAGTGTCTTTGCTTCTAGGTCCTCTTAGCAGATGGAGCCAGGAAATACATGCATGAATCCTAACCCACACAGATACATACACCTCTCTGTTTACCTGCCTGTACATGTATATGGAAAGCCATGAGCTCACGCTGATGCTTCTGATTCCAGTCTTTGTATAACGTTCTTTTTATCTTTACAGAATCCAGTCAAAATACTGTTTTCCAAACTTAATTAGGTAGTTATTTTCTTCCTGACCCCCTTCAGTGTGGTTCCCTTTTCATTTGTAATACAGTTAGGTTTATTTGTTACTGCTTATATTCCATTTTAAATTCCCACACGGCACTGGTTGGTTTTGATGATTTATTGGGGGAACGTGAAATATTACTGATTCTAAGAGTCAAAGCTATACAAAAAGTCATCCTACTTGGTTTAACAAGTCCAAAAGCAAACTCTTGGTTTTCTTCCTCAAACCTGCTTTTCCTGAAGCTTCTTCATCTCAGCAAGTGGCACCTCCCCAAACCCACATCCAATCCATTAGTTGGTCCTGTTGGTTCTATTCTGGAATATATTCAGAATTGGATTGCTTCTTGTTATCTCGACTGCTATAGCTCCTGTCTAAAACATGATTATTTCTGGCCTGGACTGCTGCAGCAGCCTCCTAACTAGTCTCTCTGTATCCATCCTTACCCTTTCTACAGTCCTTTCTCCACACAGTAGCCAGAGTGATCTTTTAAAGTGTCAATCAGATAACAGGACTCCCCTGCTTAAAATCCTTCAGTGGTTCCCCAGTGTAATCAGAATAAAATGCAAACCCTCTGCCAACCTATAAGACCCTTTATGATCTGGCTCCTACCTAGTCCCTGCTCCTTGTTTCCAGCCATTCCAGTCATATTTCCTTTCTGCTCCTTGGTTGCACCAAGCCCTTTTTCAGGGCATTCACACTTGGTCTCTCCACTCCCTGAAACGCTCTTTCAGATCTTTGCTTTCATGACTGCTTTCTCAGCTCAAATCACTGCCTGGGAGAGGCCTTCCCTGGACACCCTAGCTACTTAAAGAGGCAGCCTCTACCCTCTGGCACTCTCTATCCCATTTCCCTGTTTTATTTTTTTCTTAGCAATGTTAACATTTTGAATTTTCCTTGTTTATCTGTTTCCTTATTTATTATTTCTCTCCCCTCATTAGAATATAATTTCTGTGAGGGCATAGGCCTTTCCCATTTTGTTCACTGCTAAATTCCCAGTGCTAGTACAGTGCTTGGCCCGAGTAGGTACTTAATGAGCAGTAAATAGTCTTTTTTTTTTTAAAAATTAGGGTATAGTTGCTTCACAATGTTGTGCTAGTTTCTGCTGTACAGTGAAGTGAATCAGCCATATGTATACACATATCCCCTCCCTTCTGGTTTTCCCTCCCCTCTAGGTCACCTCAGAGCATCGAGTAGAGTTCCCTGCGCTATACAGCAGGCTCTCACTGGTTATCTATTCCATACATAGCAGTGTATACATGTCAATCCCAATCTCCCAATTCATCCCATCCCCTTTCCCCTCTCGGTGTCCATGCGTTTGTTCTCTACGTCTGTGTCTCTATTTCTGCTTTGCAAATAAGATCATCTATACCAGTTTTTTAGATTCCTCATATATGCATTAATATATATTGGTTCTTCTCCTTCTGACTTACTTCACTCTGTATGACAGTCTCTAGGTCCATCCATGTCTCTACAAATGACCCCATTTTGTTCCTTTTAATGGCTGAGTAATATTCCATTGTGTATATGTACCACATCTTCTTTATCCATTCATCTGTCGATGGACATTTAGGTTGCTTTAAATAGTCTTAAGTGAATGAATGAATGAGTGGAGTTAAATGGAAACACTATCAATATTTTACATACCCATACTTTTTGTCATTTTGATTAAGCTGGGTTTAATGGTCAATCTTTGTTTCCTCTCAACTAGCCATGTACACCTTCATGTGATCAGCCAGGATTTTGATTCTCCTTGCCTTAAAAACAAAAAACACTGGAATTCTTTCAATACCGAATACTTCCTCGAATCACAAGGTAAACAGTGTTCTTTGGTTTTTACATTTGTTTCATTTTCTCAGTTGTTCTTTTTTTTTTGAATTAATTAATTAATTTATTTTTGGCTGCATTGGGTCTTTGTTGCTGTGCACGGGCTTTCTCTAGTTGGGGCGAGAGGGGACTACTCTTCGTTGCAGTGTGCAGGCTTCTCATTGCGGTGGCTTCTCTTGTTGCAGAGCACTGGCTCTAGGTGCGCGGGCTTCCGTAGTTGTGGCACGCGGGCTCAGTAGTTGTGGCTTGCAGGCTCTAGAGTGCAGGCTCTGTAGTTGTGGTGCATGGGCTTAGTTGCTCGGTGGCATGTGGGATCTTCCCAGATCAGGGATCGAACCCATGACCCCTGCATTGGCAGGTGGATTCTTAACCACTGCCCCACCAGGGCCCGTCTCAGTTGTTCTTATACTTGATTCATTTGTTTCCCAAAATAACTTGGCTTCAAAAACCCATGTACAACTTTGTGTTGCCTGTACAGAGAGCCCCATTAAAAGAAACTGGGTTATTTGGATTGTAGTAGGATTGCCACTTTGCTGTGAGCAGCCTTCTTGGGGGACTTAGAATGCTGTTATATCAGGGTCTAAAAAAGATTGTTTATTTTAACAATGGGGGACTTCAGAGGTTGTCCTGAGAATTATTGGAGTTCATGGATCTGAAAGCTGTAAACAGTTATTTCTTCCTTCTGCCAGCAGCTAGGAGGAACTTGGGGGCTGCCTTCTGTCAAGAGTGGTTACTTAACAGGGGAAGGCTGTGTATACAGAAGGAAGCATTTCCCAGTGTGTATACTATGGAACTTCATCATGCTGGGATGTTAATGATGACAGCTACCATTGACCAAGGGCTAACTAGGGGTAAAGCCCTGTGATAATAAGCCTTTGACATAGTAACATGGATTGCTTAGAGTGTATCCTGAAGGAATGTAATCATCTCAGAAATAAGTTGCTCAGATTTAGAACCTGACTGAGCCCATTTTCTCAATAGTGAATGTAACCTCAAGTTTACTAGCTTTAAGGATACCTGGCATATTTGGGAGTCAGATTTTCTTCCTTCCTTCCTCCCTTCCTTCCTTCCTTCCTTCCTCCCTCCCTCCCTCCCTCCCTTCCTCCCTCCCTCCCCCTTCCTCTCTTTCTTTCTTTCTTTCTTCCTTCCTTCCTTCCTTCCTTCCTTCCTTCCTTCCTTCCTTCCTCCCTTCCTTCCTTCCTTCCTTCCTTCCTTCCTTCCTTCCTTCCTTCCTTCCTTCCTTCCTTCCTTTCTTTCTTTTTTTGTATCTGGGCTCTAAACTCTATTTCCTTGCTTGCAGCTGTGATTGAGATGGTACAAGAGGCTGGCAGAGTGTCTGTCCAAGATGGGATGTGTGAGCTCTTGAAGCTGCCCCTCCGTTGTCATGAGTGCCAGCAGCTGCTGCCTTCCATTCCTCAACTGAAAGTGCATCTCAGGAAGCACTGGCCAAAGTGATTCTGTGGAGCCTGAACTTCTGCAGCAGGTGTGGCTGATTGTTTAGAGCAAATTCCTGACACCTGTTCTGGATTGTGTGTGAACTTTTATTTCTTGAATTAAAACATGCAATTTTTTTTTTTTCAAAGCTTGTTCTATTCCTGAGTGGCCACAATATGGGGCGACTTGAATAGTTCAGGAATTAGGGTTTGTCATGGATGTGTTCTCTGGTGAGGGTGGTTGGGATAGGCCTGGCCCACCATCTCCAAGAGCCACATCAGATCTGACTAATGGGAGCAAAGCCATGTTCAAACTGATCAAACACAGGATATAGAGGCAGAGGGCTGCTTATATATTTCTGTTTCTTACATTTATCCTCCCTCCTCAGAGGCAGGTGGTACCCTTTCATCAGAGCAGCCAGAATGATCTCTTATTTATCCCGAAGGCACTGATTGGTCTTGTTCTCTGATGTTAATCTGGTCTGTAATATTCTCTCTCTTTCCCTCCTTCATAGGGAGACTTAGTTTCTTCTGTCCCCTTCATTGCTTTCTATCCCAAACCACCCAAATGCTCCTTTCCCCAGGAAGTCTGTCTCATCAGTTCTCCTTCACTCTGAGCAAACAGGCTAGGTGAGCGGGTAGAAGGATGGAGTTTTCTTCTAATATCAGGAGTTCCTGGATGGTATGGAAATACTCAGCCATATGTTCATCACAGTTCAGCTGTCAAGTCTTCTTGGTGTCTTGCTTAGATCTGTTGTCTGAAAATAAAGTTCATTTGTTTGGGGTATCTCTCTTAGGTAACTGAAAACTATCAGGAGTTCAGCTAATAGTCACAGAGTCAGCTCTGATGCACAAAAAGATAGTTGTTGAATGAAAAGTTGCACAGAACCCCATTGCTTCACTTTTCCCTCAGAACAAATTTGGATGGAACAGTTGGATTAAGTTACTTTTTGGATAACATCAAAACTAAAGGTGAAGGGAAGTCTGAAACATTATTTTTGATCAGTTGTTGATCTATTTGACGGTGTGACATTTTTTACTCTTGTTTGTAAAAAAAAAAAAAAAAGAACATCTTAACAATAACTTCTCTCCGAGGAGAGAAAAACCTCAATCCACAGAGACCATATCTGACCTGTGTCTTTCACAAATAAACAAGATGCCACAGTGGTTTTTTGGTGAGCATGGGTATAGTCATAATTAGTAGTAATTAGTGATTATAGCAGCTAACACTTGTCCAGCTCCTTTGTTTCTGGTATTATGTTAAGTACTCTATCCAAATGATCTCTTTTACTTCTTACTGTATGTAACTCTGGGGTAAGTACTATTTTTTTTTTTGATTTTATTTATTTATTTATTTATTTATTTATTTATTTATTTTTGGCTGTGTTGGGTCTTAGTTTCTGTGTGAGGGCTTTCTCCAGTTGCGGCAAGCAGGGGCCACTCTTCATTGCGGTGCACGGGCCTCTATTGTTGCGGAGCACAAGCTCCAGACGCGCAGGCTCAGTAGTTGTGGCTCACGGGCCTAGTTGCTCCGCGGCATGTGGGATCTTCCCAGACCAGGGCTCGAACCCGTGTCCCCTGCATTGGCAGGCAGACTCTCAACCACTGCGCCACCAGGGAAGCCCCATGGGGTAAGTGCTATTGTTATGCCCCTTTAAAGGATGAAGATCTAAGAATCTGTAAAAGATCCTGGGCTCCAAAGTTGGTCTTGGTTCTGGTGCATTGAACTCATTATTTTCCCTCTCAGCTGAACAGTAAAATGCAGTACTAACCAGCAGAGGTCATAGACCCGCAGGGGCCTTGGGCCCGTGCTGACCAAATGTTTCCATGGCTTTCGTTGATTTCTCTGAGGCTGGTCATTTCCTTTAAAGCCCTTTTGTCCAACATTTTTCGTCTCTGTCCTCTGTTCCTTCTGCATTCCAGGAATGTAGTCCTTATCTTATCAGCCCAGCTTATCCATAAATAGTTCCTTATCCAATAAATAGTTCCTTCTGTCTGGTTCAACTCTGGACCTTTGAGCCTGCCCAGTTGTCTGCTTCCTCTCCTGCAGTGGTTGCCTCCTTACCCTGTGGCCCATGGCCTTCTCCCTCGACCCTGTAGAGGGGATGTGGCTTCATAGCTTTTCCTTTGATATCAGGATGTCAGACTCTGGATTCAGATCTGGGTTCCAATACTGGCTCAGGTACTCAGAGCTGAGGGATCTTAGGCAAATTACTTATTTTCCCTGAACTTCAGGGTTATAAGCATTAAATAGAATAATCCATGTAAAAGATTTAGCATAGTATCTGGCACAGAGAAGGGCTCGATAAATGGTAACTGGAAGCCTCTGCTTTTATTTTGGTGGGGGCAATGGTGGGGATTGGGAAAGAGGGTTCACTTGATCTATCCCCTTCTCCACATCTGATGCCTTAGAACCCAGAGAAACTCTGTTTCTAAAGGTATACTCCATGGACTCCTGAGACCAGAATTACTAGTTTCCTTTTAAAAAATATAAATACCTGGGTTCTACCCCAGAACTATTGAATCACAATCCCCTGGGTCTAGGAATCAGCACTATATAACAAACATTCAGGATGATCTTTATTCATACTAAATTTTGAGAACCAGAGTATAAATCAGCCCTTGGCTTCAAAACAGCTTGCATTTCTGAAGCTTCCAGATTAGGCTGTGTCCTGCCAGGGCACATACTGTATTTTCTGGTTGGCTTTCTGGGCCAGTTATGGGTCTTCCTTCCCTCTGCAGGGTCAGTGTTATTTCAGGATCCAGGAAGACCTTGGGCATTAGATGAGGGAGAGTGACTGGCTGTAGCCACCAGCCCTTCCTTTCTGCAGGGGTTGGAGGGAGCCCCTCTGGCCCCAGGCTCTTAGGAGCCAAGTTGAGCTGATGACTACTCCTCTTCAATGGCTCCCATTCCCCTCTTCCTGCCCAGGTCAGTTTCAGAGGCTTGGCTTGGGACCCTGATGAATGTAGCTAGCCGTAGACTCAGAGCATATATGTTTTTTCCTCTTCTGGGTTTGTCTCTTTGATATCCAGGGATGAATAGTCCCTTCAGGGACCAGGCCATACTTGGGATGGTCATTAAGAGTCTCTGCAGGTTCAGTGACATTTCCTGGAGTTTCATCACATACATTGGATATGGCTAGATATCAGAGATTCAGGGCTCGTCTGACAGAATTGGCCTAACTGCCTCTCTCTGTCCCAGTAATGCCAACTTGGAAACTTCCACAGAGCTCTTTCATAGACTAGATTAAAAAAAAATATATGATAGGGAAGTCCCTGGTGGTCCAGTGGTTAGGACTTGGTGCTTTCACAGTGGTGGCCCGGGTTCAATCCCTGGTTGGGGAACTATGATCTTGCAACCTGTGCGGTGCGGCTGAAAAAAAAATGATGAAAGCTATCAAGCCTACTCCCCAGGATAATGTATATATACGCATTTTATATACATTAATAGGGAGTTTATAAAGTCCCTGAAGTGCTTCCATAGACTCCCTAGTGGTCTGTGGACCTCAACTTACGAACCTCTGCTCTGGTGAAAAGGTTCATCATGTGTCTGGGATTTCAGGAGGTGTCTGCGATCACTGTGGAAAACAAGGGGCCAGATCCCATCTCCAGGATGTTTCTGGGATGCTCTCCTTTGGTCTCAGTGCTCCTTCCTCAGCCCTTTAGTACATACACATCCTGGGGGCCTCTGGCTGGAGTTGGAATCTGGACCCTGGAACTGCTGGCTGCAGTTTAGCCACCACACTCAGGCAGGAGTCTTGGGAAACAGGGAAATCCTCAGTGGGTCTGAGGGCTTTGGGGACCTTGGCTGACACTCATCATAAGCTATCTAAAAGGCATTGAATTGGGACTTCCCTGCTGGTCCAGTGGTTAAGACTCCACACTTCCAATGCAGGGGGTGCGGGTTCGATCCCTGGTTGGGGAACTAAGATCCCACATGCAGCACGGCTAAATGAATGAATGAATGAATGAATGAATGAATAAATGGCATTGAATCTACTTTACCAAAATGAATGTCTAGGGGAAAACTGTACTGATCATCTGCACAAATAGATCAGCTGCACCATGATTGTATCTCAAGACTGAAGACCCAGTACAGCTTGTAGCAGCTTGTACTGTTAAACTAAGGCAGAGATTTTACTGAGGCCCCAGCCAGTGTACTTGAGAATTACAGAACATTTAACTAAATTTCAGGTAAAGTGCCCAGTGAACTTTAAGAAATAGATATTGCAGAAGGATTCAATTTAATTTTCCACCTAATCAATAATGTTATATAGTTTAGCATATCAATATTAAAATCAAGATGAGAATATTTGATAAACTGCAACCAAGGAGAGACTGTATCACAGACAGTATAATATGTGAGAGATAATGAAGGAAAATTTGGAAATGAGGTGGCCACCTCTAAATTCTTTGTTCAGCCAGGCTACTCAGCGAGCTTGAATAATAGCTCTTTTAGAAGAACAAACGTAAATAATGACTTGGAGGGGCCAGAAAAAGGATGCAAAATATTGAGGTGTATAGGCCCCATGTCATCCCCTCCCCCAGGTGGGCTATTGTTGACATTATCACTAGAAAAAATTACCTTTCTTTGCCTGTTTAACCCAGATTTATCACTGCATTGCAATTGGGTGGAGTCTTCTCAAGGTACAGGGCATACTGGCATGAAAAAATAGACCAAAAGCATGTAAATCACATTTGTGATGCCAGGTCGTAGTATTTTCTCCATTAGGACTATCCTCTTTTATCTTGGCCCTATCATAGCCAGGCAAGACAGTAGTTTTATTAAAATAAAGCAGTTGAATATGGATGGATACTTTAAACTCTAGTCAAGAAGGCACATTTACAATTGAGTTCTTCTCTTGCTGAAAGAGAAGGTAGGTAAGATGTGACAGAGCTGAAGTGGAACCTGAAACTGATCAAGTGAATGTCTTACATGGTAGCATGAAGAATAGGCTTTGAACAAATCATAAGTTGGAGCTGGAGGAAAGGGCTCTCAAAGTCCATTAGCTTCTCTGAAATGGAGTAATCTATTATTTATATCTTAATCTGTTAACTTTTTTTTTTTTTTTAGCAAACAAGCTACCACCAAGGAATGAGCTTTGGGTCTTAGAGTCTCCTAATGAGTAGGGTTCTGATGCTTCCGACTCAGGGAGGGGCTGGTACGTGAGCGGTATGTAAGCAATTGTCAAATGACTCATCAAATCAGTGACATCCTCAAATGCCTGAGAGTTCCTCTCTTGGCAGTTGCTCTCTACCCAGACCTCGGGGAAGGAAACAGCCTGGGCATGGGGCAGTGGGAAAGGAGTTCTAGGATTCTGGGCCACTCACTACTCAATTCCTTTTGCCTGTTCCATTTTGCAAATTTATTTTGAGACCATCTATTTCAACTTTGTCATTTTTTAGAAGGCTACTGGGACTTGGAGGTTTAAAGGGTTCATTTAGCAATTTAAACCAGATCTTGGCCTGTATTGGAAGTCTTCTTGACTCTTCCCAGATGCGCTCAGGGTACTGACATCTTATTTAAGAATAAGGAATGGCGTCAGTGCTAAATCCCACTTGTTTCTTGTCTTGCATATTTTCTTTATCTAAAGGTAGAGTAGGAATAAAAGGACTTAGGCCTTGCGCTCTAGAGCCCGCAAGCCACAGCTAATGAAACCCGTGTGCCTGGAGCCCGTCCTCCACAACAAGAGAAGCCACCGCAATGAGAAGCCCGTGCACTGCAACGAAGTGAAGCTCCCGCTCGCCACAACTAGAGAAAGCCCGCTCACAGCAATGAAGACCCAATGCAGCCAAAAATAAATAAAAAAATAAAAATAAAAAAAAAAGGCTTAGGCTTGTATTTGAAGCTCAGCTCTGTCACATGTTAGCTGTGTGACACTGGAGTAGTCATTTAACCTCTCTGGCCTCAATTTTATCATCTGTGAAATTGAGCTAAAATGTGTAATCCCTGATTGACTGTGAGGATTAAACAAGTGTGAACGTGAAAGGCCCAGGTACAGCACTCATCAATCCTAGTCTCCTCTGCTAAACTAACCCCATCTGACCTGTGAGGCCTCAGTGAGTATTCTCTCCAGCAAGTTCTTTTTCCCTTCCAGTCTTGGTTTCTCATATTTAAAACCAGGGCTTTGGACTAGATAATACTTAAAGTCCCTCCCAGTAGTAAGAGGGACTTATAACTTGCTTCAGGCTCCAGCTGGTTAGCTTCTATTGCTGTGTCCCTAAGGTCTCCTTTTATTCTAAGATCAAAATTGGCAGATGAGCTTTCTAAAATTCAGAGATTCTTTACATCCATGCCCTTAACTGTTAAGTAAGTTTTAAAAGAAGTCTTCATCTGCCCCAGTTTATGCTGATTCTGGACCCATGGTGGGGAGCAAAGGGCATAGCTGAATCTAGGGGTTTAAGTGACATCATTAGAACTTTCCCTTTCCATCTCTTACTTCTGCTTTCCTGTGTTGACTCTCTCCAGGGGGCAACAAAAATAGCCATGGGCCTCAGAGAGAGAGAGGACAGTCCTTTTCCTTGACATTCCTGCCCAAGTATAGAAAGGACCCTGAGTCTTCTGCTTAGGTCACATACTCATCTCTGGACTAATCACTGTATCTCTTAGGAGGAGACGTACCCTGGCCATTTTGAGGAACAGGACCGTCTTGAGGCGAGAGGGGTGGAGGGCCACAGGACTGATGGCCCCGCTAGAATTACACAGAACAGGGGAGAGCAGTTTGCAAAACAACAGATATTTACCACTCACATGGACTGCACACATCATTCCAAAATGCTGGTAGCTCCCTTAGCCCTATGCCATTGACATGGGATCTAAGACTAAAATGGAGGCAGACAATCCTGGGCTTCTGGTAGCTACAGGTTGAAAGTTGACACAACCCACTGCCCCGACCCCCAGCCTGTACTGTTTGCCTTGATTGGAGGAAAAACTATCTATTCAAATTGAATAGTTTCTCTCTAAGGACCTTTTGCAGAAACTTCTCCAGAAGCTGTAGGATGCACTCTTACAACACTGGCTAGAGTTGCCAGGGTCCTGAGGCACCTCCATGTCCTGGCTCACTAGTAGACCACCAGCTCTGCTGCTCTTTCATTGGCTGCTCTTTCATTGGCTGCTCTTCTGGGGGTAGGAGGCCAGGGCCAGGGCAGAGGAAGGGGCTTTGGGAGTTGCCTGAAAAGCCAGTTGAGCAGGTGGATTCTTTTTTGTGTGTGTGTATGTTGATTCCTTCCTTCTTTTCTCCCTTCCTTCCTTCCTTCCTTCCTTCCTTCCTTCCTTCCTTCCTCCCTTCCTTCCATATTTTAACATCTTTATTGGAGTATAATTGCTTTACAATGTTGTGTTAGTTTCTGCTGTATAACAAAGTGAATCAGCCATAAAATGTTCCTGACAGAGCAAGGGGAGGAAATAGGTAAAATACTAAAATGTGATCCCTCCAGCTTGTCAGGCATTAGGGAAGAGACCCAAGATTTTGGAGAAAGGCCCCAATAGGCACCCCTATCTGAATACCCCACCTGAGAATCTGTTAGTGTATGTCTCATGTGAATGAGAAAAAGGCACCCTCTGCAGGTGGAAGCTTTTAGCCCACACTCACCCCTGAGTCTGGGGCTCATGTAGGTCACAAATGTGCAACCTTACAGGGTGGGGACCCTGTTTCTCACCAGATCATGAGGTTCTCTAGAACAGATGCTATTTCTTTGGTTCTCTGACATGTACCCAATAAAATTCAGTGTACCTGGAACATAATAGGATCCCAATAAAATTTTGTTGAATGAGAAACCTTGTGTCATACTTTGAAAGCATATAGGAAACAACTCTTTCTGTTGCAGCTGGATTTAACTGTCAAGCATGTGGTCTGTGGAGGCTGCATCTGGCTTTTGGAAACATTCTGACAAATATCCTGCTGCCATTGTCTATGAGCATAGTATCTCTCTCTTTTTTTTTTTTTTTAAACATCTTAATTGGAGTATAATCGCTTTACAATGTTGTGTTAGTTTCTGCTGTATAACAAAGTGAATCAGCTATACGTATACTTATATCCCCACATCCCCTCCCTCTTGCATCTCCCTCCCACCCTCCCTATCCCACCCCTCTAGGTGGTCACAAAGCACGAGCTGATCTCCCTGTGCTATGCCGGCTGCTTCCCATTAGCTATCTATTTTACATTTGGTAGTGTATATATGTCCATGCCACTCTCTCACTTCGTCCCAGCTTACCCTTCCCCCTCCCCATGTCCTCAAGTCCATTCTCTATGTCTGCGTCTTTATTCCTGTCCTACCCCTATGTTCATCAGAACCATTTTTTTTTTTAGGTTCCATATATATGTGTTAGCATTCGATATTTGTTTTTCTCTTTCTGACTTACTTCAGTCTGTATGACAGACTCTAGGTCCATCCACCTCACTACAAATAACTCAATTTCGTTTCTTTTTATGGCTGAGTAATATTCCATTGTATATATGTACCACATCTTCTTTATCCATTCATCTGTCGATGGACACTGAGGTTGCTTCCATGTCCTGGCTATTGTAAATAGTGCTGCAGTGAACATTGGGGTGCATGTGTCTTTTTGGATTACGGTTTTCTCAGGGTATATGCCCAGTAGTGGGATTGCTGGGTCATATGGTAGTTCTATTTTTAGTTTTTTAAGGAACCTCCATAATGTTCTCCATAGTGGCTGTATCAATTTACATTCCCACCAACAGTGCAAGAGGGTTCCCTTTTCTCCACACCCTCTCCAGCATTTATTGTTTGTAGATTTTTTGATGATGGCCATTCTGACTGGTGTGAGGTGATACCTCATTGTAGTTTTGATTTGCATTTCTATGAGCATAGTATCTGTTATGGATCGGAATTAGTGGAACATAAAAATGTTCATGTCTTCCCACATAACGTTCCAGATTATCAATCTTTGCTAACAAACAAGGTGATAAAGGCTATTGGGGTTTTCCATACCTTTTCTATGAAGGATCTATTTTTAGGGGGATTATTATCTTTGGCCACCAGATGGCAGCGTTTGAACAATAAAGTCTTAATTTGTCCTTTTTTTTTTTGCAGGGGGGAAGAAGTTTTATGTAACTTTTATATTTTAGAATCAGTGTTTTAAAATAAAATATAGAGGGGTTTTAAAAATAAGGTTTATGTGTGTTTAACTGATCTCCTAATTAAGATAGAAGTTTGACAGAAAACGAGGGTGTAGGTAAGAATATAAAACATACATGATTGATAGAGGAGGCCATTTGGCTTGGAGGTTAAATAGACTCTAAAATTGGCTAGAGCCATGGTTGAGGTCTGATTCTGGCACTTAACAGTGGAGGGTCTTGGACATGTCAAGTACATGGTAGGCATTGAAAAATATGCTATCTCGTTTCCTCCCATTTCTTAAGTTGACCCCAAGGTTAGTAACTCTTGTTCTCATCACAAGTATACCTGGAAGCAGCAGTGGGAACAGACATTTCTGCTGGGCATAGCTTTGAAAAGTGGCATCATTTTTACACTGACTTAATTCTCTGATGGTTCGACATTAGAGGAAGCACTGTCAAAGCGAGATGGTGATCCACAGAGAAGGTAAAGGGCTGTGTGTACATTTTTCATGGGCCAGTTTCCCCCAAAGCCTCTTTCTGATAAAAGAACCTAGCTTCACCTCTGTCCTCCAGCTCTTTCAATGCTTCTCTCTTCTAAACAGGCAGAATAAGTGCCCCAATCTCAGATAGTACCAGAATATTAGAGCTGGAAAGAACTTTACAAACCAGGGCTCCTGACGTTTTGAAGGAGTCACAGGTTCTGAGAGGTGAAAGCTATGGAGTCTCTCACCATACATACATTTTCATACAAATCAATTATCTATCGATTTCGTAGGGCAGAGGTTCTCAGCTGGTGTGTGTGTGTGTGTGTATGTGTATGTACATCCCTTTGACCCTGATTATTTTGAACCATCTGGTAGGGCATTTTTCCAAACCACATACAGAAATTCACTCTGCTACCAATGGGAGAACATCTAATACTGTGTTTTGCGGGCAGAGAAATGTTTAAACTCTTGCCTCAAGAGTCTGTTAAAATTCTTTAGTCTAGTAGCCTCTGATATCCCATTGAGTCATTTGGGACACAGAAGTGATTGTTTTAACACCAGTGACAAACGTAAGTCTTTATTAAACACCAAGAACGCTTATATTCCCAAACTCATGGTGGGAGAATATATACTAAAATGTTAATTAGTGGTCTTTTCTGGATGGTGAGAATGTGGGTAACATAAATTTCATTATGTTGTGAATATTTCTAATTAGCTACAGTAAATATGTTTCTGGGAATGTGAGAAAAACCAAGTTTTATTTAAAAAAAGTAATAGTTCACAAGGGAATGCAATCAACATTCAGTTAATTTATATTAATAACTGGTAAAGCCAAAAATGGCTAATAATTTTAACAAGTCATATCACTTCTCCAGTCCTCTATAGATGGAAAGACATCCTGCAAGGCCAAGTTCCAAGCCTTTAACAGGTTCAGTTGGGCCTGAGAATGACACAGATGAAGGTAATTCATGTTCTGGATCTGATTTCCCTATCACTAGATTTAGAAGACTAGATTTTCTCTGTTTGCCCACAACCTCAATCTCTGTTTCTTTCACAGAGATATCAACTACATTTTGTTCAAAATTGTTGTACACAGCAACTTCCTATTTGTATTTACAAATGTCTTTCAGCAGCCATTGAAGTCCCATGATTTCCCTTGTGTTATGTTGATGTGGCATGTTATATTAGGTTTCCAAATATTGAACCATCCTTGAGTTCTGGGAATGAACCCTCTTGGTTCCTGAGGGCTACTTTTTCAGTGTTGACTTGGACTCCAGGAAACATTTTTGATGGGGTGGGATTGGGAGATAATGTTTATAGGTTAGTTCATGTGTGAGTGCTTTGTGGCCTGGAAGCCAGACTTCAGACATAAAGATCAGGATAAGTGGAGGAGCAAATAGGACCTGAAAATCAGGAGGAGAATGGTCAGGACTTTGGCTTCAGATATCCTTTGTGGTAGAGAATTCAAGTAATGAGAGAAGTGGAGAGGCAACAAAAAGAAGTCAGGGAAGCTAAACCAAACTACATAATGAAAAGGGAGGAAGAGAAAGAAGATACAGGAGGTGAACATTTGGAGAAGACCTTGAGTCATTTGGGAAGTGGGAGCTTTTTTGAGTGGTCGGGAGAACTAGGGAAGGGAGGAGGAGATTTTGGAGAAGGGTTACTCTCCCTGATGTGACCTGGATCCCCTTTAATAATTTTTGAGAGTTGAAAGCAAAGATTATATACGTCATCTTTTTGGGGGGGGAAATTTTGATTTCTGTTGTTTTCTTTCCATTTCTCATATCTTGCATTTTGTGTTTCTTCCTTTTTTCTTGATTGTATTTGCTGAATGTTTGCTTATATTATAAAGTGATATTTTTCAGAAAAGTAGTTCTTGCATTTGTTAGTTACTTTCATGATTGAACTTTTTAAATAATGAAAATATTTACTGCTGTGAATTGATTGCTGGATTGGATCTGAGACTTACGGAGACTGCCTTGGCTGTTGATAACAAGGAAATATTTAATCTAATTTTAAGACTTGAACCATCAGATTTCCTTGTGTCCATTGAGAAGGCATATGTTCAAGATGCTAAAGTGGAAGTGGTATGTTTATCCCTAGAATAAGACTTTGTTCCTTGTACATGTCACATGTATTTTTTCTTTGTATTTTCTTATAAATGAGTAGTTGTATTCAGGTGCTCTCATCTCCTTTCTCCCTACCTGTATCACAGCAACAAAACAATATGACCTAGGCAAGGATCTGCCATTAGTCTTTTATACTTTACTGTGATTTTAAACCCCAGTATTCTCTCCTTCAGATAGGAATTTGCATTTCAATTCTATTTGTACAACAAAAAATTTTGTCCCCAGTTAAAGGATTTTTAATTTTAATGAAGTGCAACTTATTATTCATTCCCCCCCCCCCCCACTCCCCCTGCCCCAAGTCATGTTGTAAAGTCATCACCAAACCCATTGTCACCTAGATTTTCTCCCATGTTATCTTCCTGGAGTTTTAGTTTTGTATCTTATATTTAGGTCTATGATCCAGTTTGATTTAATTTTTGTGACAGGTGTAAGGTCTGTATCTAGATTCATTTTTTTTTTTTTTTTTGGTGAATGTCCTGTTACAAGATTTTTTTTTAATTAATTAATTAATTTATTATTTATTTTTTGGCTGCATTGGGTCTTTGTTGCTGCGTGCGGCTTTCTCTAGTTGCAGTGAGCGGGGGCTACTCTTCGTGGCAGTGCGTGGGCTTCTCATTGTGATGGCTTCTCTTGTGTGGAGCTTGGGCTCTAGGCGTGTGGGCTTCAGTAGTTGTGGCATGCAGGCTCAGTAGTTGTGGCACGTGGGCTCAGTAGTTGTGGCTTGTGGGCTCTAGAGTGCAGGCTCAGTAGTTGTGGTGCACGGGCTTAGTTGCTTCGTGGCATGTGGGATCTTCCCGGACCAGGGCTCAAACCCGTGTCCCCTGCATTGGCAGGCGGATTCTTAACCACTGTGCCACCAGGGAAGCCCCTGTTACAAGGTTTAAAGCATTATCTGATGGGGATATTTTTTGATATGAAGTAAGCATCTCTTTTCTCCCCTCCCAATGTCCCACTTCTCTGATAATGAGAATCTATGATTAGAGAGAAGAAATTTCAAGGGAAAAGAATACAGCTGCTAGCAGCAAGCCATGTAAATTAGGGAGACTAGAGTGAGAGACCTCCACTCCCCTTCCAACTGTTTGTTTTTCTTCCTCTGACAGTTGGCAGGGGTGGGGTTTGGAAGCCACTGCCTTCCTGGGCTCAATGTGCACAAACATTTCTAACTCCAGCATAGCCATCAGCAGAGGCCCCTCACCACTTGCCTGTGCCTGGCTGCCAGTTCACAGGTGCTACAGAACAGAAGCAGGGTTCAGAAAACCACGCATTTGCCTCCGTATTGCTGTCCCAAGCTCACTTCAAGATTCTGGGGGAAATGAGCAAGGGCAGCTACCACCCATGTTAAGTGTAAAAAGTCAGTTCTTTGTAGAAGGCATGATTGAATTGTCACAGTTTGGAAAGAACTTGTCACAGTGTGTGATCTGCCCAGAGGCACTCTCCAAAACACCGCAAAATCCTCCAGGAACCCTTTCATCTTTTTGAAACCCCAGTTTGCCAGGCTGACCTGCCGAGCATACTGTTCTGTAAAGGCAGAGCTTGTCTTCCAGTTGCTGGTGGCGGGAGGAATACCAGAGGGGAGTCTGCTTTTTGAGAAAGAGATGACCACTCATTTGTGAAAGGGAGATGGGCATAGGGAGCGTTAGGTTGCCCAGGTGTGTGGGAGAGCAGTGAGGACAGGCATGTCTTTGGGGACAAAAGGAATTCTCAAGCTGGGTTTGCCCTGAGAAATGGAAACTGGTCTCTTCAAGATAAGATTTTTCCCCTCCTCTAGGGGCCTGGAAATACGGTCTGCTGGGCATAGAGGGAGACACTAAATAAACAGCACTGAGGCTCCCTTTGTGACAATCACCAACCTTGGCAGCAATGCCATAAGGTAGGTGGGTTCAGTTTCACTTTGCTTGAGGAATTTAGTTTCAGTTTGCTTGAGTGGTTCTGGGAATTCCCTGGCGGTCCAGTGGTTAGGACTCTGTGCTTTCACTGCCGTAGCTTGCGTTTAATCTCTGGTTGGGAGGAACTAAGATCTCGCAAGCCGTGCAGCGCAGCCAAAAAACAAAACAAAAAAACAAAACAAAACAAAACTCAGAGTGGTTCTGTTCCAGACCAAGGTAGTGGGTGGAGAATAGGGAATTAGAAGCTAGAACTCTTCCCTTATGTCCAGGTGCCTCCTCACGTATTCACACAGAACATCTCCCTTAAACCGGTTACTGAGCCTTAACTTTCAGTCAAAGTATGTTAGAAGGCAAGTTGAGAATGACCAAGCCTGGCTGAGCTGAAGGCAATGAGTCTGAAGGCTGGGGCATCTTATTTGAACAACCTGACTTCTTCCCTCAGTCCCCTTCATAAAAGCATGTGCTTCCCATCTCCATCCTTCCCTTCTAACCATGTGAACAGAGAAAGGTGAAAGTATAGCTGAAAAATGACTTACTCCAGTAAAACCTCTGCTGCTACTGAGCAAGGGGAGGTGGAAAGGGCAGAGGAGAGAGACCCAGCATGTTTGGCTGTTTGGATCTTCCCTGCTCTGGCTGGCTTTTCGGAGTCTCAGTTTCCTTTATGGTAAAATCAGGTGTTAAAACAGTGAGAAGTAAGTGAAATAAAGTATCTAAAGTGTCCAGTACAGGGCCTGGCCCCCTGGATTTAAATTTCCTTTTCTTCCCCCCCAGCGACGAGGTGGAATGGACGGGCCTGCCTGGAAGTAGGTACCAGGCAGGTGTGGACTAAGCCCCCCAGGAGGGGGCAGAGGAGAGTGGGCGGGGTAGGGGCTTGGGGCTGCGCCTCAGCACATGTGAAGCTCTTGCCCACTTCCTCCCTCCCCTCTCCTCCCATGGAGATGGGCTGAGATAGCAGAGCCACGTCTCTGCATTGAGTGGGGGGAAGAAGCCGAGCCAGGATCCTCACCGTGAGAACGCCCCTGGGGCTCTGAGGCATCCTTGGCTTGTTGGTGTAGACCAGAGGCTGCCCATAGGGGCTCAAGCCAGAGGAGGTGGGGAACAGAGGAGACCGTGACCAGGAGGGAGTCCTGGGTCCCAGAAGGCTGGGGTTAGAGGAGGGTAAGCCCCAAGCCCTCCCCCAGGCTCCTGCTGGAGACTTTGAGGCCCTTGCTCTCTCACCAGGGTTTTGTGTTGGGGACTACCTGAGGCAGGAGTTGCCGGGGTGGTGGTAGTGGTGGTGGTGTGGGGACCTCCCTGGGGTTTGGAGTCATGGAGGGCGCAGAGAGGCCTTCTCAGAGAGCAGGAGCTGCTTGCTCATCGCAGGGACCCGGGCTTTGCAAGATCTGGACAACGAAGACTACACCTGCTGGCTGCTGCTCCGCCTGGATGGACCAGGGCATCATGCTGGACTGCGGGGGGTGAGTGCAGCTTGCTGGGCAACCCACCAGGGCTGGACTTGGATGACCAGACGCTGGGCAGTGAGGAAGGGGCCCCATAATATCCTCGGAGCTCCAGGGCCGCCTGTCTAAAAGTGATTTTAACATCACCTCTTGGCAAAATACCTGTGCCTTTTCTATCCTCAATGACCAGTACTGATTTTTCTTAGTCTCTCATGTTAACCAAAACAACCCACATCCTAGTTGCTGTGTTCAAATGCCAGATCTACCACTTAGCAGCTGTGTGACACTGGCAAGTTGTTTAACTTCTCTGATCCTCAGATTTCTCACCTGTAAAACAGAGACAAAATAGGTCTACCTTGTAGGATTGCTGTAAAGTAATGACAGTTAAACACTTGGTATATGGTCACTAAATAACTATGATGATTATGGCAAATAGTGGTCTTCTAAGGAAACTTTCTTGTAGATTTGGTCTAATCTATTCATTGGAATTCTTGGTTTCTTTTCTGATGTAAGGAACTGTACAACATGGAGGCTCTCTCTGCTCTCCTGCCCTTGCCACCTCCCTTGCTCAGTGGCAGCCGGCTTAGGTGAGGAGGTTAAGAAAAGATTCATTTTGGTAGATGCCAAACATATCTTAGGACCAAATAAAACATTCTTGACAAAAGAAGTCACTTTTAATTCAAAAGAATTTTGAGAAAGGAAATAATTTAGCCCCTCCTCCAAAGATAGGAGCTAGCAGGGTAGTTTCTATATTAATTAATAAACTGTTATGTTTTTAAAGTGGAAAAATAATCTGACAGGTGACAATTTTAGGTGAATTCACTTCACAGTTGTTTGGAGCAACAGTCAACTTCAAGATTAAACTTTCAGTCACTTGGCCAGGTACGGATTAACACTCCAAGTCATTTGTGGTGACTAAGGAAAGTAAACGTTTTGTATAATTGTAAACACCTATCATTATCATGGTATCCACCTTCTGGGTCCTTTCCTCCTGTTTTCCGTGTATTCTATCCCTACAAAACCTGTGAGGTTTTAAACCAATGTGACTAATAGCAAGGACAGTCAACAGGGCATCCTCTCTCCTTCTGTGGCTCATTTTTTCCTGGATGGGGCTACTCTATACGCATAATATAATTGTGTTTTATATTTCACCTTATCTACTCCTTTAAAATCTGAGGAGGAGTTATCAAAACGAAAAGCAAAAGACCTTTGAAGATGAATGATGCAGGCAGATACTTTGGACTTTGTACTGTAATTAAAATTGTTTCTGAATTGCTTTTTAGTTTCTCATCACTGTATTCATATGGCTTCTGTTTCTTGAGAGAAAAACCTAATTTTTGTCTTTTTAACAGAATTACCTAATTGCACAGTCATTTTCAACTGTACAAAAGCCCACATTAACAGTGAGCCAAGGGAAATAATTATGACTCGCAGACTGGGAAGAGGTAAATGATCTGATATGTAGTTCTTGTGCTTGAGGAATTTTAATTTGACATCAACAGAAAGAGCATTCTTCTGAAGAAAAAGATCTTGTAACTTAATTCACAGTGTGCTTAGCTATAGACAGTTCTATTGACAGAATTCGTTTAATGTTTTTCTGATTCATTTGGTGCTTAACAAAGGACTTTAGCTCTTGCCTCTCAATTCATTGTTGTATGGTTGTTTAATCTTAATTTTTATTGACTGGTGAGATATATAAAATAATTATAGTGAGAGATTTTAGTATGTATATATCAAAATTGAACATCTCCAGGAGACAAAGAATAAGTAAGGACATAAAGGAATTGAATACTACAATAAGTAAGCGTGTGTGTGTGTGTGCGTGCGTGTACACGTGAGCACCCAGGTGTGCACTCATGTATAGAGGAGAAAGACTCACATCCTTTGAATAGAGAAGATATACTCCCCCCATACGTTCATGGAACATTTAAAATAGTTGATCCCATATTTGACAACAAAGAAAATTTTGATACATCTTTGTGTTGTTTCACTTTGTGCAACAATCGTGTATTACGTTTATGATTCAAAAAAGCACCAAAATAAAAACAAAATTAAAAAAATGTGTTTCTTCTATTTCTAATGTCTAGAACAACGTTTGGCACATATTAGGTACTCAATAAATGTTGGCTGCATAAATAAGCAAATGGCTTTTAACATTCGTTGAATACCTGCTATGTACTAGGCACTGGACATGAGGCATTGCCTTTTGGCTGTGTGGCCTAAAGCCATTTGAGTTAAAAGGATTTGGGTATATCACAGAGCAAACCATGTGCACTCAAACATAACTAACAGATCACAAGTCTGCAGTTATTCCTTTAGCCCATACCAGGGGCTATATCTGTTCTCCAACTGCATCTGCTGAGGTGGTTTACTTCATATCTTTGATATACAGGTATATGTTTCCCACACTTCACGTAATAATTTACAGAGTGAGGGAGGTGTGATAAGGGCATATGGAGTAGGGAAAGCTCTCTGATACTGAAGATGCTGACTGCATTAGGTAACTCTGACATCCTCTCCAGCTTTACCAAGAATAATTCTTCCATCTCCAGTCACACTGGCTCTGTCATCTGTTTACTTATGATCATTTTTTACTTGTTATCTGGAAATAGGTTCTTTTTTCTTTTAAAAATGCTTCTTTTCAAAATATTGGCTTAGTTGAAGGGGCTTAGTTGAAGGGGCTGAGTTTCTGCTGTAATTGCTGACTTAATTAATTGTAATAGACACACCCTACTGAAGTACTGCTCACCATAACAAGCACTTATTTTTAAAGACATTTTCAATCAAGGAAAATGAAGAGCCCATAACTGGATTAGGCTATTCACTGTTTTTTTATTAGACATTTGCTTACAGTTTGGAAATGTTTGCTGCCCATAGGCAAAATTAGCATCAGTATTAAAGGTAGTACATTTTTCTACCCAATAATGTGTTGTGCATCTTCTTTAATAGTAGGCAGAATAGTAGGGTATCTGTGTGTTTTTTCTCTTTTTTGCTTTTTAAAAATGATCAGTTATTGAGAGCTTGGTATGTGTTGAGCCCTGAACAAAGCTCTTTAAGTAAATTATTTTAATCCTCACAACAATCTTATTAATTAGGTGTGATGAAGAAACCAAGGCAAAGTGAAGATAAATAATAAAACTAATAACAGAAATTCTCTCTGGCTTCAAAGCCCATGCTTTTAACCACTGTGCTATACTTCTCCTGTCTATTGCATGGTCATATTCTGGAACTTGCCTTCTTCTAGAACACCTCCATTTTAGAAGACTCAAGTAAAACTCAAGTATCCTGATCCCAGCCCTCAGTTTTTTCATAGTTTCATTTCTACTATCTCTGTTTTTCAGCATCAAGATTTCCAGTCCCTTGCTCTTTCCACTTCCTCCCAGTTTATCGGTCCCATCTTGGGCTTTCTTTCTTCTCCATGAACCCTCATGTTTGATCACCTAAAATATTCTCCCACAAATACCCCTTTTATTTTTATCCTACTGCTCATCCCACTCTACTGAATCCCAACCCTGGATCAGTGCCACAATTTGCTTCCTTTACTCTTATCTTCAGATTAGTTAATCAATGTTAGAAAAAAAATCAGTAGATCTTGCGATAAACCTTGCAGATTGGCACCCCCCCACATCTATGGCCTTGAACCCTTGTTGGGCTCTCAGCACTCTCCTTTCATTCTGTTGATTGGCTGTTGTCAGGTTCCTCCTTCATTGTCTTCAATAAATATTCGATGTCACTACCACTGTCCTTAAGGTCTCACTTACCTTACTCTTAGCTGACTATGTTTTCTCCTACTTGATCAAAAAACTGAGGCCAGTAAGAATTATCTTGCTCACTTTCCATCCCCCTCACTGCCGCTCGTCTACATGCATACAATTCCTGACTCCCTTCCACAGGATAAGGGGGTCCCTCTTCCTGTTCAAATCCAACTCCTCACCTTGACCTCAGGTCTAAGATGGAAGCATCTGCACTCTGGGCAGTAGGATGTAGAGTCAAGGACCCACACATACTGTTTCTTAAGAAAATTCCTGGACCCTCCTTCATGACTCTTCTCTATAACTCCATGGCCAGCATTCATTCACATGCCACAGGTGACTAAGCTCTAAGGGAGGTTGTGAAATATAATCTTTATTTTGTGTAACTACACGCCCAATTAAATAATAAAATTTTATTATTATAGAAGCAGCACAGAATGAGAACTGGAGATATTGAACAGTCTCTCTCAATGTTCCTTGCACATGAAAAAAGTTGGGTTACCTCTCTTTTTGTTCTTGACATATTTGTTACTTATTTTGTAAATACTTAACAAACTTAGACCTTTTAATTTTGTTTATGGTGTCTCTCATCATACAGAGGTTTAAAATTATGTAGCCAAATCAGGCATTCTTTCTTTTTTCTTCATTGTTTCTAAATTTTATATTTTGCTTAAGTAGGCCTTCCTCATCCATATGTTCTCATATTTTCTTTTGGTACTTTTTTACTTTTGTTTTTGACTTTAGGTCTTTATTACATTGGCATTTATTTTGTGGTATAGTGTGGGTAGGGATCCGTGTTTATTTTTTCAGTTTTTAGCTAAATACTCCAACTCATTTATTAAACAAGCCTTCATTTCTTATTCACTTGAAATGCCACATTTATGGTGAGCTAAATTTTAATGCATATGTGAGTCTATTGTGGATTCCCTATTCCACTACTATTGAGCTGTTTGTTACTAAACTCATACCACAATTTTCATTAATATTATTTTGTAGAATTTCTTTATTCTTCCTTCTTTTTCTTCTCCTTTTCCTCCCCACTTCTCCTCCTTTCTCTTCCCTACTACCATTTCATCTAGCCAAGCTTGTATGAGGCTTCTGTGAAGCTGAGGCAAACTGACACAGTATCCAGCTTTATTTCCTTAACCATGGAATCTTTGTCCCTTCCCTACTCACCACTCCCCCATTCTTTGTTGCCCATCATTACCCCTTCTAGGTCTTGCTGAGGTTGGAAGGATTGTGGCTTGTAGTTAAGGCTTGTTCTTTGTACTTCCTCTTTCTGATCCTTTGGACCCAGTGTCTGTGTAGAATCTATTTCTCTTTACTGCTGGATTTAAAAACTTTCTCTAAGTTCTCTGAAGATGTGAAAACATCACTGACCCCAGTATATGTGGGTTCACCTCTTCCTTTATTTCCTCTTTTATTTATTTTCTTTGACTGAAGCTCTTCTCTGAATTAGTGAGACGTTGAATCTCAGAGTCATGTAGCACATGAATGAGTTACATGATGCTCAGTGGTCCCATATGGCCATACAGCCTTGGACACAGTTTGGTGCTCAAAGTTTGTCTGAACTTGTTCTGGGTGCAGATAATATGGAAGTGCTGGTGTTTGTCTCAGAGTGACGAGAAATAGGCATGCCTCTCCCTAGGGCTCTCCCTCCTGGGGCTCTATGCACTACTTTGCTGCCACCTACCTTGACTTTCTCTATGGTCATGGCTTGTTTGACCAGTGTTCTTCTTCAACATTTTATTGACTCTTTAAAAAAACCCCAAAAAACCCCAAGACAAAACAAAACAAACCCCCAAAACAAAAGGGACTCCCCTGGCAGTCCAGTTGTTAAGACTCCATACTTCCAATGCAGGGGGCGCAAGTTCAATCCCTGGTTGGGGAACTAAGATCCCACGTGCTGGGTGGCACAGCCAAAAATACCCAACATTTTATTGACTTTTATACAGTTACTATTCCAGATGAACTTTCTCTCCAACTAGTCAGATTTTATTAAAAAATCTCATTAGGCTTTTGACTTTGATGGTTTTTAATTTATCATTTAATGGGAGGCATATTAACCATGTTAACCATATTGGATCATCAGAACAGATTCTGATGACAGGAGCTGGGGCTCTAGTGGATATTATGAGTGTGTGTGTATGTTTATAGAATGATGGTGGTGGTGGGAGATAAAACATGGAAGGCTTTCCTTTATAGTGTGATTTCAATAGGAATTTTAGAGGAAAAAGTAAATTTACTGTTAGTCAGCTCTGATGAATTTTATGAGATAAAACAATTTATATGTAAAAAGGAGTCAAGGCCGAATAAGCCAATACAGTTTGATTTACATCTAAGTGCTAATATATTATAAAATCACTGAATGCACATTGAAGAGTTGCCATAGTAATAGTGATTTTCATGAAATGATTTTGGATACTAGATTCTTGAGTGATAGCATTCCTTGTTATTTGCTTCAAGGCATCTTTAGCTCTCTGTCCTTCTCTCTCTTGTCTCCTTGGAGGATAAACACAGGAAAGGGACAAGTACCTGGTACAATTTTTGATTTCAATTATTTGATTTAAAATTTGAAATCAATTTAAAACTCATCTAAGCAAAAAATATATTTATTGATAGGATTAAAGGACGGTTCACAGAGTTGAAGGAAATGTGGAAGAGGGGACCTTCAGAGGGGTCAGGAATATGGAGCAACTCTAAGAACCTGGGAAGCAGTAGTCATGACATAGCCTCCTCAGGGCAACCAGAATGATGAGTGAGCTCGTACTGTTTTCAGTCTTGTATCCTTATATTCAAGGCTCAAATTCTAGGAAGTTTCTGATCTGCTTTGTTTAAAAAAACCTGTACATCTTGCCACTTAGAGATTGGTTCAAGATGGCAGAGTAGAAGGACATGTGCTCACTCCCCCTTGTGAGAGTACTGGAATCACAGCTAACTGCTGAACAGTCACCAACAGGAAGACACTGGAACTCACCAAAAAAGATACCCCACATCCAAAGACAAAGGAGAAGCCGCAATGAGATGGTAAGAGGGGCGCAATCACAATAAAATCAAATCCCATAACCACTGGGTGGGTGACTCACAAACTGGAGAACAATTATACCACAGAAGTCTACCCTCTGGAGTGAAGGTTCTGAGCCCCACATCAGGCTTCCCAACCTGGGGGTCTGGCAACGGGAGGAGGAATTCCCAGAGAATCAGACTTTGAAGGCTAGTGGGATTTATTTGATTGCAGGACTTCGACAGGACTGGGGGAAATAGAGACTCCACTCTTGGAAGGCACACACAAAGTAGTGTGTTCAGTTTCCCATAGGAGACTGAACCAGACCTACCTGCTAGTGTTGGAGGGTCTCTTGCAGAGGCAGGGCATGGCTGTGGCTCGCTGTGGGGACAAGGACACCAGCAGGAGAAGTTCTGGGAAGTACTCCTTGGCGTGAGCCCTCCTGGAGTCTGCCATTAGCCCCACCAAAGAGCCTGTAGCCTCCAGTGCTGGGTCACCTCAGGCAAAACAACCAACAGGGAGGAAACTCAGCCCCACCCATCAGCAGACAAGCGGATTAAAGTTTTACTGATCGCTGCCAAACAGAGCAACACCCAGCTCTACCCACCACCAGTCCCTCCCATCAGGAAGCTTGCACAAGCCTCTTAGATAGCCTCATCCACTAGAGGGCAGAAAGCAGAAGCAAGAATAACTACAATCCTGCAGCCTGTGGAATGAAAATCACATTCACAGAAAGATAGACAAAATGAAAAGGCAGAAGACTATGTACCAGGTCAAGGAACAAGATAAACCCCAGAGAAACAATTAAATGAAGTGGAGATAGGCAACCTTCCAGAAAAAGAATTCCGAATAATGATAGTGAAGATGATCCAGGACCTCGGAAAAAGAATGGAGGCAAAGATCGAGAGGATGCAAGAAATGTTTAACAAAGACCTAGAAGAATTAAAGAACAAACACCTAGAAGAATTAAAGAACAAACAGAGATGAACAATACAATAACTGAAATGAAAACTACACTAGAAGGAATCAATAGCAGAATAACTGAGGCAGAAGAACGGATAAGTGACCTGGAAGACAGAATGGTGGAATTCACTGCTGCGGAACAGAATAAAGAAAAAAGAATGAAAAGAAATGAAAACAGCCAAAGAGACCTCTGGGACAACATTAAACGCACCATCATTCGCATTATAGGGGTCCCAGAAGGAGAAGAGAGAGAGAAAGGACCCAAGAAAATATTTGAAGAGATTATAGTTGAAAATTTCCCTAACATGGGAAAGGAAATAGCCACCCAAGTCCAGGAAGCGCAGAGAGTCCCATACAGGATAAACCCAAGGAGAAACATGCCGAGACACATAGTAATCAAATTAACAAAAATTAAAGGCAAAAATTACTAAGAGCAACAAGGGAAAAATGACAAATAACATACAAGGGAACTCCAATAATGTTAACAGCTGATTTCTCAGCAGAAACTCTACAAGCCAGAAGGGAGTGGCATGATATATTTAAAGTGATGAAAGGGAAGAACCTACAACCAAGATACTCTATCCAGCAAGGATCTCATTCAGGTTCGATGGAGAAATCAAAAGCTTTACAAACAAGCAAAAGCTAAGAGAATTCAACACCACCAAACCAGCTCTACAACAAATGCTAAAGGAACTTCTCTAAGTGGGAAACACAAGAGAAGAAAACGACCTACAAAAACAAACCCAAAACAGTTAAGAAAATGGTAATAAGAACATACATATCGATAATTACCTTAAATCTGAATGGATTAAATGCTCCAACCAAAAGACACAGGCTCACTGAATGGATACAAAAACAAGACCCATATATATGCTGTCTACCAGAGATCCACTTCAGACCTAGGGACACATACAGACTGAAAGTGAGGGGATGGAATAAGATATTCCATGCAAATGGAAATCAAAAGTAAGCTGGGGGCTTCCCTGGTGGCGCAGTGGTTGAGAATCCGCCTGCCAATGCAGGGGACACGGGTTCGAGCCCTGGTCTGGGAGGATCCCACGTGCCGCGGAGCAACTAGGCCCGTGAGCCACAGCTACTGAGCCTGCACGTCTGGAGCCTGTGCTCCGCAACGGGAGAGGCCGCGATAGTGAGAGGCCCGCGCACCGCGATGAAGAGTGGCCCCTGCTTGCCGCATAGAGAAAGCCCTCGCGCACAAACGAAGACCCAACACAGCCAAAAATAAACAAATTAATTAATTAATTAATAAAATCCTAGCTGGAATATCTCCCACTCTAGTGAGTTTCCCTTTAAAAAAAAAAAAAAAAAGTAAGCTGGAGTAGCAACTCATATCAGATAAAATAGACTTTAAAATAAAGAATGTTAAAAGAGACAAGGAAGGACACTACATAATGAAGATATAACAATTGTAAATATATGTGCACCCAACATAGGAGCACTTCAATACATAAGGCAAATGCTAACAGCTATAAAAGAGGAAATTGATAGTAACACAGTAATGGTGGGGGGTTTTAACACCTCCCTTACACCAATGGACAGATCATCCAGGCAGAAAATTAATAAGGAAACAGAAGCTTTAAATGACACAATAGACCAGATAGATTTAATTGATATTTATAGGACATTCCATCTGAAAACAGCAGATTACACTTTCTTCTCAAGTGCACATGGAACATTCTCTAGGATAGATCACATCTTGGGTCACAAATCAAGCCTCCGTAAATTTAAGAAAATTGAAATCATATCAAACATCTTTTCCGACAACAATGCTATAGGATTAGAAATGAATTACAGGGAAAAAAATGTAAAAAACACAAACACATGGAAGCTAAACAATACGTTACTAAACAACCAAGAGATCACTGAAGAAATCAAAGAGGAAATCAAAAAATACCTAGAGACAAATGACAACAAAAACACTACAATCCAAAACCTATGGGATACAGCAAAAGCAGTTCAAGAGGGAAATTTATAACAATACAATCCTACCTCAAGAAACAAGAAAAATCTCAAATAAAGAATCTAACTTTTGGGGCTTCCCTGGTGGCACAGTGGTTGGGAATCTGCCCTCTAATGCAGGGGACACGGGTTTGAGCCCTGGTCTGGGAAGATCCCACATACCGCGGAGCAACTGGGCCCGTGAGCCACAACTTCTGAGCCTGCGCGTCTGGAGCCTGTGCCCCACAACGAGAGGGGCCGCGATAGTGAAAGGCCCGTGCACCGCGATGAAGAGCGGCCCCCGCACTGCGATGAAGAGTGACCCCCGCTTGCTGCAAATAGAGAAAGCCCTCGCACGAAACGAAGACCCAACACAGCCAAAATTAAAAATAAGTAGATAGATAAATAAAATAGCTATAAAAAAAAAAAAAGAATCTAACTTTACATTTAAAGGAACTACAGAAAGAAGAGCAAAGAAAACCCGAAGTTAGTAGAAGGAAAGAAATCATAAAGATCAGAGCAGAAATAAATGAAATAGAAACAAAGAAAACAATAGCAAAGATCAATAAACCTAAAAGCTGGTTCTTTGAGAAGATAAACAAAATTGATAAACCTTTAGCCAGACTCATCAAGAAAAAGAGGGAGAGGAATCAAATCAATAAAATTAGGAATGAAAAAGGAGAAGTTACAATGGACACCGCAGAAATACAAAGCATCATAAGAGACCACTACAAGCAATGCTATGCCAATAAAATGGACAACCTGGAAGAAATGGACAAATTCTTAAGAAGGTATAACCTTCCAAGACTGAACCAGGAAGAAATAGAAAACATAAACAGACCAATCACAAGTAATGAAATTGAACCTGTGATTAAAAATCTTCCAACAAACAAAAGTCCAGGACCAGATAGCTTCACAGGCGAATTCTATCAAACATTTAGAGAAAGCTAACATCCACCCTTCTCAAACTCTTCCAAAAAATTGCAGAGGAAGGAACACTCCCAAACTCATTCTACGAGGCCACCATCACCCTGATACCAAAGCCAGACAAAGATACTACAAAAAAAGAAAATTACAGATCGATATCACTGATGAATATAGATGCAAAAATCCTCAACAAAATACTAGCAAACAGAATCCAACAACACATTAAAAGGACCATACACCATGATCTAGTGGGATTTATCCCAGGATGCAAGGATTCTTCAATATAGGCAAATCAATCAGTGTGATACACCATATTAACAAATTGAAGAATAAAAACCATATGATCATCCCAATAGATGCAGAAAAAGCTTTTGACAAAATTCAACACCAATTTATGATAAAAACTTTCCAGAAAGTGGGCATAGAGGGAACCTACCTCAACATAATAAAGGCCATATTCGACAAGCCCACAACAAACATCACTCTTAATGGTGAAAAACTGAAAGCATTTCCTCTAAACTCAGAAACATAACAAGGATGTCCACCCCTGCCACTATTATTCAACATAGTTTTGGAAGTCCTAGCCATGGCAATCAGAGAAGAAAAAGAAATAAAAGGAATACAAATTGGAAAAGAAAAAGTAAAACAGTCACTGTTTGCAGATGACCTAGTACTATACATAGATAATCCTAAAGATGCCACCAGAAAACTACCAGAGCTCATCAATGTATTTGGTAAAGTTGCAGGATACAAAATTAATGCACAGAAATATCTTGCATTCCTATCCACTAACAACGAAAGATCAGAAAGTGAAATTAAGGAAACAATCCCATTCACCACTGCAACAAAAAGAATAAAATACC
Organism: Balaenoptera physalus; assembly: GCF_965194825.1. NCBI lineage: Eukaryota > Metazoa > Chordata > Mammalia > Artiodactyla > Balaenopteridae > Balaenoptera > Balaenoptera physalus. The sequence continues at coordinate 80,379,999 of NC_138886.1, read as the reverse complement.
TAGGAATAAACCTACCTAAGGAGGTAAAAGACCTGTACTCAGAAAACTATAAGACACTGATGAAAGAAATCAAAGATGACAGAAACAGATGTAGAGATATACCATGTTCTTGGATTGGAAGAACCAATATTGTGATAATGACTATACTACACAAAGCAAGCTACAGTTTCAATGCAATCCCTATCAAATTACCAATGGCATTTTTTACAGAACTAGAACAAAAAATCTTAAAATTTGTATGGAGACACAAAAGACCCCGAATAGCCAAAGCAATCTTGAGGGAAAAAAACGGAGCTGGAGGAATCAGACTTCCTGACTTCAGACTATACTACAAAGCTACAGTAATCAAGACAATATGGTACTGGCACAAAAACAGAAATACAGATCAATGGAACAGGATAGAAAGCCCAGAGATAAACCCACGCACCTATGGTCAACTAATCTATGACAAAGGAGGCAAGGATATACAATGGAGAAAAGACAGTCTCTTCAATAAGTGGTGCTGGGAAAACTGGACAGCTACATGTAGAAGAATGAAATTAGAACATTCCCTAACACCATACACAAAAATATACTCAAAATGGAGTAAAGACCTAAATGTATGGCCAGACACTATCAAACTCTTAGAGGAAAACATAGGCAGAACACTCTATGACATAAGTCACAGCAAGGTCGTTTTTGACCCACCTCCTAGAGGAATGGAAATAAAAACAAAAATAAACAAATGGGACCTAATGAAACTTAAAAGCTTTTGCACAGCAAAGGAAAACATAAACAAGACAAAAAGACAACCCTCAGAATGGGAGAAAATATTTGCAAATGAAACAACTGACAAAGGATTAATCTCCAAAATTTACAAGCAGCTCATGCAGCTCAATATCAAGAAAACAAACAACCCAATCCAAAAATGGGCAGAAGACGTAAAACAGACATTTCTCCAAAGAAGATACACAGATTACCAACAAACACATGAAAGGATGCTCAACATCACTAATCATTAGAGAAATGCAAATCAAAACTACAATGAGGTATCACCTCACACCAGTCAGAATGGCCATCAACAAAAAATCTACAAACAATAAATGTTGGAGAGGGTGTGGAGAAAAGGGAACCCTCTTGCACTGTTAGTGGGAATGTAAACTGATAGAGCCACTATGGAGAACAGTATGGAGGTTCCTTAAAAAACTAAAAATAGAACTACCATAAACACCTAGCAATCCCACTACTGGGCATATACTCTGAGAAAACCATAATTCAAAAAGAGTCATGTACCAAAATGTTCATTGCAGCTCTATTTACAATAGCCAGGACATGGAAGCAACCTAAGTGTCCATCGACAGATGAATGGATAAAGATGTGGCACATATATACAATGGAACATTATTCAGCCATAGAAAGAAACGAAATTGAGTTATTTGTAGTGAGGTGGATGGACCTAGAGTCAGTCATACAGAGTGAAGTAAGTTAGAAAGAGAAAAACAAACACCGTATGCTAACATATGTATAAAAAAAATTGGTTCTGAAGAACCTAGGGGCAGGACAGGAATAAAGATGCAGACATAGAGAATGGACTTGAGGACACGGGGAGCAGGAAGGGTAAGCTGGGACAAAGTGAGAGAGTGGCATGGCCTTATATATACTACCAATGTAAAATAGGTAGCAGTGGGAAACAGCTGCATAGCACAGGGAGATCAGCTCAGTGCTTTGTGACCATCTAGAGGGGTGGGATAGGGAGGATGGGAGGGAGATGCAAGAGGGAGGAAATATGGGGTTATATGTATATGCATAGCTGATTCACTTTATTGTAAAGCAGAAACTAACACACCATTGTAAAGCAATTATACTCCAATAAAGATGTTAAAAAAAGATTAATCTCCAAAATGTATAAACAGCTCATGCAGCTCAATATTAAAAAAACAAGCAACTCAATGAAAAAATGGGCGGAAGACCTAAATAGACATTTCTGCAAAGAAGACACACAGATGGCCAAGAGGCACATGAAAAGCTGCTCAACATCACTAATTATTAGAGAAATGGAAATCAAAACTACAATGAAAACTCACACCAGTTAGAATGGGCATCATCAGAAAACTACAAACAACAAATGCTTTAGAGGGTGTGGAGAAAAGGGAACCTTCTTGCACTGTTGGTGGGAATGTAAATTGATACAGCCACTATGGAGAACAGTATGGAGGGTCCTTAAAAAACTAAAAATAGAATTACCATATCACCCGGCAATCCCACTACTAGGCATATACCCAGAGAAAACCATAATTCGAAAAGACACATGCACCCCAATGTTCATTGCAGCACTATTTACAATAGCCAGGTCATGGAAGTAACCTAAATGCCCATCAACAGACGAATGGATAAAGATGTGTTACATATATACAATGGAATATTACTCAGTCATAAAAAGGAATGAAATTGGGTCATTTGTAGAGACGTGGATGGACCTAGAGACTGTCATACAGAGTGAAGTAAGTCAGAAAGAGAAAAACAAATATTGTATATTAACGCATGTATGTGGAATCTAGAAAAATGGTACAGATGAACCCATTTGCAAAGCAGAAATAGAGACACAGATGTAGAGAACAAACATATGGACACTGATGTGGTAAGCGGGGGTGTGGTGGTGTTGGTGGGATGAATTGGGAGATTGGGATTGACATGTATACACTAATATGTATAAAATAGATAACTAATGAGAACCTGCTGTATAAAAAATAATAAAATTATATTAAAAAAAACCTGTACACACACACACATACACACACACTCGCACACTTGTTTTTCTTGTAGAAAGGTTTCTTACAGAGAGATTCTCATAGCGGTTTGCAACCTCTTTCAGATTGTGAATCAGGGATGGCCATACAAGTAATGCTAGTTTCAAATGGAGAAACACATTGTGCTTGAACAGTTTTACTTCTATGTACAGGTTTCTTAAAACTTGTCTTTCTCTGTGATTTTCTTTTACACTCATGTATCTATGTCTTCCTGCTGTCTTATCTTGTTTTTCTTCATTTCTGAATTTTCATTCATGAGGGTGTTCTGTTTTTTTATGTTCTCTTCCAGAAACCTCTCCTGTGGCACCTCCCTCAGCCTTTCCTCCCTCATAGGCAATGTCCAGAGTGCTATGTATTTTTAGACCCCATTTCCCCCCTTCCTCCTGTCCTATTTCCTTAATGTCCTCCTTTTAAGACTGGCTAAGTATGAAAACTGTTTCCAGAAGAATCATGGCATGTGGAGCATAGCTGCCCCAACCAACACGCACACCCACGGCATGCGGCTGAGCTGTCCCATCACACCTGAAGATTTATGAACACGAGAATAAATGCTTCTTGGTGCATGCCCCTTGGTTCGGGGTCAATCTGTTAAGCAGCATTTTTGGGGCAATAGCTTACTGATACATTACTTTCCTAGCAAATGTATTTTCATTTAAACTGGAGTATTCTGGAGTTCATGCCTTAATTCTTGTGCATGTCTTATAGAGTAATCCCACTACTTAAAATCCGTATGGAGAGAAAAGAGGGTAGAGAGAAAATGCTGGGCAGAAGGTGTCTTGTGGGATCCCCTCAGTATACACCAAGAGGCAAAAGCCGACTATGTGCATGTTGGTTTCACGCACTAAATGATCAATGTTTTGTGAAGTAGATTCTGGAAAACCTTCATAACACAGTATAGTTATCCAGAGTATTTTTCCCAGCTGAGTACATTTTCCTCATGATTCTAGTATAGGTTAGAGTGTGGCTCTGGTTAGCATAAGCTCCTTTGATGGGCTCTTGACGCTCTGCTTAATATGGTCTCCAGCAGGTTTCCAGGCAGAAGTAGTCCAAGGGGAATGTCATCAGCACTTTCCTGGAACTTGCCTGGTCTATGAGATCGACTCTGAGCTCAAGACTCTAGTTTGTACTTTTAGTCTATAAAGATCAGTGTTTATGTTAGTGTTTATCAAGAATCCCCTTATTTGTGGCAGTAGGCAGTATACAGAGGAGTGCTCAGCTGTCATGCGTGTCTTCCAGGAGCTTATACTCTGAGAAGGCAGTGTGAATTCTATTTTAACATCTTTACTGTTTTTTTATGCTTACAAAAAATATGCTTCTTATAAAATAGTCAAACACATAAATAAATGGCATTGTAAGTTAAAATTTGCCAGCAATCCTGCACCTTAGAGAAAATGACTCCCCATTCCTTAAGGTTTTTCTATGCATGTACAAAAATATGCTTTTGTTTTTTTTTTTTTTTTTTTTACAAAAATGGAGTTACACTATAAATGCTGTTTCGCAGCTTGGTTTTTTTTTTCTACCTAACAATATATTGCAGACCTGTCTCCTTGTTAGTTATTATTCTAGTTTTGTTGTTTTTTATTATTTAATTTTCTTCACAGTTAGAACTATCTGTAAAGTGATTCTCTTTGAGGCATAATTTTGTTTTCTTTTCTAGGATCATATCCTAAACCAACATACTTGGTTTTTTGTAACTGCTGAAAGCAGTAAAAACTTGGAAGAAAAAATTTCAAAAAGATATTGGATAACCAAAGTCAAGGCTAGCAGGTCCGGGTGATAGAAATTCAGTCTTTACTCAGGAGTGGGCCTCAGTCTGAGCCAACTTTTTGCTTTTACTTCACACTCAATTTTTTTACCTTAGTGTAAATCATTAGTAGAAGTAGGACATTAGAGGGGAAATGAACTGCTAGAAACCTGTGTGATGACAGCAGCAAGAAGTGACAGGTGCCATCCTGTTCGGAGGAAGGATTCAGAAAAGACATTTCAAAAGACCCAAGGGTTTAAAAAAAAAAGATAGTGATCTAGAGCATTTTAGTATAGAGGGAAAGTATCAGTAATTCCTCAAGAGTTCCTGACCACAGTCCCAGGAAGAGAGCTGACATACATCATCAAGCTCCTGAGCCATAGGAAAAGTTTCATTATTGCCCCCTCTGTTGAAACAGAAAAACTGTTAGGCATCAATATGTTTAAAATTAAAAAATGAAATGTTTAAAGGGGAAGCTCCAGTTATATGAAGAAGATATCAACAATTGGGCAGCTCTTTCTTTGCCTATTGAATAAACGCAATTGTCCATTCTTTTAGTTGGGGTAGGGAAGCAGTGTGAGCCCCCTTCCTGGGCTCCCTTGCAGTTAGGTTGGCCGTGAGACAGTTGTAGTTACGGAATGTGAGCAGAAGTGAAGGGCACCTCATTCAGAGCTGGCTCATAAACAATATTCGTCTCCATTTTCTCCCATCTGCTGGTGGGACTTTGATGTTCAGGGCAACCCGAAAAGCCATGTGTTGAAGATGGCAAGGGCCTTCATCAACCTGGCTTCTCTCCTTTTTCCTTATCCCAGGCTCATTGGACTTCTAAATAAGCAAGAAAGTAGTTTTCATTTTGTTTGGCTATTGAGAAAGTGGGCTTATCTTTCTTTACAGTGGCAAGCATTACTTTTGCTAATATAGAGTAACACAGTCCTACTCCAGGAAACCTGGCAATCCGTGGAGATAGTCCAACTCCACTTGATTGTATTTTTGTTTGTGTGAAATCTCATTGCCACTAAAACATGGTGACAGCTGAACCTGGTGATGCCTTTGACATAGTGTCTTCCCCGTTGTCCAATGACTGATGACTAGAATCCTGCAGGAAGCCTAGTTTTCTAGGTTTGGGTATCACTAAGTCACTGGTTTTGGTCTTGAATGGGGTCTCAGTGGGCCTGGGTGGACTTTGGTCTTACAGCTCTTGCACTTCCCTGGAAACAATTTGATTCAAATCTTCCTTTATGACTTACAGCATAGTTTTGTAATTTTCTTTCAATCTATATCCTCCACATTTCTTCTTAAGTGTATTCCTAGTGGTTATTCTTTATGTATAATGAGATCCTGTTGCACTTGGAGTGCAATTTATATTTTTCATCACATTTTTGGTCTATTGCTAATATAAAGGAAAGTTAGTAATTTGTTTCATAACTAGCCCCTTAGTGAATAGTCTGATTAGTTCTAATTAGTTCTGATTGATTTCCCAGAGTTTCTAGATAGAGTATCATGTGATAATTCTTTCTTCTTTCTGATAGTTATACTTGTTGCTTTTTATTTCCTTCTTCCCACTCCTATTTGCCAAAATATTCAAGGCAATATTAAATAATAGTTGTAATATTGGATATCCCTGTCTTCATCCTAAAACATATCTATATTTGTAAGAGGCTTGATTTCTCATTTTCTGTTTTTCTATTCAGGGATATGTGAATTTTGTTAAATGAAGCAAATTGTTCTCTAAGTTTAACGCTCTGTAATGGATTACAGAGCATGGAAATTATCTGTACCTTGAAAATGTGTTATTTTCAAATTATGTTAACTGGGTTGTTAGAAAAACACACAAATCTTTAGAAAGAAAGAAAATTATGATGACAGAAATACGTTTTTCCCACTTAATAACAGAAGTCAACTTAGCAGTAAAGTGCTTGTTAGCTAGATTTTGAAGGTTCAAGAAAAGTCTCCAAGACAGATGCATTTGCCTTGATTGAACTATTCTCCAGCTTCTAACACCCAGGGAGAAGATAAGAACTTTTTTAGTCCTAAAAAAATCCTGTTAATTCCTTTCCTGTAGCACACAATAAACCCTTTGTTTAATTATTGTCTCTGGCACTTATGAACTATTGTTTAGATAAATTATATTGTTTATATAAATTATATTATTTTAAAGTGGTTTTTAGGAAGAGAAATAATGCATTGTTCAGTGTAGTAATGATTCACAGTAAACTTCCAAGACCTTCCTTAAAGGCGAATTGTAACCAACGTTTATATAAAAATGTATTCCTCATTTCTTCTACAATAGTAAATTAAAGAAAAAGTTCTCTGGGACTTCCCTGGCGATACAGTGGTTATTTAAGACTGTGCTTCCACTGCATGGGGCATGGTTCAATCCCTGGTAGGGAACTAAGATTCCACATGCTGCTCGGTGTGACCAAAAAAAAAAAAAGTTCTCAATGGTTTTGCTCCCTGAAACCTGAAACTTAAACACAATGCAATAAATAATAGGGTGAGATAATTACATGATCATAGATAACCCCAAATTGCAAAGTAAACCAAACTCATTAAGTCAATGTACAAAACGTATTTAGTGTAAGCTTATTTGGCACATGTTACATTGAGAATTAGGCACACACTTCTGAGTTATGTGCATCACCCACTTTCCTCAGCCCTGTGCTCTTCCCACCTCCTTCACTCCCACCCCTCCTCTGAGAAACCCACTCACAGAGGAACCCACTCAGCCTCATCGCCCATTAATTAACTTCCTTGACTTCTTTCTTCTTCTTAAATTTTATTTTATATTGGAGTATAGGTTTTTTTTAAAGACTTTTTTTTAAAGAATTAAAAAAACCATTTTATTTATTTATTTTATTTTATTTTTTGACTGTGCTGTGTGTGTTAGTTGCAGCACATGGGATCTTCACTGAGGCATGTGGGATCTCTCGTTGTGGCGTGCGGCCTTCTCTCTAGTTGTGGTGTGCAGGTTTTCTCTCTCTAGTTGAGGCATGCGAGCTCAGTAGTTGTGGCCTGTGGGCTTAGTTGCCCTGCGACTTGTGGGATCTTAGTTCCCTGACCAGGGATCGAACCCGTGTCCCCTGCATTGGAAGGCAGATTCTTTACCACTGGACCACCAGGGAAGTACCTGGAGTATAGTTGATTAACAATAGTGTGTTAGTTGAAGGTGTACGGCAAAGTGATTCAGTTATATATGTATAGGTATCTATTCTTTTTCAAATTCTTTTCCCATTTAAGTTATTACAGAATACTGAGCAGAGTTCCCTGTGCTATACAGTAGGTCCTTGTTGGTTATCTACTTTAAATATAACAGTGCGTACATGGCTTGACTTCCTTCTTTTCTCTCTCCACCATTCGCACACCCACCCCTCACCCCAGGGCTATGCTTGAAGGCAGTTGAGGCCACTTGCATTTAGCCATAAGGTTTTTAATTAGGAGAATAAAAGAAATAGAGGATAGTCTGTTAGGTTTAAGAGAGTGTTCTTCAGTGGACAAAGGGAGTAGTGTAGGTCAGGGCAAGTTGAAAAATCCTCTCTTTTGTTCTGCTGGTGTGCTATGAAGTTCTTCTCAACTCTGTGAGATTATTTTAGCCTGATGTGGGCACTCTGAGGAGCTCCAAGTCAGTGAAGGGTGGGAAAGGCTTGATTCACCCCAACAGCCTCTCTCCCATCATTGAAATTCTTCTCACATATTAATCTGGTTATTTTCTTTTACATTTGCACAGGGCACCTATGGCATGAGTCACAGTAAGAGACTCATCATAAGAATGTGCCAGATTACAAAATAGATTTCCTTTCTCCCACTAATGGCAGATTCAAAATTTTAAAATTACAGTGACTCAGTAGGCTTAAGAGCATAATTTTTGAAGCCCCATACTTTTTTTTCTGCTAGTGTAAACTGCATTTTTTTTTCCGGTTGCAACGCGTGGCATGCGGGATCTTAGTTCCCAGACCAGGGATCGAACCCGTGAACCCTGCAGTGGAAGCATGGAGTCTTAACCACTGGACCACCAGAGAAGTCCCTGAACTGCATTTTTGACTATAAAATTAATTAAAATTGTTATTTAATTCAGGCATTCTCAAATTTAGAACAATTGTCCCTACAGAGCTGTACACTTCAAACTGAAAATGAAAGGTGCAGTTACTCCATAAATGGATGCAAAAAGGGGATCACAAACACAAGTAGCACATGCCACTTTACTGCTAGTGTGTGGAGTGTGTGTGTGTGATTTCTGTGGCATGGGTGTCTTGCAGTGTATGTGTATATATGTGGTGGATGTGTGGTTTGTGTGTTGGGTATATATGTATTATATATATGTGTGTGGTGTATGTGTGTGTATTTATGGTGTATTTTTTGGTGATAAGTGTGTGTGTCATGTGGTGTGTGTATATGTTTGCTTGTGGTGTAAGTGCATTGTTTGTGTAGTAGATGTGTGTGATGAATATGGTGTGTGTGTGTGTGTTTGTGTGTTCTGCAGGGAGCTGAGACCCAGGGCTTAGAGTTTTTGTTTTTAAAAGTATCTCTGCATTGAGATCAATTGGTAAAGTCTTTTCAAATGTTTCATTTCCCCAGAAATCATTTGGAAGTTGTTTTCTTAAGCCCAAATATTTGTTTTTTAGGAGGAAACTTCAAATGTTATAAACTGCTTTAAGTGAAAACGATTGATGCAATACTTTATCAGCTGATACTGTAGTTTAATTTAACAAACAAAGCCACTTGTATTCAGAGTTATTGTACTCAGAGCTTTAAGAGGTCCCATCTCCTCTGCGTCTGACGTGAACTCCATTTCCCCTGTTCAGTTGCAACCGTTTCTTTCTCTTTAGAGGCAGTTGTGAGGAATGGGAGCTCTTGAGTGAGAACACATGGGTCCAAATGCCAGCTCCACCAACTGGGTGAGGGCTTAATCTTGATGATTTCCTCCTCTGTGAAATGGGGTGATAGTGGTACTTACCTTGCAGGGTTCTTGGAAGGCTTACATGAGATGATAATGTAAACATAGTGCTTGGAAGATAGTAAGTGTTCAGTGAACACACGCATTGATGATGGAGTGGATCTTGTATGGGTCTGGCTGTGCCGCTATAGATATGGGGGGAGTGGAAGCTGCTAGTGGACCATTTCTCCTAAGATTTATTGTGAATTTATTCCATTTGGCCTGTATATACCAATTAGATTTATGAGTGACCTCTCAGCTTTTGCATCAGGGTAGCCTGATTTCTTGGTGGGGTTAATAATGCATCATTTAATGAATGCTCACAAGGGATTTTGAATATGCCAGTGGTTCTAGGTCTGGTCCACTGTTAGGGCAAAAAGTCCCCTGAGCAAAAGTGCTCTCCCTCACATGTTGAAACTAGCTGCCATCTGTTTCCTGCTCTGGAATAGGTAAGTGTCTCAGCATCGGATAACTGTATTTTGAGAGCATTAAAACCCCCACAAAACTCTAGCATATTATATAAGTTACTCTGACTAACATGCAGTTATTTGGCACAATTTTCAGATGAAACTTCACATTTTGTCCCTGCTATTTCTGGGCCTCGATGTAGACATTAAAGTTTGAGCAGAGTATCCAGTAGAAGGCTCTGGATGCTGAAACAGAGGCTGTGGATGTGGGGTGTCTGCTTTTCATTTTTGTTTTTCCGTCCTATTTAATGGGGAGGGTCTTGGGCCCTCTCCTGGTGTGAGGAATGCAAGTTGTAGATTCTGGAGGCATGTTGGGGGGTGGGGAAATACCTAGAAACTTAAAACCTTGTCTAGCACTGCAGCTGCTCCCAAAGAGTTTTGTGAAGATGTGGAGTGCCCAGGGGCTGGAAAGATGCCAGTGGGGACAGTTGCTGCATCCACCATGCCAGCATCTACTCCTGCCTGCTGGCCTTCATGTTTAGTGCTGGGCTTTTTGCTGAACGTCAAGAATTAATGGTGAAAGGGCAGTCCTGCCAGATTTCTATCAGAACTTTACATCTCCCTCTCTCTCTTTTTCCTGTCTTGTCTCTCTAACCTCAGTCTAGACATCAGACATCCCACAGGGATGTCTCTAGGGTTCCCACCTCCGGGTAGTTCTCAAGCAGTGCTAATGACAAAGTCTTCACTGTTCCCATCCCTTTAATCCCAAATTTATCCCACCTCCCCTCAACCCCATCCACTCTGCCAAGGGGTCTTCATTATTTCTCCAGCAAGATTTGGATCAATACCTTCACCTTTCTTCAAGACCCACCTCTAGGCATCCTTAAATTTCTTTCCTTCCCTTATTTCACTTCCCCTCCACCAGGTTTACCAGGTCATTTTCTTGGAGAACCTTTCACCTCTTCTAGGTTTTCTGCCACTAAACTTTGTGTCAGGCTTAGCTGCGCCTGTGATGTCCTCCCAGTCCAGCTTACTAAGTCAAGTTCTATTTTACATAACATAACTCCTGCTCTCTCACGTCTAACAAATTTTTGTCCACTTTCTGAAAGGGAAATGACAATTTTCTCTAGACCCTAGCTTATTCACTTGTAACCAAAGTGTGGTTGTGCTGTTGATCAATGAGTGAAGAAGTCAGTACATTATGAATGTTATTGAAACAGATTCACTTTGCTGTACACAAATCAACTATACTCCAATAAAAATAATAAAAAAAAAAGAGTCTTGGGACCTAAAAGGAAAAAAAAAAAGAATGTTATTGAGCAAATATAAGTTCTACCCCTTGATATGTGCTTGAGGGCATATGAAGGGCAGTTATATATAGGTCGGCTTTCAAGAAACTTAGTCATGTTAGAGAGATAGTATTAACACACATGAATCAAAAAAACAACAGAGGACAAGTATGTATTGATTTTTATAGTCTGCCTACACAAAGGAATCGAGATGGTTTATAATAAAAGATAGCTCTATAAAATGTTGCAATAATGATAAAAGATCAAGATTCATGTAATGGAGAGATCATTAAAAAGGAAACCCAATTTAAGGTAAGTTGTTGGGCTTGAGTACAAAGTTAAGAATTGGGCTTCCTGAAAGTTAAGAAAAAGGGAAACATGATGAATTATATGATCTCTGTGTTTCATAAGAGGATACATATCAGTTTGCAAATACTGAATGTTTTTTGGTACTACATACTAAGAAGAATCCACCCATTTATTTATGTATTTATTGTGTACATACGTGTTCCAGACATCATGGATATGAAGATATATAAGAAAAACAAATTCTCTGACCTTATGAGGTTTATAGTTTATTGAAGAGGGAGAGTCAACAAACAAGTTAGTAAAGTACCATCAGGTAGTGGGTGAATGCTCCGAAGGCAAATAAAGTGAATTAACGTGGTAGATCATGCTAGGAAGGCAGGGGAAGAAAGGTCCGTCTGAGGAGGTGACATCCAAACAGATACCTGAATGAGGAGAGGGAGTGAGCTCTGCAAAGAACATTTCAGGAGAGGGAACAGCAGGCTCCAAGGCCCACAGGTAGGAAAAAACTTGATATATTTGAGAAACGACCAGTGATACTGGAGAAGACTTGCACATAGTGGGGTGGGGGAAATAGCAGTGGTGGGGCAAGTGGCAGGGGACTGGTAGGAGATGAAGCTAGAGAAAGTAGCCATGTATGGCTTCGTAGAGATTTGGATTTTTTCCTCAAGTGTGATTGGGGAACTGTTGGGAAGTTTTGAGCAGGGAGTTATGTCATCTTTTAAAGTGTCTAATTCTAGTTCCCACTGGCTACTATATGGAGAATAGAACATTGCAGGAGGCAAGAGTGGAAGCAGAGACCAGTTGGGAGGCTGTGGGAAAAGTCTGGGTGAGGGATGATGGTGGCTGGTCCAGGAGGAAGCTGGTGGAAGTGGTATTAAGTGTTCAGATTCAAGTAGAATCAACAAGACTTGCTGATGAGCTGCACGAAGGAAATGAGAGAAAGAGAGGATTGAGATTGCTTTAAGTTTTTGGCCTGAGCAAATGGATCAATGAGGGTCCATCTTTTGAGATAATGAAGACTGGGCATAAGCTGGTTTGGGGAGCAAAAATAGGAGTTCTGTTTTGGACATGTTCAATTTGAGTTATTTATGAGACAACTCAGTTGAGATGTGAAGTGGACAGTGGGATACATGAGTGTGGAGCTCAGGGAAGTGATATACATTTGGGCATCAGCAGCACACTCACGTTGTGTTTAACCGTTTCAGTGGAGCACTTAACATAATAGACAAGGTTTTCAATGGGGGAGAATATAGAAACATTTTTCAAAATGGCCACTTGGTGACTGTATTAGGGCTCTTCGGAAAAACAGAACCAATAGGATGTGTATATAAACAAACAAACATTTAGTATAAGGAATTTGTTCATGTGATTATGGAGGCTGAGAGGTCTCAAGATCTGCATGTGGCAAGCTGGAGACCCAGGAAAGCCAACATGTAGTTTCAGCCTGCGTACAAAGGCCTGAGAATCAAGAAAGCTGATGGTGTAAATTCCAGTCTGAAAGCAGGCAGGCTCTAGACCCAAGAAGAGCTGGTGTTTCAGTCTGAGTCCGAAGGCAGGAAAAGGCAAGTGTCCCAACTTAAATACTCAGGCAGGAGGAATTCCCTCTTACTCAGCCTTCTTGTGCTAAGTTCTTCAGTTGATTGGATGAGACCCACCCACATTGAGGAGGGCAATCTGCTTTACTCAGTCTTCCAATTCAAACGTTAATCTCATCCAGAAACACCCTCACAGACACGCCCAGAATAATGTTTGTCCAAATGTCTGGGCACCCCCAAGGCCCAGTCAAGTTGACCCAGAAAATTAACCATCACAGTGACAGTAGAGCATTACATCAAATTATAATTCTATGAGGAATGTGGGTGGCTAAAATAGGGAGTTTTCTGGTGATCTAACTTGTTATAGGGTTAGAACCTTTAAATTCCAGAGGCATGCCTGGTTTACATGGTAATGGTGGTTTTTCCCGATCACGAAAAAACTTTAGTTTTTTTCTAATAGTACCGTAGATTGTAGGCAGAGCTGAATCCCGTGAGCCTGACATAATGAATACCAGGCAAAATAAACTAATGGACCTAGTGCATGAAGTTAATTAATTAATCAATCAGTCCATTAGGCATTTATAAAGATTTTTAAATTTGCCAGATAATACCATTAGGTCATAGGCTATTTGGGAGACCACCACATAAACAGATAAATTATGATTCAGCAGGGCTAGTGCCTGGCCACGATGAAGGTGTGAGGAAAAGGCTAGGAAGAACAAATGAGGAAGAGACAATTCTGATGGAACAGAGAGTGGTGGCCAGGGAAGGATTCACAGAGAAAGATAAACCAGGCTTTGCTAGGTGAAGGAGGCAGAAGAGTGGTATATAGAGAAAGGCGTGGACGTCTGGGAGAGCCTGAAGTGTCTAGGCAAGAGCAACAATTTCAGTGTGACTGATGTGTAGGGTGCACAGTATAGAGAGGAAGGAACTCAGATCAGCTGGGCCCAGAGGGTGGAGGACCTTGTATTGCTGCCTAAGGAACGTGTCTCCACCTTTAGCGGGCACGAGAATCACCTGGGGAGCTCGTTAAAAATGGGGATCCTTAGGCCTCCTCTCCAAGGAGATGGATGCAGTCACTCTGGGGCTCAGAAAGCAACAGCTTAATGAGCTCCCCAGCTGATTCCAATGCATCTAGTCCACAGACCCCATTGCTATGGGCTATGAAGGCTTTTAAGAACAGGGAGTGGCATGACCTGATTTTTTTTTTTTTTTAGGAATATAATTCTGCCAACTGTGTGGAAAATGGACCGACTTCACCAGCAGGGAAAACATATAGGAGGTTGCTGCAGGCATCCTGGTAAGAGATGAGGAGGACTGGGGCTAAAGTGTTGGTGGAGATGAAGAAAAGGGCTAAATCTAAGAGACCTATCTGAGTTAGAATACGTGGTTGACCTGAGCAGGAGAAGGGCTGAGAATAATGAAGGTTGATTCTCAAGTGTCTAGCTTGGAAAAATGAGTGGTCAATAATCACTGACACTTGGTAACTATTTGTTGGATCAATGAATGAATGAATAAATATAGGATAAAAAGTAGGCGAGGTGGAATAAGAAAGGAAAATTCCATTTTAGATGTGTATATTTGAAGGCAATACAAGAACTATAGATCTAGTAGTTTGTGAGGAAAGTTTATGCAGGTTTGGAGATATGGATTTGGAAGTTGTTGGGATAGAGATAGTTCTTGAAGCAATAGTAGAATCTGAGACCACTCAGCAAGAAGGTATAAACCTTAAAGAGAAGAAAGGCAAGGATACGAACCTTTGGGGGTATTTAAGGGGCAGACAGAGGAAAACTAGCTGGCAGAGAGGGGAAAGTGGCCGAAAAGAAGTTAGAGGATTGAGGGAATTCCCCAGGCGGTCCAGTGGTTAGGACTCTGGGAGCTTTCACTGCGGTGGCCCGGGTTTAATCCCTGGTCGAGGAACAAAGATCCCACAAAAAAAAAGAAGTTAGAGGATTGAGAGGAGGTATGTTTTGAAAATAAAGGGAAGAAACAGTTTCAGAAACTATGTGTGCATGTAATATGTGAGTATGAGTGAATGTGTGTGTGAGTGTGAATGTGTGTGTGTATGTGTGCGTGTGTGGTAGAGAGGTATACTGAGAGTACGTTGTCAATCTGAATGCTGAAATATGTTCTACCAAACTCTTTTTTCTAACATAGTTTTCCAGTAGATTTGCTCTCTTTTAAGGTCATTCCTTGATTCATGATTGAACAGCCAGGTCAACAGCATAAAGGAAGATAGTAGTCTTCCTATTTGCTATAGCTGGAGGGCAGTACTTATTTCAAGTAAGAGCTATTTCAACTTACTTAGCCATGAGGTGGGCTAGGACATATCAACCCCCATCCCCACAGCATTTGTTTCTTTATAGCATTTAGATTAGAATTAGCTTTGTTTGGATTTCTTTTTTACTGTTAGGCTTCCACAGTTTTGAAGACATATTAACATACCAACCAGTAGATACGAGCGTGCCCATCTCTCTTTTTGTGTGTAAAAATTATTATTTAAAAAAATCTCTGCTAATATGTTTGGCAAGACAGATAACTCATTTTAATTTTAATTTTGATTTCTACCTCAGGTAAACACTTTTCAGATGGTTATTGAACATTTGTATTAATATTTTTTTCTGTAAACTCTGTTCAGGATTGTTGCCCACTTGTATTTTGGGTCTTAGAGGACTTTTGGATTGATATTTGTATGTTCATTACCTATTAAGGGCATTAATAACCCTTTGTTATACTTGTTATAATCATTTTTCCAAACAGTCACTGATGCAGTGGTGGGAGGGGAGGGTTAACAGTCTTGAGAGCAGGCTCTCCATCAAATTCAGAGGCTCACCAGCCAGGCTTCTTGACCTCTGGCCCTTACCCTTTTGTCTACATTTCTTAGAGGTTCTCCAACCAGGCCCAAGAAGGTCTCCTTACAGAATCAGTGTCCCTTGGAAACAAGGGTTCTCCTTGAAAATAAACTGAAGGTGAGCTTGTGGATTGTACCAGTTGTATGATTTAGCTTCCTTTCTTCTCTCCCAGAACTCAGGCAGATATACCTGGAACTATTGTGGCACCTGGAATGTTGGGTTTCCTTGAAGGCCTGTCTAAAAGGAAGACATGCATGTATTCATGTATGTTGGATAAACAGGAGTCCAGTTATTTAAATATAGACTTTATGACTTCCTCCAAGGTGTTAAATTTATCATCAGATAATTATTTAAAGAAATTAAATCTGAGCTATACTGGGGAGGGGGGAGATGAGAGTTACTATTATATCATTTTTCAAATCTCATTTTCTTACGGTTTATTTTTGGTATTTTATTTTTGTTATATATTAACCTTGTTTACTGGTAAATTTGATAAATTCATTAATTTATAGATTGTCTTCTCTGAGAGAGGTTTTCTTAATATTGCTCTTTCTTCTTCCTTAAATAGAAGAATTCATCAGTGAAACCAACTAGATATGGAGATTCCTCTGTGGAAAGATTTTAAAATGATAGATTGTTTCTTTAATGGTTAAAGCATTATTCAGATTTTATGTTTTTTCCTATATCAGTTTTGATAAGTTTTATTTTTCTAAGAGTTCGTCCATTTTATCTAAACCGTCAAATTTATTGGCCTAAAGTTGTTCTATAATTCCATTGGCATCTCTGATGTTTGCAAACTCTGTAGTGAGGTTTCCATTTTTATTTCTGTTATTGGTAAGCTGTACCTTTCCTCTCTTTTCTTGTTTGGTCTTGCTTAAAAGGATGGCCAGTTTTATTAGCCTTGAGGGGAAATCAGTGAAGGCGAGGCTGTCTTCCCTAGGCCTCCCTTCTTCAGGAATCTTGGCAATTTAAGTCCTGGCTGTGTTGGCAGGCCCCGATTTTATTTTCCCTCCCCAAGTCCGTGAGATTACTGGCATCTCTGCCTCTAGCGTCCATTCTCTGCCTGGCTTCTCACCACTCTCACCCTCCCTCCTGCCCTCCCACCCTCACCCCCTACAGCCTCTACCACCCTAAGAACCATCATTTCCCTGAGGAAAAAAAGAGGTAAACAGAATATTGGACTCACTTTAGCGAGCTTCCCTTTTCTTTGGAATCTTGGCCCTTCAAATCCTGGTTATTTTGACAGCTCTCTGATATCTTTAAACAGATGGCTAAAACCCCATAACCTGTAGCTATCACCCTCCCATTCCACCTTCCCCCCATCCCTAAGCAAACATTAATCTACTTTGTGTACTTATAGAGTTACCTATTCTGGAGAGTTCATGTTAATGGAATTATATAATATGTATTGAGTAGTCTTCTGTGACTGGCTTCTTTCACTTATTTCAAGTTTCATCCATGTTGTAGCATGTGTCGGTTCTTTATGCCTTGGCAAATTGTTGTAATCCTTTCTAAGCCTGAATCAGCTTTCAACACTTTATCCTTTGCACTTTCAATGTCATGAAGTATCTGAGAGTTCTCTTAACCTGAGTTTTTCTTTACCAGTGTCACTTCCTCTGGGACATCTTCATGCTTTTGTCACAGTCACTTTCATATTGAAGAGCATCATAACTACCTGCTTTAACTAATCCTTACAACCTGGGTTCAAATTTCACAGCAGCATCCTTATTTGTGCTAACCACTTCATCAGATAGCTTAACATTAATCAATTCATGCCAACATCTGAAATGATGGAACCTTTTACTAGCAGTAAAAGGTTCTTTTTTGGTCTCCCTGTAATTAATGTTTTCTTTCAATATGGCAGCTAACTTTAACACTTTGGCCTGAATGCTAGCTGACCTGATTTAGATTATTTTTTTATTGCAGCCTTCAATCCATAGTAGAAGTAAGTGCTCCATTTCAGCCGTAATTGGTTTTCTGTTGCTGCTACAATTTAAACTAAAATATTTGGAAGCAACTTTACCTTGTTTTTTATATTCATTGAATTTTGTCAACACAGTTTAGACCATAGTTTCATGAAAGCCTAGATCTCATCCTACTTTGCTTTTCTTTTGCCATTTTTCAGATCCTCTAGTTGCGTCCAGTTTCACTTCCAGTGTTACCACTTTTTGTTTCTTTGCTGCACTTTAATGTTTTTTGTAAAATATTTCATGAGTTTATCTCTGGGAGACAAGGAGCTAACACAACTGTACTCTTTACTCTCTGTGAAAGAAATAACAAATGCGCAGTGGCCAATTGCTGACGGCCTTGGAAAGAAGTGATGTGAGCAGTCACTGATCGTGATGCCCATCTGTTACTTATGTCATGATTTGTGGACTGAAGGTTAGCAGCAAAGTTTGTATCTTATGTGATTACTCAGGTTAATATATGGTGGTAACTGAAATTTGAATTGTTTTATTGAACAACTGGTGTTATTTAACTAAACCATAGTAACTGAAATTTGTACATCTTGGGACTGTGCAAAGCAAGGGATGCCTGTGTTCTATTTCAGTGCGTCACTTACCTTTAAACCTCATCTACTTAATACTCTTGGGTCTCGAACTAACTCTGAATGTTTTATTTGTGTCAGAGCCTTGAGGTGGTATCATTCTGACCTTTGGATTTAAAAATTATAGTAGAGAAGACGATTCCTGTGATTATCTTCTCAAAATGAGGGCTCCCCTGGCCTCCTACCTCCACTAATGAGGCCTTGAGCAGCTCTGCCTCTGACATATGTCATTTTCTTCTGTGGACAAGACAGCAAAGCCTTCTCTATCTCTGATGTCTGCTGTCCTCTGTCTGTTTCTCTACGTTCTTGCGATTTAGAACTGCCCTCTAGAAACACATGGCAGCCCTCACTTGGCTTTATAGCTCTTGCCTTCCAGCCAGGATGAAAGTTTTGCCTGAACACCCACGGTGGCAGCCAGCTAGATGCTGCCTTTCTCATGAATAACTCATAAACACCGGGAGCACTGTTTTCCCTGAAGAATGCCCCATAGTGGCTGTTACAACCTCTCTTTCAAACCTCAGGCCAATCTGTTTTTTCCCCCTTTAAGAATCTAGGTTTCAAAAACTCTTCTGTAGTATTAAACATGAGCTTCAAAGGCTCACAAAGGAAAACGTTCCTGAAGTTCTGTCTCTCTTTTTCCTTTGGCACCTTTGAGACATTTTCAATGTGACAAAATAGGTTTTAAATGGATCCAGAGAGAGTCCTGTGCTTCTTTTGTGCCTCCAAACACTTAGAACATAGGAAACATTTAACAAATGCTTGTTACTTTATTGGTTGAAATGACAAGCTACAGGCATACTTTGATTTATGCCTAAATTTATTTCTGAAAATTGATTTTTTTGAGGATGGGGAGGGAGACATGATCCTGGATTGGCAGGAGGGGAAGAAAACTTGCCCTGGGGAGATTCATAATGTGGATCCCCCTAACAGTGGCAAAATATCTTTTGTTTAAATCCATGTTCTAAATATTTGCTTTACATGTGATATCTATCTATTAGTGAAAAACCGGTGCAGTCAGAATAAAAAGATCAGGGCATGAGACTTGGGAAAAGGTATTGTGACTTGTTCCCTGGGGGGGGAAAAGCGTGAAACCCAATGGGAATTTCTCCTGGAGACATGCTTATGGCCAGACCGTCAAGCCCTCTAACTTACTTGTTAGACATCTGGGGTATTTTCCTTTTCATTTTGTCTCTGCTATGATCTCTATGAATTCAGCAGACACCTAAGTGTGCCTGTAGTGAGAGTAGCCTCCTCCCTTCTGCTGTTACTTCTGAGCAGCCCAAGGGCTATTTGCAGGTAGGGGCAAATCCACTAGGTGGTCTTGGCTTTGTTTTCTCTAGCCCCTAGCAGAGAAGGGGACTATGCACACAGTGGGTGCCTAGAAGTGTTCAAGGAGTGATTAAATCATGCTTTCTTTAACAGTCTGTAAGATCCACTCTGGGAGAATCAGAGGTCAGTTACAAGATCAGTTCAGGGCCCAACAAGGAGGATCTGAGAGCTCATGGTGCCATGTCATGAGACTGGATTCAGGAACAGCAAGACTCTAGGAACTCCTTTGTGACATGGTTCATTACATGATTCAGATGGTCTAAGGGTAAACTGGCAGCTGCACACAGTGAAAGTCACACATAATACCAGGACTAATTCCACCCCAAAACAGCAGAGTTCAGGGGTTCCTTAGTGCTTACTTAATTTGGTTTTTGCTCATTCATGTTAGTTTATGTTTTAGAGGAAGAGTTTCTAGAAAGTAGGGTTCAGAGCTGTATGGGTTGAACTGTGACCCCACCCCCCAAATTCATATGTTGAAATTCTAACTCTCAGTACCTCGGAATGTGACTGTATTTGGACATAGGGCCTTTTAAAGATGTACTTAAGGTAAAATGAAGTCATGTGAATGGGCCCTAATCTAAATATGACTGGTGTCCTTAAGAAGAGATTTGGACTCGGAAATGCACGGGGGAAGATCATGTGAAAACACCAGAAAAAGAAGGCCATCTGTAAGCCAAGGAAAGAGACTTCGGAATAAACTAACCCAGTTGACACTTTGATCTTGAATTTCTAGCCTCTAGAACTGTGAAGAATTAAATTTCTGTTGTTTAAGCCACCCAGTCAGTGAGATCTGTTATGACAGCCCTAGAAAATAAATACAAGGTCTATTTAAATTTCTATGAATAGTATCAAGTCTCAAGACCATATGTAAAATAGATGCATTTAATGAAGCAAGCAGAAATACAACAGATGGACAGAATTTTTTTTTTCCCCCTTTTAATGGCAGGTATGGCATTTAAAGGCTAGGAATTGAATCAGGCAGGGTCAGACAGGATCATAGATTTATTATCTTTTATTTTATATCTGAAGATCTTTCAACTCTCCCAGAAGCAAGTCTTTGGTGGGATGTGGGGAGCAAGAGGGACTTCTGGGCCACTCTGATGCCATTAAGGGTTTAGTAGAAGTTATTTTGAGAAATCACTTTGGAGAGAGGTTTAGAAATGATGATATCTACTATTGTTTAGCTAAGCAGTGGTTTTAAATGGCACGGTCTATTGCTACACCTTGATTTTATCAATATCCCGAGAAAAATAAGGGTGTAATAACAGAACACACATTATGTATCTATTTTTTGCCCCCATTCACTATTGTGGGACCTTTACCTTGCTATCAGTCTCCTTATCCCTCCTCTTTGTTTCAAGTGATTCCCAGGGAGAGATTCTCTCTCTCTCTCTTTTTTTTGTCTGCATCCGGTCTTAGTTGTGGCATGTGGGATCTTCGTTGAGGCATGCAGGATCTTTCGCTGCAGCGCGCGGTCTCTTTGTTGTGGCACGCAGGCTTCTCTCTAGTTGTAGCATGTGGGTTTTCTCTCTCTAGTTGTGGTGCACAGGCTCCAGGGCACATGGGCTCTGTAGTTTGTGGCACACAGGCTCTCTAGTTGAGGCACGCGGGCTCAGTAGTTGTGGCACGCGGGCTTAGTTGCACCGCGGCATGTGGGATCTTAGTTCCCCAACCAGGGATTGAACCCACGTCCCCTGCATTGGAAGGCAGGTTCTTTACCACTGGGCCACCAGGGAGGTCCTGGGAGAGATTCTCTTATATCCTCTTGAACACAGACCTCTCATGATCTCTATTACTATCTAATTATCTATCTATCTATAACAATTTAAAGACTTGTTTGATATATTTCATAATTTTTAAGTTAGTTTAGATGTTTTCGTTTATTTATACATATTTTATGACAAGACTAATATAACCACAATAAAAGAAAGTTTGGAAAGCAGATAAAAGAAAAAAATCACCCATAGTCCTATCATTCTAAGGCAATTTTTAGCATTTGATTGATTTTCCTTTCAACCTTTTAATCCTATGCATAGGAACTTTTCTCCAAAAGTTGGAATTCTAATATATATACATGAGTTTCTATGCACCTTAAAAAAGACTTAAATTGTTATCATGAGCCTTTGTCAATGGTGCAACAGAATTTTCTTAAGCATAATTTTAGCAATATATAATATAGCATTGAGTTGACACAACAGTTTACTTATCAGTTTCCCAATTCTTGGACATTTAGGTTGTTTCAAATTCTTTAAAAATGAAGAACAATAAACAACACAGACATCTTTGACAATGGATATGTTTGAACATACTTGTTTTTCCTTTCCTGTTTTGCATTTCTTCCTTAGAACACTTTCCCATTTGCTGATTTACAGTGGGAAGAGGCATGCTCTTTTTTGTGCAGAAGCTTAGAGTGTGTCCTACTGTTGGCGGTAGGATCCCTTATAGAGAATTTGTATCTGGGGCAACTCTTTTTAGTTTAACTGGTGCCAAGATCCCCGATGGCTTAGAAGCTCTGCTGCTGCTTTTGGGGAATCACCTGTCTAGTTCACAGCTAGTGCATTTTGCCTAATAAGCTGCAGACTGAATTTCATCAGTCTGATGAAATTCAAGGATAAATGAATAGCTGGAACCAGACAGAGTGTGTTTAAGACTCACACGAGGAGTTGGTTTGTGTCCTTAGATACCTCATATCCTCGGTGACCCTTCATATGTCAGTGAAGAGGAGTGTGAGCACCAGAAATCAGACACACAGAAGCAGCTCTGTCGCACTGACCAGGGAGGAGAACAGGAGACTGTAGGGACTTAGTAACCGTGTCACTGGGCTGTGGGTCTTGCCTGGGGAACAAGATATCACGTTTTCCTAGAGTTAGGGGAAATGTGTCTCCCCAACCTGTTATTTTTCCTTTGTTCTGAATAATCTTCTGATTGTTGTTTGGCTTCTTTGGTATCTTGATACCAGGATGGTGGCAGCACACCATGTAACTCACTGTGTTTGCCTCTTTATTCTGGCTACGAGGAGGCTACTCAAGAAGGAATATCGCACCTCCTGCTATGCTTTGTGGGCTGACTTTACTCCCAAAGCCATCTTGCTTTCTTAATTTTATTTGCTCTTTGCCTCATCTTTTTATTTTGGATTTATTTTCTCTTGTAACATATTTGCGTATTTCTAAGTAGCCTTAAATTTGTTTTGGAATAAGTCATGGTTTGAAGGAAGACCTTAAGATTGGCTTTCTGGGTTAGGAATTGGTCTGGTCCATTTAGTATGAGCTTGCCACTGAGAGATTGCCCATCTTGGGTCCAGTGTCTGGATCTGACTGATCCACGATCAGACAATAGGTCCTGATGATTCAACCTCAGTGCTGTCCTTGAGGGCCTGTCATTAAAAATCCAGCCCCTCTTAGGCTCTACCTTCCTCCACTTTGTGCCTCTTTAAAATGGCAAGAGATAGACCATATTTATTCAAGAGTTAAAAGCCTAGTTAACAGTTAAGTATTCTTACCCCATTTGTCTTTTCTGCTTCCTTATACATTTTACTTCTGTATTTTCAACCTACAGAAACTTTAATTTTGATTGAAGGAGAAAAGTGGATTTAGCTTTTAACCTGGATTATTCTGCTAACAAAATGTTATAATTTAGAACTTTGGAATTTTGGAACTGAGCCCTTTTAATACTTAGTAGCTCTTATACATTGACTTTCCCAGCATTAAAAAAATAATGAATTTACCTCTTCTTCCCTGAGGAAGCTCTTGAAGGTAGGGACCTCTTCATTTTTGAAGTCCTCACAAAACTGCAACCAAGTCTTTGCACAAAGCTGGAGCTCAGCATAAGTCTGTTGAACTGAATACTCTCACCTTCAGACAGCCTTGAGAAATAAAGATGTCTGGACACTCTATCCGAAGAAACAGAAAACAATCCTGCTAATAAATATGTGTAGGATTGATAACCTTTACCAAAGACTCCTCTCAGCGATTTCAAAGAAAGTCCCACCCACCAGAGGTGTCACACTAGGTTTTGGTTTAAATTCCATTTGCAGTCAGAGGAGCTTTGTTAATTTTAAGATTGAAAGGTATTTGTATGAAGAGTACCATGAAGATTGTGTTTACTTTTTAAAAAATATTTTATTTATTTATTTATTTGGCTGCATTGGGTCTTAGTTGTGGCATGTGGGATCTTTCGTAGAGGCACGTGGGCTTGTCTCTAGTTGTGGTGCGCAGGCTTCTCTCTAGTTGTGGCATGCAGGCTCCAGGTGCGTGGGCTCCGTAGTTTGCGGCACGCGGCCTCTCACGCAAGCTCAGTAGTTGTGGTGCGCAGGCTTAGTTGCCCCAAGGCATGTAGGATCTTAATTCCCCAACGAGGGATCGAACCCGCATTCCCTGCATTGGAAGGCGGATTCTTTTTTCTTTTTTCTTAACATCTTTATTGGAGTCTAATTGCTTTACAATGGTGTGTTAGTTTCTGCTTTATAACGAACTGAATCAGCTATACATATACGTATATCCCCATATCTCCTCCCTCTTGCATCTCCCTCCCTCTCTCCCTATCCCACCCCTCTAGGTGGTCACAAAGCACCGAGCTGATCTCCCTGTGCTATGTGGCTGCTTCCCATTAGCTATCTGTTTTACTTTTAGTAGTGTATATATGTCCATGTCACTCTCTCACTTCATCCCAGCTTACTCTTTCCCCTCCCTGTGTCCTCAAGTCCATTCTCTACGTCTGCATCTTTATTCCTGTCCTGCCCCTAGGTCCTTCAGAACCATTTTTTTTTTTTAGATTCCATATATATATATATGTTAGCATACTGTATTTGTTTTTCTCTTTCTGACTTACTTCACTCTGTATGACAGACTCTAGGTCCATCCACCTCACTACAAATAGCTCAATTTCGTTTCTCTTTATGGCTGAGTAATATTCCATTGCATATATGTGCCACATCTTCTTTATCTATTCATCTGTCGATGGACACTTAGGTTGCTTCCATGTCCTACCTATTGTAAATAGAGCTACAGTGAACATTGTGGTACATGACTGTTTTTGAATTATGGTTTTCTCAGGGTATATGCCCAGTAGTGGGATTGCTGGGTCATATGGTAGTTCGATTTTTAGTTTTTTGAGGAACCTCCATACTGTTCCATAGTGGCTGTATCAATTTACATTCTGTATCAATTTACATTCCCACCAGCAGGGCAAGAGGGTTCCCTTTTCTCCACACCCTCTCCAGCATTTATTGTTTGTAGATTTTTTTTTTAAGTTTAATTTTTATTTATTTATTTATTTATTTATGGCTGTGTTGGGTCTTCGTTTCTGTGCGAGGGCTTTCTCTAGTTGCGGCAAGCGGGGGCCACTCTTCATCACGGTGCACGGGCCTCTCAGTATCACGGCCTCTCTTGTTGTGGAGCACAGGCTCCAGACGCGCAGGCTCAGTAGTTGTGGCTCACGGGCCTAGTCACTCCGCGGCATGTGGGATCTTCCCAGACCAGGGCTCGAACCCGTGTCCCCTGCATTGGCAGGCAGATTCTCAACCACTGCGCCACCAGGGAAGCCCTGTAGATTTTTTGATGATGGCCATTCTGACTGGTGTGAGGTGATACCTCATTGTAGTTTTGATTTGCATTTCTCGAATGATTAGTGATGTTGAGCATCCTTTCATGTGTTTGTTGGCAATCTGTATATCTTCTTTGGAGAAATGTCTATTTAGGTCTTCTGCCCATTTTTGGATTGGGTTGTTTGTTTTTTTGTTATTGAGCTGCATGAGCTGCTTGGAAATCTTGGAGATTAATCCTTTGTCAGTTGCTTCATTTGCAAATATTTTCTCCCATTGTGAGGGTTGTCTTTTCATCTTGTTTATGTTTTCCTTTGCTGTGCAAAAGCTTTTAAGTTTCATTAGGTCCCATTTGTTTATTTTTGTTTTTATTTCCATTCCTCTAGGAGGTGGGTCAAAAAGGATCTTGCTGTGATTTATGTCATAGAGTGTTCTGCCTATGTTTTCCTCTAAGAATTTTATAGTGTCTGGTCTGGAAGGCAGGTTCTTTACTACTGGACCACCAGGGAAATCCCTGTGTTTACTTTTAATTTGGTAAATGTCATTTCTATTTAGTTGTTTGAAATTAAATTTCAAATCTTTATAATAGTGAGAAACAGCCAAAATATTTCACATATGGTAAGAATAAGAGCCAAAGCTTGTAGTTATGGCAGGCCAAGAGTCTATGATTTGAGGTGAAAATGTGATTGCTTTGGAAATCCCTCCTAACCTTCCAGTACCTTTTAATTTCCTCCAGTGACTCAAATATTCTGAGACCATATGTAGGCCTAGCCATTTGAGCATTTAAAAATAATAACTATATTTTGGGTATCCAGCTCATTACTGTGTTAGTCCATGAGAACAAAAGACACAGAAAAGGAATTTTTTTAAAAGGTGAATTCCATTCAGTTGCGTTAGATCTGACTAGGGAGCTAAAATAACCCATTTTCAGAGCTCTTCAGAATGATTAGGCTCTGCATTTGCTGCAGAGTAGCCCTGATCAGGAGAAAGGGTTTAAATAATCCCACTCATGACCATTTTTTTCTCTCTTGCTTTTTGTTCTGTACTCTCTTGTCATTATAACTGATGCTTTCTTGCCTCTATCTATTGTTAAAAAAAAGAAAACCTTCTTTTCTTTTGGTGAAGGGGAAAGGTGGGATATGTGGCCCCTGGATTCCTGATGATGGACAAATATTCACTCACACTGTGTCTCTGGCAAAATGACCCAGTGAAACTGGACGTCCAAGGTATGAGGCATCTGTGAACACACAGTACAGGACATGCAACTGTCAGCCACAGTCACACTGGGAAATGCATTCTTTAAGAAAATAAAATTTTATGCCTATGTGTAACCACTAATGGGGCAGTTTCTGTGATTGGAATAGAAAATAATTCTGGTGTGAGACTAGAACGTTAGCTCCACACGTGAAATTCATTCACTGTTAACCTAGTATAGGAGAGAATTGAAATCAGAAGGGTGCAAAGTGCCACAGGAGGTCATTGGTGTGGTTAATTTGATAAAACATGGACTTTAATAGTAGAATCATCTCAAACTTTGTAAAAAAGAGAGTGACCATGAGAATCTTTTATATCACAAGAAGTTCTCTGGTCATCTTGTGGCAAAAGAATGGTCCTTCTTAAAGATGAGTTATACATTTTTCTTTTTCAACAACTATTCCAAATTCACTGAACTTTTCTGTGACACAAGCAGCTATTTTTTTTTAAGTTTATTTTTCTTCAAGGCAAAGGTGACATTTTATCAATGAGAGAAAATATCTGCCTTTCAAAAGAATTCTTGCTATGGAGAGAACATCTTGAAAATGGATGTTTGGAAATGTTTCTAACATTATATGATTTTGTTGTGGAAAATGATGTGCCTCAACCACAAAAATCTTGATAGTTTGCACTTCAAAAAACAGAATTTTCTAGCTGGCATAAAAATTTCCATCACATAAAAAAGAAGAAAATACCTAGGAATAAATTTAACCAGGGAGGTGAAAGACCTATACTCTGAAAACTATAAAACATTGATGAAGGAAATTGAAGGTGATACAAAGAAATGGAAAGATATCCCATGCTTTTAGATTAGAAGAATTAATATTGTTAACATGGCCCTACTACCCGAAGCAATCTACAGATTTAATGTAACTCCTGTCAAAATACCTATGACATTTTTCACAGAACAAGAACAAATAAACCTAACATTTATTTGGAACCATAGAGGACCCCGAATTGCCAAAGCAATCTTGAGAAAAAAGAACGAAGCTGGAGATATTACCCTCCCAGACATCATACTATACTACAAAGCTACAGTAATCAAAACAGCATGGTACTGGCATAAAAACACACATAGATCAATGGAACAGGACAGAGAGCCCAGAAATAAACCCATGCACACATGGTCAATTAATCTATGACAAAGGAGGCAAGAATATACAATGGAGAAAAGACAGTCTCTTTGCTAAGTGGTTCTGGGAACACTGGACAGCTACATGTAAATCAATGAAATTAGAACATTCTCTAGCACCATATACAAAAAAAAAAAAAAACCCTCAAAATGGGTTAAAGACCTAAATGAAATGGATTAAAGACCTAAATGTAAGACCTGAAACTCTAAAACTCCTAGAAGAGAACATAGGCAGAACACTCTTTTACATAAATCATAGCAATATTTTTTGGGTCTGTCTCCTAAGGCAAAAGAAATAAAAAGCAAAACCAAACAAATAGTATCTAATTAAATTTAAAGCTTTTGTACAACAAAGGAAACCACTGGCAAAATTCAAAGACGGGCTTCCCTGGTGGCGCAGGGGTTGAGAATCTGCCTGCCAATGCAGGGGACACAGGTTCGAGCCCTGGTCTGGGAAGATCCCACATGCTGCGGAGCGACTAGGTCTGTGAGCCACAATTGCTGAGCCTGCGCGTCTGGAGCCTGTGCTCCGCAACAAGAGAGGACGCGATAGGGAGAGGCCCGCGCACCGCGATGAAGAGTGGCCCCTGCTTGCCGCAACTGGAGAAAGCCCTCGTACAGAAATGAAGACCCAACAGTCATAAATAAATAAATAAATAAATAAAATAAATAAATAAAAATTAAAAAAAAAAGCCTTTGGAGAACCAAAGTGCTTTCCTATTAAAAAAAAAAATTTAAAGACAACCTATGGAATGGGAGAAAATATTTCCAAATGATATGACTGACAAGAGGTTAATATTGAAACTATATAAATAGCCCATACAACTCAATATCAAAAAAACAAACAACCCAATCGAAAATGGGCAGAAGACCTGAATAGACATTTTTCCAAAGAAGACATACAGATAGCCAACAGGCACCTGAAAAGATGCTCAACATTGCTAATTATTTGAGAAATGCAAATCAAAACAACAATGAGGTATCACCTGTCAGAATGGTTATCATCAAAAAGTCTATAAATAACAAATATTGGCAAGGATATGAAGAAAAGGGCACCACTGTACACTGTTGGTGGGAATGTAAATTGGTGCAGTCACCATGGAAAACAGTATGGAGATTCCTCAAAAAACTAAATTTGGAACTACCATATGATCTAGCAATTCCACTCCTGGGTATATATCCAGAAAAAAATGAAAACATTATTTCAAAATGATACATGCACCCCAATGTTCATAGCAGCACTATTTACAATAGCCAAGATATGGAAGCAACCCAAGTGTCCATCAACACATGAATGGATAAAGAAGACGTGATATATATATATATATATATATATATATATATATATATGGCATATTACTCAGCCATAAAAAGAATGAAATTCTTCCATTTTCCGCAATGTGGATAGACCTGGAGAATATTATGCTTAGTGAAATAAGTTAGACAAAGAAAGACAAATACTGTATGATATCACTTACATGTAGACTCTAAAAAATAAAACAAACAACTGTATATAGCAAAACAGAAACAGACTCACAGACATAGAATACAAGTTAGTGGTTACCAGTGAGAAGAGGGAAGGGGGATGGGCAAGATTAGGCATATGGGATTAAGAGATACAAACTATTATGTATAAAATAGATAAGCAGCAAGGATATATTGTATGGCACAGGGAATTATAGGCATTATTTTGTAATAACTTTTAATGGAGTATAATCTGTAAAAATACTGAATCACTATGCCATACACCTAAAACTAGTATAATATTGTAAATCAACTATACTTCAGTTGAAAAAAAAACTTCCAGAAGAGAAAGTCAGTGGGTTTGATTAGCTTTGTAAGAACTGATTGATATCAGAGAACATAGGAATTTTTTTTGTATATCTTTATTGGAGTATAATTGCTTTACAATGTTGTATTAGTTTCTGCTGTACAACAGAGTGAATCAGCTGTATGTATACATATATCCCCATATCCCCTCCATCTTGAGCCTCCCTCCCACCTTCCCTATCCCACCCCTCTAGGTTGTCACAAAGCATTGAGCTGATCTCCCTGTGCTATGCAGCAGCTTCCCACTTGCCATCCATTTTACATTCGGTAGTGTATATATGTCAATGCTACTTTCTCACTTCTTCCCAGCTTATCCTTCCCCCTCTGTGTCCTCAAGCCCTTTCTCTACGTCTGTGTCTTTATTCCTGCCCTGCCACTAGGTTCATCAGTACCGTTTTTCTAGATTCCATATATGTGCATTAGAATACAGTATTTGTTTTTCTCTTTCTAATTTACTTCACTCGTATGACAGACTCTAGGTCCATCCACCTCATTAGAAATAACCCAATTTCGTTCTTTTTATGGCTGAGTAATTTTCCATTGCATATATGTGCCACATCTTCTTTATCCATTCATCTGTCGATGGACACTTAGGTTGCTTCCATGTCCTGGCTATTGTAAATAGAGCTGCAATGAACATTGTGGTACATGACTCTTTTTGAATTATGGTTTTCTCAGGGTATGCCCAGTAGTGGGATTGCTGGGTCGTATGGTAGTTCTATTTTTAGTTTTTTAAGGAATCTCCATACTGTTCTCCATAGTGGCTGTATCAATTTACATTCCCACCAACAATGCAAGAGTGTTCCCTTTTCTCCACACCCTCTCCAGCATTTATTGTTTGTAGATTTTTTTTTAACATCTTTATTGGAGTATAATTGCTTTACAATGGTGTATTACTTTCTACTTTGTAACAAAGTGAATCAGTTATACATATACATATGTTCCCATATCTCTTCCCTCTTGCGTCTCCCTCCCTCCCACCCTCCTTATCCCACCCCTCTAGGTGGTCCCAAAGCACCGAGCTGATCTCCCTGTGCTATGTGGTTGCTTCCCACTAGCTATCTATTTTACATTTGATAGTGTATATATGTCCATGCCACTCTCTCACTTTGTCACATCTTACCCTTCCCCCTCCCCATATCCTCAAGTCCGTTCCTACTAGAGTAGGTCTGTGTCTTTATTCCTGTCTTGCCACTAGGTTCTTCATGACCTTTTTTTTTTTTTTCTTAGATTCCATATATATGTGTTAGCATACTGTATTTGTTTTTCTCTTTCTGACTTACTTCAGTCTGTATGACAGACTCTAACTCCATCCACCTCACTACAAATAACTCCATTTCGTTTCTTTTTATGGCAGAGTAATATTCCATTGTATATATGTGCCACATCTTCTTTATCCATTCCTCCGATGATGGACACTTAGGTTGCTTCCATGTCCTGGCTATTGTAAATAGAGCTGCAATGAACATTGTGGTACATGACTCTTTTTGAATTATGGTTTTCTCAGGGTATATGCCCAGTAGTGGGATTGCTGGGTCGTATGGTAGTTCTATTTTTAGTTTTTTAAGGAAACTCCATACTGTTCTCCATAGTGGCTGTATCAATTTACATTCCCACCAACAGTGCAAGAGTGTTCTCTTTTCTCCACACCCTCTCCAGCATTTATTGTTTCTAGATTTTTTGATGATGGCCATTCTGACTGGTGTGAGATGATATCTCATTGTAGTTTTGATTTGCATTTCTCTAATGATTAATGATGTTGAGCATTCTTTCATGTGTTTGTTGGCAATCTGTATATCTTCTTTGGAGAAATGTCTATTTAGGTCTTCTGCCCATTTTTGGATTGGGTTGTTCGTTTTTTTGTTATTGAGCTGCATGAGCTGCTTGTAAATCTTGGAGATTAATCCTTTGTCAGTTGTTTCATTTGCAAATATTTTCTCCCATTCTGAGGGTTGTCTTTTGGTCTTGTTTACGGTTTCCTTTGCTGTGCAAAAGCTTTTAAGTTTCATTAGGTCCCATTTGTTTATTTTTGTTTTTATTTCCATATCTCTAGGAGCTGGGTCAAAAAGGATCTTGCTTTGATTTATGTCATAGAGTGTTCTGCCTATGTTTTCCTCTAAGAGTTTGATAGTGTCTGGCCTTACATTTAGGTCTTTAATCCATTTTGAGTTTATTTTTGTGGATGGTGTTAGGGAGTGTTCTAATTTCATACTTTTACATGTCCCTGTCCAGTTTTCCCAGCACCACTTACTGAAGAGTCTGTCTTTTCTCCACTGTATATGCTTGCCTCCTTTATCAAAGATAAGGTGACCATATATGTGTGGGTTTATCTCTGGGCTTTCTATCCTGTTCCATTGATCTATGTTTCTGTTTTTGTGCCAGTACCATACTGTCTTGATTACTGTAGCTTTGTAGTATAGTCTGAAGTCAGGGAGCCTGATTCCTCCAGCTCCATTTTTCGTTCTCAAGATTGCTTTGGCTATTCGGGGTCTTTTGTGTTTCCAAATTGTGAAATTTTTTGTTCTAGTTCTGTGAAAAATGCCAGTGGTAGTTTGATAGGGATTGCATTGAATCTGTAAATTTCTTTGGGTAGTAGAGTCATTTTTACAATGTTGATTCTTCCAATCCAAGAACATGGTATAGCTCTCCATCTGTTTGTATCATCTTTAATTTCTTTCATCAGTGTCTTATAATTTTCTGCATACAGTTCTTTTGTCTCCTTAGGTAGGTTTATTCCTAGGTATTTTATTCTTTTTGTTGCAGTGGTAAATGGGAGTGTTTTTTTAACTTCACTTTCAGATTTTTCATCATTAGTGTATAGGAATGCAAGAGATTTCTGTGCATTCATTTTGTATCCTGCTACTTTACCAAATTCATTGATTAGCTCTAGTAGTTTTCTGGTAGCATCCTTAGGATTCTCTATGTATAGTATCATGTCATCTGCAAATAGTGACAGCTTTACTTCTTCTTTTCCGATTTGGAGTCTTTTTATTTCTTTTTCTTCTCTGATTGCTGTGGCTAAAACTTCCAAAACTATGTTGAATAATAGTGGTGAAAAAAAAAAATAGTGGTGAGAGTGGGCAACCTTGTCTTGTTCCTGATCTTAGTGGAAATGATTTCAGTTTTTCACCATTGAGGACGATGTTGGCTGTGGGTTTGTCATATATGGCCTTTATTATGTTGAGGAAAATTCCCCCTATGCCTACTTTCTGCAGGGCTTTTATCATAAATGGGTGTGGAATTTTGTCGAAAGCTTTCTCTGCATCTATTGAGATGTTCATATGTTTTTTCTCCTTCAATTTGTTAATATGGTGTATCACATTGATTGATTTGCGTATATTGAAGAATCCTTGCATTCCTGGGATAAACCCCACTTGATCATGGTGTATGATCCTTTCAATGTGCTGTTGGATTCTGTTTGCTAGTATTTTGTTGAGGATTTTTGCATCTGTGTTCATCATATTTGCCTGTAGTTTTCTTTCTTTGTGACATCTTTGTCTGGTTTTGGTATCAGGGTGATGGTGGCCTCATAGAATGAGTTGGGGAGTGTTCCTCCCTCTGCAGTATTTTGGAAGAGTTTGAGAAGGATAGGTGTTAGCTCTTCTCTAAATGTTTGATAGAATTCACCTGTGAAGCCATCTGGTCCTGGGCTTTTGTTTGTTGGAATATTTTTAATCACAGTTTCAATTTCAGTGCTTGTGATTGATCTGTTCATATTTTCTATTTCTTCCTGGTTCAGTCTCGGCAGGTTGTGCATTTCTAAGAATTTGTCCATTTCTTCCAGGTTGTCCATTTTATTGGCATACAGTTGCTTGTAGTAATCTCTCATGATGCTTTGTATTTCTGCAGTGTCAGTGGTTACTTCTCCTTTTTCATTTCTAATTCTATTGATTTGAGTCTTCTCCCTTTTTCTCTTGATGAGTCTGGCTAATGGTTTATCAATTTTGTTTGTCTTCTCAATGAACCAGCTTTTAGTTTTATTGATCTTTGCTATCGTTTCCTTCATTTCTTTTTCATTTATTTCTGATCTGATCTTTATGATTTCTTTCCTTTTGCTAACTTTGGGGTTTTTTTGTTCTTCTTACTCTAATTGCTTTAGGTGCAAGGTTAGGTTTTTTATTTGAGATGTTTCCTGTTTCTTAATGTAGGATTGTATTGCTAGAAGCTTCCCTCTTAGAACTGCTTTTGCTGCATCGCATAGGTTTCGGGTCGTCATGTGTCCATTGTCATTTATATCTAGGTATTTTTTGATTTCCCCTTTGATTTCTTCAGTGATCACTTCGTTATTAAGTAGTGTATTGTTTATCCTCCATGTGTTTGTATTTTTTACAGATCTTTTCCTGTAATTGATATCTAGTCTCATAGCGTGTGGTCAGAAAAGATACTTGATACGATTTCAATTTTCTTAAATTTACCAAGGCTTGATTTGTGACCCAAAATATGATCTATCCTGGAGAATGTTCCATGAGCACTTGAGAAAAATGTGTATTCTGTTGTTTTTGGGTGGAATGTCCTATAAATATCAGTTAAGTCCATCTTGTTTAATGTATCATTTAAAGCTTGTGTTTCCTTATTTATTTTCATTTTGGATGATCTGTCCATTGGTGAAAGTGGGGTGTTAAAGTCCCCTACTATGATTGTGTTGCTGTCGATTTCCCCTTTTATGGCTGTTAGTATTTGCCTTATGTATTGAGGTGCTTCTATGTTGGGTGCATAAATATTTACAATTGTTATATCTTCTTCTTGGATCGATCCCTTGATCATTATGTAGTGTCCTTCTTTGTCTCTTGCAGTAGTCTTTATTTTAAAGTCTATTTTGTCTGATATGAGACTTGCTACTCCAGCTTTCTTTTGATTTCCATTTGCATGGAATATCTTTTTCCATCCCCTCACTTTCAGTCTGTATGTGTCCCTAGGTCTGAAGTGGGTCTCTTGTAGAC
Organism: Balaenoptera physalus; assembly: GCF_965194825.1. Taxonomy (NCBI): domain Eukaryota; kingdom Metazoa; phylum Chordata; class Mammalia; order Artiodactyla; family Balaenopteridae; genus Balaenoptera; species Balaenoptera physalus. The sequence continues at coordinate 80,345,575 of NC_138886.1, read as the reverse complement.
AGCATATATATGGGTCTTGTTTTTGTATCCATTCAGCCAGTCTGTGTCTTTTGGTGGGAGCATTTAATCCATTTACATGTAAGGTAATTATCGATATGTATGTTCCTATTCCCATTTTCTTAAATGTTTTGGGTTTGTTATTGTAGGTGTTTTCCTTCTCTGTGGTTCTTGCCTAGAGAAGTTCCTTTAGCATTTGTTGTAAAGCTGGTTTGGTGGTGCTGAACTCACTCAGCTTTAGCTTGTCTGTAAGGGTTTTAATTTCTCCATCAAATCTGAATGAGATCCTTGCTGGGTAGAGTAATCTTGGTTGTAATTTTCTCTCCTTCATCACTTTAAATATGTCCTGCCACTCCCTTCTGCCTTGCAGAGTTTCTGCTGAAAGATCAACTGTTAACCTTATGGGGATTCCCTTGTGTGTTATTTGTTGTTTTTCCCTTGCTGCTTTTAATATGTTTTCTTTATATTTAATTTTTTTTTTTAGTTTTTTCTGAGATATACATTTTAAAGTAATAACTAGAATTATGACTTATAACATTATACCAGAACATACAAGATTTTTAGAAATTTCACGTTATATTTAATTTTGATCGTTTGATTAATATGTGTCTTGGCGTGTTTCTCCTTGGATTTATCCTGTATGGGACTCTCTGTGCTTCCAGGACTTGATTAACTGTTTCCTTTCCCATATTAGGGAAGTTTTCAACTATAATCTCTTCAAATATTTTCTCAGTCCCTTTCTTTTTCTCTTCTTCTTCTGGGACCCCTACAATTCGAATGTTGGTACGTTTAATGTTGTCCCAGATGTCTCTGAGACTGTCCTCAGTTCTTTTCATTCTTTTTTCGTTATTCTGCTCTGCGGTAGTTATTTCCACTATTTTATCTTCCAGGTCACTTATCCGTTCTTCTGCGTCAGTTATTCTGCTATTGATCCCTTCTAGAGTATTTTTCATTTCATTTATTGTGTTGTTCATCATTGCTTCATTCCTCTTTAGTTCTTCTACATCCTTGTTAAATGTTTCTTGCATTTTGTCTGTTCTATTTCCAAGATTTTGGATCATCTTTACTATCATTATTATGAATTCTTTTTTAGGTAGACTGCCTGTTTCCTCTTCATTTTTTAGGTCTGGTGTGTTTTTACCTTGCTCCTTCATCTGCTGTGTGTTTTTCTGTCTTCTCATTTTGCTTATCTTACTGTGTTTGGGGTCTCCTTTTCGCAGGCTGCAGGTTCGTAGTTCCTGTTGTTTTTGGTATCTGTCCCCAGTGGCTAAGGTTGGTTCAGTGGGTTGTGTAGGCTTCCTGGTGGAGGGGACTGGTTCCTGTGTTCTGGTGGATGAGGCTGAATCTTGTCTTTCTGGTGTGCAGGTCCACGTCTGGTGGTGTGTTTTGGGGTGTCTGAAGCCTTATTATGATTTTAGGCAGCCTCTCTGCTAATGGATGGGGCTGTGTTCCTGTCTTGCTAGTTGTTTGGCATAGGGTGTCCAGCACTGTAGCTTGCTGGTCTTTGAGTGAAGCTGGGTCTTGGTGTTGAGATGGAGATCTCTGGGAGATTTTTGCCATTTGGTATTACGTGGAGCTGGGAGGTGTCTTGTGGACCAGTGTCCTGAAGTTGGCTCTCCCACCTCAGAGGCACAGCCCTGATGCCTGGCTGGAGCACCAAGAGCCTTTCATCCATGCGGCTCAGAATAAAAGGGAGAACAAATAGAAAGAAAGAAAGAGGATAAAATAAAATAAAATAAAGATAGAATAAAATAAAGTTATTAAAATAAAAAAATAGAAAATAATTATTAAGAAAAAAATTTTTTTAAGTAAAAAAAAAAAGAGGGCTTCCCTGGTGGCGCAGTGGTTGGGAGTCTGCCTGCCAATGAGGGGGACACGGGTTCAAGCCCTGGTCTGGGAAGATCCCATGTGCTGCAGAGCAACTAGGCCCGTGAGCCACAACTGCTGAGCCTGTGCGTCTGGAGCCTGTGCTCCGCAATGGGAGAGGCCACAACCGTGAGAGGCCCGCGCACTGCGATGAAGAGTGGCCCCCACTTGCCACAACTGGAGAGAGCCCTCGCACAGAAACGAAGACCCAACACAGCCATAAATAAATAAATAAATAAATAAAATTTTAAAATAATAATAATAATAATTTAAAAAAAAAAAGAAAAGAAAAGAAACGGACAGACAGAACCCTAGGACAAATGGTGAGAGCAAAGCTATACAGACAAAATCTCACACAGAAGCATACACATACATACTCACAAAAAGAGGAAAAGGGGAAAAAATAATATATCTTGCTCCCAAAGTTCACCTCCTCAATTTGGGATGATTCGTTGTCTATTCAGGCATTCCACAGATGCAGGGTACATCAGTTTGATTGTGGATCTTTAATCCGCTGCTTCTGAGGCTGCTGGGAGAGATTTCCCTTTCTCTTCTTTGTTTGCACAACTCCCGGGGTTCAGCTTTGGATTTGGACCCGCCTCTGCGTGTAGGTCGCCTGAGGGCGTCTGTTCTTCGCTCAGACAGGACGGGGTTAAAGGAGCAGCTGATTCGGGGGCTCTGGCTCACTCAGGCCGGGGGGAGGGAGGGGTACAGATGCGGGGCGAGTCTGCGGCGGCAGAGGCCAGCGTGACGTTGCAGCAGCCTGAGGCGTGCCGTGCGTTCTCCCGGGGAAGTTGTCCCTGGATCACAGGACCCTGGCAGTGGTGGGCTGCACAGGCTCCCGGGACGGGTGGTGTGGATAGTGATCTGTGCTTGCACAGAGGCTTCTTGGTGGCGGCAGCAGCAGCCTTAGCGTCTCATGTCCGTCTCTGGGGTCCGCGCTGATAGCCGCGGCTCACACCCGTCTCTGGAGCTCATTTAGGCAGCGCTCTGAATCCCCTCTCCTCGCGCACCAGGAAACAAAGAGGCAAGAAAGAGTCTCTTGCCTCTTCGGCAGCTCCAGCCTTTCCCGGACTCCCTCCCGGCTAGCTGTGGCACACTGACCCCTTCAGGCTGTGTTCACGCCGCCAACCCCAGTCCTCTCCCTGCAATCCGACTGAAGCCCGAGCCTCAGCTCCCAGCCCCCGCCTGTCCCGGTGAGTGAGCAGACAAGCCTCTCAGGCTGGTGAGTGCTGGTCAGCACCGATCCTCTGTGCGGGAATCTCTCTGCTTTGCCCTCCGCACCCCTGTGGCTGCGCTCTCCTCCGTGGCTCCGAAGCTTCCCCCCTCCACCACCCGCAGTCTCTGTCCGTGAAGGGGCTTCCTAGTGTGTTGAAACCTTTCCTCCTTCACAGCTCCCTCCCACTGGTGCAGGTCCCATCCCTATTCTTTTGTCTCTGTTTTTTCTTTTGCCCTACCAAAGTACGTGGGGAGTTTCTTGCCTTTTGGGAGGTCTGAGTTCTTCTGCCAGCGTTCAGTGGGTGTTCTATAGGCGCAGTTCCACGTGTAGACGTATTTCTGATGTATCTATGGGGAGGAAGGTGATCTCCCCATCTTACTCTTCTGCCATCTTCTCCTCTCCTGTAGATTTTTTGATGATGGCCATTCTGACTGGTGTGAGGCGATACCTCATTGTGTGTTTTTTTTTTTAAAGGAACATTTATTTATTGGCTGTGTTGGGTCTTTGTTGCTGCGCCCGGGCTTTCTCTAGTTGCGGTGAGCAGGAGCTACTCTTCATAGTGATTCGTGGTCTTCTCATTGCGGTGGCTTCTCTTGTTGCGGAGCACGGGCTGTAGGCGTGCGGGCTTCAGTAGTTGTGGCACGCGGGCTGTAGAGCGCAGGCTCAGTCGTTGTGGCTCATGGGCTTAGCTGTTCCATGGCATGTGGGATCTTCCTGGACCAGGGATCGAACCCATGTCCTCTGCAGTGGCAGGCGGATTCTTAACTGCTGTGCCACCAGGGAAGTCCCTGTGATCAGTGATCTTTGATGTTACTATTGTAGTTGTTTTGGGGTGTCACACAGTATGCCCTTGAAAGATGATTAAGTTAATTGATAAATGTGTGTGTTCTGACTGCTCCACTGATGGGCCATTCCCACATCTCTCTCCTTTTTCTCAGGTCTCCCTATTCCCTGAGACATAACAATATTGAAATTAGGCTAATTAAAACCCTACAATGTCATCTGAGTGTTCAAGTGAAAGGAAGTCGTACTTCAAGTCTCTCATTTTAATCAAAACCTGGAAATGATTCAACTTAGTGAGGAAGGTTGTAAAGAGCCAAGATAGATTGAAAGCTAAGCCTCTTGCACCAATCAGTTAGCCAAGTTGTGGATGCAAAGGAAGAATTCTTGAAGGAAATTAAAATTGATACCCCAGTGGACACATGACTGATAAAGTGAAATAGCTTACTTGCTGATATGGAGAAAGTTTTAGTGATCTGGGTAGAAGATCAAACTAGCCACAACATTCCTAAACCAAAGCCAAATCCAGAGCAAGGCCCTAACTCTCTTCAAGGCTGAGAGAGGTGAGGAAGCTGCAGAAGAAATGTTGGAAACTAGCAGAGGTTGGTTCATGAGGTTTAAGGAAAGAAGCCATCTGCACAATATGACAGTGCAAGGTGAAGCATCAAGTGCTGATGTAGAAGCTGCAGCAAGTTATCCAGAAGATCTACATAAGAATTAATGAAGGTGGCTACACTAACCAGATTTTCATTGTAGAGGAAGTAGCCTTCTATTGGAAGGAAAATGCCATCTAGGACTTTCATATCTAGAGAGGAGAAGTCAATGCCTGGCTTCAAAGCTTCAAAGGACAGACTGACTCTCTTGTTAGGGGCTAATGTAGCTGGTGACTCTAAGTTGAAGCCAGTGCTCATTTACTATTCCAAAAATCCTAGGACCCTTAAGAATTATGCTCAGTCTACTCCGCCTGTTCTCTATAAGTGAAAAAACAAAACCTGGATGCCAGCACATCTGTTTACAACATGGTTTACTGAATATTTTAAGCCCACTGTTAAGACCTACTACTTAGAAAAAAAGATTTCTTTCAAAATATTACTGCTTGTGTAATGTACCTGGTCACCCAAAGGCTCTGATAGAGATGTACAATGAGATCAATGAGATTCATGTTGTTTTCATGCCTGCTAACACAACATCCATTCTTCATCTTATGGATCAGGAGTAATTTTGACTTTCAAGCCTTATTATTTAAGAAATACATTTCATAAGACTATAGCTGCCATAAACAGTGATTCCTCTAATGGGTCTGGGCAAAGTAAATTGAAAACTTCCTGGAACGGCTTCACTATTCTAGATGCCATTAAGAACAATTGTGATTCATGGGAAGAGGTCAAAAATATCAACATTAACAGGAGCTTGGAAGAAGTTTCCAACTCTCATGGATGACTTTGAGGTGTTCAAGACTGCAGTGGAGGAAGTAACTGCATATGTGGTAGAAATAGCAAGAGAACTAGAATTAGAAGTGGAGCCTGAAGATGTGACTGAAAAGCTTTAACAGATGAGGACTGCTTCTAATGGATGAGCAAAGAGAGTGGTTTCTTGAGATAGAATCTACTCCTGGTGAAGATGCTGTGAAGATTGTTGAAGTAACAACAAAGAATTTAGAATATTACATAAACTTAGTTGATAAAGTAGCAGCAGGGTTTGAGACGATTGACTCCAATTTTGAAAGAAGTTCTACTGTAGGTAAAATGCTATCAAACAGCATTGCATGCTACAGAGAAATCATTCATGAAAGGAAGAGTCAAGCAATGTGGCAAACTTCATTGTTGTCTTATTTTAAAAAATTGCCAAAGCCACCCCACCCTTTAGCAACTTGCACCCTGATCAGTCAGCAGTCATCAACATCAGGGCAAGACCTTCCACCAGGAGAAAGATTATGACTAAGTGAAGGCTTAGGTGATGATTAGCATTTTTTTAGCAATAAAGCGTTTTAAAATTAAGATATGTACATTGTTTTTTAAGACATAATGCTATTACCCTCTTAATAGACTGTAGTATAGCGTAAACATAGCTTTTATATGCACTGGAAAACCAAAAAATTCATGTGGTTCACTTTATTGTGATACTTGCTCTATTGCGGTGGTCTGGAACTGAACCCACAATATCTCTGAGGTCTGCCTATAGTTAAACCTTTTTACTGATAGGGATGCACCATCAAAAAAATTGAGATCACTGTCCCATACATATAACTGTGTCTCAATCCCAGAATCCCAAGAAAGAGAAGATAATTGCTTTAGTTGGGTCAGTTTTCCATTTCTGATCCAATCAGCTATGGCCCAGGGAGGAGGGTGGCATAATACAGTCATCCTGAATATCTGAGTGTTCATGATTCCAGTCACAACAATTACATGATTTCATGGGGAAGCAACATTTATCATCACATGAAAATATTCTTCTACTTGTAAATTTGCTTCCTCTCAAATATCTATCCTGCTTCATGCCAGCACCTGCCTCTCCACCTATCAACATGTTTTCCCAGTTTCACTGATGACTATTGTAACCTTTGACAGTATACATGCAAACTCATTTTAAATAGGTTGTGAAGTGAAATTGTCACTCCTGCAAACGTTTTAGGATTTCATAAAATTGAAGAAAATGATGTTGGAACATTGCTCAAATCACACACAAATGAGGTTTGGGAAAATCAGATAAGGTAACAATTGAAGAGAAAACCAATAAGGGTTATAGCATGATAGGTTTTCAAAGCAAATGATTTGAATATAGAAGGATATTGACCCTGGTAAATTAGTATGTCCCTGAGTATTTTTTTTTTTTTTTTTTTTTTTGCGGAAATGACCCTGTTTATTTTGCAAATAAATCACGGTCTCATATTTTAAGAGCTTTTGTGACAGCAAAACAAATCCCCACAATCCGTACACATACACTTAAATGCATGTCCCACCCCCCTACCCCCCAACTGCCGAAGCTTGTCATTCAGTGTTGACAATCCAAACAACATTCTTCTTTCTTTAAAGAACAGCAACCAGCAGTCCTGCTCAAGAGGGGGCCGGTGCACAAGACCACCAACTACAAAGGGAAGGTGACGTGGGCGTGGCATGTGGCTACCAGAATCCTAGGAAGCAGACATTATGAATGTTTTGGAGGATGAGATGTCGTATCGATTGGGAGATGTGCTGTGTGTGCTGGAACAAAGAGGGGGAACTCTCTCGTGAAAAATAGCCTTCTGCAAGAGGGAGTGGGGAGGGGGGTCCAGGAGGTAGCAATTAGGGCACTGGCCCTCCTTTGTTCCCTTGGCTGCAGCAAAGGAGGGAAGAAGGGGAAATGACCCTGTTTATGATCTTACTACAAAAATTGACCATGAAGTGAAGGATATTATATAATGCTATTATACTCTTTCGTTTAAAATTTGTCCCCTAACATAAATATTTGAGTTGTTGAAAGACTTAGTACATAATTGTGCCAATTAGAACCTAATTAAAAAGTAAGATAAAACAAACATATTTTCTTAAATTTTAATTTCATTTATTAAAGATAAAGACCTAATCAAATGTTTTCCCCCAGCTGTTTACTAGGGGATTTTGTTCCCTATTGAGGATCTGATGCTCAGTTTACTGGTTTTGGGCTGACCCTCATGAGACCTGTGGGTGGGAAGTGGTGTTCTGTACACAAACCTTTGCACCTTCTTTGACTAATTCCTGATCATTTAACTCTTCAAACCTGATACAGTTTGAACCCTAATCCTTCAGGGTCTTTCTCGGTGTCTAATTTGCTGATGTGAAAAATTAATTTGAGCCAAGGTGCTTGTAAAATACAATATAGCTCAAAAGGTTATTCTTTCTTCAAAATACCTTCATTTGAATAGCAGCTCTTAGTGCCTAAAACCAAGAGGTAAAAATAGTAGAGGTTGGGATGTTGAGAGAGATGATTATAGGCAGGGGGGCCTTTTCTGCCACATGCCACCAGTAAGTGCCTTGTCTTCACCCTTTGCAGAAGGCCAGCTCTGCTGTTAGTTTGTCTCTGCACCATCAACTCCAATACTACATGTGCCCCTGGGGTGGGACCTTTGCACACTCTTCCCCACATTGACATTTTGGCCCTAACCCTCCCACAGAGAAGGTATGGCAAATACAAATAGATTTCTTTGTCCTAGATTATGCCATGGCAGTGAATATTCCTGTACCACATCAGGGAATTCGTTTATCACCATTTAGCTTTTGACTGTTTGCTATGAGTTCTCATGACCCCCAACAGGTCCCAGTGTGTACCTTATGTATATGCCTATGAATGACTGTGCATGTAAGATTAGTAGCAATATCTTGGTGTACATAAAATGGATCATTTTTCCCACTTCTTATGCTAAATACAATTGATTTCATTAAATGGAGTGTTGTTTTCATTAGAGAGCTCTGAGTTATGAAATTGTCGAACATCGTGCTCTAGATACAAAGAATATTTCAGATTTGGTCATTCATTCTTTAAAAAATACCTGGAGTAGACATTTCTGTATAGCTCAAACTTAGGGAAGATATTATTATTTTTTCCCTCTGTCACTTCCAACACGATGTGCTTTTATACCTGCTGTACTGTCAGAGAAATTTGAGCAACTTTCAGAGTTAGGAGCTTCGGGGACAATTCTGTTAGAAAAAAAACCCAGGGGGAAACAGTAAGGGCTAAAGACTCTTACTTTAGCCAGTACACACAAGAACATGAGGAAGTAAATGTTTGCTGTGGTTTTATTAGACGCTCGTTAGCTGCACCCCTGAGCCCCAAGGTCCCTTTAAGAATGAGGTGTGCCTCATCAACATGAAATCTTTTTAAAGCCTGTGCTCTCATGGGGCAGACTCAGAGTGCTATTGTGTTTAAAATAATACAGTCCAGCATTTTTTTTTTTTTTTTTTTTGGCTGCTCTGGGTCTTCGTTGTGGCGCGTGGGTTCTTCTTCTTTGCGGTGTGCGGGCTTCTCTAGGTGCGGCGCTCAGGCTTCTCTAGTTGTGGCGCACATAGAGTCCAGCATTTAAAAAGTAATTTCCAAAGGTCTTAGCCCTTAACTCCCCTTTCCTGAACTCTGCAAGGGGAGATAAGGAGACCACAGTCATATATCTTTGACATCTCCTTTTCTCTTCCATCCATTTCCCTTACACTGAAGCAGCTCCCCCCATCTCTCTTACCCCAGTCTCCCTCCAACAAACACCTGTATCCCACCAGCTGTTGCCCCTGTGCCTCTTGTCATCCTCACCAGCTCCTTTCCTCTGGATTACAAGACCCAAAAGAGCTTATTTAGCAAAGCAGGACCATCCCAGTCTGGGAGGTGGAGTGAGGAGGGTCAAGATGGAATTCTCTTAAGCATGGAAGGAAGAGAAAGGCTGGAAACCAACATACATGAACTAGTTCCCTCTTATCAGGTACTTCATGTGCACCCCTTAGAGATTCACTCTCAGGGTGTCGAATCTTGGGTTTTGTTGTGGTGACTGGGAAAAGCAGGAATGAATGGCAGCTTTCAGACCCTCACCCAGGTCCGCCTTTGGGATGCTATTGCTCCTGCTATGTGACTGTGGGTTGAAAGCTGTTGCTCTGGGCCACGTGTTTCAGTAACTGGCTCTGGCTGCCTGCCAGTCTGCTCCTGACATGCCTTTGTCATGGCCTTTCCCACTGGCACTAGGGGATGTCCCCTCTAGATGGTACTTTTGGGATGGCTATCTTTCTTTTCCACTCCTCTGATGCCCTCTTCTGGAGTGGGTCTTGAGTTTGCATATTCAGTTGGTAATTTAGGTCCAAAGTCTATTTTATGACAGTGTGAGGCAATTCAGGGACACCAGTACACATGGGTAAACTAAATTAGAGCTACAGAGCTTCACTAACTAGTCCATCGCTTTTACAGCCCCTGCTTTGTGTCATCCCCAGAGCTGCCTTTAAGCCCAACCCTGACCTCACTTTAGGTGCAGCTTCACAGGTGGATTTTAATGTTTTCTTTGCTTCCTCCTTCCCCAGCTTCTTGGTCAAGTCTTCCTTTTATTAGTCTTCTCTTCAAAGGGCAGGGGAATTACCCTTTGTCTGCTGTTTCTTTCTTTTTTTTAAATATTTATTTATTTATGGCTGTGTTGGGTCTTCGTTTCTGTGCGAGGGCTTTCTCTAGTTGCGGCGAGCGGGGGCCACTCTTCATCGCGGTGCGCGGGCCTCTCACTATCGCGGCCTCTCTTGTTGCGGAGCACAGGCTCCAGACGCGCAGGCTCAGTAGTTGTGGCTCACGGGCCTAGTTGCTCCGCGGCATGTGGGATCTTCCCAGACCAGGGCTCGAACCCGTGTCCCCTGCATTGGCAGGCAGATTCTCAACCACTGTGCCACCAGGGAAGCCCTAAAGCCTAACTTTAAACTGGGTAACAGGTAATACTATGAACACATAGAGGGAGTCCCACTTTTTCATAATTGCCTATTGACCTGTGGCATTTGGAACCTCAGTCTCCACGCTCCTCAGCCTAAGCTCAATTGCTTATTCACAGGAGTCTGCAGCCTCCATCAATTGTTAGGAAACAAGGTCTGAGCACCCAAGGAGAGTTTCCTGTTATTCTCTTGTAAAGTGATGACAAGGAGATTTGATAAAAGCTGAATGAATTTTTAGTCGAGGATTTTCTGTTCTTAAGCTACAATTGTTGTTTTCCCTTTACTCTAGAAGTGATTCTACCAAACAAAAGAAACTTTAATCTTCATATGTGTATTATTATTATTTTATTTAAAAAATTCTCCTTTAAATGTGTAATTTAAAAAAGACTTATGCATCATTAAAGGCAATTTTCTTTTGTCTTGGGACTGGTTATATATGAATGTCAGAGGGGGAAGATTCACTTTAAAAGTGAACCTTCTGGGATGCATTTATTCCGCAAAGTGAGATACACCTTGCAGTAAATATAGAGAAGACCATGAAATAGCCAATTTAAAAATAATTTAAAATTTAAAAATGCTAAATCAAACTCTTGGTTGTTAAGGTGTGTTACCTAAATGATGTATATTTGATCTTCAAAATTTAACATCACTGAAGGTAGCATAAGAGAGTAAGGATTAGATGGTGTTTTGGAGGGATTTAAGTTAGACATTAGAAGCTTTGCAAAATTCGGAGAAACCAGTATCTGTGGTCATAGACAAGAGAGGCCTTATCTTGCGATCTGTTAATAAGAGAGCAATCTGTCTCCTTGTATTACCCTTCAAGGAATCAACATCGTGATTCAGGAATGCCTCTTTCCAATCAGTCATATGCCCTGCAGGTGACTATGAGTCTTGGTTTTGAGTATTTTATCTGGATAAGGAATGTTGTTATAAGATTAATAGAAAATAAATATGGTTTCATAAGCTACGTTTTTCTTCCTGTCATGTATGCTCCAATAAGCTAAATTAACCTTCAACTTAATTCCAGTGGAAAGATCAGATTCAACATGCACTGCACTGAATAGCCATAGGGTGTTTATTGTCTGTCATATTTTCTTCCTTTGCACTAGAACTGCAACTTGACGTGACTGATGGATGTATGCTAGAGGTACCCATAGAGCAGATATCCCAGGGCAACAGTGCACGAACTAGAATGGGAATCAGGTAGAACGGGTGGAAGGAACCTTGGCTGTACTGATTCCTTGCTTTACTGCTATTCCAGGTGGTGTTGGTCCACGAGAGTATACCTTTCTTATTGCCTGTATCAGAATCGGAATGATGCTCTGGAAGCCAAAACTACCATGCTACCAGCAGTGGGTAAGGACGCAGAATGTGTGTTCAGCAGGTCAGAAGGTAACTCTAAGCTCTGTGAGGACAGGGCCCAGGTAGGCCTTGTTTTTTGCTGTACCCTGAGTACCTAGCGTAGCTCTTATCTAGTGTAGGAACCCAATGAGTGTACTGTGGAATTACTAAAGGGAGTTTATTGCTCCATGGCCACACTGTCCCCCTCCTCAAGGGTCCTGGCTGAGTCTCTACATAGAAACTCTACAGATCTCTGCATTAGAGCATCCAGAGTCTTTGTGTGGACAACCAGAGGTATGACTCTGCAGCCCTGGCTGGGTTCTGGGGCCAAGGCTGGCTTTGGGAGTACAGACAAAGGACTTCTGCAGACAGCATCGGGGGAAGCCAGGGTCAAGAACCAAGCTGATTTCAACATCAGTCTGAAGGGCCTGTGCACGGAGGCAAACTCAGGTTTGAGGCACAGAGGTGGAACAAGTGGACTTGGAAGATTGGTAGGAGGCAGGCTCGGACAGACTCTTAAAGTGCTACATGGAGACAGAGTGCTTTTATGAGGCAAATTCATCCTCACCCAGAACACCGAGCCTCTGAGGACATAGAGTACCTTTGAGTGGAAACTTTTCTACGTGCGTCTTCTTGATGCAGGGCCCCATGTCCCCTATCCACCTCTCTCAGGAACTTGCTTCATTTCCTGCCTCAGGCAGAAGGACCCAGGAAGTCCCTTTAGAATCCAAATAAGGTTCCAGCTTTTCTTTCCCAAGCAGAGTAGCAAGTTCTAGAATTGGCTGTGGCCTCAGCAGCTACCATCCAAGTGTTGTTTCAGTAATCCGGCTCCCCAGGACTCGCAGGGGTCTGAGATTGATGCCAACAGTCCCAGGCTCAGCCCTTCAGGAAGGGTTTGGCGTCATTACGAGCCCTTGGGATTCACAAGCTGGTCCCCACGGCTTTTCCCCTTGGTGGCTTCTGAGGGCACCAAGGATAAAGACTTCATGCCAGATGGTCTCACCTTAGGCTCTGTGAAGGCAGCACTCACAGAACTTTTGAGCCTTTAAAGAATTGCCCATTTTTGATGCTGAGCTTATCGCTTGAATGCAAGCAGTTTAACAGAATTAACAGCAGTATCTTGGATGCAAGATGGTTTTTAACCTGCAATATTTTTAGGATCCTGCCAGTGCATCCCAAGGCTCCTTGAGGCAATTAAAACCATGCCCTTGGCAACATGCAGACTGTTTTGTCAGAGTTTGAATTTTTTCTTAGTGCACTTTCTCATCACATCTGGAAGAGGTTTGACTGGTGCTCAGAGAGGTAGCTTCCTATGGGGGTTCTTTTGAATTCTTGATCTACTGTCTCTGGCACCCCATAGACCATGTTGGTGATGTTGTGGCAGGGCCCCAAGTGCTCCCCAGCACCTTCATTTTCTTCCAAACCAACGAGGTTTGATTTACTGGGCAAATCCAGCAGCTAGAAGAAACTACATAAACTGTTAGGCCACAGGGAGCCATGTTAACTAAAAGGTATCTTGTTGACTCGCATGCAGAAATTTAGGCAATGGGAGACTCAGGGCCATTTTAAGTTTTCCGTAAATTCTTTTGGAGGCTTCATCACTTAGACCAAACATATTGAAGTGCACCCACATCGCAATTAAATCTAAAGTTTTCCATAAAAATGGTGAAAACATTTTTGTAATTTTGCTTTTAAAATTATTTGCCTATGAATGCCTCATTAAATTTACAGTTGCTTTTGTCTTATTGTGCCTACTCAGGAAATCTTATAAAACAAGAGAATCTAATTCACAGAAATTATTCTTACATGTAATGAAATTTTTTATGAACAATAAATTGATCAATTAAAGAAGCTGACATAATGTTACATTTTGCAGGCAGTTAATTAAATACTTATTAATTTCAGTTTGCTTTTGTGTACCTTGGAGCCAATTCAATTTTTTCTCCCATTGCCCCCTGGAAAACATGTGGGCCCCAAGCACTGGGCTTTTTGGGCCTAACGGGTAAAACAGCCCTCAGGGATTTGACTCTGATGTTTGGCTCAGGAATAAAGATTTAAAGGTTACAGGATCACTGTTTCAAACGTTAAAGGTCTTTCATGTCAAAGAGGAATAAGACAAACGCTGTGGTCCTCCACAAGACTGGAGCGGAAAATTCTCCAGAAAAACATATCAAAGAGGCTGTCCCAGGAGATATATGACCTGGAAGCATTCAGTGGGAGCTGGAGGGATTTTTCATGAGGCTGCGAGGTTGGAGAGGGCCAAGGATTTAGGGTTAGAAGATCCAAGTTCCAGTCCTCGTGCCAATCATTACTTATGAGACTTTGAGCAAGTCACTTAATCTTTGTATTTGTTTCCTCATCTTATAAAATGGAGATGTGTCCCTGCTTCCCTCATCACACAGGGTTGCTAAAGATCAAAGTGAGATAACTTCATACTCAAGGTGATAAGTTCTACACAAATGTTAAGCCCCATTCAACCGTTAGTTAGAGTTATAAATCCTATTCTAGGATACTAGGGGAATGCCTAGTAGGCTTATGATAGAGTCAAGGCTCTATAAAGGCAACCTAGTATGGACTGTGTGTTTTAGAAATAAAGAATTAGAACAGGATTAGAGCTGAAAGAGATGTTGGACATTGAGTCCCAAGCTCTTATTTTATACATAGAGAAATGATGTGTAACATAATTGAGTGACTCACAAAATGATTTCTATTTATTTATACCCTGCCTTGTTTCATAAAGGATTTCAAGTGGATTGTTAGAATAGGTACAATGAAATAGGGAAATCTCAAGTAAAAATGAAGTTGTGATGGAGAATAAGTTAAAGTATAATGGCCAAGTAAAAGGCAGAGGGGAGTTACAGTGACAATATATAACTTTTATAGAGTCAATTAAAAATGAACAATAACTTTGGCTTTGAGCTTCCTGGTTAGCCAAAGCAAAACTAGAAACCAAGCTAGTGGTAGAACCAGCATCAGAACCCAGTCTTAGACCAGTCTGCTTTTTGTTCCATTTAAAAATTTCTTTTTTTTGAATTTACTTTTTTTGGTCTTAAATTTTGTTTGTTTGTTTTGTTTAGCATTCTTTTTCTTTCTCTCCATTGGTTCAGTTTGTGGGGATGGCTTTTGTGAGGAGAGTGAGAGCTGCTCCATGTGCTCAGTTGACTGGGGAAGGTCCACTTCCTACAGATGCCTGGGTGACGATTGCCTTTCCAATCTGTTTGGTCTCTACTGCCTCCACCTTGACCAATCTGGGATGATTGAATCAACATCTCATGCTGAATTTTCCTGAGCTATTTGTTTCTTATGTTTATTATTCTGTGTCAGGATCTGACATCTTTTTAGAGTTCTCTGCTGTCAAAAGTCTTTGAAATTATATTATCCATCCCTATTACTTTACAAATGAGGGAACTGAGGTCCAGAGCTCTTAAGTGACTTGCCCAAGGCCACACAGCAGCAAATGACCTTTTCTGAGCACCTACATTTGTCCTTATTTAATTCTTACTACAAATCTTGATAATTAAATATTATTATCCCTTTTTACAGTTGAGGAAAATGAGGCACAAAAAGGTGAAGTGCTTTGCCCAAGGTTACAAGTGAGAGAACTGGGACTTGAACCCATTCTGTCTAGGTCCAAAGTCCATTTCTTTGCACAGCCTTCCACCCGGTGCCGCCTCTTAAGATGGTGACAGAGCACTTCTCTGGGCTCTGAGTCTAGTGCTCTTCCCACTTCACTTTAAAGATAGTCTCGGGCCCTAACTCCCTTGGGCTGGAGAGGTGTGCAAGACTAGTCCCGGAGTTTGGAAAGGTCCACAAATCAGTGTCTGGCTATGCTTTTTGGGGATTGTTTTTTTGGCCAGTGGAGTCAATCTCTATAGACAATTCTGATTTTCAAATGGATCCTTTGGTTGTCTGAAGCAAATGGTTTATATCCACGGTTTTCAGCCATTTTATTAAGATGTACTGTGTGGGGCAATGAGTTTTCACGTGCCAGTAATTTATAATAGTTAAAGTAATCTGGGGCTGGTGCACCTGGGGATTACAGAATTGGCAGCTGGGACCTCTCCCAGAGCCTCATTGACGGGAATAGGGCATGCAGCACATTCTGCATTGAGGCCATTGTAGCTAAATGGCCTCGATCCTATCTCTCCATCAAGCAGTAAACTTTTTTTTGTACTTAAACAGTGTTTAGTTACTTACTAATTTATATACCACCATGTTCCACAAATAATATAAAGCAACTCAATTATGATATTTATATAGTTCTTTACATTTAGTGTATTTTAGCAGGTTTCATTTAGTTCTAACGATAAGTTTCTGAGACCAGCGTTAAGAGCCCACTTTTATTGTCAAGCAGTAAATTTTAATAAGCATATCCTGCCACACTGTGTATAGAACTCTGTACTTTTTATTCTTATTTTACAAAAGGCAGAGTTGTGATGTCAAAGAGCTTAATGTCTAATAGAGAGGGGAGAGCTAACTATGTTAAAAGAACAAAACACACACACACACACACACACACACACACACACACACAACCATATCAATGATTGCCAACTAATCTGGCTTGAATCTTTGTTGACACTTGTTATCATGCAGATTGGGGGGGAAAATCATCTTGTAGTCCAGTCCAACATGGAGTCCCATTCAATGAATAACAGACCAGCAAATAATAATTATAAATAAATTAAGCATTCTTGCTACCTCTCCTGAAAATGCCATAGAAGGACATCTTAAAAATTCTATTTTTTTCTACCTCAAAGTATCTCCCCTACACAGTAGCTGCTCCAAAGTCCCTCTTCTCCACTATACAAGCTACTCTGCAAATCTTTACTCCATTGAACTCAAATAACTCGCTTATCTTCTAACTCTTCCTTCTTTGCTCAGCTCTTCATTATGTAGGTCAGTGTAGCCTTTTTGGTGATTTTAATTTTCCTTCTTCCCCCATTATCTTGGTTCCACACAGTACAGAAAGATCTAGGAGCTGATCTGGAAGTTAACTTCCTCTTTATATAGGGATGGGGAGTGGTTTGGGGAAGACATGGGATACTCATGCATTTTTTTGGTTCTCTATCAAGTCAACTTCAAGTGCATCCACTGTAGTAAATTCAAAATCTCAAATTCTTACCAGCTCATGCTCTAATATATGGACTCCTCTCCTGTCACTTGGTGTGTATCTAGAAAATTAACAAAGTACATCTAAATATTATTCTAGAAACTATTATTAGAAAGGCCCAGTTACATCCAAAACTTATATTGTATATTCTGAAACTAAAAGTCAATGGTTTGGCATTTTCTGTTGTTTTGGATTGTTGATGCTAATGTTTTCCTCCCTGGGATGGATAATAAAGCTTATTGACTCTGGGTTGGGGGCAAAGTGTGTGCGGGTGTGTGCGAGAGAGAAATAGCTCCTTGGAGCCTTTAGTAAGAGAATGGAAAGGAGTTCACAAGATTGCTGAAGAATGATTCTAGAGAAGCAGGGGCAGGGTGGGGAGGAAGAGTACCAATGGCTTTTGGATGGCTAGAAAACCAAGTATTTTCTTTTTTTTTATTTTGAAGCTGAAGTGTACAGTGTATCAAAATTAAGGATTTTAACGAATCTAAAAGTCATGTGACATTTAAAAATTGTATTGAATTCTCAAATCTTTGGCTTTTCATTTATATGTCTTTGTTTGTTTGTTTTGTTTTTTAAAAAATTTTTTATTGGAGTATAGTTGATTTAAAATGTTGTGTTAGGGAACTCTTCTCAATACTCTGTAATGACCTGTATGTCTTTTTAACTGAAATCCTTGTTAAACCCATTGCAATCGACCTTGCTAATGAGCACCATCATCTTACTGATAGTCTCACTGTTGCTAGCAATGAATAATTAAGTACTAATTTTGTGCTGAATGCTATTGTTTTCATTAATTTTTACTGTAAAATATTTAAATCATATTTCAGTCTTTTTTTTTTTTTAATCAGTCATCAATTTTATTCACATCACTGTATACATGTCAATCCCAATCGCCCAATTCAGCACACCACCATCCCTACCCCACCGCAGTTTTCCCCCCTTGGTGTCCATACGTTTGTTCTTTACATCTGTGTCTCAACTTCTGCCCTGCAACCCGGTTCATCTGTACCATTTTTCTAGGTTCCACATACATGCGTTAATATACGATATTTGTTTTTCTCTTTCTGACTTACTTCACTCTGTATGACAGTCTCTAGATCCATCCACGTCTCAACAAATGACTCAATTTCGTTCCTTTTTATGGCTGAGTAATATTCCATTGTATATATGTACCACTTCTTCTTTATCCATTCATCTGTCCATGGGCATTTAGGTTGCTTCCATGACCTGGCTCTTGTAAATAGTGCTGCAATGAACATTGGGGTGCATGTGTCTTTTTGAATTATGGTTTTCTCTGGGTATATGCCCAGTAGTGGGATTGCTGGGTCATATGGTAATTCTATTTTTAGTTTTTTAAGGAACCTCCATATTGTTCTCCGTAGTGGCTGTATCAATTTACATTCCCACCAACAGTGCAAGAGGGTTCCCTTTTCTCCACACCCTCTCCAGCATTTGTTGTTTGTAGATTTTCTGATGATGCCCATTCTAACTGGTGTGAGGTGATACCTCATTGTAGTTTTGATTTGCATTTCTCTAATAATAGTGATGTTGAGCATCTTTTCACGTGCTTCGTGGCTGTCTGTATGTCTTCTTTGGAGAAATGTCTATTTAGGTCTTCTGCCCATTTTTGGATTGGGTTGTTTATTTTTAATATTGAGCTGAATAAGCTGTTTATATATTTTGGAGATTAATCCTTTGTCTGTTGATTCGTTTGCAAATATTTTCTCCCATTCTGAGGGTTGTCTTTTCGTCTTGTTTATGGTTTCCTTTGCTGTGCAAAAGCTTTGAAGTTTCATTAGGTCCCATTTGTTTATTTTTGTTTTTATTTCCATTACTCTAGGAGGTGGATCAAAAAAGATCTTGCTGTGATTTATGTCAAAGAGTGTTCTTCCTATGTTTTCCTCTAAGAGTTTTATAGTGTCCAGTCTTATATTTAGGTCTCTAATCCATTTTGAGTTTATTTTTGTGTATGGTGTTAGGGAGTATTCTAATTTCATTCTTTTACATGTAGCTGTCCATTTTTCCCAGCACCACTTATTGAAGAGACTGTCTTTTCTCCATTGTATATCTTTACCTCCTTTGTCATAGATTAGTTGACCATAGGTGCGTGGGTTTATCTCTGGGCTTTCTATCTTGTTCCATTGATCTGTGTTTCTGTTTTTGTGCCAGTACCATATTGTCTTGATTACTGTAGCTTTGTAGTATAGTCTGAAGTCAGGGAGTCTGATTCCTCCAGCTCCGTTTTTTTTCCTCAAGACTGCTTTGGCTGTTCAGGGTCTTTTGTGTCTCCATACAAATTTTAAGATGATTTGTTCTAGTTCCGTAAAAAATGCCATTGGTAATTTGATAGGGATTGCATTGAATCTGTAGATTGCTTTGGGTAGTATAGTCATTTTCACAATATTGATTCTTCCAATCCAAGAACATGGTATATCTCTCCATCTGTTGGTATCATCTTTAATTTCTTTCATCAGTGTCTTATAGTTTTCTGCATACAGGTCTTTTGTCTCCCTAGGTAGGTTTATTCCTAGGTATTTGATTCTTTTTGTTGCAATGGTAAATGGGAGTGTTTCCATAATTTCTCTTTCAGATTTTTCATCATTAGTGTATAGGAATGCAAGAGATTTGTGTGCATTAATTTTGTATCCTGCAACGTTACCAAATTCATTGATTAGCTCTAGTAGTTTTCTGGTGGCAGTTTTAGGATTCTCTATGTATAGTATCATGTCATCTGCAAACAGTGACAGTTTTACTTCTTCTTTTCCAATTTGTATTCTTTTTATTTCTTTTTCTTCTCTGATTGCCATGGCTAGGACTTCCAAAACTATGTTGAATAATAGTGGTGAGAGTGGACATCCTTGTCTTGTTCCTGATCTTAGAGGAAATGCTTTCAGTTTTTCACCATTAAGAATGATGTTTGCTGTGGGTTTGTCATATATGGCCTTTATTATGTTGAGGTAGGTTCCCTCTATGCCCACTTTCTGGAGAGTTTTTATCATAAATGGGTGTTGAGTTTTTTCAAAAGCTTTTTCTGCACCTATTGAGATGATCATATGGTTTTTATTCTTCAATTTGTTAATATGGTGTATCACATTGATTGATTTGCGTATATTGAAGAATCCTTGCATCCCTGGGATAAATCCCACTTGACCGTGGTGTATGATCCTTTTAACGTGTTGTTGGATTCTGTTTGCTAGTATTTTGTTGAGGTTTTTTGCATCTATATTCATCAGTGATATTGGTCTGTAATTTTCTTTTTTTGTAGTATCTTTGTCTGGATTTAGTATCAGAGTGATGGTGGCCTCATAGAATGAGTTGGGGAGTGTTCCTTCCTCTGCAATTTTTTGGAAGAGTTTGAGAAGGATTGGTGTTAGCTCTTCTCTAAATGTTTGATAGAATTCGCCTGTGAAGCCATCTGGTCCTGGACTTTTGTTTGTTGGAAGATTTTTAATCACAGTTTCAATTTCATTACTTGTGATTAGTCTGTTCATGTTTTCTGTTTCTTCCTGGTTCAGTCTTGGAAGGTTATACCTTCTGAAGAATTTGTCCATTTCTTCCAGGTTGTCCATTTTATTGGCATAGAGTTGCTTGTAGTAGTCTCTTAGGATGCTTTGTATTTCTGCAGTGTCTGTTGTAACTTCTGCTTTTTCATTTCTGATTTTATTGATTTGAGTCCTCTCCCTCTTTTTCTTGATGAGACTGGCTAATGGCTTATCAATTTTGTTTATCTTCTCAAAGAACCAGCTTTTAGGTTTATTGATCTTTGCTACTGTTTTCTTTGTTTCTATTTCATTTATTTCCGCTCTGATCTTTATGATTTCTTTCCTTCTGCTAACTTTGGGTTTTGTTTGTTATTCTTTCTCTAGTTCCTTTAGGTGTAAGGTTAGATTGTTTATTGAGATTTTTCTTGTTTTTTAGGTAGGTTTGTATAGCTATAAACTTCCCTCTTAGAACTGCTTTTGCTGTGTCCCATAGGTTTTGGATCATCGTGTTTTCATTGTCATTTGTCTCTAGGTATTTTCTGATTTCTTCTTTGATTTCTTCAGTGATCTCTTGGTTATTTAGTAATGTATTGTTTAGCCTCCATGTGTTTGTGTTTTTTACTTTTTTTCCCCTGTAATGGATTTCTAATCTCATAGCGTTGTGGTCAGAAAGGATGCTTGATATGATTTCAATTTTCTTAAATTTACTGAGGCTTCATTTGTGACCCAAGATGTGATCTATCCTGGAGAATGTTCCGTGCGCACTTGAGAAGAAAGTGTAATCTGCTGTTTTTGGGTGGAACGTCCTATAAATATCAATTAAATCTATCTGGTCTATTGTGTCATTTAAAGCTTGTGTTTCCTTATTTATTTTCATTTTGGATGATCTGTCCATTGGTGTAAGTGAGGTGTTAAAGTCTCCCACTATTATTGTGTTACTGTCGATTTCCTCTTTTATAGCTGTTAGCAGTTGCCTTATGTATTGAGGTGCTCCTATGTCGGGTGCATATATATTTGTAATTGTTATATCTTCTTGGATTGATCCCTTGATCATTATGTAGTGTCCTTCCTTGTCTCTTGTAACATTCTTTATTTTAAGGTCTATTTTATCTGATATGAGTATAGCTACTCCAGCTTTCTTTTGTTCCATTTGCATGGAATATCTTTTTCCATCCCCTCACTTTCGGTCTGTATGTGTCCCTAGGTCTAAAGTGGGTCTCTTGTAGACAGCATATATATGGGTCTTGTTTTTGTATCCATTCAGCAAGCCTGTGTCTTTTGGTTGGAGCATTTAATCCATTCACGTTTAAGGTAATTATCGATATGTATGTTCCTATGACCATTTTCTTAATTGCTTTGGGTTTGTGTTTGTAGGTGCTTTTCTTCTCTTGTGTTTCCCACTTAGAGAAGTTCCTTTAGCATTTGTTGTAGAGCTGGTTTGGTGGTGCTGAATTCCCTTAGCTTTTGCTTCTCTGTAAAGCTTTTGATTTCTCCATCAGATCTAAATGAGATCCTTGCCGGATAGAGTAATCTTGGTTGTAGGTTCTTCCCTTTCATCACTTTAAGTATATCATGCCACTCCCTTCTGGCTTGTAGAGTTTCTGCTCAGAAATCAACTGTTAACCTTATGGGAGTTCCCTTGTATGTTATTTGTCGTTTTTCCCTTGCTGCTTTCAATAATTTTTCTTTGTCTTTAATTTTTGCCACTTTGATTACTATGTGTCTCGGCATGTTTCTCCTTGGGTTTATCCTGCCTGGGACTCTCTGCACTTCCTGGATTTGGGTGGCTATTTCCTTTCCCATGTTAGGGAAGTTTTCGACTATAATCTCTTCAAATATTTTCTCTGGTCCTTTCTCTCTCTCTTCTCCTTCTGGGACCCCTATAATGCGAATGTTGTTGCATTTAATGTTGTCCCAGAGGTCTCTTAGGCTGTCTTCATTTCTTTTCATTCTTTTTTCTTTAGTCTGTTCCGCAGCAGTGAATTCCACCATACTGTCTTCCAGGTCACTTATCCGTTCTTCTGCCTCAGTTATTCTGCTATTGATTCCTTCTAGTGTAGTTTTCATTTCAGTTATTTTATTGGTCATCTCTGTTTGTTTGTTCTTTAATTCTTCCAGGTCTTTGTTAATCATTTCTTGCATCTTCTCGATCTTTGCCTCCATTCTTATTCTGAGGTCCTGGATCATCTTCACTATCATTATTCTGAATTCTTTTTCTGGAAGGTTGCCTGTCTCCACTTCATTTAGTTTTTTTTCTGGAGTTTTTTCTTGTTCCTTCATCTGGTATATAGCCCTCTGCCTTTTCATCTTGTCTATCTTTCTGTAACTGTGGTTTTTGTTCCACAGGCTGCAGGATTGTAGTTTTTCTTGCTTCTGTTGTCTGCCCTCTGGTGGTTAAGGTTATCTAAGAGGCTTGATGCGAGGCTCTGGTGGTGGGTAGAGCTGACTGTTACTCTCTCAGTCTTTGTTTTTATTTTCTTTCTTTTTTTTCTTTAGTGGTTTCAGTATCAGATACAAAAGATGTTTGGGTTTAAAGTTAGATGGTAAGTTTCACTCATATCGAAAAAGGTTTGTAAATGACCAGAATCAGAATTTTATTCCCAAGCCCCTCATACCCCATGTTCCCAAATGTGGACTCAAAATTACATGAGATTAGAGGATCTCTGTCTTTGGTCCTGACACTCTAGTGCCTGTGGTTCTTAGGCCAAACCCACATGAGGCTTCTGGAGAATACCACCAAGATTTAGAGAAAGATAAGAGTTGGGCCAGTGTATATTGAATGCACCTGCTGAGAAATGCTGAGTGGTGTCAAAGATGAGTGAAAGATAGCCCTTATGTCACACTTCTAACTTTTGCAAGGACATTGTTGAAGGTTATAGATCTTGTTCTCTCTCTCTCTCTCTTTTTATAGTAACACACTAAAAAATGGGAGAAAGGGACAAAAGATAAAATCTCCCTTTGGAGGCTGATGAAAATTGTCAGATGAGATGGGCTCTTTGGGAATCATTACTTCTTATAATGCTCTGCATATACCCAGAGAACACAGGAAATCACATGTCAAGGTCACTATGCTCAGCAGAAAATTTCCTTAATGCCGAATGCAAACAAGGCTTTGACTATCAGCCCACCTCATTAGGACTGTATGCATTCTAGCTCTACTTTTCCTACTTCTGCCAGCTGTGGAGCCTCAGTTCAAAGGCCCCAGTGCTTTTGACAGTAATGGTGATGGTTGATACTTTTCTGTCGAAATTCTGTCGGTTTAAGCATCCAAACAGGTTCAAGGTTGGTGCCTCCCAGATTAGAGCCCACCCTGCCCTCCACTGTGCCCCCAGAAGGCAGACCAGTTTTCCCCTTGGGATCATGGAAACCTGTTGTACTTAGAAAACCAACAGTGATGGCTCTGCCGTTTCAGTCAGAAATTCTGTCTTGATGTTCAGAATGATCATGTTCCCTAGTTATGGTTTGGAAAGATGATCAGGCTTGCAGCCAAGTTTGAAGAAAAACAGTGCCCCCAATTCATTGCAAAACAGTGAGTGATTGGCGTGCCTCTAGGAAATAAGCCAGGCAAATTCTTACCAAGGAAAGTCATTAGTAAGTTCCAGGTTATTTTACTTGCTACTCTTATGGAAAAGGAGGGGAACATATATTCATTAGGTGATTACTTTGTGTCAGGTGCTGTGCTAGATGCTTTATGCATTCATTTTAACCCATAGCATAACCCTGTCAGATGGGTATCGTGGGTATCATTGTCTCCTTGTAGAATGAAGAAACTGAGGCTCAGAGAAGTTGTCACTTGGTCAGGAGCTTACAAGTAGTGGAGTTAAAATTCTAACCACCTCTGACCTTAAAGCCTTATTCTCTCTCATGACGTTCTTTCTGAAAAAAAGCAAAAATTACAGAATATACCATTGGTCTCTTCTGTACTGCTTGGTGTCCTTCCATAGCTGTTTGACCATTTAGCCGGGAACTAACTCTTTAGGTATTTACAGTGTGTAGAAGGGATTTGTGCATCTGATAAGGCAGTATATGCCAGGAGTGGTTTATGTATTATCGATGGGAAATTTTAAAACACTTTAACAGTTGTGTATTTATTTTTATACATATTAGAAAAAAATTAACCAGAATATCAGCTTGTGATTTTAGACAAGTAAATAAAATAAATAAGCTCTTTTACAGAAACACATGAAGTAGATAATAGTGGTTCACAGACATTCCAAAAATTGTGATAATACCATGTGACTGATGGTGTTTGGGAATCATCATGATTAGGAATGGACAAATAATGTTAGTTCCTCTCAACTCTGAGAGACAGTGAGCCTAATTAGCCTATGGTCTCTTCTCAATTACCCAGAGACTGTGTTCAACAAATTAGAATCCCTAACTAAGCTCTGTCTGCCACCCAGCCCATTCTTGGGGCACGAAATCTCACTGCCACCTCATATAAAATCAGGAATTCAAATTAATTTGAGCCTCAGCCTATCCAAAATCTAATCATGCAGATAAATGCAATGCAACAAAAGCAAAAGAAAAGGATTTTTAGTTGGCCCAACTTTTGGGATTCTGAGGATCACAGTTATTATAAATATCCATGTAAATGGCATCTCTTTGCCAAGAAACTCTATCTCTGTTTACTTTCTAATTGTTTTAGACAGTGGCAGCAAGTAGGCAAATTATTTGAACCTAGGTTCTAGACTCAGCTCTATGACCAGCCAGTGTGTGACCCTGGGGGCCTTGTTCTCAAAGGTGCTTTCCCTCTCTAGTGCTGTAGTGAACAACAAACCATAGGTGACAAGTCCTTCAGCACCTGCAGAGGAGGGTGACTGACAAAGAAGAACAGATGGGTCATATTTTTCTGGGGACACCTGCTGGCTTTAAGGGTGTGGGGCTCAGCACAGGCTGGGCTCTGTTCAAGTTCCTTTGCTCCGTCAAGCAGGTGCAGGTGGCAGCAGGGGCAGGGGAGCCTAGGGATCCAGGTATGATGCCAGTAGGCGGCTGAGGTAAAGCCTAGATGACAGATGGTAGAGTCTGAGCCCAGAGGCCCCCAGAGTCCACATCAGTCAGAAGCCTGCCCTGCTTGCTTCTCAGGAAGGAGTGAATGGTATCTAGAGACCTGGTCTACTCTGAATGGCTGTATAACTGCTTAGCTATGGAAGGTGGCCTCGTTCTTTCTCTGCTTTTGTCTCTTGGTTAAGAGCTCAGAATCTGAGTCACATGGGCCCAGAGCAAATTATTTACTAGTTGTGTGACCTTAGGCAAGTGTGACCTTACTTGCTATCAACTTCGGTCTCCTCAGTTGTAAAATGAAGATACTAATAGTACCGCCTTATAGGGTTGTTGTGAGGATTAAATGAGATAATACAGATAAAGCACAGTGACTGGCTCAATAAGTGTTAATTATTATTGTTATTATGAAGTGATAATACTTACGTGGGATTAAGTCGTTCTACTTCCCAGTGACCTGGACTTATAGCCAGCTATTTCATTTTAATCAACAGTACTATAACATTATTTGAGTTTAATCACAAGTTAATTTGAGTCTAAGTCCTTGCTCATAGTTCTCAAATATTGAGGGAAATTATGATGATTATTATATGGTCAAATTCCCCCCTTCCCACCATTCTCCTCCTTTGCACCATCTCACAGCTCAGGAGCGGACAAGGTCTCCATTACTCTGGGCCGTGCCTCATCTCTTAGAGGACAAAGGCCAGCCTGGCTGATGACTCTCCTCATGCCTCCACATACAAATTAGCCTGCAGGCCCCTCCTTGTTGCCTGCCTGAATCTCCAGGGAACAGGGAGGGTTATTCATAGTGTTGGCTCTGACCATGGTGCCTGAGGACATGGATATATTTTTAGTGTCTCCTCCCTAGGGTCTGGCTGAAAAGGTCATGCCTATATTTTATGCCTAATGTCAATTTCTGAATAAAGAACTTGTTTCTGTTAATAGGGCCCAAGCAATGTCAGGGTGTGGGATCCCCCTCCCACTTTGGAATGTCGTTTTGCTAATGACCTGTAAGGAAGGTGCTTTGTAAAACCCAAAGCAGTTTATAGAAGTTCTTATGAAGGAGAATAAGGGACTGTGTCAAAAACTGCCCTGGAGAAGAGGGTTTGGTGCATTCAGGCAGCTTCAGGGAGCTGAACTAGGGCCACTAAGTAGATACAGGGAGAGGTTTTGCATTCCACGTTTTCTACTCATCAGAGTGAGCAGGAGTGGAGTGCACCCTGACAAACAATGAGCTTCACTCTTGCATGTATTCAAACAAAATGTGGGAGCAGGAGACTGGATGAGATGGGCTGAGGGCCCCTCCACTGCTAAAAATCAGTGATTCTGGAGTGGGTGGTGGTGAGAACTATTCTGGTTGGGACTGGGCACGGAACGAAGTGGACACCAAAAAATAGGTGCAGGAGCCTTGAAAATAAACCGATCTATGGCCGCATTTTCCAGGGAATGATTCTGTGTTTCAGTCTCTCCATTAAAAAAATGGTTATTGGTTTATTTAGGTTACAAAAATTTCTTCCTAAGTCAATTTTGGTAGGTAATATTTTTCTAAAAGTATCATTTTTAAATATATTGGCAGTACACAAGGATTCCCTTTTCTCTACATCCTCACCAACCTTGTTATTTCTTGGGTTTTTGATAATAGTTGTGCTAACAGGTGTGAGGTGATACCTCATTGTGGTTTTGATTTGCATTTCACCAACGGCTAGTGAAGTTGAGTGTATTTTCGTGCACTTGTTGGCCATCTGTATGTCTTCTTTGGAAAAATGTCTATTCAGATCTTCTGCCATTTTTTAATCAGATTTTTTTGATATTGAGTTTTATGAGTTGTTTATATATTTTGAATATTAACCCCTATCAGATACATGACTTGCAAATATTTTCTCTCGTTCAGTTGGTTGTCTCTTCATTTTTGTCGATGGTTTTCTTTGCTGTGCAGTCTCCATGTCTTTCTTAATCAACTAATTTCATTTGTCTGCTATAATAGTTAAACTAAATAGAACTAACATACATTTTTCATTCTTCCCCAGATTTCAGTAATAATTATCCTAGATTCATCTTGTTGGATCTTAACCAGTCAGATGCCTCTTGGCACATGAGAAAACTGAGGTGGGGTGGTTAAGTGACTTGCCTAAATTGTATAGGGGGTGAGTGGCAGAGCCCAGACTTAAACCTTCTGGTTCCTGGTCTAGGGCCCTGTCTGATAAACCAGAAGCTCCTACTGTGGGCATTGAGAAAGCTGTGAGAACCAGGGCTCTGGGCTGAGCAGGAGTGACACACAAGCCCAGAAGGCCACCTCCTGCAGGTGTAAGTCCTTCCTCTCAGGTAAAGCCCTGCACATGGTAGGTGCTCATCAGACGTTCATTGACTTGAACAAAGCAATCCTGTCAGTGCTGGCACCTAGTTAGTGCTCCATACATGGTTATTGAGTGAAAGCAGCACAACTTTCAAGGGCTTCAGGGAACTGACGCCAAAACTCAGGACACATGAAAAGGCCCATGGCTTGTTCTCATGATGTTCTTTACTCCTGCGTTTGTGTGTAGGTTCAACCCTGGGCTGGTAACAAGGCTTCCTGCATGCTCTGAGGCCTCCTGCCTTTACCTCCATTCTGGGCTTGAATGCAGATGAATCTTTCTGAGGATGCTTCCTACAAACAAGGTATTGAGCCCAACAGGAGCTGCAGGTCATCCAGGTTGAGTCATTAGTAGATGACAGGCTGCCCCCCTCCTGCCATAGCCTGGCAGCATCCCTGGTGTGGGAGCATTCAATCTCTTTCTGCGATTAACCAACTGTAGCTTAGCTGTGATCAGCAGAGCTCCCAGTCCAGGAGGTGGCTGGGCTCCAAATCCAGCTCCTTGAAAGTTCCTAACTGGGCTCCACCTGTCAGGAGGTAATGAAGAGAGACTTATTGGTATTTTTGCAGTGCAACTTTATACTTTTTGATAACTAGTTAGTAGCATATTGGAGCTCTCTAATTTTGCAGCCCAGTCACAGGAGGCTTATGCAAGGTATTTATAACTTTCCTAACTGTGATCTTACTCCTTACTTATTGCCAAGTAGTCCTCATCTGTTTTTGTCTATGAATCAACAAGTGTGTGTTCAGTGTGGGGCAGGGGCACGATCCCATTATTGTTCTAAGCGTGAGCTGCCACCAGTGGGCTCCCTGGGACACTATTCAAGCCAGAGACAAGACCCTGGTTTCCTAGGCAGAAACTGTAGCCTTGGAGAATTGTCTATTATCTTTTCTCTCCGCTCAGCATACTTGATGTCCTCTTACTTTTTCTGGGTGAGCCCTTAGACCAGAAATAATAAGGAAATGCAGACTATTCATATTATTGGTGGTATTAATAACTAGTATTTGTTAGGGATCTACTTTGTGCCAACTATTATGCAAGCTGTTTTATATGTATTATCCTTAATTCTTGAATCCTACAAGGTCAGTTTTATTTTCTCAACATTATCTGCAAGGAAACCGAGGCACAGAACTGTTGAATAAACTTTCCCAGGGCTTTCAAATAGAGTAAAGTGGAGTCAGGATTAGAACCCAAGTCTTGGATTCTAAGCACATTCCTATTAAGCCAGGCTTTTCTCAGTGCTGATTAAAAGTAGTACAAATTTAACTTAATAAATGTCTGGATTTCTGGGTCACACGGTGGTAGATTACTCAGTAGAGTACCTGGTATGCTTCCTTCCAACTTCCCATTAAAATAACAATTATAATGGTTTTATGGCATCTGTTTTATCTTTACCCAGCTTCAAGAAAATACCTAAAAAACAAAGAAAAGGATAAATACTCAAAACTCAAATTGACAGTTTTTAGTATGATTTGAATCTGCTATAGAGACAATTGTATATGGTCAATATTCTGTCAAGTATTGGGGAGGAACTCTATTCAACTAAAAATATTCTCTTACCCCAACACAAGGCAGTCAAGTTTTTATATTGAAATCATTCACCTAAAAGGTATTTCTTTTTTTTTTTTAAAGTTGAATCTTTTTAAAAAAAATTTTATTTATTTATTTATTTATGGCTGTGTTGGGTCTTCGTTTCTGTGCAAGGGCTTTCTCTAGCTGCGGTAAGTGGGGGCCACTCTTCGTCGCGGTGCGCGGGCCTCTCACTATTGCAGCCTCTCTTGTTGCGGAGCACAGGCTCCAGACGCGCAGGCTCAGCAATTGTGGCTCACGGGCCTAGTCGCTCTGCGGCATGTGGGATCTTCCCAGACCAGGGCTTGAACCCGTGTCCCCTGAATTGGCAGGCAGATTCTCAACCACTGCGCCACCAGGGAAGCCCTAAAAGGTACTTCTGACAAACTTTTCCCTTCAGATTTCTAAGTAATTTTGAGATTGTCTGATTCAAGCATCACAGGCATTGTGATTAAGTAGTGCTATTTCTCAGAAAGCCCAGCCCTTATCATAACATCCAATCCATTCTAACAGGTCTAGTATAGGTTTAGCTAGAACAGGTTTTGCTAAATCCTGCTTGACATGAAAGTAGCTTCTGAAAATATGATTTCCAAAAATTGTAGGAACAGTGAAGTTGGGTTGACAAAAACCATTCGTGGACTACCTTTGCTTCATTACATATAAAAGCTGGGCTGCTTGCCTGAGAATGAGAAGGGAAGAGGGGAGAAGATAACTTGTTGTCTCCCCATTACGTGCTCCCTGCCTCAGAAGCCTTGGGGCCATGCTAACAAAACGATTCTCAATTTCATTTGAAAAAAATTGATAAATGAGAATGTTCAGGGACTTAAAAAAAATAGTACCAAGGGAGAGTATTTTCACCCTTAGATATTAGAAAATAATAGAAAATTAAAGTCATCAAAAGAGTGTTGCTGAAAAAAGACCTGGGCAAATAGATTTGGAGTAGAATAGATAAGTTTGAAATGGATGAAAGGATATATATGAAATAAATGCATGACAGAACTCAAATATCAGTGAAGAAAGTGTAGGGGAGCAAAATTTGCCACCCCAAAATATTTCTTTGCCATGCGGATTATTTTAAGCTGAAAACAATCAAGGCCCAAAAGACTCAGAAAGAACCTTTAACTTTCCCCCTCATTGCCTAAAAGAATGTAGATAGAGGACCTGTTCCAGGAAAGGAGCTATCCACCATAGGTAGCTATGGTATGAACTAGGTGTGTAGACAGGGAAGAACTTAGCAAAGTCTGTTTGTTAATATTCCTTTCTGTGTTCCATTGTCTCTGCATTTCCCAGCTAACATTCATTTACCAAAGATTTGCTTTTCCATCACTGTGTAAACTGCCTTCCTTCTCTTTGAAGTCCCAAAATACCACCCGCTGAAGATGGTATTTAAGGTGAGGGTTTTGGCCATTTTGGTGAGTTACTCAGTTCTCCTGGGTCTCTTCCATCTATACATGTTATTAAACTTTTGTTTGATTTTCTCCTGTTAATCTGCCTCATGTCAATTTAATTGTTAGACCAGCCAAAAGAATTTAGAAGGGTAGAGGAAAATTCCTTCCTCAAGCAGAAGGAAAGATTATTCAATCAGTTGTGCTGGAACAATAGATTAGTTGTGTGGGTAAAATCAAATTTTATCCTCACCTCACTCTATTTCCTAACTTAATTCTAGATGGTTTAAATAATCCATTGTAAAAAGTGAAAGTGAAATAAATTTTTAGAAAGGAGTTTACAAGCTTCGGATAAACTCAAAAAACAATGGATAAACTTGAAAAGAAAATATTGAAAGATTTGTCTGCATTAAAAGATGAAAATATCTTACGCATTTGATCCTTCTAAGAATATCCAGTTAGATTAATAAGTATTAAAATGCTTTGCACACTGCAAAGTGGAATCATTTAAATATATTTGGAGTAACTGGTAGGAGGATATAATCTATTTATTTGGTGATTCCAATTCAAATTCTGCCTTTATCCCGATTTTCATGTGCGCATGCTAGGTTCATGTTCATTAGAGCTGTTTTGTTTTAATAAAACAAAATTTCCTCCCTACCATGTTTTCACAGCAAATGTATCCATCACTTTTTTGAGAATGAAAGTATCACCTAATATATATTAATCTATTCTTTTAAATATTTCCTACTTGAGAAACACAGAAATGCTTTGGCATAGATCCGTAGGACTTGGAATTGTAGTAAAACTAATGGGTCTCTGGGTTGTTGGAGAAGCTTTAAGGTTAGGGAGGGAGTCGTGCAGAGTGGAGATAGAGCAGAGCCACAGAACCAGGGAAAGGGACTAGGCTAAGTCATATTTTGTTTCTTTTTTTTTAATTAAAAATTTTTATTTATTTAATTTATTTATTTAGCTATGCCAGGTCTTAGTTACCTCACGTGGGATCTTCATTGCGACACGCAGGCTCTTTTAGTTGCAGCGTGCAAGATCTAATTCCCTGACCAGGGATTGAACCTGGGCCTCCTGCATTGGGAGTGCAGAGTTCCAGCCACTGGACCACCAGGGAATTCCCTAAGTTTCATTTTCTTAGGGAAAACAGCATGGGCATTGGAACAGGCAGATATGGATTGAATCTTGACTTCTCAGTCGCTAACAGACATCTCTGGGCAAGTTACTTTACTTCTGTTCTATTCAAAGAAAATCATAATAGTGCCTACCCTGGCTGGGTTCTTATTAGGATTAACCATTACCCAAGAGGAAGTGTGTAAAGCAAGGAGTCAGTGCCCTGTGTAGTTCTCTTCTCTTTCCCTGCCTTTCTTTCTTGGACTTTCTTTAGCCATTCAGCCCTCTCTATCTAACTTATTCAACAAACTTACACTGAAATCTTACTCTGTACTTGACTTCTGGAAGGTACAGGGACTACAAACGAGAAAAAAGACATGGTAGTTCCTATTCTCGCAGTATCTGGAGACCTGGATATAAGACCCATATACCAAAATAAGGCATTAAGAGAGGTTTATACAATTCTGTGCAAGCTCTGAGAAGGCAGTGCCTGAGGAAGCTGGGAAAACAATCTAGGAAATGTTATGAAATTTGTACTAAAGTGGTAATGCCCGCCTCTGCCTCCTCATCTCTTACTCCTCTCAGAGGCTCGAAACTAACAACGGGGAACCCAGAGGCAAGGTTTTCAGCAAGAAGGACTACAGCATGTTAATATAGTTGGTACTGCTCCGAATTCCTAACCCCCCACCCCATCAAAGAATGTGTCTTCTACATTCTTGAGCAAACTGATGTGCCCATCAAACCAGCTTGTCTTGGGAGGACAGTGCTCAGCTTTACCCATGGATGAGGAGGGAACACAGTTCTGACCTCACACAAATAAGAGTCTAAGTGGCATTTCTTAATACAGTGATGGTAGGACTGTGGCCATAGGAGGATCAAGAAGAAGACATTCACTTTCTCCAAGGTGATCCATAGGGAAGTGAAGCAAGTAAGGTAAGCAGAAACATGGGGCTGGCGGCCTTGAGGAATGACCCCTGTTGGGAAACCTTAGCTGCACAATGGTTGTCTGCTGTTAATAGGTGACCCTTCATCCTATGAAATGGATTAGGAGTCTTAATCTTGGAGAATAAACCTTTGTTTTTGAACCTCTGCTTCTTGGGTTATTATTTCTCCATTGCTGTTGTTTTCAGGGCTGTAGTTTTGCAGAGCTACAGACTTTCTGTGGAGGTGCCTCTTGCATTGTCAGACAACTCTAAGTTTACAAATCTTCCTTATCCTGAATGCCAGTGGGTCTTCCACCCATTGGTTCTTATGCTGAGTCTGATCTGTCCTCAGCTGCCATGTCACCCACGGAATGCTTTCTATGCATCATTTCTACTCCTTACCTCCAACTACTTACCTCATTTGATGGGTAGGTATTATTACTTGATTTTGCAGAGGAAGAAACTGGGATTCAGAGAGGTTTATCAACTTGCTTGAGGTCACAGAACCAATAAGTGGCCCAGCCAGAACTTATGCTCTCCTCTGACTGACTCAGTAGCCTATAGTTTTATCACTACACTATGCTATGTAAAAAATAACTTTTTTCCTTATTGTGGTAAAATACATACAGAATAATATTTACCATTTTAACCTTTTTAAAGTGTGCAGTTCAGTGGCATTAAGTACATTCAAATTGTTGTGCAATCATCAGCTATCTAATTTTTAAGCATTTAAAGACATCAGGGACATCCAAGTCTATTGGTAGTGGGCCACAAGAGCTTTAATTAAGATAATTAATCTACATTTGTGTGGGTCAGTGAATTTCCAGTTGGTAACAATGGCTTGATGAACATTATTTGGATGTGACTCACATGCTCATCTGAATTTGGGAGCTTTATTTATATTTATTATCTTATATCAGGAACATCACAGTCTTCCAACTTCAGGAAATTAAGCAAGAATATCTCACTATTATGTTGTTAATTATGTTCAGCTTTAATTATAATTGCTAATTGATTCCAGCCTACTGCTTAACATCTGGGTGCAGCAGGCATACCATAGTAGTGGAAGGCAGGTAAACACACCAGAGAGCTCATATGGGTTACCTAATTAGATAAATTAGTGGTGCTGAAGACCTCGGGTAGTCCACCTTGGGGGCAGCAGCATGCTAGGTTTCTGGGAAGGATGGGTATCAGGACTTCCTTAAGTTTTCTCTTCACCAGGCTGAACATTCTTGTTTTTCCTCATAAAACTCAGGTTCCAAAACCCTTTATTGAGTACACTGCTCTCCAGCCTGTTGACTAACATTTCTTTCTAAGTGTGGCATCTGGAGTGGGACCCACCACTGTCACCATGATCCTGCCAGAACAGAACAGAACACACCTCCCTAATTTTGGACAGCATTCCTCCACCCACACCACCCTAGATAGCATGAGCCTCTTGTCACTGCCTTCATGTTGCTGGCTCATATTGAACTTGTAGTAAGTTCAAACTCAACATCTTCTTCATATATATTATTGTGGCACTAGGCCTTGCTACTTATGTCCTTGCAAATTGGCCTTTTGGACTCAAGGGTAAGATTCTGTCTCTATCAAGGATGGGAAATATATGCAATGCCCATGCCCATGGACCTTGTTCACATCCATGGACCTTCTTATTAGAATGTTTTCTACTGGGCCTGGATAGTCCTCAGAATCCTTCTCAACACAGTGCTTCAGTTAGTCATTACCAATCCTCTCTCAGAGTTGGCACATAAATAAAAACCTAATAGCCTTTCTTACTTTTCATTGATTCATATTATATTTTATTTTATATTTAACCCATCATGGCAAAGGATAGATCAGGATTCATTAAGGGCTGGAAGACTAGGATGATGACCAGTGTATTATAATACAGCTGGGTAGAATTTTTTAAAATTAATTTTTATTGGAGTATAGTTGATTTACAACATTGTGTTAGTTTTAGGTGTACAGCAAAGTGAATCAGTTATACATACGTATATATCCACTGTTTTTTAGATTCTGTTCCCATATAGGTCATTACAGAGTACTGAGTAGAGTTCTCTGTGCTATACAGTAGGTTCTTTTTTTTTTTTTTTAACACCTTTATTGGAGTATAATTGCTTTACAATGGTGTGTTAGTTTCTGCTTTATAACAAAGTGAATCAGTTATACATATACATATGTTCCCATATCTCTTCCCTCTTGCATCTCCCTCCCTCCCACCCTCCCTATCCCACCCCCTAGGTGGTCACAAAGCACCGAGCTATAGAGTAGGTTCTTATTGGTTATCTATTTTATATATAGTAGTGTGTATATGTCAATCCCAATTTTCCAATTTATCCCTCCCCCTCTTCCCCCTTGGTAACCGTAAGTTTGTTTTCTACATCTGTGACTCTATTTCTGTTTTGTAAGTAGGTTCATTTTTACCATTTTTTTAGATTCCACATATGAGCGATATCATATATTTGTCTTTCTCTTGGATAGAATTAATATCGCAAATGTTTAGAGAACTAGAATGTTGTTTGCAGCAAAAGTACAATAGTTTTTTATTATTTAAAAAAAAAACACACACATTTAAGGCCTTATTTTGTGAACAGGTTATGCTAGAAACAACTATTTGTAGAAATCGTGATTGCATTTCCCTTCAGTGATTCAGCTCCTTTATACTCCCTGCCACTCCTCCCTGCCCCGTGTAGCTGACTTTAGATTCAAAAGAGAAAGAGGAGTGGGGAGTAGGCACATTGCATTTTTTTCCTGTTTTCTTACTCCCAAGACTAATGGGGAGTAATATGTCAGCATTCATTTCCCTCTTCAGATAAAAAAAAGGTAGGGAATGAATAGGGAGACACTGGCTGGCAGCAGTTTATATTGGTTAGCAGATACTCGGTTGGGTTAAAGTTTGCAATTTTGCAAAATAGTCCTGATACTGAAACTAGTCTTTCAGGTACAAAGTAGCCTGCAGTACCTGGCAGCCACATGCTGTTGAACTTCTAATTCTTCACCTTTGCAAAGGGCCCTGTGGCTTGCCAGGGTCAGCAAACCAAAGCATCATTGACTTGAGGTGTATATAAAAAGCATATCATGGATTATGAAGCAGGGAAGAAGTGATGGTTCTTTTAATATGCCATACCTCAGGTATTTTAAATATCTCGTCTTGCCATCAGGCAGGTTTTCCTTATGTGCCCTTGACTTGGTGCCATTCTAATGTTGATAGAGAGTATTTTCAGAACCTGGTTTCCAAGAACTCTTAGTTAGATGTTCAGGGTGCTATTCATCTCTACTTCTCTTTCTGATCTGACCAATGGGGAACACTTGTAAGGGATAATAGATAGGAAAGTATCACTTTTTTCGTAGATAGACAAGCTCCTGATACGCAACATAAACTTTGGTAAAAGCTAGATTAGAGGGACTTCCCTGGTGGTGCAGTGGTTAAGAATCCACCGGCCAATGCAGGGGACACAGGTTTGAGCCCTGGTCTGGGAAGATCCCACATGCCACAGAGCAACTAAGCCCGTGTGCCACAACTACTGAGCCTGTGTGCCACAACTACTGAAGCCCGCGCCTAAAGCCCGTGCTCTGCAACAAGAGAAGCCACCTCAATGAGACGCCCTTGCACCGCAACAAGAGTAGCCCCTGCTCGCTGCAACTAGAGAAAGCCTGCGCACAGCAATGAAGACCCAACGCAGGCAAAAATAAATAAATAAACAAATAAATAAATTTATATATATATATATATTTTTTTTTTTTTCACACACACTGTATTTTATTTTTACAAGAGATAAATAGACTGACACCAAGCATTGTACATGGATGACCACAACAAAAGCAACAATGATTGCCATTACCAAACATGAAACACACTCATACTATGTCATAATATTGACATTCAGTCCAGTAATCCTCCACTGTAACAGCTCCTTTACTTTGCAGTGAAAATTGATTTGTATATTCTTTGCCTCTGAGTCCTTGTGGGATTTTTTTTTTTTTAATTCAGACAGAAAGTCACAAAAATTATACTCATCCTCATCAGTTCACTCAGTCCCATGTAATTAATTGTTTTTTTTTCATCTTGATCTTTTGTTAGCACTTTTATGAGTTCATCAGTTTTTCATCAGAGTTCTGAAAATGCTTATTCATTCAGTTCAGCAGTACAGTCAGTTACCAGAAACCTGTACATGTCAGAGTCTTTTCCATGAATTTCTTGAAGATGAAACCCTTTTATAGGAACATATTTGCAAAATCATCAGAGTACACCCAGAACTGTCTGTAAATGACAAAAGCCTTAAAAATGACCACGGTAAAAGATTTGATGAAAGTTCATAATAATGCAGTTGACAAGAAAATTAGTTATTTCTGAGATATACATTTTAAAGTAATAACTAGGATTATTACTTATAACATTATACCAGAACATATTAGATTTTTAGAAATTTCATGTAATGTCTGAAACATTTATATTAACATATTTCCATACATATTTCCATACAAATACAAATATAAGATTTTTAGAAATTTCATGTAATGTCTGAAACATTTATATTAACATATTTCCATACATATTTCCATACAAATACAAATATAAGATTTTTAGAAATTTCATGTAATGTCTGAAACATTTATATTAACATATTTCCATACATATTTCCATACAAATACAAATATAAGATTTTTAGAAATTTCATGTAATGTCTGAAACATTTATATTAACATATTTCCATACAAATAACACAATGAAAGTTTAGTATTAGTTGTTTTGTTTGCTTTTTTATACTGCAGGTTCTTATTAGGCATCAATTTTATACACATCAGTGTATACATGTCAATCCCAATCGCCCAATTCAGCACACCACCATCCCCACCTCACCACAGTTTTCCCCCCTTGGTGTCCATATGTCCATTCTCTACATCTGTGTCTCAACTTCTGCCCTGCAAACTGGCTCATCTGTACCATTTTTCTAGGTTCCACATACATGCATTAATATATGATATTTGTTTTTCTCTTTCTGACTTACTTCACTCTGTATGACAGTCTCTAGATCCATCCACGTCTCAACAAATGACTCAATTTCGTTCCTTTTTATGGCTGAGTAATATTCCATTGTATATATGTACCACAACTTCTTTATCCATTCGTCTGTTGATGGGCATTTAGGTTGCTTCCATGACCTGGCTATTGTAAATAGTGCTGCAATGAACATTCGGGTGCATGTGTCTTTTTGAATTATGGTTTTCTCTGGGTATATGCCCAGTAGTGGGATTGCTGGGTCATATGGTAATTCTATTTTTAGTTTTTTAAGGAACCTCCATATTGTTCTCCATAGTGGCTGTATCAATTTACATTCCCACCAACAGTGCAAGAGGGTTCCCTTTTCTCCACACCCTCTCCAGCATTTGTTGTTTGTAGATTTTCTGATGATGCCCATTCTAACAGGAGTGAGGTGATACCTCATTGTAGTTTTGATTTGCATTTCTCTAATAATTAGTGATGTTGAGCATCTTTTCATGTGCTTCGTGGCCGTCTGTATGTCTTCTTTGGAGAAATGTCTATTTAGGTCTTCTGCCCATTTTTGGATTGGGGTGATTGTTTCTTTGATATTGAGCTGAATGAGCTGTTTATATATTTTGGAGATTAATCCTTTGTCCGTTGATTCATTTGCAAATATTTTCTCCCATTCTGAGGGTTGTCTTTTCGTCTTGTTTATGGTTTCCTTTGCTGTGCAAAAGCTTTGAAGTTTCATTAGGTCCCACTTGTTTATTTTTGTTTTTAATTCCATTACTCTAGGAGGTGGATCAAAAAAGATCTTGCTGTGATTTATGTCAAAGAGTGTTCTTCCTATGTTTTCCTCTAAGAGTTTTATAGTGTCCAGTCTTATATTTAGGTCTCTAATCCATTTTGAGTTTATTTTTGTGTATGGTGTTAGGGAGTATTCTAATTTCATTCTTTTACATGTAGCTGTCCAGTTTTCCCAACACCACTTATTGAAGAGACTGTCTTTTCTCCATTGTATATCTTTGCCTCCTTTGTCATAGATTAGTTGACCATAGGTGCGTGGGTTAATCTCTGGGCTTTCTATCTTGTTCCATTGATCTATGTTTCTGTTTTTGTGCCAGTACCATATTGTCTTGATTACTGTAGCTTTGTAGTATAGTCTGAAGTCAGGGAGTCTGATTCCTCCAGCTCCATTTTTTTCCCTCAAGACTGCTTTGGCTATTCGGGGTCTTTTGTGTCTCCATACAAATTTTAAGATGATTTGTTCTAGCTCCGTAAAAAAGGCCATTGGTAATTTGATAGGGATTGCATTGAATCTGTAGATTGCTTTGGGTAGTATACTCATTTTCACAATGTTGATTCTTCCAATCCAAGAACATGGTATATCTCTCCATCTGTTGGTATCATCTTTAATTTCTTTCATCAGTGTCTTATAGTTTTCTGCATACAGGTCTTTTGTCTCCCTAGGTAGGTTTATTCCTAGGTATTTTATTCTTTTTGTTGCAGTGGTAAATGGGAGTGCTTCCATAATTTCTCTTTCAGATTTTTCATCATTAGTGTATAGGAATGCAAGAGATTTCTGTGCATTAATTTTGTATCCTGCAACTTTACCATATTCATTAATTAGTTCTAGCAGTTTTCTGGTGGCAGTTTTAGGATTCTCTATGTATAGTATCATGTCATCCGCAAACAGTGACAGTTTTACTTCCTCTTTTCCAATTTGTATTCCTTTTATTTCTTTTTCTTCTCTGATTGCCGTGGCTAGGACTTCCAGAACTATGTTGAATAATAGTGGTGAGAGTGGACATCCTTGTCTCGTTCCTGATCTTAGAGGAAATGCTTTCAGTTTTTCACCATTGAGAATGATGTTTGCTGTGGGTTTGTCATATATGGCCTTTATTATGTTGAGGTAGGTTCCCTCTATGCCCACTTTCTGGAGAGTTTTTATCAGAAATGGGTGTTGAATTTTGTCAAAAGCTTTTTCTGCATCTATTGAGATGATCATATGGTTTTTATTCTTCAATTTGTTAATATGGTGTATCACATTGATTGATTTGCGTATATTGAAGAATCCTTGCATCCCCGGGATAAATCCCACTTGATCGTGGTGTATGATCCTTTTAATGTGTTGTTGGATTCTGTTTGCTAGTATTTTGTTGAGGATTTTTGCATCTATATTCATCAGTGATATTGGTCTGTAATTTTCTTTTTTTGTAGTGTCTTTGTCTGGTTTTGGTATCAGGGTGATGGTAGCCTCATAGAATGAGTTTGGGAGTGTTCCTTCCTCTGCAATTTTTTGGAAGAGTTTGAGAAGGATGGGTGTTAGCTCTTCTCTAAATGTTTGATAGAATTCACCTGTGAAGCCATCTGGTCCTGGACTTTTGTTTGTTGGAAGATTTTTAATCACAGTTTCAATTTCATTACTTGTGATTGGTCTGTTCATATTTTCTGTTTCTTCCTGATTCAGTCTTGGAAGGTTATACCTTTCTAAGAATTTGTCCATTTCTTCCAGGTTGTCCATTTTATTGGCATAAAGTTGCTTATAGTAGTCTCTTAGGATGTTTTGTATTTCTGCGGTGTCTGTTGTAACTTCTCCTTTTTCATTTCTGATTTTATTGATTTGAGTCCTCTCCCTCTTTTTCTTGATGAGTCTGGCTAATGGCTTATCAATTTTGTTTATCTTCTCAAAGAACCAACAATAAATTTATATATTAAAAAAAAAGCTAGATTAGAGAACCTGACTCTGGTGTGAAAAGTTGAAGTGCATGCTTCCACCACCCAGCCCAAATCTAAGGCATTAGATTCACATGCTCAGCCCCATGACAGTGTGAGCAAGTGAGGAATTGGGCCTGCAGTCACTTCTCTCACCATCCACATGCCAAGACTACAGGCCTGCCACACCCACCTAGTCATAGGTTGAACAAGAAGAATGGCAGGCCTGCCGCACTTAGGAAAGACAGCCCAGGGGGGCTTACCACGTGGAGCAGAAACAGAAGGGGCAGTCTTTAACACAGTAATGCTGTTCACCATTAATTGTAGCACAGTGAGCATGAACTCT
Organism: Balaenoptera physalus; assembly: GCF_965194825.1. Lineage (NCBI taxonomy): Eukaryota > Metazoa > Chordata > Mammalia > Artiodactyla > Balaenopteridae > Balaenoptera > Balaenoptera physalus. The sequence goes on along the minus strand of NC_138886.1, from coordinate 80,304,983 downwards.
CACCCATCACATGGTCTACCCCCTCAGTGGAAAGTGAATCACGGGTAGGAGAGACCAGAGCATTCATCCAATCCTCCTAACAGAGGGGAGAGGGGGCAGAAGGTCCTTTATCTGCTGTACAACCAGCATCAGTATTCCTCCCCTCACCAGAATCAGTTTTGAAGAGTAATGCTCTGTGCTATCCCTTGGAGGATGTCTTGTTTGTGATCTAATCCAAGGATTGATGACTGGGGAAACAAGCTTTAGGCTGAAAAGATGGTGGAATTTTGACTGGAGAAAAATGTTATGCCTAGAAAACTCCCCATGGACAATCTGCAAGTCAATCCTTGGCTTATGCAAAACAGCACCTGTGCCTCTGTGCTGATGGTGCAGATGTAGTAATTAGCCACGCGGAAAAGCCAGCTGCACGCCTGGGATTCAGGGAGAGCTTTCTCCTCCTCCAGGAGTGGGGTACTCCAACTTAAAGAGAAACAAACATATGAGAGGCCAGTGTGGAAAGGCTCTGAAAAATCTGTGACTACTTGGCTTGTGAAAATTGCCTTTTGTTTTCAAAGGAACAACATTTTTGAGAAAAATGAAACTTTTCTCAATGTGAGATCTTTCCTCTTTGTATTTGTATTTTATATTGGAATACAGTATGGCAATGTTAAAAAACCATTAATGAATTTTGGAATTCGGCAAAGTCAGGCTTAGGATCTGGCTCTCTTACCTATGGGGGACCTTGGCCAAGTTACTTCGCCTTTCTGAGCCTCAGTTTCCTCATTCAGAGTGGAGATAATCATAGCTACCAGGCAGGGTTTTTGTGCAAAAGAGTGATGTTGGATGTAAAGTGCCTGGCCCAGAATGAATTGTGATGATGAGGTATGTTTTTTTCTAAATACTTTATTCTGCATCACAATGGGTGGATTTACAAGCTTTATTTGTGCCCAACACTAAATCTAGAAGGATGTTTTTTCCTTTATGGTTCAGAAAAACTAGGCCAAATTTTAAAGTGGGAATTAGGAGATCGTGTTCCAGAAAGATCCTTTCTGGTCTGTATTATTGATTTCCCCAGAGAATTAGATCATCCAAACATTTGCAGATTCATTGGAGTGCCAGATGTGGTTATTGTGACAGAATACTGCCCAAAGGGAAGCTTGATGGATGTTCTGTTCAATGGTGACATTCCTCTCAACTGGGGTTTCCAGTAAGAGCCAGGCATTTGCATGGCAGGAGACACACTAGTGAAATCCTGCAACCACGCCGTCTTTTTTTTTTTTTTTTAACATCTTTACTGGAGTATAATTGCTTTACAGTGGTGTGTTAGTTTCTGCTTTATAACAAAGTGAATCAGCTATACATATACATATATCCCAATATCTCTTCCCTCTTGCGTCTCCCTCCTCCCACCCTCCCTATCCCACCCCTCTAGGTGGTCACAAAGCATGGAGCTGATCTCTCTGAACCACGCCCTCTTTACATCAACATTCTTTTTTTTTTTTTTTTTTGTGGGAATTTAACACAAATTTACTTGCATAGGTTTAAATTGCAGTTTCTATAATAAAAATAGAAAGGTTACATCAACATTCTTAAGGATCTATTGCCATCTGAATGCATTATTTTGGAAGAAGATTTGTGTTATATCTTGGGGCATGAATGGGAATGGGTAGGTCATTATATCTAGACAAGGATGCCTAGAGGAAACAGGATTTTGAACCAGGCTCACCCCCTGGTGCTCAGCAGAGACCTGACTGGAGATGCTGGCAGAAAGTCCTGTTTAACATCTAAAGAGTGTAGCTACAGGCAAGTAGTAGGCACTTGCTAGGTCTAATAAATTTATATAACAAACACTGTGATGGACAGTGAAGGTTACAAAAATAAATAAGAAATATTCCCTGCCTTCAAGAATGTCTTGGCTTGGTGGGAAAGACAAATAAGCAGAGTTATAGAAGTGTTGATGGAAGTCCTAGGGGAGTGTCAGGTGCATGGGGATAGCATCTAGTCTAGACTGGGCATAGGGAATGAATGGACCATGGGAGGTTTGCCCGTGGAGGTGAGCTGAGGAAAAGTGGACTTTTGCCAGGAGAAGGGGAGATGACAGGTTATTCCAAAGAGAGAGAACAACATGTGAAAGATGTAGGAGAGGATGGTCCAGTCTGGGATTGTAAATCGATTAAGTATGACCAGAGCTTAGAGATGAGGGTGGAGTGGGAGGTAGGAATGGAGAGAAATGAGGCAGAAAGGTAAGCAGATAGTCCTGAAATGGGCCAAAGTGGATATGATAATTTAGTATTTGAAAAAATGGAATTTCAAATAAGAGAGAAAAGGAGAGGTTGTGTGAATAAAGGATTCAGGACAACTGTCTAACCATTTGGCAAAAAAAACATTAGATTCCTAGTTCACACCTTTAACCAAAATTAATTTGGGGGCAGCTTTAAATTTTCAATATGAAAAATGAAATTTTAAAAGTACCAGAAGGAAACACTCAGATATGATTATATAACAGCACAGTGAAAATGTAACAGGAATATGAGCATCTGGGGAAAGTATTTCTAACATGATCTCTTACCAAGTATAACTAACAAAAGAGTTCAGGTTGATACTCATGGACTAGCAGGTACTAGCAATGTAAGTAGCATAACAAATAACTTCTGGTCTGTAATTTTAGATAAGCCTATGAACATCTAAATTTATTTTTAAATGTGACATGTGTAGGCGAATCTAGTTTATTTGGAAGAAACATTCACTTTTTTCTGGATAATTATGACCCCATAGCATTCACAAATGTGTGTATAGCTGAGCTTACCTGAAGCAATGTGTCCACTGTCCCTGCAAACGGTGGCTCTGCATTTCACAGAGCCACACATTAAAAATCTGTGTAGATTTTTAATTTGCTCTGGATGAGGGATTTCACATCAAAATGACCTGTGTGTCTTTTTGCAGCTATGCCATCATTTTGTTGGAGACTGCCACACGAAGAGACCTGGTCTTGGTAAGAGTCTATTGGACATATTTTCAAGTGAACCATCAGAGAGTCTGCTTCTCCATTGCTTAGCAGTGAACAGTATGTCCTACCCTAGCAGAGAACGATCTTGTGTCTGATTTGATCGTATATTTTTTGGAGAGAATAAGATATATATTGTCTATCTATCTATGTATGTATCTATCTTTGAATAGCATATACTTATGGTTTGAAAAAGTACTGAAAAAATTCCATATGTAAAGTGTTCTGGGTATTAGGGTGAGTTCCCCTATCCAAGTGTAGGCAGACTGAGTTGAAGGAGAGCAGGACTAAAGATTCTCTCACTGCATCTGGAACACAGGGATCCTTTGGGATTTGTTTCATTTGACCATATTCCAATGATAATGATGTTGAGTGTGGATTTTGTTCCCCAGGATGTGAATCCTTAAATAAATTCCTCTTATCCTTAGGCTTTGTTTATTTATTTTAAGAAATTTCCCTCCAGGTTTATGATTTCCAATAGATCACAAAAATTATACATAGTTTCAACAGAGACCAAAACTGTCATAAAGACATTATCTATAAGAGAAATAGGAGGTGAATGAGGGTGGGATATGGTTCTTTGAAATGATTTTTCATTTCATTATTTTAAATGTAAAACCCCTGTGAGCTGTATATGTTGACCAACAGTTTCGTGTGCTCCTGAATGCCATTTAACAGATAAATCAGGGATGTGGGAATTTCAACCAGAACAGACAATATCAACTGATCTTGGTACTTTTAAAGAAATGCAAAGAGGAATTGCAGGAGAGATGATAGTATATGTTGAGAAAATCTGCCTCAACTCTCAGATCAGAGGAATCGTGAAACGTTGGTGGTAGTGGAGAATTTATTTTATACCGGTAACTACAGTATTTGGGCTCACTATTCCTATTTCCCCCAATTATATAGTTACTGCCCAATTAACTGGTTATAGCTTTAACATATGATTAAGCAAATTAATTTTCAACAACAACATGCAGTTTAAGTGTAATCCCACGGGGACTAAAACAAAACAAAACAAAACAATGAACTAAGACTCTTCGTGGGGATTGGCTCATACTAGTCACCATTTGTCATCAATATCTGAAAGCAGACTTTCTCAGACAAGGGCAGATGAGCAAGGTCATTTCTGTACTGATCAGTAACCATATATGGAACTTGTCAATGGCAGGGGCTAGGATGACATCACTCTGTCCTCTACAGGAGTGAGGTGAGTGTGTGGAGGGCAGGGACAGGGGGTGTGGGTTGTGAGGGGCAGTGAGGAGCAGAGGGCCTGAGCAGCAGTGCTAGAGTCGACCAGCCCATGTTGGTGAGCACTGGAATGAATGCATGTCTAGGAGGGGCCCACTGGTGGAGATTCTTAAACGCCAGGTTGAGAAAGTCATGTTTGGTCAGAAAGGAGCACCGACAGCTTTTAAATGGTGGAAATGACATGGCGGAAAGAAGAGAGAGACAGGGATTGGTGGCACAATTGAATTTTCTTTCCTTCGTGGTTAATTAATGCACTTAGTAAGGGCTCCAGAGTGGATCATATAAAGGAATGCCTAATGCACAGTGTAATTCCAAATGCTGTTTAACAGATAAATTGATATACTTGCTAACTTGATAGTTAGCATTCCCTATGCCCTTTTTTACCTGTCAGATGGAGGCTAAGGGGTTGAATCAATCATCTCAGCTTGTCCCTTTGGAGGCATACAAAACTAGAGCTATTAGGTGGAAGTCACCTTATAGATTGTTTATTTGTGCTAGTTTGTTTTCAGATGTGGCAGCTGAGACCTAGAGAGATTGAGAGAGCTATTCAAGGCTCCAGCTCGCTCCCTTGCTCCCATTCAGTTCTCTGGTGGAAGGACACAGATTCAGCCCTGGGCTCCCTGTTTCTCTCTCTCCAATTCTACTTCCTTTATAATTTTGCGTGACCTCAATATCCATGAGGACGATGTGCCCAATACCCGTCAGGTTTTTGACCTCCATCTTCTCCTTTGATCTTGTCCTTTACCTGCCTCAACTACCCATTTCTATATCACACCTGAGATATCATTATTACCCCATACTGCATCCCCTCCACAGTATCCATGTCAGTATCTCACTCTGACTTCCACCTCCTATTTTTCTAGCAAATTGCCTTTAGTTTTCCAACCTCACCAATGTATCATTCTGGGGCGTCCAATCCATTGACCTGACTGCAATTCACTCCCTCTCATACCCCCCTTTCCTCCTCACCTGCATTAGATTCTATGGTTCATCATTGACATAGATTCCTTTGCCTAAATTCTCTTCTGTTGTCTTATCACAAACTGACAAGTTTTATATGTTTGGTGGATTGCTATCTCTCACCTCAGGACATGATTGACACATGTTAGGTGCTCAGTAAATGTTAGTTGAGTGAATGAATAAATAAATCATTGAAAGCGAGTGTAGCTTTCAGAGTGGTTAAGTTATATATATGTATATATATATATATTTTTTTCTCTTTATTGGAGTATAAGTTAAATTATATTTTGCTCTAGAGTGTTTGGCACATGCTTCTGTTTTGATTATTTCTAATGCTAAGTTGTTTTTTACTTTTCTTCATTCCTTTTCTCCCCTCCCGCAGAAAGAAGAGCCTCGTTCCGTGGGGCATCCTTGTGTCTCCCTCTTGAGGAGCTGATTACAGGGAAGACTGAGAATCTCTGTCCTTGCCCTTCAGAGTATGCAGAGGTAAGGGGGTGAGGAGGGACAGGGAACTTGACTCTGAAGCCATTACATCGACTAACCACGAGCTCATGTTATGTCTTGGAAAGAGATATATCAACAAGAGTAGCCTGGGGACTTCCCTGGTGGTGCAGTGGTTGGGAATCCACCTGCCAATGCAGGGGACACGGGTGCGAGCCCTGATCAGGGAAGATCCCACATGCCTCGGAGCAACTAAGCCCGTGCTCCACAACTACAGAGCCTGCGCTCTAGAGCCCATGAGCCACAACTGCTGAGCCCTCGTACCACAACTACTGAAGCCCGCGCGCCTAGAGCCCGTGCTCCGCAACAAGAGAAGCCACCGCAATGAGAAGCCTGTGCGCCGCAACGAAGAGTAGCCCCCTATTGCAGCAACTAGAGAAAGCCCGTATGCAGCAACGAAGACCCAACACAGCCAAAAATAAATAAATGAATTAGCTTATAAAAAAATAAGTGGTAGTTATTATTTAAAAAAACAAAACAAAACAAGAGTAGCCTGTTGCCTCAAGTAACAATAACAACTTCTTGGCATTTTTCTGGCTTTTCCAAACCCACCTCCAGGTAGAGATGACCCAGTAGGCAACTGGCATATGTATCAGGAATTTGAAACAGAGGCTCAGATGGAAATAGAAATTTGGGGACCATCACTTTCTATGCTGTAATGTGGCCACAGATGGGGTGAAGCCTCCCAGGGAGAAGACGTGGAGAGAGAAGAGAAGAGAGAGGGCAGAATCCAAGTTGGGAGCCCAGCATTCCTGCAGAGCTCTGGTGCCATAAAACATAATGACCAAGTGACACATGTGATGATGAAAATAAAGCAAGCATGTTCATATGCAGCACACAGATAGCAGATACAGCTATGGAGCCATAATACCTGTCACTTTGGGATTTACACATGCACATGGGCTTATGATAATTTGTATAATTGATAAGAATTAATTTACCAAAACATGAAATGAGAATTGTGACTTTGAAAGGGTTAGGTGCAGTTCATAGGACAGTGCTGGAGTGGAATGGACCAGCCAGTGATTTTACAGAGTTCATCGATCTAGTCCCAGCCATGGCGTTAATTGCCCTCGTGAGCTTAAACCCTCAGGCCTCTGGCATCTGAGGATCTCTGGGCTTTAGTTCCTTATTATTATTTTTTGCCCGCCCTGCGCAGCTTGTGAGATGTTATTTCCTATGACCAGGGATTGAACCCAGGCCCTCAGCAGTGAGAACGTGGAGTCCTAACCACTGGACCGCCAGGAAATTCCCTTAGTTTCCTTAGCTTTAAGATAAAAAAGGATACTACATCAGTGAGTCCAAGGGGCAGACACAGGTTGCATATCAGAACTAGGGATGAGCCCCTAAAAGAGCGTGTATCTTGTGTGATATTATCAAATTTCATATTTGTAAAATGAACAAAAGTCATATTGATGTAGCAGTTGTAGCTACTGAATGTAAAGCTCAACCAAATCTTCCTGGCTGGTGGGGCTAAGGTTAAAAAAGATAGGGAAACCCAGGAATAGATGATTCCAAATTGTTCATTTCTGTAGTTCTTTTCAGAATATCAGTAAATCAGTGCATGACTGTTACTGTTGATCACTACAGTTGATTAGGAGGTACAGGAAAGGCAACCCATCCTAAAGACCCAATTTAAACAAGTAAAGAAGCTTTTATACAAGATGAATCCCAACAAAGTTGTCCAGTGAATCTGATGATGTCTCTGGTAAGCTTGGGTGACTTCCCAGTCCTCACTAACTGCACCCATTCAGGTACGGATTTACCAGAGCAAGTCTCAGTGGTGCACCCCCTCAGAGCTGGCTTGCTTACTGGATCCCAAGGGGATGTTAATTATAAGCCAAGACCCCCTATGGAAATCCCCCTGCCTTCTAGGAGCTTTCAAAGAGTCAGAGATTAATACACAGGGAGCAAAGTGTTCCCATAAAATAATTTCTCTTTGTGATGGATGCTTAGTTGGAGAAGTACAGGAAACACCCAGAAGTACTTGTGGCAGAAAGGACCCAATACCCAATGCCTGAAAACCAAAAAACGGACCTCCTGCTCTATAGTAAGTAACGCCTTATTGAAGTACAATGTCAATAATAAAGGCTGATTTAGTTAGTTCATGCATTTCCATTTGACTTGTTTTTCTGGAATGCTCTTTTCTGAAAACTAATTGCTGAAGCCATGGAAATAACAATTTTACATCTTTGTTTTAAAATCCTGTGTTCTGATTGTATGAATTTTAAAGGGTCAGTTCTCATTTGCTCTAGAATTTTGATAACTCTTGAGTCCCTTAAAAAGAAGTTAATGTGTGTCTAAGGTTGAAGGGAGAAGACAAATCTTTACCTGTAATGCAAAGGAAAGGATTTAATGTCAGCACTGGATTTGGGGCAGCTGTGCATAAGTCTCGCAAGGAAGAGCCCAGCCTAGGGGGAGGTGGAGCTGGAAGAGCAGCCCTACTAGGAAGCTGCAGGGGAGGTGCTCAGGCAGGTAGAGGACTCCAACCCCGGCAGTGGAGTATGGTGTAGGTTTGATGTAGACATGGCTTAGAGCTTGGGTTCTGGAGTGAGCCAGAGCTGGATCAGTGTCCCAGCTCTGCCTTTTTCTAGCTTTATGATCCTTGGGTAAGTGCAAGTCACTTTATGAGCCTCAGTTTCTTTATCTCATAAAATAGGGATTAAAAGCTGTACCTACTTCAGAGGAGTGTCATATTAAATGAGTTAATGCATGTAATGCTCTTAGCAAGTGCCTGGTACAATGAAGAGCTCAATAGATATGATAATGATGATGATGTTGATGATGATGGTAGACCAGGATCTTTGTTTGAAGGTTCTGCTAAACCAAGCAAGCAAATAGGCAGTGGGTACCTGGCAGAGAGGGTGACCATTATATCTCCAGGCTTAGGTGCCTAGGCAAGGTCCCCCAGCATACCAACAAATTGTTCCCATTATCTCAAGGACCAAAGTTTTCTATCCTCTGCCCTGTTGGGTGGGCTAGGGTTGCTCAGTATGTGCCAGGCATGGAGGTTCCCCACGTGGTTATTGTAGAAGGCCTGGTTTCCCCTAACAAGGGACTTCTCAATCCTGGCTGCACGTTACAATCTCTTGGGACTTTCACAATAAACTCATGCCTGGACCCCACCCTTCGGATATTCTGCTATAATTATTCAGGGGGAAAATTCAGTCATTAGTATTTTAAAGGCTCACTGGTGGATACTAATTTGCATCCCTGCTTGGAAAACTACTAACTAGCAGTTCAGCAAGTAAACTAAGCATTGTTTTAATGCAGTGGAATCAGCAGTAGTAAGATAATTGTCAGACCCATAATTCTTGAATAACCAATTGGAATAATTGGTTCTTCTGTTTGACCACTTTCCAGAATTGACACCTCTGACTCCTCCCTTCTTTCTGAAGCTCTCTCCTCTCTGGATTTCCCTACTGCCTCTCTCCTCTTCACCCCTTGCTGCCCAGCTGGCTTCCTCACAGTCTTTTCAGCGGCTCTGCAACCATCATGCACACCTTGACTGTTGACGGTTTCCTGGGGTCTACCCTTGGCGTGCACTTTACTTGTTCAGAAACTCTCTGCTTTAGCTCCTGCTCTCAGCTTCCACCACTACCTATATGCCAGTGACTTTCAAACCTGGAGTTTTAACCCTCTATCTGTCTTGAGATCCAGGTGTGTTAGTTCCAGACATTGACCTGGATGTTCTTGGCCATGTAGACTACAGCTGTGTGGCAGTCTTTTTATTTATCCCCAGTTGCCTTGATGATAACTCCTAACATTTACTGCTTTCCTTACATTCCTTCCTGATCTCATCTGTGCTCACTCTCAATGGATTACCTTGCTCCACCATCGCGCCTTCCTAATTATGGGCTCTAACGTGTGAAACTGACCCATGTTCCCCAATTCCAACTATCACCAAACTTATCAAATAAAGGCCTATCTCTGCCTTGTTTCTTCTTTTTTCAGAGGAAGGCATATGCCTTCTGCTTTCTGAGGCTAACCTCTCCACTTGGGTTCTGAATCCCATCTTGCTGCCTCCTTTCATTTAGTCATTGAACCAGTACTTATTAGTTATTTACTACGTGCTGGCATTGTACTAGGCAGGCAAAACAGCAATACACAGGACAGACTGATTCTCTGCTCATGTGGAGCTCAGAATCTAGGGAAGGAAGACAGGAAATGTACAAACTAACAAATAGTTATATGATGTGTCAGGTGGTGATAAGTGCTGGGAGAAAAATAAAGCCATGTTAGGAGTGAGAGAGTGACTGCAGCTGCTGTTTTCTATGGTGTGGTCAGCACCCTGAATGAAGTGAGGGACATCGGGGCATAGCGGACAGGAGGCACACAGGCAGGAGCATGCTTGGAGTAGGAGGGACAGCAAGGGGGTCAGTGGGGCAGAGAAGTAGAAGATAAAGTAAAAAGTAAAAGAGGCAGCAGGAGCGAGGTTAGGCATGAGCTTTCTGGTCCCTCAATGTTGAGGTCAGGGGGAGAGAGAGGACAAGCCTGCAATGGAGACTGAGAAGGAGCAGCTGGAATCAAGGTTAGGTGGTGTTTCAGAAACCAAGGGAGGAAAGTGTCTCCCGCAGGAGGGAGTGACCAACTGTGTTAAATGCTGCTGCTGGTTGAGTAAGATGAGGTTGATTCTTTTTTTTTTTAATTCTTTTTAAATTTTATTTTTGGCTGCATTGGGACTTCGTTGCTGTGTGTGGGCTTTCTCTAGTTGCAGCGAGCAGGGCTACTCTTCGTGGCGGTGTGTGGATTTATTGCGGTGGCTTCTCTTGTTGCGGAGCATGGGCTCTAGGTGCACGGGCTTCAGTAGTTGTGGCTCGTGGGCTCTAGAACGCAGGCTCAGTATTTGTGACCCACGGGCTTAGTTGCTCCGCGGCCTGTGGGATCTTCCCAGACCAGGGCTTGAACTCATGTCCCCTGCATTGGCAGACGGATTCTTAACCACTGCGCCACCAGGGAAGCCCGAGGTTGATTCTTAAATCAACCGCTGGATGCGGCAATGTGGAGGTTCCTGGTGGCCTTAACAAGAGCAGTTTTGGTGGAGTTTGGATGGGAAAAAGCCTTCTTTGGAGAGTATTTAGGGGACAATAGGACAAGAGGAAGTGGAGATAGCAAGTATAGGCAACTACTTTAAGGAGTTTTGCTCCGAAAATGTGTAGAGAAATGAGGCCATATCTGAGGCAGTCAATGAGTTTTCTTTTTAAATTAAATTTAGGAGATGTAGTATCTAAAGGAAGGACCTAATAGAAAGGGAAAAAACTGATGGACCTTTGCTCCATGATGATTTCCTCTTTCCACCATACCCTACGGTGGAGGTACCCACCGTACCTCCAGGCTCTCCTTTGGCTTTCGCTCCTTCACCTCAGTTTACTAATATATGCAGTTTTCCTTTTCTTCATGTAGATGAAATTCCAAGAGCTTTGGAAGCAGGCCATCCTGAGTTCAGATTTGGTTTCTTCCACTGTCTTGGCTATGTGACTCGATCTCTTTGAACCTCTAAATAATCATAACAACGCTAGAGTGAAAATGAAGTGAGATAATGAATATGAGGAACTTAGTGCCTGGCTGTTAGCAGAAGTGCTGCAAATGTTAGTTCTCCTACAAAAGAGCAAGGTGTGGGTGGGAGGTAGGGGCTAGAGATGGGGGGGGGTTTAATTTGAGCTTCCTTATCCTGAAGCAAATTTGTTTTCTGTCCTCTCAGCTGAAGAACTTGTTAAAAAGTAATATATGCTCAGTGATCTCTTTTTACCTGTTATTTGTGCCTCAACCCATCGCAGTATGACACCCACACTCATCATTCTGCAAGGATTGCCCTCACCCAAGGTCATGCCTTATGCCAGAGGTTATTTGACAGTCCTCACCCTAGTTCATGTCTCTAAAGAATTTGAGAACTTGATCACTCCTTTTTGTCCCTTGGCTTCTAGGACACTATGCACTTTTGTTTTTCTTCCCATCTTCTCTGACTCAAGGAAGGTCTAAGACATATGGGTTCAAACCAAGGCATATGAGTATCCTAGAAAGACCAAAATTTGTCCTTTCAGAACTATTTTTTTTTACTGTTGTCTGTCTCACAATGTAGCTAAGAAAGAGAGCTCTGGATTTAGACTCCCTGAATTTAAATCTCAGCTCTTCCACTCTTCTCCTCTTCCCCATCTGTAAAATGGGGATCTTAATTTTACATCACAGAATGGTTGTGAGGATTCAGTGAGTTAGTCCATGTAATGTACCCGGAGCAAAATAAGTGTTAGTGATGATGTTGATAATGATGATAATGACGATGGTGGCGATGATGATGAAGAGGAGGGGCTGAGCACTAACTATGTAGGTTTGAAGGCTCCCAGGTTCCCACACCCCACGCATTTCAGCTTTGGCCCCCAACCTGCAAACTGTACTCAGCAAAACCCAAACTGCTGTGGTTAATCTGATCTGCCTTCCTTAGAGGCAGGTAGGGGACTATATTTTATTTTACAGCGTGTCCTTTAGGGCTGTCTCTCCCCTTCCAAGTGGGTTATCTAAGTGTTCCATTTCAATCACATACGGTAAGCCCCTCTAGAGGGGTTTTGGTGAATGTAGTCTTCTCCATCTCCTTGCATTTGCACTGATGTTTTATTAACCAGTGGTGACTGATGCTGCCCTGGATGACCAGTCCCCACAGTCCGTCCCAGTTCTGATGATACCACTGTTTCCTTCGATGGTTCTTCTCTGGTCAACGTCTCTTAAATGCTTTTCACCCCTAAATATTGATGTTTACCAGGATGTTATTGTTGGCTTTCGTCTTCTTATCTAAATTCGGTGCCCTAGACAGTCCAGGTCTGGGCTTCAGGTAGTCCATGCAGCCCTGAAATCACATGCAAGATTGATGCATTTCCTAGGAGAGGGCCCATGTTTTTTATCCACGTTCTCAAAGGGGGCTCAAAAATGAAGAATCAAGCTAATCTGAGTGGTTTATTTATCAGCCTTTTGAGTCCTTGACTATCCTGCTCCATAGGCATAGGGGAGTTAGTCTCTTCCTTTCAGTGGAAATGAGTTACTTTCTAAATCTACCTGAAATGGCCCCCCTTTGGGCAGAGATAGTCAGTACTTCCCGTGTAACCCTTTAAGGCTTCTCCTGGCCAGAGGAAGCCAGGGTTTTATATTCAGCTAGTGCACATATGGGATTACTTGTATGCATTTCTGTTTATCTAATAGGATTATGTGTTACTAGTGTGTGGGGACTGAATTTTATTCATTTTTGTGTCCCCAGTGCCTGTGACATGGTAGCTGCTCTGTAAATATTGATTGGAAGCCTGACTACATTTTGTATTCTTCAGTTAACTGCAAATACAAGAAACGGCAATATAGCCAGATCATGATGCATTTATAAGTATTTAGCTTATTACCAGGGTAGATTATGAATATGTATATCAAAAATGGCCTATTGAGACAGAAATTCCTGAGGGAAATACAAAAATATCACCCTATTTCTTTCACTGAAAAAAATACAAAATTTGATTTTCCCACTATTATTAGACTCCAATAAATATTCATCCTTTATCCCTCCAGGGGGGGTCCCAAGCTTCCTGCAAGTGGAATGAACACTAAATGTGCCCAGTAAATCACTCTGATGGTTTTCACCCTCTAGCCAGAATGGAGATCTTAGTTGGTTTGCTTCTTTTAATGGCCTAAAAATTCAAGTAATGTTAGATTTTTTTTTTTATTCCCAAGACTAGAGGAGGCAGGTACAATTGTTCATGCACCACCAAACTCCCTGTGAAGAAGGTAATAGCCTGTTCTTGGGAACATAATGTTCCACGAACCAAACTACCTCCCGCCCCCCACCCCCCTCCACAAAGTTCAAAGTCCCAGAGTTCTCTAACACTACTCACTGCTGGCACCAACTAAATTGCAGATCCCTGCAAGGTAGCAGCTGAGCCTGCTTAACTCACCCTGAGAGGTCCTGATTCCCATAATAGCGTCTCCAGTTCAGGGAGGCATTGATCTCAGTGACCAAGGTGCTCGGTCAGTAAAGCCCAGTGTGAATGGGATTACAAGCAGAGCTTCCATTCCTCCAATGAAGTCTTGTTTCTCTGCCCCTAACAGTACCCATGACCCCACTCAACACTGGTTCCAGGAGAGTTCAGGTTAGGGAATGTGCTCGGCTTGGTACAAATCCATTATGGCCAGGCAAACAATAAAACAACACCTTACTACTGAGTGTGGAGGGCAGAACAACTGAGAATGCCAATGGTGACAAATGATGCTACAGACATGAGGACTGGGCTTTGTGTGTCCTTTTCCTTGAGGATAATTGACCATTCTAATTCATACCTGAAAACAGGCAGTTTACCGAAACAAGCTGCTGATGACCTAAGAGAAGGCTGACCTCGCCAAGTGCAGAGTTACCTGAGTGCATCCATCTTTTTCAGGTAAATTAACATAGCTGGAGTTAGGGTTTCAGCTCAAAAGTCAGAGAGATGAAGCAATCTACATACAGTATTATACAATTTGTGTCTGACTGTTAGTAGCTGGAGAGTAAGTAACATCTGCAAAAGAAGAAAATGCAGGCATTTGAGTGAAGTGGCAGTGAGTTTACCACTTAGGCACGTTGTTAATAAGGTACATTGGCGTGATTTGGTTAAGTCCCTCCACCCCCACCACTTTTTATTTTTAAATTTAAATCAATTTCTTAGAACTAAAAGGCATTCAGTTTAGCAAAAACAGTAGGAAATTGATGTAGAAAGGTATACTGCTTCATCTCAGGGAATGTGTTTTAAAGAAGTAAATAGACCATATCGTTCTCGCCTTCCATAGCAAAGGACACAATGGCCACAGGAGTGATGAGGCAGGACCGAGGTTGCCTGCCTGGGGGCAAGTTTTGATAGTTCAGACAAAAACCTGTAAATTGAAGTTGTAAGCTGTGAACTTGAAACATTCTAAACGATTTGCACAAGGGCAGTTTGCTGCAGGCACTCAAAGCAGTGAGTCCTAATCTGGGGGTCAAGGGACTTTCCTTGTTTTACTGATGAGAAAGTGAGCCCAGAGTTTAGACACACTCAGAGTTGTGCCCTGGCAGTGATGGAGACTCTCTCCTAGGGTGGGGAAAAGGCAGACAAGCCTCTTTCCAACTTTGAGTATTTATCTGAGGAAATGAAAGCCTCACTAGCAACCAAATAAAAGACCTAGAATATAGGTAGGAATCAGGATAACTGGTAAGCAAATTAACCTTGACCTGGGACTTCTCTAAATAAGATTTGCACAGCCGTCTCAATCTATGTAAATCTCTTGTTATATAAACCCAGTCACTTGATTGGCAGAAACAGGGCAAGGCCAGATGTTAGGGGATGAAGTTCTCATCAAACAAGCTGCGTAGCTTTGAATATACCAATACAGTCTAAGACAAACTAAGCAAAACAAAAACAAAAACAAAACCCCCAAAACCTCAAACCCAAAACCAAGCAGAAAAACTAACCAAGCATATGAAACAATTAGGAATATTTTCTAAAGCAATTAACTGGCCCATGGGTCTTGGGGTCCCTGGCCTAGAATTCTGAGAGCCTCAAAAAATTGTGCAGAACAAGGAGGTACCATTGCTTAATGGGGTCTTACCAATTATTTTTCCTGATTTAACTTTTTTCTACCTCACTGCCCATTTCTAGTGACATCGTGGGCTTCACTCAGCTTGCCAGAACCAGAATGCCAAATCAGGTAGTGGACTTCCTGAACAAGATGTACAGCACCTTTGATGAAGTTATAGATCAGTATTACGTCTACAAAATGGAGATGATCAGAGATGCATGTGAGTGGTTATGGATGAATGGGTAGTCCCTTAGATACGGAGTGATATTGAATTGCATTGGGAACAAAGCCAGGAATTAACAGAAGCAAATAATTTATGTAAAATTTCTAACTCTCCTAAGTTATAAGCTCTTAGGAAGTAAATCTTCTTAGTAACCTTCATTGGGCCCATGGCTTTTCTCTTAGTGGGCACCCAGAAAATGTCTATTGATTTGATCTGAGAACCATCTTTATTTGATAATAAGGGGAAAAAACTGGTTTTATGCTTTCATTTTTGTGGTCAGACTCTCAGGCACTTAGCTCAATGAGCTCTAACTGCCCAATTATCCACATTGACATTTTCCCTTTCTCCATGGCCAGTGAGGGAAGGATGTGGATCTTGAAATATGAGATGGCAAACATGGAACAATAATTAGATAAAATGATATCAATAATCATTAAAATTTCTAATTTCAATTTTAATTGTATAAATTGAGAAGGGAACAGTGGATTGTTTCATTAGCCCGGAGGCAAACTGAAAATAGATTTAGAAAATACTAAAATTCATCTATTCAATGCATAGTTATTGAGAATCCAATATGTGCCAGCTCTGTGTTAGCACTAGAGCTCTGGAGGTTATAAGGTTGAACGTGACAGACAGGACCTCTACCTGCAGGGAACTTAGAGTCTAGTGATAAATAGAAGGACTGAGACCAGTAACCCCGTTAAGAGGGAATGATGCTTCTCCCATTTTACCTTCGTTATGTGACCTCCTAATCGTGCAGATCACTGTGTGCTTTACTGCAACTACATAATTCCTTTTCTTTCCATTCATTACTGAAAAATACTGCATTCTGAGGTTAATGTTGATGGAACTGTTGTGCTCATACAATCCCTGTGTTTCCTTTCATTACTGGAAAACACTGCATTATGAAATTGAAGTTGCTATCATACATGATCATGTAATTAAGTACATTTGCTTTGCATTTCACTTGTTAATCTCTGGTTGGGCTTTTCATCTCTGTGCCTCTAATTCTGAATCAACGAACAGGTGTTTAGACCCAAATATGTTGATTTTTAACTGATCTCAGTTAATGGGTAAATATAGGGTACTAGATTCATAGTGAGCAGGGATGCTTATTTTCAATAAGCCTTAGATTTAAAGGATTTTCCTTCATTCACCAAGAGTAAGCTCATTATACAGAAATGTGGATGAGGTCATAATACTATCTCTGGTGGCCACTATGGGAAAAAAAAAAGAAAAGAAAATTGAAATAATCCTTTGGCTAAATTCGAAGTAAATTTTGCTGGGAGTTGACAAAAAATGGATTAAGTATTTAGGCATCTAGGGCTTGATTTTATTTTATTTTATTTTATTAATTAATTTATTTTTTTTTGACTTTTAAATGTCTCCAATTTTATTTGAAAACCAAATAGGTATTATATTTTCATAGCATCAAACTAGACAAATAGGTCTGTGACAGCAGATATCCTTAATTCTAAACTTTTCCCTCAATTTGTAGGGCTTGATTTTAACCAAGGTTCTGCTTTGTTACACTTTAGGGAATGCTGATTCATTTGCGTTTTGGTCAAGTTTTGATGTGATGTTGAATCTTCATTTTATAATATTATCTGTTTTATTGTTGTTGCACAAGTTGGTTATATGTCACTGTGGACTTGTATGTTTATCAAATTTATTACCACAGCACCAGACAACAGTAAATGTCACACAGTAGAATACAGAATGTATATCTGCATAAGGGTGTCTAAAAATTGTTAGTTTTTCTTATATTTTTATGAATAAGGATTGATACATTAATTATTCACCTTTGAGTTTGGCCGATGGAATTATTTGGAATGGTGTTTCTATGTTATCTCATAGCATGTTAGAGCTGGAATACTCACAATGAAACCATCATGTATCGAATGCTTAGCCATGTGCCAGGCATTGTGCCAAGGGCTTCATATGGATTATTTCGAAATAGTAAATATCCTCACAGCATCCCTATGACCTAGATGTTATGATCCCCATTTCCAAGATGAGAATGCCGAGGCTCAGCTACTTGCCCAAGGCCATATAGTAAATGCAGAGCCAGGACCCAAACCTGTCTGATCTAAGGGCTCATGCTGCTGTCAGCTCACTATGCTGCTTCTCACAGATGGGAGAGAATTTAGGGATTACTCTAACCAAGGAGCTGGAGGCCCAAGGACTTGGTCAAGGTCCCCTTGTTAGTGGCAGATTTGGACCTGGGCTCACATCCTTTCTGCTTATGGTAAAATAGAAGAATTGGGCCTTCAGGGGCATCCATGTCTTTCCCTTTATCAATGTGCTAAACCCTGGAGTCATCCTTCACTCTTCCTGACTTTCTCCTTTTATATCCAGTCGGCCAGCAAATACTGTTGATCCTTTTACCACAGTGTCTTACATGTGGTAGAGCTCATGAGATAGAATGGTTATGAGTCAGGCTCTGCCGTCAGATTCCAGCTGGGTCAAATCTCAGCTCTGCCTGCCGGGTGATTTGGGGCAAATTAATTAATCTCTCTATGCGTCCATTTTTTCATCTGTAAAATGGTGATAATAACATGATCCACCTTATAAGATTGTTTTGAGGATTAAAAGCATATGAAGAGAAGCCAGGCCCTGCCTCAGGCAGCAGGAGAAACTTAGCTCTAGTACCTAAATCTTTCCCATTAAAAGCAAAATATCTTTGTGTGTTGAACAAAGGAATTTCAAGTAATTGATTGGTATTGTTTCGTTCTGAAGTCCAGGATAGTAAGTCCCCCCCCTTTTTTTTTTTTTATAAGATATAGAAAGGCATACTCATAATTTCTTAGATCTTCATGCACTTTTTTTTTTTAAATTTATTTATTTATGGCTGTGTTGGGTCTTCGTTTCTGTGTGAGGGCTTTCTGTAGTTGCGGCAAGTGGGGGCCACTCTTCATCGTGGTGCGCGGGCCTCTCATTATCGCGGCCTCTCTTGTTGCGGAGCACAGGCTCCAGACGCGCAAGCTCAGCAATTGTGGCTCACAGACCTAGTCGCTCCGCGGCATGTGGGATCTTCCCAGACCAGGGCTTGAACCCGTGTCCCCTGCATTGGCAGGCAGATTCTCAACCACTGCGCCACCAGGGAAGCCCTGTAAGTCCCCTTTTTAATGCTGTTCTAATTCCTAATGTTTGAGTATTTTCCAAGTTATATGCGTGTGTGTGTTTTATTTTAAAGTGTGACCAAATGCAAATAAAGCAGGGACCATGAATATTAAAAAGAAATACAAAACAAAGAAGCACACACACATACAAAGTGTATGGAGTACTTCTGATGCCTGGTGCAGCATATGCCCTCATAAACGTTATTATTCACACAACCTTCCCCTTTCTCAGCTTTAGCCCTGGTCCAGACCTTCATCTTCCCACATATGGACAAAAAACAGTCCCCTAACTAGTGTCCTTGCCTCTGCCTTTTGCACGATTATGAGGTGAAACTATACTTTGCATATCTTGTTCTTTTGTTTAAGAACTTAATTGTCCACAACATCATGTCCACATTCTCTAGGCTTGCAGACAGTGCCCCACATAACTGCTTCTTCAGACACTGCTGTGAGTTTTGCCAGCTGTACAGTTTGATAGAACAGTCCCTCAAGACTGCCCTCACTTCAGACAACAGCCACAAGTTTGGTGGTCCTAGGATTATCCTCACTTCAGACCAGCTGGCTACAAATTTGGGGGTCCCCACAACCACCCTTGGGTTTGATAATTTGCTAGAATGTCTTACAGAACTCAAGAGTGCTTTACTTATTATTACAGTTTTATTATAGCGAAAGGATACATATTAAAATCAGCCAAGGGAAGAGACACCTAGAGCAGAGTCCAGGAGGGGTCCACTCATTCTCTTCCTGTGGAGTCACAGATAGCATCACATCTTCCCAGTCACCAGGTATGACAATACACCCTAAGTATTGCCCACCAGGGAAGCTCACTTGAGCCTTTGGTGTCCAGAGTTTTTAATTGGGGCTTGATCACGTACTGCTCACGTGGCTGACCTTTAGTCTCCAGCTGTTTCAGGTCAGGCTGATACCTCAGCCTGACTACAGGCTGACACTGTGTGGCCCTGCGACCCTATTAAAAATCACATTGTTAGACTGTTGGTAGCCAAAGCTCCCCAGCAACAAAGACCCTCCGGGATGTTCCAAAGGCCTAGAGCTCAACTCCTAGTAGCTAAGGGCATAGGCCAGACTTCTGTTTTGGTAAGGTTAATTCTTCACTAAACAGCCTTGTTTTCCATTGGTCTTCTATAGGACATCACCTGCCAAAAAAGGCAACACCCAAACCATCCCATGGATTCATGCAGTTTTTAAAAAATCTGTAATATTTCTTCCTTTACTTCTAGTATGCTTAAATGTTATGCTTTTCATGAGGTTCAGTTCAAGTCTTGCCCCCTAAAACTTTGTTTGTCCCAAGCTTTTCTAACTAGTTGAATATTTGCCTTGTGTGACCCTGTGATGTGGCTGTATTTATAGACTTCCCCGAGCCTTGTATGTCTCTGTAGCCTAGGTGTCCACCACAAAGTAACGGCTCAGAAAATCCTTATTAATAATGATGGTAATTTTCCTAGTATCTAAGGAATTCAGTAAATCTCTGTTGAAATGATCTGAGCTAAGTTTTCCCTTGATTGTAAATTAGGCACCTTTGTTAGCTGTATCTCACTCTTTCTGATTACTTGGGCTCTAATTTAGATAAGTTGCTACCTAAATGAGTCATTAGACCCTAAGACAGAATGTTTGCAAGTGAAAAAAAAGTAGTGGATTGACATTTGTGCACCTTAATGTTTCCCACAAATCAAAATGACCTAAAACATTTTCCAGAAACCAGAACTCAGTGCTAGACTCTTTTGGCAGTTATTTTTACTGTGGTCTATTTCCTGTGACCCCCGGTGGCTTAAAACCTGGAAGAGATGGGCAAACCCCATCCAGTGAGCTCTTTTGAAAAATAATTGATGCCTTAAATACCACTGCTTTGATTTTAGTGTCCTAAGATCCCAGGGTTCAGCACTTAGGGAGGAGCACTGTCTGCAGTGTAGACATATGGGTTTTTGTTGCTGCTGGGTAGATAAACAAGTAAAAAATGTCTTTAGCAAAATGTCTGAATTACTGGCTTCATTCAGATGTGGGATTGATATGTATTTTATTTAGACCGTGCCTCAATCATCATGACAATAATGTTCCATTGTGTGTGTGTGTTTGTGTGTGTGCATGCATGCCTACTGGATGGTGTCTAGAAGCAGCCCCTTCAGCATTCAGGCAGAAATGGAGTGAGGGTGCAGAGCAGAGAGTGTTTGCCTACCTATTTAAACAGCGATGTCAGAAAAGGTTGAAAACATCATTCAGCATCACCTCTTCGATTAAAATCCCAAACAATCAGCTATTATCTCCAGCAGAGCAGAACAGACATATGTTCAAGGTCAGTGTCTAAGTTCTCATTCTGTATTTTATCAATGCCCATTACCATTCTACCGTGTTCTGATCCTGCCCACCCTGCTGTGTCAACCTTCTCCCCTCCAACTTCTCCAGCCTCATATCTTGCAGGAACTTCTAACACCCTGGATCCGCACTCTGGGGAACCACTTACAGATTATACTGTTTCAAGCTTCTGAGATTTTGTCACATTTCTCTAAATAAGGTCAGCTTTTTAAAGACAGGTCATTCATCTTTCAGCCAGGAAATCCATTTTGTTTACACTGAGCAGAGGACTTGACCTTTATGAGTTGTCCATATCTTTGAAAGCCCGACGGACTGTTCCAAGCTACTGGGCTGCTACTCCATTAGTATCCCTCTCACTGCATAAGTGGTCTTGTGGGAGTCAAAGAATTAACATTTGATATGTCATTTCATTATTTCTTGTGGCCCTCAGTGACTTTGGCCCAGAGTCCCTATTCTTGGTGTGACAGGTAGATATAAGAAAATGACTCAAACATGGCTGCTTGCCTCAAACTGTTTCTTTTGTCTGTCTTGAAACTGCGTATGAGAGAACAAGCCTTTTTCAAAAAGACAAGGAAAGCAATGCTACTTGAACATAAAGACATTGACCAACAGCTGCCAAGAGGCAATCTGTTCACATTGTGGACCGGAAAGATTTGTTGGATTGGTTCATGTCCAAATCACCCAAGCTTGGTGACTTTGGCTCTCGAAGACCCATTCCTGGAAGTTTTCCTGGACCCCATGCCCTACATGAACTTTTCAAACTGTAAGGGTAAGTCTAGGAAGGTCTAGGTAAAGGTTTGGGATAGCAAGGCCCTGCTAGCAGCCTTAAAAAAAATCATAGTCTGCTTCATTGAGTTCACTTAAGGGTGCCATTGTTTTTAGACATGGTGGTATCTGGGGTGCCTAAGGCCAATGGGATCCTCCACTCTGGGAAGGTAGCAAGCACAGCCCTGGACCTGGTTGCTATGTGCAAGACCTTTGAGATTACACATAAGCACAATGTCCAGCTGAAAATCTGTGCTGGGATCCACTCAGGTGAGGCAAGACAGGATGGTCGAAGAGCCTACCCTGTGCTTCTCCCCATACCCCATGATGCATCAGTTTTCAGGGGAGACAGTGTGGCCCCATCTATGCAGGCAAAAACAGAGTGAATATTCAAACTTCATGACTGCAATTTTAACATTTGGGCAAACATTTCCACTGGAAATGAAAGCAAGGAAAAGAAATGAACATTTATTAAGCATCATTTATTATGTGTCAGGTATGATGCTAGGTAGTCATACATACGATCTCCGATCTCATTTGACCCAAGATTATTACTATTATTTGCTTTATACTTTTTTTTTATTGAGGTAAACATGTAGATAGTAAAGTATACTAATATTAATTTCACAGTCTGGTGAATTTTTATCTATCGTAGAACCAACACTCAGATGATGGTAGAGTTCTAGCACGTAAGACTCAATCACACCCTGCCCCAGCCCTCCTTCTCTGTACCTGTCAATACCACTGACCCCTGCTAGAGGTAACCACTCACCTGACTTTTATCTCCATAGATTCATTTTGCCAGTATTTGAATTTATGTATTCTTTTGTGCCAAATGCATGTATTTCCCATCTCCTATGTGCTGTTGCATGTAGCTGTTAAAGACTTTTTTTAGAGGAAATCAAATATCCTTAAGGCCACAGGGAAGCATTTTATATCATCATAGTGATTTGATTGATCTTGTCTACTGGGGAAATCAACAAGATTTATTGCTTAGAGGAAGCCAAATAGTGCTTGTGTATTTACATACATAGTACATAAAAAGACACCAAGTATTGCATGTGAAGAGAAGTTATATAAATCTTGGTCAGTCAAACTGTAATTATATTCATTTATTCCAAGTTCTAGTTATTTAGAGAGGTGAGTCTTCCCACACCCTAATCTTAAAAATGGGAATACATGCATTTGGAACAAAATTTAAAGGATACAACACAAAGACTTGTATGTAAATATCAGCAACAGCATTATTCATAGTACCCCCAAACTGGAATCAACCCAATGTCCATCACCTGGTGAATGGTAATTGTGCTATATCCATACTATGAAATATTACTCAGCAATAAAAAGGAATGAAATATTAATACATGCAATAACATGGATGAATTTTTTTTAATTAATTAATTTATTTATTTATGGCTGTGTTAGGTCTTCATTTCTGTGCGAGGGCCTTCTCCAGTTGTGGCAAGCGGGAGCCACTCCTCATCACGGTGCGCGGGCCTCTCACTATCGCGGCCTCTCTTGTTGCGGAGCACAGGCTCCAGATGCGCAGGCTCAGCAATTGCAGCTCACGGGCCCAGCTGCTCCGTGGCATGTGGGATCCCCCCAGACCAGGGCTCGAACCCGTGTCCCCTGCATTGGCAGGCAGACTCCCAACCACTGCGCCACCAGGGAAGCCCCTGGATGAATTTTTTTGATGAATTTTTAAAATACACTAAGCATAAAGGTCAAATGCTCCACACTGTGTAATTTCATCTGTATGACATTCTAGAAAATACAAAACAGTCATGACAGAGAGCAGATGAGTGAGTGACTGGGGCCCAGGTGGAGGAGGGGATTGACTGAAGGAGCAAAAGGGAATTTTTAGGGTGCTAGAACTGTTGTATATCTTTTTTTTTTTTTTTAAATTATTTATTTATTTATTTATTTATGGCTGTGTTGGGTCTTCATTTCTGTGCGAGGGCTTTCTCTAGTTGTGGCGAGCGGGGGCCACTCTTCATCGCGGTGCGCGGGCCTCTCACTGTCGCGGCCTCTCTTGTTGCGGAGCACAGGCTCCAGACGCGCAGGCTCAGTAGTTGTGGCTCACGGGCCTAGTTGCTCCGCGGCATGTGGGATCTTCCCAGACCAGGGCTCGAACCCGTGTCCCCTGCATTGGCAGGCAGATTCTCAACCACTGCGCCACCAGGGAAGCCCCTGTTGTATATCTTGATTGAATGGTTACACGATTATATTATTAAATACGTTACCCAAATTCATTAAACTGTGCACTTAAAAATGGGTGAATTTTAGTGTATGTAAGTTATACCTCAATAAAGTTGAAAAAAATTCTAAGTGTGCAAAAGGGTATAAACAGTGAAAAGTAATTCTCCCCCTCACACCTGTCTTTTTGCCCTTTTGTCCCATAGTCTATGTGTTCTACCCCCCCAACCCTGTTTAGCTTTCGTAGAGTTTCTTTAGATTTACATAATGGGCACTTTAATAGTTTGAAAATTAGGCTAAGAATGTTGGAATTCAGTTGTCAAATTTTGATAACTAATGTCATAAAAAGATTCCCAGTATTATTTGACCGTACGCTCAGAAGAGTTCGGTCAGTTTCTTGGTGCCCCTTGCTGAATGCTTGCTATGGACCAACTACTTTGCAAGGCTTCTCATTCTATTCTCATCACAACCCTCTGAAATGTATATTAATTGCCTTGTTTGATAAATGAGGAAACCAAAGCTTAGAAATATTAGGTAACAAGGTTGACCGCTAGTAAGTGCACAAGTCACCCAGCTAGTAAGTAGCAGAGCTGGTGTTCAAATGCAGGTGTGTACCAGGTGAACACAGGGTCCCTGATCCGTAATGCACTGAGCTATATTGCTGTCTTGATTGGGAAGAGAGGCTCGGAGGGAGGACCACTCCGTCAACAGAGCAGCCAGTGTGAGCTCCCTTCTAATCCTGGAATTGTTTTAGCCCCAAACTTAGACCAGCCTGTGTCCTTTACCTTGACTCCACACCCCTTCAGAGTCTTTGATTAGTACTAGTTCTGAAAACAGGAGTATTCTTTTTTCAGGTGGAAAAAACAGGAATATTCTTATTGTATGAAATTCTTTGGGGCCTGAGCTGTTTTCATGTTTGTTTCTTATTCAATGCAAAGTAATTCTACTGCGAAAGATACAGGTCTTCCTTATGTGTGCAATGCCTTTTTCAGTTCACATCAAAACTTTATCAAATTTAATTTCCCCATCGCTCTGTGTCAGGAATAGGGGAGAGCTCAGTTGTGAAAAAGCCTTTCTGTTCCGAAGAGCACCTTTTCCTTAAAATTGTTCCTCAGGGGACACAGGCAGCCAGACACGCTTACATTGGCCAAATGATCAGCTGCAAGAGTTTTCGTTTTTTTTTTTGAAGAGTTTAGTTATTTTATTTATTTTTTTATACAGCAAGTTCTTATTAGTTATCCATTTTATACATATTAATGTATATATGTCAATCCCAAAGTTTAGCAAAACAAATAAATCTTCTGAGCCCTATGGGTCGTACCTGCTCTATTGTTTTAATCTCTCTTCAGTTGTCTTCTGGCAAAGACAAGGTCAGATATTGGCACAATTTCGGAAATGACTTCAACTTGTAAAGAAAAAGGAGGGACTAGAACGAGACTGCTATGAACAAAAACATTCCAGTGCTCTTTGAAATTCTCTTGTGTTGTGCTAAGCTACACTCCCCTCTGCACTCTTCAGGCAGTGGTCTGGCCTGACTCCTAAAGCAAGGTGCTACAATACAACGTCAAACTCCAGGAAATTCGTGTCAAAATTTCTATAGCTAGTTGAACATCCATTCTGAATGGGCTTTTGTTCATCGGGGGGTGTGTGGGATGAGCAGACAGCTGGAGTGTTTTCTGAATGTAAAGTTAAATCTGTGCTGTCAAAGGGTGCCAGCAGCCCCGTATTGTTGAGATCAGGGTTCCTCCAGCCTCTCCAGCTTCCATGCTCCGTGAGCTGGGACAGTGTCACAGTCACTGTTGTATACCCAGTGCCTTAGCCCTCTGCCCCACACATAGAAGGTGCCTAATAGTAAAGCAGGGCTGGAACACACGACAGAGCCATCTAACCCAGCTTGGTGCCTGAGTGGAAGAGTCCCTCTCTAGGGACCAGGCAGGAAAGGAAAGTGGCAAGGTGAGGCTAGGACAGTCTGGAGGGCATTTGCCCATTTTTAATGAGGCAGCAGCCACTCAGCTCATCTGATGGATGCCACATGGTCCCAGTGTTTCCGGATTTCAAGTTTTCAAGAGAATTCAGAAGTCTAGATTTTCATGTGGAACTTCCTGAATTTTATAACACTATTTAGGCAAAATATTTGTCTGCTGGGCAGGTTGGACCTACAGACTGCCAGTTTGGACCCCTTTTCTAAGCATTTAAAGGATCTAAAGATTTATTTTGGTAAAGACCAAAAAACTTTGTTTCATGGACTAACTTAAAAAATAAGTTTTAGTCACATTTTCCCCAAATGGTAGTGCTTTGACTAAAACTGAGGCTTGGTACTAGTTACTCACAAACTGGTGTGACCCCAGTTGTCTAACTTATGCATTTTCCTCAGTGTCCCCTCCTTCCTCTTCGTTCTCTTCCTTCTCCTTCTCAGTGGGACAGTGAACTCTGAGGTGCTCTGAGACACTTAGGCTCTAGTTCCACCCTGGAAATGTGATTGGAGACCCGGGATCCATTTCAGGCCCAGCTTGGCCCACGTTACATCTTTTTCCCGCTTCATCAGCCTTCCCCTCTCTACTGGCTCCTCCCTATCAGCATTTAAACATGCTCATGTCTCTCTAAACTTAAAACAAAGTAGAAAAACCCTCTGTCAACCTACATTTCTATCCAGCTACTGTCCAATCTCTCTGCGCCCATTCACTATCAATCTTCTTGAAGGATTGCCTGTGCCTGCTGCCTTCACATCCTTCCTCTGCTGGCCCCTGCAATTTGGCATCCATCCCCATCACGTCTCTGAAATGAATTTTGCCAAAGTCAGCAGGGACCTCCAGTAATATTTCCCAATCCTCCTTGTCTTGATCTTTCAGCAGCATTTAACTTTAACTTTTTTTTTTTGACGGTTGCTATATAACTTTTATTTCTGGAAGGTAAAGTAGATACAGAAATATACAAAAAAGAAAAGAAAAGAAAAGAAAAAACCCACAATAATATAAATTTTTACACTATTAAGTAAGTGTACATTGGAATTTGAATGCAGTGGCCAGGACAGCATCTCATAAACCACCGTGTGGGTAGCTTAGGCATCCATGGGAATCCCTCGGCTGGGCAGGGATCGGGCAGGCAGGTCCTGAAGGACTGGGTTTTAAAGGGAGGGGCCAAAACAAGTCTCAGCTCCTCTCAGGGCTTTTGCTATAATCAGGGTTAAATGATATAATCAGCTGAATGATTCCTCTTTCTTGAAACAGTTTTCTCTTGAGTCTCATGACTCCTCATTTCCCTGGTTTTCCTTTGACTTCTACTGCCCCTCCTCAGGCTCCTACAGGTGCTTTTTCTTCCAGGGGCTTAATGTTGATGACCCTGAGAGTTCTACCCTAGGCCCCTCCTCTTTTAACTCTACACCCCTCCACAGATGATCTCAACTATTCCCATGGCTTAAGCTATGACCTATGGGCTAGAGACTCTGACAGCTTTATCACCAGCTCGGGATTCTCTCCTGAGCCCCAGGGGCATTGTCCCACTCCCTCAGGTGCCTCCACCTCAACTTGTCCGATACTGAGGCCATATTCTTCCTCCTCTAGCACTGCTGTTCCTCCTCTGGTTTTCAGTATTTCAGAGAACGGCACCCCTACCCACCTAGTGGCCAAGTCAGGCACCCGAAAATCGTTCTCAACCCCCCTTCTCCCTCACACCCCATTCCTATCAGTCACCAGGTCCTGCAGCTCTATCTCCTAACCATCTTTCAGATCTGTCCCCTTTTCTCCATCTTGACCAGACCCTGGGCCAGGTCACCATCACCTCTTGCCCAGATTATATTAACAGCCTCCAAGTGGATTCCCTGGCTGTGGTCTTGTCCATCCCTCCCCACCACTCCTTTAGCCACACTGTAGCTAGGCTGATCTTTATTTTCTTTTTCTTTTTGAAAAATATTTATTTATTTATTTATTTATGGCTGCATTGGGTCTTTGTTGCTGCGCGCGGGCTTTCTCTAGTTGCAGCAAGTGGGGGCTACTCTTCGTTGCGGTGCGCAGGCCTCTCATTGCAGTGGCTTCTCCTGCTGCGGAGCACCGGCTCTAGGCACACGGACTTCAGTAGTTGTGGCACACGGGCTTCAGTAGTTGTGGCACACGGACTTCAGTAGTTGTGGCATGTGAGCTCAATAGCTATGGCGCACAGGCTTAGTTGCTCTGCGGCATGTGGGATCCTACCGGACCAGGGCTCGAACCCATGTCCCCTGCATTGGCAGGAGGATTCTTAACCACCGTGCCACCAGGGAAGTCCCTATTTTCTTCACTTAAAATTTTTTTAATAAAAATTTATTCTAGGGACTTCCCTGGTGCTCCAGTGGTTAAGACTCTGCGCTCCCAATACGGGGGGCCCGGGTTCGATCCCTGGTCGGGGAACTAGATGCCGCATGTCGCAACTAAGAGCCCGCATGCCACCACTAAGACCCGGTGCAGCTAAATAAATAAATAATTATTTAAAAAATTATTTTATTTATTTATTTATTTATTTTGGGTTGCGCCACATGGCTTGTGGATCTTACTTCCCTGACCAGGGATTGAACCTGGCCCCAGGCAGTGAAAGCACCAAGTCCTAATGACTGGACCACCAGGGAATTCCCTTTTAATTACATAGTTTTTTGCATCAGAATGATCTTTCTAGGAGGCAAACCCAATAGTCTCACTCTGGCTCCCCTAACACGGCTCACAAGGTCCTGGGCCTGCATGACCTGATGGTGTTAGCCTTTCCAGCCCGGCCTCAGCACCCTCTCTGCTGCACCCACCCATGCTGACTTCCTCTTAGTTTCTGCTCTCTCACACCTCCAGGCCATAGTGCCTCAGCACCCACCACTTCCTCTGTTCAACACACTCCCAGCTCTCACTTTACCTGGCTGGCTTCTGCTTTTCCTCTGGTCTAGGAGCCTTTTCTGGACCCTTGTCTGGATGAAGTGCCCCTCCTGACCTTCCTTGTCACATTGCTCTCCCCACATGGCTCCTACCTCACAGCATACTGGCTGTTTAATTGTCCATCCCCTCCCTGATTACAAGCTCCAGAGAAGGAAGGGCCATGTCTTCTTTGTTCATTTTTAAAATCCCCTTTGCACAGTAGATGACTGGCTCATAATAGAATAGGTGTGTGTGTGTGTGTGTGTGTGTGTGTGTGTGTGTGTGTGTGTGTGTGTGTGAATAAATGAATTCCCAAGGACTCTTGGGGGAAATTCCCAGGTAAACATTCAGTGATGTATGGGAGCCAGCTCATATTGATTCCTGAGAGTCAAATGTACTTTCAGGGATGTCACATTGGTAGCTTGAAATTAATCATGGTGGACCTATTTACACCAAGGAAATCAGTAACCACTACAAGTCAGGGCTCTCCTTTCCCCCTTACCCTCTTCCCTACTGGTTTACTAGCATACTCTTGCAAATATTGCTTTGGGGAGATTTCCAGAGGGGCTCAAACCCCTCAGCAATGGCTTGGAAGTGGTTCATTGTCCTAAGCATACAATTTGAGAACTTAATAATAATAATAGCTACAGTTTAATGAACTGTGTTTAGTGCTTTACATAATTGATCTTGTTTAATCTTTGTAACAAAGCCAGCAAAGTAGACGTTATTAGCCCATAGTACAGAAGAGGACATTGAGAATGGGATTCATCTCCCATACTCAGCTGGCAGGTGGAGATGGAGTTTGATGCCAGGTCTGACTACCAGGTCAGTGAGCTTAACTCTTCACTCTGCTTCCTTTCACAGCCAGGTGCTTGGGGCTTCAGTTCCTACTTCTCACCCTTACTTCTCCAAAGCGGTCTCTGGATTTTCAGCTAATTCTCACAGCTAACCCTCCAGTTGACTGGAAAAACAAACACATAAACCAACAACCCATGGGTAATCATCTTGTAGTAAGCCAACCGAGATCTTGACAGGCATTTCATCCAAGATTGAGAAATAACCAGGGGTTGTAAGAATCGGGTGTCAGCAACACAGTGACGTTTTGAATGGAGACAGTGATTTTAGTTTCTTGATGGCATAATGGTGGAAATTGTTCTTGAATAGAACTTTCCCACCAGCTGAGATAATATAGGTTAGTAGTTTGTATTCAGGGTTTAAGTGCTTCAGGGAAGATGCCAGGCAAGCATCAAGCATGTGACCCAAAGCCATCTCCCCAGGCATCCCTTCACAATAACACTCTGATACTTGGTGGCTGTAGAGCACTTTTAATTTTAATTTGGAAGCTAAATAATGCCCATAAACAAAAGATACATGTACCACAATGCATCAATATTTACAATAGCCAGGACATGGAACCAACCTAAATGTCCATCAACAGATGAATGGATAAAGAAGATGTGGCACATATATACAATGGAATATTACTCAGCCATAAAAAGAAATGAAATTGAGTTATTTGTAGTGAGGTGGCTAGAACTAGAGTCTGTCATACAGAGTGAAGCAAGTCAGAAAGAGAGAAACAAATACCGTATGCTAGTGCATATATATGGAATCTAAAAAAAAAAATGGTACTGATGAACCTAGTTGCAGGGCAGGAATAAAGATGTGGACATAGAGAATGGACTTGAGGACACGGGGTGGGAGGGGAAAGCTGGGGCGAAGTGAGAGTAGCATCGACATATATACACTACCGAATGTAAAATAGTTAGCTACTGAGAGCAGCAGCATAGCACAGGGAGATCAGCTCGGTGCTTTGTGATGACCTACAGGGGTGGGATAGGGAGGATGAAAGGGAGTCTCAAGAAGGAGGGGATATGGGGACATGTGTATGCATATGGCTGATTCGCTTTGTTGTACAACTAACACAGTATTGTGAAGGAGTTATACTCCAAAAAAAACCTGTCTGCTTGCAAGTCTCCCTGAAGAAGGCAATGGGTGAACTGGATGCTGCCAATTCTGCTCCTGTGGTCACAACCCAGATCTTGCCATTGCTTGAAACTGCTCTTTTTCAGAAACCTCACCCAGTGTCCACATGCTTACGTCCTTCTTCTTCCCTGTCACTAAATCTATTTGTTCTTCAGCTGCCTCAAAGCTCCCGGACCTCAACCGCTCCAGGTTAACTCAACATTCCTGGCTTGCTTTCTGACACAGCCTGGAATCTGCAGTCAATCTCTATAAAGGTTTCTTATCGAGAATCCTCAACTCCTTGGTTTTTCCTCTGCTCTTGCTCTACGGTTCACACCTCTCAACTGGTCTAGCAGTCTCCACACTCTTCTTCTGCATGGTAGATATGGTTACATAACCTTGCCCCACAATGAAGTCTCCACCAGAAGAGCTGATTCCTGGCATCTTCTGAAGCTCCCAGTGCTACCCTTTAGGTCTTTTATTTTCCAGATGTCTTTCTTTCTTGCTCCCCTTTGTTGGATTTTTCTGACCTTCCATCTCTCCTTCAAGCCCCATCCCCATGCCCTTCATTCACTGCAGGTGGGACTGTATCTTTCCTTTCTTTCTTTTTTTTTTTTCTGGCCACGCCGCGTGGCCTGTGGGATCTTAATTCCCTGACCAGGGATTGAACCCGGGCCCTGGGCAGTGAAATCGCAGAGTCCTAGCCACTGGACCACAAGGGAATTCCATATTTCCTTTCTTAGAGACAGTAGAGGTCTTTAGGTGTGAACTCTCCCTTTCACCTGTCAACTTGTCTATAAAAGTATTTCATTCCTTCTTTCTTTCCTGTTTAAAAAAGAGCTGCACTTTCACCCCATAAAGCTGATTTCCTATTTAGTGTTCTTGATTGTTTAAAAACATAAATGTGATTGTGTCATATCTCTGCTTCCAACTCTTCAGATGCTTTCCGTTACATCCTGACTAAAAAGCAAACTCTTTATTGTGGTTTTCAAGAAATGTTTGTACTAAAACTGTATTTCTCAACCCAGGCTGCACTGCAGAACTTAAAAAATAACCATGCCCAGGCACCTCCACCAGACATTCTGATTTCTGGGCCAATAGTATTTTTAAAACACCCCTGGTGATTTGCTTACCTCTCTTGTGGCCCCTCACTCCACTCTTCCCTTTACTCTCCACCTTGACCCCTCCCTTCCAGT
The DNA here is from genome assembly GCF_965194825.1 of Balaenoptera physalus. NCBI lineage: Eukaryota > Metazoa > Chordata > Mammalia > Artiodactyla > Balaenopteridae > Balaenoptera > Balaenoptera physalus. The sequence goes on along the minus strand of NC_138886.1, from coordinate 80,273,070 downwards.
GTTCACAAAGCTGCCTCTTTCCCAAAGTTCAGGTTTCAGTTTAAATGTCACCATCTATGGGAGGTTGTTTTCTATCCCAGCACCCCATTCGTTTCCTTCATCACACGTACCATGGTTTATGTTGTTGGTCTGTTTTCTTGATTTTCACATATCTCCTCACTGCTAGGCTGGAAGCTTCCTGGGGTCAAGGCCCCATCTCTGTAGTTCACCACTGAATCCCTAATGCCAAGCAGAATCTGGCATGTAGGCATTCACTAAGGGCTGGAGGAATTAATAATAGATAAGGAATTGTTTCTGATAACACCTTCTTCCTCTGGGACCTCGTTCCATTGATTTTCTTTTCTTTCTTGGATCTTTATAAATATTTTCTTCACTGATACCTTTTCTCAGTCCAGACCCATAATCAAAACCTTCCCATCCAAAATCAAGCATGTATAGAAAACCTCTCTTGACATCACTCTTTACTTAACATTAGTCCTGTCTTCCTTCTTCTACAAAGAGAGGCAGTTTAGCTTGAGGATTAGAAAGTTGGGGTCTGAAAGCAGATTGCCTGGGTTCAAATCCTGATGTTGCTACCTACTAGAGTTGAGATCTTGGGTAAGTTCCCTTACTTCTTTGTGCCTCATTTTCCTTATCCGTCAAGTGGAGATGATAACAGTACTTTCCTCAAGGAGTTGCTATGGGGATTAAGTGAGGTACCAATGTAAATGGTGACTGGCTTCTAGTAAGCACTCTATAAATATGACTCATTATTATTACAACATTGGATTCCTTAGAGTCATTTCCATTGATTGTTTCCACCATCTCCAACTTTCTGGAACTCCTCAGCCCATATAAATTACCATCTGCCCTGCAGCATTATCTAGTTCTCACTTCACTTGATCTGGCTGAGGCAGGGGACTCTACTGACCATCTCCTCCATCCTCCCCTTTCCCCACTCACCACTCCTTTTTTCCCTCTTCCCACCTTTCTGGCCGCCCCTTCCCCCAGGTCTCCTTCACTTGTTCCTTCTCTTCTCTTGCTTCCAGAGCTTTCTCCTCAGTCCTTTTGTCTTCTCACTCTCTCCATTGTCCCTGGGCAGTTTTATCCACTTCCATAGTATACAAACAACTCTTTGTGGACAAAAACTCTAAAATCATTATATTTACTCTGAATCTTTCTCCTGCACTACAGACCAATATTCACAAATGTCCCTGAGATACCTCCATCTGGATGTCCCACGTGGACATCAGATTCCACATGTCTAAACCAAACATTAACTTCTCAACAAAATCTCCTTCAATTTCTATCTCAGTTAATTGCATGGCTCCTGTAAGATGCTTGTTATCTGAACCATGGAGCAAATTCTCTCAATGCTAAACAAATGGCTGCATTCTTTTCAGTAATAAAGAAATAAGAATTAAAGGCTGATTAGATACTCCTCCAAATTAAGTGTAGTTTGTACAGTGGAAAGAGAACAGGCTTTAGAATTAAACAGATACTAGTTTGAATCTTAGCTGTGTGACTTAAAATGGGAGTGATAGTGCTTCCCTCTCAAGGTCATTAGGATGATCAAATAAAATGAGAATGCAAAGCACTTGGCACATAGTACATACACATTAAGTGGTTTTCTTACCTTAAGCTTACTTACAACTTGCTTCATAGGCTTGTAGATTCTGAATCCACGAATTTTCTCACTGACCAGGCCAGTGCTTACTGGAGTTGTTGGGACCAAAATGCTTAGATACTATCTATTTGGAGACACTGTGAACAAAGCCTCCCTGGTAGAGTGAACCAGCCAAGGTGAGATGCCCCCGCTGGCACGGGGTTAAAGATCTGGTTTGCCAAGGGACTTGTTGGTGTGATTTTCTACACATCAAGTTACTTGGCAATGCCTCTGCCTGCTGCCTTCTAAAAAACTCTTTGGAACCTTTTTCTTTTAACTTTCCATATCCAATCTAAATAGATCCAATTCAGGGCATCAGTATCTCAACTGCTCAGATGAGAAGCTTATGGGGAGGAGTAGGACTTGGGGGGTGGGGAAACATCTACTGGGGTTCTGTACAGAAGACAATGCAAGTTGGATGGAAAATCTGTGAAATATAAAGTTGTTTCAGTGAGCTGACTGTGATCTGTATGTTTTTCATGGTCTTAAAGATAGTGGGGTCCCAAACATTCCAGGGATGTTCTGAGTTCAGTGCAGCGGGTGTTTGCCCACAAACCCAAGTGAACCTCCAATGAGTAGAAAAGTAGTCCTGATGATGGGGGTGGATGTCTGAGCAAGGCTGAATATGGTGCTTTTTTGGGATGATTGTTGGGATGATTTCACTACAGTCTCCCTGACAGCTGGTCACAGGAGAGTAGAAGACATGGGTCAACCATGTTTAGTACCTGTAACCTGAGTAACCAGTAACTTCCAAGCATTCATTTCTGCCTCCTAATCTTGTAAGAGAATCTGCAGGCCCTGAATCTCTACAAGCACAGAGTCATTGCCAATGGAGAAAGGGTGGGTTGGCACAGGTTATAGTGAATCCAGTGTCAAAGAAAAATTGCACCAGATAGAAGAGTTAGACGGCAAGGAAGACTTTATTCAAGACTATTGCAATAGGGGAGAGAGATTGAACTGAACTCTGCTGCAACAAAAAGGGGAGAGTTTTTGAGTACTGGGGTGAGCAAGTGGAGGAGCACTGAGGATGTTGGGGGGCGTTGGTCAATGCAGTTAGGCCTTCAGTGTTTGCTAATTTGTACTTAAGGAAGTTAGGCTCCTACCCTCTCACAGAGTCTGGTAGATGGGGTGCTATCTTTCTAGATGATTTCATTTCAATGGGATGGCTCCCAGGTCCTTGAGAAACACTTTCCTGGGTTGTAAACAAGGCAAGAGGCTGGGAGAAGATTTATATCTCAAAGGCACAGAGACAGAATTTGCATTGTAAGTTTTCTAAAGTAAATGCTCAAAGAAAAGGGAAGTCAGGGGCCTATAGTCAAGAAGAAGCCTGTCTAAAGTTTAGTCAATCCGAGGGGAATATTAAGGCCAACTTGGTCGAGAGCCAAATACCAACTGGAAACTTTCCAGTTGGAGTGTCATAATGCATTACCACCCAGGTTGTTTCAGTTTCTTAAAAAAAATTGATACTCGCTACCTATGCCCTTTTCCAAACCACTTTCCTTTATTATTGGAAGCTCTTTAACTAAAAGTAAAAGACTCAGTAGCAAAAGATTAGGAATCTACTAAAAGCCTTCTCTCCAATCTTCTACCGGGTTAGTAAAAGCTCAAAATAAGGTCTTCCTTTTAGGAAAATGTGTTCCCTGCTCTATACAGACAGTAGTATTTAAGCCCACCCATTTTCTGCTTCCCATGACTTATCTTTATGGCGGGGGAGAGCTGGTGGCGGGGTGAAATTTAGGATTTAGGGTGATATTACTGAGGTGTTTAAAGCACAGGCTCTTGGATCCTGGCTTTGCAATTTATAAGCTGTGTTCTTTTGGGCATGCATTTAACTTCCTTAGCCTCAGTTACCTAATCTATAAAATGGGGGGAGGGGTTCTATTTACCTCTCAGGGATGCTATGAAAATCTTAGCACAGTATTTGGCACATAGTAGGTGCCAACAAATGGTAATAATTATTAATATGATAAAAAGTCATTATGGGGCTTCAAAAGAGAATTTTGATATAAAATTTAAAAAATGATAAGTGCTATTTCAAGTTTATTATCTGCTTTATGGAAAGTAATCTACTTTTCATTATATTTTTTCATTTGTGATTGGGTTGTACAATTAACACAATTATTCAGGGACCATTTACTCTGATTGGCATTATCCAAAATTTGCTTCTTTTCTGACTTAGTGAAAATTAATCAGGTGGGCAGGGTAATAAAATCATGAGTTAGGGCCACTCAGTATTGTCACTTGTTATCAGGGTTTAAGGTTGACTGTGTCAGAGGAAAACAATGACATTTAGATCCTTCTGACTGAGCAGAATCATTTCTGAGCCAGGAGGCTCCTTTGTCCCAAAGCTTAGATGAGGTGAAGGCACGGTGAGGCCTCCTTGGCCCCTTGGCCCTCAGCCCAGGATCCCGAGGCTCTGGGTAAGAGAAGATCCAAAGAGACTCCTAGGGAGAACAGAATCGTTTTTTTGTGACTCCTAGAACAAGCTGGCATCAGCTGTCCTCTCCATGCCTCCTCTAGCTACCCCCTGGTTTTGTTTGTTTATGAGGGCCAAGAGTGAGTGTGAGAGCCTTGATAAGTAGGAGGCAACCTCTGGCCTCTCTGACCACCTACTAGGGTGGGAGAGAGAGGAGCAAGCAGAAGTGATCTGGAAGAGATTTAGAAGAGGGGCCACTTCACTAGACTTAACCCCTTTGGTTTAAACATCTGATTGCTATGGCCCAGTGGGGCACTTGAGGATGGATGAGAGCTTCTCCTTGGTGATATGTGTGTGGAAGATGGCGTATGTGTGTGTGTGTGTGTGTGTGTGTGTGTGTGTGTGTGTAGAGGTGTGGGGGAAGGTGCTTGGGCTTTCCCTAGAGCCCCCCACCCCCGAGTGTGGGGTCATACTACTAGGTGATTTTAGGTGGTCAAGGGACAAGGATTTAAATATCGTTAGGTCAAATCGTGAGAAAATGATTTTCAGTTCTTTCAGAAGGCAGCCCTTCTGATTAGGTCAAGAAAAAAGGGAACTCATTTTGGTATAAGGATGCTTTTATAAGCCTTGCTACTCTTCATTTTAAAAAATTAAATTGAATCCACTTAAAGAAAAATGTTAACTCAATAATAGTACAGGTTATGACAAAATTCCTGATGTGGATATATGTGGATATATCTACCCAGCAAGGTAGATTCCTACCATTGTGGAGGTAAGGAAAGGTTAGGTGAGAGTACAGGGTTTTCAGGGCATTTTAGATCTTTATTGCTGCTCTAACCACTCTTACCTTAGGTAGTCAAAATCTGGCTGCCAGAGGGAGGCATATGATAAGAAAAGGTCAGACATTCCTGGAGAACTGTTCAAAAAGAGTAGACATCAACTTTTCTCTAGAATATGCAGGGTTTTCCCAGGTCAGCAGCCCCTGCCACCTAACCACTGTGGGAAAAGCTCACCAGGTATAGGATGTTACGTGAAGCACTTCGGGATGTTTGCTGGGATGTGCCTCAAGGTACCTCTTCACTGGACGAGATTCTTGGAGTTGAATTTCCTTGGTCATGCTTTAGAGTTGCTTGGGTTTTCAGGGCAAGACAAAAGCAGAGCATGCTGACTGGGTTTATGTAACTGTGTTCCTTCCCTTTGTCCCTGAGCTCTGAAAATCCAGTGTAGTTCAGGTGCATACCAACTCCTGGAGCAAATTGGAGACTACATACTGCTGTGTTGTGGGAATTTACAAGTTAAGGTAGCCATCGGCTACCTGTATCTGTGGAGCATGCAAGTGAGAGAAGCACTACAAGGAACCTAGACGTTGAAGTCCTGTGGGTCGTTGCCTTCAGTAAACTCACTGGTAGAATTTTCAGCATTGCATGTACTGTCTCTGCCACAGGGGAAAAAGTCCCAAACAAACTTGGAAATCCTTTGACTTTTGATCGAGTATTAACCTATGTAGGTTTTTGAATTATGTATCTGTTTAAGACCTGCATGTTTCTTTTGGCTTATACAGTAGATGTTTTTTCCAATCCTGGATCATTATGAACAGATCAGACCTTTCTTGGGAAACTCCTTCTTTGGGGTTAGGTTGGAAAGGGCCAGCAATCCCTGGCAAAATTGTGAAACAGGCAAAGTGTGTCTGGTTTTTCCTATATAGCCTTTTTAGATCCTTTCCCTCTATTTCAGCATCTTTTTATTTCCTAGCCACTGGGCTCAGTCCTCTCCCATTGCCTGGGACTCCTCCTATAATAGAAGTCTATTCATGAACTCATTCCACTGAGATACTCCCAGGACACTCCCCTTCTAAGGAGTGTTTTAGTTTAAAAGAGGATCGATCCCATGAACAAGGCAATGGAATTAATTGTATTAAAGTAATTGAAATTAATTCAGACATGGTTACATCTGGGACAGAAGGTGAGACTCACTTAAGGTGAGAGAGGTTTTCAGTCCGCCAGTCCTTGACTCCATCCATGGGGGAGATGAGCCCAGGAAAGGGACACGGCTGTCTCTCCTTCCACCAGAGAAATAGTGTGAGATGCATGTGCATTATTTGTGGGCAGTTCCCTCCAGACATTGTCCAAATAGTTTCTGTGGTATTTTTGTGTATTGAAAATATGAAATATGTTCCAAGGGAGTACCATGGTAACCCACATAGAAAAGCCCAAGAAAAAGCAACTCACTCCTGTGGCTTAACTCTGAAATTCGTTTTGCACAGAGCCCTGCCTGCAAGAGAGTTTCTCTATTGAAATGAATCACGATTAATTCAGTTGGATTGGATCAGCAAATACAGGCAGATAATGTTTCTTTTGTGAGTGTATCAAAGTGAATCTAGAGTGAAAGCTTCCAAAGTCCAGTTTCCATGTCAATGAGAGGCCGAGGCTCTGATCCCTGGGCTGGGAAGGTGTTATTGATCCACATTTGATGGAAGGGTACTAATTTTTCACGTGAGGATACTGCCTGCTTAGTAACTGTCCAAAAAAGAAGATGTCAGTCCCCAGACTTACTGGGTCATCATTCTCTTTTAGCTCTGCTGGAAGGGCCTAGTAGCTGCAGAACCCAAGCCTGACTCGCCCCTCCGGGTTGGCAGCACACGTGGGATTCGTTAGCTATAGCAGCATCAGTGAGTGTATGCAGGTGACCGTGACTCATTAGTCAGCCAGTGTGTAGTGGTGCCCGTGAAGCAGTCATCTCTGCCCTGAATGCTGGGTGAGCTCTCAGCAATGTGGGGGAGCCAATTAAAGAGCAGTCTCTTGGGGATGCCAGCCCCCAGGGACCCCGGGGTTTCCTGAGCAGGCTGAGGATGTGCTCTGTCATGTCCGATGAGTTGGCCAGTCTATCACAGGATGACTGCCTTTCTGGCTGAGTTGGCTATTTCTTCCCTAATTAAATGCTTGTGGAAAAGAGGAGGGTAGGGAATGGTCACATATTGACCAGAAGAGAAGAAGTTTGCTGCATTCCCAAAGAGGTCGGTGGCACTGCTATCCCCATTCAAGAACCAGAGAGAAACTTTTAATTCCCAGAGTTGTTAACAGCAAACCTCTCTATAACTCAGCTTAAAGTAATTTCCTTGTTACACTTGGTTTTTTACTCTTTCTAGCCATGTAGCCTGTCACAGTCTTCCCATGAAATATAAAGGAGTCCTGAGTTTTGTAATTTTAGTGGCTTCTTGGGCCAATGGAAGGGGAGACATCTACTCCCTTCAGACCTTCTGAAATCACAGAGGATTAAAACTGTACATAATCAGTTGGTCTCCCTCTCACTCTTTCTTGATCTCACACTCTCTTGCTGTCTCTCTTTCTCTCTCTTTTTCCTTTTTCCGAGTGAGTAGAGTTCCCTGGCAGGCTTGTACATGCATCCAGAAGGAGAGAGTGCTGAGTCAAGTGCCAGTGAGGGTCCATGTTGTATAGTTTGGGTGGCAGATGTCGGCTTCATTAAACATGTTAGGGCTGGTTTCCAACAAAATTTTGAGATTGGCAAATGCATTCCCTAAGCCCCTATGCTCTCCTTTCTACATCTGCTTCCATCCTTAACATGGCCTCTGTTCCCACTCCCTCCCCACTGTGTGCTTTTGCCCCCTACTCATGGCCCCTCTGTTATCCAGAGTTCTAGATCAGGTCCTCCTCCAGGCTTCCAGTCAAACCCAGGTGTCCTGTGGGGCCTCAGTAGTGACTCGCTTATTGATAATTGAATAAGTTATCTTGCTGAGATATTACATTTGGGTGGGAAAGGTGATCTTTTGCATTTTAATAGGTATTGAAATTATTTGATCTCCTAGAAGTAAGTTACAGTGAGAACCCAGTCTGGGAGCAAGCCCATGGAAGGGAATTTTTGTGTGTGTGTGACTTGGTAGACTTTATTTTTTAATTTAATTTTTATTTTATATTGGGGTACAGTTGATTTACAATGTTGTGTTAGTTTCAGGTGTACAGCAAAGTGATTCAGTTATACATATACATATATCCATTCTTTTTCAGATTCTTTTCCAGATTCTGTAATAGGTTATTACAGAATATTGAGTAGAGTTCCTTGTGTTATACAGTAGGTCCTTGTTGATTATCTATTTTATATACAGTAGTGTGTATATGTTAATCTCAAACTCTAATTTATCCCTCCCCCCCTTTCCCCTCTGGTAACCATAAGTTTGTTTTCAGAGTCTGTGAGCCCATTCCTGTTTGGTAAATAAGTTCATTTATATCATTTAAAAAAAATTAGATTCCATATATGGGTGATATCATATAATATTTGTCTTTTTCTCTCTGACTTACTTCACTTAGTATGATAATCTCTAGGTCTATCCATGTTGCTGCAAATGGCATTATTTTATTCTTTTTTATGGCTGAGTAATACTCCATTATATATACGTACCACACCTTCTTTATCCATTCTTCCGTTGATAGACATTTAGGTTGCTTCCATGTCTTGGCTATTGTAAATAGTGCTGTAATGAATATTGGGGTGCATGTATCTTTTCGAATTACGATTTTATCCAGATATATGCCCAGGAGTGGGATTGCTGGATCATATGGTAGCTCTATTTTTAGTTTTTTGAGGAACCTCCATATCGTTCTCCGTAGTGACTATACCAATTTACATTCCCACCAACGGTGTAGGAGGGTTTCCTTTTCTCCACACCCTCTCCAGCATTTATTGTTTGTAGACTTTTTGATGATGGCCATTCTGACTGGTGTGAGGTAATACCTCATTGTAGGTTTGATTTTCATTTCTCTAATCATGAGCGATGTTGAGCATCTGTTCACGTGCTTTTTGGCCATCTGTATGTCTTCTTTGGAGAAATGTCTATTTAGATCTTCTGCCCATTTTTTGATTGGGTTGTTTGTTTGTTTTTGATATTGAGCTGCATGAGCTGTTTGTATATTTTGGAGATTAATCTCTCATCAGTCACTTTGTTTACAAATATTTTCTCCCATTCTGTGGGTTGTCTTTTCATTTTGTTTATGGTTTCCTTTGCTGTGCAGAAGCTTTTAGCAATCCTCAGTACCTTCTGAAGAGGAAAGTATCTGTTAACATGAAGAACTGTGCGTCCTTTTAAACAGGACTCAATTTCCTTTCAGTCTTAGTTCAGGCTACAGAAGGAACACAGGAAGCTTTTAGAGGTCAGTTTTCCTTTTGCTATATCAAGAGTTGCTTTCCATCCTTTGGTTCAGGCTGGTAGAAGCTTCTTGCCACAGGTATTAAATACTTTCCAATTTCCTCTACGTTTCAGTCAGGTGGTTTGGATGAGGAGGAGGACTCTGAGGGAAGACAGCCATCCACATCCAAGGTCCCCTCGGAACCGCCCACATTGTCTTCAGGGAGAGAACTCAGTCCCTCTTTTACCGCCTGGTGCCCATGACTTGCACTATGTTTACTTGCCACCCACTTCCTCGCCCCCACCACCATCTCATTTCATCCCTTACAGCTTGCCAGACTTATCCTCTTAACATCCAGTTCTAATCTAATCGCCTCCCAGCTCAGAAAAACTTCCCTGGCTCTCCGTCCAAATTGAGTGCAGACACTTCACTTTGGTCTCTCAGATACCCCATGATCATAACGTTGGCACCTGTCATTCATGCTGCATTTGCTAAGTGCCAGCTACACTCGTTGTTCTAAGCACTTTACACACATTAATCCATTTCATTCTCACAACCCTATGTTGCAGGCACTATTATCGTCCTCATTTTACAGCTGAAGAAACTGAGCTACAAAGAAGTTATACCTAAGGTCACAAATCTAGCAAGAGGCAGAATGGGAATTTGAGCCCATGCAGTGTGGCGCTGGGAGTGTATGGCCTTTAATGCCACAGTTCCTGCTTCTCTAAGGTGGGCCCCACATTCCTCTCCACCTTCTTTTTCCAATGCTTGCTCCTTGTGCATCCCAGGGAACTGAATGGCTTCTTGTTTCCAAAACACCTCGCCTGCTTCTTGGGATTCACGTCCTTGCCTTTGCTCTCCCCTTTGTTCACCATGCTTTCCCCAGCTGTGCTGGCTCCATTTCCCAAACACTAGCCCCTCCATTGAAACCTGATGAAACCACTCCCTTCTTTGAACCTGTCATGGTTAGTTCTTAGGAAATACTCTTTCAGTCACCTCACCAAATTGTCATTTGTATATTTACCTAGTTGTTCTTTATCTAGATTGAAGACGTGTGAAGAGCAAGGATTGTGTCTTTTTTTTTTTTTTTTTTTTTTTTAAACCTCACCTTTTTTATTTATTTATTTATTTTATTTATTTATTTATTTTTTATTTATTTATGACTGTGTTGGGTCTCTTAGTTTTTTCGTGTGAGGGCTTTCTCTAGCTGCGGCAAGCGGGGGCCACTCCTCATCGCGGTGCGCGGGCCCCTCGCCATCGCGGCCCCTCCCGTTGCGGGGCACAGGCTCCAGACGCGCAGGCTCAGCAGCCGTGGCTCACGGGCCTAGTTGCTCTGCGGCATGTGGGATCCTCCCAGACCAGGGCTCGAACCCGTGTCCCCTGCATTAGCAGGCAGATTCTCAACCACTGCGCCACCAGGGAAGCCCAAGGATTGTGTCTTAATCATCTTGATGCGTCCGGTGTCTTGTGGTCTTTTAAAAGATGATTTTTGTACTGAATACATATTTACTAAGACAATTTTGAACTGTGTAATTTGTGACTGGCAACTCATCCTGGGTGATTATTTTGTCTGTTTGTAAAGTATGTTATATTTCTTATGTGTATCATGTGGTGCTTGTCTTTCCACATTGTGATGCATATTAGCTCACCTTATTTCTTGGGAGTGGACAACTTCTAACTGCCAATCAGTCTACCGATTTGGCTTTCACTTAGTGAAAGAGGCAGAAGTAGATGTCCTGAACTCCTGTTTTCATGTCCCCTTGGGCCACAAGTTTGGCTTTTATCCTGAGGTCTGGTAGCAGGGACAGATGTCTGGGGTGCTATAGCTGGGAGTGCTGACATCATGGGGACAGAGGTCTGCAGGTACCAGCAGTGCTAGCTGGTAACACCAACAACCAAAGGCTAGGCTGTAGAGGTGTTGGGTCATGTCCGCCCAATGCCTGGCCCAGTCAGACAGGGCACTGGGATGGCTGTGCTGGTTACAAAGCTGAGATGAGAAGATTCAGCAAATAAAATGGCTGGAAGTGATCAAGTGATACCATCTCTGGACTTCCATCAAGGTATCTGTGAATATTTTTTTCTGAAAAAAAGTTTTCCCTGTAAAACTATACTTATTTTGTTTATTTATTTTAACATCTTTATTGGAGTATAATTGTTTTACAATGGTCTGTTTGTTTCTGCTTTATAACAAAGTGAATCAGCTATACATATACATATATCCCCATATCTCCTCCCTCTTGCATCTCCCTCCCACCCTTCCTATCCCACCCCTCTAGGTGGTCACAAAGCACCGAGCTGATCTCCCTGTGCTATGCGGCTGCTTCCCACTAGCTATCTATTTTACATTTGATAGTGTATATAAGTCCATGCCACTCTCTCACTTCGTCCCAGCTTACCCTTCCCCCTCCCCGTGTCCTCAAGTCCATTCTCTACATCTTCGTCTTTATTCCTGTCCTGCCCCTAGGTTCTTCAGAACCATATATTTTTTTTTTTTTTTAGATTCCATATATATGTGCTAGCATACTGTATTTGTTTTTTTTTTTTTAAACATCTTCATTGGAGTATAATTGCTTTACAATGGTGTGTTAGTTTCCGCTTTATAACAATGTGAATCAGTTATACATATACATATGTTCCCATATCTCTTCCCTCTTGCGTCTCCCTCCCTCCCACCCTCCCTATCCCACCCCTCTAGGTGGTCACAAAGCACTGAGCTGATCTCCCTGTGCTATGCGGCTGCTTCCCACTAGCTATCTGTTTTACATTTGGTAGTGTATATATGTCCATGCCACTCTCTCACCCTGTCACATCTTATCCCTCCCCCTCCCAATATCCTCAAGTCCATTCTCTAGTAGGTCTGTGTCTTTATTCCCGTCTTGCCACTAGGTTCTTCATGACCTTTTTTTTTTTTTTCCTTAGATTCCATATATATGTGTTAGAATACTGTATTTGTTTTTCTCTTTCTGACTTAACTTCACTCTGTATGACAGACTCTAACTCCATCCACCTCACTACAAATACCTCCATTTCATTTCTTTTTATGGCTGAGTAATATTCCATTGTATATATGTGCCACATCTTCTTTATCCATTCATCCGATGATGGACACTTAGGTTGCTTCCATGTCCTGGCTATTGTAAATAGAGCTGCAATGAACATTTTGGTACATGACTCTTTTTGAATTATGGTTTTCTCAGGGTATATGCCCAGTAGTGGGATTGCTGGGTCGTATGGTAGTTCTATTTGTAGTTTTTAAGGAACCTCCATACTGTTCTCCATAGTGGCTGTATCAATTTACATTCCCACCAACAGTGCAAGAGTGTTCCCTTTTCTCCACACCCTCTCCAGCATTTATTGTTTCTAGATTTTTTGTTGATGGCCATTCTGACCAGTGTGAGATGATATCTCATTGTAGTTTTGATTTGCATTTCTCTAATGATTAATGATGTTGAGCATTCTTTCATGTGTCTGTTGGCAATCTGTATATCTTCTTTGGAGAAATGTCTATTTAGGTCTTCTGCCCATTTTTGGATTGGGTTGTTCGTTTTTTTGTTATTGAGCTGCATGAGCTGCTTGTAAATCTTGGAGATTAATCCTTTGTCAGTTGCTTCATTTGCAAATATTTTCTCCCATTCTGAGGGTTGTCTTTTGGTCTTGTTTATGGTTTCCTTTGCTGTGCAAAAGCTTTTAAGTTTCATTAGGTCCCATTTGTTTATTTGTGTTTTTATTTCCATTTCTCTAGGAGCTGGGTCAAGAAGGATCTTGCTGTGACTTATGTCATAGAGTGTTCTGCCTATGTTTTCCTCTAAGAGTTTGATAGTGTCTGGCCTTACACTTAGGTCTTTAATCCATTTTGAGTTTATTTTTGTGTATGGTGTCAGGGTGTGTTCTAATTTCATACTTTTACATGTCCCTGTCCAGTTTTCCCAGCACCACTTATTGAAGAGGCTCTCTTTTCTCCACTGTATATGCTTGCCTCCTTTATCAAAGATAAGGTGACCATATGTGCGTGGGTTTATCTCTGGGCTTTCTATCCTGTTCCATTGATCTATGTTTCTGTTTTTGTGCCAGTACCAAACTGCCTTGATTACTGTAGCTTTGTAATATAGTCTGAAGTCAGGGAGCCTGATTCCTCCAGCTCCATTTTTCGTTCTCAAGATTGCTTTGGCTATTTGGGCTCTTTTGTGTTTCCATACAAATTGTGAAATTTTTTGTTCTAGTTCTGTGAAAAATGCCAGTGGTAGTTTGATAGGGATTGCATTGAATCTGTAGATTGCTTTGGGTAGTAGAGTCATTTTCACAATGTTGATTCTTCCAATCCAAGAACATGGTATATCTCTCCATCTGTTTGTATCATCTTTAATCAGTGTCTTATAGTTTTCTGCATACAGGTCTTTTGTCTCCTTAGGTAGGTTTATTACTAGGTATTTTATTCTTTTTGTTGCAATGGTAAATGGGGATGTTTCCTTAATTTGTCTTTCAGATTTTTTCATCATTAGTGTATAGGAATGCAAGAGATTTCTGTGCATTCATTTTGTATCCTGCTACTTTACCAAATTCATTGATTAGCTCTAGTAGTTTTCTGGTAGCATCCTTAGGATTCTCTATGTATAGTATCATGTCATCTGCAAACAGTGACAGCTTTACTTCTTCTTTTCCGATTTGGATTCCTTTTATTTCTTTTTGTTCTCTGATTGCTGTGGCTAACACTTCCAAAACTATGTTGAATAATAGTGGTGAGAGTGGGCAACCTTGTCCTGTTCCTGATCTTAGTGGAAATGGTTTCAGTTTTTCACCATTGAGGACGATGTTGGCTGTGGGTTTGTCATATATGGCCTTTATTATGTTGAGGAAAGTTCCCCCTATGCATACTTTCTACAGGGCTTTTATCATAAATGGGTGTTGAATTTTGTCGAAAGCTTTCTCTGCATCTATTGAGATGATCATATGGTTTTTCCCCTTCAATTTGTTAATATGATGTATCACGTTGATTGATTTGCGTATATTGAAGAGTCCTTGCATTCCTGGAAAAAACCCCACTTGATCATGGTGGTGATCATGGTGTATGGTCCTTTTAATGTGCTGTTGGATTCTGTTTGCTAGTATTTTGTTGAGGATTTTTGCATCTATGTTCATCAGTGATATTGGCCTGTAGTTTTCTTTCTTTGTGACATCTTTGTATGGTTTTGGTATCAGGGTGATGGTGGCCTCGTAGAATGAGTTTGGGAGTGTTCCTCCCTCTGCAATATTTTGCAAGAGTTTGAGAAGGATAGGTGTTAGCTCTTCTCTAAATGTTTGATAGAATTCGCCTGTGAAGCCATCTGGTCCTGGGCTTTTGTTTGTTGGAATTCGATTTTTAATCACAGTTTCAATTTCAGTGCTTGTGATTGGTCTGTTCATATTTTCTATTTCTTCCTGGTCAGTCTCGGCAGGTTGTGCATTTCTAAGAATCTGTCCATTTCTTCCAGGTTGTCCATTTTATTGGCATAGAGTTGCTTGTAGTAATCTCTCATGATCTTTTGTATTTCTGCAGTGTCAGTGGTTACTTCTCCTTTTTCATTTCTAATTCTATTGATTTGAGTCTTATCCCTTTTTCTCTTGATGAGTCTGGCTAATGGTTTATCAATTTTGTTTATCTTCTCAAAGAACCAGCTTTTAGTTTCATTGATCTTTGCTATTGTTTCCTTCATTTCTTTTTCATTTATTTCTGATCTGATCTTTGTGATTTCTTCCCTTCTGCTAGCTTTGGGGTTTTTTTGTTCTTCTTTCTCTAATTGCTTTAGGTGCAAGGTTAGGTTGTTTATTCGAGATGTTTCCTGTTTCTTGATGTAGGCTTGTATTGCTATAAACTTCCCTCTTAGAACTGCTTTTGCTGCATCCCATAGGTTTTGGGTCATCGTGTCTCCATTGTCATTTGTTTCTAGGTATTTTTTGATTTCCCCTTTGATTTCTTCAGTGATCACTTCGTTATTGAGTAGTGTATTGTGTAGCCTCCATGTGTTTGTATTTTTTACAGATCTTTTCCTGTAATTGATATCTAGTCTCATAGCATTGTGGTCAGAAAAGATACTTGATACGATTTCAATTTTCTTAAATTTACCAAGGCTTGATTTGTGACCCAAGATATGATCTATCCTGGAGAATGTTCCATGAGCACTTGAGAAAAATGTGTATTCTGTTGTTTTTGGGTGGAATATCCTATAAATATCAATTAATTCCATCTTGTTTAATGTATCATTTAAAGCTTGTGTTTCCTTATATTTTCATTTTGGATGATCTGTCCATTGGGGAAAGTGGGGTGTTAAAGTCCCCTACTATGATTGTGTTACTGTCGATTTCCCCTTTTATGGCTGTTAGTATTTGCCTTATGTATTGAGGTGCTCCTATGTTGGGTGCATAAATATTTACAATTGTTATACCTTCCTCTTGGATTGATCCCTTGATCATTATATAGTGTCCTTCTTTGTCTCTTATAATAGTCTTTATTTTAAAGTCTACTTTGTCTGATATGAGACTTGCTACTCCAGCTTTCTTTTGATTTCTATTTGCATGGAATATCTTTTTCCATCCCCTCACTTTCAGTCTGTATGTGTCTCTAGGTCTGAAGTGGGTCTCTTGTAGACAGCATATATATGGGTCTTGTTTTTGTATCCATTCAGCCAGTCTGTGTCTTTTGGTGGGAGCATTTAATCCATCTACATTTAAGGTAATTATCGATATGTATGTTCCTATTACCATTTTCTTAAATGTTTTGGGTTTGTTATTGTAGGTGTTTTCCTTCTCTTGTGTTTCTTGCCTAAAGAAGTTCCTTTAGCATTTGTTGTAAAGCTGGTTTGGTGGTGCTGAACTCTCTCAGCTTTTGCTTATCTGTAAAGGTTTTACTTTCTCCATCAAATCTGAATGAGATCCTTGCTGGCTAGAGTAACCTTGGTTGTAGGTTTTTCTCCTTCATGACTTTAAGTATATCCTGCCACTCCCTTCTGCCTTGCAGAGTTTCTGCTGAAAGATCAGCTGTTAACCTTATGGGGATTCCCTTGTGTGTTATTTGTTGTTTTTCCCTTGCTGCTTTTAATATGTTTTCTTTATATTTAATTTTTTTTTTTTTCAATAAAGACTGCTTTATTGCTGCATGACAGTCATGAAACTCAGCTGCACAGGGACCTTACCACACTGCGCAGAGGCTGGTTCACGGGACCTTGTGATCCTATTAATGGGCCTCTCTGTTGTAATTAACACAGGCCGCAGGGACCAAAAGTTCCCCTCGGCCCTTCTGAAAATGTTCGGGAATGGTAGTGCAGGAAGGTAGTACACACTTTCTGCATTTCTGCCCTGCAGTGCAGCAGTTGTTGCTGTTGGGAGTCACTGTGCTAATTCTCTTAGGTCATTTTTCCCTTTAGTTGTTCTGACTACCTCCAAGCGCTCCATGGCTGCACGCTTGTCTCACTGGAAAATGCACAGCCCCAATTCTGTGCAGGGACGACACAAAGCAGAGTGTGATGCATCTCTCTGGAGCATCAAGTTTATTAACTAGAATTGGAAGAACCAAGGAGTTCTTGGAACAAGAACTATCCCCCTCCCCCACCAACACGGAAGACAGAAGGGTAGGGGAGGGGAGACGTGCCCCAGGAATGACAGTCCAGTCTCTCAAGTTTCACCCAGGTGGGTGTTGAGGGGCAGACCTGCAGCCACGGTGGCCTCGCTTTCAGTCGCCCGGGCTGCTCCGGACCATCCTCTGAGCTGGCCAGGGTCTTGGATACGATGCTTCTGAAGGCCGTGCAGAGAACACACTCCTCTTCCCCTGCACCGGGCCCCAGGGAGCACGGCGGCCTGACCTTCCTGCCTTGGTCATCCATGGGGTTCACATGGGCTCACTTTATTATGACGCCTCATGCTGGGCAGCTTGCAACAAAGATGTTTCAAAATAAAGTTCCAGATTCTCCCAGCCACCCCTTGCTTTTTCTGGCTCTGGCCAGAGAGAGTAGATGAGGACACACTCTCAGGCTGCCCAGCGTGGGAGGACCTTCCAGTGTTGGACACACCCAGGGGGCAGCTGCTTCCCTCTGGGGCTCCAATCCTGCTGCTGCTGGAGGTGGATGTCCCAATGCCACACTGGGGGGCTGGGCTGGGGGTGGCAGTCCTCGCCTCCAGGCTGGGTGGGGGACAGGCAGACTCACCGGTCTTCTGCCCTGCCTGCTGGTCTTCCTGCAGCTGCACACTTTTTCTGTGGTAGAGCCACCTGGTTTGCAGGGAGGACACCACAGGGCTTGGAGAAGGCTCAAGTTCACTGCCACAGAGGTCCCCGCAAGAGAAGGGCTTCAGAGTTATGATGGAGACCTCCACCTTGGGTTTCTTGGAGCTCACACTGCCTGTCCCAGTGTCCTGGATCTGGTCGCAAGTCAAGCCCGGAGTCCTCACCATTGTCACCTCCAGGTCCTCTTCACAGGGTGGCTGGAGTGGGCTCCTTCTGGCCCATGTTGACCCATGGATGCCTCATGAGGTCAGGTAAGGTGCCTCTGTCACTGGGGTTGAGGGCAATCATTTTTTGTAACAGATCCCTTATCTTCAAAGACAGATAAGGTGGGATGGGGTATTGCCCTTGTAGGATTTGCTTCCGCAGCTCCTGGAAGTCTTTTCCCACAAAGGGCTGGGACCCAGTTACCATGGTGTACAGCACTACTCCCAAGCTCCACACGTCCACTGCAGGGCCGCTGGAGCTCTGCCCCAGGAAGAGTTCCGGGGCAGCATAAGGGTGTGTGCCGCAGATCATGTCCAGTTGGACAATGTCATCACACTTGTTGCTGAGGCCAAAGTCTGTAAGTTTGATATTCATGTTGGAATCAAAGAGGAGGCTCAGTGGCTTCAGGTCTCGGTGCACGATGCCCCTCCGGTGGCAGTGCTGCAGGGCGGAGACCAGCTGCTGGAACGGGCCTCGGGCCTCTGCCTCTGTCATACGGCCATGGATCTTCAAATAGCGGTACATGTCCCCCCCACTGAGGTACTCCATCACCACGAAAAATGTCTCCTCTGTGTCAATCACCCCCAGCAGTTTTACAATATTGGGGTGATTCAGAGCCTTCAGACTGCACACTTCCCGGAAAAGTGCCTGGACACTTGAGAAGCTCTGACGCCTTTTCTTTATGACCTTCACAGCCACCTGTGTCCCGGTCAGAATGTGCCGGGCCAACTTCACTTTACCGAAGGTGCCTTCACCAATGGTGTGGAGGATCTGGAAGTCATCAATATGAGCCTTCTTGCCAGCAGATTTGGCTGTGAGGCCCTGCATCCTGGTGATCTGCTAACTACACTGACTGACAGCACTACCTAGCAATGCTAACTACGCTAACTA
The DNA here is from genome assembly GCF_965194825.1 of Balaenoptera physalus. Classification (NCBI taxonomy): domain Eukaryota; kingdom Metazoa; phylum Chordata; class Mammalia; order Artiodactyla; family Balaenopteridae; genus Balaenoptera; species Balaenoptera physalus. Next base: position 80,254,525 of record NC_138886.1, on the reverse strand, counting down.
ACAATGCTAACTGTACTAACAGGGCTAAGTATGCTGTCTCTACTAACAACGCTAACTACGCTAACTGTACCAACAGTGCTAACTAGTACTAACTACACTAACTATGCTAATCAAGTATTAACTATACCAACAATACTCACTATGCTAACTGTAGAAAGAACAATGACACAAATAAAAAAGAGTAGAGAAAAGAGAAACGAAAATCAACAAAATGGCAGAAACAAGGAAAACACAAGCTAACTGTAGGTCCAAGGCCGTCAGGTCACCAAAAGCAGCTTCCTGGGCTCTAAGGACCAAAAACCTGGGCCCACCTTTCTCTTTCATAGGGCTTTGTGAAGTACATCACAATGGTGCACTCTGAGGTCAGAGCAAGAAATGGACCCATCACCGCTGGGGATACACCACAGTGGTTTTCTCACTTTTTGAGTTCAAGGCCCCTTTACACTTAGGAAAAAGGATCCCAAAGAAATTTTTCTTTACGTGTGTTATTAGATATTGGTATTCACTTTGTTATAAATAAAAATCTGCAGGATACTTCAGTGGCCTTTTTATTTCTAGTTTGAAAATGTGTAATAATTTTAGAGACCTCATAATGTCTACACTTGAAATGTTCAATTCCTTTTCCTTAAATTCTGGTCTCAAAATAACGTTACAACTTAACTGACTTCACGATACTATACAAAATGTTCTGTTGCATAAGACATGATACGGTACATTATGAAAGTCTATGAAGCTGAGAGAAGGTTTGCCAGGAAGGTCATTGAGCAGATTTCTCATCAGGAGCCTCGGAGGCCAGATGGCATGACTCAATGTACTTGAAGTGTTGAAGGAAAGAAACCGTCAACCAAGAATCCTGTATCTAGCAAAACTTTCCTTTGAAAATGAGGGAGAAATCAAGACATTCCCAGTTAATCAAGAGTTGAGAGAGTTCTTATCCTCCAGACCCGCCTGCCACAGGGAGTTCTTCAGGTTGGAGTCAAGGACCCTGGATAGTAGCTCAAAGCCTTATGAAGAAATAAAGACCTCTGGTAAAAGTAGACAGACGGGCAACGAGAAAAGCTAGTACTGTTGTAACTTTGGTTTGTAGCTCCACTTTTTGTCTTCTATTTGATTTAAGAGACTAATATATAATAAAACACACACATACAAATCAAAAAAAAAAAAAGATCACCTCTTCACCTAGAAAAGTTACTTCACCTCCACTTTAGCCTAACTTTGGGAATTCCCATCAACAACATTCTTCTTTCCACTGTAGGAAGCAACGCTGCCAGAAGCTATGGCAAGCAGAGCCTCTTCTAAGATGCCTTTGATGACTGCAGCAACATGGATGCAGCTAGAGATTATTAAGTGAAGTAAGTCAGAAGGAGAAAGACAAATACCATGTGATGCCACTTACATGTGGAATCTAAAGTATGGCACAAATGAACCTATCTATGAAACAGCAACAGACTCACAGACATAGAGAACAGACTTGTGGTTGCCAAGGAGGAGGGGGGTGGGAGAGGGAAGGGCTGGGAGTGTGGCATTAGCAGATGTAAACTATTATATATAGGAGGGATAAACAACAAGGTCCTACTCTACAGCACAGGGAACTAGAGTCAATATCCTGTGATAAACTGTAATGGAAAAGAATATAAAAAAAGAATGTCTGTATGTGTATAACTGAGTCACTTTGCCATACAGCAGATTGGCACAAGATTGTAAATCAACTATACGTCAATAAAAACAATAAAATAAAATAAAAAATGCCTCTGATGACGTACACAGCCCCTGCTCCTGCTGACTACCTCTCTGCAGCACCCAACACTGTGAAACCCTGCCCCCAGCTGAGGTCACTCCAGTCCTGTGTCTCCTTCCTTTGTCCTCTGTCTCCCACCAGTGTTTCTCTAACAGAAACACAAAGAACTGCTGTGTTTTCACTCAGTCTCACTGTTCACGTTCCCACGCTTGATTTGGGCATCAGACCTGCAAGAGTTCAAAACTTACTGGGTGGTAGAACTGCCATTTCTCTGCCTGTCTCTCATTATAAAGAACTTCTCTGAAATTCTGAATTCACTGGTCTGGTCATCCATTCACCAGCAAGTATCTAGGTACTGGGGTTAAGAGCTAGGAATGAGATACAGTTGTTAGTAAAGAAACAACAAACCCCAAATGGAGTCACTTGTGCTAAGTCCCACGTCAGAAAACCAAGACTTAATAGCTAACCTAATTGCAGTTTCAGCCTCTCTCAGGAATGGGACCTTTCACCAATAGATCTGGAATTACCTGGTCAGCACTAGAGGGGTGACCCCCCACCTTCCCCCAAAAGGAAGGTGACCCTGCCTGAAACAATCCACTCTTAGCTAGAAACTTCCCTTTTCTGCCCCCTCCTGCCTGTAAAGTTCTTGCATTTTTTACAGCTCCGCAGAGCTCCTTTCTACTTGCTCAATGGGATGCTGCCCGATTCATAAATCATTGAATAAAGCCAATTCGATCTTCAAATTTACTCAGTTAGAATTTTATGTTTTTAATACAGTGATGAGCAAAACAAATAAAAAGAGAGGCATCAAACTCTTCGGAGAGTGTATCCCATTATCCCTCACACTCTTGGAAGCCTGGGTCAGCAGAAATGGAGGAGAGCCAGTGACAAGAAAAAGCCTCTTGAAAACCAAATCAGAGGTCCTGAAATACTACAGACTTACTTGTACAAGTGGGTGGGAACAAGCAGAGAGTAGCAGTTGTTTATTACTGTACACTGTAATCGAGGGAAACATTTGGAGTTCAAGAATAGAGATTTAAAGATGAGATGCTAAAATTCATAACAACTTGTCCAAAACAGGCCAGAAAACCTTAAGTTTTCGCCTTGTTTAAAAGAAGTCCTAAGTAAAGGGAAAACCAAATATTATGAAAAATTTTGGAGACATCTCACACACCAACCTTCCCTTTATTTGAATTACTTCATTATCATTACTTTAGACTTATGTACACTCATAAAAGTTCATTTATTCTGAGTTGAGAAGTCCATTTTATCATCATGTGTATTGTGCTTACATTTTAAAATCAGAAACAACTTCCCCAAGATAAAACTGATTCTTCATCTCTTTTGGTTTTACTATTCCAAAATAGATTAGGTGACTTGGGGTATTATTTTTACCCTATGTTGATTTGCCTACCTTGTAAAGGAGCAAGGAACTTTTTCTTCAACCCTTATTTTCCTAGTGATTTGTTTAAAATGAAAGGTAAATATGTGTTTGTGGGCATATAAGTGTGTGTGTGTACAATCATTTTTATATAGAGATTTATTATCTCTCAATTTATTTTGTACAAGAGGTTTGTCTCAGAAAATCAGTCTTCTTTTTTTTTTTTTTTCACGATTCATATCTTTAATACTCTCTGAGAGGCAAGTGAAAAGCAACAATGGATTTTTAAAAGGACCATGTCTGACACATGTCTGACAACACTGAGAGTGGGGGAGGAGGGAAGTTAACCAGCTAGCACAGTGCCTTGCATGTAGTAAGCACTGCAACATTTGTTAAATTGCAATGACTTGAAGTTGAAGATCATGATATATATATATATTTTTTTAGATTTTTAGAAATTTCATGTAATGTCTGAAACATTTATATTAACATATTTCCATAAAAATAACCCAATGAAAGTTTAGTATTAGTTGTTTTGTTTGTTTGTTTTTTTATACTGCAGGTTCTTATTAGGCATCAATTTTATACACATCAGTGTATACATGTCAATCCCAATCGCCCAATTCAGCACACCACCATCCCCACCCCACCGCAGTTTTCCCCCCTTGGTGTCCATGTGTCCATTCTCTACATCTGTGTCTCAACTTCTGCCCTGCAAACCAGCTCATCTGTACCATTTTTCTAGGTTCCACATACATTCATTAATATACGATATTTGTTTTTCTCTTTCTGACTTACTTCACTCTGTATGACAGTCTCTAGATCCATCCACTTCTCAACAAATGACTCAGTTTCGTTCCTTTTTATGGCTGAGTAATATTCCATTGTATATATGTACCACAACTTCTTTATCCATTCGTCTGTTGATGGGCATTTAGGTTGCTTCCATGACCTGGCTATTGTAAATAGTGCTGCAATGAACATTCGGGTGCATGTGTCTTTTTGTTTTTGTTTTTTTTTTTTGTTTCTTTGTTTTTTTAACATCTTTATTGAAGTATAATTGCCTTACAATGGTGTGTTAGCTTCTGCTTTATAACAAACTGAATCAGTTATACACATACAATATGTTCCCATATCTCTTCCCTCTTGCATCTCCCTCCCTCCCACCCTCCCCATCCCACCCCTCTAGGTGGTCACAAAGCACCGAGCTGATCTCCCTGTGTTATGTGGCTGCTTCCCACTAGCTATCTATTTTACATTTGGTAGTGTATATATGTCCATGACACTCTCTTACCCTGTCACATCTCACCCCACCCCCTCCCCATATCCTCAAGTCCATTCTCTAGTAGGTCTGTGTCTTTATTCCCATCTTGCTACTAGGTTCTTCATGGCTTTTTTTTTTTTCCTTAGATTCCGTATATATGTGTTAGCATACTGTATTTGTTTTTCTCTTTCTGACTTACTTCACTCTGTATGACAGACTCTAACTCCATCCACCTCATTACAAATACCTCCATTTCATTTCTTTTTATGGCTGAGTAATATTCCATTGTATATATGTGCCACATCTTCTTTATCCATTCATCTGTCGATGGACATTTAGGTTGCTTCCATGTCCTGGCTATTGTAAATAGAGCTGCAGTGAACATTTTGGTACATGACTCTTTTTGAACTATGGTTTTCTCAGGGTATATGCCCAGTAGTGGGATTGCTGGGTCGTATGGTAGTTCTATTTGTAGTTTTTTAAGGAACCTCCATACTGTTCTCCATGGTGGCTGTATCAATTTACATTCCCACCAACAGTGCAAGAGTGTTCCCTTTCCTCCACACCCTCTCCAGCATTTATTGTTTCTAGATTTTTTGATGATGGCCATTCTGATCGGTGTGAGATGATATCTCATTGTCGTTTTGATTTGCATTTCTCTAATGATTAATGATGTTGAGCATTCTTTCATGTGTCTGTTGGCAATCTGTATATCTTCTTTGGAGAAATGTCTATTTAGGTCTTCTGCCCATTTTTGGATTGGGTTGTTCGTTTTTTTGTTATTGAGCTGCATGAGCTGCTTGTAAATCTTGGAGATTAATCCTTTGTCAGTTGCTTCATTTGCAAATATTTTCTCCCATTCTGAGGGTTGTCTTTTGGTCTTGTTTATGGTTTCCTTTGCTGTGCAAAAGCTTTTAAGTTTCATTAGGTCCCATTTGTTTATTTTTGTTTTTATTTCCATTACTCTAGGAGGTGGATCAAAAAAGATCTTGCTGTGATTTATGTCAAAGAGTGTTCTGCCTATGTTTTCCTCTAAGAGTTTTATAGTGTCCAGTCTTATATTTAGGTCTCTAATCCATTTTGAGTTTAATTTTGTGTATGGTGTTAGGGAGTATTCTAATTTCATTCTTTTACGTGTAGCTGTCCAGTTTTCCCAGCACCACTTATTGAAGAGACTGTCTTTTCTCCATTGTATATCTTTGCCTCTTTTGTCATAGATTAGTTGACCATAGGTGCGTGGGTTTATCTCTGGGCTTTCTATCTTGTTCCATTGATCTATGTTTCTGTTTTGGTGCCAGTACCATATTGTCTTGATTACTGTAGCTTTGTAGTATAGTCTGAAGTCAGGGAGTCTGATTCCTCCAGCTCCATTTTTTTGCCTCAAGACTGCTTTGGCTATTCGGGGTCTTTTGTGTCTCCATACAAATTTTAAGATGATTTGTTCTAGCTCCGTAAAAAATGCCATTGGTAATTTGATAGGGATTGCATTGAATCTGTAGATTGCTTTCAGTAGTATAGTCATTTTCACAGTATTGATTCTTCCAATCCAAGAACATGGTATATCTCTCCATCTGTTGGTATCATCTTTAATTTCTTTCATCAGTGTCTTATAGTTTTCTGCATACAGGTCTTTTGTCTCCCTAGGTAGGTTTATTCCTAGGTATTTGATTCTTTTTGTTGCAATGGTAAATGGGAGTGTTTCCATAATTTCTCTTTCAGATTTTTCATCCTTAGTGTATAGGAATGCAAGAGCTTTCTGTGCATTAATTTTGTATCCTGCAACGTTACCATATTCATTAATTAGCTCTAGCAGTTTTCTGGTGGCAGTTTTAGGATTCTCTATGTATAGTATCATGTCATCCACAAACAGTGACAGTTTTACTTCTTCTTTTCCAATTTGTATTCCTTTTATTTCTTTTTCTTCTCTGATTGCCGTGGCTAGGACTTCCAGAACTATGTAGAATAATAGTGGTGAGAGTGGACATCCTTGTCTCGTTCCTGATCTTAGAGGAAATGCTTTCAGTTTTTCACCATTGAGAATGATGTTTGCTGTGGGTTTGTCATATATGGCCTTTATTATGTTGAGGTAGGTTCCCTCTATGCCCACTTTCTGGAGAGTTTTTATCATAAATGGGTGTTGAATTTTGTCAAAAGCTTTTTCTGCATCTATTGAGATGATCATATGGTTTTTATTCTTCAATTTGTTAATATGGTGTATCACTTTGATTGATTTGCGTATATTGAAGAATCCTTGCATCCCTGGGATAAATCCCACTTGATCGTGGTGTATGATCCTTTTAACGTGTTGTTGGATTCTGTTTGCTAGTATTTTGTTGAGGATTTTTGCATCTATATTCATCAGTGGTATTGGTCTGTAATTTTCTTTTTTTGTAGTGTCTTTGTCTGGTTTTGGTATCAGGGTGATGGTGGCCTCATAGAATGAGTTTGGGAGTGTTCCTTCCTCTGCAATATTTTGGAAGAGTTTGAGAAGGATAGGTGTTAGCTCTTCTCTAAATGTTTGATAGAATTCACCTGTGAAGCCATCTGGTCCTGGACTTTTGTTTGTTGGAAGATTTTTAATCACAGTTTCAATTTTATTACTTGTGATTGGTCTTTTCATATTTTCTACTTCTTCCTGGTTCAGTCTTGGAAGGTTATACCTTTCTAAAAATTTGTCCATTTCTTCCAGGTTGTCCATTTTATTGGCATAGAGTTGCTTGTAGTAGTCTCTTAGGATGCTTTGTATTTCTGCGGTGTCTGTTGTAACTTCTCCTTTTTCATTTCTGATTTTATTGATTTGAGTCCTCTCCCTCTTTTTCTTGATGAGTCTGGCTAATGGCTTATCAATTTTGTTTATCTTCTCAAAGAACCAACTTTTAGTTTTATTGATCTTTGCTATTGTTTTCTTTGTTTCTATCTCATTTATTTCCGCTCTGATCTTTATGATTTCTTTCCTTCTGCTAACTTTGGGTTTTGTTTGTTCTTCTTTCTCTAGTTTCTTTAGGTGTAAGGTTAGATTGTTTACTTGAGATTTTTCTTGTTTCTTTAGGTAGGCTTGTATAGCTATAAACTTCCCTCTTAGAACTGCTTTCGCTGCATCCCATAGGTTTTGGGTTGTCGTGTTTTCATTGTCATTTGTCTCTAGGTATTTTTTTATTTCCTCTTTGATTTCTTCAGTGATCTCTTGGTTATTTAGTAACGTATTGTTTAGCCTCCATGTGTTTGTCTTTTTTACGTTTTTTTCCCTGTAATTCATTTCTAATCTCATAGCGTTGTGGTCAGAAAAGATGCTTGACATGATTTCAATTTTCTTAAATTTTCTGAGGCTTGATTTGTGACCCATGATGTGATCTATCCTGGAGAATGTTCCATGCGCACTTGAGAAGAACGTGTAATCTGCTGTTTTTGGATGGAATGTCCTATATATATCAATTAAATCTATCTGGTCTATTGTGTCATTTAAAGCTTGTGTTTCCTTATTTATTTTCATTTTGGATGATCTGTCCATTGGTGTAAGTGAGGTGTTAAAGTCCCCCACTATGATTGTGTTACTGTCAATTTCCTCTTTTATAGCTGTTAGCAGTTGCCTTATGTATTGAGGTGCTCCTATGTTGGGTGCATATATATTTATAATTGTTATATCTTCTTCTTGGATTGATCCCTGGATCATTATGTAGTGTCCTTCCTTGTCTCTTATAACATTCTTTATTTTAAAGTCTATTTTATCTGATATGAGTATAGCTACTCCAGCTTTCTTTTGATTTCCATTTGCATGGAATATCTTTTTCCATCCCCTCACTTTCAGTCTGTATGTGTCCCTAGGTCTAAAGTGGGTCTCTTGTAGACAGCATATATATGGGTCTTGTTTTTGTATCCATTCAGCCAGTCTGTGTCTTTTGGTTGGGGCATTTAATCCATTCACGTTTAAGGTAATTATCGATATGTATGTTCCTATGACCATTTTCTTAATTGTTTTGGGTTTGTTTTTGTAGGTCCTTTTCTTCTCTTGTGTTTCCCACTTAGAGAAGTTCCTTTAGCATTTGTTGTAGAGCTGGTTTGGTGGTGCTGAATTCTCTTAGCTTTTGCTTGTCTGTAAAGCTTTTGATTTCTCCATCAAATCTAAATGAGATCCTTGCCGGGTAGAGTAATCTTGGTTGTAGGTTCTTCCCTTTCATCACTTTAAATATATCATGCCACTCCCTTCTGGCTTGCAGAGTTTCTGCTGAGAAATCAGCTGTTAACCTTATGGGAGTTCCCTTGTATGTTATTTGTCATTTTTCCCTTGCTGCTTTCAATAATTTTTCTTTGTCTTTAATTTTTGCCACTTTGATTACTATGTGTCTCGGCGTGTTTCTCCTTGGGTTTATCCTGTATGGGACTCTCTGCGCTTCCTGGACTTGGGTGGCTATTGCCTTTCCCATGTTAGGGAAGTTTTCGACTATAATCTCTTCAAATATTTTCTCTGGTCCTTTCTCTCTCTCTTCACCTTCTGGGACCCCTATAATGCGAATGTTGTTGCGTTTAATGTTGTCCCAGAGGTCTCTTAGGCTGTCTTCATTTCTTTTCATTCTTTTTTCTTTAGTCTGTTCCGCAGCAGTGAATTCCACCATTCTGTCTTCCAGGTCACTTATCCGTTCTTCTGCCTCAGTTATTCTGCTGTTGATTCCTTCTAGTGTAGTTTTCATTTCAGTTATTGTATTGTTCATTTCTGTTTGTTTGTTCTTTAATTCTTCTAGGTCTTTGTTAATCATTTCTTGCATCTTCTCAATCTTTGCCTCCATTCTTATTCCAAGGTCCTGGATCATCTTCACTATCATTATTCTGAATTCTTTTTCTGGAAAGTTGCCTATCTCCACTCATTTAGTTGTTTTTATGGGGTTTTTTCTTGTTCCTTCATCTGGTACATAGCCCTCTGCCTTTTCATCTTCTCTATCTTTCTGTAACTGTGGTTTTTGTTCCACAGGCTGTAGGACTGTAGTTTTTCTTGCTTCTGCTGTCTGCCCTCTGGCGGTTGAGGCTATCTAAGAGGCTTGATGGGAGGCTCTGGTGGTGGGTAGAGCTGACTGTTGCTGTGGCTGTCAGAGCTCAGTAAAACTTTAATCCGCTTGACTGTTGATGGGTGAAGCTGGGTTCCCTCCCTGTTGGTTGTTTTGCCTGAGGCAACCCAACACTGGAGCCTACCTGGACTCTTTGGTGGGGTTAATGGCAGACTCTGAGAGGGCTCACGCCAAGGAGCACTTCCCAGAACCTCCGCTGCCAGAGTCCTTGTCCCCACAGTGAAACAGAGCCACCCCCCGCCTCTGCAGGAGACCCCCCAACACCAGCAGTTGGGTCTGGTTCAGTCTCCCCCAGGGTCACTGCTCCTTCCCCTGGGTCCCAATGCGCACACTACTTTGTGTGTGCCCTCCAAGAGTGGGGTCTCTGTTTCCCCCAGTCGTGTCGAAGTCCTGCAATCAATTCCCACTAGGCTTCAAAGTCTGATTCTCGAGGAATTCCTCCTCCTGTTGCCGGACCCCCAGGTTGGGAAGCCTGACGTGGGGCTCAGAACCTTCACTCCAGTGGGTGGACCTCTGTGGTATAAGTGTTCGCCAGTCTGTGAGTCACCCACCCAGCAGTTACGGGATTAGATTTTACTCTGATTGCACCCCTCCTACTGTCTCACTGTGGCTTCTCCTCTGTCCTTGGACGTGGGGTATCCTCCTTGGTGAAGTCCAGGGTCTTCCTGTCAATGATTGTCCAGCAGCCAGTTGTGATTCTGGTGCTCTCGCAAGAGGGAGAGAGAGCACATCCTTCTACTCCACCATCTTGGTTAATCCCCCTATATTTAATTTTTGATAGTTTGATTAATATGTGTCTTGGCATGTTTCTCCTTGGATTTATCCTGTATGGGACTCTCTGTGCTTCCAGGACTTGATTAACTATTTTCTTTCCCATATTAGGGAAGTTTTCAACTATAATCTCTTCAAATATTTTCTCAGTCCCTTTCTTTTTCTCTTCTTCTTCTGGGACCCCTATAATTCGAATGTTGGTGCATTTAATGTTGTCACAGAGGTCTCTGAGACTGTCCTCAGTTCTTTTCATTGTTTTTTCTTTATTCTGCTCTGCAGTAGTTATTTCCACTATTTTACCTTCCAGGTCACTTATCCGTTCTTCTGCCTCAGTTATTCTGCTATTGATCCCGTCTAGAGTATTTTAAATTTCATTTATTGTGTTTTTCATTGTTGCTTGGTTCCTCTTTAGTTCTTCTACGTCCTTGTTAAATGTTTCTTGCATTTTGTCTATTCTATTTCCAAGATTTTGGATCATCTTTACTATCATTACTCTGAATTCTTTTTCATGTAGACTGCCTATTTCCTCTTCATTTGTTAGGTCTGGTGTGTTTTGACCCTGCTTCTTCATCTGCTGTATGTTTTTCTGTCCTCTCATTTTGCTTATCTTACTGTGTTTGGGGTCTCCTTTTCACAGGCTGTAGGTTCGTAGTTCCCGTTGTTTTTGGTATCTGTCCCCAGTGGCTAAGGTTGGTTCAGTGGGTTGTGTAGGCTTCCTGGTGGAGGGGAGTAGTGCCTGTGTTCTGGTGGATGAGGCTGGATCTTGTCTTTCTGGTGGGCACTTCCACGTCTGAAGTGTTGTGTGGTGGTGGTGTGTTTTGGGGTGTCTGTGGCCTCATTATGATTTTAGGCAGCCTCTCTGCTAATGGATGGGGCTGTGTTCCTGTGTTGCTAGTTGTTTGGCATAGAGTGTCCAGCACTGTAGCTTGCTGGTCATTGAATGAAGCTGGGTCTTGATGTTGAGATGGAGATCTCTGAGAGATTTTCGCCGTTTGGCATTACGTGGAGCTGGGAGGTCTCTTGTGGACCAGTGTCCTGAAGTTGGCTCTCCCACCTCAGAGGCACAGCCCTGATGCCTGGCTGGAGCACCAAGAGCCTTTCATCCACATGGCTCAGAATAAAAGGGAGAAATAATAGAAAGAAAGAAAGAAAGTGGATAAAATAAAATAAAGCTATTATAATAAAAAATAAGAAAAAATTATTAAGAAAAATTTATTAAGAAAGAAAATTTTTTTTATTTTTTAAAGTAAATTTATTAATTTTTTATAATTAAACATAAGAAAAAAATTATTAAGAAAAAAATTTATTAAGAAAAAATTTTAATTTTTTCAAATAAAAAATATGAAATAACTTATTAAGAAAAAACTTTTTTAATATTTAAAAACTGAAAATAAGGAAAAAATTATTAAGAAAACATTTATTAAGAAAAAAAAATGTTTTAAGTAAAAAAAAAAAAAAAAAAAAAGAACAGTCGGACGGAACCCTAGGACAAACGGTGAAAGCAAAGCTATACAGACAAAATCTCACCCAGAAGCATACACATTTACTCTCACAAAAAAAGGAAAAGGAGAAAAATTAATATCTCCTGCTCCCAAAGTCCACCTCCTAAATTTGGGATGATTCGTTGTCTATTCAGGTATTCCACAGGTGCAGGTACATCAAGTTGTTTGTGGAGCTTTAATCCGCTGCTTCTGAGGCTGCTGGGAGAAATTTCCCTTACTCTTCTTTGTTTGCACAGCTCCCGGGGTTCAGCTTTGGATTTGGACCCGCCTCTGCATGTAGGTCGCCTGAGGGCATCTGTTCTTCGCTCACACAGGACGGGGTTAAAGGAGCAGCTGCTTCAGGGGATCTGGCTCACTCAGGCAGTGGGGAGGGAAGGGTACAGATGTGGGGCGAGCCTGCGGCGGCAGAGGCCAGCGTGACGTTGCAGTAGCCTGAGGCGCGCCGTGCGTTCTCCCGGGGAAGTTGTCCCTGGATCACGGGAGCCTGGCAGTGGCGGGCTGCACAGGCTTCCGGGAGGGGCAGTGTGGATAGTGACCTGTGCTCGCACATAGGCTTCTTGGTGGCGGCAGCAGCAGGCTTAGCGTCTCATGCCTGTCTCTGGGGTCCCGGCTGATAGCTGCAGCTCGCGCCCGTCCCTGGAGCTCGTTTAGGTGGCGCTCTGAATCCCCTCTCCTTGCGCACCGTGAAACAAAGAGGCAAGAAAAAGTCTCTTGTCTTTTTCGGCAGTTCCAGACTTTTTCCCGGACTCCCTCCCAGCTAGCTGTGGCGCACTAGCTCCCTTCAGGCTGTGTTCACGCCGACAACCCCAGTCCTCTCCGTGCGATCCAACCAAAGCCCAAGCCTCAGCTCCCAGCCCCGCCCGCCCCGGCGGCTGAGCAGACAAGCCTCTCGGGCTGGTGAGTGCTGCTCGGCGCCGAGCCTCTGTGCGGGAATCTCTCTGCTTTGCCCTCCGCACCCCTGTGGCTGCGCTCTCCTCCGTGGCTCCAACGCTTCCCCCCTCTGCCACCTGCAGTCTCTGCCTGCGAAGGGGCTTCCTAGTGTGTGGAAACCTTTCCTCCTTCACGGCTCCCTCCCACTGGTGCAGGTCCCGTCCCTATTCTTTTGTCTCTGTTATTTCTTTTTTCTTTTGCCCTACCCAAGTGCGTGGGGGAGTTTCTTGCCTTTTGGGAGGTCTGACGTCTTCTGCCAGCGTTCAGTGGGTGCTCTGTAGGAGCAGTTCCACGTGTAGACGTATTTCTAACGTATCTATGGGGAGGAAGGTGATCTCCGCGTCTTACTCTTCCGCCATCTTGCCCAGACCCTGTATTTGTTTTTCTCTTTCTGACTTACTTCACTCTGTATGACAGACTCTAGGTCCATCCACCTCACTACAAATAACTCAATTTCGTAAAACTATACTTATTAAGTGTGCTTAATTTGTTCCCTAATCTTTTATTAATCAAAAGTCATATGTAGCTGCCAACTACTGGCTGTGATTAGCAGGAGCAAATGCCATCACCTCTTGGAGTCGGGATAACCCCAGCCAATGGCATAGGCACTTTAATTAGCCAGTGCGGATTTATTTAGAAGGAAGTACCATTTTTGTCAAGTTTTGAGATATAATGAAATAGTTCTAACCACTTACTTATTGACCACTGGTCAAAATAGATAGAGGGCTTGCCAAAGTTTGGGAGGCCTGTCCCAAGTCAAAATCAAATGGACTTCTTGGCTGTGTTCTGCCTTCACCAAGGTTTATGCCTTGTCTGTCTGGATGTGTCAGTATTGGAGCGTTGGCATCTGGCAGATGTTCTGTGGGTCCATTCAGACCCCTTGCTGTATATTAGCATGTAGCCAGGACCTAAGGAAACTCCTGAAGGGAGACTTAGTAGAACTCTTAGTAGATTGAGAGCACAGTGCAGCTTCCCCTGTGAAGGGATGTGAGTCGATCTTCTGTCAGGGGTAATCAGTTGACATCTGAGAATGGCAGGCAGCCTACAGTCTGCCATCTTGTGTGAGGTTGGTGAAGGACCTTGTGACGGTACCATTTGCTTACTGCATATCAGCCACTGGGGAAAAATGAAGGTGTCAGAAGCAGGTACTCAGAGCTGACTGTTATAGGCTGGGATCCTTAAGATTTTGGGAAGGGGGAAAGGGGTGGTGATCATGCATTAGAAATCTTAATAAAAGTTTTGGTATTCTTCCCAGGGGGCAAGATGCATGTATGTGTGAACACACGCACACACACACACACATTTGCATGTATTTTTATGGAGTTTGGTCACGAATTCCAGTTTAAGAACCCATTATGTAGGATATACTTTCTAGAGTTGTGTAGATTCTTGTTAGCTTTCAGAGAGCAGAAATGTTTTGTAATATTCTCCATTCAGCTAAAATAGGTAATTTATTTTTAAATAGTTTATTTTTTAGAGCAGTTTTAGGATCAGCAAAATTGAGTGGAAGGTACAGAGATTTCCCATATACCCCCACCCCCTCACATACAAACATTATCCCCATTATCAACACCCATCACCAGAGTGATATATCTGTTACATTCGATGAATCGACTTTGACGCATTAGTATCACCCAGAGTCCATAGTGTTCACTCTTAGGGTGAAATCTTGCTGTTGTATATTCTATAGATCATATATTGTATATTGCTAGACTGTATGGTAAACGTATGTTTAGTTATGTAAGAAACCCCCAAACTATCTTGCAAAGTGGCTGTACCGTTTTGCATTCCCACCAGCAAAGAATGAGAGTTCCTTTTGCGCGACATCCTTGTCAGTATTTTGTGTTGTTACTGTTTTGGATTTGGGCCATTCTAATAGGTGTGTAGTGGTATCTTGTTGTTTTAATTTACATTTCCCTAATGGCATATGATGTGGAGCATCTTTTCATATGCTTATTTGCCATCTGTATATCTTCTTTTTTTAAAAGAACGTATTTATTAAACTTGATATCAGAAAAATAACACAATTGTAAGCAGCAACAACCTTGCATTCTTTTTTTTTTTTAACATCTTTATTGGAGTATAATTGCTTTACATTGTTGTGTTAGTTTCTGCTGTATAACAAAGTGAATCAGCTATACGTATACTTACATCCCCATATCCCCTCCCTCTTGTGTCTCCCTCCCACCCGCCCTATCCCACCATATCTTCTTTGATGAAGTATCTGTTAAGATCTTCCACCCACTTTTAAAACATTTTTTAAAATAAAAAAATTTCCCCAGGTTTATTGAGATATAATTGACATATAACGTTGTGTAAGTTTAAGGTGTACAACATGATGATTTGATGTATATATACAGACAGCCCCTGACTTACAGTGGTGTGACTTAAAATGGGTCGACAGTGATACACATTCAGTAGAAACTGTGCTTCCAGCTTTGCATTTTGATCTTTTCCCAGGCTAATGATATGCAATATGATACTCTCTTGTGATGCTGGGCAGTGGCAGCCGCAGCTCCCATTCAGCCACTCAATCAGGAGGGTAAACAACTGATACACTTACAACCATTCTCTTTCTATACAATCATTTTTATGTATGTATGTATGTATTTATTGAAGTATAGTTGAATTACAATGTTCTGTTAATTTCTGCTGTACAGCAAAGTGATTCCGTTATAGGTATATTTATATACATTCTTTTTTATATTCTTTTCCATTATGGTTTATCACAGGATATTGAATATAGTTCCCTGTGCTATATAGTAGGACCTTGTTGTTTATCCATTATATATATAATACTTTGTATCTGCTAACCCCAAACTCCCAACCCATCCCTTCCCTACCACCCCTCCCATGGCAACCACAAGTATGTTCTTTATGTCTGTG
This sequence comes from Balaenoptera physalus, assembly GCF_965194825.1. Lineage (NCBI taxonomy): Eukaryota > Metazoa > Chordata > Mammalia > Artiodactyla > Balaenopteridae > Balaenoptera > Balaenoptera physalus. Next base: position 80,238,996 of record NC_138886.1, on the reverse strand, counting down.
AGTCTGTTTATGTTTCATAGATAGGTTCATTTGTGTCATACTTTAGATTCCACATATAAGAGATATCATATGGTATTTGTTTTTCTCTTTTTGACTTGACTTCACTTAGTATGATCATCTCCAGGTCCATCCATGTTGCTGCAAATATACAATCATTCTTTTTTTTACTTTCAGTTCAGTATCCAATAAAAACGTGAGATATTCAATACTTTATTATAAATAGGCTTTGTGTTAGATGATTTTGCCCAGCTCTAGGTTAACGTGTATTCCGAGCATGTTTAATGTAGGCTAGGCTAAGCTATGATGTTTAGTAGGGTATGTGTACTTAATGCTTTTTCGACTTGATATTTTCTACTTAAGATGGGTTTGTTGGGACCTAACCTCATTATAAGTTGAGAAAGATCTACGTTATGAAATGGTTACCACAATAAGGTTAGTTAAAACATCTATTACATATTTTCCCCCTGCAGTGAGAATTTTTAAGACCTACTTTCATAGCAACTTTCAAATATGTAATACAGTGTTGTTAGCTATAGTCACTGTGCTATACATTAGATCCCCAGAACTTATTCATCTTATGGCTTATGACTTGTACCCTTTGACCACTTTCACCCACTTCCCCCACTCTTTGCCTCTGGCAACTGCCAATCTACTCTCTGTTTCTGTGAGTTTGGTTTTTTAGATTTCATACATAAGTGATATCATACAGTATTTGTCATGCTGTGTCTGACTTACTTATCATAGTGCCCTCCAGGTTCATCCATGTTGTCAAAAATAGCAGAATTTTCTTCTTTTTTATGGCAGGATAATATTCCATTAGGTATATATATATATTTTTCCTTTATCCACTCATATTTTCTTTATCCATTCATCTGTAGCCGAACACTGGTTGTTTTCCTGTTGTGAATAATGTGGCAATTAACATGGGGACACAGATATCTCTTTGAGACAGTGTTTTTGTTTCCTTCAGATATATACCCAGAAGTGGGATTGCTGGATAATATGGGAGTTCTATTTTTGATTTTTTGAGGAACCTCCATACTGTTTTCCATAATTACAGTACCAATTTACGTTTCTACCAACAGGGCACCAGGGTTCCATTTACTCTCCTTCCTTGCCTTGTAATTTCTTGCCTTTTTGATAATTAATGACTCTAACAAATGTGAGGTGATATGTCATAGTGATTTTGATTCTCATTTCCCTGATGATTAGTGATGATCACCTTTTCATGTACTTGTTGTTTGGCCCATTTTAAAATCAGATTGTTTGTATTCTTATTGTTGAGTTTTAAGAGTTCTTTGTATATTAGAGGAAAGCATAGGAAGAACACTCTTTGACATAAATCACAGCAAGATCCTTTTTGACCCACCTCCTAGAGAAATGAAAATAAAAACAAAAACAAACAAATGGGACCTAATGAAACTTAACAGCTTTTGCACAGCAAAGGAAACCATAAACAAGATGAAAAGACAACCCTCAGAATGGGAGGAAACATTTGCAAATGAAGCAACTGACAAAGGATTAATCTCCAAAATATACAAGAAGCTCATGCAGCTCAGTATCAAAAAAAAACAAACAGCCCAATCCAAAAATGGGCAGAAGATCTAAATAGACATTTCTCCAAAGAAGATACACAGATTGCCAACAAACACATGAAAGGATGCTCAACATCACTAATTATTAGAGAAATGCAAATCAAAACTACAATGAGGTATCACCTCACACCAGTCAGAATGGCCATCATCAAAATATCTACAAACAATAAATGTTGGAGAGGGTGTGGAGAAAAGGGAACTCTCCTGCACTGTTGGCGGGAATGTAAATTGATACAGCCACTATGGAGAACAGTATGGAGGTTCCTTAAAAAACTAAAAATAGAACTACCATACAACCCAGCAATCCTACTACTGGGCATATACCCTGAGAAAACCATAATTCAAAAAGAGTCATGGACCACAATGTTCATTGCAGCACTATTTGCAATAGCCAGAACACAGAAGCAACCTAAGTGTCCCATCGACAGATGAATGGATAAAGAATATGTGGCACATATATACAATGGCATATTACTCAGCCATAAAAGGAAACAAAATTGAGTTATTCGTAGTGAGGTGGATGGACCTAGAGTCTGTCATACAGAGTGAAGTAAGTCAGAAAGAGAAAAACAAATACTGTATGCTAACACATATATATGGAATCTAAAAAAAAAAAAAGGTTCTGATGTACCTAGGGGGAGGACAGGAATAAAGACACAGATGTAGAGAATGGACTTGAGGACACGGAGAGGGGGAAGGGTAAGCTGGGATGAAGTGAGAGAGTAACATTGACATATATACACTACCAACTGTAAAATAGATAGCTAGTGGGAAGCAGCTGCATGGCACGGAGAGATCAGCTCGGTGCTCTGTGACCACCTAGAGGGGTGGGATAGGGAGGGTGGGAGGGAGATGCAAGAGGGAGGGGATATGGGAATATATGTATACATATAGCTGATTCACTTTTTATACAGCAAAAACTAACACAACATTGTAAAGCAATTATACTCCAACAAAGATGTTAAAATAAAAGTTCTTTGTATACTTTGGATAATCGTTGTTTATTAAATATGTCTTTTGCATATGTTTTCTCCCAGTATATGGCTTGTCTGTCATCCTCTTGACAGTGTCTTTAGTAGAGCAGAAGTTTTTTAATTTTAATGAAATCTAGTTTGTCAACTATTTCTTTCATAGGTTGTGCTTTTGGTGTTGTATTCAAAGTCATCACCATACCCAAGGTCATTTAGAGTTTCTCCTATGTTATCTTCTAGAAGTTTTACAGTTTTCCATTTTGCATTTAGGTCTGTGATCCATTCTCAGTTGATTTTTCTTTTTTAATGTTTATATTTTTTGAATTTTATTTTGTTTTATACAGCAGGTCCTTATTAGTTATTGATTTTATTCAAATTAGTGTATATATGTCAATCTCAATCTCCCAATTCATCCCACCACCCCGCTTTCCCCCCTTGGTGTCCATACGCTTGTTCTCTGCATCTTTGTCTCTATTTCTGCCTTGCAAACTGGTTCATCTGCACCATTTTGCTAGATTCCACATATACACGTTAATATACGATATTTGTTTTTCTCCTTCTGACTTACTTCACTCATATGACAGTTTCTAGGTCCATCCACGTCTTTACAAATGACCCAATTTCATTCCTTTTTATGGCTGAGTAATATTCCATTGTATACATGTACCACATCTTCTTTATCCATTCATCTGTCAATAGGCATTTAGGTTGCTTCCATGACCTGGCTATTATTGTAAATAGTGATGCAGTGAAAATTGGGATGCATGTCTTTTTGAATTATGGTTTTCTCAGGATATATGCCCAGTAGTGGGATTGCTGGGTCATATGGTAATTCTATTTTTAGTTTTTTAATGAACTTCCATACTGTTCTCCATAGTGGCTGTATCAATTTACATTCCCACCAAGAGTGGAAGAGGGTTCCCTTTTCTCCACACCCTCTCCAGCATTTGTCATTTGTAGATTTTCTGATGATGCCTATTCTAACTGGTGTGAGGTGATACCTTATTGTAGTTTTGATTTGCATTTCTCTAATAATTAGTGATGTTGAGCAGCTTTTCATGTGCCTCTTGGCTATCTGTATGTCTTCTTTCGAGAAATATCTATTTAGTCTTCTGCCCATTTTTGGATTGGGTTGTTTGTTTTTTTGGTATTGAGCTGCATGAGCTGCTTGTATATTTTGGAGATTAATCCTTTGTCTGTTGATTCGTTTGCAAATGTTTCCTCCCATTCTGAGTGTTGTCTTTTCATCTTGTTTATAGTTTCCTTTGCTGTGCAAAAGCTGTTAAGTTTCATTAGGTCCCATTTGTTTATTTTTGTTTTTATTTCCATTACTCTAGGCGGCGGGTCAAGAAACCAACACAGTATTGTGGAACAATTATACTCCAATAAAGATCTATTTTAAAAAAGAGATCTTGCTGTGATTTATGTTAAAGAGTATTCTTCCTATGTTTTCCTCTAAGAGTTTTATAGTGTCCAGTCTTACATTTAGATCTTTAATCCATTTTGAGTTTATTTTTGTGTATGGTGTTAAGGAGTGTTCTAATTTCATTTTTTTACATATAACTGTTCAGTTTTCCCAGCACCACATATTGAAGAGACTCTCTTTTCTCCTTTGTATATCCTTGCCTCCTTTGTCATAGATTAGTTGACCATAGGTGCATGGGTTTATCTCTGGGCTTTCTATCCTGTTCCATTGATCTATATTTCTGTTTTTGTGCCAGTACCATATTGTCTTGATTACTGCAGCTTTGTAGTATAGTCTGAAGTCAGGGAGTCTGATTCCTCCAGCTCCGTTTTTTTTCCCTCAAGATTGCTTTGCCTATTCAGGGTCTTTTGTGTCTCCATACAAATTTTAAGATTTTTTGTTCTAGTTCTATGAAAAATGCCATTGGTAATTTGATAGGGATTGCATTGAATCTGTAGATTGCTTTGGGTAGGATAGTCACTTTCACAATATTGGTTCTTCCAATCCAAGAACATGATATATCTCTCCATCTGTTTGTGTCATCCTTGATTTCTTTCATCAGTGTCTTATAGTTTTCTGAGTGCAGGTCTTTTACCTCCTTAGGTAGGTTTATTCCTAGGTATTTTGTTCTTTTTATTGCAGTGGTGAATGGGATTGTTGCCTTAATTTCTCTTTCTAAACTTTTGTTGTTAGTGTATAGGAATGCAAGAGATTTCTGTGCATTAATTTTGTATCCGGCAACTTTACCAAATCCATTGATTAGCTCAAGTAGTTTTCTGGTTGCATCTTTAGGATTTTCTATGTACAGCACCATGTCATCTGCAAACAGTTACAGTTTTACTTCTTCTTTGCCAATTTGGATTCTTTTATTTAATTTTCTTCTCTGATTGCCGTGGCTAGGACTTCCAAAACTATACTGAATAATAGTGGAGAGAGTGGACATCCTTGTCCTATTCCTGATCTTAGAGGAAATGCTTTCAGTTTTTCACCATTGAGAATGATGTTTGCTCTGGGTTTGCCATATATCGCCTTTATTATGTTGATGTAGGTTCCCTCTATGCCCACTTTCTGGAGAGTTTTTATCATAAGTGGGTGTTGAATTTTGTCAAAAGATTTTTCTGCACCTATCGAGATGATCATATGGTTTTTATTCTTCAGTTTGTTAATATGGTGTATCACATTGTTTGATTTGCATATATTGAAGAATCCTTGCATCCCTGGGATAAATCCCACTTGATCATGGTGTATGATCCTTTTAATGTGTTGTTGGATTCTGTTTGCTAGTATTTTGTTGAGGATTTTTGCATCTATATTCATCAGTGTTATTGGTCTGTAATTTTATTTTTTTGTAGTATCTTTGTCTGGTTTTGGTATCAGGGTGATGGTGAACTTGTAGAATGAGTTTGGGAGTGTTCCTTTGTCTGCAAATTTTTGGAACACTTTGAGAAGGATGGGTGTTAGCTCTTCTCTAAATGTTTGATAGAATTCACCTGTGGAACCATCTGGTCCTGGACTTCTGTTTGTTGGAAGATTTTTTAATCAGAGTTTCAATTTCATTACTTGTGATTGGCCTGTTCATATTTTCTATTTCTTCCTGGTTCAGTCTTGGAAGGTTATACCTTTCTTAGAATTTGTCCATTTCTTCCAGGTTGTCCATTTTATTGGCATACAGTTGCTTGTAGTAGTCTCTTGGGATGCTTTGTATTTCTGTGATGTCTGTTGTAACTCCTCCTTTTTTATTTCTAATTTTATTGATTTGAGTCTTCTCCCTCTTTTTCTTGATTAGTCTGGCTAAAGGTTTATTAATATTGTTTATCTTCTCAAAGAAGCGGCTTTTAGTTTTATTGATTTTTGCTATTGTTTTCTTTGTTTCTATTTCATTTATTTCTGCTCTGATCTTTATGATTTCTTTCCTTCTACTAACTTTGGGTTTTGTTTGTTCTTCTTTCTCTAGTTCCTTTAGGTGTAAGGTTAAATTGTTTATTTGAGATTTTTCTTGTTTCTTGAGGTAGGATTGTATTGCTATAAACTTCCCTCTTGAACTGCTTCTGCTGCATCCCATAGGTTTTGGATCATCATGTTTTCATTGTCATTTGTCTCTAGGTATTTTTTGATTTCCTCTTTGATATCTTCAGTGATCTCTTGGTTATTTAGTAACGTATTGTTTAGCCTCCGTGTGTTTGTGTTTTTTACGGTTTTTTCCCTGTAATTGATTTCTAATCCTATAGCGTTGTGGTCAGAAAAGATGCTTGATATGATTTCAGTTTTCTTAAATTTACCGAGGCTTGATTTGTGACCCAAGATGTGATCTATGCTGGAGAATTTTCCGTGTGGACTTGAGAAGAAAGTGTAATCTGCTGTTTTTGGATGGAATGTCCTATAAATATCAATTAAATCTATCTGGTCTATTGTGTCATTTAAAACTGGTGTTTCCTTATTAATTTTCTGTCTGGATGATCTGTCCATTGGCATAAGGGAGGTGTTAAAGTCCCCCACTATTATTGTGTTACTGTCAGTTTCCTCTTTTATAGCTGTTAGCATTTGCCTTATGTATTGAGGTGCTCCTATGTCAGGTGCATATATATTTATAATTGTTATATCTTCTTCTTGGTTTGATCTCTTGATCATTATGTAATGTCCTTCCTTGTCTCTTAACATTATTTTAAAGTCTATTTTATCTGATATGAGTATTGCTACTCCAGCTTTCTTTTGATTTCCATTTGCATGGAATATCTTTTTCCATCCCCTCACTTTCAGTCTGTGTGTGTCCCTAGGTCTGAAGTGGGTCTCTTGTAGACAGCATATATATAGGTCTTGTTTTTGTATCCATTCAGCGAGCCTGTGTCTTTCAGTTGGAGCATTTAATCCATTCACATTTAAGGTAATTATTGATATGTATGTTCTTATTACCATTTTCTTAAGTGTTTTGGGTTTGTTTTTGTAGGTCCTTTTCTTCTCTTTTGTTTCCCACTTAGAGAAGTTCCTTTAGCATTTGTTGTAGAGCTGGTTTGGTGGTGCTGAATTCTCTTAGCTTTTGCTTGTTCGTAAAGCTTTTGATTTCGCCATTGGATTTGAATGTGATCCTTGCCAGGTAGAGTAATCTTGGTTGTAGGTTCTTCCCTTTCATCACTTTAAATATATCATGCCACTCCCTTCTGGCTTGTAGAGTTTCTGCTGAGAAATTAGCTGTTAACCTTATGGGAGTTCCCTTGTATGTTATTTGTCGTTTTTCCCTTGTTGCTTTTAATAATTTTTCTTTGTCTTTAATTTTTGTCAATATGATTACTATGTGTCTCGGCATGTTTCTCCTTGGGTTTATCCTGCCTGGGCCTCTGCGCTTCCTGGACTTGGGTGGCTATTTCCTTTCCCATGTCAGGGAAATTTTCGACTATAATCTCTTCAAATATTTTCTTACGTCCTTTCTCTCTCTCTTCTCCTTCTGGGACCCCTATAAATCAAATGATGGTGTGTTTAATGTTGTCCCAGAGGTCTCGTAGGCTGTCTTCATTTCTTTTCATTCTTTTGTCTTTATTCTGTTCCATGGTAGTGAATTCCACCATTCTGTCTTCCAGGTCACTTATCCGTTCTTCTGCCTCAGTTGTTCTGCTATTGATTCCTTCTAATGTATTTTTCATTTCAGTTATTGTATTATTCATCTCTGTTTGTTTGTTCTTTAGTTCTTCTAGGTCTTTATTAAACATTTCTTGCATCTTCTCGATCCTTGCCTCCATTCTTTTTCCAAGGTCGTGGATCATCTTCACTATCATTATTCTGTATTCTTTTTCTGGAAGGTTGCCTATCTCCACTTCATTTAGTTGTTTTTCTGTGGTTTTATCGTGTTCCTTCAGCTGGTACATAGTCCTCTGCCTTTTCATTTTGTCTATCTTTCTGTGAATGTGGTTTTCATTCCAGGCTGAAGGATTGTAGTTCTTCTTGCTTCTGCTGTCTGCCCTCTAGTGAATGAAGCTATCTAAGAGGCTTGTGGAAGCCTCCTGATGGGAGGGACTGGTCGTGGGTAAAGCTGGGTGTTGCTCTGGTGGGCAGAGCTCAGTAAAACTTTAATCTGCTTGTCTGCTGATGGGTGGGGCTGAGTTTCCTCCCTGTTGGTTGTTTTGCCTGAGGTGACCCAGCACCAGAGCCCACAGGCTCTTTGGTGAGGGTAATGGCAGGCTCTGGGAGGGCTCACGCCAAGGAGTACTTCCCAGAACTTCTGCTACCAGTGTCCTTGTCTCCACGGTGAGCCACAGCCACCCTCTGCCTCTGCAGGAGACCCCCCAACACTAGCAGGTAGGTCTGCTTCAGTCTCCTATGGGGTCACTGCTCCTTCCACCTGGGTCCTGATGTGCACACTATTTTGTGTGTGCCCTCCAAGAGTGGAGTCTGTTTTACCCCCAGTCCTGTGGAAGTCCTGCAATCAAATCTCGCAAGCCTTCAAAGTCTGATTCTCTGGGAATTTCTCCTCCCATTGACAGACCCCCAGGTTGGGAAGCCTGACGTAGGGCTCAGAACCTTCACTCCAGTGAGTGGACTTCTGTGGTATAATTTTTCTCCAGTTTCTGCGTCACCCACCCAGCAGTTATGAAATTTGGTTTTATTGTGATAGCACCCCTCCTACCGTCTCACTGTGTCTTCTCCTTTGTCTTTGGATGTGGCGTATCTTTTTTGGTGAATTCCAGTGTCTTCCTTTTGATGATTGTTCAGCAGTTAGTTGTGATTCTCGTGCTCTCACAAGAGGGAGTAAGTGCACGTCCTTCTACTCCTCCATTTTGAACTAATCTCCTTAGTTGATTTTTGTGAAAGGTATACAGTTTGTGTCTAGATTCTTTTTTTTTTTTTTTTTGCATGTGGATATCTAGTTGTTCCAGCATTATTTTTTGAAAACTCTATCTTTTCTCCCTTGCATTACTATTGCTCCTTTATCAAAGATCAGTTGACTGTATTCATGGGGGTCTATTTCTGGGCTCTCTATTCTGTTCCATTGGTCTATCTGTCTATTCTTTCACGAATACTACACTGTCTTGATTATTGTAGAATTAGAGTAAGTCTTGAAGTCAAGTAGTGTCAGTCCTCTGATTTCGTTCTTCTCCTTCACTATTGAGTTGGCTATTCTGGGTCTTTTGCTTCTCCATATAAACTTTAGAGTCAGTTTGTCAGTAACCACAAAATAACTTTCTGGATTTTGATTTGGATGGATTGAATCTATAGAGTAAGTTGGGAAGAACTGACCTCTTGACAGCATTGAGTCTTCTTAACCTTTTTTTTTTTTGGCCTTGCCATGTGGCATGTGGGATCTTAGTTCCCTGACCAGGGATTGAACCCGTACCCCCTGCAGTGGTAGCATGGAGTCTTTACCACTGGACTGCCAGGGAAGTCCCGAGTCTTCTTATCCTTGTACAGGGACTGTCTCTCCATTTATTTAGTTCTTTGATTTTCTTCATCAAAGTTGTATAATTTTCTTCATGTAGATTTTATACATATTTTGCTGGATTTATGCTTTAGAATTTCATTTCTTTGGGTGCTAATGCAAACAGTATTGCATTTTTAATTTCAAATTCCACTTATTCATTGTTGGTATATAAGAAAGTGATCAACTTTTATAGATTACCTTTGTATTGTGTAATCTTGCTATAATAGTTTATTAGTTCTGGGAGTTTTTTTGTCAATTCTTTTGGATTTTCTACATAGACAATCATGTCATCTGTGAACAATGACAGTTTTATTTCTTTCTTTCCAGTCAGTGTGCCTTTTATTTCCTTTCTTTGTCTTATTGCATTAGCTAGGTCATCCAGTACAGTGTTGAAAAGGAGTGGTAAGGGGGGACATCCTTGCCTTGTTCCTGATCTTAACAGGAAAGCTTCTAGTTTCTCACCATTAGTGATGGTGACATGTTAACTGTATGATGTTAGCTGTAGGTTTTTTCTGAATGTTCTTTGTCAAGCTACGGAAATCCCCCCAACCCCATTTGTGTGTGCTTATCATGAATGAGTGTTGGATTTTGTCAAATGCTTTTTCTGCACCTACTGATATGATCATCTGATTTTTCTTCTTTAGCCTGTTGATGTGATGGATTATATTAATTGATTTTTTAATGTTGAACCAGCTGTGTATACCTAGGATAAATCCCACTTGGTTGTGATGTATAAGTCTTTTCATACATTGTTGGATAAGATATGCTCTAATATTTTGTTGAGTATTTTTGCATCTATGTTCATGAGAGATATTGGTCTATAGTTTTCTTTTAAAGTCTTTGATTTTGGTATTAGGGTAATTTTGCCTCATAGAATGATTTAGGCAGTATTCCCTCTGCTTCTGCCTACTGAAAGATATTGTAGAGAATTGGTATAATTCTTCCTTTAATGTTTTGAAGAATTTATCAGTGAACCCATGTGGGCCTGGGGCTTTCTATTTTAGAAAGTTATTATTTGTTGTTTCAATATCTTCAATAGATATAGGCCTATTAATATTGTCTATTTCATATTGTGTGAGTTTTGGCAAATTGTCTGTCAAGGAATTGGTTCGTTTCATCTAGGTTATCCAATCTGTGAGCATACAATTGTTCATAACATTAATTTATTATCCTTTTAATGTCCATGAGATCTATAGTGATATCCCTTCTTTCATTTATGGTATTAGTAATTTGTGTTCTCTCTCTTTTTTCCTTAGTTAGCCTGGCTAAATGCTTATCAATTTTATTGATCTTTTCAAAGAATCAGCTTTTGGTTTCATTAATTTTCTTGTTGATTTCTTGTTTTTTAAGTTCATTGATTTCTGCTCTAATTTTTATTGTTTCTTTTCTTCTGCTTATTTTGGATTTAATTTGCTGCTCCTTTTCTAAAGGTATAAGCTTACATTATTGATTTTAGATATTCTTTTCTAGTATATGCATTCAATTCTATACATTTTCCTCAAAGCACTGCTTTCACTGCTTATTTTGGATTTAATTTGATGCTCCATTTCTAAAGGTATAAGCTTAGATTATTGATTTTAGATCTTCTTTTCTAGTATATGCATTCAATTCTATACATTTTCCTCAAAGCACTGCTTTCACTGCATCCCACGAATTTTGATAAGGTGTTTTTTTAATTTTACTTAGCTCCAAATATTTTTAAATTTCTCTTGAGATTTCTTCTTTGGCCCATGTGTTATTTAGAAATGCACTGTTTAATCTCCATGTATTTGAGGATTTTCCAGCTATCTAGTTATGGATTTCTGGTTTAATTCCATCGTGGTTTGAGAACATACATTATGTGATTTCGGTTTTTAAAAATTTGTTAAGGTGTGTTTTATGGTCCAGAATCTGGTGTATCTTGGTGTATGTTCCATGTGAGCATAAGACAAATGTGTATTTTACCATTGTTGGATGAAGTAGTCTATAGATGTCAGTTATATCCAGTTGATTGATGATGTTGTTGAGTTCAGGTATGTCCTTACTGATTTTCTGCCTGCTGGATCTGTCTATTTCTGATAGAGAGGTGTAAGTCTCCAACTATAGTAGTGGATTTATCTATTTCTCCTTGCAGTTCTGTTAGTTTTCTACTCATGTATTTTAACACTATGTTGTTAGGTACATCCACATTAAGAATTGTTATTCTTCTTGGAGAACTAACCTCTTTATCACTATGTAACACCCCTCCATCTTAGTTAGCATGGGACCATAACAGAATACCATAGACTTGGCGGCTTAACCAGCAGATATTTATTTTCTTACAGTTCTGAAGGCTGGAAATCTGAGATCAGGGTGCCAATGTGGTCAGTTTCTGGTGAGGCCTCTGTCTCTGCTTTGCAGGTGGCTGCCCTCTTGCTGTGTTCTCACAAGCCCTCTTCTTTGAGCATACTTGGAGAAAGAAAAAGAACGAGCTCTCTGGTGTCTCTTCTTAGAAGGACACTAATCCTATCATATCATGGTCCAACCCTTATGGCCTCATTTAACCTACTTATCTCTTTATATGTCCTATATCCAAATATGGTCATATTGGGGATTTAGGGTTTCAACATATGAATTTTGAGGGGACACAATTCAATCCACAACACTCTCTTTGTCCCTGATAATTTTCTTTGCTCCAAAGTCTGAAATTAATATAGCTACTCCAGCTTTCTTTTTATTAGTTTAGCATGATATATCTTCCTCCAACACTTCACTTTTTTAAAAAAATTTATTTATTTATGTGTTTATTTTTGGCTGCATTGGATCTTCATTGCTGCGCACGGGCTTTCTCTAGTTGCAGCGAGCAGGGGCTACTCTTCATCGCGGTGTGCAGGCTTCTCACTGCGGTGGCTTCTCTTGTTGCGGAGCACGGGCTCTAGGTGCGCGGGCTGCAGTAGTTGTGGCTCGTGGGTTTAGTTGCTCTGCGGCATGTGGGATCTTCCCGGACCAAGGATCGAACCCGTGTCCCCTGCATTGGCAGGCGGATTCTTAACTACTGCGCCACCAGGGATGTCCCGAAGAGTTGTTTCTTAAGGTAGAATTCTAACTGATGAAAGTGGAATGAGAGAAGAAAAATGAATATTAATAACTACTAAAGAAATAATCACTTCAGGCAAGAATCATTGATGGATGCTAAAACTTTCATCACTGGGTTAAAATCATATTAATCAATAATTACATAATTAAGCTCACTTTTATCAAGCAAAGGGCTTTGCTAGGGCTCTGTTTGGAATGCCAAAAAGAAACCCACGTCTTTCCTAGATTTTAAATAGCCTAAGATCTAGTGGAGAAGATTTGTGTGCACAAATTATTACAACACAGAGAAGAAATTGATGATGTATCATAAAATGAAGAGGAAAAGTGAAAGCATCCAAGAAAGAATCCTAGATGGAATGCACAACATGTCTGACCCAGTGTAGTAATAATTTTATATTGTCCCCCACATGCACGCCATCCCCCAACATCAGATGTTTTCAATGAGGAAGAAAACAGGCTGCTAGTACTTGGGACTCATGAGTGAGGAGAGAGAGAGATGTTTCTGCAGGCAGTTGCTCCTTTGGTTTCCAAGGGAAACAGTGATAGAAGCTGCAACAGAAAAGGAGTAGGAAGGCTGTGGTTTAGCACAGATGGGTCATTCTTCTATCAGGTGCCTATACACAGGCAGCTACCTGGACTTCCTCAATAATGTGGAATTGTGGAGAATATTAAAGTGTTGGGGTATTGATAAGCAATAGATTTTAATTTCTCTTTCTGGATTTCTTAGAAAAATCTTTATTCTTGGAATTTACTTCCCCCATCATCCATCAGAGCCTGACTATATTGCACTCCCAGGTCCATAGTACAATTTTCTCTTCCACACAGTTCGAAAATACGAGTCACAGAGAGGGAAGAATGAAATTAGCCATCAGAGTCTGATTAAAATAGTACAAAAGAAAATAATAAAGTTAACCATTCCTTATTCTGGCTGATTGGGCAAGCTTCCAGGATCTCTAGTCTAAGTCTCTATTTCAAAGTTGTATTGGAATCTGGTTTAGATTCCTGTCCTGTGATCCCATCATGGCTGTGAAGCTTCAGCCAGGGTCCTGCTAGGAGCTCAGGAGTGGTCTGGCAGGGAGAGCAATCAACCAGGAATGGTTGGGACAAACTGGACCATGATGGAGTTGGCTTTCACCAGGCAGGCCATGAGTCTAAATTCAAGGGTCCAAAAAGGGCCTGTCCCACTTGGGCGCCCTCATATCTTCTGTTGCTAGTCAAAAGGTCTGGCTTATAGGCACATGGCCTCTGCAAGATCTGGAGACAGGCAGGGAGGGGTTCACAAGCCCAGCAGAGCAAGTTCGGGTAAAGGACTGGGCTCTAGTTACCTCAGGGAAGGAAGGGTACACTTCTCCAAAGTAGAACCTCAGTCTTAGGGATTAGATAAATAATTATTCATTAACTATATCAAATTATTTACTGAGTGCCTATTGTGTACCAGGCATTATATCCAAATTCTACTGCATGGCCATAGCTGGACCCTTGGCTCTACATTGGGCTTGTGGCTTTAAAATCAATTGACATGTACACACTGCTATATTCAAAACAGATAACCAACAAGGACCTACTGTATAGCACAGGGAACTCTGCTCAATACTCTATAATAACCTAAATAGGAAAATAATTTGAAAAAGAATAGATATTGGGTTGGCTAAAAGGTTCGTTCGTTTTTTTCCATAGGATGGCTCTAGTAGCACTTAGTTGTCTTTAACTTCATTGGAAACAATTTTGTTAGATTGTATGTGACAGCTGTCATATCAGTGTTCATTTAAAAAAAAGACTTATCAAAATTGGTGAGTTTTTGTGTAACCATTTTAATATTGAAGATGGAAGAAAAAAGCAACATTTTCAGCATATTATGCTTTATTATTTCAAGAAAGGTTGAAACACAAAAAAAGTTTTGTGCGGTGTATGGAGAAGGTGCTGTGACTGATCGAACATGTCAAAAGTGGTTTGCGAAGTTTCGTGCTGGAGATTTCTTGCTGGATGGTGCTCCACAGTCAGGTAGACCAGTTGAAGTTGATAGCGATCAAATCGAGACATTAATTGAGAACAATCAATGTTATGCCACACGGGAGATAGACAACATACTCAAAATAGCCAAATCAAGCGTTGAAAATCATTTGTACCAGCTTGATTATGTGAATCGCTTTGATGTTTGGGTTCCACATAAGTTAAGCGAAAAAAACCTTCTTGACCTTATCTCCGCATGTGATTCTCTACTTAAACGTAATGAAAACATTCTGTTTTTAAAACAAATTGTGATGGGCGATGAACAGTGGGTACTGTACAATAATGTGGGTCAGAAGAGCTCTTGGGGTAAGTGAAATGAACCACCACCAACCACACCAAAGTCCAGTCTTCATCCAAAGAAGGTGATGTTGTGTATATGGTGGGATTGGAAGGGAGTCCTCTATTTTGAGCTCCTTCTGGAAAACCAAACGATTAATTCCAACAAGTACTGCTCCCAATTAGACCAACTGAAAGTGGCACTCGATGAAAAGTGTCCAGAATTAGTCAACAGAAAACGCATCATCTTCCATCAGGATAACGCAAGACTGCATGTTTCTTTGATGACCAGGCAAAAACTGTTACAGCTTGGCTGGGAAGTTCTGATTCATCCTCCATGTTCACCAGACATTGCAGCTTCGGATTTCCATTTATTTCGGTCTTTACAAATTTCTCTTAATGGAAAAAATTTCAATTCCCTGGAAGACTGTAAAAGGCACCTAGATCAGTGCTTTGCTCATAAAGATAAAAAGTTTTGGGAAGATGGAATTATGAAGTTGCCTGAAAAATGGCAGACAGTAGTGGAACAGAAGTGAATACATTGTCCAATAAAGTTCTTGGCGAAAATGAAAAATGTGTCTTATTCTTACTTAAAAACTGAAGGCACTTTTTGGCCAACCCAATACATGCATATGTATAACTGAATAACTTTGCTGTACACCTGAAACTAACACAACATTGTTAATCAACTGTACTCCAATATAAAATAAAAATTTTTTTAAATGAATGTACTGACAAGTGAAAAGAAAAAAACATTTGAAAGCATATGTAGTGGTGAGGAAGCAACCAGGGACTAGCATCATTGGCATCACCTGAGAATTTCTCAGAACTGTAAATTCCACTGAATAGGAAACTCTGGGGTAGGTCCCAGCAATCTGCATTTTAACAAGCCATACAGGTGACTCTGATGTATGCTAGAGTTTGAGAACCACTGGCCTACCTTGATGGTATTTACTCAGGTCATTTTTGTTTGTTTTTAATTTTTTTTAACATCTTTATTGGAGTATAATTGCTTTACAATGGTGTGTTAGTTTCTGCTATATAACAAAGTGAATCAGCTATACATATACATATGTTCCCATATCTCCTACCTCTTGCATCTCCCTCCCACCCACCCTATCCCACCCCTCTAGGTGGACACAAAGCACCGTTTGCTCAGGTCTTGGTTGAAGGTGAGAATGCTGGTTCAAGGTCTTCTGGGGTGGGAATAGGGAAGGCTGGGATTACAATTTCCCATGGGTTGCTGGTTCTGTAACACTACTTCTGCATCATAAAGCTTCTTAGAACTCTTATCAAAACTCCTCACCAGTTTCTGGTATCTAGGACCAATTCAATTTTGGAGCTGAAGGCAGGACCTGGCAACCCTCGTTGGGCAAACCTGGGGACCTGGAAAGTTAACATCTGGAGGTAAAATATGTCTGGCAGATACATCTTTGCCCTGATTAACCAAATTCTCCCTGTGGAGGGAAGCACAGTTTATTGGGGAGACTGCTCATGGGTAAAGGGCAAGGGCCAAGAAAATGAGGGTAATTCTGGGGGTTATGTAACTTCCCCCTCTTTCCTTTGACCCTTCATTCTTTCTGATTTCTGAAAATTTGGCTTCTTAGTCAGGATTAGTGCTTCAAGATTTAGGAATTAGGGCAAGATTTCACAAAGTATGTTTCACTGAATGCTAGTCCCGAGGGAAGCCCCAGGGGAATGCTGCATACTGAGTCCCCTTCTTGGATGTCACAGAGCACGTGAGTAAATGGCTTTATGGAATCCTACGTTCACTCATTCAACAAGTACTGATTTAGTGCCCACTCTGGACTAGGTCCTATTCTGAGTGTTAGGGATACAGACAGTAAAAAAATATGTTTATCTTGGTTTAACCCAGCAATTCCCAAACTATCTGACTATCAAAACCTTTTATTCTGTAACATATATTCACCTCTCAAGGAACTAACATTCGATGGGACACTCGTTGACAATGATAGATGTATCTGTGCTGGGAGGTACAAAGGACCTGAGTTCCAGGCAGATGAAGTAAGGTGAAAATTAGGGACATTTGGAGGCAGAGAAAATTTTGATCATAGAGATGTAAATCTGGTTAACATCATGATTATTTTTGGCTTGACCACGATGGAAAAAATTTTCCCATGTATCAATCTGTCTATAATCATAGTAAGTATCACAGAGATGGTGATTTTAGAAGCTGGGTTTATATCAGATATTTTTGTTTAAGAGCGCCAAGTTATTTTAGTCCATGCAACAGCAAAACAACAGTTTGGAAAGGGGGACTGCTTACTCTCATTAGTTATTTGTCCCCGAGTGGAAAGGAACCTCACCCTTTAATAGCAACCAAACCAAACAGTTGCTTGTTGAATTAATTCTTCTTACAGTAGAATTCAGTTAAACCTGTAAGCTCTAGTCAAGGTGAGTCTAATCTTCCTTCCTTATGTTGTGCTGGAGACAAGCAGGCTGGCCAGGGATTCTTTCTCTGTGAAATAAGAAGCCGATGGATTATCTCTAAGCTTTCTTCCATCTCTGACAGCCCAGCATGGGGGTCTCTGGAGCCAGCAAAGCCTTAATGTAGGGGAGGAGAGTCTCAACCCATGACCTGTCCTTCCCCACCTGGCCCCCTCTCCAGCCATCTGGTGATCCTTTGCATTTCTCCAAACAAACGTGTATCATTCTCTTTGTCCCCTCTTGGTCTTCATATGTACTGTTTTCTTGGCTCAGAACACTCTTTCCCTCTTTCCTTTAGTCAGCTACCTCCTACTCATTCTTCAGGTCTCATGTCAGACATTTTCCCTCTATGATCTGTGATATTGTGATTTCTGTCACAGAGCTCCTAAAACCCTTGGAATTTCCTAAGTGAGCACCATAAAGATGTCTTTCATTAAGTTAATGAGGTGACTTTTGGAAAGCTCCTAGGTCACCTAAGGATGGTGGCTGGTTGCCAGGGGAGCCAATCATGTGATTAGAGGGTTAGAACTTTCAGTCCCACCCCTCTGACCTCTGGGGAGGGGAGAGGGAGAGGGGCTGGAGGTTGAGTTCAATCACCAATGGCCAATAACTTAATTAATCATGCCTAAGTGATGAAGCCTCCATAAAAACCCAAAAGGATGGGATTTGGAGAGCTTCCAGGTTGGTGAACATGTGGAGGTTTGGGAGAGCGGTACTCTCTGAGAGATCATAGAAACTCCACATCCTTTCCCCGTACTTTGCCTTATGCATCTCTTCCATCTGACTGTTCCTGAGTAATATCCTCTTATAATAAACCAGTGATCTACTAAGTAAAATGATTCTCTGAATTCTGTGAGCCTCTCTAGCAAATTAATTGAACCCAAGAGGGGGTCCTTGGAACCTCCAATCGGTAGCAGCTTGATCAGAAGGACAAGTGACAACCTGGGCTGGTTTCTGACATCTGAAGTGGAAGCAGGGGCAGTCTTGTAGGACTGAGCCCTTAACCTGTGGGATCTGATGCTGTCTCTGGGTAGATACTGTCAGAATTGAGTTGAGTTTTAGGACACCCAGCTGATACTGGAGAATTGCTTGGATATATGAGGACCCTGTCACACACACATACACATTGGAATGGGATGTAGGATCATTGTAGACATCTTTCTTGCTCACTACCTTCCCCCAACAAGGTGAGGGTTAGGTGTGCCTGCCAAGTGCTGCTGTAACAACCTTATCTCAGCCCTTGACACCATCACTTTGCTCACCAGCCTCCTCTTGCTAGGCCGAGACTGTCATGAAGATAGGAGCTTGGTCTGTTCTGTTCACTGCTGCATCCCAGGCCCAGCACAGAGCCCGACTCATACCCACCCCTTAACCAGGACTTGTTGAGTGAAGGAATGGATGCTGGGCTGGCTTGTGGAAGGGGGAGATGGGGAGGACAGAGACCAGGCAAGGCTGACAAGAGCTAGGACCTCCATAGGGCCATGTTGCCCATTGCCCCTAACTGTGTTTGCTGCTGGTCTCTATTCTAATGCTTGGAGAGTGAGAGGTGAGCTTTGGAGGGACCTCAGGCTTGTTGTGGGAGTGGCAGTTCTGGGCTGTATATTTTTGCCACCTGAAGGATGAGAGCCTGCTTTGGGGAAGTCCTATCTGGGAGGAGAAGTGAACCCAGCCCTGTTCCTTGCCTGTCTTTGCCTCAGCTGAGCACATGTTGTTGGGCTCTTAGTCCTGGCCTTGGTATAACTGCTCGCATCTGAAATCCCATTCTTCTTTCAGTGGGACATGTTGGCTGAATTTACAAATTTAAAATTATTTAATTTTACTATCTTTACATTTCTAATACTTTGGCTAATAGCATTCACTTGATGCTCCTTTAACTTCCTAGTTTTTATTGTACTTGTTTGTCTATTATTGGGTAATTTTTAAACTAATTTGTTCTTATTTATTGGATACTATTTTATATTCCTTTTAACTCAGCCCAGCAGGATATTTTTAGCTAAATTTGGCCCTTATTGGAATACACTCTTAAGTGTATTTCTTTTCTTAGCCATTTAAAAAATGTATCAAAATTTGCTCACCTTTTCCTTTTACTCTTTTTGTTTTTAAAACATTTCTGTTTGGTGTATCCTCTAGTACATTTTCTAGTATTTATGACTGTTAGAGATGAGAAGTGGTGATGTCAAGGGATGGAGGGAGTGGATTCCTCAGCAGTGATGGGCTTAATCAGGGACTGTTGGCCCTTCTCCCTGTGCTGACAATTCCATAGCCATGCTCTCCCTTTGCTGCCCCCTTCCCCACTCATGAGGTCCTTCTTGCCGTTGTTAAAGGAGACCTGATGTTCGTGTGGTCAAGAAAAAGAGTATCTCAAATTAAATCCCACTTTTAGCTAGTCAGATAATTTGGGAAATTCACAGGACAAATTGTGTGGGTCAGAAGTTATTAAGACTGGTCTCAAATACTGCTCAGGGGAATTGCTGAACAATGTGATCATCTTGCTCCAGAATAAGCCAGGGCTTCTCTAAACCACCAACCCCAGTCTCTGAGCATCTCACAGCCTTTACAAAGAATGGAAGCTTCAGAAGAGGTGGGGGTGAGGGTCTGCAACTTGGCACCCTGAGACTGACCAAGAGAATACCCAGGTGGCCTTGAAGGTCCTGTTAAGAATTATTGGATGGAAGCATAATAGCGAGACAATAGTCAAAGCTGGAATTATTTTTTGTTGACCTACTTACAGGATTACCCCAAGTACATTGATTCACCTTCTTTCTGGTCAGGAATTCAAAAGCTCAGTTGTCAAGTGGTCTTGGGACCACCGGTTCTTGTCACATGTGCAGTACGGCCCATGACTCACAGAAGAAGGCAGGCAGTGAAGAGTCAGGTCAGCCATGGACGGAGGAGAAGCTGTTCCGGAAAGGTTTATCTCTTTCTCCTCCTTGTTATGTAAGGTGTGGTTTCCCCAGAGAAACAATATGCTAAATAAAAGTTAGGGTCCCAACCCACAGAAGCTTATTTTAACCCACATTGTTGCTGACTATATTCAATTTGATTTAATTCAAATCAACAAGGTAGAGTTGTTTCTTTTTTCCTGCTAGAAAGGGGAAGTAGGCTTTGAGAGTGACCCAAATGTTGCAATTGAGAGTTTTCACTGAGCAAGGCAGAGTGTGTATGTGCCCCGGGGTGGGGGGAGTGGAGTGGAAAGATGAATAAAATGTGGCTCCTGCCCTCAAAAAGCTTACACTGTAGTTGGAGAGACAAATACATACACAACTAACATGCACAATGATAAATGGTGGAGATGTTGTCAGACCAGAGAATAATAGAAGTGTTAGTTCTGAGTGGGAAAATCTGAAGGATTGTGGAAGATGTGGCAGCTGCCCCTTGAAGGATGTTAGGGCATTAAGCAGCAGAGGGGCCAAGACAGGGTGGGCATCTGAGGCAGAGAAGATTGTTGGGGTGAAGGCTCAGGGTGGTCAGCTACAGGGCAGAGTCAGGGAACAGCCAAAGAGATCTGCTGTGGAGGGTGGGAGGTTAGGATGGAAGAGCACAGGGCCAGGTGGGCCTTTGTGAGTTGGTCTAATCACTTACAATGAAGTAGTTGTCCATACTTTTCATGTTGAATTACAGGCAGGTAATTTTTCAAAAGCTTAATTCTTCTAAACAGATGTGGTCTTGTCTCAGACTAGAGTTGTCTCACATTCAATAGTTCATTACCATGAAAAATAAGAAAGTGATCAATTGCAAAATATTTGTTATGTTTAACTTTCTAAGGATAGATTTGTCAAAGAGCAGCACAAGAGATGTTTTAATAGATTTATGTCCTTCTGTAACTCTGTACCTTATTTTGGATAAAGCACACTAAGCCTCGTTCTGTCATCGAGGATACCAAGTCTGCAGGCTCTATCATGGGGTCAGGAGGAGGAATAAAGGGAAAAATAAAGGATCTCTAACAAGGGTCAGGCCCAAGGATAACTTGCCAAAGACCATGGAGATCTAATATCAGTGCCCAGCTATTTGTGTGAGTATCTGGACAGCATCATGCATAAACTTCATTTGTTGTGGGGTGTCCATGCAGTGAGGGACCCTGCAGGCAGTAAGAAATCAAAGACATGATCTCTAGCTCAGTGATGTTTACATGATTTTATGTTATCTGGACAAGAGGCTAAATGGAATTCAATCCTTTATTGAGATATTTGGATGAACCAAGCATTTATCCACATCTCCAACTTCAGTTTAATTTTTCCAGTGAGGAACTGAAACATAGAAAACTCATGGATAGAGTCTATTGAATTCCTGAAATTCAGTTCATTTGAAAGTCACTAATAGGTAACAATATACATACATATTAAATATATTATAAAATATATGATGAGATACTTTAAGAAAATGCTTTCAAAATATTACGAAGTAATTATTATTGTCTACGTCTACATCTGTTTTTCATTTTGCTTATTCAACATTATGCTCTTGAAGATTGACACCACTGTAATCTGAGTTTGAGTTACACACGAGTGGTATCTTAACTGGGGAAATGTCTCATCTTACTCTTAAAAATACTGGCTCTGTCTCATCTCACTCTTAAAAATACTGGCTTTGGTCCTGATGTGGGACCTTTTGAAGAAGCATCATTTTGTTTCTTAGCCTATGTCTTGCATCTATCTGAGTGAAGAAAAAACCAACAATTTGAGCATTTGATCCATTTACACATTTCTGCCTCCTCACTCTCATCTATAAGGAGAGAGCTTTTCAAATGTAAATTTTCACCTCTATGGGCAAATGACAAATGGTGTAGCTGTGTTACCAACAATAGAAAAAAGAAAAAACAACGAAACCATCTATAACACTCGATATTTGGCTAACAGTAAGGAACAGCATGATAAATTATGGTACTTCACTAAAATGGCATATTACACAATTGTTAAGTGATAATTAGGAACACTGCATAGAAACATGAAAACGTATTTAGGATATAACTAAAAGAGAAAAGAAAAAAAGCACGTTTATAATATGTAAGGTGGGGGAGGCCTGGAAGGTATATCAATACTAAAGTGGAAATATAGTAGTTCTGTTCGGATAGTGGGACTGTGGATTTTCAAAAACATTTTCTTTAATGTTATAAAATACTAGTAAAGCAGCAAATTCACCAAATAAATGATGCTGTAGATACAGGAAGGAGATATTAATAAATAAGTAGAGGTTTGAGATAACAAAAGGGAAAAATATTTCAAAGAATGAATCTTCCTTCTCTACATTTGCCAGCCCCATGGCTATTAAGATCCATACTATTGAAAACATTCTCAAAGGAGCTGGTTAGTAGGGCTTGGAAGAGAGCCTGAACTTGACTGTATCTGGATTTCGTTTGCCATGATTGCAGTGGAAACTAAATTTTGAAACAGTTGTTTAAATAAGCTCCAGCTTAGCTATCTTGGCTACATTCACACTTTGGAATCAAGAAATAGTTTGGAAAAAGAATACCGTGTACAATATAAATAGGAATATAGAGCAAGAGAAATTCAGTAGAGAAGACTTCAAAAATAAAATGCCTATTTAAAATCAAGTTGAAATGACTATTTGGATTAACAGAAAATAAAAAAATAACCAATACTGAGTTAAATTTATATCTGTCTGAATGCTCTTAAAGGATACCAGGAACAATACTCATGTCGGTTCCGTTCATGTTAACCATTTGCTAACACTGTTGATTGGAATGAACTGCTTGCTCTGCTTTCCTCTAAAGGGCTCAGACCCCTTTCTCCTCTCTTCCACCTCTGTTCAAAAGAATAACAGCTTTACCCTGAATAGCACTTAACAAGTGTTGATGTGGGGCACTAGGCTACCTTGCTTCGTGTTAGGTGGGGGTGGCTTAATATAAGATGTTAAGAAGAATTCACACACACAATCACACAGTTTATTCTTTCTAGTCAAAGTTAAGCCTCCCAGCTCAGCACTTGCACACCATTTTGTTAGCACTGCAGAAAATTCCCTCAAATGCATACTTAGATACTTTAAGGATCTTAAGTAGGTAGATGGAAAAAGAAACTTAAAGTTTCTTCTGAAATAGGACTTGAAAATGTGATAAAATACCTTATCTCTCTAAACCAGTAGTTGACTTTGGATTTGGAAATTGGAGTGTGTGTGTGTATGGTATCAAGGAGTTTGAACTGAAGAGATCAGAAAGTAACTTTTCCAAACCCCAAACCATACCTGACACTACAACCATCTCTTTTCAGACCCTGTGTAGAATTTGCTGAGTCTGCGTGAACATCTCTCTCTGATGTCTTGCTATCTCCTCACCTCTAAAGATGTCCACAAGTGACAAATTCGAGAAGATTTTTATTCCTAAGAGTTATCCAATAATTTTTACCTTCGTAGAAACATGATTTCCATATTTCAAAATGCAGTAGAATTATTAAGAGGTATTGTGATTTTAGGAAACTATTTTCCCTCCATTCCAAATCCAAAGTAAATTACATTTAGTACAAGGGTATGTATTTGATTATTTGGGGTATACCAATATTGAAAATTTTCTTCTTAAAAATATTTTGCCCTTAACATCTTCATTTTATTCCCAGAAGTATATTTTGTTGAATAAATAATATTTGGTAATAAAACAAATCTGCTTTCATACATCTACAAAATTCTTTTGAATAGCAACAAGAATTCAATCCATGTTGCATAATTGTTATTATGAATTGCATAACCTTGGCATGCATTTTGCTGTAATTCATTTCCTGGCAAAATATAAAGTGCCTTTGACATAATGCCATAGAATATTCAAACTGGGAATGAATGATAGAAATAATCTGGTGTCAGTCAGTCCCACTTTTCCCATTTCAGGGACTGAGGTGCAAGAAGGTAAAATTTGCTCAGGATCACACATCTCATTTTCCAACATTTAAGTCATACTAAAATAAATTACAATTTTGATGTTGAATTTGATTAGAAAATTGTGATTTTTAAGGGCACAACTCTTAAGACAGAATAAATGCCACACTTAAAGAATTGCAGAGTTGGATCTGAAATACGCAAAAGAGGTATGCCCAAAATTTTTGTCCTCAATTCCCCTTTCGGGAGAAAGTGGCTGAAACTATACAATCATTAAAAATAAATCATTCTTTGAAGGATGCAAAGTTATCCTGATCTTCAAAATGAAATATACCACCATTTCTATATATAATTTTTCTCTTCAACAGGGATCAAATGGTATTTTGGTTGATTGCCAGTGAGCAAATGAAATAGGAAATACATTTTAGAATCCCATTGTGATTTTTTTTTCTCAGCAGCAAAAAATTAAATAAAACAGATCTTTGTCATGTAATGTTCACTGATCAGGTGAACATAATAAAAACTGGGCTTTAGTTAAATCTAGTGGAGTAACTCTTGTTTCATTGGCATTTACAGGCTTTGGGAGTGTTGAACAAGTGTACAAATAATGACATTTTCAGAAATTTAACCATTGCATTTCATGTAAATTCTGCATAAAGTTCAAGACTAATGGTATTGATGTCACAGTCTTCAAATTTTAAAAGGCATATAGGAATAGTAATAACATCTCCCAGAAACGTTAAAGACACTTGTATATATATCTAAAATCCATTTTGACTTGATGAAAACAAATTCTAATCTATGAAAATATTACATCAATATTGCACCTGATGAGGAAACTATACTTGAATGAGTAAATGCTAAAAAAACTTCAGATAAAGACCCAGTAAGTCAAATTAAATGAAGAGTTTCAGAAGTAACATAACCATCTAAAAATGTTAGTTTTTCACACAACTGGTCACACTTATTTTGCTTTACTTAAAATTCCTGGTCTTGTCTGAAGATAATACCATAAAACTCAATTACATAATTCAGCTGTCTTTAACTCCCCTTTCTCCAGTAGCCATTGCACCTTAGGAGGTTTGTAGCTATTCTATCTTAATTTTTTTTTCTTTCAGCAAATACTAAGTGTGAAAAGCTTCACCAGACAAAAATCATTTCATACAATGAAGCATTGAATTGTTTTTTCATTCAATTTCTTTAGACCGAAAGCAGCTCAGTTTCCCTATGAATAGTCCACGTATCATTTCATGCCTGGTATCTGCAGCCCACTCTAGATTTATCTTGCTTTCAGCAGGTACTCGGTAGCACTTTCTGGGTTATTTTACAAAACATCCAACATGGTTTAAATTGTTTAAAAGCAATTGGAACTGCTTCCTTTCCTACCCACTGCCTCTTCAAGTGTCCTTAACCTTCATCATCCTTCCCTAAAATGTGTCCCCAACATGCCTATTTACATGGCTCTCAGGCACCGGAGGCTTGCACACCCATCACATACCAGGTCAATTTCTAACAGTGTGAAGGCTGTTGGAGCAGGGCAGTTTCCTTCCATTGAGAGCTGAGTATGGTCATATTGCTTTCAACACAGCAACCCTTGTATGCAAAGCTTAGACTATCGTTTCATGGTCCCATCTGCCTTGGCTCTGATTGATGTAACAACAGTATCTGTCATAGGGGCTGTTCAGCTTGTAGGAGCAAACGATGATACTGTCCTGGGGCACAAAGAAGATGCTGTCCTCGGGCTCAGGGCACTCAGACCTGTCCCAGGCTGAGCACTTGGCATCCAAGGCATTGTAGGTGAGGGAACTGCCTGAGGGACAGTAGCCATCCAGGTATCTGCATGGCTCCTCCCGATGCCCGCTCTGGACCCGGCTCTGGCATTCTCCTTCCTCCGTGGGTGTGGGGGTGGTGATGGAGCTGGCCATAGGCACCTCGCCCTGCCCTTGGAGGGGGGGCTTCCCCCTGAGGCCCACCTTCTTCGCCAGCTCATCTGAGCTCCCCTTGCCCGACTCCAGGTCTGAAGGGGTCCTCAGCAGTTCCACCACCTCCTTGTCCTTGGGTTTCCGGAAGCAGGGCAACTTGCGGACCCATAGCAGCTCATTCTCGGGCCACTTGGTGCATCCCTCAGTTTTCCTGGCCAGGGCAATGGCTGCGATGCCTGGAAGGCAGATGGCTGGCCCTATGGCCAGGAGGGGGATGTTTCCCAGAGTCTCTCCTTTCATCCCAGAGACAGTGAACATGAAGCCAAAGACCAGGAAGACACTCACCAGGGCCACAACCAGCCCAGTCCTCGGGTTAATGTCATCAGGCCGCATCTTTCACTCCATCCAGGTTGGGGACTGCCTGCTAGCCAGGGAGCAATGTTCCTCCCTACTGTCAGAGGAAAACGCACTGGGTTAAAAACAAAACAAAACAAAACAAAACAAAACAAAACAAAACAACAAAACAAAACAAAAAGCACCCAAGTCCATTTCCCACCCACCAACTATCTCTCTTACTCTTTGTGTCTGACACTCTACTGTCTGTCAGTCTTGGTCTCTGTCTCTGTCTGTTTCTCCCTCTATTTCTGTTGCTCTCTCTCTTTCTCTGTTTATCTATCTCCTTCTTACTATTGCAACCCCTGCCTCTCTCTCATATAGTCATCCACAGACTGGGGTCACCGCGGTACCTGAGGTTTCCTGCCGTCTCCCGGGAGCAGGGAAAAAAACCAGTTTGAGTCTCCTTAGAAACCTCCACAGCAGCTGTTTCCTCGGCTCTCTCCCTTGTTTCTGGAAGGAAAGCCTGGTTTTCCAACTGACTCTGCATCCAGGAGGTGGGACGTGGGAGCCTGTCTTTCCCAGCAGTGCCCGTCGGTCTCCAGGGCTTTGGGAGCTGAGCGGCGGCGCAGGCCAGCACCCAGCTCTGCGCGCAGAGCGCGGGGTGCTGGAGGGAGGAAGGACTTAGTCTGGGAAAGAGGGAAAGCGGCGCGCGAGTCTGGCCTCGTTACATCACTTTCAGAGCAAGCTCAGAAACAAAGAAGGACGCGCGGGGGCGCGAGGGGGCTAAACCCAGGGGAGAGGCTGCCCAGGGTCCAGTCGGGGTGCTTGGAGCAGCCAGAGTTCGTCCCGCCGCTGCCCGTGAGAGCTGAGTAAGGCGGCTGGACATGCTCCGTGCCCGGGAGGGTCCGTGGTGCGAGGCTGCCGCGTGCCGGAGACTGGAACTCGGGCCGGTTTGCCCACGGGACAGCCTGGGCTCCGAGTCCGCGGTCCGAGGCCCAGAGGTGCCAGCTGGAGATGTCCCTCGGGGACCTGGATCCTTCTCCAGTTACAGATCTGGGTGACCCGATCCGACCTATAGCAGCTCCCAGAGATTCCCCTACCGCCCGTCTCAGAACGTCGAGGCTCTCAGGGCTCGGAGGGCTGCACTCCTCCTGGGTCCTCCTGCCCGCAACCTCTCTGGGTTCACGCGCTGGGCGGCAGTGGCGCGCAAAAGCGCTCTAGCAGCGAAGCGGGCTCCATTGCACGGGACCAGCGCCCAGGCTGAGTTAGTGTTCAGCCGGGTCTTGCTCGAGCCTTGGGGGAATCACCAGAGTCCTTCTCCCTGGTCTTACAGCTCTGGATCCTGGAGGGGGTGGCCTTGGAGCCCGGATCCTACTCCGACACGGCCGTGGTGCCAGCCACGCCGGCTGGGTCAAAGGATAAAGGCTCTCCAGCCCCGGCTCCCCATCCCCGCACCCGACACCCAGCTAACAAGGAGAAGGAGGGGCCTTGACTGGGAGGATCAGGCCGCCCAGCCCGCGAAGCAGCTCCAGCTTTGGGCGATTCTGTCCTTTGCTGACACTGGTGTGGAGAACCTGTCTCCTCCCCACCGCAGCAGGGGCTGGATTCCTCTGGCCCCAGGGGCAAGACTGGCTTTGGCTGGGTTCTTCAACAAGACTGCTCATTTAGGGTAGATGGGGAATATTGAGGAACCAGACGTGGAGGGGCAGGGGTGGAAGGGGGAGGGAATGGTACATTCTTTCATGTCAAGGCCCTGCCTTGGTGGAAAGAATTTTGACATCCAGGCCTTCCCCACTTAAACTAGCCATGTGTTCTTGGGCAAGTGACTTAACCTCTCTGAGAATCAGTTGACCCATCTGTAAAATGAGAATATTGCTATCAAATATGTGAAGGAACAAACATACTGAGGACTAAATACATGTAAAGTTCAAGCGCAATGCTTGGTACACGGTCCTGGTTCACAAAATGGATGAAATATGTACTTTCATAGTATGTGATAATCAATGCAAGGCACGAGCCAAATCATAAAGAGCCTGTCTGTGGGGCTAAGGACCTTTGACTTTATCCACTAAGCAGTGAAGAATCGTCTTGGTGTTATTTTAATCAGGGATCAACATAAAAGTATTCCATGTTTGACAGATGGTGACAGTAGGTTAGAGAACAGGTTGGAAAGGGTAGATGTGGAAGCAGGAGGACAGTTCAGTAAGCCAGGCAAGACGTGGCACGGGCCTGAACCATGCAGGGCTAGTGGGGTGGTTAGAAGAAAGTGAATTTGAAGGCCATTTAAGGGTAGAGTCAAGTGTCTTGAATCAAAGGAAGTGAGATGGCGGTGGGAGTCCAAGGTTGACTCCCAAGTTTCCCACTCTTTCCACTGAGTGGATCAGGAATCAGACTCAATTTTCCACCCCAGCATCTATTGTGTGTCTCTTGTACTCATGCTCATTAGGCAGCTGCTGTACCTCTGGACATAGAATCATTATTTTGGAAGGAAGGAAGGAAGAAAGGAGAAAAGGTAAAGAGCAAAAGTGAGATGCCAGCTGTTTGGCCATTTGTATCAGGAAAATAATTGTTTTCCTGGCAGCCCCACTAAATAGATAGACATCTGCTTATATCTCATTGTCTAGAAGGATGTCATAGGGGCCACCTCTGTGCAAAGGAACCCAGGAAATCAAGATTCTGGTTTTTTTGGGTTTTTATGGACCAGATTTATTGCCATTTTGAAAAAAATCAGGGTTTTGTTAGTGAGGAAAAAGAGAACAATGAATCTTGGGGAAGCAACCAGAAGCATGTGCCACAACTATCGAACACGCTTACCTTCTTGAAGCCCTCTCTTCCCCTGCCTTTACTAATGCCTTTCTCTCCTGATTTCCCTCTTATCTCCCTGGCCACTCATTTGTAGTCTACTCTGTAAACTCCTCTTTATTTTTATTTTGAACAAAGCCCTTCGATGTTGATATTCTGCTGGCTATGCTGATGACCCCCTATGTTTATCTCTTTAGCCTTGTCCTTTTCCCTCAATTTCAGGTTTATAATATCTGTCTGCTTGATATCTGTCTGTACAGCACACAGACACTTCAAACTCAACACAGCCTAAACTATGCTCATTAAATTCCCTTCAGACCTGCTCTTTCTCATTTGACTCCCTTATTCTTCCTATTCACCCAATCGAGAAACTGTGGGATTGTCTTCTATTCCTTTGTCTCTCTAACAAGCTACATCCAGTAAATCAATCAAATCATCATAGTCTTACCTCCTAAATTCCCTGATCTTCTCCTCTTCTGTGACCTGAGGCAAATCACTTTACCTCCCTGGGTTTCAATTTCCTGTGAAACAAGGGCTTTGGGTAGAGAGCTAGCTGAGGTGCATTTCAGCTCTACTCTAACGTGGTTCTCCGACAGTCACTTCTGCAGGGCTGAACTGTCATTAGTGTTGTGCAGGTGCTCTGACAATAGTGCTGGAAACCTAGTTGGAGCCTAAAGAACCAACATTGCTGAACAGAGACCTCCTCTCACTCGTACAAGCATCTAATTCCATTTGACTTTTAAGCCAGGCAGTTCATCTACTTAGGCATTAGATAAGACCCATGCATAAAACCGCAGGAAACTTCAATTACTGTTTAATTATAAGCCTTATTCTCAAAGCAGTTCCTTCTTAGAGGTAATTTCAGATGGTCTTTGAACAGCAGGTATACTTGCCCAAGTCAGCAGCAAAAGTGGGTGGAGGTGGGAGACATCACTCAGGGTTATAATATTCAGGGACAGAAAAGGCATTCTCAGTATTTAATTTCTTGCCTGTACAGGCTGATTGCACTGGGATTTTAAAACCTTAAGAAGTTCTCACAATGCTGTAAGCATATACAGCCATGTACAAACGCTTTTCATCAGAAGAAAAAGGAAATTCAGGTTGTAATGAGGGTTTGTATGTATGTGGGTGTTTGAGAAGGAAATGCAGAAACTTTTATTTCTGAAATTATTGAAATCATGGGATGCTAGAACTTGAAGATACCTTATAGAATATCTACTCTAACTCCCTTAATCATACGGATGAAATCCAGAAGGGTTGCAATCACTCAGCACTACTTGAGTATTTATTATGTGCTTGGCACTGTGCTAGGTGCTGGAGATACAAGTCAGTAAGATATGGTCGCTTACATTCACAGAGCAAGATATGTATATTAGTTAGGATAGGATAGATTATGCTGTGGCAACAGAAGACTTCGAGATCTCAAAGGCTGTATGCTCACCCTACTTGTCTCTCAAGGATCAGCTGCAGCCTTGCTCCATGTTGTCTTCACTCTGGGATTCAGGCCGCAGGGCAGCTTCCAGTTGGGACATTGCCAGTCCATTGCATCCAGGCACCAGAGGCCCTGCACTGAGCCTTCACTTTAGTAGCTTCTCTCTGGCTCCCCTGGCTATGCCCCCTCTCTCTAGGCCAAAGAATCTGCCGAGGTAATGCCCCACTTGGAGACCTTACCCCCCTTTCTAGGCCATGTGATGGGTACCTGGGACCTTAAAATTCCCCACCCAAACAGCCCCATACCTGCTTCCAGGGCTTGTGTACAGCTCTTTGCTTGGTCCATCCTCCCAAGGGTTGACCATACTGCAGGTGTGCACACCCCTAGGCCTGTGGGACAGTCAAGGGGCCACTATGGTTTTGAGTACAGATAAAACTCGGGCATGCAAGATGGGCTGTGTATTCCAGCCTCTTCATGGTTCAGAACAGAGCCAGAGGAGGGAAAAGAAAAGACAGCATTCATTTTATTCTTGTGTGGGGCCTCACACATGTTAGAGACAGGCCTGGGTGGAGGGTCTGGGGAAAGGAGAGAGAAGTCCCAACTCATATTTTAAAGGGCTCAGTCTAGCTGTTGTGTAGAAAATAGATTTAAGGTGGGTCGAGGGCAGAAGCAGGGAGGCCAGTTGGGAGACTATTGCAATTACCCAGGTGAGAGTTGATGGTGGCTTATGGATGTGGCTAGAAGTGGTCAGATTCTGATGTATTTTAATGCAAAGCTGATAGTATTTGCTAATATATTTGGGATGTGAGGAACTTGTGTAATCAAGGATGATTCTAGATTTGGAATTTGAGGTGGGAAATCAGGAACTTGATTTTGGACATGTTCATCTGATATATCAAAGTGAAGATGGTGATAGGGTTGATGTACAAGTCTGGCATTTCGGGGAGAAGTCTGGGCTAGAGATATAAATTTGGGAGCTGTTGGGATATGGTTAGCATTTAGAGCCCTGGGACTAATGAGATAACTTAGGGAACAGGCATCAGTAGGTTAGAGAAGTTTGAGTACTAAGTATGTACTAAGGAACATCAACATTTTGAGGCTGGGGAGATGAGGAGGAACCAGAACAAGAAAATATGAAGGAGTGGCCAGCAAGGTGAGAAAGTAATGTCTAAGGAACCAAAAGAAGAAAGCATATCAGGGAGGGCATAGTGATTGCATCAATTCTGTTGATAAGTCAAGTATGAAAAGGACTAAAAAGTGAGCACTGGGCTTAGCAACATGGAGGTCGCCGGTCACCTTTACAAGAGCGGTTCTGGTAGAGTGGGTGGAGGTGAAGTCTTGATTGAAATGAGTCCACAAGAGAAAAGGAGAAGAGGAACTGGAGGCAGAGAGTGAAGATAACTCAAATGGTTTTATTGTTAAGGAGAACAGAGAAATGAGATGATAGCCAGATGTGGAGGTGTGGGGTCAAGAGAGAAAACTTTTTAAAAAATGGGAGCTCTCTTAGCACTTTGCCTGTAGAAATGTAAGATTTGTAAATTTAAATGACAATTCTATACCATTTTTTATCCATTAAATTTGTAAATAAAAAAAATAATGCCGGGGCTTCCCTGGTGGCGCAGTGGTTAAGAATCCGCCTGCCAATGCAGGGGACACGGGTTCGAGCCCTGGTCCGGGAAGATCCCACATGCCACGGAGCAACTAAGCCCGTGCGCCACAACTACTGAGCCTGCGCTCTAGAGCCCGTGAGCCACAACTACTGAGCCCGCGTGCCACAACTACTGAAGCCCGCATGCCTAGAGCCCGTGCTCCTTGATAAGAGAAGCCACTGCAATGAGAAGGCTGCGCACCGCAACCAAGAGTAGCCCACGCTCGCCGCAAATAGAGAAAGCCCTCGTACGGCAACAAAGACCCAACACAGCCATAAATAAATAAATAAATAAATTTATAAAAAAAAAAAGATGCCAATGCTGGGAGGTGGTGCTCCTAGATGAGCACTTGCATATACTGGTGGTGGGAATATATCAGTACTGACTCTTTTGTGGAAGAAAGCTGTCCAGATATCTCAGGAACTTTGAAGAAGTTCATACCTCTTGCATGACCATTATATTGAAACATGTCAGAAGTAGGTATGTATTGATGGAAAAAACAGACCCAGGCACCCTCTGAGTAAATTAATCAGCATTTACTTATGTCAAGGTATAGAAGGAAGTCCCCACAGCTTCACCAACAGGCACACAGTTGGGGATGGTAATGTCTGAGTAAGAGAGGGTCACATCTAACCCTTTTGGAAACAAAAGTGTTTCTGTCTAGGTTCACCATGTATTCATAAGGCTTATTTTCATGAGGCAGATCCAGGCCTGCTCATAGTCTGCCCTCATGTCTGCTGAGACCAGCTGATATAAGAACAGGCCCAGTTCATGAGGCATAAACAAAATCCTCATTATCATCAGACTCTCCAGACCTGCACAATAGTTTCTTGAACTCAGTGCTATGCAAACAGAATCAGAGCCATTTTGTGAAAGTCTCCAAAAGTCAAACAAATTAAGACCTTAGACCTGCTGTTGCTGCACTGTCCAATACCATAGCCATTAGCAGAGGAAGCTATTTACATTTAAATTAGTTAAAATGCAATAAAATTAAAAAGTCAGTTTCTCAGATGTACTACCCACATTTCCAGTGCTCAGTAGTCAGATGTGGTGATTGGCCACCACACTGGACAGTGCAGATATAAACATTTCACCATCATAACATTCTATTGGATGGTGCTGAGCTGTTGGACTTATCATGATCCAGTTGACTCAGGCAGTACGATTCTAGTAATCTTTCCTGTGGGAATAATCAGTGGCACAAAAAATATTTATGTGCAAAAAAAAATTTACTATGCCCTAGTAGTAATACACTGGAAAACATTGAAATAGCCAATAACAGAGTAAAGGCTATATACAGTATGTTGCATCCACTGGAGGGAATATGCACAGTCAGCTCAGGGAATATTATATATCCACAAAATTATATTTTGAAGATTTTTAATGACCCATGAAAATGGGCTCAATATAATGCTAATGAAAAAAACCTAAGAATCAAAATTCTATTAAAATAACTTGAAAAAATGTTATATTTAATAGGACCCTGATTACTAAAAAAAAAAAAAAAAAAAAGCTAGAATAGAAGAAAGACCAAAAGGAAATACTCTCAGATTATTAACAGTGGTTATTTCAAGGTGGTGGAACATTAAATAAATTGTTATTATTTTCTTTATATTTTTATGAATTTTCAAAATTTCTACTCTTATAGTAAGAAAAAGGTTTTTTTTTTTAAATGAAAGAATAGTCTCTTGCACATATTAAGCACTCAGTAAATGGTAGTTGAATGAATGATACATGAAGACTCGAAAGACTGAATGAACAAATTCAAATTTTCTCAGCTTTATATTTTCCCTGAGTTCATCCTGCCCCTTTTTCTCATTCTGGCACTTCCTCACAGGAGAGAAAATGATATGGACGAATTGAGAAAAGATGAAAACTGAAGGACAGCAAGTAGATTTTCATGTTGGATTGGAGTTAAATCTTATGGTTCTTCCCAAATTTATGTTAATCACTTTTGAGATTTCTTATAACCCTGTTTTCAACCTAGAAAATAATAAATAAATAATAAATAAATAAATAAAATAAACCCTGTTTTCAACCTAGAAATAAATAAAATAATAAATATAACCCTGTTTTCAACCTAGAAAATAAATAAATAAATTTCTTATAACCCTGTTTTCAACCTAGAAAAAAATAAATAATAAATATATTATCTTCCCCCTTTCTGATTTAAACATGATTGTTTTGATGCACCTGGTTAGAGGTTTGATATTTTTTTCTTCTTGGCTATGATTCTGACTCATTTATTTAACAAATGTTATATTGAGAAGCTCCTACTTATCTGCTTGTGTTCATACCTCCTCTGTACCTCCTCCCATCTTCTCTAGCTCTTGGGAGGTAACTCTGATCTTTACTAAAGAATACGTTTACACCTCTAACTTTTCTTATTTCACCTGGGGCCTCCAGAGATGTAAAGTAGCTTCAGTTGTTTTTCCAGTGCTGAATTAACAGAGTTTTAAAAACTCTTGCAGCTCATTAGAGTTCATTAGTTTGTGCAGAAAAGGAAGCCTAGAATTTTCACAAAGGAATCCTAGAATTTTCACAAATTGTTTCATAAGTTAAAAAATAAAGCTAGTACAAGTGACAGTGTTGTCAAAGATGAAAACCTTTTAGGTATCTGAGTGGTTCCAGCCAAACCTCCATTTGCTCTCCAGGGCTGAGCTTATTCAATAGCTTACATCTTTCTCCATGTTGTCTTTCCTTTGATTCTGTACAGGATCTTTGGTAAGGGAATAAAGAAAGGATGAGAAAATGGACTGTTAGGAATCATGAAGAGTTGGAAGTAGAGAATTCTGATGTGGTTTGCTCCCCAAATTGAAGGTTGATCTGGTTTTCTCGTTCTGGTCCTTAGATTAAATAGTGCACTGACATGTCCAACCTTAAATTTTTTTATTAAAGTATAGCTGATTTACAATACTATATTGGTTTCAGGTGTACAATATAGTGATTCAGTATTTTTACAGATTATACTCCATTTAAAGTTATAAAATATTGGCTATATTCCCTGTGCTGTACAGTATACCCTTGTAACTTATTTATTTTATACATAGTAATTTGTACCTCTTAATCCCCTGCTCCTATCTTACCCCTCCCACAGTCTCTCTTCCCACTGGTAACTACTAATTTGTTCTCTATAGCTGTGAATCTGTTTCTGTTTTGCTATATTTATTCATTTGTTTTATTTTTTAGATTCCACAGATAAGTGATAACATACAGTATTTGTCCTTCTCTGTCTGGCTTATTTCATTATTTCCTAATGCCTTCCAGTTTCATCCATATTGTCACAAATGGCAGGATATCCGTCTTTCTCATGGCTGAATAATATTCTATTGTATATATGTACTACATTTTCTTTATCCATTCACCCATCAGTGGACACTTAGTTTGCTTCCATATCTTGGCTATTGTAAATAATGCTGCCATGAATATAGGGGTGCATATATCTTTTTGAATTAGTGTTTTTGTTTTCTTCAGATATATACCCAGGAGTAGAATTGCTGCATCATATGGTAGTTCCATTTTCAGTTTTTTAGAAAGCTCCATACTGTTTTCCATAATGGCTGCACCAGTTTACATTCTCACCAACAGTGTACTAGGGTTCTCTTTTCTCCACATCCTTGCCAACATTTATTATTTGTGGTCTTTTTGACGATAGCCATTCTGACAGGTGGGAGGTGATACCTTATTGTGGTTTTGATTTGTATTTCTCTAATAATTAGTGATGAGCGTCTTTTCATGTTTCTGTTGGCTATCTGTATGTCTTCTTTGGAAAAATGTCTATTCTCGTCTTTTGCCCATTTTTTAATCAGGTTTTTTTGTTTTTATGATATTGAGTTGTATGAGCTGCTTGTATATTTTGGGTATTAACCCCTTATTGGACATATCATTTGCAAATATTTTCTTCTATTCCATAGGTTGTCTTTTCATTTTGTCAATGTTTTCCTTTGCTGTGCAAAAGCTTTTAAGTTTAATTAGGTCCCATTTGTTTATTTTTGCTTTTGTTTCCTTTGCCTGAGAAGACTGATCCAAAAAATATTGCTACAACTTATGTCAAAGAGTGTTCTGCCTGTTTTCTTCTAGGAGTTTTATGGTTTCCAGTCTTACATTTAAGTCTTTAATCCATTTTGAGTTTATTCTTGTGTATGGTGTGAGAAAATGTTCTTATTTTATTCTTTTACATGTAGCTGTCTAGTTTTCCCAGCACCACTTATTGAAGAGACTGTTTTTTCCCCATTGTATATAATGGGGAATATATACAATGGGGAATATAAGACTGTTTTTTCCCTCTTGCCTCCTTTGTCATGGGTTAATTGACCATGTGTGCATGGGTTTATTTCTGGGCTTTCTATTCTATTCCATTTATCTGTGTGTCTGTTTTTGTGCCAGTATCATACTGTTTTGATGACTGTAGCTTTGTAGTATAGTCTGAAGTCAAGGCGCATGATACTTTTAGCTTTGTTTTTTTTTTCCCTCAAGATTGCTTTGGCTATTCAGGGTCTTTAACCTTTTGATAATGTATATGTTTATGAAAACCCAAACATAGACCACCAAATCATTTTACTATTTTATTCAACAGGCATTAAAAGAGTTTCTTTAGAAGATTTATATATAGGGGTGTTGATCACAACAGTAATTTTAATATTAAAAAATATGGAATGGTTATATAAATTATATCAAAACTCTGGGATATTACATAATCATAATAAATGAAGTTGCAGGTTGGATCAGAATGACAGATCAAACACACATACCTCTCCTCCCTCAGGCTCCCAAAATCTAGAAATGGGATTTGAGATTTGTGTGAGTCTGTATTTGGAGATTAATTCCATCACAGTCCTGGGAAACAGGAAAAAAGCCATCAACAGAACAAAAATCTCTGAAAGAAAGTTAATGAAATTTAATTGATAAATAAATGCATATAATCTAACTAGAGTTGCCAAAAAACCCTGATAATGCTGTACCTCAATATGCTATAAGGGCTACATGGGCCTGAGAGTGATGGTTTCCCCAAGACTTTGGAAGTAAGGTTACGGTTTGAGTGTTAAAAAATTTCATACATAATGAAAGAGTATCCGGCTATGGGATGGAACCAAGAGCTTGTTCAAATAATTGTGTCTGAAGAGTTTTGGAAACACTAAAGATCATAATTAGGGCAGTTTGGATATATTTTTAGAGAAAAAAATACTAGTCCCATCATGTTTTATCATATAGACTCAGAGTGTGTAACTAGAGAGGGATATTCACCACCAACCAAAGAAAAGAGAGAACCAATGAGTCAGACATTTGCTGTGTTTATCCAGCACTGTTCAGAGGAAAGATGGGAGCTGCAGGGAAGTGGTGGTTTATTAGGTTTCAGAATATCCTTCATCTTTCAAGATCTTCTATTTCTCTCTCATCAAACATTCTGATGATAATTTTGGCTTCTCAGACATTCTGGTACTGTGAAGACTATGACCATCATGGCTGACAAAAATCTTCCTTCTTTCCTCCTTCCCTCTCTCCCTCCCTCTCTTCCTTCCTTCCTTCCTTCCTTCCTTTTCCTCCCCCCCAATACTTCCTTCCCTTTTCCTTTTAAAAAATAGCTTTATTGAGATATAATTCACATTCCATGCAATTCATCCATTTAAGCTAAACAATTCAAAGACTTTTAGTGTATTTATAGAGTTGTACAACCTTCACCACAATCTGATTCTAGAACATTTCTATCACCCTAAAAAGCAACCTGGTGCCCATTTATAGTCACTCCTCATTCCCACCCCTGGTCCTAGCTGTTCCTAGGCAACCACTAATCTACTTTCTGTCTCTATAGATTTGCCTTTTCTGAATATTTTTTACAAATGGAATCATACCATATGTGTTCTTTTGTGTCTGGCTTCTTTCACTGGGCATAATGTTTTTGAGATTCATCCATGTTTTAGCATGTATTAGTATTTTGTTCCTTTTTATTGCCAAGTAATATTCCATTGTATGGTTATATACGACATTTTGTTTACCCATGTATCAGTTGATGGACATTTGAGTTATTTCAACTTTTTGGCCATCATGAATAATGCCATTATGGACATTTACATACATGTTTTCACGTGCATATATTCTTTGTTTCTCTTGGGTAGATACTTAGGAGTAGAATTGTTGGGTCACATGATAACTCTAACTTTGTAAGAAGCTGTCAAACTATTTTCCAAAGTAGTTGCCTCCCTTCATTTTTATACTTTATTTCTCATCTTGAATTATTTTAAAATAAACTATAAACCTATGCCACTTAGCCAAAAAAAGCATTAGCCTACCTAAAAATGATCAATTTATTATCATCACTAATTCAAATTTCCACTATAATCTTTCCATAGACATGAGTAGACATGAGTCACTGGAAAGTAACATCTCCCTTTGTAAATCAGTAAAGTGGCTTCCTGATTTACATACAGCCTCCTGTGAGTTTTGTTAGCATGAGTGAGTGAGCTTTCCTGACCAAGTTGCTGAATAAGTTGACTGGCTGCTTGCTTGAGTGTTGGGCAGCCTGGCTTTAGAAGATGAGCTGGGACAGTCTGATTCTTCTCCTGTAAATTTGGAGTGGAGACACTGAGAGGGTGAGTATGTCAGCTTCAGGGAGCCAAGCTGAATAGTGAGACAAACTTAGGGAATGAGCCCACCATACCAGACCATGAGTGAGAAGAGGAAGCCAGGGGACAATGAGGGAAGCACTGAGAGAAGTTGAGATGAGAGAACACTCAGACCTTGAGAGAAAGGAGAATCTCAATCCCTGGTGGTTCTGTTTCTGAGTCACAGTGTTAGAGATGAAGGTCTTTTCCCTACTCCTGGTTTCCATAATGAGGGATTTTTCCTAATACAATATTGGCCTTTCTTCCCTCTAGGGAGTGGAGTTACTCATCTACCTGCTGAATTTAGGAAGATAACTGAGCATGCTTGGCTTGTTCTTCCTCCTGGGAGTGAGCTGCCCATAAGGAACAAGGATTCAGCTCTGACCCTTCACAAGGAAAGCATGTTTTACTGGTCTAGTGTAATTGGAGTGGGGTGATGCTACAGACTAAATGTCTGTGTCCCCTCCAAATTCAAATGTTGAAACCTAACCCCCAATGTGATGGTTAGTAGGAGGTATTAGGAGGGGCCTTTGGGAGGTGATTAGATCATGAGAGTTCAACTCTCATGAATGGGATTAGTGCCCTTATAAAAAAAAGGCCCCAAAGAGCTCCCTGACCCTTTCCACTGTATGAGGATACAGTGAAAAGATAGCCATCTATGAACTTGGAAGT
Source organism: Balaenoptera physalus (assembly GCF_965194825.1). NCBI lineage: Eukaryota > Metazoa > Chordata > Mammalia > Artiodactyla > Balaenopteridae > Balaenoptera > Balaenoptera physalus. The sequence continues at coordinate 80,199,539 of NC_138886.1, read as the reverse complement.
GGGTCCTTACCAGACAGCGAATCTGCCAGCACCTTGATCTTCGACTTCCAGGCCTCCAGAACTGTAAGAAATAAATTTCTGTTGTTTATAAGCCTCACAGCCTATGGTATTTTGTCATAGCAGCCTGAATGGACTAAGACATGTGGGTAAGTGATCTGAATTCTGCGGTTGGAATTAGCAAGCATGCTTATTTAATAGACTAAAAGCCACAAACTCCAATCTGGTCTCCATCAGTAATAAAGGCTGCATTTTGGCCTCCATAGACCACTCCTCTGCTTTATTTCTCAATTTCTTCAGCACCGTGTTGGAAAGAGGGGTGCCATTTATTAAGTGCCCCTTAAAGATGCCAATATATAGATTATCATGAAGGACAGCAGTACTTCCTGCCCCCCAGATTGGTGAGATTTCCCAATATGCTTTCAGTAATGCCCCCTTGTTTGGAGTTAGCTTGAGTGGGTTTTTTCCTCCTTGTAATCCAAGGGGTCTTGGGCAGGATAGGCATTTCTCTGAAAGTGATGCCCCAAAGATAAACTGGCAATTGATTTAAATTTTTATTACCAATTTGGAAGAGATGATAGAGGTGGACAATGGGAGCACTAGTCTAATGTTTACATTAGTTTTTGTTGAAGTATCATATACATAGAGAAATGAGCACAAATCATGAGTGTACATCTGAATGAATTTTTGCAAAGAGAACATGCACATTTAACCAGCACCCACATCAGGAAGGAGAACATTTTAGCACCCCATTTATCCCATGTGTTACTACTCCTCCCCTCCCCCCAAAGGAACCGTTATCTTGACTTTTAGCAGCATGGATTACTTCTGCCTGTTATTGAACTTTATATAAATGAAGAGCCAGGACAAGGGTAAGGCAAGTGAGGCACTAGCCTCAGGTGTAAAATTCAAAGGAGTACCCCAAAGCCCTCAATAATCAAGATAAATAATATTTTCATGCAATATTTTAAAAACTCAAAATTAATTTAAAAAATCCACGATGAACAAAATATTAAAAATTTAAATAAAGACAGGATCAGGGTTCTCCAGAGAAACAGAACCAACAGGTTGTTGTTTTTTTCTCTCTCTCTTCAGAGAGAAATCTCTGTAGAGAGACAGAGACAGAGAGATAATTATTTTAAGGAATTGGCTCCTGTGGTTGTGAATGTGTGGCAAGTCCAAAATCTGCAGGATAGGCTGGCAGGCTGGAGACCCAAGGAAGAGCTGCAGTTCACATCCAAAGGTGACCTGCTGGCAGAATTCCCTCTTCTTTTGGGTAGATCAGTCTTTTGCTGTTAAGGCCTTCAACTGATTGGTTGAGGCCCACCCACACTATGAAGGGTAATCTACTTCACTCTCATTTAAAAAAATCTTCACAGCAATATCCAGACATGTTTGACCAAATATCTGGGTACCATGGCCTAGCCAAGTAAACACATAAAATTAACCATCATAGACACTCTTTCAGGTTCAGGAAGCCATTGAGGTGAAGCCCTTGAGAAATTTGGATTCAAGGAGTTTCCTCAAATACATGTACATGATGCTATGCTTTTTTTCTCTTTCTTCTTCCTTCTCCTTCTCTTTCTTCTTCTCAATCTCCTTCTCCTTCTCTTTCTCCTTCTTTTCTCTGTTTTCGGCACACCATTGACAAGTCAATCATTTATGCTGTATAAATTCCTCTTAAAAAAAGTGGGGATTTAATCTGAGGGCCCAGGGTTCAAGTTGCCCTGTCCAGTCGTCAAAAAAAAAGCTTTGTTTTCACTGCAAAAGACTCATTATTTTTGTTCTGGCATTGACTAAAGTGTGGACTGTCTGAGAACATTTGAGACCCAAATCCTGCTCTCAGCTCACATGGAGTCCTTCTGTGTCTCAGGTTTTCTTTGCCTTGGCCATTACACAAGGAATGGTCCATCTCCATCAGCACGGGATGTACCACAGAAGGCTAAAATCTACTGTAATTGATGGTCACTGGGTTTGTAAATTTCAGGTAAAGGGAAAAGCATCATATTGGGTTGGCCAAAAACCGTAAGATGTTATGGAAAAACCCGAATTAACTTTTTGGCCAACCACTACTTTCCTAGCTACAGGGTGTATTTCATTCAAGAATCACTTTTTAGACATGGTCTATTCAATTCACAATAGCTGTCATTTTATGGAACCATTCCTATTTGCTCGTGTCCTTACTGAGAGTCTGCTGATTTAAATGTTAATCTCATCTAAAAAATAGCTTCACAGAAACATCTAGAATAATGTTTGACCAAATATCTGGATACCATGGCCTAGCCAAGTTGACATATAAAATTAATCATCACAATCAGTTTTATTGATTTTTCCTTTTGCTTTATGCTCCTATATTGCTTGGCATGGTACTGCTTACAGTTAGAACTCTTTGGTCTGGAATTTTTGGCTCAATGTCATGTTTGTGAAATTCATACATGTTATGGCATATAACAATAGTTCCTTCATTCTCATTGTATCAGTTACAACAATTTATTTATCTATTCTACAGTTGATGGTTTTATAGGTTGCTTCCAACTTTGGACTATTTAGAATAATGTTGTTTTCTACATTTCTATTGTATATATGTCTAGGGGAGGAATTGCTGTGTCATCGCTATACATCTCTTCAGCCTTATTAGATATGGTCAATTTCCCAAAGCAATTATGCAGTTGACACTCTCACTGGTAGTGTATAGGCATTCCACTTGTGCCACATCCTTGCCAATACTTGGTATTATCAGTGTTTTAAATTTTAGCCATTCAGGTTACCAGTTAATATTTGTATAAACTGTGAAGGAAACTTGGTTGGGATCCTTGATATTGAAAGATGTCAGTTGTTTCTTTCCATGCAGGCATCTGCTCAGCCTCTTGTTATAATGAACCCCATTCCTCTAACTTGTTTGAATTCTATGTCCTAGTCTTGTCCTAATATATTGTGGTTGTCACCTGAAAGGATAGTCATTCATTTAGTGCTTATTTACTAACCTGCCACTATGCTCCATGGTGCCACTATCAGAAGCAAAGCACTGGGCTAATAGATTGTGTGTAGCACCTTGGTCATCAAGACAAGTGGTGTCTGGGACTTTCCTGGTGGTCCAGTAGTTAAGACTCTGTGCTCCCATGCAGGGGGCCCAAGTTTGTTCCCTGGTCAGGGAACTAGATCCCACATGCCGCAACTAAGAGCCCGTGTGCCACAACTAAGACCCAGTGCAGCCAAATAAATAAACATATTTTTTAAAAAAGACAGGTTGCTTCCAAATTTTTTCATTGTCCCCGCCATACTAATATATTATGTATTTCTAAAACATACATGAAATAGAAGACAAAAACTACAATAAAGATAGCATAGACAATGTTTTAAAATGTCTCGCTTATTGTGATGGCTTCCTCCTATCATAAGACAGAGGCATAATATAGATTTCAGCATTTATTATAGTGGCTGTATATCCGTATTTCATATAGTATTGATAATTTCTGAATTTTGAAGCTGACCTCTTGACAGATCTGATTAGCTCATCGTTGTTTTCACCTCCTAGTGTGGCTGACAAAGAGCTTGTACCAGGAGTTGAAGTGTCAGCTCTGTTATTTTTGTGCTTACGTTAGTATTATCTTCAGTGTAAGGTTTCTTTGCAGGAATCCTTTTTAGCCTCTGGTCCATTTTGTGAGGTTAGTTTAATTTAAATTATATAATAGACCCCATATATCCCTTTACCTGGGCACACACACACTGCAACATGTTAGAATAAAGAGAAAGTGGACAAAAAAAAAAAGAGTGGAACTTCCCATTCTCCCTTCAGGCTACCTCACACTTGTGCCTGACACACGACCCTCTGAGGGGGGCCCTGGTGTCAGACCATTTTTTAACGTTAGCAAAGTTTGGGCTCTAATTATTAGAGATAAGTATGAACATAGTCCCAGGGTTTTCTTCTCGTATATCAGTTATTTTCTGGGGCTCACCCTGGGGTATGTGAATCCCGCTCTGGAGACCCCTGAGCCAGAGTACAAGGTGGAACTGCCTCTTCCTCTGTTCTTTGCAGCTTGAGGACACCACCAAGCACTGGAGAAGAAAATAGCAGGACCTGAAAAAAGCAAGCAAACAAACCTAGACCGTTAAATTGAATTGATTTTCTAGCAGCAAAAATTTCACTAAAATTTTAGACCTTCTCCCTAAGAAAAGTCCCTTCCCATTCCTGCAATGGATTATATTTTCCTTTCTCATGGTCAGCTGAATGCTCTGCTTCCATTTCACAAGGACGCCAGGTACCTACTCTGTACTGGGTATTGTGTCAGGTGCTAGGTCTTATCTCCCAGAGACTGTTAGGTGGGGTGAAAGGAATCCTGGCTTAGGAATCAGAAAATGTGGATTCTTGTCCTGATATTCAACACTTAGCTCTGTGGTTCACAGGCTAGGTGACCTTGGCCCAGTCACTTTGTATTTTACCCTATTTCATCTCTGTGCCTTATTTGGGTGTCTGGCTCTGATGATGGAGAGAGATATCTGTCCCTTAGACAGAGGTCTTCTGCACTTTATAATACCTTACTTCTAAAAACCAATTTTTATTGCAAACTCTTTATGCACCAGACACAAGCACTTACAGTTCTGGCATAGCATTTACCACCATGTATGATAACTTGTCTCTTTACACACTGTACACACTGTGAGTTTCTCAGGTGCAGGGAGCTTCATTCATTTGTAAGTTGCAGTGCCTGGCACACTGTGGGGTCCAGAGGAAGCAAGCACTCAACACATGTTTGGTGAAAGAGTGAATGGGTCTCATTTGTAGGTGGGGATCCTAGCAGACACTGCTGGTGGCCTAGCCAACCCTTTGGGCCTTTACCTCCCCAGGCTGCTTGCTGAAGATACCTGTGATTCTGAGGTCTCCTTCTGGCCGCAGGAGAACACTGGCTGCTAGGGCAGGGGAAGCTGGAAGTGCTGGAGAGTTAATGCCCCCAAAGCAGCCCTCCATAGAGGATGCCTGGGGAGTTGGTGGATAAACCCCAACTTCTTCAGCCCCCGGTTAGAATAACCGAAGTTTCTATACTGTCTGAGTCTCCTGGGGGATTGAGCTCCACTTTCCCACAGTGGTAACAGCTTGATTCCACACTCTCTATTGGCTTCTTCCCCCTCCTGTCTCACTTCCTCACTCTCTTTCTGTGATTTCTAGGATCACCTCCTAAACAAACTACATGCTCTTAACTCCCTGCCTCAGGGTTTGCTTCCTGGGAAACTCAAACCTTGCCTACCTTGAAGGATTGTTGTGATAATCAAATGAAAAACACATGTAAAAGGCTTTGCAGTCTCAAAATGTAAGTAGTAGTATTCTCGAAATGAGTTGTTCTCAAGAGGAGTGTGGTAGGTTGAATAGTGGCCATCAAATATATCCATGTCGTAATCCCTGAACCTGTGAATGTTTCCTTATATGGCAAAAAGGGCTTTATGGATGTGATATTAAACTAAGGATCGTGAGGTGGGAGATTATCTTGGATTATCCTGGTAGGCTTTCACTGTAATCACAAGACTCATTAAAGAGGGAAGCAGAGGGAGATGTGACACAGAATCAGGAAGCAGTGTGACAACTGAAGCAAGATGCTACACTTTGAAGATGGAGGAAGGGGCCATGAGCCAAGGCGGCCTGAGGGATCTTAGTTCCCTGACCTTGAATCCAACCTGGGTCCAGGGCAGTGGAAGCGTGGAGTCCTAACAGCTGGATCACCAGGGAATTCCCCGGAATGAAGTTTTAGAAGCTGGAAAGGCAAGAAAATGGATTCTTCCCTAAGAGTATTGCCCTGCCAACACCTAGATTTTGGCCCAGTGAAATTGATTTTGGACTTCCTATTCCATAACTGTAAGAGAATAAAGGTGTGCTGTTTTAAGCCACTAAGCAGCCATAGGATACTAATACGAAGAGGGTCCTGCTTATTGCGCCTAACCCACTCCAGCAGGTGGTACTGAGGGTGAAGCGGTAGCAGTGGTTCCCAATGGCCCCCAAAGAATCCTGCTCACTCGTCAACCTGTTGCCCTCAAATGAAGTAAGACCAATGTGTGCTGTCTGCACCCCCTTGGGGGCTAGTCCTTCAGCACAGGCTTGTGAAGAATTTCCACTGTTTTTCAAGGACAAGCAAAAGAAAGAGTCAGTTTTTTTTTTTTTAATGGGCAATGAAAAAGCACTAAAATGAAATCATAAATATGCATTGAGAAAGCTGAGTAGAGGAAGTCCAAAGGCTAGCCCCAGTTCCCTGCTGCTTTAACCATCAGTTGTGCTCCTCTTCGTGTCAGGACTCATATCCCCAAACCAGCAGTGCGATCTTTATTGCTGTGAGCTGTGTGTCTTCCTTTCAGTTTCAGCCCCAACCATGTGGAGAGTTCCTATGAAACGTACGTGTATGAGTACATCTTTCTTCCCTTTAGGATTCACGATATGGCGGGAAGCACTGCTTCATCCTTCTTATTCATTGTCCAAAGCTGGACATTTTCAAGACTTAATGTTTTTGAGATAATCAGAGCAATTTGAATATGTATTGACATCAAATAATTGTTAATTTTGGTAGGTGTAACAGGCATTATGGTTATGTAAGAAGATATCCATAGTTTTTAGAACTATGTAGGGGATGAAATGATGTAATAGAAAGGAAGAAAGGAGAAGGGTAAGGAAGAAGGAAAGGAAAGAGAGACAGAGACAGAAAGACAGAGAAAGCAACAAACAAATCAAGTATAGCAAAGTCTTGGTAGTTGTTAAATGTAGGTAATGAGTATATGGATGTTCATTGTATTATTTTATGTGTTTGAAAATATTTTATAAGATTTTCTGGAAAAAAATTAAATGGCCAAAAAGAGTCTTTTAAAAAAACTTTCAGTGAGAGGCAGCTGCAGAAAATGATTATGAGCACAGGCTCTGGAGTTGACTGGGTTCCAGTCTGGGCTCCTATACTTTCTAGCTGTGTGACCTTGGGCATGTTACTCAACCTCTCTGTTCTCAGTTTCCTTATAGGTAAAATGAATATAATAGTACCCACCTCAAAGGATTGTTGAAAAGAATCAACAAGATAATACTCCTGAAACAGTGGGAATACTGTCTAGTGCAGGGTACTATAAGGTTTATTATTATTTTTAGTATTATCTATTTTACTAGAACAGTGATTCTCAAACTGGAGGCATTTGTGACCCCCCCCAGGAGATATTTGGAAATATCTAGAGACACTTTTGGTTGTCACAACCAGGGGTGCTACTACCTTCTGGTGGGTGAGGCCAGGGATCCTGCTAAATGTCCCATGCCACGTAGGACAGCCTCTCACAACAAAGCATTATCTGGACCAAAATGTCAATAGTGCCGAGGTTGAGAAACCCTGTGCTACTATTATAAGGACATTGTAAAAATATTAGAAAATACAAATAAGCAAAATAAAGAATAATAATATCCCATAATTTCACCGTGCAGAAATAATCACTATCCAAAACTGGAAATTTACAAAAAGAAAATGAGATCTTCATCAAAATTAAGATGCATAATAATGAAAAAGTCCCTTTATCTCACTGCTTCCAGTAGTGGCCTGTCCTCATTTCTTCAAAACTGTCACAACTTACAGAAAGTTGTCCAACCTCTTCAGACTTTTGGTAAATGTACCATTTGGCAATTGACTGTGCTATAAGCTTCTTTTGGAATGAAGCTGAGTGAAATGCAAGGAAACTATTTGAAGTCATTAATCAACCACCTCAGAAATCTTGTGGGAAGTTTTTCTGACATCACTTTTTGGGGGAGAAATTTAGCAGATTATATCAAAAGCCATTTAAAAGTCCATAGTCTTTGACTTGGCAATTCCATTTCTAAGAATTTATCCTATAGAAATAATCAAATGAGTGTGCAAAGGTGTTTGTACGGTTGGTCACTGCTGTATTGTTTTTAATTGTGAAAAATTGGAAGGACCCTAAATTGGAAACAACAAAAGGAGATTGGCCGATAAGACTCTAGTACATCTAGGGACTTCCCTGGTGGTCCAGCGGTTAGGACTGCACACTCCCAGGGGGCCTGGGTTCCATCCCTGGTCAGGGAACTAGATCCCGCATGCTGCAAATAAGAGACCCTGGGAGAGGTTCATCTCAGTATCAGATAACACTTCCCCATCATTCTCCCTCCTCTTTTTCTTCCTAGGTTCTCTCTGCCCTCAGGAGGTTTATGTGGCTTAATTAATTCAGATCAGTCAAGTACTTTTGAGACTCGGTGTAAAGTCAGTGTCTTGCTATGAATAATAGCCCATTGGGAACTCAAACCACTCACAGCATTATTAGCAGAAGATGTTAGTCGTACTCCTTGTGTAGCTTGAAGCCTATTCGTTCCAATGTGCAAAATCTGCTCCTTGGAGGAAAAGGCAGCCCAGGAGAACCCACCTGAATTCCCTGAGTCCTTTGCATAAAAACCCCAGGGATTTGAGGATGTGCTTAAGGCTGAGAAAAGGAATTGGGGGAGATGACATTCCTTACAGGTGTAAAGTGAAGTATTTTTGGAGGATTTCATACTCTGGTTAGGGGGACTGTGGTTTTTTTTAGGCAGAATTTCTGTGAGCCTTGGGGGAAATGCTCTTCTCCAATTTCTCTTCCCATGGGATATTTGAGGGCAGATGGTGAGATAAGTCACTCAGTCCCCTCAGGGTGAGGCAGTTTAACCATCATTGGCTCCAAACATCCCAGAAGCACTCCTGCCAAGAAGCAGGGCTTGAGTGAGCTTGAAGTCATAGATAGTTTGGGGCTGACCTGCTCTGCTATTCAGGAACTCCGTGGCCTCGGCCAGGTTACAGACCTCAGATCTTCCATTTTTTTTTCAGCTGTAAAATGGGGGCAATAATATTTAATTCCCAGGTATCATGAGGATTAGATGCGATATTCAATACACAATATATGTGAGCTCTTGGAGTGCTGGCCAATAGTACACCCTGCATAAGCATCTGCTTTGACATGTGTGAGTGCCCCATGCAGACTGGCAATGGGAATAGCTGTTTACTGAATGCTTTTGATGAGCCATTCTGTGCTAAGCACTTTACATATATTATCTCATTTAATCCTCACAACAACCCTGTGGGGTAGCATTATTATGTCTCCATTTTAGAGACGAGGAGACTGAGGCATGGAGAGGTTAAGTAACTTGTACAAGACCATGCAGTGAATAAGTTGGATACCAGAGTCTAAGTTCTTAATTTATTAGGTTATCGTTGCCTTCCCCACCTCCTCTGTAATTTCCCATAGGTCTTAGTGTTAACTTCCTCCAATTATAAATCACAGGAGAAGGAACATTTGTAGATGACCTGCAGAAAAAGCCCACACTGCCAAATTCTTGGTATCTTGTGATTCAAAATAGAGAGGCTGCAAGACACCTCAATTCATCACTCTCTGTCCCTTCTGCCCCTTTCCCTCCCTGACTGACAGTTCCTATTGGAGAACCAAAATCAAGGGCTTGGCAGTACTATTCATGTCCGAGAACTAATTCAAGTGGTTCTGATTGAATTTTTATCAGAGTCTATTCTGAAGAGCCTGGGATACTTTGTGTGCCAGAAATTAACTTCTGGTAGTGTGAAACCAGCCAAGGGAGGTGCAGGGATTACTGGAACCCCTCATTTTGTGGGAGGTATCATTCTCATTTTTACCCCTGTAAAGTTTTAATGATTCTAAAAGCAATGAGTTTAATATAGAAAATGTGGAAAGGATAGAAAAATATAAAAAGAAAACTTACATCAGTCATGGTTCAGCTACCACTGTGAGACAACTACTGAGGCGTGGAAGTTTATTTACCCCCAGCTCTTTCCAAGAGTTCTAATACACGGTTGGGATCTTTATAATATACATTTCACTGTTTTTCATTTAATAAAGTAATGCAAACATTACATTGTAAATTATTTGCAAGTATACAAATGTAAATTTTAAGGCCTGTATAATACTGTATGATGTGGAATTGAAATAAAAAGCACTAACCATAAAATAAAATACTAAGATTTGCTGACATTAAAACTAAGTGCCCGGGCTTCCCTGGTGGCGCAGTGGTTGGGAATCCGCCTGCCAATGCAGGGGACATGGGTTCGAGCCCTGGTCCCGGAAGATCCCACATGCCATGGAGCAACTAAGCTCATGTGCCACAACTACTGAGCCTGTGCTCTGCAGTCTGCGAGCTACAGCTACTGAGCCCATGTGCTGCAACTGCTGAAGCCCGTGCACCCTAGAGCCCGTGCTCTGCAACAAAAGAAGCCATGGCAATGAGAAGGCCATGCACTGCAACAAAGAGTAGCCTCCGCTCACCACAACTAGAGAAAGCCCGCGCGCAGCAATGAAGACTCAACGCAGCCAAAAATAAGTAAATAAAATAAATAAATTTATAAAAAAAAAAACAAACAAAAAAAACTAAGTGCCCAAAAAGACATCATAAAAGACCATAAAAAGAGCAGAAGATATTTGTAACACATATAACCAGCAGATGACTTATCTCTAGAATCTATAAAGAAGCTCTAATAAGAAAAAAACAAACAACTGAATAGAAAAATGAGCAAAATACTTGAGCTTGCACTTTAGAAAAAAAGATATCCAAATGGCCAATGACTATAAACAGAAGCTGATTAGGCATTAGGGAAATTCATTAAAACCATAGTGAGACACCGTTACACACCTATCAGACAAATTATTTTAAATTAAGTTTTATTGTTTTCTCTATTACAGTCTCACACATTTTTGTTAGGTACTTTAAAAATTCTATTGTAAATGATATTAATTTTTTGTTTCTTTGATTATATCAAAACACAATTGATTTCTATAAATTGATTTTGTATCCAAAGTTTGCTAACACCTTTATTAGTTAAAATAATTTGTAGAATTGTTTGAATCTCTATGACACAATTATATTATTTGTGAATAATGAGAATTTTGTTTCTCTCTGCCCAATACTTGTAATTTTTATTTCTTTTCCTTGCTTTTCTGCACTGGCTAGAACCTTCAGTACAACATTGAATAGATGTTGTAATTGCAGGCGTCCTTGTCTTCTTGTTCCCATCTCAAAAGGAAAGCACTTAACATTTCACATGTAGAATAATATTTGCTATAGTTTTTTTTTTTTTTTAGAGGTGACCTTTTCAGATCAATAGACTATTCTTCTATTCTTATTTTGCAAAGAGTGTTTTTATGATAAAAATGATGTTGAATTTTTTCAAGGGCTTTTTTTGGTACATCTATTGAAATGATCATATGAGGTTTTTTTCAATTTATTAATGTGATAAGTTATTTTAATTGATTTTCTAATGATAATCAACTTCATACTTGTGAATAAAATATAACCTGCTAGATTCAGTTGGTTAATATTTTATTTAAACAGTTTGCATTGTTCTACTCATATTTCAGATCCATGGTTATACAGGCCTTATACATTCTGAGAAACTTTGGGTATGATGGTATTATTGGCTCTACCAAAGTTCAGTAGAACTTGCTCATGAAGTTAACAGATCTGGGATTTGAGAGTGAGAGATTTCTGACTCCTGATTTAATTTCCTAGAGGTTATAGGACATGTTCTAGCTGTTCTTGAGTTGGTTTGATATGTTGTATTTTTCAAGGAGTTGTCCATTTCATATAAAGTTTCAAATTTATTGGCATGATATAGTTAAAATACATTCCTATTCTCTTTTCAAGATCCACAGCATCATAATTATGTCTCCCCTTTCATTACTGATATTGCTTGTTTATGTCTTCCTTTTTTCCATCTTAATCATTTTACCACAGGCTTATCAATGTTTGGATCAATGTTTGAATCTTTTCAAAGAATCAGTGCTCTGCTTGGCTGATCTTCTCTAGTGGATTTTTTCCTATCTCATTAACTTTTGCTATCTTTCTGTTTTCCTTTCTTCTACCTTCTTGAGTTAGGTGGACATCTGGTTCCAACTACTTAGGTTCTATAGTGCCTTGAGCAAAGCATTATGAGCTCTTCCCTCTGATTCTTCCTTGGGTTGGGGCCTGATTCTTCCCTTTTGTTTAGAATGACGTAGGGCTTGTGCCTCTCTGCACCTAGCTGGGAGAAGAATGTGCATCTGGCGTCTCCTTGTACATTCTCTGGCCACTGGCCAACAGTCTGATACTATGTGTAATGGTCCATCCCTCCATCTTATATACATACACCTCCTTATTACTTTCAGCTTCTCCTTTGCATTTCAGCAATTGATCAGAGTGTACTTTTGTCAGAGTGTTGCTAATTTGTCCTCTGTAGCAATGACTCTACTGGTAGACTAGAGAAGAAGGCTTTTGTGGACATATTAGGTGTGACCTACAAAAGAAAAGGTTGAGCAGGTCTGCCTTCCACCCACCACTCTAGCGCAGGACCTAGTCCAACTCTGGGGCTTCATTCTGGGCAACACTCATCTCTAGGGATCGTGTGAACCACCCATGCCCAACATTTTTCCTCCACCTTCTCACAGAACTACAGAATGATTATGGAGTCTTTCTCACCCTAATACGGCACTTCCTGCCAGGTAACCAAAAACTAGTCTTGGGAATTTAAAGCATTTTGAAATATTACTCTTGAGAATATGTGTCTGGGGCTTGTGCTCCCCCTTATGGCTGGTGCCTGGGTTACTTGATGGCACTGTCACATTTCTCTCAGCTTAAGTTCCCAGCCAGAAGCAAGGGACAAGTCATTGTACTGGAAATCTGCATCCCATCTGCAAACTGTCCCAACCTGATGCTGAGGAAAGGGGTTTAGGAAAAGAAGGCCCGTCGGTCAGTGTGATTGGACCTGCGATGGGCAGAATTCTGTACAGAGAACCCTGTCATCTCTCAACCTTTCAGAGGTTCTTCCAGAAACACTGTTTTGTGGTCACAGTTTTTGGATCAGGACTTTCTTGTTCCAGAGTCTGAGAGATCTTGGCCTTTTCTCACATGCAGTCTCCCCGATCCCTTCAATGTCTGTGACTTTGGAAACAAGAAAGGGTAATTTAATAGGAAACACTTTGAAGGAAAAAGAAGAAGTTGCCCTTCAGAAACGTTCAGAAGATTCAGATTTGTTCCATGAGCTTAGAGTTAATCACTTGTGTTACAATCCTAAGCGTCAGTCAAGCGGTTTGTTTGACATATTCCCTCATTGGCCTCAGCTTCACAAACACCTGAATAGTGTGATTTTCTCCATTCATCTCATGTGGAGCTCTGGGAAAGGAGATGTGTTCCCAGACCCACGGGCCCCAGGAACACCCAGCAGCATCAGCAGATGCCACCTATGCTGGCCATATGGCACTTGTTTTTCAAAACCATTGCCTCAAATCGAAACTCAGCAAATACTTCTTAGGGATCTACATTGTGAGTGGTTTGTGACTGCAGAAGTGAACAGAACATGGTTCCTGCCCTTAGGGAACCTGCAGTGTAGTGGGGAGATAGAAATGTCAATTGATAATTACCACTGAATATGGAAAGTGCTAGAAAGAGGTTAAGTACAGAGCGCTGTGGGAGCTCAGAAAAGAGGGTGACTGTGTAGGGACCTCTTCTGTGTGCTCCTCTGGGTCCACTCTTTACTTTTCTTCGCCCCACTTTCTGTCCTAGGAGACTGACCTGCATGAACTTCACCAGTAGATTCCTTTGTCTTCCAGCTTCTGGCTGCATTGGTCCATGGTGGGCAGCAGTAAATGACAGGGGTTGGGGAAGGAGAGCGAGTAGGGTTTTTATTCCCCTGGTTTCCTCCCTGCAGTGTTCACTTGAGCAGGCTGCATCACTCCAACAGGAGTCACAGCTCCACTGAAGGCAGCCATCTCTTCATGACCCTCTGCGACCAGCCAGTTCCAACAACCACTCTTCCCTTTGCCTGCCAGGCCTCCACTGGTGACAGCCCTGCTCTAGCACCCTGGGTACTGTGCTAGCCCTTGTCTTTCCCTATAATCTGCTCATCCTCAGTAAATAGTCCTTTATTAAGTTTTTGTCAAGTGATCCTTATTCGAGTGTGTCATTTTTCCAGCTGGGTCCCTGGCTGATGTTATGTCTAATCCTGTTGGAGTGGGATGGTGTGGTGACCCCACAGTGGGGCTTCACAAAGGAGGTGACACTGGGATTAGAGTTTAAAACCTAAGTAGAATTTTGTCTAAACTTAAATTAGCCTTAATTTCTGACAATCCGAAGGCAATAGTTAAGTCGATACATCCCCAGGCACAAGCTCTCCATACAGTAAGTTTTCCTCATTGTCAGTGGTTCTCCATTTTGTAAGTATTTGTAAACAAAAAAACAAAGATTACCCAAGAACAATGGTAGTTGTTATTTTGGTATTTGTTGATTAAAAAAATTTTATAATGAGGAACACTTACCTTTAAAATGAAGTGGCATTTAATTAATCCCAGTAGCACCTCTATAAATTTAAAAATAGTACGTATATGTGTGAAATGTTTTTTATTCAGTCTGCAGATGACGCTTGGCTCAGGTACGGATTTAAGAACCCCTTGAAAAAATTCTGCTACTGCGGGGGAGGGTGTGAGCAAGTTCAGGAACAACAGGTTTAGGCTGAGTCTTTACAGCTCTCCTCTCCACTACCCTACTCCTTCCTGTGCACAGGTATCCAGATCATCGGATGTTAGAGCTGGAAGGGGAATACATAAATTACTGGATCCAATCACTCTATTTTACAGATGAGGAAATGGAGGAGAAGTTACTCTCTCAAAAGTTACATTGCTAGTTAGTAGCTGAGTGAACAGTAAAACTTGGGCCCCTTGTCTCCCAGTCTGGAGCTTTTTCTACTACTGGAAAAAAATTTAAAATTGTCATGCTCCTATGGTAACATTTTATGCCAAAAATTTGATCTCTCATTGTCCTCCAGATTGAACAGATGATAAACTTTTCCTTTTTCCCCTCACCCTCCCACTCTTTGTTCATTCTAAAGCAGCAAGTCCTGGGATGGCAGGGCAACTGTTCCTAGCCAAGGGCCAAGTCCTACACCCTGGCAACAGTGGACATGACTAGGCTTAGCCTTCTTCAGATTAAGGGTGAGAATTGTCCTCTGCTCCCCCACCCCCAATCCCAAGGACCAGAGGGGTTCAAGTCAGCTTTGGGCAGAACAGACAGGCATGGGGCCTAAAAGTGGAGGGAGCTCCTGGGCATGAGGCCAACTGGTTAGCCTGAAAAGCTCTAGAAGGGACCACAGCTAGGCCTGTATTAACAGCCATCCTAGGTCTGCATGGCATTTCACAGCTCAGGTGTATGTTCTCATCCCCACCATCCTATATGTGCCCTGACCCAAATATTGGGTCCCTGACTATCAGGAGAAGTGACCTGACCAATGGTATCTGGCCAGAACTTGGATCTGCTATCTCCTTGTCATTCACAGTCTGCCACTCCACCAGAGTCCCCAAGGCAACTTAGGGGCTTGAAAGTGGAACGTTGCCTATCAGATATAAGGACACTTGCTCTTATGTTCCATTCCCAAGGCCAGAAAACAGAGATTTGACCCAGTCAGTGGTTGGTGCCCTAGACCAGGAGGGCTCTAGCCAGACAATGAGCAAGCTTAGAGGTCAGAGGAGTCTTCACAATGAAAAGATCCAGATTTTTCTCTGCAATCAGAGGCATCTACATACATTTGGAAAATTTTACAGCCCATTGAAAAATAAATAACCCTTCTAGGAAATGCCCCCATCTAGAATGTTCTAAGTGTGGAAGGAACTTGGTCCTGTGGAAGTAGTAATGGATGTTTATTTTTTTGTCTGTTAAGAGTTAATTTAGACATACAATTTGAATGAGATCTGCTGTGTTCTGATAGTTCTCAGTCCTCTGGTCACTGCTGAGTGGTCAGAAATGGACATCTGAGTTGAGCCAATTATACTACCCATCCCATTACCATAGCTAATTTTTCTGGGAATGGGTGCTTGACCCAAGGTGGGTCAACCAAAAAATCTTTTCCTGGGGTTGTTTTTCTTGGGTCATGTTGACTGACAAAGCTGGGTGACATGAACCTGGCTGCTGTTATCAGTCATGTTTCCAGTGACTTGGAGAAGCCTAAGAGAAGAAAGCTGATATAC